>NW_027256886.1:65638397-66873397 GCF_029215685.1 Pituophis catenifer annectens
AAATACAGGAGTTATATAAATGCAAACTATTACCTAGATACTCTCCCCTGTAAACAAAGCAACTGAGAAATACATCACATATTCATTCCAAAGAAATTTTCATTGTCGCATGATTTACATTCTTATGCTTTCATTTCATATATTTTCTCATGATTAGAGATTGCATAAGGATCATTTATTTAGGGCTGGTAAATGCATTAATGTCTAAATTATCTGATACAAGTTTTCTTTCTAGTCTAGAAAAAAAAGGAAGGAGTGTGCAAATAGGTTCCTGCCCAAATTATAGAAGTTTTCTGAATGAAGTTTGGCTCTAGCACAGAACTTGAATGTGGAACAACACAATTAAAATTGTTTAGAGGAGGTTGCTGGGTGCAGTCAGACATATCCGCCCAAATAATATAGACAATACAGAAAAGAGGAGTGAGCATAAATAGGTTTGCTCATTCATTGATTCATTCCTCTATCAGTGCAAAGGAGCTGGTAACTGGACAGTAGTATAGTATTCTTCTGCTTATATAAGTTTCTTATTTCAAAATAACAGGAAGCTTCTGAAATTAATTTTAATACTCAGAAAGTGTTATGGAAATTGCAAAAAAGGATGTGAAGACCATGTTAGTTCTGAGATGACAATTTGAATACTACAGCTTTAGAGAAATTGCATGATCATGAGTAATTCAGGGGAAGGTAAATGAGGAATCAGTTAAATAATGTGGAGATAAGTAAAATATGAGGTAGTAGCACTGTAGGAAATGAAATGAAAAGTTTATTCAAGCCAAGGTTCTCAAAATTGATAATTATTTGTGCTTGACTGCTTGGAAATAATACTGCTTCTGCTTATGTCTAAGTTTAGCATAATGGCATTCCACTAAAGTCAATGAGACTGATCCAGAGAAAACACCTTGAAATGTGCCCCAATACCTATTATGGTTATACAGTATATTATAAATCTCTGATAAAAAATTCTGTTTGCATTACATATAATATTCTAGTAGTTCCAATTATTTCCAGAATAGTAATTCTGAAAGACAGCCATACTTTTCAAATGAAACATTATTTCAAGAAAAAAAAATTCCCCTTTATTTCAAAATCTACCACGCCTTTCATTTTGCAAAGTAACTTGGTTTCTTTTGTGGTTTGTTATTGTTGTTCAGTTACTAAGTTGTACCATATCTGACTCTTCATAACCCCATGGACTGTTTCCCCCAAAATAAGACATCCCCTGATAATAAGCCCAACCGGGCTTTTGAGCGCATGGCAATAAGGCCAAGCACTTATTTCAGGGTTCAAAAAAGTATAAAACAGAATCTTATACTTTTGGGGAAACACAGTATACCATAGGCTATTTTAAGGGCTAACATGATATTGTAGAATATTTGATTTTCATTACGTTTTCTTGGAAATGTTTTTTGCCATTAGCATAAATAATGTGTCTTTTAATTCTGTCTTTCACTTGATGGTATTTAAATTACTTTACTAGTATTGTAGAATTAATGGTTATATTCACAGTGAAAAGAACTAAATTATAAAAGTGGTGGGACTCATGTCCGGGGGGCATGAGTCTGCCTATCGAGATAGGTGGACCAGTTGCTTTCGTGGTGTGGAGACAAAAACTTGATCCTTAACACCAATAAGACCAAAGAGCTTATAGTGGACTATAGAAGGAATAGATCAGATATCCGGCCCTTGCTTATCAATGGAGACTGAGTGGAGCAAGTGGCCAGTTTTAAGTTTCTGGGTATGATCATAAAAGAGGTCCTGATCTGGGGTATTCACATTGCAGCACTGGTCAAAGAGATTATACTACCTGAGACTTCTCAGGAAACAACAACTGAATGAAAAACTGCTGGTGACCTTCTACCGCTGCACCATAGAGAGCATTTTAATTTACTGCATCTGTGTATGGTTTGCCAATTGCACAGTGGCAGATAGGACAGCACTCCAGAGGGTTAATGTCATTGCCCAGAGGATCACTGGTTGCCCTCTCCCCTCTTTGGAAGAGCTTTATAGCTCCCACTGCCTTAAGAAAGTTCAAAACATTCTTAAAGATCCATCTCATCCTGGGCACCCTTTTTTTGAACTTTTACCATCTGGCAGACGGTACAGGATAATAAAAGCAAGGACAGATAGGCTGAAAAACAGCTTCTATACCAGGGCAGTAACTATATTGAATTCTACTGTATAGTGCAATACTAATGCAATATTGGGTTTTCAATTCAATTATATAGAATGTGAAGGATGTGTATTTGTGTTTTATTTTTATAGTTATAATGTACACTGAAGATGACATCTAATTTCGTTGTACGAGGTGCAATGACAATAAAGTAAACTTAACTTAAAAGCACTACAATTACTGCTAATTATCTTGTAGTGTGCATGACTATCTAGATAATCTGCAGCTATTGTAGATTACTGTATTATTGTTTTACTATAGTATCAATGAACAGTCTGTATTTTACTGTGTTACTAAAAAAAAACTTGTTTGCATTCATTGAATATTGCACCTACTTAGAAGCTGGTGCCTTTCTTGCAGGAATATTGTATGCTCTCAATATTCTGATAAGAAGTTTAACATCTCCATCCGAGACTGCCTGGGCTGCAACCTTTCGTCTCTCTTTCCTTTGCGGTTTCAAATGTCTTCTGCGCTCACTTAGTTTGAAAATTGCATTACTCAATTGGCTAGAACAAATGAAGAAATAAAGTTATTTTGATCAGACTGAAAAAGTCAAGCTGATGGCTGCAGCACTGTAATCAAAGCCCTTTTGTATATGAGTTGACTTCACATGCACATACAAAGGGTGGGGGCGACAATCACACTGCTGCAAGTGTCTTCTTGACCCTCTCCCAGTGGATGCTGCTGGTTCCAATTCATGTGGAAGCCCTTATTTGTTCTCAAAGGATTTTTATTATTGCAGTTTACCTGCTAATAACAGGCTGTTCATTGATGTCATAGTGCAAATGATTCAATAGCAGGGAATGGCATTTACCACTTCTCAGATCTTGAAATATATGCACAATTGGTTTTATAAAACAATTTTATTTCATATATTTTACACTATTTACCAGACACCACAAAGCATATCATGTTGTAAAACTGTATTTGTTCTAGTGTTTCAATAATAAACAAGCTCTTTCAGACTATTTTTTTAACCTTTCTATTTCATGTAGTAAGAAGTTTTTTTTAGAATGTTACATTGTTCATATTAAGCATTTGTACCCACCTTGGGCCATTTTAAAATAAATTATTTAAAATTATCTACCTCATTGATATAATTTCTTCATAATCACTCACAAGATCTGATAAATTAAATTTGTGCCTAATGGTCAAAATTTGTTTTGCAACTTGATTTCGCATCTAAAAAAAAACATAGTAAAAAAAAAAACATAAGTTCTCTGTAAAATTTAATCAACATGAGTTTAAGCCAGAAAAAAAATTTATTTAGATGTTGAGGGCTCCTTGGTGCTCTCTCAGCTTGGTTGTTTTCTTGCAGACGTTTCATTAGCCAAACTAGGTAACATTATTAGTGCTAGCACTGATGGGCTTTAAACCATCACACTGCACCGATGATGTTACCAAGTTTGAGTAATGAAATGTTTGCAAGAAAACAATCAAGCTCAGAGACCCTCAATTACAAATGTTCTCCTTTATTAGTTTTTAGATGTTGTTAATGTTTTGGAAGTGCCAGCAGAATACATTTAGAGTGAAATATGTAGTACAGGCATTGCTTGAAGCAGATAGAAGGTTGAGTAAGCATTTTGTTGCTATGTAAAAGGTGCATGTTGTGCTTGAGGATCAAACCATACATACTGTATGATGGCATCAGAATTACTAATTTTTGTCCATGTCTAATCAAATCCTAAATAAGGAAACATATGATATTTAGAACAAAAAACTTTTTGTTTTTAGGGGGAGATATAACTTTTATTTCATTATATTTGTTAGCAAAATCCTTCCTCTTCTGTATTAAATTATGTCAGAAATTAAATGCGTTTGAGAGCAAGAATAACCACCTTAAAAATAGACCTCAAAGTAGGCTTTATATTTATTATATTTATTAAAACTAAATTAGTAAAATAAAGTAACATCTCATTAGAATAATTTGCTATAATTTCCATTTTCCAGAACATTCCATCACTAGACTGAATGTTGGAAAAACAAAGCAAGATAAGAAATAAACTTCAATACAAATTATATTGTGTTTTATTTTTTATTCAGTACAATACAATTTGCACTGAAATTTAGGAATGACAGGAATTGAAAAATTCTTGTGTTGGGGCAGCACAGCTGGATTAATTCTTGTATACAAGATAATTGCTTGAGGTAAAGAAACCAAAACATCTTATTGTATGTAAGATATAATAAGTCTGTATCTAGTCCTAATTGGAACATGCAGTTCTGTGGAAGTTGTGTGATTGTACTAAAATACCCAAGTTCAAGTGAGATTCTACCCAATAGTATATTTAACATATAGTGTCACAAATATTTTGTATAGTTAAGCATGGTTCTGTCCTTTTCCGACTTCTTTTTACTCTGTATATTTATGATACAAATTTTCAAAGCAGGAAAAAGAAATCTATTGGCTTTAATTTAGGCTTGTGATACGATCATTATTTGAAGTACACCTTAATGTCTGAATAGAGTTCTATCAGCTTGGATCCAGTACTGTTTTAAATATTATTTAATAATTAACTATGTGACGAGTAAGTTCTAATGTTTGGACATTAGTTGGTTTATTTTTGTCAGCTTCAGTGAGATGGTTTATCCATTAGAAAAGGCATAAAGAAAAGGCTGTTCAGATATTTAATTTTTAAAAAATGGACATACTAATTTCATCTACATCTTGCTTCTTTAAAATCAGTTATGGAGTGGGAGTGGGAGGTTACTGACTTACGTGGATTATTAGAATTTTAAATAATTGGACTAAGGTAATAGAGTTTCCCTCTTTTCTATAATTTAATTTTTTTTAAAGAAAGAAACAGATATTCGTCTCCTTGTTCTTCCTTTGGTTTTCTAAATTTTTTAAATATTTAGCTTTATCTAATTTCTGCAGATTATTTTCAGTTAGAATAATTTGACTCATTATCATTTTTTAAATCTAGCGTTTATGTCATATCTCCACCAATGTATCTCAGTACATTTGCCAATTTTAAAAAATTACCCTCTCTCGTATTTAACATGAAAAGAAAACCACATTTGGAAAAATAATTAAACCTATTCTTAAAGCTGGTTTGGCTGTATTAAGAATGACCTCTGCTGTTCTAGATGGGTAATTTTTGAAAATAGCATATAACTTCATTGCAATACATTTCCCTTAACCTTGACTGTTTGGGATTATTTTAATGCTTTGCTTTCACTTGCAGATTATAGTGACAAAGTTTACAGACCTCTAATTAAAGAGCATATTAACTTTAAACAAAAATATAATAGTATGTATTTTCAATATCCTGTTATTTTTATGTTAAAAACTAAATGTACCATTTTAAAACTAATTATTTAAATTAGTTTTAAATACAGTATTTATAGAAACATATTTTCTGTTATGGCTTTATGTAGTCTGTTGTTTGGTCTATGATCAATGGCTGACATAATGAAGTTGTACTCTGTTGTACTAAATTAAAGTGAAAAATGTGAGTCTTTATATGAATAGGAATTAATTCTTACTTGGTGCACAAGATTTAAATGAATGTATTTTATACTGTCAATGTTCAGCTTTTGTATTAACAATGTAACTGCAATGCATTACTCTAAGCAATTTGTATGCTGATATAGCAATGTTACTCATTTTATTTCTGTTCCACATGATTTATATATAGATTTAAACCACGGCTCTAAGAAACTGTCTGTATTTTGTTGTTGATGTTATTACAGCAATAATATCTGAAGACTCTTTCTATAGAGGGGCAATTGAAAGCATCCTGTCATATTGTATTACTCTGTGGTTTGGAAGTATTACTATTTCAGATAGGAAGGCTGTGCAGAGACTTGTGAGGATGGCAGAAAAGATTATTCGATTATGTTCACTTCCTTCTATTCAGGACATGGCATATAAGTGCTGCTTAACCAGGGTCTGCAGTATTGTCATGGATGCTACACAACCTCTCCATGACCAATTTTCTTTGTTACCTTCTGGGAGGAGGCTTCATGCTATCCGAAGCAGAACAACTAGATTCTGCTTCGTATAGCTTTGTACCATATAGTATCAAGCTTGCCAATTCTCAAGACTCTTTTTTCTGCTAGGTATTCAAAATGGACTGTGATTAATGTGTGTGTGTGTGTGTGTGTGTGTGTGTGTGTGTGTGTGTGTGTAGCATATGTATATGTGTGTGCATGTATGTGTATGGTTATATTTTCTTTTGAGAGCGGGGATCAGAATTTAATTTTTTAATGTGTGCCAGTGTGTTCACAGAAAAAAGTGACAATAAAGGTTAACTTATTTTAAGACAACTGTCTTTAGGTTTGATAGAAATGGAATACTACATTGTTTTATTTTCAATGCAGTAAGTAGTTTCCAACCATTCATTTTCTAATATATTAAAAACTGTCATACCATCCTAACAAAGTTGGCAGAACTATTTCTTTGTGCAGAAATAGGATCCATATCTGTCATTAACATGTCCTTTTCCAATTGACCTCCATGTTCCTGAAAGAAGAAATGGATTGTTTTTATCAATTAAAAGTACCACTCGGCTGTTTGGCCAAACAAAATATAGCATCTAAGTCACTATATTTATATTCTACCTTCTTGAAAGATATAGATTGTTGTGGTCTTAAGTAACAATTATTTAGCATTTAGAGTAGTACTTTCTATTCATTTCATACAGTGATATCTACTTATTACTATAGAAATCTAATATTTTAGTACCTCAATTTATGCTGGTATATAATTTAAGTATTTGAAAATATCCCACCCCTTGTTAATCATATACTGTAACTCTTATGACACTTCTTACTGTGAGGATTGAAAATAGAATGAATAAATAGTGTAACTAATGCATGCAAGGTGTAAGAAAAATCAAGCAAAAGGAATCTATGTTGATCCATGAGAAAAACTGAATGTGTAAAAAGCTAAGCCCTAGGTCTATCAATTACAGAGTCACTTCATGGAATTTTGTTGGCATTAAATGGAGTGGTTTCCATTTCCTTCTTCTGCTTTTTTTTTTCTCAACTCCCCAATCTAATTGCTCACCTTTCACTGTGATTCTTTTAAATGCTCAGCTGTATTTGTGTTGCATCTGTACAAAGCCATTATCAGAAACCCACCAAAGAAGCTTGGTGTGGCTCCCAACTTCCCTTCACTGCTATAGCATCACTGAGAACCAGGCCAACATCAGTTAGCTTAGGCATTGGAAGAGATGAAAGTAGAACATTGTGTAAATGCACAATGTAAAATTAAACTTCAAAATTTGTTTTTAAAGTAAAATACCTGAAAAGTTGTGTCTGGAATTTCTTTGTCAAAGAGAGGAATTTGTTGAAAACAGTAGAAGCCCAACTGTCCTAAATTCCTAAGCTGTAACAGCCGGAAACGTTTGCAATTTTGAATATCTTCTGCAATAACAAAGTTAAATTCTTGCAGTTGTTCAAGGCGAAAGTGTTTTGAATCACTTTTCTCCTGAGACTGTGCATACTATTAGAAAATAATAAATATAAGTTGGGATAATTTTGGTAAATACAACCAATAAATACAAAAACTACTGCTATGAATATTGTTCACATGCTGAAGAGGAGAAAATATAATGAAATCTGTAAAGACTTTGCTAAATAAGCATAAGGAGAGCTAAATTGTTTTGGAAAAACAAAGTTATTCAGAAAATAATTGACTTTTTTCTTTAAAAAAATTAGATATGTATGTATGGTAATAGTAGAACTATTGGTAAATGCTATGAAAACTTTTTTTTTTTTTTTTTTAATTTGATTTATATGCCGCCCTTCTCCGGAGACTCAGGGTGGCTTACAATGTGCTAAGCAATTTTTTGTTGGCAAACAAAAGTCAGCATCTAAACGTAGCGTCTAACATTTCCACATTTTAGGATTATACTGTTTCTGTCTATAGAACCATGTAACTATTATAGTTAATAGATATCTATACTTCAAATACATATTTATCCTTCCATTTAATTCATTTTATAGTTACCTAAGCTATGAACTAATCACTACAAGTATTTTGAGTGTCGGTTCTAAACATGGTTCTTTTAAAATTAATAAATAAGCTATAGGATCATGAAGACTTAAAAAGGAACAACATATACAAACTTTTTAGTTATCAAAAATTATCAAAATCCTGAGTTAGTTTCTTGATCAGTGTTTCTAAGTCCTTAATTTATTATTTAGAATAAAGAAGATTCTATTATTTAACATTTATTACATAGTTTCTTTCAGAGAACTTGAAACGTCATTACAGAAATTTCATCATTACCATAATTAACTCAAACAAATCTGAGTAGTAAGGATCATTCGGGTCAATATTTATGTCTTTTGCCCAGTCAATTAGTTTCTGGATATCAGAATGCCACCAAATTCCTGTCCCTTTTCCTGAACTGATATTCCTTGGTACACTAAAACAAAAGCAAAAAAATTAATATGAAATAACAGTCTCATTATGATGCCACAATGGGAAAAAAGGAACCTTTGTGAAAGAATATAGACTTATTTTAACTGTTTAAAATAGTCACTGTGTATGAACTGCAAGATGTATTCCAGGACTTTAAATCATACACTCAGCGCTACTAATTTAAGGATGTAGAAACAGGCCTTAAATCATAATAGTGTGGAAAAGACCCTTAAAAGAAGTCAATAGACACCTGAAATGTAGGCTACTGGGAACAAAATTGTGCTGCACCTAAAGAATTTAAGAAAGTAATCATTTCTAGGAATAAAAGTGTGTTCCTCTTAGCTTTGGGCAAGATATAAATTAATGGATGGTTTTAGGAAAATTTTGTAGTAATAATAGCTATGACAATAAGCTGAACATGTACATTGTATTGGGAATATTGGTCTGTTCTCATTCTGAGGAGAAGCTGTGATCTACACTCTGGCATAGGTCCAAAGTGGGAACATTTCATGTCAGGTCCAGCTTAAGGCTCAAGGACCACTGGCCCTCCAAGGATGGATATTAAGCATAAAGCAAATTAACATATGACATACTTACAACTGGCCATCCATGATAGATTCCTAGCTAGTTATCTGGAGACAGGTTATGCCATAGTAAGAAGATTAGTAATACATGTCATCTATGTCCAAGATCTATACAGTACAAAAACTCAATGCCAACATTTTCCCACTTTCCGAGCAAACTCTGAAGTGCATTACAGAAAGTCTTCACTAACCAACCACTCATTCAGTGATGGTTTGAATTTACAATGGCACTGAAAATAGAGACTTATGACTTGTTGTTGAAGTTACATGATTGTGATTCAGGTGCTTGTCAAACCATGCACATATACAATGATTGCAATGGCCCATGGTCATGTGATCACTATTTACAAAGTCAGTGAAGAAGCTGGAAAGAAGTCTCAGTCACATGACATCAATTTAACGATCTGCAGTGATCTGATTAATGACTTCAACTAGAACTGGCATTGTAAATCAGTGCAATAATGTAACATCACATTTAGTGACTGCTTAATAACTAACTTAATAACTTAATAACAAATTTGCCAGGCCCTATTGTGGTTGGTAACTATCTGTATTTATATCCATTTCATGTTTCCTCCATGCCTATTTAATTGGACAGGGTCATGAGAAGCTATGAGTTTTCAGAATTCCAATAAAATTAATAATAATAAAATGCTTCTTGGAATTGAGGGAGTGGGTAGGAAACTTGTAGAAATAGCCAGGCATGGCTATGCTAAGCCAAAGCCTGCAATTTGTAACTATTTCAAACTGGACTGCAGAAGTAATACAGATATATGCAATTAGATTAGCTTCATTCTATCAGCCTGGTTTCAAGATATAATTCACATGATTACTGAGGCAAAAGCAAAAATAGGTATTTCCTCAATTTATGAAAATACACAATCTATTTCTATGAAGACTTAGAACTCATAGATTCCTTGCAAGACAAAGAAAAGAGATGCATGGCATGGTAGTTTGTGCATAACAGGGAAAAATAGATTGTATAGATATTTTTTTACAAAAGCAAACAGTAAAACTAATACATAAATATGATCACCTGTTGGAGGAAATAAATGCATGTTGAATAGTAGGAGCCAAAGGAATTCCCTTGTCATTAACTGTCCAAGATAAAGAATACATTAATTTTCCTGATGTCATAATACATAATTCTTCTGTTTGATTTTCACCAAGGAAAAAAGGAACATCTACAATATAAACATAACCAAAACAAACATTATTGCAACACCACACTTTTATTTCACTTTAAATGCCACATATTCATTGGTTTATATAACTTTTAGGTGCTAACTTCTGAAACTAATAAATAGACTGCTTGCTTGTTATTGACAAATCTTTGGAGCTTAAAATTAGGGCCAAATTAGTCACAATAAAATGGATCTGGCTGATAAAAATAGGTATATGAGCATCTGCTTTTAAATGGTTCAGAAAAACAAAGATGCTTCATCTCACCAATCATAGCCTTATAGTCTGTTCCCACACATATTTGAAATATACTTCAGCTAGCAATAAAAACACGAGGACCACTAATTTACTAAGGTTTCTTCCTTAGCACAAATAATTATTTGAGATATATTACTAAAAATTAATGGAAATAAAAAAACCCAAATCATTTCAAAAGAAGGGCTTTGAAAAAAATTGCTACATTTGGTTATAAGCACTTTTTAAAAAATGTATCTGAACCCAAAGATATTATGCTTGTCTTCAGCCTTAGTATGTTTTCAGCAATGCTAGTCTTTCACGGAAGCTTCTTCTTCTTTACAGGTGTCCATTGCATGACATGGTCATTCTAGGAAACAGTACAAAGCAGTCCCATCTTTGTAAGAAGCCCAGAGTCACTGTGAATGAACAAGTTATTTTTACCAATAAAAAAAGGAAAAGGGAAAACTCAGAGGCATCTTTTTCAAAATTATACTTAATCCTTCTCTGCCTCTAAATTTAACACCAAATACTTCTTTTGTTTTGTATTTAAAATTTGGAGAGAAAAAAACCACAGTGAAACTGAAAATCTGCCTTGTAAAAATATACAGTGAAACAGAGTAAGTAATTTGAAGAAATATTACTGTAGTAACTTACTGCTTCCCACTGCTCCATCTGAAGGTTTAACTTGCTGTTCACAGCTAAACTCTACTTCATCCAAGACATCCTTGCTTTTCAAAATACAGTTATAAGGAAGAGGTAAGTACACTTTGGCCAGCAACATGTTTTTATTTGACTCCATAATCTACAATATATCATATAATATAAAACTGTGTCAAAGAGCCTTGGTACTACAGTGGTTTAAAGCACCCTGTTATTAACACAGCTGCCTGCAATTTACTGCTGGTTCGAATCTCTCCAAGGCTCAAGGTTGACTCAGCCTTCCATCCTTTCTAAGGTAGGTTAAATGAGGACCCAGTTTGTGGGGGCAATAAGCTGACTTTGTATAAATATACAAAAGTATGAAGGCTATTGCTTAACGCACTGTAAGCCGCCCTGAGTCTCCGGAGAAGGGCGGCATATAAATCAAATTAAAAAAAAAAAAAAAGAAGAATTGAAACAAATAAACCAAAGTAAAAAAAAAAAAGAAAAAGCCACAATAAAAATATTTTATATAGATAACCTGTAAGGTTAATATTATAAATATATGTATCTAGACCTAAAAGGATTTTTTCCCCATGAGTTGCTTCTACATAAGCAAAAATAATTTAGTATAATGTGCTAAATTTTTGGAAGATCAAGGTACCCATTTTCCCACTGCTGAGTAGCTTTGGGTCATTTGTTCTCCCTCATTCCAACCTACATCATGGGGTGCTGGTTGTTGTGAAGAATAAAATTAGAAAAGATTGCCATGTATATTGACTTCAGTTCCCCCCCCCCCAAAAAAAAACATAGAACAGAGAAAGAAAGCAAAATAGAATGCAATCAATAATAAATAATAGCTAGGGCCAATCAGTTTTTCAGACAGAGGGCAGCATTGCATGATTATACACTATAGTGAAGGCACAATGTTGGTATAAATACTAAAAAATTTAAAATGTAAGCAAAATCAATGTTTTGAAATCAGGTGTTACCAAAAAAGATTCACAGGACATTGCTACCTCATGAAATTATGCCCTTTTGGGGGGGAAGCGTTATTTTTAATTTTGGAGATTCATGGATACCATATAAAGAGACCACAGACATTGTAATGTCAATCTACAATGCACATTTGCAAAAGAATGACTGGCCTAATCTCCTGGAATGTATAGGTTACTAATCACACAGCACATTACAGGTATTCCTCAATTTATGACCACAATGAACCCAACATTTATGTTGTTAAGTGAGAAATTTGTTAAGTGAGTCTTGACCCATTTTACGACTTTTCTTGCTTTTTAAGTGAATCACTGCAGTTGTTAAATTAGTAACACAGATGTTAAGTGAATCTGGTTACCCCATTGATTTTGCTTGTCAGAAGGTGATAACATGAGTCCAGGACACTGCAACAGTCATAAAGGTGAATCAGTTGTCAAGCATCCAAATGTAAATAATGGGACCATGAGGATGCTGCAACAGTCAAAAGTGTGAAAAATGGTCATAAGTATTTTTTTTCCATTGTAAATTTGAACGGTCACTAAGCGAACTGTTGTAAATCGAGGACTACCTATATCTTTGCAAACATTATGGAGCACACAGTAAGTTCATTCAACAAGCATGTCAACTACATGCTCATTCTGAAATAAAATAGTTAAATATAAAAATTCCCCTCAAAATAATAGGAACAGAACAACATCCAATTAGATGAAGGTTTTGTAAAGAGAAGATTATTAGGTTTCAGATGCAATATTCGCATCTGCATAGATACCTCTAGCTGAAGGGATTCAGACCAGTTTAAAATCTGAATTATAAAATGTTGTTGGAATATAACTTTAAAATCATCACGAAGAGAAAACTCAGGAGTGCAAGAGACCAATTTATTATTGTAATATATTTTAATAAAATATTTCTCCATTTTGACCTTTTCTCTTCTGTTCTGTTCTTCACTAAAAATGAACAAATTAAAAGTTAGTATTTTATTTAGCCATACTGCCACGCAAAAGAAACTACACATAAATTTCTGCAGAAAAAAAATGAAGCATGCATTTACAGGTAGTCCTTCACTTACGACCACAGTTGAGCCCAAAATTTATGTTGCTAATGAGAAATTTGTTAAGTGAGCTTTGCCCCATTTTACGACTCTTCTTGCCATATTTGCTAAGCGAACCATTGCAGTTGTTAACACGGTTGTTAGGTGAATCTGGCTCCCCCATTGACTTTGCTTGTCAGATGATTGCAAAAAGGGATCATATGACCCCAGGACAGTGCAACTGTCATAAATACGAACCAATTGTCAAGCATCCGAATGTAAATCACTTGGGGATGCTGCAACAGTCATAAGTGTGAAAAATGGTCAAAAGTCACTTTGTTCAATGCCACTGTAACTTTGTACGATCACTAAATGAACTGTTGTAAGTTGAGGACTACCTGCATACATTTGCTAGACTGAGCTTCTTACCCTTAAAACAATGTGTAGAATGTTAATGTTACAGTGTAACATTAAATTATATTTAAGGTTTAAATTTTCAGTCTGAATTTCAACCCAATTTTGGCACAGGGACACTTTGGTCATTCCATTGGACTATCTGTACCCAGAGACACAGCAGTTAACATTCCTGGTTTTGATACATGTAGTCCTCAGATTATGACAGCAATTGGGACCAGGATTGCCATCACTAAGTGATGCAGTTGAAAAGTACAATGTCATGTGTGTTGTGGTCCGCCAGCAGCCTGCAGAGCTGGCAGCGGAGTTGGACAGTGAGGAGGATGGGGAGGACCATGGGCCAGTCCTGGAGTCTGGGGAAGGCCCGGACAAGGGCTCTGCGTCAGAGGCAGAGATGGGGCGAAGGTCATCTGGGAGGAATGCACTGACTCCGGAGCCTCCAGAGGCGGACAGCAGAGAGGCAGAGGAACAGGAGGAGCCTGTTCCTAGTGCACACATGCGAAGAGCTGCCAGAAGACAAGAGCAGCTGAAGAAAAAAGGACAACTCGGGAGTAAGGCCAGAAGATGATTGGCCACTCCCATAAGGCTTAAAAGAGCAGCAATGAGCTGTTGGTTTCTTTGTAGAAAAGCAACATTGATTCCCGTGCTTCTTGTCAGCATTTCTTGAACTTTGTGGGGATTTTGCCAAGAAAAGTGCTTGGCAGGTTGCCAAAGACATCAAAGGTTGGTGATAAGGCTGAGGGACTGGTTATTAAGAACTTTGTTTTGGACTAAGCTGAGAATGAATTAATTCTCAGCTGTTTTAATAAACTAAGTTTGTTGAGGACTCAATTGTGTTTGGTAATCACTACTTGTGCCTTGGTCACGTGACTGCATTGCTTAGTGATGGAATCCTGGGCAATCCCAATTGCTATTGTAATCCCAAAATACATGGATCATTAAGTGGAAAGAGGTGAGAATCCCAGGTAAAGATACATGGATGGGGCTGCAGTGCGGAGGTGGAAGGTTGCCACAGGAAAAGGCCTGGGAGGGCCAGCAAAGGCTGCAGGTGGGCAGAAAGGTTACCCTGATGGGAGAAAAAGCAGAAATGATTTACTTGAGTGACTTGTAACCTTCCCTGCCAAATTCCCTATTGACTTTGTTTATGAGAAGCTGGCACGGAAGGTTGCAAATGGTGATCAAGTGACCACGGTATTATATTTGTGAGTTGGACATCTGAGTACCCAGATTAAAATATGTTATTTTAAAATTTAAAATGAAATATGGCTATTTCTGCTGACTTCCAGCAGTTCAATTCTCACTGGCTAAAGGTTGACTCAGCCTTCTATCTTTCCAAGGTTGGTATAATTAGGACCCAGATTGTTGGGGGCAATATGCTGACTCTGTAAACCACTTAGAAAGGGCTGTAAAGCACTATGAAATGATATATAAATTTAATTGTTATTGCTATATCCATGTTTTTCAACATTGCTGTCACTTTGAACAGCCACTGAACAAATGGACATAAGCTGAGGACTAGTTGAACTATTAACCACAGTCTTTTCTGGAGAGCTTGAATGAACTTCAGTTCAGTTGTGCTGCTCTGAGTTCTACCAGAAGGTGATACCAAGAAAGACCTATTCTATAGAAGATTGCAATGTAAGGTGAGGTAGAGGAAGGGAGAAACCATTTTATTTACAGATGCCAAAGGATGTATCTGCAATTAAAAATAAATTTAGCCATTGAAAACTGAAACAAAATAGAAAAAAATGTGGAACTCACAGTAGGCATAATTTTGCTGGTGTTATTTCTGATATAAAGGTCATATGAGGGATGAAAAATGTTTTCTTTCCTTCTCTAGGGTCTGTTAAAAGTTGAGAGGTACAAACAGAGTCCAAAAAATCCTAGAATTCAATATTAATATTTTGATTTTAATCAATATTATCTCAAATAATAATATCTGCATTTGTATTGCTTTTTTTTCAAATGCATTTTATAAAAATTTCTACACAGGTTTACACATTTTATTGTTTATTGTTCCTTTGCTTACCTCTTTTTCATCATCTTCTGATATTTTGGCTAGATAGTCATCCAATTCAGAATTATATGTTTGCCTTGAATATGAAAAATATATGAAAAATAAACAACAGACATTCAGGAGTACACAGTTAACAGTGAGGTCCAAGTTATACATTACTTTCTCCCCTTATTTTTAGTAAGGAAGGAGAATACAATTAACAATGGAAAAGTGGGAATAGTCTTTTCACTGTCCTTCATATCCATTGTAAAAAACTGCAGCTTCTAATGATGATTTTGCATTTAAAAATGCCAGCTATCGAAAGACACACCCAACATAGTCCAAGGTAAAATATAAACTTGATTAATTATTTAATACTATCACTAAATTATAGTCTGGGAAGCAGCAGTGTATGATTAACATATTGCTGTAGTCACCCCAGGCTGTAAAGGATTTTAAGGCCACAAGGTTATGGCATTTGGTGATAGCACATAGCCTAGCCGCTTCTATAAAATTCTGTGTGCCACATCATATTCTAGCAATAAACAACTGCATTTTCCAGTAATGTTTCAGAGCCCCCAAATTCAAATTAGCATGGCCTGTTCATAAGTATAATTTAATGCAAAATGAAGAAACCTGAATTCTCCACCTTCTCCAATTTATCATTCAGTGGTATTTTTAATTTTTAGTATTTTACTTGACCTTTTCCCTCCCCTGTGAGATTGAGTAGTCCAAAGCAACCCAATTATTTGGACAATTAGTTGGACTCTCCCTAATCCTTGTCCATCATCTTAAATAGCACCACTTTGGCTCTATCAGTTCTCTCAATCTTCTATTGTGTATCTGGGAAGGGCACTTAAAACTCAGGAGCATTTGGTTAAAAGTGGTTTCCTATTCCATCTAAATCAACATACTACAATTAGCATTAATTATGGCTTATAAAATTAAATTATGAAATAAGCCATACATTTAGACTAAACCATAATATTCAGAAACACCTTCAATATTCAGATATTATGTGAATAAAAATTAGCAGCCATTTATAATCCGTTTCTATTGAGCTTTCCAGAGATTTCTCTTCATATCAGGCCAAATGCAGATTTTATGTCTTCTAGGCTTCTTGTTAATTTAAAGATACATATTTTTTCCAAGATAATTGACTATTGCTTGGACATTGCCATTGCTATGATATTATTTTTTATAGAGAACTAATACACAAATTCTAATTGCATTTTGATTGCCTTATATACTTAACTTTGAAATTGAATCTTTATAGTTGTACTGGTAAAGCCTTGTTGTCTGCGTAAAATCTTCATCTGCTTCCACATTTTCAGCATATTTTGTATTAAAGAATAATCTCGTTGTTGTTCCTTGTCATATAATATTTTAGTATTTCTTTTTTAGAATGAATATAGGGAAGAAAAATGACAAAATTACAGTGAGAATTCTACTTTTTAAAGGCACGATAAAAACAAAACATAAATTTCTCTGTTTGGAATGCAAATACACCAAAAACCTTTTCTTATAAACTTATACAAAGTACAGGTAGTCCTCAATTTATGATCACAATTGATCCCAAAATTTATGTTAAGTGAGAATTTGTTAAGTGAGTTTTTCTCCATTTTATGACATTTCTTGCCATAGTTGTTAAGTGAATCACTACAGTTGATAAGTTAGTAACCTGCTTGTTAAGTGAATCTGCCTCCCCCACTGAATTTTCTTATCAGAAAGTCGCAAAAGATGATCACATGACCCCGGGACACAGCAATGGTCACAAATATGAATCAGTTGCCATGCTTCTGAATTTTGATCACATGATCCTAAGAATGCTAGAAAGGTTGTAATTGTAAAAAATGGTCCTAAGTCACTTTCTTCAGTGCCGTTGTAATGTTGAACGGTCACTAAGTAACTGTTGTAAGTCGAGGACTACCTGTATAAGTGTCTTCTTATGAAAAGGGAGATACATCACAAAAAATAAAAGATTATCTGAGACATTTAAAAAATCACTATTGTTTAATGAAGATCTTGAATTTCCATCACACTTAAATTTTCAACATTCGAATACAGATCATGAGATTTATTTAATATTAAAATTAATATTAGTGAGACTTCCAGGAAAGTAATGGTGGACTGAAGGTGATGGCAATGGAATGACGAGCTGGCAAAAGGATCAGTGCCTCAAAATTCCTCTTTGGATAAAAGGGAAGACCTGAGATTGCCTAGAAGCAATCCATATGGAGCTTCCTCATGAGGAAAGAGTAAAACAGTGTTCTTCAGTGGTTTATAGAGCTCTGGGAGCTGAGGGAAGGGAAGATCAGCTTTGCCCAAGCCAGGGTTCAAAAAAATTTTTTGTTTAAATAAACAGCAAAAGAAGGATTAGAATGTTGATTATGGAAAGCTAGAAACAGACTAAGGGGATAGATGAATTGGAAATAAGATTTTGAAATTAATTATAAGAATCCTTCCTGTGGGCTGTTTAAAATCCTATTAAAATATATGAAGAATTTGAATCTAAGTAAAAGAAGTCTTCCCATGAAAAATTTGAATCAGAAAAAAGCATTTGAGGATACTTTGAAGACTGCATACTAGAGGCAACCAGAAGAAAAAGTTGTTTTTAACCATTTAGTCGTGTCTATTGTGACTTTATAGTCTAGTACACTCCATGCTACTGTCAAGCACAGCTTCTTTCAATTGTGTTCAACTTTGCATCAGATTTATTATCAAGTCAGCATGTTCTTTGCTTGCCCCTTCTTCTTTGTCCACTTCTTTGTCCCCTTCTCCAATGAATTTGCACACACAACATGGCCAGAGTAAATCAGACAGTCTTATGATTTTAGCTTCTAGTGATGTGCTTGGGTTTATACGATTTAACACCTCTCTATAGTTACTGTGGCTGTCTATAGCATATGCAGTAATTTACCTAGCACCATAGTTCAAAGGTGTCAATTCTTCTTTGATCTTCTATTCTTAGTGCCCAACTGTCACACCTATACATTGTAGGGAAGATTATTGTCTAACTAGCCTGCTTTTTGCATTTATATCAATATCTCTGCATTTCCAGATTTTACTAATGGGATAAAATTAATTAACTATTGCAGTGCAACCTAAGGTTATTCTGTGTTTAATTTCAAGACTAGAACTGCTGTTGTAAACAATTTTGGATCCAAGGAAGATAAATTCTTAAACAAATTTCCTCCTTGTTTTTAAATGTCTCATGACATCTGCAGTTGTTGTCATTATCTTTGCTTTCCTGATATTAAGACTTAGTCCTACTTTTTCACTTTTGTCCTTGATTTTCCAGATCATTTTTCCAGATCTTCCTTATTTTCAGCCAATAGTGTATGATTATCTGTGTACCTCAAATTATTTATGGTTCTTCCTCCAATCTTCACCACAACGTCAGGCAGTTCCAGTTCTAATTTTCGTATAATCATTTCAGCATACAGATAGAACAAAAAAGCAGAGAAAATACATCCCTGTCTAACTTCCTTACTGATCCTGAACAAGTCTGTGTCACCATAAAGTGTTCTCACTGTTGCCTCCTGATCAGTGTAGAGCAGGGGTGTCAAACTCGGAGCCCACAAGCCGGATGTGTCACATGCTGGCCATGCCCACATCCAGTTTAATTAAGGGAAAAAAGTTGTGATACGTCATGTGACACAGCTGTGATAACGCGAGTTTGATGCTCCTGGTGTACAGTGACCTGATGAATCTGATCAGGTGGGCTGGGACACTAAGATCATGCAAAACTGCCCATAGCTTATTGTGTTCTATAGTCAAAAGCTTTTCTGTAGTTGATAAAACACATATACATATTTTTTTGATATTCACATGCCTTTTCCATAATCCATCTAACATTGGCAATGTGATCTCCAGAGCTATTCCCCTTTCTACATCAGATAACTCTTAATTGATGACATTCTGTAGTCTTTGTTTAGTGATCTTTAACAAAATCTTGCTTGCATGAGAAATCAATGAAATCATGCAACAGTTGGAGCAGCCTCTGTCAACATACTAACACAGAATGGAGAAAGGTATTTTAATTTGTGAGAAAATTCAGGGACATTTGGGAACAACCCACTCATAAATTTCTTTTGAAATTGTCTGCAACTATAAAAATAGTTTTAAAAGAGGAGACAAAACCGGATACAATTGAGAATGAGGCTTTCAATTCCACAAGAATTGAAAAGCTGTTTGGGGTTTGGATTTAAAAATGACAAGTTACAAGAATGATATGGAAAAAGATGTTACACTGGATTTACAAATAAAACCAGCTGTTTTATCATCAAAACAAGAGACAGCATAGTCCAGATCTGGATTGTGGGAAGAGGAAGAGATTTAGGATAACTACTCCCTAGAGTCTCCCAGGGTTTAGGGTAGGGTAATATAGGATTAGTCTGGCAAGATTCTGTCCATATGGTATAAGGAAATAAAGAATTGTGCTATGATGTTCTTGGGCTAGGCCTGACAACAGTATTGAATAAGGATTTAATCTAACTTTTCATGTCTATCATTAATGCTATAGGCTAGCTTGAAAATAGATTTCTCATGTCACATCTGGTTGGACCTGTAATTCTAGCAGTTTATTAACTGTAAGGCAGAAAAGGAGTAAAATAATTAGAGAAAAATTCTAATATTTATAACTATCTTGCAAAAGAACATGTCTAATGTTTCTCAATCATCACAAATAGACTTGATAAAAGATTCTCATTTATACTGTATTTATACTGTATAAATTTATACTGTATTTATACTGTATAAATTTATACTGTATTTATACTGTATGCAAATGACAAATGTAAAACAATGACTTTCTTCTTGGAATAGGAAATTCCTTCCTGGGAACCTGTTATTATAGTCTAACAGTTGCTTTCATTTCTTGAAATCGCTACTCTTTTGAGCAGCTACAGTAGAACCTCTGGTCACGAACGCTTCTGATCACAACCAAATTGGGTTCCGACCAAAAAATTCACAAAAGTTTTGAATCTGGTTGTGAACACATACTCAAGTGGCAATCAAATCAAATTTTCCCTTCCGTGCCGATTTCCCCTTCCAGGCCATTTTTTTTGTAAATGCATGCGCAACCAAATTGGGTTGCGATCGAAGTTATAGAACTAATTATGGTCATGACCAGAGGTTCTACTGTACATGCTCTCTTTAGGAATTTTGCAGACTTTTATTATGCAATACAGTTTCTCTCAGGAATTAAAATAACAGCATGGGAGGAAGAGAGAAAATGCAATCCAAGTAATAAGTCAGCATTAGGCGAAAATGTTAAACCACTTTCATTGATACAAATACTTGTTTAGTGACTGCATCATTTAGCAATCATTCATAGTTACAGGCATGATGAAAAAATAAATTGCAACTGATTCTCTCATTTACGACCTTTGCAGGTCTGTAAAGCAAAGGAAAGCTGAAGTACAATCGTAAAACCTTGATGTTTCACATAGCAACTACTTTGCTTAACAATAAAGTTGCCAGTCCCAATTGTGGTCACTAAACAAGGACTACCTGTACTGTGTTCCGTTATCTCCTTTCACCTCCATGTACTGATTTGACCTTTTGATGACCAGCCCACTTTTAATGGGAAAAACAATCAGCAGCCCTTAAATTGGTTGTTTTTCCTTTTACTAACCTGTGATTTCAGATATGTCCTTACCATATTCTTCAATGCCTCTAACAATAGCAGAGCTTCTAATGCAATCAAAACATTCTTAAAAATTCAGAGAAATATTCAGAGATATGTCTGCATTGAAAGTAGCTTATACTGAACTGTATACCACAGTCAAATATCAGGAATTCACCACAGGGAATGTTTTATATTTTGTGTTATGTGATAAAATGCTTTATGATGTGGAGCACGGTGGCTCACATATTAGAACGCTAGTCTAATATGTGGCAGGCTTGCGTTCGAGACCCTATTGCTGCTGCAGGGTGGGGTGGGTTCCCATCACTTGCTTCAACTCGTCTCAACTCAGCAGTTCTAAAGCAGTGACCACAAGTAGATAGATGGATACCACTGTTAAGCAGGGGACCACGTGTGGCTTGGCACAATCAAAGTTCTCTCTCTAAATAACACGTTTATTCAGTGATGGTGGGTCCTCCCATAAGACGAAGAACCCCAAATGCATTTTGAAGCAAGCATATATAGGTGTCTTAGTTTCACTTAGTTACCTAATAGGACCACAGCTCATAGTAGATAAGGTACAGAAGTTACAAAAATACTTGTGCACGCATCCTGTGGTTATGATCATACGTTCAGCTGTAAATTTGTGGTTTCTTTATTAAAGTTTCCAAAGCCCCAAAGATCTATCAAGGCCTGAATTTTATTTCTGTAATTTCAACATAAGAATCTTTAGATTAATCTTCAGAATTACCAGAATCCTGATCAACACTTCGATGGGCAACTTAATGGGGACATGAAAGGAGCTCCCAACTGGCTGTCCCCTGGGCAATGGTGATATCACCGGTTTATCCTTTCACCACATAAGTGATTCGGTGCTTCTTATATGGGAAAAATGCTTTATAATGATTTTTATGTCATAAAAAGTTTTATAAAATTTTTCAACTTTCAATTCCACAAGAGTCATAGGCTGTGAATTTTAGATATATTCTGTAAGTTAGCCCATTTGAGGTGCCTTTGTTGAAAATGTTTTACCCTATTGTTTTGCCCATTAAAGATTACAGACATAAGAGTTTTTAATAGTAAATATATTTCAGGCACTGCAGAAATAACAATAAAGCAAATAAAATAAATAATCCCATTAACAACAACAATAATAACAAAATGACATATCTGCAGCATATTTGAAATGTTCCAGGATAACAAGATACCTTATTTGTGATCTGTAATCCTTTACAATGTTTGTACTCAACTGGCCTGTTTTTAAATTTGTTTCAGCTAGTTTTGTTGCACTTATTAAGGCTTTTAGCTATAATAAAAATAATTTATAATTAGTTAATCATTATTAGTGAATTAGCATTAACAAGTAGAAAAAGCAGTTTGTAAAACCTATGCATATATTTATATTGGAAAATGTCTACATTTTGCAGCCATGATGTAATAACACAAAATAAAAAGAATAGTCATAGACATTCTGCATAATTCCAACAGAAATATTTGTTTCATAAAAAATAAATAATCCTCAAACTTCAGTGTACAACAACTAAGTAATTTGGCTTCATTCAGCTAGCTATTAAAGAACTTTGCAGTAGACATAATTGGTCTCTATAGAATCTTTTTTTATGTTCTGGAGATTCAATTTTAGGAAACCAAACGAAGTATGGCCATAAATAGCTCTCCATATGATAAATGGAATTTGTCATCACAATGTTTTAAAAGAGATATCTATTATCCAGTGTAAATATTTCTATTATCATAAATTGACTACAGTTTTATAGGTCCTATTACAGGCAGTCCTTAACTTAGAATTGTAATTGAATGTCCAATTTCAGCTGTAAGCTGTAACAGTCATAAAGCAAATCACCACATGACTTCATCCGATTTTAGCTTTTTTGCGGCAGTTGTTAAGTGAATGTGCAGTCATATCAAATGCCGTGGTTTTTAAATGAATGCTGCAGTTGCTAAGGGAATCCATTGTTCGCTGGGGGGGGGGGGTTACCAGAAACCAGAAGTAAACACTGGTTTCCAGTGAAACAACATTGTAACAACATCGCCAAAAAGGCATTAAGGGTTGTAATCTTGCGTAGCTTCTTCTCCGGTAATATTATACTACTAACCAGAGCATACAAAACATTTGCTAGACAATTCTCGAATACAGCTCATCTGTCTGAAACCCGCACTGCATATCGGACTGTCAGATGTAAATGCCTTATTCTCTAATATGTAAATAGTATATGAATGGGGTATCAGGGGTTAACTTATTCTTCACTTCTTAATGTATTCATAATTCACCACTCCCACTTATAGCTCCACCCATTGTATATATAAGGAGCCACCTACACCCTTTTCCTTGCTTCTATCTGTGAATATTCAGTGAATATAGAATGCCTATTGTAAATAAAAGGAAGTATATTTAAACCTTTAACTCTCACTAATTTTATTGAGTCTGATCCTGAAAATATTGCAACAAGCTGGTAGCAGAGGATGGTTAATTGACTCAATAAAAAACTTAAAAAATGTCTAAGAAAGATAGGCCCAACACCAGGGCCTACAGCAAAGAAATGGAAACAGAACAAGAAATAATCAACGAATACACAAACGCAATTTCGAGAGAATCCGAAGAATACACCACTGAAGACGAAGAAATAATAGACGAAAATGATGACCAGGAGGAAATCGAAATAGAGAATAACGAACTCAGGTCAGAGATATTAAAACTATTAAAAAGCCAGAAGAATGATGAAAGACTCATCGCGAACCTCCAAGAAATGCTGAAGAACAGCGGAGCAGCGAGAGAGAAAAACATCACTAATGAGAAGTCTAAAGACCCAAAAATAGTGAGTGATATGACTGCAGAGAAAGTCATTACGAAGAAGAAAAACAGTGATCCCGCGCGAAATTTTGAATGGCAGCCATCTTGGTTTCAACAGGCCTCCAAGGTGAGCGAAGCAGAGCCAATCAAAATGCTCAACTCAAAATTTCTGGCGCGAAAAACGTTATCAGACAACGAAAATGAAAAAGAAGATTCGAACTCCTCAGAAGAATCAGAATCAGAAAGTGAAGATGACTCAACAAAATCCCAAATAAAATCAGCAATGAAAACACTTTTTGCTGCATTTGGGCCAAAACTAAAAATTACCAAAGAGCCACCGAAGAAGCGAGCGAGCAAGCCGATACCTCAAGACCTGCCCGCTCCCATCCTGACTTCGAAAGCGACGACGCCCGAACCCAGAGAGCCTTGTCGATTCCGCCCTACACCACAGACCGAAACAAGTGCCAACGCCCCCAAAAGAAAAAGAAGAGCAGCCGCCGTCGTCAGAACTCCCAAGGTCGAACCAGAGACCGACTCGTCTGAAGCAGAGCAGAGCGAGCGAGCCGCAATGGAGAGAACCTTCCACGACGACTCCAAAGAAGAAATGGACAACGCGCATGCGCGAAACTACGCAGACGGTCCGGGAAGACATGAACTGGCGAGAGAACCACGCAGACTCGTTGCGAGCATCCCCATGCCGTTTTGCAATTTTCTACACTTGCGAGACCACGGACTACCTCAGGTCGTAAGTAATGGACAAAATAATGTCGGAAATTTACCCAGTGACTTCCCAAAACTAAGGGTTGATGGCATTAATTTGCAAGAATGGTATCAACAGCTCCAGGTTGTCTTTATGAAGGAAAATTTACTATTTTTTATCACTAGTCCCCCAAAAAGACCTTGGACTTTAAAAATAGATTGTTTACACCATAGAGCATTTTTCTTAATAATATCTAGTGTGTCTCCTGCAATGTATCATAGCATCAAACCTAATCTGACTGTTTCAGAAATTATTCAATGCATGTTTAATTTGTTTCACAGCGATAGTGTGGCTACCACCACAAGAATGTCTAAGGATTTCTTTTCATCTAGAGTGAAACCAGGGGTTTCCATAAGTGAGCATTTAATATCTTTAAACAAAATAAGAGCTGAGCTGCATTTGAGGGGGGAGGTGATTTCAGACCAAACAATGAAAAGTGTTATTATCAACTCACTTGATTCATCATGGGACAGTTTTATGTCACATTTAGACACTATCAATCTAGGATATTTATCCATAGAAAGTCTATCCAATAAATTGATAGCAGAAGACAATTCAAGAAGAAATCGTTCTAGCAATCACACAGAACACAAACCTTATAGGAAAGTAGCTTTCCAAGAAAAATATAATGAAACATTCAAATGTCACAATTGTGGATCCAGGGAACACAATAGAAGAGATTGTCCCAAAATTTCAAAGGAAAGACATAGGTCAGAATATAGGAACAAATACAATTATAGACAGTCTTCCATAGATAGACATAGATATAGAAGCCCACCAAATTACAAAGAGAATAGAGGGGGCAGAGATAATTCAAAGGATAGAAAATCTGGTTCACTGAATGGATTAAATAAACAAGGCAACACTAAAATACAGCAAAATGAGAACAATAATTGGCTTATTGATTCTAGAGCAACTAATCACACCACTAATAACAAAAATATATTGTCTTCATTTACAGAAGATAAATTTGTAATAAAGGTAGCTAACCAAGAAAAGGTTCAAGTATTAGGCAGAGGAAATGTAACCTTGCCTGGTCTAGGAAAAATAGAGGGGGTATTGTTAATACCTGAAATACCTCATAACATACTAAGTGCCATAAAACTAAGTAGAGATTCTGACATTAATATAGTTTTCTCAAAGGGAAAAGCGACTTTGGAGAAGAATAAAATAAATATAGGCACTGTGATGATTAAAGGAGGCCTACCTTATCTGATAACGAAGGAAAAATGGTTGCATAACATTGATTCAAATATGGAAGATTGTATTGAAGCAGATGATGAAAATATTAGTAACAGTGACAATGATGAATGTAAAATATCTCATGATCACGCAGATGCACACAATGAAAAAAAACCAAAAATAGGTAAACCAATTCATGATGAGTGTGCTCACATCTTACATAGGAAGTTAGGACATGCCAGTTTTCCTGTAGTACAAAAAATGACTGAACACGCAGAAGGTGTCAAAATAAAAAATTGTGAAAACTATTTGGAATGCTCAGTATGTAAATCTACAAAACTAAAAACTAGTCCCAGGACAAGAAAATCTACTAGATCAACTAACAAAATTTTTGACTTAGTACACATGGACTTAGTTGGCCCATTAACTCCATCAATCACCTATAGAAAACGTTACTTCCTGACAATAGTAGACGATTATAGCCGTTATGGGTTTGTTTATACATTAAAACACAAAGATGAAACCTTTCAAAAATTTAAGGAATTTTACAAACGCATAGAAACACAACACAATATCAGAATAAAACAAATTATGACAGATAGGGGATGTGAATTCATGTCTAAAGAATTCTCCCAATGGTTAAAGGATAGAGGAATGCTACATTACACGTCTAGTCCATTTTCTGCGTTTCAGAACGGGATTGCAGAGAGAAAGAATTCCACATTACAAACCATGATTAGATGCACATTGGAGGATGCTGGCTTAAGCAAACAATTTTGGTCAGAAGCCTTACATTATTCAAATTACACACAAAATAGAACCTGGTCCAGTATTGTAAATAAGACACCATATGAAGTAATGTATAATAGGAAACCAAAATTAGCACACATGCACATATTTGGAGTCACTGCAGACGTACACATACCTAAGCAGTTGAGAAGAAAGGGAGAAAACGTATCCAGAAGACTCAGATTTATGGGATATGAAACTGGCACCAAAGGGTACAGATTCATTGATAATAATAACAAATTTATAGTTTCCAGAACAGCTGTGTTCCATGAACAGGCCAACTGGTCTAAATTACATCTTAATGAAATATTTCCAAATAAATGTAAAGATACAAAATCTCATGAGAAAGGGACCATAGAAAAACAGAATATCAACAAATATAAAAGCAAAACCAAAACTTGGACAAATAGCCAACACAAAATAAAGACAGACACACTAACAAAAAAAGAAGCAAGATATTTGCATGATAACAATAGCAAACCTGAAAGAGTCATTAGAAACAACAGAAATCAAATAACCAACAATGTATCACTGGGAAGCTGTTAAAAGAATTTTAAGATATCTGAAAAGTACACTAGATTTTTGCTTAGTATTAGAACCTAGTGATAATAAAGAACCAAAGCTTGCATGTTATGCAGATGCGGACTGGGCTGGAGACACATCATGCAGAAAAAGTACATCTGGTTATATTTTTCTCTTAAATGACTGTCCAGTTTACTGGTATACTGGTAAACAAGAACTAGTAGCCACTTCAACGACAGAAGCGGAATATGTTTGTTTATCCAAAGCTGCAAATAACCTTGTATGGTTTAATGATTTAATTTCAGATGTTTGGAAAAAACCTGCTTTGCCTTTTGTTATGCATGAAGACAATAAAGCAGCCATTGAAATATCTAGATCTGATGCCATTGGACAAAGGTCCAGGCATATAGATATAAAATTTAAACATGTGAGGCAATTATCTCAGGATGGATTTATTAAAGCAGTGCATTGTGATACTTCAGAACAATTAGCTGACATATTGACAAAGCCTTTACCTTCTAAGCAACACAAATATTTAACATCTAAATTGTATGTCTTGTATTGTCCTGAATCTGAATGTAATTGGTGTTGTATAACGAATCGGCATTTAGAGGGGGATTTGTCAGATGTAAATGCCTTATTCTCTAATATGTAAATAGTATATGAATGGGGTATCAGGGGTTAACTTATTCTTCACTTCTTAATGTATTCATAATTCACCACTCCCACTTATAGCTCCACCCATTGTATATATAAGGAGCCACCTACACCCTTTTCCTTGCTTCTATCTGTGAATATTCAGTGAATATAGAATGCCTATTGTAAATAAAAGGAAGTATATTTAAACCTTTAACTCTCACTAATTTTATTGAGTCTGATCCTGAAAATATTGCAACACGGACATTAATACAATTGAACGTGTCCAGAAATATTTCACAAGAAGAGTTCTCCACTCCTCCACTCGCAACAAAATACCTTATGCCACCAGACTTGAAATTTTGGGCTTAGAAAATTTAGAACTATGCCGCCTTTGGTATGACCTAAGCATAGCTCATAAAATCATCTGCTCAATGTCCTACCTGTCAATGACTACTTCAGCTTCTACCACAATACATGAGAACACAATAAATACAAACTTAAAGTGAACCGCTCCAAACTCGATTGCAGAAAATATGACTTTAGCAAAGAGTGGTCAATGTCTGGAATGCACTACCTGACTTTGTGGTTTCAGCCCAAAACCCTCAAAATTTTAACCTTAGACTGGCTACTGTTGACCTCACCCCATTCCTAAGAGATCTGTATGCGGCATGCATAAGAGCACCAGCGTGCCTACCGTCCCTGTCCTAATGTTTCCTTTAATTGTATTCATTTTATGTATTCAATTCATGCTTATACTTATATATTGTATATTACCTAATACGTATTTGACAAATAAATAAAAATAAAATAAAAATAAATATTGTGACTGCAGAATGTTACAAAGGGCTGTAAATGCGGGCTGGTTCCCAAGTGCCCAAAATAAATATATAGCATGAATGCAATTAATGCATTCAATTCAATTTTTAAAAAACAAAAACAGTTCAAAGGTTGGCAGGGAGAGGGACAATTCCCCATATATTACTAGGAAATATATTTTAGACTATTCTGAATGTTAATTTGACATGTTAATAATAAATTTATTGCCTCATCTATGTTGTAATAATGTAAGCAATATAGAAATAGAGCCCTAATCAAGTCAAAGTTTCAAAATGAATATGTACAGATATTATGACAATATATATTAAAGTTAGGGATATCTCTAGTTTTCAAATTGAGACAATCTGAAGTCATTTAAACAACATCCTTTCAAACATCATTATAACTAAAATATAACAAAAGTATTCTCTTACTTTTTCAGAAAGCAAGTTAGTAACATTTTGCTCTTGTCTTTTCTGAAAACATTCATAAACATCAAGCAACTTAACAGCCAACACTTGCTCACAGTTAAAAAGATAATGATGACTGAAGACAATACTTGATATGTTAAGATCTAGTTGATACATTTTACAGTCTTCAAACTTGGCACAATTTTCCAACTCTGGTTGTGTGGCCTATTTTGGGGGGTGAAAAACACAAAATTTTCTCTTAAAGAAAGAAATTTTGAACATCAATACAGACTGTACTTCTATGTATGCACATTTTTATAGCAGGCTCTGTAAATGAATCCAAAGTGTGAGAAAAACCTGTTTGGCCTGATAGATAAAAACTGTTTATGAATCAACATAGAAAATTATGTTTTTCTCACACGATTTCAGTTTTAAGAATTAATTCAACCTTAGCTATTAGATATGAGACTGGGCCAAATACTAGTTTTTTTGTATAAATAAACAGCAATGGATATGATAGGGTACATTTATGTCACCTAAAACATTTGATACAAAAACCCAAAGCTGAAACGCCTGAACAGGCAGCCAGACTTTAAAAACCAATTCAAAATGAGCAGAGTTATCTTAGATGTTTGCAGCTTGCTCATTCATGTCTCCTTCAAAGCAAATGGAAAGTGATGAAGCAATTATACCATAGCATCTCCACCTATCTTATGAAATTCCAAATGCTAGTGCAGCCCTTGCATGAAAAACACCCCTCCACAAATTTTTATTTAATTATGGTGAAAAAACATATTGTCAGTGTAGGTATGTAACACTTCTAGCAATGCAAATGTAATGTTATCCAATGAAATATCCCTTTGTGAAGTAGTATGAAAGAATAAAAACAAACCTTTCTGTATATTGTCTTTAATTCTGCGACAATCTTAACAGGGAAAGACATTTTGTGATGGCTTGATTGCTTGATTGGAGAAGGTAATGATATTATTTCCCCACTTTCTTCAAACCAGCTTTTTGCCTTGATGATTCAAAAGCATAAAGAAAATCAAGCAAACCAATGAACATAAATTTTTAAGAAACAAATTGTTTGGAAAGTAGTTCTTTAAAAAAAACAAAATTGTTATATTTACCCCTTCTTGCTGAAGGCGATTCTCCATTTTGTGGTACATCTTCCTAGGAATATAAGGCTTTCTTGGAATGTAAAATCCTTCCTCTTCTAGGAGTCGTGGCAACATATTGCTTGGTAGCTTATGGCTATGTATAACTGAGAATAATCAAGATGACTTCAAGAATGGTGTATACTTATTTAGAGATTGCAATGCTAATTAATTTTCTTCTTTTTACTGGTTACATACTGAGAAAACAGGTATAAATGATTTATGGAATATTTATAATAGCAGCCATATTAATCTGCTACAGATGATACTCATAATAAAGTGAATTGTCAGTAAAAATTTACTTTCTCCAACTTTTGCTCTTCTAAGCTTCTTACTGCTCTCATATAGTTATGGAAAGATTAAGGAAATCTGAAATGTCATAACACAGAGACAATTGTGTACAACAATTGTGTACAACGATATTGTACCTACCAGTTAAAGCATTTCCTTATCTTGTCTCTTAAAGGCTAGACTGAATATGCTACCAAGATTTATCAGAAGTATCATTTTTGATATTTACCCACTTGTTTTTTTTTTTTTAATATTCTTAAAAAAAGGATGTTTTCCTCTTGACTCATAGAATGGAAACAAAATACAACTACAGAAGCCTCATCCCAGCTCCAGCTCAAAGGAGTCATGCACAATGTTCTTAAAACTTTCTTTTGGTGCTCGTTTGCTGTTCTCTTGTCCTTTCAGGCCTAGTCAGAACAGATTCATCAAATTTTTAATAAAACGTCAGCCACTGAATTCAATTTTTTAATAAAAAATCTGGCACTGCATTCATATTTCTTCTTTGGAAAAATTGGCAGTGATCTGCAGGTCATTACTTTAAAATACATTTTACTTTTTACTATACTATTTTTTCACATTTTTAAAACAAAAATAAAGACCTAGGAAAAATGGGGAAAATACCAAAATGGTTGGAAAACTAGAGCAACTTTTCTATAAAGAAAACATATATTATGAAGAACACAAGGCAGTCACAGCTAGAATTGCCTTTGCACAGCTTCAGGTTGTGCACTTGTGAGTTTTCCTGGATCAGGAGTTCCTGAGCTCAGTCATTCAAGCCCTGGTTGTCTTACAACCAGAGTACTGCAATGAGCTCTACATGGGGCTATCCTTGAAGACCATTCAGAAGCTATAAATGGTGCAGAATGTAGCAGCACGGGCAGCCAGTCGGCCTCTGGGTACAATTCAAGGAGCTGGTTATTATCTATAAAGCCCTGCATGGCATAAGTCCAGATTACTTAAGTAGGCATGCTGGGCATCCCATCAATCAAGGAATTTTGGTCGGCAGAGTCCAGGAGAAGTCTTCTCTGTCATGGCTCATGCCCTTTGGAACATCTTAGGAACACCTTACCCCCTGAACTGGCTTTGCCAATTGGCTTGGGGTCCCAATGAGGAAGTGCCATGCTAAAGGTGATTAATAGACAAATACCAGATCCCACTTCACCCCCTGCACACTTTGTTTCCTCATTCCCATTATGAGATGATCTAAAATGATATCTGATGAATATTTGTGGTGTTATCCCACAGTATTATAACCCAGGATCATACTATGCAAAAAAGTTAATATGAAGAAATGATTGCAAGAGCTAGATGGCACAAGTATTCTTTCCAGTGACAATGCTATTAAAGATAGGAGGGAAGAATCATTAAAATGGACTATTCTTTTCATGGGAGCCACTTTGGGGGGTAAGAAATTAAGGAAATAACTGGTCCTGTGTTTTTGTCTTCATGTATAGGATATATCCATATAGAAGTTTACCATGGTTCCTTGATAAATAAGAAATTGCTATGTCATTGGTGCAGTTTTGCATTCCTTGAGGTGCAGCCTTGAACGTAGAAATAAGGCAAAGGAATTACATTAAATCCATCATGATGGATCATCAAGAGCTTTATGCCAATTATGCCCATAATCTATCTGGTTTTCATTCATGGTTTGAAGAGGGCAGGATAATGTTAATATGCCATGTTTTGCTACCAAGCTGCTCCTTCCTAAGTTGCTAGAGTTGACCACTAATACAGCACTGCGATTCTTCTGCCTATTCATAGTGAATGGTTTCAGTGATCATAATAAGCCAGAGTATTCCACAACTCATACCTCCATGAAAATTTGGACCTGAATTGGGGACCCAACTTTGGCTTATTCTTAAGAATCACTGTATTTAACATTATTCTCGCCTCCTTCTACATGAAGGCATTTTACACAAGCAAAGTATATAGATTTTTATGGAGGGAGAGCACTTTTTTGACATGGTGCCATTGTGCCATTTTTTGCAGCATAAAAATCTTCCCTGGCATTTACCAACAGTTTTATGGTGAATTTTACATCAGTATAGATAGGTTTAGCGAAAATGAAAATTACATTAAATTCTGCACCTGATAATAGTTCTGTCCTGAATCAGCAGACAGACATAATATTTATATTTATGTCTATAAAATCAGTATCAAAGTTATACTATCTTTAGAAACTTATATCACCTGGTGATGTGCTTGGAATAAAGAGTTGGTTCCATCCCTTTTCCTTGTCTACTTTATTGAAATCACAGGCAGGTGATTTTACTTCAACTAATTCTGTCAACATTTCTTTCACATGGACAAGCAGTGGAGTTTGCTCATTTAAGCTACAGATGTTTTGAAGGCAGCCATCTGTTGATTTCTATTGTTTATCATGAAGAAAAACAATGTGAAATAATACATTCAGGTATAATTTATTAAAAACTAAAATGAAACCATATTTCAACTGAATTCTTTAAAGTGATACAGGTAATTCCTAGAAAATAATCAATATGTTCATAAATGAAATCCAGTCTGAATGAAAAACAATGATATCTATTGTTTTCAATTTCCATGTATCTTCAAAGTTTGGCTGGAAAATTTTTTAATCATTTGGAGTAGATGTCGAGAGCAAACAGAATTCCAGTAGGACAATACTGGATTCTACTTATGTACACAGTAAATAGAGGGATATCTTTATTAGAAACACAAAAAGATGTCAAAAGAGCCACATTGTTACTCCTCAAAAGACGGGTAGTAGAAAGGCTATAAATATAAATATTTTAAATATACAAACTTGATAATTTGGTTTTTGATTTTTTAATAGTATTAAAAAAATTTAATAGTATTTCCTAATTGAAATAATTTAAGATAATTATTTATTTGATAATTACTGTTATTATATCATTTAACTTTACAAATTTCATCAGATATGCATCAATGACCCACCTTCAGGACAGAAATAAACTATTTCTCAGTGTTCATATTTCTGTTTTTTAAATGTAATTCTTCAATACTTCAAATTTTGTAACTCATTTAAAATAACTTCTTTAACAATTCAATAACATTAAACTAATGATGCAATCCTATATACATTGAACAGGAAGCACACTAAGGATGTAAAAATGTTTTGGACTGAAACAATCTGGCTCTGGAACATTCTATTTTTTGCTTTGAACAGGCTAATGTGTACATTGTGGAATTACTTTATGAATTTCTATAAGTTGATTATTTGAAATCAAAGTGGTCCAAGTATTAGACACAGAAACACACTTCAAGTAGTATATAGCATTTTTTTTACAACAGCTTCCAACTTCTGCAAGGGGCTATTTAGATCCTATCTAAAGAATACTCATAGTTCAATATAATTTATTAGTTCTCATTAGGAGCCAGTAAGAGGATGAAAATGATACACGCTTGCTGCACTGAACAGTTAAAGCCAATAGTTGTTATTTCTTCCATTTTTTAAAATTATTTTGAGAAATACAATGCAGCAATTTTTAAAAAGGCTGAAAAAAAAGGCAAGCTGTAAAAACCTTATAATTTCAAATCCAATTGCAAATGCACTGTTTTTATGCATAAATACATAATATAGTATAATTACACATAAGTACATATTACTTCCATGATTATATTGAAAGATTTCCAAGAAACATACAAAAGCATAATATATTTTTGAAAACTTCATCATATGAGCAAAAAGAAAAAAAAAAGAATATTTACTTGATGTGCGTATACATTCTGAGACATTAAAATAAGATTTCAATATTGTTTATTTCATTAAAAACAGTAATGAAATATACAGCACTATAATGCCGAGCTGGCGCAGTGGTTGGAGTGCAGTACTGCAGGATACTTCATTGACTGCTAGCTGCAGTTCGGCAGTTCAAATCTCACCGGCTCAAGGTTGACTCAGCCTTCCATCCTTCCATCCTCAGCCTTCCATCCTTCCTTTCCAGTGGGTAAAATGAGGACCCAGATTGTTGGAGGCAATAGGCTGACTCTAAACCACGTATAGAGGGCTGTAAAAGCACTATGAAGTGGTATATAAGTCTAAGTGCTATTGCTATTGCTTAGAAAGAACTACAAGCCACTCAAATAAAAGAAGAAAAAGACAATTAATATGTAAAGAATAATAATACCTGCTCAAAATTTGTATCAAGTTCTTTCATATTGGAGTGGTCTTCAAAAGTTGATGTAAAAAATTCAAAACCTTCATCTAAGGGTACTTCATTCTAAGAGTGATAAAAGAACAGCTGAATAACTGTTGATAGATTGTACCAGCCTTACAGCAACCTTTTATTTTCTTCTAAACGATATTTTCCTTTATTTGTACTCATATTCTTTTAAAGTAACAATTACCACTCAAATATTATGCTATTTTACAATAGCAACCACTCACTCCTAAGTGAAATATTGTTATGTTTCAAAGATGCGTAGGTTACCCTTTAACTAAAACTACGGTGTTTTTCGGAGTATATGACGCACCAGAGTATAAGACGTTTTTGGGGAGGAAAATAGGGGGGGAAAAATCTGCCTACCAGTTATTCATCTGACTAGCATCCTTAGTCTGGTCAGCTTCAGCACATTAGTTTGCTGGTTTTTATCCCCTGCTTGGAGATAAAAAACAGTTTCTAAAGCACAACTGATCTTTAGAGAGAGAAGCAATGAGAAAAGCAGGCAAACCACGGAGATAACTTCACTTGCTAGCGCCTCGTTTGGGCTGAAAAAAAGCTTCACAGCTGAGAGTTGGAGGAAGCAGGTAAAGCATAGATTGCTTTACTCACTAGCGCCTCATTAGGGCTGAAAAAAAGCTTCGAAAAAGCTACATTCGGAGTATAAGATGCACCCAAATTTTCAGCTACTTTTAGGAGGGGAAAAAAGTGTGTCTTATACTTCGAAAAATACAGTATGTAACTTGTTCATATACATTGATTAAAAATTAAGAAAGGATAATTTTTCTATTTATGTAAGTATGGCCTGAATTACAGTTCTACAAAACTGTGCCTTTCTCATTATTAATATCCTGAAACTGAATCAAACAATAGTTTATTGCTCTCGGGAATCTTTTTTACAAAAGTTTTGTTACCTCAGCATTTATTTCTTGATTGTTTTGAAATCCTGCGGCAGAATTTTGTTTGTGAGAAAAATCTTTTTCCTGTGCAGCCTAAAATAAATATTATGCTGTATTTAGTACTTTTAACATACACATTAACTACAAAAAGCACATACAAATTACATATCACATAACCACTTTTTTCTGGGATACGTCAAGTGATGTTGAAGGTGAATCTTTTACATTAGGTTATCTTTTTTTTCTTTCATAGAAACATAAATCAATATTCTGTATTTTTTTCATTTAGTTAAAAACCAATTAAAACTATTACCTTGACAGTTTTCAGCTTTTCTTTTACTCTGTCCCGTAATGCTTCAGTTAATGTATCTTGTTGTTCTACTTCAGCCACTAGAATCAAGAAAGCATATATTTTTAGAATGGAGTTTGTGACAGAATTCTTTCACTGTCCCTGTAGTATATACTGTAGATCATATTGCTAACAGTAAAATATGTAACTATAATTTTTCAAGCTGTTAAATGGTTGTGTTCTGCATATGAACCACATACAGAGACATACACTTAGCAAAATTCCAAATGAATGTATATTTAATAGGATTGTGCTCTGATTCAGCCTTCAACCTGACATGGGAGTCTCTGGCAGCCTTGTCTCTGATTCAAAATCGTCATGGAGTTCTACTTCTAATATTCATGAGATCATGAGTTCCTGAGAACTCATTTCTTTTCCAATGCTGGAAAAGAGAGGATGCTGTGTTTTGTACCCAAAAATAGGGCAAGGTTTTTAAATAGTAATTTCTGACACTTATATATATTGGTGGGGAAGAAAGGGAATATTGAGATTCAGGGATCAACCAGCATATCTACAAATCAAATCTATAATATAACAACCCAATTCAGTTTTGGGACAAGTAGTACTTTGAGTGGGATACAGATCTAAATAATTGTCTGTAACTGCTTCTGCTGCAATTACACTTCATTAGTGTTTGCATTACTATACTGTGTTAGGCAGTGTTGCCCAATAATGAGTTTTAGTTCTATTCAGTTGCCTTCTGTCTTTCAAGAATCATTTAGAAGCCATTGTGCTGGAGCTACTAAAGGGAGACAAAGCAGAGGTGGAAGCAGTGAGGGGAAAAAATATCTGTGGCTAATCATGGAAAAGAGCCACATTTCCTGCCCCTAAAATTAAATAACAAGTATTTGGCACTGTTATCTTGCATCCAAAGAGTGCAAAATTCTAGAACATGCAAAGAGGATAAAGTCTGACAGTAACAGAAGGAGCTATACCATTTCATTATCAATCAGACAGTACTTCCAAAGAATGTACAGTACAATTTCAGAACTCTTCCATCCATGGCAAGAATGCTTAGAATTAGCCAGTCACTCTTCACTGCTCTACAGTTTGAATTAAAGTTATTTAATTAAGGATTCCTCCATGACTGGATAATTTATATACAGTATTAAAGTATATTTTTCTGGGAAAATAAATCTATCAGCTTAATCAGTTAACCATTTTATTGTAAACTTTTTTTAAAAGATGGAGTAACACAGTGTGTAAGTGGAAAGTTTTATTTTTGCTTTACTTTCCCCTCAGTGAAATTTCTCAAGAGGAGCTCTCTCACATATGCAAATTTGAAAAAAGGAGGTTAACAACATGTTCAAAGGCCCTAGTAATCTAGGTTAAGAATGGAAAAGCACAGCCATAAACCACATTAACTCTGCATTAATTCTGCAGCTGACAATGTCTCTTAAGTTTTTAGAGAATTGGAATGAGATTAGGTCTTTGATGATCATTCTTCAAAAGCTATGCTTCTGTTCATAAATTCTCTAGAAGGCTGGATTACTGGCCAAGATGCAATCATACTGATTAACTACGGTACAACAAATTAAACAATTCACAAAAAAGTTTTCACATAAAAGTGTATAGAAAGAAAAAAAGACTACAGAATCAAAAAGTAATTTTCTAAAAGTGCAAAAGTATTGCATAATTTCTTAAAATAGTTACTACTACTCTCCAATAGGAGGTCGAGAAGAAAAAGGGCAGTTTCATGACTCCTATGTGGAAAAGATGAGAAAGCGGGGGGAGGACATCTGTAGACATACATGGGTTGGGGAAGTAGGAATCGCTTAGATCATTGGTGTCAAACTCACTGTGTCACATTGATGTCATGTGATATATCGCGACATTTTTTGCTTTCGTGGAGCTGGGATGGGATATTGCCTGCGCATGATGCATCTGGTCCGCGGGCCACCAGTTTGACACCCCTAACTTAGATGATGCTTCATTACCCTCAACATATGCCCAAATTACCCCTTTGAGTATAGTTTAAAACCCCCACTTTAAGAATTGTTGTGCTAAGCAGTAAAGTTAGATAGAGCGGCAGCACTGAGAAAGCAGTGCCTTTTCAGTTTTATTTAACAAAAGTGCATTCACAACTAATTTTTGAAATTGTAGATACAGGAATAACAAAATATTACAAATTACTTTAATGTTATAGTTAATGCTGAAATATTTCTACATCGTTAAGAGTTGACCACTGTATTGTCATATTTGAACATTTTCGTTTTTCAAAGTGCAGCTTTTTTCATTCTCATTTTCTCTAATAAAGTATTAAATTGAGAAGTCAAGACAGGATATCTTCCCAGGAATTTTTTTAATATTGAAAAGTATGCATAAAAGCATAAAATGAAATAAAGATCCTGTGAAATAATGATAAAATGAAATAATAAAACTTAATTTAAAGCACACTAAATGTTTCTAAATTTTATATCCACTCAAATAAAACATTAAATTACCTTTCTGTGGAGTTTGTTCTTGGGCTTCTATTTGTATTCTTTCATCATATAGTTTATCTTCAATTTCCTAAATTGAATAAGAAAAATTGCTAATAAACTATAAGAACTACATTCCTGTATGACTGATTAATTGATTTAATAAATGTATATCCCATCTTTCCTCCAAGACAGGTATTTGCAAAGCATTTTATTTTCCAGGTTTTTCCATTACTCTTATTTTCCACAATTATAAGCTGACCAGATTCAAAAATTATGAATGCAAAATGCAATTATTTTTGTCCATTTTCATTATACACTATGGTTACTTGTTTTATAGATCTCTGTCATGTCTCCTTTAATTTATGTATCTCATATTACAACTTTTCCTCAGCTTGAACATTTTGGTTGCTCTTTTTTGCCTCTTTTTTATAATACAGTTATCAAAGTTTAGCAACCCAAATTGTGCATTGTGGGGTTACACTGTGTATTTTTTTTTTAAAGGCAGTTTTATTTTCTATTCCTTTAGTTCCCAACATTTTTTCAACAATTGCCAAACAGGTCACTGACCTCAATTTCTATTACCTTTAACTTAAATTACATTTGCCATTTTAACTATTAGTATTTAGTATTTTTATTTGATATACTCTTATACCTAAGTGCAGTACAAGCAGAAAACAATAGAAATCAGCAAGTTAGTATAACAAATATTTACCTTCTCAAATGTTATATTACTTTATAATTATTTACCTATGCTTTTTTGTTTTTATCTTTCGGCGTAGATTATGGTCTCCTACAGATTGGCTATCTGCTAATTCCTAAATTAAGAAATGCCAGTCCCAATAAGTATCTTATGGGAAATCAACACAGTTCCTCTAGCACACGGATGGCAAACTTGTGGTGTCATGTTGCCGTCATGTGTAAGGTGACCAGATTTTAACATTGGTAAAGAGGGACATTGTGGGCGTGGCTTATTTTGTGGGCGTGGCTAGCTGGTCATGTGACTGGGTGGGCGTGGCTAGCTGGTCATGTGACTGGGTGGGTGTGGCTAGCTGGTCATGTGACCGGGTGGCCATGGCTATGCGTATAGGGTAAGGTGAACAGATTTTAACATTGGTAAGAAGGACACCATTGTGGGCGTGACTTGTTGTGTGGGCGTGGCTTGGAGGCCATGTGACTGGGTGGGCGTGGCTAGCTGGTCATGTGACCGGGTGGCCATGGCTATGTGTATAGGGACTACTCAGAGGGCTGAAAAGTCATTTCTGACAGGTCCTCACACTTTTGACTGGTCCTCACACTTATGACCATCCTCACATTTATGCCCGTGCAGTATTCTTAACAACCATGTCACTCATTTCACAACTGCTTCTCTTCACCATGGTGACAAGATAGGGCAAAAACGTAAAATGTGAGGACAGTCATAAGTTCGAGGACTGGTCAAAAGTGTGAGGACCAGTCAAAAATAACTTTTTCAGCCCTCTGAGTAGTCCATATGCACAAAAGGACTAACCAGAGGGCTGAAAAAAGTCATTTCTGACAGGTCCTCGCACTTTTGACTGGTCCTCACACTTATGACCATCCTCACATTTATGCCCGTGCAGCATTCTTAACAACCATGTCACTCATTTCACAACTGCTTCTCTTCACCATGATGACAAGATAGGGCAAAAATGTAAAATGTGAGGACAGTCATAAGTTCGAGGACTGGTCAAAAGTGTGAGGACCAGTCAAAAATAACTTTTTCAGCCCTCTGAGTAGTCCATATGCATTAAAGAGGGATAGAGAGGGATGAAGGAATGGAAATTAGAGTAGGAGTGAGGGTAAGAGAGGGAGGAAGAGAGGAGGAGAAGGAGAAAGGAAGAGGAAGTAGGGAGGAGAAAAAGAGGGTGGGGGGAAGAGAAAGTAAGAAGGAAAGAAAAGAGAGTGGTGGTAGGTTTGAGGAGAAAGATTGCTGTACAATAAAAAAGATGAAAGGGAAGAAAGCCAACCCCAAGCAAATATAAAGATATTAAGATTAAGAATGAATTGTTAAACTTTAAAGAATAAAAGAGAACAAATATGAATAAATAGCAATAATTAGAATTTAGAAACACACATACAAACATGCAATGTATTTTCTTTGAACAGAATATTTGGCTGGTTCACAAATTTAAACAGCGTTTAGTCATTTCAATTAAATTTACAATTTCTATATTTCCTTTTTGCCATATTTATTCCTCAACTATTTTTTTAAAAAAACAATATTACCCTTCATCCTCATCTCTAATCTTAATCAAATTCAATTTTTCCCTTCTATTCTATATTATACCCCTTCCCATTGTCATCTATTTTTATATCCATCCTCACATTGGTTAATTATGTAATTATGTAATACAGTTGTTTAATACAAATTCAACATTTTAATATAAATCAATTAGTTATATAACTATCTTTTTTGTATATTAATCAATATGAACATGAATATTCCAATTATTTCCATGCAATCCAATTTCTTACAAATCAATTAATTATATTTACCAATAATAATAAACCAAATAATTTCCCCCATATATTCCTCCAAACCACAACTTAACCATTTCTGCTTTCAACACAATATACAATTATTAATAGTATCTCAATTATTACAATTCCCTAGTTAAATAGAGCTTTTTTTCTTTTGTGTTTTAAAATCTTGAACTCTCCTCTTTTGCCCAAAATTTCCCATTGTTTGCAGTTTTGTACCTACCTTTTTTGGTGAGGAAAAAGAAAAAGAAAAAGAAAGAAATCTCTCTCTGCCTCATTTTGTCACGTTGCAGGTTTAGTTTCGCTTTCGCCTTTGTTTTCAGTATAGCTGGGGGGGGGGGGAAATCTGCTCCAGGAACTTTTTGCAGCTTTTTGCAGCTAATTAACCTAGCGGAAGCTGTTAACAGGGGCTGTTTTTTCTATTTTTGCAGGCATGGGTCTATTCATTTTTTTTTAACACTGATCAGCTGTAGGTCGGCCCTTTGAAGCCCCGCGGCAAGAGTTTAAAGAGTTTTTTTTCCCTCTAGCCATCAGCGGGGATTCAGGAGGCAGAATGAAAAATCGGGACTTTTTTAAAACGCCGCGGGACGCGGGACAAATTGCTCAAAAGCGGGACTGTCCCGCCAAAAGCGGGACGTCTGGTCACCTTAGTCATGTGACATTTTGTGACATTTTTCCCCTTTGCGGAGCTGGGGTGGGCATGGCCTACACATGATGCATCTGGCCCTTGGGCTGCCAGTTTGATAACCCTGATCTAGCATTAAAGTAAACCATTGTTGTTCCTCCCTGCTCCTTGTTTTTAACTATTCTATACCTGGAAGAAACCTAAATATAACTTGTACTGCTTTTGTTGTTTTGTGATTAACTTCAGGGTACAAACTGTGTATATTTAATTTAATACTTTTTAAATCACCTTTTCTTTAGTTCAAAGCAGTTTACATGTGCATTTTTCATGAAAATATACAAATAAAAAATGACGTTGAACAGAAAAAGTTGTCAACCTAGAGGCATTTTCTAAAAAGCAATTTCTGAAGAATGTCCAAAATTCTAAAGAATATACTATATTCTATTTTAATATGGACAAAAGTACCTGATTTCTAGTACTTCCTTTAGGTAAAGAATTTTTTTTCTTTGCAAGTCTTTCCTGAATTTTCTCTTTCTGAAAAAAGAAAGGAAATTGTTAAAAGCTTATCTGTAAGGATACAAAGCTACTTTTAAAAAAATAACCCTAAACAATGGATATAATCACATGCTTATTAGTCTCAATATTTAATTTAACAAATTATCTAAAGAACAATTATATCTAATCATTAATTAGTTAGAAAATAATATATTTAAAAGTATTTGTCATAACTTGCCTCACTCTTATCTAGTGATGCCTCCAAATCTTCATCAGAATCCATTTATGTTAATTAACTGAAAAATATAAGATATAAAGATTTATAATATATATATATCATATCAACATAATTTCAGCTTGAAAATTAGTAAAAAATAATATACAATTACTTTAATCAAAAGAAATTTGTTGGGACTATGTTTTTAATGTATTTTTTAATACATTTATGTTTTAGCATATTTTTCTGATTGCACATAAAGTTATTGAAGAGTTCAGTGAGGATCGCTTGTAGTTATGTGGAATTGTACTATGATATGTCTCATATTACATCGTTATCCAACATTCAATCCTGTTTTAAAACTTGAAACAACTGTAAATTTTGTCACTGCTTTTGCATTTCCTTTGTATGTATCTTTGTACCTAAAGATAAATTTATCTGACTTAACTTTTTCTGAAAAAGGTATAGATTTAAGTTCCAATTTTTCAATAACATTTCTCTAATGAACTGGATAAATTGGAGGCATGAAAATTTTGAAGTGCCAGAAAAAAAGGCAGCAAATAAAATCTTCTTCAATATTATAATTCTACCATGATCTACATGAATCCAAATCATTTTATGAAGGTGAGAGCTGTCAATACATTTAAGACAACATAACTTTAAAGATGTTGATTAGAAAATGTAAGTACTATAGGAACCAGGCTTATATAAAGATGTATTGTGAAAAAAATCAAATAAAGCACTGCAGCTAATTTATAATATTTGTGAGAACAGTTTTGTTTTGTGAATTATCAGTCAATTCTTCCCCTAAAATGCAGATTGGTAATGTATGTAACAGTGTACAATATCACAAAGTTGATATGTATATGATGTATGCAAGGACACAACTTCTTCAGCTTCAACCTCAATAATACACAGGCAACAATCGGTACAACCTCAAGGTAAACCTCTCCAAACTCAATTGCAGAAAATACGACTTCAACAAGAGTGATCAACGCCTGGAATGCTCTACCTGAGTCCATTGTTACATCCTCTAACTCTCATAGTTTCAATCTTAAACTGTCTATCATAGACCTCACTCCATTCCTAAGAGGTCCGTAAAGGGGGCATGCATAAGCACACCAGCGTGCCTACCGTCCCTGTCCTACTGTCCCCATTTATTTATATTAATTTCTTTCATTCATATCCATGTTTATATTTATACCTGCTGTCTTGTACATGTTTGACAAAATAATAAATACAAATACAAATTTAGTACTGACAAAATATTTATTTGCTTTGAGTACCAAATGTAAGTACCAAATTAAAAAAAAAAGAACAGAATCATCTGTGGTTGAAAATGCCTCTCTCTAAATCACCTAATGACAGGCTAGAAAATGAGTTTTCACTGCAGCTCTGAGATTTCTATGACAAGCTTTTACAGAAGAAATCTAACAACTGCATTCTTTAAACGGAAAGCATTTATGTTGTTAACCAAGTTGTATATTGTATCTTAGACATTATACATAAAGTTGGTCAAAATCCAGACGACCAATGTATATCAGAAGTCTGTATATCAAAAGTAGCATCCAGAATAGCCTGAATATGAAAGATTTTATCTACAAAAATCATTGAAAGTATTACACAGAAAGCCTTATAGAAATCTGAAGATTCTGAGTTCTGCAGAAAGAGATCTGAATATAAGTCAGCTCCCCGCACACAGAATCTAAAATTTAGCAGGTTATGAAGTAAGACGTGTGGATTCCATTTTCAGAATTCTCCAGCCATCCATGCTGCATCTGTTGCATTTGGTTTCACTGGTTCATCTTTGATCTAGCCCAGTGGTCAGCAACCTTAAACACTCAAAGAGCCATTTGGACCCATTTCCCACAGAAAAGAAAACACAGAGAGCCACAAAACCCTTCCCCTGACTATTTCCTGAGCGGCCACAGAACTAGCATATGTAGTTGAATTAAACATTCCGTTTTCTTCTGAAACTTTTCTTTTCTTGGATTTATCCATGGTTGGCCTACCAGGGGTTGAAAAGCTCAATAAATTACATCTCACACATTGGTGGTTGTGACGCCTATTTTGAGTGACAGGGAGCCGCAGCAGAGGAATGAAAGAGCCACATGTGGGTTGCTGACCCCTGATCTAGCCCCTGTACGTTTGTTGCTGTTGCTGCTGTTATATGTGTGTCTCTCTTCTGGATGTCTGTGATCTCTTTCTTAATTTTTATTGTTCCTTACTCTGAAAGTGTATGCTAAGTCATTTGAAGTTGGTTGACCTCTAAAATAATGAATAAACCAACCAACTAATAACATATGGAAAGGTCTCTTCAAGAAAGACTCTTTTGTTCTTCTCTCAAGGTAGCCAGTCTAACTCATGTTATAAGAGGATTCGCCATTGCTGCCTCCATCCAAGTTAATCTACTTCAACTGGATCATCAGCTCAATTGGGCGTTGTTTATTTGCATCCAATTCATGTTAAAGATGCAAGGAATTAGAAATTGGTTCTTCAATATTTAAGACCCCTTTCCCTTATGTTTCTGCCACAATGTTAAAATCAGCTAGCAGGACACATTTGTATGTCCCACCTGTGGCATTTCAATTATTAAGCCCTTCCCCAGGAGATCTATACCTATATCTATATGATACCAGGATCAATGTTGATTACATTGATGCCAATTTCAATCTAACTAATTAAAAAAATGGGAGGAAGGAGGTTGTCACTGAAGTAGGTTATAGTTGTTTTGATTGAATTCTGCCTTGAAAGCTATAATACAAAATATATAACTATATAATATATAAACAGAAAATCTTCAATTTGGGCTTTTTGCTAATATACTGTACAACCACTATCAATATTCTATGCAGTTGAGTACTTTATTCTGCTTCATAGGAAAAGGAAATCCTTTTCCAAAAATTTTTCTCGAGTTTGAAATATCCCAGACATTAACGCATGGTGTGGTCAGAAGCAAATTGGATTAAAAATATACCCAGATTAGAAATAGTGAACAATAAAAACATGGGAGAAGTTAAATGTTTATAGGACAAGGTATAAAATGTACAAAATTAATGATTGTTAGGAATTATAATGTAAATAAGAGAAAAAGGGACAAGAAGAAAAAGAACAGCATAAAGGGAAATGGGGAAAGGTGTAAATATTAGAAGATGGCTGTTACGAAAGTTGTAAAAAGGGATCTTATACTATGTGTTTTGTGTTTGTTATATTGTGTTGCGTTATAAATAGAAAAAATTAAATAAAAATATACCCAGGAGATTAAATAAATATTAGTTATGAATTGTATCTAGTCTTAAGCAAGGATTGCAGTAAACCATTGTATACTTTCGGTATTAAAACTGTTTTTGGGGAAAAGGGCTGCAATGCTCTTCTCAAAATATTTATCAAAACTGTGCCATTACTTAAAAATCACTCCTTTTTCACGGCGAACTTGTTTTATTTTTTGTTTACCTTGTCTGGCCCCAATTTATTATCTTTCTGGATTTTGTCAAAACTCTTAATGTGTACTAGAAACAGTATTTCCCCACACGCACAGCCTTCTGTCGAAATAACTGTATGCAAGGGTGAAAAGAGATGAAAAGTTACACTTTCCCCTCAAAAACAGGGACGATTTCTTTTCTGCGGCACTGTATCCCAATAGCCAGCATTGCTAGCTGTCTGCCTCTTGCCGAGCTTACGCGAAACTAAAATTGAGTCGGTTTCTAGTTTTTTTCTCCTCACGACACCTTGGCCCACATTAAAAAAAAAGAAAAAAAGTGGGGGGAGGGAAGGAACCGCTTCCCAACCGCCCCTTCTCGGATAGCTCCCACCCGCTTTGATGTTGAGCATGCGCACGAACTCTCCTCCGCCTGAAGGGGGCAATGCCGACGCAGCCCAGAACAAATCAGATTTTTTTTTCCCTGACTCGGACCTCGTGCCTCGCCGGCTCTAGAACCAGGGAAACCCGCGCGAGCATGCGTACAGAACCCGGCGTAGCTGACGCGCCAATGCGCGTGCGTTTATAACCGAGCTAACGTTAGAGGCACCTGCGCAATTCAAAAAGCATCGTGAGGGCTCTCGTTTGCAAGGCCGGCTGGCTTTGTTTGCAAACAAACTCCTGCCTGAGGGTACGAAGTGCCAAGTTCCCTAACCGCCCGCGGTCTTCGCTCCCTTTCTAGTTCTTCGCGAAGCTGCGGTTCGGTAGCTTCAAGGCCCCCAAATTTCGGGACTCGAAAACTACCCGCCGCCTTGACCAAGCCATCCTCTGCGAAGAAGCTGCTGGGACTTTAGGGTGTCCCTGGGGCCCCCGTAACGGCTGGCTTCAGGCTGGCGTTGGAAGTCGGCTGCCCGGCGAGTAGTTTTGCGCTGCGCTGCCTGCGGGAGACGAGCCTGAGCTCTTCCCTGCTCCTTCGCTCTCCCAATTGTTCAGTGTACTTGTAAAGCCTTAGGACAACTGCCCCCCTCATGGCTTGACCCCGTCGCTCTCGTCTCCCCATCCCGTCGGCTGCTTGGCCCATGAGGCCAAATCAATGAGGTGGTAGAAGGCCCTCTTGGTTGCTGGGCCTGGTTTGTAGAAGTGTTTCCTCTCCTCCATTGGCTGCTTTAAGATGGCGGACCAGCTCCCGAAATTCTGGAGGTTAACAGAATAACAGAGTTGGAAGGGACCTTGGAGGTCTTCTAGTCCAACCTCCTCTCCCTCTCAAGCAGGAAACCCTATACCAAGTTTTAACTGGCCAAGTTTGGGGGGGGGGGGAAACTGCTTTAAAACAAAAAGGGCTGCTTCATTCAAAGGAATTTTAAAGCACCCTTGCTGCTTTACTACTTTTCTCTCAGTTGTGCACCTTTCCAACTACACCTACCGTGAAAAAAGGACCTTGTGGATGCTAACCAGCAATGGTGAGAAAAGGCTTTATCCCCTTGGCCTTTGCTTCAAAAGCTGAGCCTGGTTCCCTGTTTCAAGACAAGACTTGGGTTTCTCAAAACAAAGCTGCCTGAAACCACGTCTAATATGGTCCTTCAGGGCGATCCTATAAGACTTAAAGAGATTGGCACTATGTTAACTGTGTGGTTCTCTCATTTGCTGCAGTGCTGCCCATTTTCTCTGCTGGCTCCTGCTCTTGTCCGTTCCAGCATTGAGCATGGTAAAGAAGAATACTATCCCTGATGGGTAAGTATCTCATAAATACTGCCTAGCCCTAGAGAGATAAAAGGGGGGACGGCCCTGACAGCCCCACTTGGTTCTCTCTTGCCTCAACAGCATCTTTGTAATCTGCAAGACAAGGTGAGTATGATAACAGGAGCATGCAGGTTACCATCCTCCAGGTAAGTATTTTAACCCACATTTTATAATGCTCCATCGGCCTTCAGTATCTCCTATTTCTCCTCTATCTTCAACCTTGGACTTGGAATAAATTAACTCTATAATTACAGTTATGTCAATGGCATGGCATAGAAGGTTGATACCAAGATTACTTCAGTAAAATAACATGATACCATGGAAGAGTTCGGGTTTATTACATGTGGTTCAGTTTACTTTTGGATTAAACAAGAACGCTTTCTGTAATTTCATAGAACTTGGACATATGATTTAATTTTTTTGCAGGATTTTTGTCCCAGTGGCAATTACCCTATATTTTATTAATGTCTGATAGTGTTAACTTAGCCTTCAAAGATATTGCATTATTTTTGTTCTAAAAAGGTGATTCTAAAAAGATTCTGAGCAGTTTATAATTTTAAAAGAACACATATTTAAAAAGTGATCTGTAAAACCACCTAAATAAAAACCAAAACATTGCCATGGGTTTCACAAACACTATAGCCTAGGCCTGGGAACAGATCCAAGTTTTCAGAGATTTGCAGAATTTTTGAAGAATAGGAGCTAGATGTATCATTGTGGGGATTCTATTCCAGTGGGCAGGAACTGTGACATAGAAGGCCTCGTTCCTTGTCCCACAAGTTGGCAACATCTAATTTAAGAGAGCCAGATTACACCCAGTCTGCCTGATTGCATTGAATTGGCAGGAACAGAGAAAGGCACTCCCATCAAATAACCAGACACTATTCCATGAACGGTTTTATAAATGATAACCAGTACTTTGAATTGTACCTGGAAGCCAACTGGTAACCAATGAAGTTTGTGAAGCAGTGATGACCTGGGTAGAATGCAAGAAGGCTATTACTTGCCTGTGCCACTGCATTTTGAACAAGATAAAGTTTCTGAATAGTCTTCAAGGACAGTTCCATGTAGCTTGCTTTGCAGTAGTGATCATGACATGAGTAACTTTCTGAAGAACCTCGTAGTTAAGGCAAGGAGGGTGCAGCTGGTGCATAAGGTGAACCTATACAATGATCCTCCTGGTCATAGCTGTCACGGGCTTTTTCAGTAGTTTGCAAGTTCAGGAGCGCCCCCCCCCCCCCCCCCCGCATGCTAGTCTAAAATGGGAGAATGCAACCTAAGACCAAAGATGAAAATGTCCCAAACGTAGGGGGCCTAAATAGCCCCAGCCATTCGGTGAGATCAGGATCGAGTCTCAATCTGTTCCTTCCTATCCAGATCCAAACAGTCTCCAGAGTGGTTAGTATAGTAACAACTTCATACATGCAGTCCAGATTGAAGCTAGGAAGGACTGCTATGGAAGGATGTAAACATTGCAACACAGTTCTTACAACTCACACAGCTACTGGGCAAGAGAATACCGTGATTGACAGATCAAGAAGCACAAGGATGGCGACACTGTCTTCATTCAGCTCTGCTAAACATCATCAACAAGTGCAACCAATACTGTCTTAATACTTACCCCTAACCTGAAATCTGATTAGTGTGGGTCCAGTTAATCTCCTTCCTCCAGACTTTCTACAAGTGCTTCTGATCACCTTCTCAACAACCTTCATCACAAAGGGAAGGTTGGAAACTGGATGGTAACTGTCCACAATGTAAAGTCCAGCAATGGCCCCCTGAGAAGGGATATACCCACTGCCTCCTTCAATACTGGAGAGATCATCACCTTCATTAGAGACTTAATACCATTGCATGGCCACGACCACAGGTTACATCCCATCTTAACTCAGGAAGAACCGAGATCAGAAAAACAGGTTACTGAATTCACAATCTGGAGAACTTTGTCAGGAGTCACAAAATTAGGGCATATCACATATCTCTCATTTGGTCATTCGCAGAGCAGAGCCTCAGAGCACCCTCAACAACTTGTGGGTAATAGTCATCCTTCCCTGAAATCTCCGTTGATGCAAAGCTAAAATCACAATGGATATATTAACCAAAGGGAATAGGGTCCAGGTCTTGATAATACAAATCAGGTTGGTCCCCTCACCCACAATAAGATTATGGACGAAGGCAGATTTATTAATTTATTAAGTAACTTGTTCAAAAATAATAGCTATGATGGTTACTATTCTACATTGAGCTATACAAAGCTTGGAAATCATTCCTGTTTGATTGTTGTGGTAGCATTTAAAGAGTTAAATTCAGTTGTCTTATTTATTAAACTCACGCTTAGCTGTTCTCTATATTTCTAGTAGATATGTGCAAATAGCACTTGAGTAAAAATACACATGAGTATATAAGATTTTGATGCTCTTAATTATATATATATATATATATTTATTTGGTCTTTGAATTGGGTAAATCAGACATTAGTATGCTTTGAATTTTTGATGGTGGAACAAAGAAAAATATTACTTAATTTATTGAAGTTTGTTCTGAGGTTATTATATACTTGATTTTTTGCACATTTATATTCATAAATGTGATACAGTGTTTATAGTAATTTAATTTACAGTATTATCTTCATCCCATGCTTGTTAAAATTATTTGTACTTTGGCTTAATAAATAAAAGTGAAAGAAAGTTGTAACTGTAATTAAAATATCTCTTTACAGTGGATATATTATTTGTAAGTATATACACTTTTGTCTTTTATTGCAAGGAACTTTCTCTTATTTTTATATGAGAAATAAAATGAAATGTATAATTAATGTAATATAATTGTCATATATTTGAGAGCCTGTTTGATGTAGTGGTTAAGGTTCTGGCCTAGACACCAGGAGTCTGAGTTCTATTCCTACCTTAAGTATGAAAGCTAGCTGGGTGACTTTAGGCAATCACTCTCAGCTCAACCTACCTCACAAGACTGTTGTGGGGATAATAGAAGGATGAAGACATATTATCTATGCTGCCTTGAGTTACTTATTAAATAATAAATATGGGATAAAAATCTTAAAAAGAGTACTTAATAAATTATCTTTAGCTTTTATTCATAAATATCTGAAGCTAACAAACATTTCAGTTTCAATTTCTATATTGTTAATGAAGCCATCATTTCCATAATAGTTGAAATATATGCTTTTATATAATTGTTTTTGTAATAATACTGAAAAGTTTTATTATTTTCTTAGATTTTAGGATCTCTTGCAAAAGGATTATTTTGTCAAAAGCCAATCTTGTAAAACGTTTCTATAAATGCACAGGAATTTGCTTGAATAAGTACTTAAGTCAGTTTCTTTTTAAATGTTTTTTTGCAACCAATTCTGAAATATCCTGTGAAAATAAAAATTTAATGATTTCAAATATCTGGCATTGTTTTATAACATATATGAGTTGTTTATGTTAATGATCTGGTATCATTATATGAGATGCTAATTGTTTTATGAACCACCATTGTTTTGTTGTCATTTTATAGAACAACCACATATAGAATCAAATACATACACATTTTGTCAGACCACCCTTCAGTCCTGGAATTTAAGTAGCTTCAAGGCTTTGCTTTATTTGTATTTCTGACTAGAGTGTCCAATAAAAATTTTCAACTGCTCTATTGTTTCTTTATTTCACTAATCAGCTATAGTTAATCAGTTATGAACATCTGGGGTAAATGTTTATAAGCACATGTGAAAAAGAGTCATTTTAAATAATAGCTTTTTGTCAGATAATAGGTTGGGTGAATCTTTTCACCATGGTTATAACAGGAAAGTATCAAAGCAAAATTGTGAATCCTTTTTATTTTTTAAGAAATAGACAATTTCGCATTCTTTTTTTCAGATACTGCTGACAAAACACGTTCTCGGTGATTTTTCTGAAAAATAGCAAACTAGTTTTAGAATATAACAGCAGAGCTTATCTCATCAGATAAAAATTTAAGACCTAGATGCCCTCTGGGTCTGCAAAGCCTAACTCTTGACTCCTAACATGGTCAATCGTTTGGTATTTTTTGCTGCCATCAAAAATCATTTAGCAACTTTCTCCCACCTCTTATGAGAGAAACCTCTTATGAGAGAAAACCTTTGTTTCTTTCCGGCAATTTAAAAGAGAAAAATGAGGGGAAAATAAATTATATAGTACCATAGTACCTGGTTCCATAGCTATGAAGTTAATTAGCAGAAGCTGCTCATTTGCTCCCTCTTTCTGAGAGAATGGCACAGAATTTTTTAAAAGAATTAAATATTAATTAAAAGTATTTTTTTAAAACATTGGACACATACAAAATAGTAGTCGAAGAGGTAACATTTTTAAAAATATAGACTGCATTTTAAATGGACTTCCAACAGGAAAACAAAAAATATGGGACAAGCAACAAGATGATACTGGTTGTTCCAATTTAGAGACAATTTTGATGTAAAATGGTTCCATGTTGTATGATGAATTTCTTTTAATGATATTAGATATCGGAGACAAAGTTTAAGTAGCAATGTATCTTTTTTTAAAAAAAGTAATCTACAATTTCTAGTTAAACATCTTCCTTATGCCTTAGAAACAAATGTTTTTGGTTTGCTTTCCTGGATTTTCCAGATTTATTTAGTTTACAACCTGGAATCGGGGGCATAGAACACATTTTTTTTACCTAAGATCGATACCCAACTTCTGCTTTTCTATTACAAATACAAAAACTTCTATCCTTTTAGCAAGGGCTGGGACTATGCCTTTTGCGGTTTGATCATGTTTGAGAGCGTCTGTCACCTTGTTTAGAGTTGATAGTTTGGAGAGTTATGAAAGCAGATTGGCTTCAGAACAGCATTTGAACAAAGTGGCTTTTGTGTCCTTATATCTAGTATATTTCTTGCACTAACGTCTTCTCCAAACTGAAATTATCTACATTAAGATGTATGTTTCCTACCTTGCAAAAAAAAAGGATATATGCAGTTGCTGCTTATAGTCAGGAATGCATCTAGTCCTCTGTCCTATAAGCTGTTCATGACCAACTGGGCAGTATTATTTGAGTCATTTTTCAGAATGAGGAAGTGGCATATAAATGTAATAAATGATATATTTCTGATAATGGTTAGAAGATAAAAATCTAGCCAAAGAACCCAGATTAGCCTTGATTCCGATAAATGCTATTGAAAACTAGCAATAACAAGAAATAACCGAGTTTATAAACACAACAAAGAGATGAGGGGCACTGCACAGGAAAAACTTAAAATAGTTTGATATCTTGAAAGCTACAATCTCCAAGCTGTTAACTATTTTTACCATAGACAATTTACTTCTTCATGCTGCTCTGTAGTTAGAATTTAGAAAATGATTTTTTTTATTCCATATTAAATACTTTTACATATTCTACTTTGGATCAATGGTAGAGTGATGAAAAACAAATTAGTTCATTAAATTTAATAACATTAAATTTAATAAACAGTACCATGTCATTTCCTTGTACATCTTTAACTTTATATCTTATTATTTATTTGTGGTGTTTGTGTTTTGATTGAATGATAAAATAATTGCAAAGCTTAAGCAACTATAAGTGAATAATGTACTCCATTTTTATAAATATTCTCATCCAAAAATAAAAATATATAATATGATTAAAAACTAAAGAATACATTGAATTTTAATCATATCAAGGATTTGATATATATTGTTGGTGTTCAGCAATCTAAATGAACTGTTACTTCAGCCACTCAGTAACATTGGCTCACCAAAATATTAAGTTCTTATGAGATTATTATAGTAATTTTGTAAGGGAAGGAGTGACAGAATCTGGGAGCAAGTTCCTGCATCTTACTATGTTAAAAGTTTCCAGGTTTTTCAATTTTTATGTTCTATTTTCCAGTACTCAATTAGATTTCAATTTAAAATCAAAACAATTATCAATGGATACTGGATTTTTTTTTAATGCTGCCCATTATTATTTAACAAAGAACTGTAACTGATAGATTTGCTTTCCTTTTTTGTAAATAGATATCCATTGGAGTTATTACAATGAATTTATGATGAGTCTGCCTTGAAAATAATACAGAAATTTCAGTTACGGTACTCCAAAATACGGCTATTGTTATCTTAAAATCATGTAATGATTCAATACATCAATGTTTCATTATTTCTGGTCTATTTTGAAACCCAGTTAAACATTCTGATTAAAGATTTGGAATCAAGTTAGCAACTGAATCATCTCCTTCCATATGTGTCTAATAAAACAACCAAGTTCACTAAGAGCTTTAATGCTGCTATTCAGTGGGCCTCTTTTCTTTTTCCTTCTGTGCAGCATGTTCTGTTGGCGGTGCCTCCAATTTAATTTTTTGACAGTGCCTCTCGGGCTCTAGTATAACCAGACTAAATTTGTGTTAGATCCCAGAGCCAAAAAGGTGAATTAAAATTGTTTTACTCCCTCTCTCTCTAAAGTTACATCGGTACATCTTTGATGGCATCCCATGCAGAGGAATGACTTCTGCAGATAGATAAGCTTACTTCTGATGCCAAACTTTAAAAAGTAAACTTTTAAGTACCATAATCTTTCAGTTTAAAATCCGTATAAAATTATTGTTGTTTAAAGAGAATTCCATCATTGCTGTATTTTATCAACTGTTTCTTAATTGCCACCTCCATCTCTATCAAAGTTATTTTATCATTTAACATTTCTCTAACTTCTGATACGTTTGGTAGCTTTCTCTCTTGTAAATACTTTTTAATATTTTCTTCTAAAATATTTTCTTGACTGTATAACATTTGGAAGTAATTTTAGATAATATTTTTCTTCTCTTCTACCTTGTAATATAGATTCCCATGTTCGTCCTGTAGGTGCTGTATCAACTTTTTAGCTTTTTTCTTCTTTAATTTATGAGCCAGCCATCTTCCCGGTTTGTTTGCTGTTTCGAAATAATTTTGCTTTAACATTTTTATATTCCGTATCATTGCATCTTGTTGTGTTAGATTAATTATGTGTTTTGTTAAGTCTCTTTCTTCTTTAATTTTATCGTTCTGTGGTTCCTTCTGCAGGCCGGCTTCCAGTGTTTTAAGTTTCTCCTGTAGTAGTGTTTGTTGTTTCCTTTTCTCTTTATTTCTCCTCACCCCATAGACTATAGATACTCCTTGCATGTATGCCTTGGTGGTGTCCCATAAATTCTGTAGTGTTGTATGTTCTTTCCTATTCTCTTTGAAAAAAAGAGACAATTCCTTTTCCGTTGTTTGTGCATACAGTTTTTCTTTTAGAATTCTTTGGTTTTAGTGTCCACCTTACTTTTTTCCTCTGACCTTTCCATTTTACCACTAATAGGTTATGATCTGCCCAGGTATTTGATAAAATCTCTATACCGTCTAAATTATTAATTGGTTCTGGATTCATCCATGCCGTATCGAATCATGACCATGAACTATGGGGGTGGGAGAAAAAAGTATATTGTTTTTTCCCTGGATTTAGCTGTCTCCAGGCATCTCTTAAATTAAGTTCTTGCACCATATCAAAAAACGTATTCGGTAATTTTCGTCTTGTCTGATTATTTTTCTTTGTGCTCCTATAATCACTTTTGTTGTCTTCCACCGCATTAAAATTGCCTATTATGCAAATATTTTCATAATTAAGTTCCATTATTTTCCTAAGTAATTTGTTGTAAAAAAAATTCTGTTTTGTAAATAAATTGCTCGTGTCCTGGCTCCTCTCTCCTGTCATTCTATTTCCCTCTGTTCTCTCCTGTCTTGTTCCATAATTTTTTCCTCTTATGTCTATTCCTCTTGACTTTTGTCTTCTACTTTCTCTCTGCTATCCAGTTCGTCCTCCCTACTTATATAATGATCGTAAAATTCTTGTGCTTTCTCTAAGGAATCTATGTGGAATTTCTTTTCCTGCCAAGATATTAGCATCCCCTTAGGGATGAGCCATCTAAACATGACTTTATATTTTAGCAATTGGGTAGAGAGAAGTTGGTAGTTTCGTCGTCCCTTATTCTTCTCAGTATCTGTTTTAATGTTATAATGTCTTTTCCTTTATAAACCAGGGGTTCTTCTCTTGTTTTACTGTAGACTTCGTCTCTAGTTTTCTTTCTCACCAACCGTATTTGTATCTCTCTAGGGAGTTTGTGTCTACTTGCATAATTCGTGTGTATCCTATAGACTTCGTCTATCTCGTTTTCCATTTATTGTTTATTTTTTGGAAGGAGTTTCGCTAGGAGTTCTGCCATTAATTTTGGAAGTTCTTCCTCCTTACTTTCCGTTATATTTTGGAATCGAAGATAAAATATTGATTTTTTTTCATCTCTAAATTTATTACAGCCTCTTCTAGATCTCTATTCCCTGCCATCATTCTGCTTTCTGTTATATCTAGTTTTTTTTTCCACCTGTTCCATTGTAGCTTTTACTGTTCTGTTCTTCTGTTCGTTTTTTGTTATTGTTTCCTGCATTGTGCCAATTTTATTATCTAGCCTGTGTATCTCTCCTTTCAACTCTCCCATATCGTTTTTGATATCTTCTTGATTTTTTGTCATTACCTTCTGCATTTTCATCGTTGTCTCTTGTATTGCCATCAAAGTTGATTGCATACTCTGCAAGTTCACAGTGCAGCCAGATTTTTCGCCTCCCAACATGCTTTCCACTGAACGTGGTCCTGAGGGGGAGGCTATAATCGCGGTTGTTTTCCCCCCCTCCCCCTATTTTTGTAACTGTGGTGACCATATTCATCATCTTGATATTTTTTTAAAAAAAATTCCACAGTACCATATATCTACCCCTATTTTCCTCTTCCCTTCTTTTTAGAATCTTAACTAAATTAAGATTCTAATTAACTAAATTAACTAAATCCAATTTCCTTCACTCATAGATATTATAATACCTCCAGTAACACTATATAACAATCTATCTGGCAATCTATCTAGTTCTACCTTCTCAATATTAGTAGCATTCAATATTTCACTGGGCACCACAATATCTCTAAGATTTCTCTATGATGGCTACTTTACATTCAAATTTATTTAACTTAATATAGTTTCTTAGTTAATTCATTAACAGAATGATAATTATTAAATAAATTCCTTCTTACTCTAAAGTCAATTAAGGATAATTACATTTAAGAATATCTTTCTAAAATATATTTATATATAACTACTATATACCTCTATTCCTTAAAATACTATCTTTAATGTACTTTAGCGCTTACAATTCAATCAAAATTATATCAACACTTTTACATGAGCATCAACCAGCAGATAGAATATATATATATTCATTCTATCTGCTGGTTGATGCAATATCAAGCCTCTGTTCGTTGAAAAGAGTTGTTTTTTTTAAGGGCTTGAGTTCTTTCCTACTTTGACTCTTTAAAGGGGAGAACTCTTCTATCTCTTCTAAAAGGTTCTTCTGTGTCTCTTATTTCAAATAAATACTATAAACCCGCTATGTCCAAGTTTATGATGTCTTTGGATTTTTCTTTCTCTTTAAGGCTTAAGTCCAATGTATGGAGTTTTTTTTTCCTCCCCAAGATGTCGTCTCAATTCAGAAAGGCACAGTCATCCTAGTTCTGTCCAGCAATCTCCCTCTTCTAATATGCACGATGTTCTCTTTTTTGAAGCACCGTTGTCAAAATCAAGTTTAATTAAAGCCCCAATCCACACATTCACTCACAGCTTTCACACGTTACTTTCCTTTTAATATTTTGACAGCTCGTAGCCTCCGCTCCCACTGCCAATTTGCCTGTTTATTCACCTTCCAGGAGACTCGGTTCACTGCTAATATATTGCTATTATTTCAATCCTTGAGAGTTTTTCCTTTCTGTCTTTTATACTCTCTTCTTACTGATTTCTTCTGTGCCAGATCGGAGGGTTCCTTTTGTTTAATGGGAGCTCGTACCACTCTCCACTTAAAACGCTGAGAATACCCCTCTACTCCATCGATCCCTCCAGGATCTGATTCGCCCATGGGAGCCTCAAAAACACAGAAAATTAGGTGAAAACAAGTGGAGCCCTGCTCATTTGCCCACTACAGTGTAACGTCACTGCTGGAAGTCCTCAGACTAATATAACTTCTTGCACTTTTAAATTTTATAAATGTTTTATGTAATATAGTTTAGACTTATCAGAAGATAATCTTTTTGAGAAAAGAAGTTAAGCATAATATATTAAATAATTTCTGCAAATCATTCTGTATTTCCTCAAGTTTTATTTAAAGAAAGAAATGTAGAATACGCATATACGTTTCTTAGCATTTATTTAAAATCAGGAGCACCTACATTCTGTTGAATTCAGTGCTAACAAATGCTATACTAGATTCCACTCTTGGAACATGTTTCATTTCATTGCCTTTGTCTCCATAAAGAACATAAGAAATGTAAAATCTGTAAATGTAAATACCACATTCTGGGTTGTGTAATTGTTGTAAATTAATTTTATGTATGTGTAGGCTGAGACCACACTTTTCTGAGGAACACTCTTCATGAAATATATGGGCCAGATGTAGAAGTTGATGAGACCAGGCACAAATCCCTTGTCTTGAATTTAATTTAAATTGAATGTAATTGTTCCCCATATATTTAATCTTTTTCCTGATTTGTCCCATTAAAAAATTGAAGTTGACAGAATTCTGCACTGCTGCCTGACTTCTGCAACCACTCATGGCCAGATGCCCTGTGGCTTGTTGCACAGCCCATGCAAGCTGTCTCTGAGCTGTAAAGCTGTCTCCAAATTGTTTTGCAGACTTCTGGAGGATTTTTTTTTTTTTTGAGGAAATAGTTTTTTTAAAAAACATTCTGCCAAGATTTGGGAGGGCTGCTTGTAGGCTCTGGGTCTCAGATTGTGTATCTCTGTTGTATATCAAGCAAAACATTAAGGACAAATCTTATAGTACTCTAAATGGGGCTGAAATCGGTGGAGTTCACAAGTGGTTGGATCATGTATTAAGATTTCATTAGATCCAGTGTATTTTCTATTTACAAAGATACCATACACCTATGCTTTCAAAGGCTGATATACGAACCTCACTAGTTTATAGCATAGTCAAACTAACATGTTTCCCCGAAAATACGATCTACCCCGAAAAAAAGCCCTAGCCCAATTTTCATGCATGCACCTAATATAAGCCATATCCCAAAAATAAGCCCTAGTTAAGCCCCATCCACCATCTGGTTGTACGAGATGGGATGAGGCGCATGTGTTGTGGCCCGCCAGCGGCCTGCGCAGATCATGGCTGATCCCAACGAGGCTGGTGTGGTGTCACCAGCAGCCGACGCTCGCGTCGGACAGCGAGGAGGCTGAAGAGGATGTGGTGCCAGACAGAGAACCTCCAGAGGCTCCTTCAAGTGGAGAGAGCGAAGTGAAGGAGCCTCTTCTCAATGCTCGAGCACGCAGGGCTGCCAAAAGGCAAGAGTGGCTACTCAGGAGGAGGAGGTCTCGAGAGTAAGGCTTGAGGATAATTGGCCACTCCCTTAGCCTATTTAAGTCACGTGCCGTTAGTAAGTTTCTTGCTGGAAACAACTTGTAATTATCATCAGAGCATTTTTGGAAAAGTCTTATCGTATCTTGTTTTCTGGTCTGGTTGCCAACCTTTGCTGGACTTTGGTTTATTCTTGCTACTTAATAAATTTGATAAGGACCGTTGGTGTGTGTCAATATCTTCGGGAATCCGGAGCTGGGGGAGAACAACGTGTAAAAATCAAGCTGGGGTGGGGAGGGTGGAGCTGGCCCATGGGCCCTGCACCTGCTTACATTAGGACCACAGCAGCCAGGCTTCCCATATTCTGACACCTGTTGTACTGCTGCCTGACTTCTGCAACCACTCATGGCCAGACGCCCTGTGGCTTGTTGCACAGCCCATGCAAGCTGTCTCTGAGCTGTAAAGCTGTCTCCAAACTGTTTTGCAGACTTCTGCAGGATTTTTTTTTTTTTTTTAGGAAATAATGTTTTAAAAAGCTACCATCAGCTATCCTTTTCCTTTTGGCTAAACTCTGCTAAGTTCACTCCAACCATTTCCACTTGACTGCACTTTCTCTCACTATTGCTTCCCTTCTGAGAAGGCAGAAAAGAATGTCAAGTATACCTATGGTATGCTGCGATTTGCGGCAGGAGGTTGCATGGCACACACAATGACACATGTCGGGGCGTGGGAGGCCTGGCTGTGGTGGTCCTAAGGGAGGCCTAAAAGAAAATAAGACTGGGTCTTATTTTCGGGAAAACATGGTACTTTTGCTTGAGAGAGAAAAAACCATGTCTAGTTGGGGTGGGAATGTTTGTTTCTTTTGCATTACTGTCATTTCCTGAAAACTTAACAAAGACCTTAATATGTTACAGAAGTTGAGAATTGTTATTTGGAATGAAATTCCTTTTGCCCAGCATAATAGCAGTGACAGATCATGGAGGAGGAGGAGGATTAATTAAACATTTTTGCATACTTGCAAAGAGAATGAAAAAGAATGTGTATATAAGGCCCCGAAAGCTTGGCGACATTAGACTAAGAAAAGCATGTAGATGATTTTTTTTAATTACCAATTTTAGCAGAAACTCATTTTGATTGGAGACTTAAGAAGTGGATGAACCCAGCTTCCAGTTCAGTATAGCTTCTATAAATTCAGACCCCCAAATTCTCTATTCATTAGTTATTATTTCAGTAATGTGAATTGTTTTATCAGGGCAATACTGTTTTCTATAAAGCATTGCAGTCATAATTTTTTCAATGTTTGTATATTTAAAGGTGTCTTTTCTTTTTATTAGCTGGAGGAATGTATCACCAGTTGGACAACCTATACCAGGAACTCGATTCATTGCTTTTAAAGTACCCTTAAAAAGGGTATGTATAAAACTATTTCTATGAAGTTATATTAACTACAAAAGAAAATAAAGTGAGATTCATTTTATATAATCAATATATAATCAATATCAATATCTGCAATAATACAGATTCAGTTCTAAAGAGGTGTTTCAGAGTACACTGGCCAAAAGTGTAGCACCCTTGTAGTTAAGTTTGAACTTCTGTACAGCTGACTATTAACCTTCCCTTCAGAGGATAAGAGCTTTTCATGTACTGTTAAATATCACCAATTATATGGTTTTCACACAGTCCATCTGTCATCAGTGCTACCTGTACTATTCACTTTAATGAGGGAATCATATCTTCCCTCAGTTGTTTTTTCAAATCTAATAAGCTTAATACACACTGGCATTTAACAGCTAACCTTCAATTCCATAATTGCACATTTTTCTGTGATCAAATTCATTCAGAATATTGCACAAAATTTCCCCTAATTCACCCCCTCGTTCTTCCATTATTGTCTTTCACTGAAACAAAACATGCAACTGTCACCACGCTGTCATCAAACAATGGATTTCTACTTTCAAATACACCCACAGCAACCTTGGTGACATCAACTCATAGTTTTCACATACATTATAAACCCTTCCATTAATAATTAAACCTGTACTTTCATACACATATTCATCAACTTCACTTCAAGCTACTTTTATTTAGATGTTACTACATTCTTCCCCATTTTATTTTTACAAACATATTGATTTTCCTTCTTTATTTCATTTACTTTGTTTATACATATACATATGCTTATACACATGCTGTACATTTACTCCTTTTATATTTTTATTCATGTGACTTAGCCTTTGTTTGCTCATTAAAGCTGATAAGGTTCACATATGAATTAATTTGAGAACATAGGTGGAACAGACATTTTTTTCCAATTTGGGTAGCACTGTTCCTAGTTCTACTATGGATGATGTTCCTCAAAAATGGAAGAAAGAGTATTTCTGTTTGCCATATATTTATTTATTAAATTTATATGCTACCCATCTTACTGCTGAAGCAACTCTGTATCTGATAAATAGTAATATTATCTAACAGTATACAGAGTTCTAAATTGTGAAATATACTTCATAAAGCTGGAAATGCAAAGATGTTTACTTCACAATTACCTACTCCACCTAGACACTGCTTCTCTATTTCTCTGTAGAACAACATGAAACTTCACTTATTCATGGTTAATTCAGAATCATGGCATTGGATGAATGCTTTCAGAGACTATGCATTTGTTCAGTCTGGGGATATAAAATATGAAATATTTATTATTGTTATCCCTATACAGTGTCACCCTGTAGTAAAACAACACATACAACTAGAGTAAAAAGAAAAACAACTTCAGTCCTTAAAGGATTACTAGCTGTACTATTTATTTTTAAATCAATTATTTGCTTAGAAACTACCTAATTGTTCTGAATGCTTGTGTTTTGTTTTTAGTTTGACTATTTTTTAAAAAATGTAATGAGTCAGATTTTTCTATATGCATAAGAATATCTTTCTATACTGTTCTTACTTTCTTTTTTTCTCCAACCTAGGCAATCAATAATCGACTTCCACTACCTCAAAAGTTTACACCAAAAGATCTCATTGCTGCAGTGAAAGCTTTCAATAAGGAGCTTGGTTTAATCATTGATTTAACATATACAACAAGATACTATAATACTAAGGTAATTGTAAATTAGTATTTGCTAGGGATAATAAAAACATTTTTTTATTTAGAAATTTAGAAATAGGTCGAGTTGTTATGGAATTTTCAGTCTTCAGCATGAGAAGAACTGTTCTATAATAAAGGCAACGTCTCGCCGGAAATGAACCTACCCACCTGGTCCGTTCATCAAGAGAAATTTAATAGGCATGAGAGAGAGAATAAGTATTCTTTATAGCAGGAGTCCATGGCCTGAGTCCGGTCTGCGGCCCATTGGGAACTGGGCCACATAAGCGACAGGTGAGCTCATGAAGGTCCATTTGCACAAGTGGCAGGCACATATGTGAAACTATCCCCTCCCCACTCACCATCATGCTGTCTACGCTACCAATCCACAGAGCCAGAAAGGTTAGGGATCACTGCTTTATAGCATCGTCGACTTTATGGAATGGTCTTTCCCAAGAAGTATGTGCAGCACCCACTCTGTTGCAGTTCTTTAGACCAGTTATTTTATTTCCAAATTACCTTCGCTAAACCGGGCGTGGGCATGGCTGTGAGTTTGACAACCCTGTGATAACACTTTTAAAACCAATAAACTAACCATTCTGTTACATGCCACAATATAACAGTTTGGCTTTATTCACAGATACTGTCACTACCAGAATTCCTATTAAATATTGCAATGTAGCGAGGAAGAAAAAATCGTAAAGATCTCCATCATAGAACTTACATTCAGTTCTGTATTTGGAGGTCAACTTGTACTAACACAAGTTGAGATCACTGCAACATAAAAAATAGGATTGTTTACTTAATGACATTGCGCTTAATTTCTTTAAAAAATGAATATTAAAATAATGAAAAATATTTAGTAATCAATTACTATATTAACTATAGTATTTGTTCATCTTTTCATTGCTAGGAATTGCCCAGAAATACGGAGTATAAGAAACTTTTTACTGTAGGCCTTGAAGTCCCAGATGATCCTACTATTCTACTGTTTAAAAAATGGGTCAGAAAATTTCTATGGGATAATGCAGACAATGGTAAATAACAGCCTTTATCATTTCATACTAGAGAGCAAGAACAATTGGAAGTTGTGTATTTCTTTAGATTCCAGCTATCATATAGGAATAATTACCTATATATATACATATATATATATACATACATACATACATATATATATATATACATAAACATATTATTCTAAATCAGAAACATCAAAAATAGCCTTCTACATTCTACACAGAAGATGGAATGGGATGTCTTACACCTACACTTGGTTATGAAACAGTGCTACTTTCTACATAATATACAGGTAGTCCTCAAATTATGACCTGATAATTACAGTTGTAAATCATAAAGTGAGTCATCACATGACCAACCTGATTTTATGGCTTTTTTGGGGGGGGCAGTAGTCTTTAAGCAAACATGGCAACTTAAAGCTAACATTGTGGACATTAAGCAAACCCATTGTACTCTATGGGCCAGTTTTTACCAGTAACCAGGAGTAACAATCAGTTTCTGGCAAAACTGTCAAATGGCCATAAATGCGGGCGAGTTGCCAAATGCCCAAAATGTGATCACATGATTGCAAGTTGTAAGTAGCTTTTGGGGGATCCATTGTAACTTTGAATAGTCATTAAGTCAAGGGTTACCCAAACTGCATGCAGATCAACAAAGCTTTCACCTCTGGTGTCAACTTTAATACCATAAAACTCCCTCTCATAATCTAAGAAATGTTTAGCTCTATCAGTTTTGCCTCTTTTTTTTTTAAATTTATATGCCGCCTTTCTCCGGAGACTCAGGGCGGCTTACAATGCATTAAGCAATAGTCTTCATACTATTGTATATTTTATTCAAAGTCAGCTTATTGCCCCCACAAACCGAGTCCTCATTTTACCTACCTTAGAAAGGATGGAAGGCTGAGTCAACCTTGAGCCTGGTGAGAATTGAACTCACAGTAATTGCAGGCAGCTGGCAGCTCTTCTTGATCACACTTAGTAGGAACCTTGCACGTGCAGCAGAGGTCATACAATCTGCTCCTGAATTCCCATTTTTTCCAGTTCTGAATCAAAGTTTCAGAGAAATGTAATTGCACAAATCCACTAAAGAGCAATATTCTATTATTTTAAAGCCTTCTTTGTATCATGCATTAACATTGCATTGTTTAATTTTCATTTTGCTTTTCCAATAGAGAAACTAATTGGAGTACACTGTACTAATGGAATCAATAGAACAGGTTACCTTATATGCAGGTAAGTGTCAAAGCAAACATTAAATAATTACGGTACTTTCACTCCAATGAAAGTTGGGTAATCCATAATTGTATTTATGTTCCTTTAGATATCTTATTGATGTTGAAGGTTGGGATCCAGAAACAGCAATCCAAGGTATTTGCATGCCTTTTTTAACAAAATCCCAGGTTATGCAATACTGTTTGGTTGAATGAGCTGTTGTAACTGAGATCCAAAAGATCACTTCCCAAAGTATCACATGTGAACTGAAGAGTTTTCTCCCCTGCTTTCGCTTTCAAGTTCATCTCACAAAAATGAGCTTCATGGAATTCCAGCAGGAAATTGGAAATGGAAATGCCCTCCCTTCCTATATGTACAAAAGCACTTCGCACATCTATAACAAAAGGAGAAATGTTTCATATAATTTCTTTAGGTAGTCCAGACCTAATATTGCTTGCAACATTTGTGGAAAGTTGCTTTTGTGGCATCGTTTCCCTGCAAAAATGCCCAGCAAATAAGCAATTCCCTTATTATGGGTAGCCCTCGACTTACAACAGTTCATTTAGCAACCATTCAAAGTTACAGTGGCACTGAAGAAAGTGACTTATAATGGTTTGGGCACTTCTCCATTGTAGTGGAGGCAGCATCCAGGAATGGGTTGTCCTCGTCTGTCAGCCAATATGACTGAGTCTGTCAAAGCTGCGAGGACATACCTTCTGCCAACGGTCCCCAGCTTTTGACTCAGTCTTGGTCAATGACAGACATGATTTCTTTAGCTAACCTATTCTTGGATCACTTCTCCTTACAATTGACATTTTTATTCATCTTCTTCAATACACATTGAACTGTCAACTGGCTCCCAGCCATGACTGGTGGAGCCAGGCTTTTCCAACGTGAAGGGCTTTAGCCCGACCCCACTGAAGGCCACCTGGTGGCAAGCCAGACATTGAACATTCCTGGCAGGGCAGCAAGTAGCAGCATTGCTCAACGCCACTGACCCTTGGGCTGCTTTGGACGTCAGCGATCGGCGCTTCTCTCTCCAGTGCACAGCGGGCTTCCCGCTGACAACCAAGTCAGTGCCTGAAGCCTTCTGGATCGTCGGATCGTGAGTTTTGCTGCCCAGCAGCAGTCCAGCAGCCCAGCCTTTGCCTTCAGTCTCACAGGCATCTGAGTCCCAGGCCCGGGTCCTGGGCACACTCCTGAAGGAGCACCAGGCTTTTGCTGCACTTGCGAGCAGCAGGGCCCAATTTGGGTGAGTGCTGAGCCGCGAAATGGCCCAGGATGCCGCGGCTGCTGCCATTACCACAGAGAACGCGCTTGGCAGTAATAATCCAGCTGTCTTGATCCCTGAACGTGTTCAGCAGGACCCTCTAGGCAGAGGCCCGCGGGCAAGAGAGCCATGGCAAAGATATTCCGGCACCGTGGAGCCTCCAAAAAAGCCTCTAAGGCTTCGGAATATGTCAAAATTAGGTCTCCCATGCTGGTCAGTACCTGACCTAGCCGCAATCCTGCAGCTAATGCGGTCAGGCAGCAGAAGGCTATCGATCGGGAGATCGAAAAACCTTAAAGAAGACTGACCGTCAGAAGAAATTGTCTCAAACGGTCCAGGATCAGGCAGCAGATTCGCAGCTGTTGGAGCTGCTAGAGGACTTTGACAGCCACCCTGCCTTGCAATGGTCGCCAGATGGTGCTAGCGTGCAACATTTAGCTGATCTGCCTGGCAATAGACAGCCTTTGCCGAGCTTAGCTCCACAGGGTTCTCACTCAAGTTCTGCCTGGCAACAGCCTGTCAGGCAACAGGCTATTGGCGCCACCTTTACTCCTACAGCTGCAGGATTGCGGCTAGATCAGGTGCCGGCCAGCATGGGAGACCTAATTTTTGAGGGGAATACCTAATTTCAGAAGGGAATAGCAACTGACATACAGCAGAATCAAAGAGCTGCCTCTCTTCACTCTGATTACCCCTTGCCTCATTCCTTCCTCCCAGTGATTCATACCTCAGGGGAGTTTTGCAAGACACAAGATCATTACCCCCCGAGCCCTTCACACCGTTCATCAGTGTCTGAAGATGAGGCAGACCAGGATCTGGACTTAAAGGATGATGAGGGCTTGCAGTCAGATCAGCCTGCATTTGCAGAACTGTTCAGACCAGCCTTATTTAAGTCCTTGCTTTTCAAGGTAAAAAATTCCACCAACATGGCATCCACCCCACCATCCTTGGATCCTGTTCCAGGTCCCTCTGATTCTTCAGGCTCCTCGTTTTCTGAGCCCACTAGTGAGGCAGAAGTGGTACCAACTGCACGCATATTTTTAGATGTTGTGCAAAGGCAGTGGGCTGCACCTGCGGCAGGGCCTAACCCTGGTTCACTGGATAAAAGATTGTACAACATCGGGCCTGAACTCTGAAAGGTGCTTATGGTGCCTAGGGTGGACACCCCAGTGGCTGCATTGACTGCGCAGGCCATGATTCCAGAGGCCCCAGAAGAAGCTCTCTGACCTGAGGACAGGAGGGCAGAGCAATCTTTGAGGAAGATGTACCAGGCGGCTGCCTGGGCCGTGAAGGGCTCCACAGTGGTCTCATTCTTTAATATAAAATCTCTCCTCTGGCTAAAACAGCTGCAGGATCGGGTCCCGATGGGTGATATCAGGAACCATCAGGACTTGAACAAGTTGCAGGCAGCTCTAGAGTTTTCCACAGATGCGACGCTGAATGCCGCGAGGTTTGCGTCAAAGGCCATCGCCTCAAATGTGAATTCCAAGCGGCTCCTGTGGCTCCGCCAATGGCAGGCAGATACCAAACACAAGTGGAGACTGGCCTCCGCACCATTCTCTGGGGAGCAATTATTTGGAGCCTCCCTGGACCCTGTTCTGGTGGAATCACATGATAAACGTAAGATCCTCCCATCTCTCTCCAGCGGACGGAGGCCCAACCATCAACCTACTTCCAACGCCAGTCCTTTAGGGGTTCAGACAGTGGGTTCGGGCCACCACGCTCGCCATTTCCCTTCTACCAGAGGCAGGACCAGCAACAAGAAACGGCGGGTAGTTTTAAATAGTTTCCACCTAGATGGCCCTTTCGAAGGGGAGGAAGCCATTCTTTCAAGTGCCAGAAGTAGCTGCACCACCAACCTTCCCATTGGTGGATGCCTGGCACATTTTGCCAGGAAATGGGAGTACATAACATCTGATGCATGGATCTTGGAGGCTGTCCGCTCGGGCCTCTCCTTAGAGTTCCTCTCCACCCCCCCGAGGTTTTTCATTCGCTGCCCTGTTTCAGGGCTCAAGGCGAAGCGGGTCTTCATGGAAACTGCTATTCAACATCTGCTGGATATCCAAGAGATTCAGCCGGTTCCAGAGGACCAGCAGAGGTTGGGATTTTATTCCATCCTCTTTGTAATTCTGAAAGCCTCAGGATGTGGGGGGGAAGTTTATAGGGCAATTCTAGACCTAAAACTATTAAACCACCTTATCATCTACAAGCGGTTCAAAATGCAGTCTCTTTGGGCCATTTTGGATGGCGTTAGGGAGGGTGACTTCCTTCTAGTTACCTCACCGAAGCTTATCTTCATGTCCCCATTATTATTAGTTCAATTTATATGCCACTTTTCTCCGAAGACTCATTGTACCGGGACATAGGCAATACCTTAGGTTTTCTTATGCAGGATGCATTATCAATATGCAGCATTGCCATTTGGCCTATCGTCAGTGCCCAGGGCGTTCACGAAAGTATTGGCTGCCCTGGCAGCATGCCTCCGGGCTCTCCCCATGCACGTCCAGTCCTATCTGCACGATATCCTGATCCAGTTCGCCTCGGTTCCCCAGGCGTGTGAGGATCTCAGACGCACCATCCAGGTGCTTCAGGATGACGGGTTATCAATAAATACCAACAAGAGCCATTTCACACCAACCTACAGCCTCCATGGTTCACCGTTGCCCTACATGCAACCTCACTAAGGTACTGCAGGCGCTGACCGAGGCCCCATTTGAACCACTGAAAGAGGCCACATTGCGCTTTCTGACCTGCAAGGTGGCCTTCCTGGTGGCCATAACATAGGCCAGGTGGATATCGGAGTAGGCAGCGCTTTCTATCAGACCGGATCTCTGTGTATTCCACCCTAGCTGGGTGGTTTTACATTTGGACCCTTCTTTCATTCTGAAAGTAAATACGTGATTCCACAGGGCCCAAGAACTTATCATACATTATTTCTGCCCCAATCCAGTGCATTCACTGGAAAGGAAGTGGCACACGCTAGACGTGAGCCAGACACTCCAGATTTTTTTTAAATGAACTTCCTCCTTTTGGAAGACGGAGTCGCTTTTTATATCCTTTCAGCCCGCCACCTTAGGCTCTAGGGTTACTCCATCAACCATGGGATGCTGGATTAGGGCGTGTATTGCCAAATCATACAAGATACAGGCCATTCCATTACCCAAGAGTATAACAGCACACACCACACGGAGTGCAGCCACAAGTGCGGCATGGGCAACACAGGCCTCTCTGGAAGAGTTTTGCCATGCGACAACTTGGTCCTCACTGTCCCCTTTTATCAAGCACTACAAACTGGACAGCTATGCCTCGGCTGAGGCAGCCTTTGGTAGGCAGGTCCTACAGAGAGTGCATGTGGATGTGGGGACCTCTGACCAGGCTGCAGCCCACCCATAAGAACACGACGGCTTTGGTATGTCCAATTCCTGGATGCTGCCTCCACTACAATGGAGAAGGAGCGTTGGTCCTACTTGATATGATCCTTCTCGTTGAGTTGAGGCAGCATCCTGCCCCACCCTAGAGTAGGGCTGGCCCTCGGTCCACATTGGATCACATCAGAGCTGACCACGTCAAGTCTGTCCCTTCATCTTCGCCAAAAGCTGGGGACCATTGGCAGAAGGCGTGTCTTCGCAGCTTTGATAGACTCCGTTCTATTGGCTGACTGACAAGGACAAACCATTCCTGGATGCTGCCTCCACTCAACGAGAAGGATCATATCAGGTAAGACCAGTGCTCCTTCTGACCGCTGCAGCATCTCCATGATCGCATGGTCAAAATTTGGCAATTAACTCATATTTATGACAGTTGCTGGGGTCATGTGACCACCTTTTGCAAGCTTTCTGACGAGCAAAGTCAATGGGGAAGCCAGATTCGCTTAACCACTGTGTTACTAATTTAAATGCAGTAGTTCAAACAGTTAACAACTGTGGTAAGAAAGGTCATAAAATGGGGCAAAATTCAATAAGTGTCTCACTTAGCAAGAAAAATTTTGTGCTCAATTGTGTTCGTAAGTCAAGGACTACCTATACCAGTGATGGCTAACCTTTTTGCCATCACGTGCCGGGGGGTTCACGCACGCGTGCCCACACCTATTTTCTATGCACCATGTGCACGCCGCCTCCCTGCTCCTGGCACACAATGGCCTGGTGGGCCCGTTTTTCTTTCTCACCTGGCTCCAGAGCCTTTCTAGGAGCCTGGGGAGGGCAAAAATGGCCAGCCCCTCTCCCCCCCCCCCCGGAAGCCAGAAACTGCCCGTTTGCCAACTTCCAGTGGGACTGTTTCTGGCCTCTGAGGGGGTGGGGAAGGCCGTTTTCGCCCTCCCCAGACTCCTAGAGAGGCTCTGGAGGTTGGGGACAGCAAAAAACAGGCCTTCCCCACCACCACCCCTACTTCTGGTGGGCCCAGAAGGCCCGAAAATCAGCTGGCAGAGCTGAGCTGGCATGCCCACTGATAACGGCTACGTGTGCCACAGGTTTGCCATCACAGACCTATACATTAGTCTCTATATTTATTATGTATTGATTGACATATCAAAATCATGGTGCTGTGGCTGACATACAAGAAATATTCCTAGCAATGGATAAATTTTGTGATTGAAAACGAAGTGTAACATAGGACTCCAGTGAGAGGCATTGGTCAGTTTTGGATTCAATAGCAAACATAGTTTATTTTAATAAGCAGAGATTTGTAGGAAGATTTCTTTTTCTTTATCTCTTGGTGGTTCAAAGAGGAAATCCAAAAGCTGCTGTAACTTGGTTCTAGCTTTTTTTTTTTTTTACTTAATTAAGAACAAGAAATAGTTCCTATATAAGGCTATGAAGAGGAATCTAGTCAATTCAAAGCAAAAGTAAAAAAACATTTCAGAATATTGTTGATTTTATAGTCTATTTTTGGACTACAGTAATTTGATTTGCCACTGGGAAGCAGAATGATGCACTTGAAAAAATGCTTATCATGATCAAATAGGGCCGCACTTTTGTTTTTATGAGTGCAAAGAAACTGAAGTTCATATAGGCATTTTTTTGTAATAATCAAGAATTCCCATGGCATTTCATACAAAATTGTACACACACACACACACACACACACACACACACACACATACAAAATTCCAAGTCACTGCAGTTACTATGACAACTTTGTTCAGTATTCTTCTATCTGATACCATTTCCACTTAACTGGGGCAAATTCTATGAAGTTTCAATTTACTGTTAAATAAGAACTTTGGTTATGTTTAGTGACAATCAATATTAAGTACAATCTTTGTTTGTGCTTAAGTAGAAAAAATATTTTTTGGGAGGAGGAGGTGCACCGAGTCTTGCTCCACATTTGCTAACCAGCTGACAGGAACATTTATATGAGAAGCATCCTTTTGCTGTTGTGGTTTTGAAAAAGCAATTTCTATATCAGCGTATTATCAAAATTCCAAAAAACCAGAAGTCAGATTCTAGAATTATGTGCTATTATTGAATATTTCCTCAATAACTTGTCCATTTTTCACCAAGAGCCCTGTTTAACTCGTGTTCTTGCCATCTGTTTAGCTTTTGGAGAAGCACGTGGTCACCATATGGATGGTCCTATATATCTGACAGATCTTAAAACTCAGCCAATGAGAAGGTGAGTCTAGTCCTATTCTTGTAGAATATGTTCCTTTTCTGTTCTGACACATTTTAAATAAGCTTCAGTGTTTGTTTTTTTCTGAAGTTGATCACAAAAGTAGAATAATCATTGCCTTTTTAAATAGACTTTAAATAGACCCCAAATTGAGAAAGTGGGAAACAAATGGTGAATCCTAAAAGATTTAGGTAGTTGATAAGCTTATAGAAAATACCTACAAGAGTACAGTCATTTCAGGGAGAGACTATAGAAAAGTATCCTATAATCAATAGAATTATGCTATACATCCTGATGAGAACTTCTCCCTTCTTTCACTAGATTTAGTGTAATCACACTATTTTTGTCTTTTTCCATTATAACCTCAGCAGAAAATGTGTTATATTCTCTTTTGAAATTCCTTAGCAACCTGGGGATGAATATGTGGGATGCTGATGGAGATATTGTGCCACCGCCAGATGATATAGACGAACGTATGGATCGATTTCCAAATGAAGAATATTCTAGGTAACTGCCAAAAATGTATTTGTCTTCATGTGGTAGGAGAATTGTATAAATCTAACTTGTATAATTCCACATACTTTATTCAACCCTGAGGGAATAATTATTTTTGAACATGTTAAAAATATTAACATACTCATTGTCAAGCTTTATTTCGTATTTTTACATTGCTATTAGTAGTGCAGAAGACTGTAAGCAGGGATATGGGTCAAGAGTAAGAAACTTAATTCCTCCATTTTTTTTATAGTTTCCTTTTGGTTAGCTGGAATCCTTACTGACACTCACCAGCCTTCTCACTGTCCCAACCTCAGCAGGAAGGCAAGGTTTACATAACCAAGTTCAAAGTACTTTGCAGGAGAGTGAAAATTAGACCCTATGCATAAGTGTATTTACACATATCATATAGGTCAGAGAAGATGTTCATTAAAGGCAAACTAAATTCTAAACAATTTTGACAAATTTACATTTGTCCTTCTAGAATTTGTTTTTGTTAGTGTATATTATCACCTGATTTTAAGAAATATTTTTTTTTTCCTGGCAGGCCTGGTAAAAGACTAAGGGTTTATGATGATGGCCCCAATGACTTACCGGAACAGATCCGATTGAGAGAGTTTGATTTTATTAATAAGGGTCCTGGGAAACGTCGAAAACCATATCATGATCACCAGTTTCATGATGACATGCAGCCACCACTGCCACAAATAAGACGAAGGCATTTCGCTGACCATCAGTTTCATGATGACTGCCAAGAAGAAATGAAGATTAAAGATTTAAAGTTTAGTACAAGAGAACCAGGGCACAGATTTCAACCTTTTGAAGACCATCAGCTTGATGATGACTTTCGAGGAAATGTATCAGGGAGAGACATTAATATGAACCGTAAACAAAGGCATAGACGTTTTGCTGACACTCCTTCTTATAAGCATAGACCGACAGATAGCCAGCTCAATAGAGGCCGAGAAGGAAGACGAAGACCAGTTTACAATCGACAGTCTAGAGATAATTTTCAGTCACTCCTGCAGGACAAAAATCAGTCATTCCTGAACAAGAGACCTGTGGAAAAACTAAGACTGTTTCAGAATTGTCCTGTTCGTGATGATGTCCACTCACCAGTGGGAGATTTTGAGTATGTGACTAGGGGATGTGGACAAAGAATGGTACCTTTCCTTGACCAGCAGCATCACAGTGAATTACAAAGAAAATTGTCATTAGAAGATTTTGATGATGAAGATTACGATAGAAGTAGACCATTCCTTGATAATCAGTCATACTGTGATTTTAGTGAGAAGTCTCAGCTGAAAGATTTCCAAAACAGGGGACCTGAACAAAGGCTGAATTCTTTTAATGATCATTCAACTCACATTAACGAGCCACATGGGGAATATTCTGAAAGGTGAGAAGAATTATTGATTAGCTTCAATATTATTTGTTCATTTTTGTTCATAATTATAGTGGAACTTGCAGGTAAAGATCATATAAATCAATAAAACAGGCATTGCTTTTTAATGTGTTACTAATAGTTTGAATTATGTGTTATACAGAACCATTTGCAGATTTTTTTATGCATTTCTGTAAATTCATTCATACTAGCCAGTTTACATTTTTGATATATGATTATATTAATGGAACTGGCAACCATCAATTGCCAAGTGTTTGAATTTGATCATTTGACCATAGGGATACTGCAATGGTTGTAAGTGTGGAAAATGGTCATGTCATTTTTTTCTGTGCGATTGGAGCTTTGAACAGTCACTAAATGAACTATTGTAAGTCAAGGACTACCTGTAAACTGTAGCTCAGGGGTGTCAAACTCACGTCATGGCGGCGTCTTTTTTTCCCTTTCACTAAACTAGGCATGGGCGTGGCCAGTGTGTGATGTATCCGGCCCGTGGCCCACAACTTTGACATCCCTTCTGTAGATGCTTTCAACTTAGAATGGAAGTCTAAATATATATACTGTGAATTTTAAATTAAATGAATGAAAGGAAAAGTATAGGTTTGGTATCGGTGAGAACAGGTCTGCATTATTCTGTTAGTAGACTTGAATGAATGGGAATATGACAACAGAATATAGAAACAGTGATCGGCCTTTTTGGACATCCACAAATTAATGAAAATGGTGGCTTAGTATCTGTTTTGTTAAATATCTCTTTGCTTAATACTTAAGCATAAACCTGTTCATACATACAAATAAAAAAGGAATGAATATAATTGAAATAGCTGCTTGCTTTGATTATGTTGAAAGTTTAACAATAAAGGAGAGGTATTTCTAAATGCAGGAGAAACCATTAGATGGTAGGGTGAAGAATGACTTCTGGAGGAAGTGGATATGAAAGACAAGGAAAAAATGAAAAACTAGAATGGAGTAGAACAACTACAGAAAGAGAACAGGGACTTCCAGCTGATGTCGCAGCAATATTGGACGTGAGAAACAAGTCTCCGCACTCCCATGCCAAGTTCTTCCTGTTGGAGGGCTCTGAAAGGAGCTAAAGCCACCCTGTAGGGGTGGTGAAGAAAAGAGGGGCACCCTGTAGTTCTGGGAGAGCAGCAATTCTCCTGCTGGACTCAGGGCTTCTTCCCTCTCCCTTGGGAAGAGGCAGCCATCATGGCTGCCACAAGCTGGGATAGCCAAGGCAACAAAGAAACATGTAGGAGCGGTCAGATGAATAGTGATTAGAGCTGGGTGATATAGACTGGAAACTGGAACTATTTTTATTGGGAATACTCTCCAGAAACTATACCAAAGAAATACAATATTTAATTTTACATATTATAACAGCAGCCAGAATAACATACGCACAGAATTGGAAAAGCAACATTATACCAAAAGAGGAAGAGGTGATAAGGAAAGTCGGATTGTGCAGAGATGGACAAATTGACGAAAGAGATTAAAAAAAAGATGAAACGGAATATTATTTAATATGGAATAATATTGAATAAATGGCTAGAAGTTAGGAATAGTAAATAAGAAGGATTACTAATATGCCACTAAACAATGTATGTAAAGTAATATATAGATACAACAATATGTATAATAGATAAAGAAATATATACATAAATAAGGAACAAGGGAACCACAAATATAAATATATGTAAAGACGAGGGGTTGAGAACCTGAATTTTAGAAGAACACCAATATGAAACTGTTGTAAAATGGAAATTTATGTTTTGTGTTTGTTTCTGTTCTTGTTTATAAAGGAAAAAATAATAAAAAATATATTTTTTAAAAAATATTTTTTAAAAATATATACTATTTAAATATACTATTTTTTTAAAGCGGCAAATTACCATAGGGAGAAAAATTCTAGTCCCGAAAGAAAGGAACTAAGGGGAAGAAAAGCTAAAGACCTTTAAAACATAGAAAATTGGATTCTTAAACTGGGTAGGCGTTGTTTTGGAAAAGCATTATAAAATGCTGGAACTATCTACTGGAATTTACTTGAATAACCTATTTTGCTTCCATAAATTGAACTAAATATGGATTAATCAATTTATCAGAACTGAAACAACACTAAAACCTAAACTGAGGCCGCCATCTACTGGTGAATGGAAAATATACTATACCCCTACAAGACTAGGAAAATTCTTAAAAGAAAGAAACAGCATTCATCTGGAGGACTGTGGTGATACTGTTCTATAACTATCCACTTTATGATTACTGGAGACTATTGTAAGAATAAGGAAGACTCTTAAGTAAAGTAAAGTGACTCTTGATTTGTGGAGGCTGCCTGGACTACTTAAATGGAACTGATTAATAATCCTGAGATATAAAGAACTATGATTATTGAACCTTTCTGAGGAGTAACATTGGATTTGAAAATGCTGCTTTTGGACTTGTAAGAGCAGAACTTATTAAAATAAGACAAGATGCTTCATCAGGAGGAAATGAATGTTATTTCAAGAGAAACGGTGTTGATGTTTCAAATCATTAGGGGTACTATGACAAAAAATCACTGAGAGATAAAGAACCTAATGCAAGACATAAATGGGAAAATAGAAAACATGCTACAACTGATAATGAATGAAGATCAAAGAGCCCAGGAAAGAGATGAGACAGTAGAAAAAATGGAGGAAAAGAAAGAACAGACAAAACAGAAAACAAAGCAAGAGGATGAGAAGGCGATAAAGATAATAATGATTCATGAAAAAACCAAGAGAAAAGTACTTTAAGACTCTTAAAAATGGAATTGGATAATCTGGAAGAAAGGGAGATAAGAGTTTGGGTGGACACCTGGGAGACCCGGCACCTTAGGAGGATAGAGATGGGAGAAATATTCAGATTGAATGATGAAGACACAGATGCTGATAGAGACAAAGATCCAAGAGAGGCGTATGGGAGGCAAGCCAAAAAAAATGAATAAGAATTGAAGTATTAAAACGGACAAGAGATGGTGGATAGAAAGGAATTATCATCACTTTCTTTTTTGTTAATATAATGATGGCCTGATTAAAAACTAGAATAGGGGTAGAAATAAGAACACATACTTATATAAGGCAAGAGTTAAATGGAAAGATTGGAGGTTGAAATATATTATTAGATATGTTTAAATAATAAGATGACTGGTACTTGAATGGCGTATTGTGACTTTGAACAACCAAATAATGAAGGACTACGTCTTATATAAACAAGTGTATTAACGCTAGGATTAGTAATGGTGGCTTGATTAGAAATAATCTAATTCTGCCTTAAAATAGAGGTAGAAATAAGAAATAGGGATTATTAGCAGATATATTTATATAATAGAATATAAGTAATAATTAGATGGAAATATTAGAGGTTGAAAGATGATATTACTATGTATGCTTAATAATATCATTGGCATTAAAATGGAGCATTGAAATATTGAACAACTACTCTAAAAACAATCATGTATATCAATACTAGGATTACATAAACTTGATTAATTCAACAACTATTATTACTACTACTATTGCTGTTTGTATCAAAATGAATTATACCCAGAGGCCACACAGTTCATGTATTGATATTGATGTATATTTTTTAAAAATCCAATAAAACTTAAAAAAACATGAATCTTGTATTTTAAAATAAATTATACGTGAAAGGGTTATTGCTACAAAATGATTAAAATGTTTAGTGTACATGTAGAGAAAAAGATTGTCATAAAGAATGTAGTTAAATGCAAATAATAATTGTTTTGAAAGAGAGTGAAGAATCTTGCACACCAGAGTAGAATTAAAAATAAAAGTCATGGAATTCTTGGGAGTGAAACTGAAACAAGACTCTTGCAAGGAATACTGTATTTTAGAGTTTTGTATACTAATGACACATCCAAAATGAAATTGAAACATTTGGTGTAAATGTCAATATTCAAGAAAGGAGAATGAAAGGAAAAAATGTTGTGAGATTGTTGGAAACCCAGTATAGATGGTAGCAAAAGAACAGGAGTCTAGCACCTTTTCTGATTAACAAATTTTCTTGGAAGCATTGTATGAGCTGCAGTTCACTTCATCAGATGTATGGAGTGACTACACTGATGTCGGATTTAAATTGAGGTGAGTTGGAGAGGAAGGGAAGGGAAGATTGGTGGTTTTGCAAATATAAGCTACACATGAGTCAGATTACAAGTAACCTATCAATTAATAATTGTAATGTGTTAAAAACCCATTGTTGAGAACTTCTGAGCCCAGAATCATTGGATGTGAGTTCAACAAGTTCTCACTTTGTGGTGCTGTTTTAATTCTCTTTTTTTTCTTAGTCTGCTGAGGAAGGTCCTGGGAAGTTAAAAAGTTAAAAGTTAAAAAATTACTTTAGCTTTGTTTTGAGTTTTGATATCAAATTAATTATTTTGTGCAAAGATTGTCCAAATAGAATCCAGAGGAGCATTTCCGGAAGATGATGGCACACAGTATGGATAGAATAGATACAAATGGCATAACTGAAGAAATGTTTAAATATGAATGTGCTTTGCTTACAAAACCAACTGTGCCTGGGAATTGGTTTCATTCTAGTATCCTGCCAGAGGTTTGAATCCTGCTGTCCTTTAAATGAGCCCTAAAGTCTTGGCTCTTTTCCCAGACTTTGGGCAAAGGTGGGATGTGGCTTCCCTATGTGAAGAGTTTTGTATCTGTTCTATGTTCATCTTCCTTTTTTGTTGTCTGGTGTTATTCTCTTTCTTTGTGCACCAGAATCACTGGAGTGCAAGTTACAAAATCTAAATTATTTATAAACAAATAACGAAATAAAATGTAAGAATAAATTGAATACTTCAGCATCAAGCAGAGAATAAAAAGGGATGTGTTATGTCTCTTTGGTTGTGTCACATATTCATGGATTTATAAGGAATGCTTGCGATGATGCAGAGATGTACTAATTGGGGACATGAATTACGGGAAATTTTATATGCAGAAAATGCCTTGTTAAGATCCTGTATAATTTAGCTAATGATAGGTAAATAGTATGATACAACAAGAAGTTTCTAAAAATGAAGGTATTAAATATCAAGTAAGTTTTGGAATGAATGACTGCAAACTATACCTAAATTTGGAAAAAAATGCAGGTAGATGAATTTGTAACCTTTGCTAGAATGTTTTGTAAAGATAGGGAAATTGAGAAATTTTAAGACATGCAATTACTAGTAGAAAGGTGATAGGCACTGTGTGATCTGTTATGAAAATATTTACTGAAAACTGTCTATAACAGAAGAAATGTAAAGGTTGAATGGAAGAGGAATAGGTACTGAAGTTACATGGTTACATGTAACAGGAATGAATGGATACTGAATGAATGTGGATTGACTATTAAATTGAATTACCAGTATGAAAGAAACATATTGAGGAAGTTTGATCACATAGAAGGAATGATTTGTGAGCAAAATATATGAAAGAAGAATGTATCAGTCACGGAATAAATTGTGTTGGATGAAATTAATTAGATTTTTTTTTAAAAGGGAAGTTTATTAATTTGATTTTTCTCCTGGGTTAGTACTTTATAAGTAATTAGGCTACATACATACATACATACATACATACATACATACATACATACATACTCCTTCCTCATCCTATTTTCCCCACAACAATCCTATAAAGTGGTTGGACTGAAAGACTGACTGGCCCAAAGTCAGACACACAACTTTCATGCTTAAATTGGGACTATTGTTTCTCATTGCTTCTAGCCAGTGCCTTAACCACTAGACCAAACTGCCTTTCTAGATAAAAGTTTAAAGAATAAATGACAATGTATAAAGCTGTATATAAATATTATGGAAGCAAACAGGTCTAGAGAGCTAAGATGGTATCGGCATAAATTTGAGGTAATAACTTTCTTTTTCATTACTTACCTCATTTCTTTACCTTGTATTTTCTTACTTCCAAACCACACTTTGCAAAATGTTGGTTAACATGAAAGGGCATGTACATACTGTAACATGTTTACATGTTGTGGAACATAGAAGAACATGATTGATGAAATGAGACAGTCATAATGAAAAATGCAAATTTTGTTGAAAATTTTGTTGAAAAGCCTACTAATCTTTGAAATTCCATCACCCCCATATTACACAAGGTTTATTTTACATTACACTGTTAGGTATGTAAGTTTGGATCCAGAATTATGTGAAAAAGAATTTTATGGCTAAGATTAAGAGAGAAAGGGTGGAGTGATACTTTTATTTGATTCTTCATCTTATTTGAACCCCAGTATGAGTTCTGTAGAACTCACCACAATAGAATATAAAGTGACACTGGAGCTAGAGAAGGCAGAGAAATTGTGAAAAACCCATCTAGTAAGTGTTGGATCCTGGGTTGTATTATCAATGAACCAATTCTTTTAATTGCATAATGCCAATTAACTATACAAGTAGTCCTCAACTTGCAATGGTTTGTTAAGTGACTGTTTGCAGTTACAACGGGGCTGGAAAAAGTGATTGATGATTGTTTTTCGTACTTAGAATTGTTTCGGGATCCTGGTTACCAAAATTCAGATGCTTGACAACTGACTCATATTTATGATGGTTGCAGTGTCCTGAAGTCATGTGATCATCGTATATGTTCTTCCGACATACAAAATCAATGGGGAAGCCAGGTTCATTAACTGCAGTGATTCACTTAACAGCTGTGGTAAAAAAGGTCATATAATGGGGCAAAACTGTCTCACTTAGCAACAGAAATTTTGGACTCATTTGTGGTCGTAAATTGAGGATTACCTGTATAGTATCACACCTGTTTTTTCTTCATTACATAATTGACTTTTTGGGTCCTTGGTTTTGTCTTAGCTTGGTGGTTTACTTGCAGAACTGTCATTACCCAAGTAAGTAACATCATCAAAACTAGTGAATGTGGGATATGCTCTCTTTTTATAGAGTAGCTTCTCAGCCGCTGTGATGGAGATGTGATTGGTTTTTCCTTGGTAGTTTATTGATTATTGAGTATTCTGCTGAAAAGGTTTATTCTTTTCCTTTCAGAAACTATCGTTTTCCTTCTCATGAGTACTACGCAGAATCTCCCTTACTTCAGAGAGATTATGGCTCTGATAAAGATAATTATAGTGGAACTTGCAGGTAAAATTGTGATTGTCACAGGAGTTCATACGAAACATATTATTGTTTTGGTTCACTAATTAAAATTGGCTCCAGGTATGCTATTCAAAGGCCTAATGTAGCCCAGTCCTGAAAAATTATGTACATTGCATGATCATAAAACTATATGTAGTTCTTCTGTTTCAACTTTAACAAGAAGACAGTCTTTTAAGAACATACATCATTTGAAAGACTTATTTCTGGTTAGGTGAAAACTTTAGCTAACATTTAACATTTAACCATTTGATGTATTCTTAATTTAATCTGAGAGAGCAATATTTATTCCTAAAAGAGGTATGATCACAAAATATGCATAACCCCATAACTTAAATTCTAGCAATATAGTCATTATCATATTGGCATATTCATAAGTAGTACTTCTCATTCAATGTGTACTAATCTGAGAAAAAAATGTATATAGGTTTGCTCTGAAACACTGCGTACAGGAGTTCTCTACTTAAGACTGTAATAGAGCCTGCCCATTATGATTGTAAATCATGACTCATAAAGCAGGGTACCGTGTGACGGACCCGGTTTTATTACTTTTTTGCAGAGGTCACTAAGCAAATCATCCTGGTCGTTAAGTGAATCTGGGATCGTTAAGTCAACCCATTGTTCACTATGGGCCAGTTTTGCCAAAAGTAGGAATTAAACATTTTTTTAAGCAAAAAGTTGTAAATTGTAGCCATGTGACATTGAGACACTACAAATGTCCATAAATGCAGGCTGGTTGCCAGGCACCCAAATGCAGTCATGTGATGGGGAGGCAGCTGTCAGAATTTAAGAACCGATTATAACTAACTTTTGGGGAGTCCATCATATCTTGGAAGAGTCACTAATTGAAAGTTGAGGACTACTTGTAATCTACAGTTCTATGTGAGTAGATTTAAGGGATGTTTTCCAAGACATACTGTACATGAAACATGCCCCATGTTATTAAAAAGATTAAGAATCTTTCGAGAGAGGATATTGGGCAAATTGGAATCTTTCCATACTTGAACATCTGTCCCATCACATATTTCAGTAAAACAGCTTGATATTAGAAAGCCAATGAGAAAGGACTATCACATAGAACCTGTAATTAGTATAATTTGAAAAAAAGGCATTTTCTACATTTATTCTGAAAGATTCTTTCTCTAACAAATGTTCAATGAAATCATGTACATTCTGATATGTTTCTTTGAATTAGCTATTTATTGTTTCAATAAAGTAACACCAATGTTTGTATGTCTCATTGCTACAAATTGCTCATTATAATATTTGATTAATAATTGTTTTCATATTATAGATCTGATTGCCCTGACGATTACAGGAAAATCCATCCTTTGGAGGTAATTAACAGAGGAGGAAAAGCTAGATTTGCTCCATATTCTTCTTACCCAACCCTTCACTCTTCATCTTCACATCAGGAACTGAGTTCAATCTCATTGCACAGTGGAAGGGAACATCAGTATGAAATTAAGAGAGAGATGAGGCAGGGGAAAAGATTACCAGTTGTAACAATTGATTATAATTATGGCTTGCCTTTAGACTATGCTTCTGAAGAGGAAGACAGAGCTCGTTATGTTTCACGTGCAATAGAGCACTACATTTTGAATTGAATTGGATGTGTACTTGCATGCATTATTTTATAAACATCTTCCTGCATATTGACCAAATTACTTCTAAAGTTAAAAAAAAGCTTCGTTATCATTCAACATCTGTTGAATGAAAAATCTGTTACAAGTCTAGTTCTGTTTTTTCACGTTTAAATGATAAATAATTGGTGAAAACAATGCCTTTTATGTAAAATCAAACTAGGTTCTCTCACTCATGAGATTGAACAACGATAACCATGAACAACTGCAAATGGTTCTCCTGTTTTCCTCAACATGACATGTTTCAGCTAAAATGTAATAAAACAATTGGATTACTGATTTTGATAGAATGTTACTCTAAAGTTGGCTTTGAAAAGAAACAAAAATATATAAAGATAAAAAAAATCAGTTCTAGTAATGTGGCTTATTCTTTTGATAATCTAGATTTTTCAATATTTCTTTTGGAAAATGTGCATGTAAATATTGTTTCAGAAAAAAACCTGTCACACTAGAAAAAACAATAAACTTGAGATTTATGTTCAGTTATTATACCTATATTATATCAAGAATATCTCACTTTTTAGTTGAGAGACCAGATAGTTAGAAATCAGCTACGTGGTTCCTTCCTTGAGAGATGGGTGGCAAATAAATTTAAAAACAAACAAAGAAAGAAACGCCTTCCTTCCTTCCTTCCTCCACTCTACTCCACTCCATATACCCCTGGCCCATGCATGCTTTTACAGCATTCTGAATAAGTATTGCTGAATCTAGAGTTTACGTTTCAGTTTTTAAGCACAGTAAAAAAATAACGTATTACCATTCTAATTTCTCAGGAGATGATTTTTTATTTTATTTATTTATTTTAATTATATTTATATGCCACCCTTCTCCCAAAGGACTCGGAGCGGCTCACAAAAATTAAAACAAAACAATAAAAACTACTAAAGTAATCAATTAAAATCTCCCAATTAAAAACCACCCATCAGATCAGTAAATTTGTTGAAAAAGCCATGTCTTCAGGTCACGGCGGAAAGAGCGGAGGTCGGGGGCCATCAGGAGCCCCGTGGGTAACCAATTCCAGAGGGTCGGTGTGTCCACAGAGAACACCCTCATCCTGGGCGCCACCAGTCGACATTGGCTGATGGCACCCGGAAGAAGGCAGTCCTATGTGAGCGCACAGGGCAGTGGGAGGCAGGCAGAAGGTGGTCCTGCAAGTACCCCGGGCCCATCCCACGTAGGGCTTTATAGGTAAGTACCAGCACCTTGAAGCAGATATGGAGGACCACCGGTAACCAGTGCAGCTCGCGCAGGAGAGGTGTAACACGGGAAAAACGGGAAGCTCCCATAACCCGCGCGGCCGCATTCTGGACCACCTGGAGCCTCCGGGTACACCCCAAGGGCAGCCCCATGTAGAGGGCATTGCAATAGTCCATTAATTAGTTTCTTGGATATTAGACAAAAAAGTATCTCAATACCGTATTTCATACCCCAGCCACAGGTAGGGTGCATATGGAATATGCTATTTGAAATGTCAAAAGACCTGCTTCAGCCCTGCAAATATTATTCTACACTAAAAGGGCACTGTTTATTCCACCTGCACTACAAATACATTCAACTCAAGTGTGGGCACAATTATTATTTGGTTCTTATTTGAATCCATATTCTTCTTTTGCCCCTTTGGAAAGAATTCAAATTTAGGACCATAATTCAAGTCCCATAATGCATCTCAGATGTGATCCTACGTCACAATGCTGGAATCAACGAAGGCAAATTCAGGGCCTTCGTACACATTTTCACATATCAGGTTAAACTCTTCTTTTCCTTAGCAGGTCTAACTTCCTAGGTACTTTCTGATAATTTTGTCTTCTCATGGACCAAGACAATACGTGAAAAAAATGGAACACTTAACTTTTTAATTCAAGTGCTTATGGTAGGGTAAGAACATACAGAACAGGTAGTCCTCAATGTACGACCACAATTGAGCCCAGAATTTATATTGCTAAGTGAGAAATTTGTTAAGTGAGTTTTGCCCCATTTTACGACTTTTCTTGCCACCTTTGTTAAGTGAATCACTGCAGTTCCTAAATTAGTAACACGGTTGTTAAGCGAACCTGGCTTTCCCATTGACTTTCCTTGTCAGAAGATCACAAAAGATGATCACATGACCTTGGGACACTGCAGCTATCAAAAACATGAACCAGTTGTCAAATGTTTGTATGTAAATCACCACCATGGGGATGCTGCAAAGGTAAGTGTGAAAAATGGTCATGTCCGTTTTTTCCAGTGCTGCTGTAATTTTGAACAGTCACTAAACTCTTGTAAGTCAAGGACTACCTATAATCAACCAATGCTTTAAGGACATCAGTATTTCTCTCTGCAGATGCACTTCAAAGTAGCCTTTGCTCTTCTTTCAGACTAACCGCACAAGGAGGAACAGACCAAGAAATCAGTTTTCCAGGAAAGCTAAAACTACTTTTATTGAGTAGTTATGATAGCAGAATCTTTTAACTCATACAGTTCAATGAATTTAGAGAGTTGTTGGTCTGAGCCCTTTCCAAATATCTGATGTGGCAGACTTAAAATATGTTTTGTCATCTTGACAATGGAGCTGGTATAACTCCATCCAGATCACCTTTGCTTTCTACAATTTTGTCCCCAGATTAAGGAGGCTCTATTTTGTGTGTTCCCATCAGCTCTTTTAGAGGGGAGATACATTCAAATGTAGATAATCTATGGAGAGAAGTAATTAAAATCATCAAACGTCTTATTCTGTTGATTTCATGCTGATATTTGCTCTTATCTTCACATATAACCAAATTCCATGGTCATTTTGATCACTGATTTTTTTAAAGAGTTACTTTCAGACTCAATGACTATTTCTTTAAATGTGGCTAAATGTCATGTAACGTGCTTGGCTAATGAATTAATATTACTGTACTTTATGCAATATATTTTATAGATTGCTCATTGACCATAATAAAGAATCACCACACAGACACAGACACAAACCAAAGACAATTGCATTGGCTACCCCAGTATTTAAAAGTACCTAGAAAAATGTGAACTACTTGATTAGGACTTTCTTTATTCCTGAATATTTCCAATATTTATGTCGTAGAATCTGGAAAACAAAGTTAAACTCATATTTATCTTAATAGAGCTTAATTCTCTTTAAACCATAAATAAGTAATCCGAATTTATTTCTGTGAGTTCAAGTTAGACGATAAGTAGCATTTAAAATTATGAGATCTTTATAAACCCACTGAAATAGTCTAAACATTAAGAGAGAGGAGGCATAGAGCAGGCATTTTTCTATGGTTTTAACTGGTCAGTTAAGTTATTGTTATGGCATCAGAGGCTCCAACATCTTGGGAATGGGTTGAACTGAGAGCAAATTGAGGACCCAGTTGTGGGGGCAATAAGCTGACTTTGTATAAATATACAAAAGAATGAAGGCTATTGCTTAGCGCATTGTAAGCCACCCTGAGTCTCCGGAGAAGGGCGGCATATAAATCAAATTAAAAAAAAACAAAAAAACTGGCCCAAAGTCATCCTGCTGGCTTTCATGCGTTAGAGAAGGCTAGAACTAACAATCTCTTGTTTGCCACTCCAGCCTTAACTGCTGCACCAAAATGGCTCTCTATAATTTGTTAGATTTATACCTCATTTTCAGAGGATGTGCATAATGTTCCCCAACCCATTCTTCCCCCATATAAACAAACCCAAGGGGTATGTTGGTTTGAGACAAAAGGACCCACCGTATTTCCTTGGCTGAGACTGGACTTGATCCTAGATCTCTCTATTCCATCACTGGTCTGCCATTATTGTTTAGCACAATCTGTGTTCCAGTTGCCTCGGATTCAGAAAAGTGGCTTTGCCACATGCCTGGAAGATTACCATGTTTCCCCAAAAATAAGACCCTGTCATACTTATTTGAATCCTGAAATAAGCGCTTGGCCTTATTGCTATGCGCTCAAAAGACTGATTGGGCTTATTATCAGGGGATGTCTTATTTTGTGGAAAACAATATTATCCTACATAGTCAAGAGGCCCGTAATATTCATTTGATGAGGCTATTTATATTTTGATTTATATATGCTTTCCTTTGGCTCATACACTTAAAAGCCATGCTCACAGACGGTAAGCAAGGCACAATTTAAAGTGTAAGTATGTTTTATGAAAGTACTATTCATGCATGAAAAGCTAGGACAGCTGAAGCCCGGGTCCGCCCCATGTGAACAAAAGATAAAAAGTGAACATGCCTTTGTCATCAGGCAGATAAGAAATAAACTCGACTGCTGAATAAACAGGATCAGAGATTACCCATCTAATTCAGCTCTTTCCCAAAGCTGTTGTTTTCAAAAAGAGAAAATAAAATGACAGAAGTGAACTTGCAGCATAGATTAAATAAACATTCCAGTTTAATATAGTTTACAAAGGCAACATCAAGCTATAGGGTTGGGTTGATTCTGTTTGAATAATTAAAATTAGCTGCTTTTGTTTTTCTTATAACATCCTCTCTGTGCCATGTGTTCAATTCACAGATGTCAACTTGCTTATGGACACTTCTGTATGAGGTAGCACTTTCCATTCTATAACTGATTTTATTTTTGATTTAGAAACTTCTAAATTAAAAGGGAAATTAGTGTGCGGCAAAAAACTTGTGAGTAATCCATTTTCTATGAATGTTTCTAGGCCTCAGCTATAGAGTCCAGGAATTCCTAGGAAATATAAAGGGTAGGAGGATGCTCTTTTTTCTATTTTCCAATGGGGGGGGGGAGACAGCGGAACTGAAACAGTAGAAAACATTCTGGGAAGTTCTAACGGGTAAAACTGAACAATCTCATTTTCTTTTGCAAGGGAAAAGGGTGGAGTTTTTTGCCTAATCATATCCAATACATTGCAGTAGCCACTAGTCAGAAAACGCATAATGGAGTGTGATTTCAATCCAAAAAGGAAGTGGATAACTTTGTCTGTGGAGAGGGAAGATGAGATCAAGAGACACGACATGACATTGCCATGTGATCTTGGTGACTAATCTCACATCAGGACTCGGGAATTAAAGGACAGAGTTTGAGCGACTGCATCAATGCAGGCACGGCATTGTTTCTTCATCACTGTAATTATATGTGAACTCCTATTGGTAAAGTTTAAAATGTGCCAAAAAGAAAAAGACCATAATTTCATCATAGTTATTTGATGCTACACTCCATAATGAAAGGTATACTTATTATGACAACGCATAATGTGTGTTTGGTTTCACATTGGCAAACCCAGCCATACTGGTTTGTAAATCTTGGTTCATAACTTAGCATGATTGTTTTAAGCCAACCCACCATTGTTTTTGGCCATCGTACCATGGCTCAGTGGTTAAAACCCCTGAGCTTGTCAGTTGGAGAGCTGAGAGCCTGGATTCAACACCCAAGCTCCATGCAAGGAGGTGAACTCCAATTACTTGTCCTAGCTCCTGTCCAGCTAGCAGTTCGAAAGCATACGAATGTGAGTAGACTAATAGGTACCAGTTCTATGGGAAAGTAACAGCATTCCGTGCACCTTTGGCATATAGCCATACTGGCCACATGAACATGGAAATTGTCTTCGGGCAATGCTGACTCCCTTGGCCAAGAAACAGAGATGAGTACCATGTCCTAGAGTCTGACACAACTGACAGACCTTTACATTTACCATGGATAAACACATAATAGTTTAGCTACTTTAAGGATCAGGGTCTTGTATGAACATACTACCTATAATAATGTATCCATCCAATACATTGGCTGGTTTTTGTTTTTTTTTTTGGTTTTTTTTGCAGAACATGCTGAATCACAAATGGTATTTTAGTTGTTGTACAAACCTAACCCATAAGACTAGTTTATAATTCAAGGAATCATGCAATGGAAAATTAAATAAATCAGATTAGGTCAACCATAGGTTAGTTTAAATTATTTGACTGCAACCATTAACTGTTTATTTTGTATATCACCTAGAGATTTTAGGCTGACATAAGTTTATAAGTCTTACAAATGAATAAATTGCAAAACTAAATTAACTAGCATAGTTATCCAGTCATCCACCTTCACATGGGCTTCTCTTTAACTGGGGTTTTGGTTTATCCTCTCTCTGCAGACCTGGAAAATTCATGATCTTGAATGCCTACAAACTAGATGTAGTCACCTATGACAAATCAAGACACTATGAATCAGGAATCTTAATTAAAAACTTTTTGTGGTAAGATTATTTGGCTAATTAATGTTAGCACATAACAAATTGTAAGAAAATATTTTTGGCTATTTTTCCGAATCTCTTCTATGATTGTGCATCCCAGTTGGAGCGATTGACATTTGTGGGAAAATATAAATAACCAACAGTGTAATGGGTGAATTGTACAGTTGGTATTATTGTGTATGTGTTTAATATTTGAAACAATAGTGAGTCAGTATAGTTCAAACTAGAGGTAAGGATGGTAACTTTTTGCAGAATAGGTTAAATTAAAAATTTTAGTTGGAAAGTGGAAAGATGATAAGAGTATACTACAGATTTTCTTCAGTGCTATTTTGTTTGTGGTGAATTAAACTATTAAAGACAGGTTTCTAATTAATAATGGGGGTTTTGCCAACTTCTATACTAGTTTAAATTTCTTCCATATGGAGGTTTAAATATTACATGTACATTAAAATGATGAATAGCCCATGGCATTCCCCACTTTACAAAGGATAATAATATTTAATATTTAATGGTTCAGGCAATGAGAATGCAAATGCATTAGTCACTCTCTACAGAAACCTAATGATTAATCATTAACCTTTCGATTCTATTTCTTTAAAATTTGGTCAAATATTTTAATGATGCACATCTGGACTACCTAATAAAGTCTGTCTGCTTTCTATTTCTGAAACTCCTGTGTACAGTATTAGTATGCCTACAGTAGTGAATGACCCAGAAAAATAGATTTGCATGAAAACTGAGTTTCAGGCATGGGAACAGAACATTAAAGAAGCAAAAGAAAAATAAGCAAGGAAGTTCCCAATAGCACCAACTGCCAATTTAACAGTCCGATTGGTACATCCAAGAGTAATTGTAGTTTGTATCTTACTGCACTGTATTGAACCCATGGAATTATCAACAAATCCATGCTTTTGCGTAGCAGAGCTGTCAAAAAGACTACCAGATGGCAGCAAATGGATGACTGCAATGTACTGGTTGCAATTCAGATGAGCTAGCTCCTTTTGCTCAGTTGCAAATCCAATTCCTGAGATTTATACATAATTCAGCATAACGTGCAACCCAAGGACCCTATCTCGTGTAAACTCCCATTCGATTAACCATGGATGGGCTGTGCAAATGCAGACATGATCTGATGCAGGAACTTATCAAATACAGCTCTTTCGAGTCCCTCTTGGAAGGCATTCTTTGTATTGGATCATTCAGATTTGGAGAAAGTAGCCCAGAAGCTTTTCTAAATTGCACGGTTTATACTGTGCTGTCCACCTTTTTTTTTTTGTTCTTGTGAATTAGATCTCGTTAGCTTGCTATATAAAATTGCAGACGAATATGTTATTCTATATAGAACGAGCCACCCTTCTTCTTTCGAAAACAAGACACATTTCTTGAGAAGTTGGCCTCAAAAGACTCGAATTACCGCAAGAGCAACCAACGTACAGTTTCCTCCGCTTCCCTTTATGGATGGGCAGAAGAAAAATCAAATACTCTTTAAGTGCCGATACCGCAATGAACGCTGGGAAATGTAGTTCTCCAACTCCCCATCCAGGCAAATGTATTTGACCATCCCAACTCACGAAAAAGGGTTTTTCCTATTACACAGGCTCGTGGGGGGGGGGGTGTTTACGGTATTATTTTCCTCTTGGTTTAATGCGTTCATCACTTCATTGTACAAATTATGCGCACTGCGCGGCCGGAAAAATGATTCCTTTTCTCCTTTTCTGAAGCTGAAAAACCCGCGTGACTTCATCTTTCCATTCAACTGTACACTTGGTACTGCCCTCTCCCGTAATGGCGGCCAAGCGCCGCCTCCTCTTCTTCTTCCAACTCCACAACGGACTTTTGTGAACTCTAATGGTAGATTCCTATTTAGCCCCTCTGTGTGCCCGCCCCCGCTCTTTCCTTCAAACGACGCCTCCTATTGGTTGCGGTCTGGCGTCCATGCCAATCAGGAAGCGGCTTCCATGGAGGAAGGGAATAAATACAAGATGGCTGCTCATATAAAACCAGGCGTCGGGCTTCTCCCTGGTGATGGAGGAATAGAGGCTTTAATCCGCGCGGCCCGTATTGTAGGTCGCTGCTGCTCGGAAGGGCGCCCGAAGAGGGGAGGGGGCCTCAGGCCGCCGCTAGGTACAGCCGCCTCTAGTCGCCCCTTCGCTTGCGGGGCCGCGGCGTGCTTTCCTAAGGCCAGGCCGGGGTCCTGCCATCTCCTCCTTCGCCGAGCCTCGGGGGTCTCTCTCCCTGCTGGGCCGGGCTGTAACTCCATCTCCTTCCGACTATGGCGGTCTCCAGGTTGGTGTCAGGTAGTGGATTTAGGGGAGTGGGAGTTGGCCTTGTTGGTCGGGGCCCTCGGCGCCTGATTTTCTTTCTTACGAGTGGGGCAGGCCTCATGAGGGGTGGGGAAAGGCTCCTCATTTGGGTTGTGGGTAGCCCGGCTTTCCTCACGCCTTGGAAAGCCGGGGAAAATTATTATTTTTTTTTTTACGGGCTTTGGGGGCCCTCCGCTTATTTTTTCAACCCCGAAGGATCATCCCGCGTGGCATCCCTTGAAGGTCTCCGTATCCTAACTTTGGAAAGTGTCTTTCTAGGGAAAAGGACAGCGGACTGAAATTGGGATGATCGAGCCCGGGGGGAGGGGGTTCGTTGTATTTAAGCTGCTGGTGTGTGTCCATATCCTGGTTTGGTGAAAATCGGTGGGAAACGACGGTGGTCCGGATTTTAGGGGTGCCCTAATCTGTTTTCCTCCCCAAATATAATCCAGGAGGGTGGTGTGAGAATGATCTTTTTCGGTCTCTCGCCCTGCCCATGGCTCATCGAGTTGTGTTGAACTGAACTGGATTGACTTGGGATCCTTCCTGCTGCAGAATTTGGTGGTTCATCTCTCTCTTAGCTGCTGAAGTTTCAGCTAGCTTATGCCTCTTTTTGAGATTTCCAAGCCAACAGTGTTTTTACAAATGAAGATTTTTTTTTTTTTTTGCTACTTGTGTTACTCCTGCAGCTCTTCCTATATTTTTACATAATACCATTTTGTTTGCTGGTTGTGACTGTCAAATACCTAAGTTCAGAGGGAATCTGAACTGCTTTCTGCTTTGACACATTCCTTAATATGAGTTGAGTGGTTCCTTAGCTGGCAAATAAGGATACGGGGGAAACTGATCATGGAGGGAGGAGAATTGTGTTCATTTATGAAAGCCAAAAATTGGGAGTCTTGTAGCACGGATATCAGTTAAGCCACTCCTTGCATCTGATTACGAGAGCTTGTAGCTCAGACATGCTTGTGCCTTCTAATGAAGCATGTTAGTTGGAAAATATCCTACCAGACTCATTTTGATATAAAGCTGGAAAATATGCCTGGATCCAAACAGCAGGAAATGTCAACTGTAGGGCAGCTTCACTGTTGCAATTTAGGTTCTAATATAAAACCAATTTTTTGTTCTGTCACAGTTAAAGTGGTTGAGCATCATATCTCAGGTAGAATCTCTGACCTTGGTCCTCATTTACTTACAGTCTGTTCTGAACATTGATGTGCTCCTGCTTGATTACACATGCTTTAAAAAAATTATGCTCTAGTAACCCCCTGTTTGAAGATTATTTTTTTTCTGATTAGCTATGTTGAACCATAAGGCTGTTTCATAGCTTTCCTTCATAGAGCTAATTAATAAAGTTTGTTTCTGACCATTTAAATTCCTCTTATGCTATATTTTTGTATGATCATTAATTGACAATTATGAGTTCTTGTTTTTAAATGCATTATTATGTGGTTATTGTAGCTTACTATAGTGACATAACTTTAGGAGATTCATAGTTGAGTGGCATTAAAATTTGTTAAATTCAATCTTCTAGGGTCTTCACTTATTCATAAAAACGGGAAGATCTGCTGCACTGAGATGGGCTGCACTGTGTAGTTGCCACTATCAATTGCAGACATGATCTGGTGTAGGTACTTATCAAATACAGCTCTTTCGAGTCCCTCTTGGGAAGGCATTCTTTGCATTGGATCATTCAGATTTGGAGAAAGTAGCCCAGAAGCTTTTCTGTTTCCATAACCAAAAGTGAAAATAGCGATGACTTAAGATAGGCTAGGGGTACAGCATGCAGGTTTGAGTTAACCAAAAAATGTTCTTAGCATTTTCAATGTTATAAATAAAGAGACTATATTTCATTAAAAGTTTGTGTTGACTAAACCAGGACAGGTTCTGTTGAATATAATTTTCAAGGTAGAATGACTGCATTACACATTTTTGTCTTAAGCCTTTTCACAATATTTCATAATAAGAGGTTGGCTGAAGTTCTTAAGGTTCCAATCTTTTACTTGCTTACAAAGTAACAACTTGTGTTAAATATGGTAATATTTAATAATATGTAATATGTAATAAAGCAGAATATTTCATTATAAATTTTAATGCGAGAATCCATAGTGCAAAATTCTGAACACCTTTACAAACATTTCGTGTGTGATTGTATTTAAAATTTTTAAAAGCAAGATTTAAAACTAATACAAACTAATGTAACAAAATTAAAGAGCTAAAATGTAAGAAAAGCAAAGAAATAGAAAAGAAAAAGTGACTTCTGATTTTTCACAGCATTACGATTATATTTCAACCTCTTTCAAGTCATATCATGATTCTCTTCCTGTAAAATCATCAATCAACAATTCATTTTTTCCCATTTTTATGCAAAAAGTTCGTAACAGGTTTCCATTCACCAATAAATGTCAACATTGTTTTTTCTCTAAAGAAGTCAGTTTATCTCATCAAGCTCTGTCAATTTTATCAAGTATTTTTTCATAGTAGGTAGTGTTGAATCTCTCAGTTTTTGTGTATATGATAATCTTGTCAAAGTAATGCTGAAATAATCTTCTGTGACTTCTTTAACTATCCTAAAACGAAAAGATTTAGCATCAATTGAAGATTTTTAAAATCCTCTGTATTAGTATATGTATTTGAATTTTAGTTGAATTTTTAAATTTAAGATCTTTATTGATTTTTAATTTTTTTTTGAATTTATTGATACAGACATCTTATGTCCGTAAGTCACCTAATGCGAGATGGGTGGCATACAAGTCTCATAAATTCAAAAAATATTTTAGCTTGTTTTTACATATCCACCAAGCATCATAGAATGTCCGTATTTTTCACATTTCCAATATTAATTTGAACTGCCTTTATAGAGAGCCAGCTTTGTATAGTTGTTAAAGTGCCAGCTAGAAATCAGGAGAGACTGAGTTCTAGTCCTGCCTTTAGGATGAAAGCCGGCTTGGTGACTTCAGTCACTCTCAGCCCATGACTTTAAGCTTGACAAAAAGCCATTGGTCAATTCCTATCACAACCAAATGATCAACGTTCATTTGATCCAAAAAAGCAAACTCTGCAGTTGCAGGAAAAATGCTAGGAAGAAAAAAAAAAAGCCTTTATACATTCTAGATGTTCTCTGAAATATATCTCATTTTATAAAAAATTCTCTTTAAGATCATGATGATGATGTTATCCATTCAGTCATGCCCAACTCTTGGCGATTCTGTGGGCCAGATCTCTGTATGCCTTTAATTCTTTAAGATTAAAAATTAAAATTCTTCAAGATCATATTATAATGTAAATTTCATCCTGTTAACCCTAAATTTTCCCATTGATCAATCTGTATGTTATAACCAAAATGCTTAGTCCATTTTGTCATACATTGTTTAAACCATTCTTCCTCTGTTTTACATTTCAGCAAAAGTTTATGCATTTTAGCAATTGGACATTCACCATCAGCACACAATTGTACTTTGAATTCTGTCTTACTTTGTTTTGTACCATAGGTCTTGTTATCCATTTTAAATCTTTCTGATGAGAAAACCATTGACAACTAATATCCTTCTGCTATTAGTTCTTTTCTTGATTTAATTTTAAATTCTCCTTGCTGGTTTTTCTATCATTCCCAGTACATGAACCATCTTTGTCTGCTATTTCTCTTTTATGATATGCTTCTTGAGCTGAGATCCACAAAGATGTTTTTGGGCACTATCTGGGTTAATATCCATTACATATTTTCAGTATAGCATATCTAATAAAATGATTTTAAAGTCCCCTTTGCTTTTAATTTAGTGTGCCTTAAATATCCATGCCATACAAACCTCAGGTCATAACGTTCTAACTCAAAGTCTCGTTTCTCAGCAACATCCATTCTTTCATCCAGCTGCAAAATACAGTTTCAAATCCGGTAAACCCAGTGTTCCTCTTTCCTTTGTATCTAGTAATATAATTAACTCTTGGGTTTTTTTCCCTTGCTATATAAATTTAAATATAGCTTTTTGTCATTGTTTGAATGGTGTGTCAGTTGTCAAAACAGATATTGTCTGAAACAAAAACATTCTTGGCAAGACATTCATTTTTATCAGAGATTCTCTGTAACAGTTCTAATTTCTTCCATCTTAAAATCTCCTCAAATCTATTCTATATTAAAAGTCTATGTTCATTCTATAATTATTTAGAAATATAAATAACATACAATTTATATTTATCATAGTTACATTCAAGTATTTTACTTTTTTCACTCTTAAAACCAATTTCTCCATCAGTTCTATTCAATCTTCTAATTTTATATTACCTGTTAACATTTCATCTTTCAATTATTATTCTTAAAACCTTAAAAAAAATAAAGTCCTTTAATTTTCCCATTAATGTTTCTATTTCCTCTATTGGATCATCCAAAACTAATATCAGGTCATCTGCAAATGCCCTTAATGTGTAAATTTCTTTTTAAATCTTAACTCTCTTGATTCTCTTGATATGTCTCTATTGAATACTTCAAGAACTAAAATAAGAATGGAGACAGCTGGCATCCTTCCTTGACTCTTTTTAAATCTCATAAGATTTTTTATTTTTTTATTATATTTGTATAGCCAGCTGCCCATGTCACCAGAAAATGACTGGAGTGTTTAACAATGAAATAAAACAATAATATAAAAGCAGTCATTATAAAAATAATCATAAAATATGGATAATCATTAGTTACAATATTGAAGTATACAGTATCACAAACATATATGATAGTATGTACATCAGCCAAAATATGGGTGTCAGCTTAAAATGTTGCTGGTTTTCTGGAACCCCTAAGCTCCATAATGTAACTAAGTCTTGAGGGACTTCCTGAATATCAACAGTGATGGAGTTAATCTAGTTTAGGTGGGTGAGAGATTGCCCATAAAGCAGGTGCCACAGCAGAGAAGACCCACCACCTAGTACCCATCAAACATAGTCCCTTGTGATGCTATCCTCAGCATGCTTTCCCTGTCTGATTTAATGAGATGGGCTGATGTAATCAGGGAGAGGCAGTCCAGTGCCATGAAGGGCTTTAAAGGTCAAAACTAGCACCTTGAATTACACTTATTGTGTTGCATTCTGCAACAGTTGAAATTTCCAAATACTCTTACTTGTAATGTAGTGCCCTGTAAGCCATAAGGATTTACAGAGGACAATCTTCTCTCTCTCTCCCCCATCTCACCCTCTCCCTCCCTCTCTCTCTCTCTCTCCCTCCCTCCCTCTCTCCCTCTCTCTCTCCCTCCCTCCCTCCCTCTCTCTCTCCCTGTCCCTCCCTCTCTCTCTCCCTCTCCCTCCCACACATACACACCAGCTATCAATAATGTGTTGAATAATATTCATCATTTGCTCTAAAGGTTGTAAAAGCTTATTCTCAAAACATTTATAGTAAGAAGCTGGCAGCCATCTGGACAGGTGCCTTTCCTGTTTCACACTATTAAATAGTTTCACACAGATCTCTTATTATTATAGCTCCATTCAAAATTTGATTCTCTATAATCATAAATTTTGTTTATGCAAGTATTCATCCTATTTTTCCAAGAATATTTCTTGACTTATGTATATAGTATAATACTGATGAAACATATTTTGTATATTTGCATTATCTGTTATTACAGATTTTCCTTGTAACTTTAATGTTGCCACCTTTTTTCAACTTATATACCACCCATTTCCCTATTTGCAAACTTAACCTTTCTTTGTTTTGCATAGTTCATCTTCATTTCCATCTTTCTCACTATTAACATCCTGTAGATAATGGCCTCTTTAAAAGCTTATTTTGGTGAGTAATAGTTGTTATCCCTGGAGATTGTTAAATTATTCTTCCTTTTTGTATTTCACACAAAATCGTTTGTATTTTATCTTGCCTTTTTTTTTGAATTTACTGTTGCATTGTATAAAATATCCTCTTACAAAATCTTTACTGCATCCCAAGCCATTCTTTCTTCTGTACTTTTATTGAGATTGTTCTCAAGAAAATCCCTTTAACTTCTTTTTACAATCCTCCACTACCATTTCTTTTTGTAATAACTTCTCATTCAGTCTCCACCTAAAAGATCCATTCTTCTTTTTAAAAGTTGAAGTCACTGGATTGTGATCTGAAAAAGTCTTTGGTAGCATCTCGAGTTTATAAACATTAATAGCCAAAATCTTTAAAATCCAAACCATATTTGTTCTTGAAAAAGGTCTTTGTCTTTTCAAAAAAAACAAGTGCATTCTTTTGAGCCATGATTTTTATATCTCTACGTATCAAAAAGCTCTTAATTTATCCATTAAATAATAAATCTTTTGTAGTTTATCATGATGTTTTCCCAGAAGTTCTATTTTTTTGTAGAGAAACCATTCCACTCTCTCAGAAGGCAACAGTTTTCATATGAAAAATTCAATGATTTGTCCATAAATCCTTTATAAAATGCTGTTTTATTTCCATTTGAGGTATAAATTCCTAGTATCAAAATCTTGGCACCCTGTAGATTAATTTGTGCCCTCTCGTATCAGCCATGATCATCAATTAAGTTGTTTTCGATTGATGTACAAAACAACTCAGTTTTATTTCATTCCTGCTGAAATAAATTCTTCACTCAGATTTTTGTGACTCATGTTTTGTATCTTTTCTCCCCAATACATGTGTCTTGTAAGCAATCACATCCTGTTTCATCTTTTTTAAATGTTTTTTCTTTTTTCAGAAGCAATTGTTCCATTTATATTGTACTTATCGTATAATATAATCCAAAGTATCACATTTATAATCCAAAGTTGGGCCAAGACTTTAGGAAAATCAATACCTTTAGCACCCAACATGGAATCCTTTTCTGTGGCTTTCCCAAAGGTGCTTTTTCAGGATGCAACTGGACTTTCTTGTTTTTTCTTTGAAGAAGTTTCGTTTCTCATCCAAGATTGTCACTATCCTGTCAGAGCTAAAGAAGCTTCTTTGTACAAAATACCTTTGTAAATAGCAAAAATAATTAGATTAACCTTCCCATAAAGGTCTAATAATTATAATAATGAGATCTTTGTGAGAATGCTGATTATTAAGGACAGTAGATAATTGATAGATTTTTAACAAAATATAAGGATAAAATAAGCTAATCTATGGGACTAACTATAGAGAGCTAATTGGGACTAAAGTGTTTCAGATAGACAAAAGCAAAACAAAAAATAGGAATCCATTTATTTTCACTATTGTAATTAACATACTTTCACTTTCTTATAATTGAAACCACAAGAAAAACTGCCAAATTAGGAGAAGGACAGAAGGGTTCACTAGAACAGCTAGTCTAACTAGAACATTTCACTAGATTTGTTGCAGATAATGTTTGAGGAAATTGGCAACCCTTGCTTACAGTTTGAATGTTTTTTAAAAGGACATGGATTTGCAGGAATAAACAAGATACAAAAGAAGTAGTTAAGAAAATTGAAGAACTTTGGACAGTTGGCTGAAGAATAAAACAAATACTGGCAAAGTAAAAGTTTTGAAAAGTAAGCCAGAGTTATAAATAGAAAGATTTCGACAACTTGGCATTACTGGAAATGAGAAAAAAGGAATTTTGTTGCAAGACTACAGAAGAACAAGGAATGTATATTATATAAAAGTTTGTTAACTCTTTAATTTTTTTACATTGGCACTGAGATGGAAAATTGATAAAATTATTGGATTAATACATTTACTTAAGGAAATTCTAATTTATTAATCCTATTTGTTAAATTTATTTGTCACTTATCTCACATGCGCTACCCTGGATGGCTTCAAATAATAGGAAAATAAAACAAATGTAAACAGCACAGAAGTAAAATAATAAAACAGTAAAACGATGACAGGAGCACAAGGAGAATAATACATCAGTGTGATAACCAGAAAAGTGAATGGCTGGAGAGCAAGAGAGCAAGGGGGCGGGGAGGTAAAGTCGGCCATCAATCCAACAGCCACCTCCAGGGTGTAATTCTCCTATTTGGTCCCCAGGCAAAATGACAGAACCATGTCTCCAGGCTCTTGAAGAAGGATAGGAGGGTGGGAAAGGATCTTACCTTAGAGGGCATGATGTTCCAAAGGACAGGTGTTGCAACAGAGAAGGAGTTTCTTCTGGATCTTGAGAGTTGGAGTTTTTTGACTGATAGGGTCCAAAGTAGGCCCTCCCTGCCAGCATGAATAGGACAGGCTTGTACTAGCAGGACAAGTCGCTTCATCAGGTAGCGTGGACAAGTGCCATTAAGTGCTTTAAAGGTCATAACCAACACCTTGAACTGTACTGTGAAGCATGTCGATAGCCAATTAAGTTTGTGGAGCACAGATATAATGTGGGCCATCCTAACAGCCCCAAAGACTGATCTCAACTGCTGCACTTTGAACCAGTTGAAGCTTCCAAATGGACTTCAAGGGAGTGGTGAAATGTAAAATTTGTTACTACCGTGGGCGTGGCTTGGTGGGGTAATGTGACTGGGTGGGCGTGGCCAACTTTTTTTTTTTTTTAACTTTTAAAACCATTTTTTCTACAAAGTCTTTGGCCAAGAGGTTGTTTTAAAAATGCTTTTAAAAGCCTCTGACAATCCCAGCTGAGCTGCGTGATCATAGAGGCTTTTTTTTTTTTACTTTTAAAAGCATTTTTTTGGGCCTAAAAGGTGGTAGAAAAAATGCTTTTAAAAATAAAAAAAAGCCTCTGATGATTGTACGGCTCAGCTGGGCATGGGGGGTGGGGCGCAGGGATTTTTGCTACCGATTCTCCGAACCACCCACTGCCATTGCTACCGGATCAGACGATCCGGTCCGAACCGGGAGCATTTCACCCCTGCTTCAAGGGTAACCTCGTGTAGAATGCATTGCAGTAGTCCAAGTGAGAAATGACCAGGGCTTAAGTCATGATCCAGAAAATATCGCAACTGGTGCACAAACTGGAACTGTACAAAAGCTCTTCGGGTCACGTCTGCCATCTGCTCTTTGAGCAGGAGACATGAGTCCAGGAGAACCCCTAGGTTGTGAACTGTGTCCAACAAGGTAGTGAAAACAATCCAGAACTAAGGATGACAAATACTAAGATCCATGTACCCAAAACCACTCTAGTCTTGCCAGGGTTCAGTCTGTTGTCCTTCATCCAGATCCTTACAGCCTATAGCACGGGTGTTAAACCCGGGACATGACGCCGCCAGTTTGCCTCCCCTAGCCTATAGGCATCGCAAGAGGGCAGAGACAGCATCACTTGGGTCACCAAATATAGAGATGCAGAGCTGAATCATCAGCATATTGATGATATCTCAACCCATGGTAATGGACAATTAGAATAGTCTAATTGTCTAATTAGAGAAAAGTTTTTTTTCCTGATAATCTTAAACCTTTATAAACATTTATCAACAAAATCAAGTTATACAATTCTTATAAGTTGTGAAAGCTAATTGTTAATCGATGTATACTATAAAATAGTTGTAATTATGGTCTATTTGAATAAAATATGGTCCATTTGAATAAAAATGAGTTTTATGGGACTTTTGGGCTGGATAACATATTAATCCTATGATCAGAAAGGGTAGTACATGAAAGAGGAACCATAATAAGGAAAGATTTGAAGAAGAAATAGTTGAGATAAGAAAATACCATGCTACAATTATAAAAAATATAATACTATAAACAAAAATTTAAATTCATAAACAAGAATAAAAATGGTTGTAAACATAGTTAAAGAGTGGAATAAGATAGGAGCTTAAATTTTGTACAATAGAATAGTTTTATGTGAGAAAAATAAATGCAGTCTTGGTGTCTGCTTTGTACCATGTTAAGAAAAAAACAACCCTAATTTCTATGGAATTAATAAATCGCTTCTTTTTTAGGTTCTACTTCTAATGCAAGCTGTTTAAGTTATTAAAATAGCATCATAACTACAGAACTTGAATAAAAAGTCAGTTTAAAATGGGATTGATTTTGCAATTCAAACAACGTAACTCCTGAAGTATGTTCAAATTCTAGAGATTTTAATTCTTTTCAAAGCTATTTTATTAATACTACTGTTTTATTAAGTGGTTCACAAGCCTTTATAAAATCTTACATGTGTTTGTGATTGCCAGGATCAAAAGTCTTTCAAAGGTTATTATAGACAGACACATCACACTTAACTATTACTTATTTTGCCCTGTAGTCAAGTAACATAATTTCTACATACTATTAGATTTTTAAAATTTAGCTTGATAGTATAAATTTGGGCAACATATTTGGGTAGCTAATAGTTCATATCTACATAATAATAGGGAAATTAATTGTCATTCGGTTTCATTAATAAATTTCTCTAACAAATGGTATTTTAATAAGATTCTTTTGTTGTATAGTACAAATCTCTTTTGTAGTACGGCTAGTCTTCACTGAAGGAATGGTATGTTGTTTTAGCACCCCTACAAAATACTGGTATCTGCCCATCCACACTTACAGCCACAGGAATACCTCAACTTCCTCCACCACTAATCTTCCCCCATCTCTTCCCTTTTGGTCGCCCTGCACAGCAGCACATCATTCCTTGAAGTTGGTAGCATTGGGATTGAAATAGAGGCCTGGGAGCCTCTGCAGTCTCAGCTGGGGACAACTCACCGCAACCAACTCACCATGGGACAGCTTGTTGCGGGACAATTCAACAATTCTATTTAAATTATTATTATTATTATTATTATTATTATTATTATTATTATTATTATTATTATTATTATTATTTTGTTATTCACATTTCATTTGTCCCTCTTTTGGCATCCTTTCTTTAATGTTTCTATTCTGCTATTTCTTCAATATTAGTGTAACTCTTGTCCTGGGGTGAGTTGTTCCATGGCAATGGCAGATTGTCCCACGGCAAGTTGGCAGTGACGAGTTGTCATAGACCCAAACAGGATTCTCTATCAATCCCAGCACTGCTGCTAAGGAGTGCCATCCCAAGCTCAGCACTGCAGCCAACTACCCCAGCAATGACAATGCAAAGACATAATGCTTTGCTTGTTCAGTCAGCCTTTTCCCCCTGCTCTCTGACACCTCTGATGGCCTTGCCAGCCTGTTCTCACTGACTCTCCCACTCGACTTTCACCAACTTCCTTCTGCTGCTGACAATAGGTGCCTGGCCTGGTCCTGTGTGAAGCAGCTGCTGACCGTGCCAGGCCTTCTTCCCAAGGCCTCTCGCCCAGTTCTCCAATAATCATATGTCATTCTCAGAATACTATTCCATTCGCAGGATGCTTGTCACCCCTTGTCAGCAGTGGGAGGTAGATGCCAAAGGTCAGCTAGAAGTGGCAGGGTCAACAAGTCCTGGATGAGCAGAATACAAGGCCGCAAATCCAACAAAGATGGCAGACTTATAAGATGCCCAAAAGAACAGAGATGGGGGAGGAATAGGTGGGGATTAAAGAGGAGGCCACCTTTTACTTTTACCTTTTACTCCCAGTTCAGGGCTGGAAGGGACCAAGCCAGTGGTGGTATAATGGCTGGTGGGATTCAGTTAATGACAGCAACTGGGAGTCCTAGGGTTGCTATCGCTAAGTGATATTACGTAACATCATGCTTTATAACCGCATCAATTAACAATGGAAATTCTGGTTCTAATTACTGTTGTAATTTAAGAATTACTTTTATGGAGCTTAAAATAAGATGAAACATTTAACTGTTTGTTTCTGTAAGTTCAACCAAAAGCCTTCTGGCTAAAAAACTATATGGTATTCATCCTTTTTAAGAATTTGTGATTAGAGCATCCAAGCAGTGGACTATTTAGTTTTGTCTCCTGTTACATTCCTTCATTTCTTTTAGGGAAGCAAAAATCCGTGGTAGAATTGCAAGTCATGTTAGTACTGAATGTGTATAATTCTTCAAAATATTACTTGTGCTCCTTTAAGCCTTTTCTGGTCTTGTAAATGTAGACCTTTTATTGTACATTGAAAATCAAATTATAATAATACTTAAATGGAAACATCTTTTATAATATAAGCAAATAAGGATCACTATTGGGAAAATAAGAACCATTTGATAAATGTAACCAAAAAGCAAGTCTTTATTCCAATAATACACAGGCACAAACTGTTCCCCATAATAAGCAGTTGGCAGGTGATACGATAGATAGAGTATAGAGCTGTGCAAATCTTCCAAAACACTTGTTTCAGAATGTACAGTAGTACATATGAAGAATTTCTGTTTAAACTGTTAAAGCAGCCACATATTTTTTCTGGGCTAATAGTTTAGGCATGCATTTTTAAAACATTTAATTTTTTAAAATATTTGTTTGTTAATTGTTTGCCTTTCATTGAGCAGCTCAAGGCAGCATACACAGTTTTCCCTCCTATATGACTGTGTCTTTATTACTTCGCTAAAATAAAAGTGATTGTGTGGTCTATTGTTTAATACAGCGTTTCATTGTTCATTGAGATTGTGGCTTGGATTGACAAAATAGGCCTATTGTAAACATTTGAATAATGCATATTTCAATATCTTATCTTTTAAAACCATGTGATTCTAAATTGCACATGCTTCTGTCACTTCTGTAATACATTTTTAATTTTATTTGTATCCACTCTATGATACCCTCTTAATCAGTACATAGAATCTAGTTTCTGGGTTTAATTTTTCCTCTACATTTTTTCTTGTGTGACTACAAGAAATTTTTTTATGAAGAACTTAGTATCTAATTTGCCTACTTTTCCATAAAAAAACTATTATGACATGATTTAAAGATAGTGCGTCTGGAATTTGTCTTTAAGTATATATTTTCAGTTTCTACTGGGATTATTATAAATATACTACAATGGATGTATGAATACAAGATATAATATAGATGCAATGAGATTTCAAGTTAACAATAACACTGAAGCAATAAGTAGTATACAAAACCAAGGACCAATGTATTTTAATAATAATACGAATAGCAATAGGCTCTCAAATGTCTGTTAAAAAGAAATATAGATTGTCAACCCCTGTTTCAGTATGTAATTGTGTTATGGTATGTTTAATTTGTTTCCTGTCTGGAACAAGCAAACTGTACTCCTACCTCACATTTCCATTCATGACTTGTTAATGTATGGGATGTATGTAAGATTCTTTTTAAGTGCCTTGGTAGCAAAGAGGAACTGAGCATCTTCTACTGAAAACCATCCCAATCTTAAAACACGTCAGAGCCAAAAAAGGAAAATATTTATTCCCTATTTAAAAGTGAATAAATTCCACAGGAAGAATTTAAAGAATTAGAAAGAACAACAGTAATTATAGTAATTACATTTCTTTTTGTATGAAGAAATGCAAAAGAATGTTGAATGCAAAATTAAAATAAGCTTTTAGTCTGCAGAAATTACATCACATTGGTAATTGATTCCAGACATTCAAAACTGACAAACAACATTAGTAGCTGTTTAATTTTTAATTCTTATGTAATTTTTGTTCTATGTAAGCTTTCATTAGTCCAACCTGTTAAAAAGACTAGAAAAAAATGGGGAAAGGTAAACAGTATTCAAGTTTTTTAACTTCTAAAGCTTAGAATACTGGAAAAGTTCAATTTATGGCACACTACTCTGCAGCTATGCATTTAACTTTTATTTGAAAAGATCAGGCCAAATTTGTTTTGAAAGCTTTAGAAAGGAAATAAGTGAAATAATAAAATATATCCCATAGACCTTCAGCATGTAATAGCACCTGGCTAAACACATCTGAGTTCAGAAGCTAAACAGGCTTGAGTTTGATTAGTATTGTGTTGGGCAGTACTCAGAGAATTCCATGCCTGTAACCGACTGGAAAGTAAAAAATAAATAAATAAACCCACCTCAAAGTAACAACAGGAAATTATAGGTAGTCTTTGAACAATGATGGCAATTGGGACGAATTTCCATTGTTAAGTGGCACATTGTAAAATTGCTGCCTTTAAGCATGACATCATGTAATTCCCATTTTTGACCTCCTGCCAGCTTCCCCATGGACTTTGCTTGTTGGAAGCTGGTAGTGAATGACCACAAATGGTCATCACGTGACTGCAGGATGCTGCAATATTGTGATTGTAAGCCAGTGGCTAAGTGTCTAGATCACAGTCACATGACCAAGGAAACGTTGCAACAGCCACAAGTTCAGACTTGGCTCTAAGTACCATTCGTCCATGAGCATCATACATTTGAACAGTTGCTGAATGGTCATTAAGCAAGGACCATGGTTATTAAGCAAGGACCGCCTGTATTTCCACACTGTTGCCAAGAAAATTGTAATAGTGATTGCCCCTTTATTGCTTAGTCAGTTGAACATTTCAACAAGCAATGAGGGTCAGTCGAATAAAATAGAATAAGGTAAGGCTAAATGTAATCAAGTAAGGTAAGGTAAAATAGAATAAAGTGATAAAACATAAAGTAGGGGAGGATAAAATAATGTAAGATAAAATACAATAACAAAAGAATACTAAAAGGTAAAATGGGTGCTGAAATATAGAAACAATGTATTCAGATAAATGCATCACCTTTATGTGCTATCCCCACAAGGTTCTATAAAATGTGTTCTAAATTGAGAGCTCTATTCTCAAAAACGTTTTTGTGTTTTGATGTTTTTGTCGTGAAGTACATGTAGTCCTCGATTTACGACCACAATTGAGCCCAAAATTTATGTTGCTAAGTGAGAAATTTGTTAAGTGAGTTTTGCCCCATTTTACAACTTTTCTCACCACATTTGTTAAGTGAATCACTGCAGTGGGTAAATTAGTAACACGGTTGTTAAGTGAATTTGGTTCCCCATTGACTTTGCTCAGTCAGAAGGTCACAAAAGACTCACATAACCACAGGACACAGCAACCATCACATTTATGATGTGTCCGAATGTAAATCATATGACCATGGGGATGCTGCAATGGTCATAAGTGTGAAAAATGGTCATAAGTTGTTTTTTTCAGTGCCGTTGTAACTTCGCTCACTAAACGAACTGTTGTAAGTTGAGGACTACCTAAAAACAGTTTTATTATTGAGATCCTAATGTCTGACTCTGTCAGATAATATCTGTAAATAGTGAGCCCTTGTTGGGGCATTTAGTTGGCAAATAAGACATATACAACATCATTTATATTTGATGTTACAATTACAGACACTCAGAGGATGACACTTGGTGGAATTGTGTGTATTTAATTGTAGAATCCAGCTGTTCAAAAACTCCAGATGGAAAAGCTGGGCAGCTTTTTTTAAAAAAAAAAGTTAACAAAACCCCCAAATCAAGCATCATTACAGTAAATAGAAGACAAAAAATGCATAAAAGGTGATCACATGAGCCCAGGTCATAAATATGAGTCAGTTGCCAAGGGTCTGAATTTTGATTACATGACCATGAGGCTGCTGCAACGATCTCAAGGGTGAAAAAGGGTCATAAGTCACATTTTTCAGTGGCATTGTAACTTCAGACGGTCACTAAATGAACTACCCATAGTGGCAAGTAAGAATGGAAGGATTAGCTAACAATAAGTACTATCACCCACTGGGAATTGCACTTGTCAATTACATGTGTCCCAATATCAACTTTAGATATTAGATCTCGTTATTGCAAATAAAACATTTTCTCTAAAGCTATTTCTGTGTAATCAATTGGAAAGAGAGATGAAATAATAGAAAGTGTGTGCTATTGTATATCACCACTTGATGATTAAACATGGAACAAAAAAAATGCCCGTTGACTTGAAATAGTGTTGAGTTTTTTCCTCATAAGCTTTCCAAACGATACTTTGATGAAATGTAAGAAAAACAACAACCAGAGTTCTTTCAAACTCTGGTTGGCAATTGTAGTAGATTAATTAAACATGATTGTATTTTGTTTTAAGATTGATGAGGCAGAATATATATTTTATAGAGTTTATCTTGCCCCCTCTGTCAGGCTTGATCGCCTCTTTATCTTACTGGACACTGGCACAACACCGGTAACAAGGAAAGCAGCTGCCCAGCAACTTGGGGAAGTTGTCAAACTTCATCCACATGAATTGAATAATCTCCTGGCTAAGGTAAATGCTTTGGATGTTATTATAAGCAATATAATGTTGATGCTAAGAGAGCTGGTTTGATGTGGTGGTTAAGTCATCAGGCTAGAAACCAGGAAACCGTAAGTTCTAGTCCCATTTTAGACATAAAGCCAGTTGGATGACCTTGGACCAGTCACTTTCTCTAAGCTCTTGGAAAGAGGCAATGGCAAAACACTTTTAAAATGTGTTGCTGAGAAAACTACAGGCGTTTTTCCTGGTAGCATTGAGAATTGGACATGATTGAACAGAGAAAAAAACAGTGTTGGATTTATTCCTCCCTCTCAAAGGCCAAATTGTATTTTCTATAGCATTCTATCACTGAGTGTTCTAAGCATTGAGGAGCACATTGAGATTTTAATGAAAGTATTTACACATTTATACATTGGCCTTATTTATTAGGAGTGCAGAATTTCTGTAACTTGAGAGCTGTGTTAGGCCTTGTGAGGGCTATATTCTAAAATGGGTGGGATTAGAGTCTGTTGGGGAGCTAGATTCAGAAAAACTAAGGGATCATATGGGTGTTTAAGCAAATAGTATGGCATTATTTTCTCCATAAATGTTTCTCAAAATACAGAATGTTCTGCCCCATCCATTTGAGGAGGGGACATAATTTTTTAGACACCATGCATGTTTGTCTTGAAACTGGTATTGAATGTGCTGAACTTTACTTAGAAAATTTTATTGGCTACTGTGTTTTCATTTTTGAGTCATTTCTATTGCTAATCAATAGTATTATCAGTGTTCTTAAAAGACAGTGATTCTTCTTTGGTGGTCCATCTATAAATCATTAAAAGATTAAATTAATTAAAATGGTTTTTGGCAAAAAAAATAATATGAGATATAGAAAGCCATATAATTGATGATAATCATAAAATGTTTAGGTTTCTGTAGAGACTTTCATACAAATCAAATAATTAGAAAAATGTCTTATTAAATTTAGACTTTCAGTCTAGCCTTTGATATCCTGTTTCCCCGAAAATAAGACCAAGCATGTTTTAGCTGTGTGTGCCTAATATAAGCCCTGCCCCCAAAATAAGCCCTACTTAAGAGCCTGCACAGCTGTCCGCCTGCCCATTCCATCTGGTTGCTTGCAGTGCCATGGCCATGAGGCAAGGCAGAGGAGTGGTGAAGCTGTCCCATGCGCCCCACACCTGCTTACCTCAGGGCCCCCGCAGCCAGTCCATCCACGCCCCAACACCTCTCTCATGATGGCAGCACCAGCAGCCATGTGCAGCCGGAGCCCATGTAGCTGTTGGCCCACTTCTTCTGCTTGCTCACAACCACAATGGAGCAGGAGGCTGAGCAGTGTGTTGGTACCGCAGCCGTGAGGTGAGGCAGGTGTCGGGGCGTGGATGGACTGGCTGTGGGGACCCTGAGGTAAGGCAGTGCGACGGGCAGATCCACCCCCCCGCCTCGTGGCACTGGCACGCCACACGGCCTCCTGCCGTGCCACGAACAAGCCGAAGAAGTGGGCCTCCCGTACATGGGAAAAAATAACACCCCCAAAAATAAGCCCTGGTGCTTATTTTGGGGCCCAAAAGAAAATAAGACCCAGTCTTATTTTTGGGGGGAAATGGATAATGCCAACTTTTGGGAGATTTTTAAAAGTGGTTTGCTGTATATTGAACTATTAGCTTTTTATTCTTCAGAAATTCCACAGTATTAGTTAAGAATTAAATGAAGTGCATTTAAGATAAGAAATATGAATAACTTTTTAAAAATTTTCTTAAAGGTATTGGTACACTTAAGGAGTACAAACTGGGATTCCCGCATTGCAGCTGGACAAGCTGTGGAAGCCATAGTAAAAAATATACCGGAATGGAATCCAACTCCACAGCCAAAGCAAGGTGCTTTAAAGAGAGCTATACAAAATTCTGCTTATATATGTATATAGTGTGCATATGGATTTCAACTTCAAGAATTTTTCTAGACCTTGCCTGTAACATCTTTTTAACTATATAACATGCTTGCAAGTTAATGAAGAACACAATACAAGGGACCTCTTCTCTTCTAAATAATAAAGGATCTACAGTTTTTTTGACTCTGGGGCAAATTGGGAATAGGGAAAAAATACTATAGATGCTTTCTCACAGAATGACTGACATAATGCAGGTGGCTAATTTCAGCCTCCATTTATCAGAAAACAAATCACTAAGGTTATTCCCCCAAGCCGCCTCTAAGCTCCCCTGATGCTCTGTACCTTTCTATTTTTTTTTGAGCAGGTGGAAATGGTTTCCCCCCCCCTCCAAAAGCATTATGATGCAACCTGACACTTTCATTTTCTAAGAACACCTTGGGTGTTTATGTGAGTCCCTAAAGCTTTATTGGGAGCACAAGTGTAGTGCTTTGCTTTGCTTTCTTTCTATTTACTTTTTAAATTTTAATCAATGAAATCAATTGGGCAAGAAGTATAGCAAGTACCAAAAGTGTTCTTTGGTCATAAAATATTGGGAAACTAGGAGTTATATGATAGGATCATTATCTGTTTCTTTGCTGCGCTTGCTTATTTAGTTCTTTACAATGTTAGTAAAATAGACAATGCCTGAATTATATTTGGGCCATGTCCTTTACTCTGATCTCATTCTAAGTTTTATTAACTTTTATCTAGAACGTGGCTGTGAAAATCAGGTGGAAGACACCTCTACTTCTGATCGGTTGCGTTTTGACAAATTTGATATTTGTCGACTTTTAAAGCATGGCGCTTCTCTTCTTGGGTCTGCTGGTGCTGAATTTGAAGTTCAGGATGATACATCTGGTATTTGTTCCCTTAATACTTCAAGTTGTCCTATATACTTAGCAATACTCTTTTTTCATGTATTTGTAAAAAAATATAATTTTTTTAAAAAAAATTCTGTTCTTGTGACTAAATATTTATTTAGGTGTTTCTACAGCTAACTGAATCATTATCTTTAATAATTCAGATAATCAAATCTGCCAGAATTTTGCTACTTTATTAATTAAGTGAGTGAAGCTAATTCTCACGTGCTCACATAGAAAATAAATAACCCTTTTCTGCTCCCGATTTTGGTGACAGAACTTCTCCTTTTAGCAGAATATTTTTTTTAATTGCACTTGAGATGACTTGGCTGGTGAAGAGAGAAATAAGGCCTTGTTTTCCAATCCTTTCTTCTCTCTTCAGTCCTGATGGGTTCTAGAAAGTTCCAGAACTCTCTTGAGCAGAGAAGGGCAGCACTGAAGGCAATTAAGGGAGAGGAATTAATGAATTTTTCATTGGAGGTGTTCTTTTATTTATTTTTTGAATGAATGAATATTCTTGTTATGGTTACTCACCAGAATATTTCTTTATATTATTCAGTTTATAAGGCCATACAACTCTGAGTATCAAACAATAAAATCAAGGGTAAAATACAATTAAAAACACAAACATATGGAAGAAAAATCATTCAAAAACAATAAAATAACATAGGACCAAGTTCAAGTCTGGGGGAAGAATCAGGTTTTCAGGGCTCTTTCAAAGATAGGAGGGGAACAGGTATATCCAAGAATGACAGCAGAGAAGGAATGCTGCATGTTCTGAATAAAAAAATTTTCTGTCATTGGAAAGAGACTTTCATTTCATAGTAGATAGACTCTAAACATAATCTTCTGCCTGTATCTTTGAATTAATTAGTTGGGTATATTTTGCAAGCTCTATTCTAAGTGCGTATGAATTGGTGAAGAAGCTTTTTCAGAACACTCTGTTTTTCTGTAGTGGGTAAGCTACCGAAAGTTAATAATGGAATAAGACCTTGAAAATATTTGTTGCTTGGAAAATATAACGTAGAAGCAAAGTAAATTATTGTGCAGGTCTTACATAATAGCACTTCTAAAGAGATAGAGTTTTTCTTTTCAAACAGCGCTCTATCAATAAAAGCTGAATATAGTTTGCAAACCAAACATAACAATAATCAGGAACTATTTGGTGTACTTTGCACAAAATTCCTTTGTTGTAAAGATCACTGGAGGAAGCTAAGCTATTAAGGGTTTTTTGGGGGCTTTTAGATTTAAGATGTGTTCAGTACTTTATTTCAAAAAAATATAGACTTGCTTTGTAAGAACATAGCCTGTTATCCTTTTTAAGGTGAAGTGGATCCAAAAGAAAGAATAGCTCGACAAAGGAAATTGCTTCAAAAGAAACTTGGCCTTGATATGGGAGCTGCAATTGGAATGAGTACAGAAGATTTGTTCAATGATGAGGATTTGGACTACACACCAGCTTCATCGATTCTGGTACACAAACAACCTGTAGGTAAAACTTCAGGCTATTTGACTGCATGGACGTACGCAGTGGATTTTTTTTTCTTTGTTTGCAAGCTGCCAATAAATACTGTTTTAGAAAGGCCAATCAAGATTATCACTAGAAATGATTTTGCAGATTGAGGGACATCTGTTCTCCTTTTGAAGAACAGGTTGGTGAGATCAAAGCATTGATGTAAGCTTTAGTCCAAGGGTAATTTTGCATCTCAAGCTCCTATTCTTCTAAAAAGCCGTACAACTTCTTTGGTGGCGCAGCAATTTTGGGAGAAATTTAAGTAACTGCAGCAAAAGGTGGAGTGGGGGGGAAGTTGTTTTACATGAACAGAATGAAATTCTGCTGCTCTCAGATTTATCTAAATTTATGAACCTTTTCAGACTCTCCAAGCTGCAGAATTGATTGATTCGGAATTTCGAGCTGGAATGAGTAGCAGACAAAAAAATAAGGCTAAAAGAATGGCTAAGTTGTTTGCAAAACAAAGATCGAAAGATGCAGTAGAGACCAATGAAAAAAGGTACTGTAAATAGTATTTTAAAAATTCAGGAGTTGGACAAGATCTTAGAAGCTGTCTAATCCAACCTCATTAAATCGAAAGCATCAGTGAAATCTTTTTCTGACAAATACAACCAGGGACTTATGATTCTCTGCCCAGAGTTACAACTGTTGCAGCAGTCCTAGACTCACATGATTGTGATCTGGGCACTTGATCATGTGACCTGCATTTGCAATCTTCCCTGCCATCTTTCCCAAAATTGGGAAACCAGAAGTGAAGTTCACAAGCCACTGCTGCCTGCTAAGACAATCTGTGTTATTTTTTAAAAAAATATGATGTCTTATTTTTAAATTTTTAAAAAATCATAAATATTTTTATGCTGTGGGTTAGACAGCATCACCACCAGATGGATTCGTAACTGGCTGACCAACCGCACTCAACGTGTAGTCCTCAATGGAACTGCATCTACATGGAGGGAGGTATACAGTGGGTACCCCAGGGCTCTGTTTTAGGCCCAGTACTCTTCAACATCTTCATCAATGACTTGGACGAGAGGATACATGGGGAACTCATCAAATTTGCAGATGACACCAAGCTAGCAGGAATAGCCAACACTCCGGAAGATAGGCTTAAGTTACAGAAGGATCTTGACAGACCTGAACATTGGGCGCTATCTAACAAAATGAAATTCAGTGGTGAAAAAAGTAAGGTTCTACACTTAGGCAAAAAAACCCAAAATGCACAGATACAGTATATGTGGTACCTTGCTCAATAGTGGTGACTGTGAGAGGGATCGTGGAGTCCTAGTGGACAGTCACTTAAATATGAGCCAGCAGTGTGCAGCAGCTGCCAAAAAAGCCAACACAGTTCTAGGCTGCATAAACAGAGGGATAGAATCAAGATCACATAAAGTGTTAATACCACTTTATAATGCCTTGGTAAGGCCACACTTGGAATACTGCATCCAATTTTGGTTGCCACGATGTAAAAAAGATGTTGAGACTCTAGAAAGAGTGCAGAGAAGAGCAACAAAGAGGATTACATGACTCGAGGATAAAACATATAAAGAACGGTTGCTGGAATTGAGTATGTCTAGTCTTATGAAAAGAAGGACTAGAAGTGACATGATAGCAGTGTTCCAATATCTCAGGGGCTGCCACAAAGAAGAGGGAGTCAAGCTATTCTCCAAAGCACCTGAGGGCAGGACAAGAAGCAATGGATGGAAATTAATCAAGGAGAGAAGCAACTTTAGAACTAAGGAGAAATTTCCTGACAGTTAGAACAATTACTTGATGGAACAACTTGCCTCCAGAAGTTGTAAATGCTCCAACACTGGAAGTTTTTAAGAAGATATTGGATAATCATTTGTCTGAGGTGGTGTAGGGTTTCCTGCCTAAGCAGGGGGTTGGACTAGAGGAGCTCCAAAGGTCCCTTCCAACTCTTATTCTATTCTTATTCTATTCTTATTTTTTATTTGTATTTATAGAATAAATATATAAAAATAAAAATGTAAATCTTATTATTTTAAAATTTGTTAAAGACAACTTCCTCTGGTCTTCTGGGGGATGATTGAAAAAGGTTCATCCCAAAATCCAGCAGGATTTTTAATGTGGGCCATTTGCAGCCAAACCGCCAGGGACAAGAGACTTCCCTCTCGTTTCTGGGTACTGGCTATAAATGCCTCATGCTACTGAAAATGTCAAAATCCTGCTTCGACCTTTTTCAGCCAGCTTTTTTTTTTTTACTTTGTTCTGTCTGAATGACCCATTTTAACAACCAAAGTTGGGAGTGCTGCGATTGCAATTGTTGAGTGAATAAGTCACATGACATCATACTTTACAACCAGTTCACTCACCAACTGAAGATTCCAACCTCAGTTGTGATTATAAGTCAAGGACTTATCTGTACTTTATTTTGTGTCTTTTAAAAATAGCATATTTTGGGAAACTATCTTGTCCATTTACTTTCATTGTTCTCAATTCCGCATGTTGCCCTGCATCTTATTGTCCTGTTTTAGTCAACATGGGTAAAAATTTTGATCTGTTCTCAATTTGCCTTATTTCCCTGACCTTAATTATAGTATATACATCCAGGTCACTGCATTTCAATAATCATTCCACTAACGAGGCAGCCTTCTACTCTGTGTATGTTTTTAGCATAATGAATCATCCATCAGAACATGAATCATTATTACCATATTTTCCCAATAGTGTTTAATTTTCTGCAGTAAAATATTAAGAGTGTAATGATAAATCATAAATTGAGTAAGGCAGCATGAAAGAATTTTTACTCTTGTTGCTGCTGTTATTGCTATAGTTCTCCTTTTTCAGTTTTTAGAAATTTCTGATATTGGAATATTCTCAATAATTATATCCGATTTATCCATATTCTGGCATTTGCTAATGATAATTTGATGTCTTTATAAAAGATACCTTCCCTAATATGAACCATTTTAATAGCATCATAGCAAATTTGTTTGGAGTATAAATACAGACAGTGCAATATAGGGTTGTTCAACCTTGGCAACTTTTAAGATTTCTGGAGTTTAATTCCCAGATTTCCCTAGCCAGGAGAATTCTGGGAGTTGAAGTCCAAAAGTCTTAAAGTTGCCAACGTTGGACCCCCTGGTGTAATGTGACCATCATTATGGACGTATTTGACATATATTTCAATATCTTTTCTAGCAATGACAGCACTGATGGTGAACCAGAAGAAAAAAGAAGAAAAATTGGAAATGTTATCATCAGTCAACCTGCAACTGACTCCAAACTTTTAGTTGATAATGTTCCAGAAGAGGTACAGGAAGTCTTCATAATAGATTTAATTGACAGAAAATCCATCCTCATTACTTGAAATGAAATACTTTCTTTTTAAAACATATAACACTCTCCATTAAATCCCGCTCATTGTAGACATTACATTTCTCTCACTTAAAAGCAATAGTAATCAAAGCAAAATAGAGAAATTTAAGATGCTGAAGTGTGGAATGCAAGCTTTCTCAATTTGAATGGCTCATCTTAATGCCATGCCACTTCAGATCCTTTAAAGCTTGCTTAACAACTGGTTGCTTAGCAATCATTTGAAGTTATGCTAGATCCCCAAAAAGATACAACTCAGTTCTGGAGTTCTTCTGGACACGGACGGGGACACACACACACACACACACACACACACACACACACACACACTTCTAGTCGCATTATCACATTTTGGGTGCTTGACAACTAGTTCACATTTATGGCTGTTTGCAGCATCCCGCAATCATGTAAATAAGATTTTCAGCATTTTTTTCCCCCAGTTACCAATATTTATTTCTATTGTGAAACTGTTGTAAAATCATTCACATGGTGACCTGTTTAATGACTGCCATGACTTAACAACCGTAATTTCAGGCTCAGTTACAATATAAGTGAACGACTACCTTATTGGGCCTTGCTTATCATTAGATTCAAGACCTAGAGGTAAGGAAGAGGCTCAGAATGGGGAGTGGGGAGCAGACAGATCTTGCTTCAATTGTTCACTTGAGGTAGGAAGAGGTTGGGACTAGAGAAGGATTTTTAAACCCAAAGCATATCTTAAATCCTTACATTAATTACTTTCATTATTGAATATAATTGCTTTTTTTCCATAATTCAGAAGATTATGCCAAATGTAAATGATAATACATCACTCTTACCACCTCAAAATTTTAAAGCATAACTTTAATTACAGTTATATTTTTTCCTTCAGAGCAATGATTGGCCTTTGGAAAGTTTTTGTGAAGAAGTGTGTAATGATCTCTTTGATCCATCCTGGGAGGTAAGTGTTTCTTTGTAAACTGGGTAATATACTGGGTTGTAAGGAAGAGATGATTCTACAGTATGGGTGCATTCAGGCTAGAAGAAGCCCAGAAAAAGACTTAAAACTTCCCTCCAGAGGAAGACTTTCCTGAGAACAGGCACCTGTATTCCTTCTTTTAGCACCACAGCTGGGAAATAACAACCTATAAATTGTTTATGCTTATTGTATGATCAATCAATAATATACACATACTTGATCAAGTCTAATTTAAAACAAGTGGTGAAATAATTGGAGCAGTCGCTCACATAAATATCCTAATAACATATTTAACAAGTTATTATAAGTGTTTCTAATAATGGAAGCACACCACCAGTTATAAATGAGTGTTTCCTTCATAAACTGTCTTCAAGGCATAACATCAGTCCAAATATTGTTATTATGTTATTACTTTGAGAGTATATGCATATTTTTCTTACATAATTCATTTTTAGTTCGCTTAACAAGTTTGTTTATTGGTCATTGCAGTTCAGTGATTCAGCTGTATTCATATTGTGGAAAGTTCAATAACTCATGGTTTCCTGGTTTCTAACTTGATGCCTTTAACCTCTACTTCAAACTACTTTCATGCAAGTTTTAGTGGTTTTAACATTAAGGTTTAAGAAAGATGTCTAAATCAAAAGATGAATTGGGTATTGGAAAAACAGTGCAGTCTTAGACCTGCCAAATACTCTTTTTACATGCTGATTTCATTTAAGTTCCATATTTGTTTTGAGAGTCCTAAAGTAATATTTATTTTGTTATGCCTTCATTTGATTTTAAATTTTGACAAATTCTCAATTTTATCTAATCTGTTCTTCCGTTATTGTTGTTTTGCTCCTTTGCATATTTGTTGTAGGATGAACATCCCTTAACAAATTTAGGTGTATATTTATAAACATAGGCCTAATTACAATGACAGTAGAATGACAAATGTGCATCATTATGTCAAACATATTTTCTCTTTAGTATCTGCATTGCATTGTTTAATGTGAGTACTTAAGGGGAGGACATTAAAAATAGCTGCAGATCAGGTCACATGGAAGGTAAGATTTTGGGTAGAGGTAATCATGGTTCTCTTGATATCCTAGCAAACTCTGGTTAGATGCTCCAACAGCAAAAAGCAAGAGATAGGGTTGTGTATATATGTTTGTATAAACCTTGTGTGATGAAAAATTCTGTTCTTATAATTCCAGAATCTTAATATATTGAGGGCGGGGGTGGTGTTTTTTAGATCCGTCATGGTGCAGGTGTTGGACTGAGAGAGGTACTCAAAGCTCATGGGAAAAGTGGCGGTAAAATGGGAGACAGTACTGTAGAAGAGGTAAGCTCGAAACAGAATTTGTACACTTATAGTGCGATGTCTTCAATTTTCCAAATAAAGTAAATAGGGCATCTCATTGCAGGCTTAAGCTCTATGCATCAAACCCAACATTCTATTTTGGTTGTTAAGATCTCTATTGTTAGTGGAAAACAGTATATCAGTTTGTCCTGATCTTCAGAATGTTTCTGTTTTAATGGAGTTTTTCATAAGATGATTAAACTTCATACAGATTCTGTATCTATTACTTGGTTTTATACATAAAGTACAATGTGTTGGAGAATCGATTATATCACTGTGTGTATTGGGAGTTGAGCAGATGGTAAAGTTTTATGCTTTTCTTTCACGGACTTTTTTAATAAACAAGTTCAGATAGAAGCTAGCACAGCAATGTGAAACTGTACATAGAAGACCTTTTCCTCTTTGTTCTTTTTCTTTTAATTGGGGAACATAATTCTTTAACTAGTATGCTATCTAGTATGCCTCTCCTGCGCGAACTGCACTGGCTGCCGGTGGTTCTTTGGATCTGCTTCAAGGTGCTGGTACTTACCTATAAAGCCCTTCATGGCATGGGCCCAGGGTACTTGCAAGACCACCTCCTACCGGCCTCCCACCGCCCAGTGCGCTCACATAGGACTGCCCTCCTCCAGGTGCCGTCGGCCAGACAATGTCGGCTGGTGGCCCCCAGGATGAGGGCGTTCTCTGTGGTCGCACCGACCCTCTGGAATGGGTTACCCACTGGGCTCCGGACAGCCCCCGACTTCCGCACTTTCCGCACCGACCTGAAGACATGGCTTTTTCAGCAAATTCCCTGATCATCTGCGAGGTTTTAATTGTCTGAGGATTTTAAATGGATTTGTTTTAGCACTGTTTTATTGTTATGCTGTTTTTATTCTGTGAGCCGCCCTGAGTCCTACGGGAGAAGGGCGGCATATAAATTTGATAAAATAAATAAATATCTAGTCTTCACTTCAGAGTTGCACTAATTCTCTAGCACTATTCGTTGATGGAGTTTGATTAGTATCTTTTCTCATACAGTATAAATGCCCTTATCTTTTTAAATAAATGTAATTTCTCAGGAACAGAGTGATCTTTCATGGTGCACCTTATAATAAAGCAGTGTAATAGAAAAACACAGAATTATATTTTCCCTATTTCATTATTGGTTGTCTCTAACAATTTCTGCTGGAAGCTTATCAACAGAACCAAATAATGCAGCATTAAATACTAATTCCATGTTTAATTATTAATTGCTTTTATGAGCCTTCATATCAAGGGAAAATATTTTAATTTCTCATCAGTTTAAAATCTCTTTCATAAACAGATGATTCAACAACACCAAGATTGGCTGGAAGACCTAGCTATCAGACTTCTTTGTGTATTTGCTTTAGACAGATTTGGTGATTTTGTTTCAGATGAAGTAAGTATGCACTTTCAATGCTTCTATGCACACCCTAATTTTTTAAATTGCATCTACAAGAGTGTTGTTTTCCTCTAACCTCAGGTAGTGGCACCTGTGCGAGAAACTTGCGCTCAAACTTTGGGAGTAGTGCTGAAACATATGAATGAGAGTGGAGTTCATAAAACTGTTTCTATCCTGCTAAAATTACTTACACAAGAGCAATGGGAAGTAAGGCATGGAGGCCTTCTAGGGATAAAGTATGCTTTAGCAGTTCGTCAGGTAACTATTAAACTTCCTTCAAACTTTTGATGCTTTGTTTGATCTTTGCAGTTATGTGAAAGGAACCCATTTTTAAAAAATACATGTGAATTTCTTGATAGCAGATAAATGCTAATGCCAAACATTGGACATGGAAGCTTTAAAAAAACTTGCACCATCAAAATTGAAGTAACAAAACTTAAACTATAGGTAGTCCTTGACTTATAATCGGTTGCTTATGACCAAAGTTATGACCTACCTGAAAAGGGAGACTTATAACCCAGATCTGAAGTTCTGGTGTTTTGAGAGGAGTTTCTGCAGTCATGTGACCACACTTCAGGCACTCAGTAACAGGTGGCATTTATATGCAGTAGTCCATGGTCACGTGACTACATTTTATACCAGTTTTGCCAAAAAATCAGCATGTACTTCTGGTTTTCAGCAAAATCCCACCATAGCAAACAATGACTTCACTTCATAACTACCACAAAAAAAGTTGTAAAATGTGACTATTACAACTTACAACCATAACTCAAGGACTACCTATATTCAGAATGGTTCTGAGTAATATTAAATATTTAAAGATGGAAAAAGAGAAAGCTTGAAATTAAAGAGTGAAATCTTAGGAGGAATATATCAAAGTAGGGTGAGGAAGTACTGAAAAACATCATTATTCTGTATATAATAATTATTTTAACACGTGGACCTTGCCCATGGAAGGACATGTTCCATTGGATATTGAGATCTGAAATCATGCAAAGCTTTATAAGCCATGCTATGAATTTGTTTGCAAACAAAAAACTGAAATGTTCCATTTGGGGGGACATTTTAAGTGTGAGAATTAAAACAATTTATTTTCCCATGTACATTTTCACTCTTAAAATCCTTTTCAAAATTCCTTTTTAAATTATGGAAAAGACCATAATTAGCCTAAAATGTTAGTTTGGGATGTTTAAGAGGAAGAAAAAAGGAAATATGGAGCTTCTACTGTGATCCTTTTGCTTAGTTTTGAAAACAGAAACATATTACCACTTTTTGCTGCTAAATTTTGGAGATACAATATGAGGAGTTTGGGTTCATATGTTGAATATCCTAAATGGTTCCTTATTTCACAGAGGGGAATAATTATGGTGAAATTTATTTTACTTGAGAGCTTCAGTTTGTTTTAAAATTCTCTAATATTCCAGATGAGCCACATAAATCATTTCTAACCATAAATGAATGGTTACTTTATTAATAATAAATAAATGGGTCCAATCACACAATTTGTCATATACCTCTAGGGCAAGTGTTCTTGTTAAGAGCTCAAGCAACTATGGAACAGCAGGAAATGTACATTGGCTAATCAGACAGTTTTAGATAAGAAGATTTATAATTTGAGAAGAAATATGAAATAGTCTTCTAATTCTATCCCACAAAGTCCCAAACTGATTTCATATTTGAGGGATAGTTTACACAAAAACAGAAAAGGTTCCCTATTCGTTTTCTTATTGCGACTTTCATCTCCCTCCCATTCTTCACTTCTGGGATATTTGCTTTAAATTCTTAGGCAGATGGAACAACTGGTTTGCTTTCTTCTTCTTTTTTTCCAGCTGACACTCTACTATTTTGTCTTGTTATCAGGCACAGAGCAACTTTTTAGACTGGCATAATCTGAGGTTTTTTTTCAAGTTTTCGTTTTTCAGTTTCCATTTTACTGCCACAACTAATCTATTGTATAAACCTAGTTGACATACATTCATCAAGCCTTTTAGAGGAGGGGAAGGAAGGACGGTATTTTTTTTTAATGAATAAGCTACTGCATATAGAGAGAGATCTTCCAAACTTATTTTGAGGTGGCTCCAGTTTACTTTTAATGATTGGCCTATCAGTTTTAAGATGTTGGTTTCATTCTTGAATAGAAGGATATGAGCATGAAAGAGGACATGACTGGAAAACAATTCTCTCCACAGGCTCAAAATCTCTTTTACCCTTGGATCCTAAGCTTAACAGATTTTACTTTTATAGGATCTAATTGAAACATTACTACCTAAAGTCTTGCCTGCAATCACAGAAGGACTACAAGATTTGGATGATGATGTTAGAGCCGTTGCCGCAGCATCTCTGGTGCCAGTCGTAGAGAGTCTTGTCCACCTCCAGCCGGAGAAAGTAAGTAGAAATGCTAATATTTCTGTACTTATTGGCTTGGCTCTGGATAAAGTCCCAGGTGTGCTGTATTTGACCTCATGCATTTTTCATTGCTCTGCTCATATTTTAGGTATCTTTTATTCTTAATATACTGTGGGATGCCCTTCTAGATTTAGATGACCTGACAGCTTCCACAAACAGCATCATGACCCTTCTTTCATCCCTTTTAACTTATTCTCAGGTCCAAAGATGCAGGTAATCTATGTAATTTTTCTAGTTGAATATCCTTGTTTTATCTTGATCATCAACCTTATTTATTGTTCAGCTGTCAAAATGGATCTTAGAATATTTTTAATACATTTGCGCAGGCATATATTGCCTTAGCTGTTTTGAATTGTGTGATAGGAACAAGAGTGATAATACGTTTGCTTTAATACATGATGTCATGCGTTCAGTCTCCTTTCCGCTTCATCTTCCTATACTTGGCATAAGTGTACCCAAGATCATCCAAAAATAAGATCAAGATAATTTCTGGAGGACTTTTTGTGGCAGAGAGATAAAATCCTTTCTTTCACTACAGGGAGAAAGCAGCACATGTATATAAATTCCATAAATGAAGTATAGAATTTTTCTTCACGATCATTTCAGCTAACACCACCACCACCCCGCCCCCATGAGATAGGTCACCTCCCATCCATTTTTCATTTCCTCCTTAAAAGTCATCTACATTTGTGACTACTTAATACAATCAATTTTATCTGGGGTATTGTAGGGGAGTGGGGATTCACCCTTAAAGCTTCTCCCAACTTTTTATATCTGAGTTAAACACAAGCTCTGTGCTTAATAGTTTCATTCTTCATAAACATTGGGAATCCAACTTGAACAGTTCTTTTTCGCCTGTAAATCCCTGCCCTATCAAGTTTTGTTCAATTAAATGTGCAATCCAATTATTTTTTAATTATTTCTGAATGTTTTTCTTTAAAAACCTAGCTTACCGCACCGTGGCTAAATGGAATGGGTGCAAAATTTATTCATACTGCTTTGAACCATGATTCCTGTGATCTGCAATTGTCTATTCTCCATATCCTTGAATAATATAATAAGTATTCCCATTTTGGTTTTACATAAAAATTTATTCATTATATATGTATCCTGCGTTTCCTCCAGACATTCAAGGTAAAATAGCACTCTAGTCCAGTTTTCCCCGGAACAAACAACGTGTGGGATACACTGGACTGAGAGAGACTCCAAATCAAAAAAGCTTCCATGGCTGACAGTGAATTAGGATGTAGTTCTCCAAATTTATCTAATTCCTTTACATTTCTATACATTTTTAGAGTAGTTTTGGGGGGGGAGGAACCTTCCCAAAGCATAAAATAGGCTTTTAAAAATAGTAATAAGGCAAATGTTTGAACCGCTTATTGCCAGTTTATTTTATTTATTTATTTATTTTATTTTATTTTATTAGTCATATTTCTATACTGCCCACTCTCTGAGGACTCTGGGCGGCTTACACCAAAGACAATATACTAAATAGCATATTGCCCCCTAACAATCTGGGTCCTCATTTTACCCACCTCGGAAGGATGGAAGGCTGAGTCAACCTTGAGCCGGTGAGATATGATCCGCTGATCTGCTGAACTAGCAGTCAGCTGAAGTAGCTACAGTACTGCACCCTAACCACTGCGCCACCTCGGCTCTTAGTAGATGTTAGTAGGCTACGTAAGCTGATGTATATCAACATAATGATGTTTTCAACCTGAAAATACGAATATGCATTGCAAAATGTATTGACTAATTTATGGACTCATATTTTTTTTATCTTTATTGCTCCTCCGCCATGGTTTAGTATTCAGCAGTCACTTACAGTTCTGGTACCGCGTGTGTGGCCATTTCTTCATCACACAATATCTTCTGTCCGAAAAGCAGCATTAGAAACTCTGTTTACTCTGTTATCTACACAAGATCAGGTGAGTAATTGCTATCATTAGAGCAGTGGCTCCCAACCTTTAGGGCACCAGGGACCGGTTGCATGAAGAAAGATTTTTCCGTGAACTGGAGGGGGCGTGATTTTGCATCTCGCGGATAGGGCTTTGCTTGTTTCCACTGCCCAGTTGTTGGCATGCTGCAGTCCAGTACCGGTCCACAGACCAGGGATTGGGGATCCCTGCATTAGAGTACAAGAGCAAAGGTTGGACTTAATTTGTGATTATGTAGAAATCCTATTTTTCACTTTTGTTTTCTCTATAGCACTTTCAAAGCATTTTTCATTATTACAACAATCCAGTATTTAAAAATACAACTAATATAGTGCAGATGAATAATTTAATTGATTTAAACTTGAAGTATTGCAGTATGGTAATTCTGACCTGTTTTGTATAGCAATTTGCTGCTAATTAAAATAATTTTAATGTATTCCTTTTTGCTATTAGACTTCTGCAAGCTGGCTAACTCCCATTTTGCAAGACATGTTAAGGCATATCTTTCAGTTCTGTATTTTGGAAAGTAACCAAGAAATTTTAGAATTAATACATAAGGTATGTGTCCCATTAGGCCTTACAGTTGCCTTACCTTATCAATAAATCTGTGTATCTTTTCTGATGGTTGAGTTTTAGCATTAATCGTTTGATTTTATGAAATTGCATGAAATGCAATTCTGTAGAACTGCAATTGGAAGGGTCTGGTTATAGTTTGTTCACTGAAGAACAAATAATGTTCTACAATAGTTTTAGAACATGCATTGAATAACAATTATTTTTTTTCTCCTCTTTATTATAAATCTTAGTACATTTTCCTATTTCCACATTGAAGCTTCAGTTATTTGTTTAAAATTATTAACATTCTATTTAAATAGAAAAGAGAAAAGAAAAAATGTTCCATCAATGTTAATTATAATTTAGGATGACGGTATTACAGATATGACTCTTAGCTTTTCTATCCAAAGTTGACTATTACATTGAAAAAGAACTGCTACAACTCATATTAAAATAATTGTTATATGCTGGAGTTTGATCAAACTTGATTTCATTGAGGGCTGCATCAGGGTTGTGTTTGACCTCGGGGGCCAGTGGGGCATGGCCAGGATGGCTGTGGCCAGCTCAACATCACTCATTGAGGCTCTATTTTGAGCCACGATGTCTTCTTGCAGTCTTCTGCCAGCGAAACAGAACTCGGGGAGGCCATGCATGACCCTCCCTGATTCTGTTTTTATCCGCGACAGCCTCCTGCAACCCTTTGCCAGCAAAAACAGAACTTGGAGGATGTGCGTGGCCCTCCCGAGCTCCATTTTCTCTGGCAGAGGTACCACAGGCCGGTCCTTTGCTGTTTCCAGGGTGGTCCCATGGGCCAGATCTAAACACTTCATGGGCAGGATCCAGACTACAGGCCTTGAATTTGACACTCCTCTGCTAGAGGTTTTGCTCTTAAGCTGCTGACTAATTAATAATAGTAAATATCTTTAAATTGACTATGTATGCTTTCTTTCTCTTTAATAGGTGTGGCTTGAATTGTTGAGCAAAGCTTCTTTACAGTATGTGGTAGCTGCTGCATGTCCATGGATGGGAGCTTGGCTGTGCCTGATGATGCAGCCTTCTCATTTGCCTATTGATTTAAATATGTTGCTGGAGGTGAAAGCCAAACTGAAGGTCAGACTTGAGGAAATAAAGTATTGCTTTAACTACCATATGCCTGTTTGAATGGGGTATTTGCAATGCTGGACAGGCTTTGTCCCCAATTTTGCACTGAAGAATCCTGTATGCCAGTATTTCACTAATTAATGTTTTTCTTCCCAAGGCCTAAGGTAGTGTTTTTCAAATTTGGCAACTTTCAGATTTGTGGACTTTGATTCCCAGAATTCCCTGGTCAACATGGTGGCTGTGGCAATTCTGGGAGCTAAAGTCCACATGTCTTTAAAGTTGCCAAGTTTGAAAAAACACCTGTCTGATGCTTGGACATGTAATACTGGTCCCTTAAAAATGGCTTGTATAGATACACTATAGGAAACAATAGCTAATATATAAATATAGTGTTATTTTTATTTATTTCTAAATAAATCAAGTAGCTAACTTGTATCTGATTTGGGAGGGGGCAGTAACACTCACATGGGCTGTGTTGTTGAGATACTGCCATATGGTAGCTATTTACTCTCAGACTAACTTTGCAGTGTCTGTATAAGGTGTCAAACTCGCGGCCAGCGGGCCAAATGCATCACACACTGACCATGCCCACCCCTGTTTTAGCGAAGGGAAAGTTGTGATATGTCACATGATGACAACGTGTTGTGAGTTTGACACCCCTGTTCTGGGGGCTACACTACCTGATTTTGTTTCCTCTACATTTCTTTACTGTAAATTGTACTGTTGACATAATATTGAATGATTTATTTTTTATTTATTTGCTGCTGTTATTTGTATTCATTGCAAGCACATATCTTTTTAAGGTCTTCAAATTGTGCTGGACAACTATCAAATATTATTTTTATCTACTGGAGGAAAATATAGTGTCTTTCATTATGTGTCAAGTGTTTTTTTTTCCTTTAAGTCTAACAATGTGCAACCTGTTTTTCACATAGAATAAGACTAAGTCTCTTGTACTTTTGAAAATCGAACATTAATTCACTTCACAGCATAGCAGAACATAAAGAAACAAGCATCTGGTCCATAGATTATACATCTTACGAAAAGCTTCTTTTCAAAGGCACTCCATGTTTTTTTTTCCTCTTCATCTTTTGGGCTCCTATGTTCCGTCTGAGAGTCAGTCACATTCTAGGAAACCAAAAGTGTTTTGTTCTTCCTTTGTGGCCTAGACAAGTTAATGTCTGAAGGCGGCCTGTTGCAAGCGACTTAAGAATTTGGAGAAAGATTGAGGAAAACAATGACATACAGAATTGTCTTTTGCTTATTTTGCATCTAGCTTGTTAGACTGTAGCTAGTCTTCTCCTTTTTCAAAAAATAAATTGCTTGAGATGAGAATGAAGTTCAGGAATTTATTTACTAGGAAGTATTGGAAGTGAGGAGAAAGAATAAGAAAAAACAAGAATTAATATTTGGAAAGAAATAATCCCTAATTTTTTGGTATTATGCCCCTTTAGTTTTTTTAGAAAACCTTCCCGTTTTCCATGTTGTATTTAATCCATGTTGAATCACATTTTAATAATAACAATAATAATAATAATAATAACAATAATAATAATAATAATAATAATAATAATAATAATAATAATAATAATAATAATAATAATAATAATAATTTTATTTCTATACCGCCCTTCTCCCAAAGGACTCGGGGCGGTGTACAGCCTATTAAAAACAAAAATATACGGATATCAATTAAAAAATAATTAAAATTATTAAATAATTTCAGCCTAAATTAAAACCCAAAAATTTAAAACACCCAATTTAAAATAATTTACTTTGATAGCCCGGCCTGGCGGAACAACAATTCCGGGGGCAGTTCATTCCATAGGGCAGGAGCTCCCACAGAGAAGGCCCTCCCCCTGGGTGTCACCAGCCGACATACCTTGGCCAATGGCACCCTGAGGAGCCCCTCTCTGTGGGAGCGGACTGGCCGGTGGGAGGCTACTGGTGGCAGAAGTCGGTCTCGAAGGTACCCAGGTCCTATGCCATGGAGCGCTTTAAAGGTGGTAACCAACACCTTAAATCGCACCCGGAAGACCACTGGGAGCCAGTGCAGCTCACACAGGAGAGGTGTCACGTGAGCACAACTAGTCGTGCCCATAACCACCCGCGCGGCCGCATTCTGGACTAGTTGGAGCTTCTGAGTGCTCTACAAGGGGAGTCCCATGTAGAGAGCATTACAATAGTCCAGCCGGGAGGTGACCAGGGCGTGAGTGACCGTGCGCAAGGCGTCCCGGTCCAGAAAGGGCCGCAACTGGCGAATCAGGCGAACCTGATAAAAAGCCCCCCTGGCCACGGCCGTCATATGCTCTTCTAAAGACAGCCGTGCATCCAGGAGGACACCCAGATTACGAGCCCTCTCTGTGGGGGGCAAAGATTCACCCCCAATAGTCAGCGATGGCACATTTTCAATTAGAAGTAAACATACATGTGTATATATGTATACAGTATACACAAAATTTACAATAAGCACAAACTCTAAAAAAAATTATTGAAATAAGTGAAATAAAAAGCCAAACCCCTTGAGACTGCACACCTCCCAACTTCCCTGTGGATACTCACAACCACTTGTTTCTCTCCTTCCTTCCCATCAGCCTGCCCAGTTCCATCCTGGCTGCCAATCTTTATAGCCTTTCCTCTCTCCCACCAGTCTTCCCTGTCTTAGGTACTTCATCTTAGAAATACCGATTTTTTCCCCCTAAACATTTCATATCCCCTGTTGCCCACCTTGGAGTTTTTTCATGCAAGTCCAATGAATTTTGAGTAACTGTGCTTCATTCATATGACTGAATTCAGCAACATCCTTGATAACACATTGATCCAATAGGAGAAAAGTAATATTACTTTATTATATATGTATCCTGCCTTTCATTTAGGATCTCAAGAAAGTATACATGGTGTTCCATCCTCCTATTTTTTTTTCACAATAGTCCTAAGAAATAGGCTCAGCTAAGAGAAAATGACTGGTCCAAAGTCCCCCAGTGAGCTCCTGTTGCTGACAGTAGATTGGAACCAGGATGTCCTGCTTCTAATTCAACAGCTGAATCACTGCTGCACTCCATTGGTTCTTAGTAATATATGCTTCCTCCTGAGTTCTTGCCACACTTATATAAATTGATCACAATACCCTGTAGGATGTGGGAATAAAATTTAATGCACTGTTTCTATTTTTTAATACACACAATGGGAAGCATTTTGATCACTAGAACACTACTGACTTTCCCCTCCAGTAGAATCCAAGATCAAAGGATTGAACAATAAAAATATATAAGTATATGTTTGATTTACACCTGTAAGAATAAATGGCTGACCATTTGTAAGGCTCTTCTATCTAAATTCTGTCAGGATAAAAGGCACATTCTGATCACTCATATATCTGATCTCCCTTTGATGATTATCCCAGCTCTGTGTAGGCGAAATGATATTGAAACCTTGAAAGAAAATTGCAGTTGTATATTTTTCCTTCCATTTTTTTCCCCCAGGATAAAATAAAACCACCACAGAGGGTTAGAAATGCCAGGGGTTGGTTGAAAAAAAAATCTTAGTTTATGTCAGTAACTTAAAGAATATAGGTAGGTTCCAGTCTCAGTGAATGGCATTCCCAAGTAAATGTTCATGGAGGTTTGAAATACAACAGGGTATTTAAAATTGCTTGTATAAATTTGGGCTGGACAGTTTGCCTAACCAAATAAACAAATTTGAAAAGAGAAAAAAATGTTTGCATGATTACCTTGGCACTAAATACCTTGGTGAGAGGGCAACTAGAATGCAGTTGCTACTTATGGTTCAGGACAAGCATTAGACCTGCCTTTCTGTGCCAGCTTTAACTTTCACATTTCACATTTTTGGAGTATACGTTTCTTTGGCCTACCAGGTTTGTCAGTGGAATTGCATCATCTGGATACAAGGAGTATGCCTAGCTCATTTAAACAGATGTCATTTGTATAAAAAGTTAAACAGAAAGGAAGTTAATGCATAGCCTTGCTTAACCTTTTGGATTTGAGATCTGATTAGATAATTTACATAATATCTAAAGTGCCTTGAGATATTTTTGTACGGCATCTTAATCCATAGCAACCGTCAGGCTGCACCGAGACTGTTATCTGAACTGAAAGACTAGTAGACAAGAGAATCAAGGATGCAGTTCTTTAATAAGCTAATTTATTATTACAGATAACAAAGAAGCCCCAATAAAGCAGAAAAGCAGCAATTGCCAACTATAAGCTTTAAATCAGTCTTAAAATTCAAATCTTCTCTCCTGTGTATCCTAACAGACCGAAAGAGGGTCATTTGTCAGTGGGAGGGGCAGATGACATTGGTTAATGGCTTGACCTTATCCTTCTGGTACTCCCACTAACTGAAGCCCATCAAGAGTGTCCATTTTCTTTTGCCATCCATCTCTATGCGCAGAGCCCCTTGTGTGGTATTTGACTATTTTATAAGATACTTGCCATATGCCAAATAAATAAATAATACATAAAACTGTTAACCTCCTGCCCTAAAACTGGCTTATTCCTCTGCCATAATTGCACCATTGTTCCATTATCCCAGCCTATTCAGTAGATTCTTAGATTTATGTCTTGCATCTAGCTGACTTGTAGTAAGTAGCAAACAGATGGGCTAATAATTAGTAGGTTCCATTCCTTTCCATTCCATTACCTTCAGATTGGGTCTGTGATAACATAGCCCTAACTTTCTAGGATTTGCACTACCTGATCTATGTGAGTAGAGGCTGCTTGTAGAAGCCCGCTAGGCTGCAGGTATTTTAAATAGTTTAGGAAAGTCAAGTCATCATTTGACTTCCCATTTTGCAGCTGTCCAGTTAAGAGGCAAGTCTGATGGGTCATCTCTGTTGACCTCAAGAGCTAATTGCTGCAGTGACCTGCTTTGAGTCACTGCCTTAGAAGTATTCTGGGCAATCTATAGGAGGAATAGGTCTTCATGTGTCTTCAGGGCAGAAAAGGAGAGGGAGGAGAAAGAGAATGGAAAACCATGCCCACACTGTTTACATTGGAACACAGACTATCAGTCAAAAAAATCTATTTCTATATATCTTTAGAAAGTTTATGCCATTAATTACCACGTAATTTCCTTCCTGATGGTTCTTGTTTATCAAACCAAAAGCTTTCTCTGCTTGTCTCTTGGCTGAGTTGACTGAGGAGTGTTTGCATTTATTTGCTATCTTGTAATACCATTGGGTGCACCCTCCACTCTGAGATGGTGCTACCAAAAATTCAGTGAAATGGTCAGACGAGACAACACAATTTTGTCCAGTTTTTGGTTGGTTACAAAGATGAGACTAGGAGTGGTTTGAATTGAGATACCTCCTGACCCCCTTGTCATTTTCTTCTGAAATTAACTAAAATTATACTATATTTTCTATATTATATACTATACAGTACTTTCATTGCTATATTTCAATACTATATTTCCATTAGGTTACACAGATTTTACTCAAATGCATATCCAAGTTAACTATCTTAGCATTTGTCAAATTTTAAGCTTCAAACAGGAAGGAAAATAGGTTCTTTCTTTAGGCATGGGATGAAACAGATAAAAAAATCAAGTATCACAGCTTTTAATTTTTCTGAAAGGAGAGGAGTCTGAAGCATTTGTAATTATTAAGAAGGAAATAATAAGTGTCTCAAATGGGCAAATGAAGTTTCATCTCTCTTTATACTTTGGAAATGGAAAGATAATACCTATTTGCCTTTTGTCTGATAATGTTCTTGTGCCTGCATTTCTTCCTCTGTTGTGCGCATCAGGACAGCATATAAGTGCCTTTTAGCCAGCAATTGCGGTTGAATAACAAGTGCTGTTTTATAATTTCAGAGCATTAGAGCAGAGGTGGGAATTGGAGACAGCTAATCTTACAAGCCTATTGCTCTTATAGATCTGTATGCATATGCTTGGGTTTGAAATTATCCTCTCCAAAATTAAGAGACAACGAAAATGTTTATATTATATTTAATTTAAGATCCTGCTATATTCATGCATAGATTTTATCTGTGATTAAAATGCGCATTTCAAATATTACCGTTCCAAATATAAAAAGAAAAGCTGTGTGTATATATATAAAAACGTAGATCCTATCTTAACAGCAGGTGTGTTGTTTTCACAGGAAAAGTCAGGTGGGAAGCTGCGTCCATGTCAACCCCAGACCAAAGAAGTGGTCCAAGAATACATAGCTGGTGCCGAAAGCGTCACTGAAGATCCAGCAACTAGAGATTTTGTTGTAATGAGAGCTCGGATGATGGCTGCAAAGTCAGTTTATTCTTGAAAACCTTTAAGTTAAACAAGAGAGAACTTATAGTCAAGATATGTGATTCAAATTAGATTGCCTTAAACACTGTAACCCAACTAACAGAAATATATTGTTCCAGATTACTTGGAGCCCTCTGCTGCTGCATTTGTGATCCCAGTGTGAATGCTGCTTCCCAAGAAATCAAGCCAGCAGAATCACTTGCCCAACTCTTGCTTTTCCACCTGAATTCCAAGTCAGCTTTGCAGAGGTTTAGTGTTGCTTTAGTAATCTGTGAGTGGGCTGCCTTGCAGAAGGTAGGAGAATAGTACAGCCATTAAAATATATATTCTCCAACTTAAACCATTTCTGCCTCTGTTTAATAAAGCTTATAATTTTCAGATATATCGCCTTTTCCTATCAGCAGATAACAGTCCATATGCAAGATAATTTTCAGATTGACTGGAATTGGCAGAACTGTAATTCATGATGTCTATGGAGATCCTCAGTCATCCAAGGTTATGGTTGTCCCAAAGGTGCTTTTTCAAGAGGCAATTTCTCATCCAAGAAGCTTCTTCAGCTCTGTAATTCATGATTTTAGTTGCAGAGGCTGAAAGTACCCAAACAGTCTTCTAAGAATACGCATAGCAGCATTTAAAATTTTGTGTATGAAGAATAGACTTCTCCAACGCGCAGCTTGGAGAATCCAAAGCTTCGGGTTGTTCAGCAGTTGATAGCCTACACTGAGTGTGTTCCTTTAAGAGATTTCTCTTCAGACACGCCCACTTGCTCAACAGAGTCCCAGTTTAGTTCACTCAGTTGAGCCTGTGACACTGTCTGAATTTTTCTCTATATTTCTCTACTAAACTGTTCCTGAAGCTTTGGATTCTTTTCATAATTTTCTGCATCTTTGTTGGATTAAATTTCTCTCTTCGATTGGTTGGCCAGGGGTGAGTTTTGCCTGCCACCTCAGGCAGGCTGTCTGGGACTTTTTACCTTCTCCGGGACCCTGGCCACTTATCTGAATCCCCGTTCCACTTTATAGCCGCTGGCGTGTGGGTAGGTTTCCTGGCCTGCCGGTAACACCGCCCCCGCCCCTTGGACTTGATCTCGGACATTAGCGGCTTGGGATAGTTGCCCTGCTCCCAGCGGCACTTTCTCATTTAAATTTGATCTGGTGGCTGGCGCTGGGATTGCTTCTGAACGATCGCGCGCCTGGGAAGCACAGGGACAGCGCCGCAACTTCCCCTTGCCGATACTTCAATCAGCAGCTTCAATTTTAAATCGCAAGCGGCTTTTCTCAGCTTCAGTCGTCCCACGCAGCCCTGGAAGTTCTTCTGAGGCTTCAGCTGCTCTTCTCTATCGTTGGCTTCCCTCCTTGTCCTCTCGCTTGCTGGGCAGCGGCGCTAGGAGCATTTGACATTTTCGCGCCCTTTTTCGCCCACCTCAGCGCTCAGAGCCGCCATTTGTGACAGCTCACGCCAAGTTGCCTGTCCCTCCGGCGAGCCTTCTCTAACCCTCCCTACAGCTGGGCACCTCGCCTCCACCATCAGGGGAGGCGATAAGCAAAGGACTCCCTGCCAGAAAAAATCATCTATTCTTCTGCAGCCCTTCCCTGAAGCCATTCCCTCCACCCTGGTGCAAGGAAGTCAACGGCTGTTTTATTCTGCCCAGCAACTGCCTTGCGCATGCGCAGTTGGCTGCTGGAAGCCAAAGCCTCCTGCTGGCAATTTCTTGGGCTTATGACATTGCCTCTGTGTTATAACTGTTGGAGTTCTTAGTTCTCCCATTGTTCTCTTTGGACTTACCTGCTGTGCTTCCTTTGGTTCTTCTACTGTAATCATCTGTTTTTACATTTAAAAAAAAAAAAAAAAAAGATCCTGATTAATTCACATTCAGTTATAAATATTAATTAAAAAAAAAAAAAACTTATCTACATAACCATAAAAATATAAGATACTTACTTGAAATTCATCTTCATCATCTATAAAAAAAAAACAAAAAAACAAATTAATAATAATAATAATATAATAATAACAATAAAAAAAAAAAAAAAAAAAACAACGAACGGGAAAGAGACAGAACAGGAAGCGAAGGTTCCGACATGGCAGAACGTGCTCTCTCCTCAGATCTGGAGGACAACAACAGCTCTCCCGAGCGCCTCCACGAACAGGCCAAGCAGCGTAAAAGGTCCCGGAAACGCGCTGCGCATCCGTCTTCGTCGGCTGCTCCATGTTCTAAAAAGACAAAACACTCATCAGCTGCTGACAAGGACGCCTCCAGGAGACACAAGGCCCTGGAGCGCCAGTTCGAGAAAGCGCGCAGCCAGTCAAGGCAGGCGGCACTCACTCACTTACCGACGCCACTTTCGCCCGTTGTCGAAGCTACGGTCCAGCCCGTCCATCAGGCTCCTCAACAACATTTGCAACCGTTGTATCAATCGCCAAACATGGAAGTTTTCCCTGAGGCGTTTTCGACACACTGCTTGGAACCGGTGGACCTCTCGTGTAGTGCCATTCTTCCTCGGCGGTCTCAGCCGGAGGCAACCTTTACTCCCACGGCGGCAGGCTTGCGCGCCACGGAGGCAGCTCCTCCACCTTCTCAGTATGATATTCAGCAGATCATCTCTGACACGGTTACCAGGACACTGGCAGCAACTTCTCAACAAGCTGCACCATATGGAGCCTGGCCTCAGCCACGTTTTCCTCCTCCTCCTCTGGCCCGGGACTCTCAACAGGTCCCTGCCCAGTATCAGACTATGACGCATGGGTCCGAGCTGTATCTGGACCATGGTCACCGCGAGGAGTCTTCTTCGGAGGAGGGAGAGTGCGACCCGTCGGATATGGACTTATCTGATGATGCAGATATGCCACCCGAAAAGCCAGCCTTCTCTGGGCTCTTTCGACCCTCGCTGTTCAAATCGCTCCTGCGCAAGGCCAAGTTGGCCACAAATATGGCTGACCCAGTCTCTCAAGTTGATCAACCCGGTACCTCTCAACAACATGAGGCCTTGTTTACGGCGCCTAAGGCGCAAGCGGACTTTATTCCATGTCCACAGCTTTTTTCTGAGGTGGTCCAACGATCCTGGACCACGCCCTCCTCCTTGCCCGCTCCTTCGGGGCTAGACAAAAAGCTTTATTGTTCGGCGCCTAGTCTCCAAGATCTCCTTCAGTTACCGACTGTAGACGCGCCAGTGGCCAATCTGACGGCTTCCTCTGTAATTTCCAACGACGTCGCCGACGGTTTGCGCTCAGAGGACCGAAAAGCTGAGTTTAACTTCCGACGTACTCACAACGCGGCCGCCTGGGCGGTTAGGGCAGCCACCTCAGCTTCCTTCTTCAGCCGTGCCTGCTTAATCTGGCTCCGCCAACTTCACGAGCGCCTTCCCCCGGCGGATTCACGCCTCCGCCAAGACGTCAACAAACTGGTGGCGGCTACTGAATATACGGCGGACGCTTCGCTCAATGCCGCGAAGTTCGCTTCGCGCGCCCTGGTGTCGTCCGTCACATCTCGCCGTCTATTATGGCTTAAAAATTGGAGAGCTGATGCCAAGTCTAGGTGGCGCCTCGCTTCAACTCCATATAAGGGTTCCCGTCTTTTTGGAGAGGCCTTAGACCCCATCCTTGTCGAGGACAAGGATAAACGGAAGGTGATGCCATCCTCGTATAAGAGGGCAGATCGTAGACCATCGTCCTACTTCACCAGGCAGCCCTTTCGGAACGACTCCGGCCCTTCGGGGTCCTTCTCCTCAAGGCCCTATTCTCAAGGATTCGACCGTTCCCTCGATAGATCCTCCTTCAGAGACCGTGGTCGAAAGGCCTCAGCACCCAAACGGCCATTTCGAGGTACGGGATCCCGTACCTTTCGAAGAGGGAAGTGACTACATCCATCTTCCCATTGGCGGCCGTCTGACTCATTTTCTTCCCCAGTGGGAGATCTCGACGTCGGACGCCTGGGTGCTCCAGACAATCCGTCTTGGCCTTACCCTGGAGTTCCGCTCCAGACCTCCCTCACACTTTGTCCAATGCCCTATTTCTCCCAACCTGGACAAGCGCCAGCTAATGGAGGCAGAAATCCATCACCTGCTTCAAATCCAAGCCATCGAACCGGTTCCCCACCATCATCGCGGGACCGGCTTCTATTCAATTTTCTTCCTGGTCCCCAAATCATCAGGGGGTCACAGAGGCATCCTAGATCTCAAGAGGCTGAACGAATTTATAGTATATCATCAGTTCAAAATGGAGTCCCTCCGATCAATTCTGGCTTCCATTCGACCATCGGACTGGATGACCTCTATCGATTTGAAAGAAGCTTACCTCCACGTACCCATACGACTGTCCCATCGTCGTTTCCTACGCTTTGCCTACAACAACAGGCATTACCAATACAGAGCAATGCCCTTCGGCCTCTCCTCCGCCCCAAGGACCTTTACAAAGCTCCTGGCAGCAGTGGCGGCCCATCTACGTCAACATCCGGTCCGGCTCCACTGCTACTTGGACGATATCCTAGTGCTCTCCCCTTTTCCGGCCCGGGCATCCCGAGACCTAGAAGTGGTGTGTCGCTGCCTTCGTCATCATGGCTTCTCCCTCAACATCCCGAAGAGCCAACTGCAGCCCACTACTCGCATCCTTCACCTAGGGACAATAATAGATTCCGTAAGGGGTCAGGTGTTCCTGTCAACGGACCGGTGCTCCAGTCTCCAGTCATTAACATCACAGGTCCTCTCCTCTCGGAAGGTGACCTTGCTGCTCCTGTCCCGCCTGCTCGGCAAAATGATTTCCTGCCTGTCTGTCGTCCCTTGGGCGAGATTCCATTCACGCCAGCTCCAATGGTTCCTCCTCCCCTTTCAGAGAGCCAGGAGGAGCAACTCTCCCACACAAGTTTCCCTCCCGCCAGAGGTCGCAAGGTCTCTCCTCTGGTGGTCCTCCCAGAGCCTACGTCAGGGCAGCTACTTCCAGAATCTACAGCGCCTGGTAGTGACAACGGACGCCAGCCTGACGGGATGGGGAGGTCATCTTTTATCCCACGTTGCCCAGGGAACGTGGTCAGCAGTGGAGAGCCTCAACGGGATCAATTGGTTGGAACTCTGTGCGATCCGCCTCTCCCTTCAACGGTTCCAGCAGATTGTGTCGGGGCACCATGTCCTGATACGCACGGACAATGTAACAGCAAAGGCGCACGTGAACCGCCAGGGGGGGACTCGCTCGGGTCCATTGATGGAGGAAACGACCCTACTGCTGATCTGGGCGGAGACGCACGTCCTGTCCCTTGTGGCGGAGCACATCGCCGGGACCACGAACATCACAGCGGACTGGCTCAGCAGGCAACACTTGGACCACGCCGAGTGGCGACTTCACCCAGATCTGTTCGCCGAGATCGTCCGCAGATTCGGCACGCCTCTAATCGATCTATTTGCCAGCCGCGACAACACTCACCTCCCCAGGTTCTTCACCCGGTACCAGTGCCCTCAGGCGGAGGGAGTCGACGCCCTCGCCTCTCCCTGGCCCAGGGGTCTCCTCTATGCCTTTCCCCCTCTACCGCTCCTTCCTCGTCTGATCCGCAGGATAATAGCAGACAGGGCAGACGTCGTTCTGGTCGCACCCCACTGGCCTCGGAGGTCCTGGTTTGCGGATCTGGTGGACCTGTCGGTGGCACGGCCGTGGAGGATTCCAGGGGACAGGATCGTTCTCAGCCAGGGGGTCATTCTGCACCCAGACCCGCAGTGGTTGCAGTTGACCGCCTGGCGCTTGAACGGATCTTGCTAAGGCGAGCCAACGTGCCTAGCAATGCGATCCCCACGATTCAGGCGTCGAGACGGCCGTCAACATGCCGCATTTATAACGCAACCTGGAACTCCTTCTGCTCCTGGTGTGCTAAATTCCACCTGGATCCAACGTCTGCTTCTGTCCCCGAAGTGCTGGGATTCCTTCAGCGGGGCATGGACAAGCACCTTGCGCCTAACACTCTTCGTCGCCAAGTTGCTGCACTTAGTACGGTCCTTTCGACTTCTGCAAAGCTTCCTCTCTCCCAGGACCCGACGATTCGCGACTTTCTGCGAGGGGCATCGAACCTGCGCCCTCCTGTTATACATCGATACCCGACCTGGGATTTGACTCTGGTCCTTCAGGCCCTCATGCACCCTCCATTTGAACCTCTCGCCTCCATCAGCCTCCGCTTTCTGACTCTTAAGGTGGCGTTTCTGGTCGCGATTACTTCGGCTCGCCGTGTATCCGAACTAGCTGCACTGTCTGTGAGAAGCGACCTTTGTGTCTTCCACGCAAATCGCGTGGTACTAAGACTAGACCCCTCATTCCTGCCTAAAGTAAATTCCACATTCCATCGAGCCCAGGAATTGATCCTTCCGGACTTCTGCCCCGATCCTCGACATCCTCGGGAAGCGGACTGGCACCTGCTAGATGTCCGACGGGCTCTGCGCCGGTATATTAAGCGGACTGAGCATTTCCGGAAATCTGAATCGCTCTTCATTTCCTTTCTGCCCGCTTCCATGGGCCGGAAGGTTTCTTCCACGACAATTGGGAGATGGATTAAATCCTGCATCTCTAGGGCTTATTCGGCTCGGAACAAACCGGTTCCGCAGAGAATTCTTCCACACTCCACCAGGAGCGCCGCCACTACAGCCGCCTGGGCCACTAATGCCTCCATTTCTGACATATGCAGGGCGGCTACCTGGTCATCCTTGAACCCCTTCATCAGGCACTACAAGGTGGATTCCTTTGCCTCGGCGGAGGCATCCTTCGGCCGCCGGGTGCTCCAAGCTGTATGCAACTCTTCAGACGACGTACAGCAGCCGGGTTCCCTCCCTGTCTGAACTTGCTTGGGTAAATCCCGAAGCTTTGGATTCTCCAAGCTGCGCGTTGGAGAACGGACGTTGCTTACCTGAACGTCCCTTCTCGACGCGCAGCTGGAGAATCCAACCCACCCAGCTGACTGCTGGACATTCCTTCCTGACGCTCTACTGCTCCTTACTTCGTGAACAAAACTGGGACTCTGTTGAGCAAGTGGGCGTGTCTGAAGAGAAATCTCTTAAAGGAACACACTCAGTGTAGGCTATCAACTGCTGAACAACCCGAAGCTTTGGATTCTCCAGCTGCGCGTCGAGAAGGGACGTTCAGGTAAGCAACGTCCGTTTTCTGCCATGCTGTCATGTGTTTTCAAAAATTGCTTGAGATTTGAAAGCCAGCAGGTGACTATTTGAAACATTGCTGCTTTTTGGGGATTAAGTCCATTTTTTTATCTAGATGTACATTAAGTATTCAGTTCCATAAGACTTATCGCATTGTACTTTTATTTTAAATCATGAAACCAAATAAACACCAGTTAAATCATTTAGAGGTTTTTCAGTACTTGTAATAAGTTAATCCTCTGTACATCTTTAAGATCATTTTCATTCAAAATGTAAAATTTTGGTTGTTTGCAGGAAAATAAAATAGTGGCCGATGCTGTCCTGTCACGCTTACTTGGAGTTCTTTCTGAGCATCTTTATTATGATGAAATTGCAGTTCCCTTCACCCGGATGCAGAACGAATGTAAACAACTTATCTCTTCATTCACCGATGCAAACATTGATATTTCCAGCAAAGTAAACTGCAGCGTATTTACAATAGATCAAGCTAATGAATTGGTGAGTAGATTAAAAAAAAAAAGATTAGCCTTCACACTTCCATTGAAACCACTGTGGTGGCAAAGTGTTCCCCAGTCTCTGCAATTACCTTTTAAAATAAATCTGTTGATCCTCCAAAATAGATAGGATCTTTTTATTTAGAATAGAATAGAATTCTTTATTGGCCAAGTGTGATTGGACACACAAGGAATTTGTCTTGGTGCATACACTCAGTGTACATAAAAGAAAAGATATATTTGTCAACTATCATAAGGTACAACACTTAATGATAGTCATAGGGAACAAATAAGCAATCAAATCATAAACAGTCAATATAAATCTTAAGGATACTAGCAACAAGGTTACAGTCATAAGTGGGAGGAGATGAGTGATAGGAACGATGAGAAGATTAATAATAATGCAGACTTAATAATTAGTTTGACAGTGTTGAAGGAATTATTTGTTTAGCAGAGTGATGGCGTTCGGGAAAAAACTGTTCTTCTGTCTAGTTGTTCTGATGTGCAGTGCTCTATAGCGTCGTTTTGAGGGTAGGAGTTGAAACAATTTATGTCCAGGATGCGAGGGGTCTGTAAATATTTTCACAGCCCTCTTTTTGACTCGTGCAGTATACAGGTCCTCAGTATAGGACTGTTCTGCCCCAGCTACGGACACCAAAGAAGGCAGCACACACAAAGTCCGTACAAACCTTAATTTACTAATTTAAATCAGTTTTTTCTGAACAAAGGCTGTTAAATTAACTTCATTAACAGGCGACAAGAATCCAAAGAATAATAACTGTAATCTTACTATGGTTGGCAGAATGCCCAGAAGCAATTTGCAGGAAACTGATAAGAGAAACAAGGTCAAGACGCAAAGGAATCTGAACAAAGTTGTTTCTTGCAAATTGCCTCAGTCATCGTCCTTCCTTAAATAGGCTAGGGGAGTGGCCAATTAGCCCCAAGCCTTACTCTCGAGGAGACCTCCTCCTGAGGAGCCACTCCTGCCTTTTGGCAGCTCTGCACGCTCGTGCATCGAGAAGAGGCTCCTTCTCTTCATCCTCTTCACTTATGGGAGCTTCTGGAGGTTCTTAAGGCCCTGGCTGAATCCCCGCCTCTGGCACCATATCTTCTCCAGCCTCCTCATTGTCTGACTTGAGTGCCAGCTGCACAGGCTGCTGGTGCAGCACCACATCAGCCTCCTCGCTGTCGGAATCAGCTACTAGCTGCACAGGCCGCTGACGGGCCACAACAAGGTCCTCCTTTTTGCATACAGGTAGACCTCAGCTTACAACCACAGTTCAGACCGCAATTTGGGTCACTAAGTGTTGCGGTTGTAAAGCAACATGTTGTCTGAGCACATTATTTTGCAATCCTGACCATTAGCTGTCATTAAGTAAATTTTATTGGTCATTAGTTAAGGACTCACCCCAATCCAAGTCATTCCAGTCTTGGTCCCTCACAGATCTGAGTCCCAGTAAGGTAAGAGACTGACTCCAACTCCCCCACCTACCTACCTGCCTGCCTGTCTCCCCCACCCTCATCTCTGTCTTTTTGTCCTCTCTTCACCCTATCTTGTGGTGCAGCAAGCAGCTCCAGAACTGCATGGCTCTGGAGCTACTTACCACACCCTGGAAGCCACAGCTGCTTTAGCCCACTTCCTGTCACCCAGTCAATTGTAATATTAATAACTAGATAAAAAGCAGTCCTGATAATCACATACTGAAATCAGTAAACTCAGAAAGCATTGGTTGACATCCTCTTCAATGTTTGGGTCTGGGTAAAAAGAAATAGACCTTGTGCTCAATCATCGCAAGAGACAAGTAGCTTTAGATTCAAGGATTTTCCATCTCTGTGGATTTTCCGAATTTAGTTACTTACGGGGTTGCACTTTCCATATGGCACTTGCGTGTAATTTAAGAGTAATTTGTTACTTGTTTTGTCTTTCCTTTGTAATACTTTTTGGCTATTTGTACTTTATAAATTGAATTACAATGGTAGCAACCTAGAAGTCACTTGATTAAATAAATTTTTTAAATGGTGATTTTTTTTTTAATATCTGGAGCATTGCACGAATGTTCAATATTCTTCCTACAATTATTTTTAATCTCATAAGTGTAGTTTTATTTTGTGTTTTCATATGCATTTTTGATTACTTTGAGTACAGAGATCAACATCTATAAAAATAAATATGGGTTTGTACCAGCTTCTAGTGATTTAAAACCCTTCAATGTCCCAAAATAGTAATGATTTTTTTACATTTTTTTATTAAGGTTACTACTGTTTTTAATGAAGCTACATCATTTCAAAACCTAAATCCCAAAGTTTTACAGCAATTAGAAAGCAAGCGACAGCAAGTTCAAATGACAGTCACAGAAACAAACCTGGAATGGCAAACATTGCAGCTGAGAGTGCATACATTTACTGCTTGTGCTGTTGTCAATTTGGAGCAGCTTCCAGAAAAAATAAATCCGGTTATAAAGCCTTTGATGGAGGCTGTGAAGAAAGAAGAAAACACACTAGTACAAAATTATTCAGCTTTATGCATAGCAAAATTGCTTCAGCAATGTATTGCAAGATCTCCCTGCCCCAATTCAAAAATCATTAAAAATCTTTGCACCTCGCTGTGTGTGGATCCCCATCTTACTCCTTTAGCATCATGTCCAGCACAGCCACAGAGCAGCCATGAAAACTCAAAAGGTATGTTGACCAACTGCTAATCTTCAGTTTGCTTCATATAACCATCTTCATGGGTTCTACATTCTTATAAAAAAGTATTCCAAGGAGTTGGTTATGGCCTTTAAAGTTCTCCATGGCAGGGGTCCAGGTTACTTGATAAACCGTCTCATCCCTCAAGGAAGGCCCGCCCTACTCATGTTGGCAGAGGACACCTGCTGCAGATCCCGTCAGTAAAGGAATTCAGCCTGGTGGGATCCAGGAGAAGAGCCCTCCTCTGCCACAGCATCGGCCTCTGGAACATCCTGCCTCCTAGGATGAGGCCTGCCCCAAACCTCCTGTCCTTCCGTAAGAGCCTGAAGGCCTTCCAGTTGGCTTGGGGACCCCATGAGGGAGTTACTGGGCTAATAACTGACCCCAACTACTCACTGCCCGCCCATCTTGTGTCTTCATTATTTTTATTGCGTCAATGATTTAGTATTGTTATATTTACATTTTTATAATGTTATGTTCTACTGTTGTAAACTTCCCCGAGTAGCCTCATGGAGAGATGGGTGGCAAATAAATTTAAAAACAAACAAACATACTTTTCTTTCTTTCTTTCTTTCTTTCTTTCTTTCTTTCTTTCTTTCTTTCTTTCTTTCTTTCTTTCTTTCTTTCTTTCTTTCTTTCTTTCTTTCTTTCTTTCTTTCTTTCTTTCTTTCTTTCTTTCTTTCTTTCTTTCTTTTTTTCTTCCCTCCCAACTTTGGCTACTTGAAGATGTGTGGATTTCAACTCCAAAAATTGCTAGCTGGGGAATTCTGAGGATTGAAGTGCACACATTTTCAAGTGGCCAAAGTTTGCTATAGAAGTTGCTATAGAACATTGCTATAGAAGTTGAAACAAGTTCAGATGACATTGTCAGCTTACTGTAAATGCATTATAGCATTTTATGCTTTCTAAAGCATTTTTAGTAATTTATGATTTTAAAAAATCTCTGATGAATTCTCACCATTTTGTTCCAGCTGCTATAGAGAAGAACCTCAGCTTATAATTGCTTTTGGAGATTTTTCTCTGTGTTTAGGCTCCGTTCATCACATCTTGCTAAGCTGGGGTTTGTGGCATAAATTGAAATTAGTTTGCTATCTGAGCCAAAACCTGAAAGATCACATTGTTGCTTAGCACAATCTGTGAATCTAGGATAAGATTAGAATATCACAGACGTTGTGCAAGTTTGGTTAAGTCATGTGTCCTTTTAACATATTATTGGTACATCATGATTACACTATTTCATATAATGTATGTCTTCAGTGTCACTTTAAAATATGTTTCATGTTTCTCAAACATTCACTGACTTCTTTTGGAATGCTATTGGTTTTGGTTTTGTGAATCACCATTGACTATAGGATTTGAATTTGAAACTGCTTTCTTTTACTCATACTCTCAGTAAAATAATCATTATTTTCCTCTCCATGACAAAAACAGTGGGAGAAGTAAAAAAGCCAAGGAAAGAAAAAAATACATTACTGTACTTATTTATACCTCCCACATTTTACCCAGAGATACTCCTTAGTTTATTTCATCTCCACCACATCCCTGCATATAAGATTAGATTGAGCTATAAATCATCCAGTAAGCTTCATTAACAAGCAGAAATTTGAATTTGTATCTCTCTACGTTTGTTGCAGCATTCTTAATTACTGTTCCATACTAATTTGCTAAATTTCATAAGTGTTTCCTAATTCTGTCTCAGAATAATTCAGATCTTTCTTTCTTTCTTTCTTTCTTTCTTTCTTTCTTTCTTTCTTTCTTTCTTTCTTTCTTTCTTTCTTTCTTTCTTTCTATCTCTCCCTCCTTCCCTCCCTCCCTCTCTCTCTCTCTCTATCTCATTCATTCATACGTTCATTCATTTGTTCATCTCACAAAACAAGTGACTCTGGACCACGTACATTTTCATTGTTATCCTGCCAGCATGTTGCTCTGAATTTCAAACCAAATATTCTAGTGATCATAATCCCTTAGAATTTCAAGTTCAGCTTTTTTAAAGAATTAATATTAGAGATTGATTTTTCTCTCTAATTTCCTTTTCCATTACAATTTGTGAGAAGAGAACATGTTTGTGACCATCCCTGCTGCTTCTATTAGAGTGTTTTTAATTGCCACCTTTTTTGTAGGATCTAATTCTGAAAGAGATGGGATGCATCATACAGTCACCAAGCACAGAGGTATAATTACACTATATAGGCACCAAAAAGCTGCATTTGCCATCACAAGCCGACGGGGTCCAACACCAAAGGCCACCAAAGCCCAAATTGGAGATTTGCCTGCAAGCACTAGTGGAAATGTAACAGCAGAGCTTGATGAAGTGGGTACAAAGTTTAATTTTCAGTTTTGCAAACATTACACAGTGCTCCAATATTAATAGATAGGTAACTTGAATTGTCTTAGAAAAATGCACCAAGTTACTCTGGTGGTGAGGGGTGGAAATGGGTGAAAAATGCACCAAGCTACTCTGGTGGTGAGGGGTATACATTGAGGAGCAGAGCAAAGGTTGAATACAAGGGATTTCATTATATGCTGAATATATATTAGGGAGGCTAGTTTCAAAGATGATCAGTATTGATTTACAATTAGAGAATGCCAATAATTTTCATTGATTTTCACTACCTCATAATGAAAGCGAAGGAGAAATGGATACCTTAAATACCCAAAACATCAAGCTAAAGACAACAAGTACAGCAATCAGCTTTAGAACTTGCAATGAACATACTCAAATAGTGGATAGCTTTTTCATTTAGGATCAACCATTAAGAGTAAAGGAAGTAGCAGTCGAGAAATACACCATAGACTAGATTTGTGTAGCGATATGATTAGGTTTAGCAATGAAAGCCTTGGAAAAGATTTTCAAATGCTATGACGTATCTATACCTGCAAAGATCAGAATTGTGGAGACAGTGGTTATCTCTGTGGCTTTCTCTAGTAAAAACTGAGCAAGCAAAATAAAAAGAGTGTTAATGCTTTTGAACTTGGGTGTCAAAGGAGTCTGATGGAAATACCAAGGATAGCCAAGAAAAAAAAAATCACAAAACAAATCAACCCAGAGTTTTCACAACACACAAATGACTAGGCTCAAATTAGCAGATAATGTATCTTAGATACATTATGTGAAGACTTAGCACCCTTGAGATGTCATAATTCTGGGAAAGGTAGAAGGAAAAAGAAGAGGATAACAATTAGCAGGGACTTGATTATAGCATTGATGGGAGCAGAGTTGAAAGACCAGAAGGATCAGGCTGGGGTGGGGGGTTATCCTGGAGAAAACCTATGCAGTTGCTAACAGTCAACATCAGCTAAATTGCACCTAATCAAAATGGGGTTTATGTAAAAAAGAAACTTTGATGTTGAGCCTTTTAAAAATAGATTGTCCTATTTTCTTTCCTTGGCCATAACATTCTTCCCTCCCACTCCCTCTTTTCTTTTTTTTTAATGGAAATGAGGGAAGCTTTTGTGCATGCTTAGACTGACCTCCTTCTGGCAGTCCTTTCACACTTCCATCGCTCCTGAGAAAATGAGACACATTTGTTTCTTAGACTTGTAAGATCAATTTTACAAGAGAACGAGAAAGGCAAGAATGGAAGGAAAGAACAAGGTTGCTAGCAAATATTGTTGTATTTCTTTTTTTAATCCTGCTAGCCCGTTCACAAAGAATAATCTGTATGTGTTATTCCCAGCTTGACGACTTGAAATCTTGGAAATTAAATGTACTTAAAAACAACAACTAAAAAAACATTGTGATTTGAAGCAATTATAGTGTTAGTTATTTTACTGATCCCTTTTCTATCATTGTTGAACATCTCTTACAAAAACAGCCCTAAATTTCACTGAATTTCACATTGAGTTTGAAACATTTCAGTTAATTTTAAATTACTCATATGCGTGAATTGAAAACAATGGGAAACAAAATTTTAGCCATCATCCTGATATTGATTATACCATATTAATCTAACATACGTTGTAGATTATAGGTTGGTTTTAAAGTTGAGACTGTTAGTGCTCCCCCATGTTGGTCCTTTATTTGGATCAATATTTGATATATTGTAGTATACTTCCCACTTCAATTTCTCTTTATCTATTTGATATATGGAAACTCTGGAAAAGCACGTTATCTTTTTCCTGGAGTAACTACATTAGATACCAACATGCTATTTTATTTGTCTTTATTTGCTTTTAAATTATCCTCTTATTAAATTCTAGGCTCAGAAGCCCTACATTGTACAGCGGAGAGGAGCAGAATTTGCTTTATCCACTATAGCAAAGCATTTTGGAGATGAAATGGCAGTAGGCTTGCCACATCTTTGGGATACTATGGTCGGGTCCTTAAAGAACAGTATCGATATAAATAACTTCGGTAGGTATATTTCTTAAGACTTGGCTAATTTAAAATTTCAATTTTAAAAAAATCTAATACTATTTTCTGTAATAGATCGAAAGTTACTCTTGGAAAAAGGAGATGGACCAGCCCAGGAATTGGTGAATTCTCTACAAGTTTTTGAAATAACTGCAGCTTCTATGGATATTCGGCTTCACACTCTGGTATTGAATTTTGTTTAGAAATAGTTAACATTTTCACTGAGGTTCAATATTTGTTTTTGCTTTTTCTTAAATTTGGAATAATGGTTAGAACTGCCATCTGCAATTAAAATATTATTATGATATTTATGTAAACTCGCAGGATTGTTTTTTTTTTGACATGTGTACATTCAAATTAAACTGATGTTTCTCTGTGTCATATATATGTGTGTGAGGGGTATATGCATATTGCATAATGGTTATCTTTTGAGAGCTGAATGCAACAAAATTTCATTTTAATGTATGCTTATTAGTGTATGTTTAAAGTGACAATAAAGTTTTTGTTCCATTCTATTTTTATATTTAAATCGACCCTATTCTCTTTTTTGAAAGAGAATTCTAAGAGTTGTTGTGGTTTTAGCTTAACAGGCAACCATTCTTGAAGCTATTTTAAAGCCATTCTTCCTGGCATAATAATGATTGGACCATGTCTTTAAAAATAAGGCTCTAAATAACTGTGTCGTGCACCATCATATGCCTGTGTCTGTTTCTGATTTTTTTTATTTATTTATTTATATGCCGCCCTTCTCCGGGGACTCAGGGCGGCTTACACTGCGCTAAGCAATAGCCTTCATACTTTTGTATATTTATACAAAGTCAGCTTATTGCCCCCACAAACTGGGTCCTCAATTTATCTACCTTAGAAAGTCAATCTTGAGCCTGGTGAGATTCGAACTTACAGTAATTGCAGACAGCTGGTGTTAATCACAATGCTATCAGTCTGCTGAGCCACCAGGCCCAATGTATTGTTCAAATACATTCCCCTGTCCTTGTTCCATTGCAAATAGATAAATCATGTATTCAGTATTGTAAATAACTCACACTAACAATGAACTAAAATAGCTGTCTTTTGATAGAGTAAAAGAGTATCTTGAGTAGCCTTTGCTATACCTGTGACTGACCCATGGTTTCTTTTTTCAGTTAATACAGCACTTGCCTTACCTTTGTATGTGCCTTCAACACCCCAGCACTGCAGTGAGGCATATGGCGGCCCGTTGTGTGGGTGTAATGAGCAAAATAGCTACCGTGGAAACCATTCATATTTTTCTAGAAAAGGTTCTTCCTTGGCTGGGAGCGATAGATGATAGTACCAAGCAAGAAGGAGCAATTGAAGCTCTCGGCGGTATCCTTGCTAAATTCTTTTGCAGTCAGTCTGTGTGGGGATGTCCACTGAAGGCTAGCTTTGTCTAAATAAAACTTAATTCTGAAATTGGCTGCTTGAAAGCAATAACTTCCAAGATAAATAAAAGAAAGGAATGTTCTCCTTTTATCTTGATTAAGTAGATAAATTGAAGAGCTCAGCAGGGAGGTGCCTCGGGCAAAAGTTTGGTGGGGAGGGAGGGGGAAATGTTAGAATCATTTCTGGTGTAAAAGAGTCTCTATTGCTAATAAGAAAGTAATCCTTAACAATGAATCTACAGCTATAATGGAGCAATTAGATGTTGGAATTATTCCCTATATAGTTCTGCTTGTGGTTCCTGTTCTGGGCAGGATGAGTGATCAGACAGACAGTGTCCGTTTCATGGCTACCCAGTGCTTTGCAACTCTGATTAGATTAATGCCGCTTGAGGTAAGTCAGACCCTTTCCTGTTGTGTCTCAAGACATACCACCTTCGTTTGCTTGTTTGTTCCCTGAATTGGTTCTTGAGATACAGACTTACAGCCACAGCTGGGACCAGAATTCCCACTGCTAAGCAAGGCATTAAGTGAGTTGCACCCAAGTTTACAACCTTACAGCCACGGTTAAGCAAATTGCTGCAGTTGTTAAGTGACTCACACGATTGTTAAGCGAATCCGGCTTTTCCCGTTGACTTTGCTTGTTGGAAGCCAACCGAGAAGGTTGCAAAATGGCAATCACATGATCATGGGGATGGCACCATTCTGCATTGTCCAAAGAATACGTTTTCTATATAAAGCTTTATTTCATTTAGAGTTATCATTTTTTCAATTTTCCATCATTGCTTGGCCTTTCAGAACACCCCTTCTTTCATTCTAAATTACAAGCTATTCTGATAGTAAATTACTATGCAAGTTTGCTTAAATATTTGACTAATGAAAATTTGAAGACCACGTGCATTTTACAAACTCTGAAAACAGCGTGACTTTAATTTGCCTTTTTAGCAGGAAGTAGATCCTAATAGATACACAAACCGCACTTGGCCAAATAAAGTACTCAATTTTTAACTTGTACTTCTATCTTTTCTTTCAGGCTGGTATTCCAGATCCACCAAATATGTCTGAAGATTTAATTAAAATAAAAGCCAAAGAACGCCATTTCTTGGAACAATTATTGGATGGAAAAAAACTAGAAAATTATAAAATTCCAGTACCAATTAAAGCAGAACTCAGAAAATATCAGCAGGTAAATTTTCATTTGCTAAACAGTTTGAGGCCTTGGCTCTCATCTAGGTTTTTTTTTTAATGTATCTATTATAAAACTTCTCCAGACAAGTAAGATGAAATGATCCATTTGAAGAAGGATGCTTTAGATTGGCAACCAAGTTTCATTGGTGTTTTTGAAATTTTCTATTTCTCAATTCATTTTCCAGTTGCCACATTTTAAATTGTCAAAATTATATAACTTGGAAACTGCTTCATGGTCCTTATTAAGAGTGAAAGTCATATGTAAATATAACAGTAAATAAAAGAAGTCCAATATATATTTTTCAGCTCTCACACTATTAGGATCTTTGTCATATCTTACAGGAAGGTGTGAACTGGTTGGCTTTTCTCAACAAATACAAACTTCACGGTATCCTGTGTGATGATATGGGCTTAGGAAAAACCCTGCAATCCATCTGTATTCTTGCAGGAGATCACTATCTCAGGTAGATTACATAGTTACTGCTGTTCAATATTTCTCCAAATGTTTTCCCCCCAGCACAATAAATAAATGAATGAATTTTCTTCTACTGTTCTCCAAAGGGCCCAAGAATATGCAAGAACTAAGATGGCTGATAGCATTCCACTCCCATCCTTGGTTGTGTGCCCGCCCACCCTGACAGGTCATTGGGTGGATGAAGTGGGCAAATTTTGTTCCAAGGAGTTTTTGAATCCTTTGCACTATACTGGCCCTCCAACCGAAAGGGCAAGGTAAGCGATGTATTTAAAAATGTTACTTTTGGTGGTTGGAAATGTTTCCTTTTCTTGGAATTATTTGAATTTTTAAAATCTTTGTAGCTTGTAGGGTTTTATGCTGTATATAAAAGCCTAATTCATTTATGTTTCGTCTCTTTCAGGTTACAGCACCATGTAAAAAGACACAACCTAATTGTAGCTTCTTATGATGTTGTGAGAAATGACATTGATTTTTTCAGGTGAGAGCTTTTTTTTTATTATTATTTTAGGTGTTTCATATGCTTTAAAACTGGCGGGCCGGGGGAAGGCCCCGCCCACTCCAGCTCTGTGAAGGCAAAAAACATTGCAATACATCACAATATGGCCCGTGATGCAAGCGGGTTTGACACCCCTGCTTTAAAATAACTAAAACCAATTAATGGCATCTTCTTTCCTAGAAATATTAAATTCAATTACTGTATTCTTGATGAAGGACATGTCATCAAAAATGGAAAAACGAAGCTATCAAAAGCTATAAAGCAATTGGCTGCCAATTACAGAATAATACTCTCTGGGACACCAATCCAGGTAATCCATGTCTAAATAGGCTCATATCCACATATTTGATTGCCAAATTCTAGGCATGATGTTGATTACTAAGTATTGCTGTGCAAAGCATGTCAATATGAATGAGACACCCCTCAAGAGCTGGTAAAGCTGTTTGGGAAGTTTTTCCCAGTTCTGCATGCAGGGATGTGCACCAAGAGTCATGGGCCACCTCAGTGGAACAACTGTCACTTACCCATGCAGACAGCAAGGAAAATCTTTGAAACAGTTGTGCCATTTTTTCCCCAGAGATTGTGGTGGTCTTTAAATTGTTGTAGAGGGATGCCTTACTTCTCATTACTATTCATGCAGAGCACCCCTTTCGGATGCTTTGATTTTACAGTTTGAATTTATGTGGACTAATTTTTTAATGCATGTCTCATCCCCAAGCAAAATACGTCAGAATAAAGAATATTTGTGGAATCAGGCAGGCAGGCATGATGAATTTCTCTATTTTGCAATAAATTCACTATAATTTGTACTGCAAATGGCCAACTTGCTATCGTTACATTTTTTTTTTCTATCCCCTCTTTTTCTTTCAGAACAATGTCTTAGAATTGTGGTCACTATTTGATTTTCTTATGCCGGGATTTTTGGGTACTGAGCGTCAGTTTGCAGCTCGTTATGGCAAGCCCATATTAGCAAGTAGAGATGCTCGGAGCTCTAGTCGAGAACAGGAGGCAGGTAAGAAACACTGCTTAATAAAATTCCTTTCCTTTTGGAGGAATTCATGAATCCTGCTCTCGATTTAGTGATACAACATTAGGTAGTTCGATAACATTTTCTTATGGGCCTTTGTAGGTGTCCTTGCAATGGAGGCATTACACAGGCAAGTCCTGCCATTTTTATTACGAAGGATGAAAGAGGACGTATTGCAAGATCTTCCACCAAAAATCATTCAAGACTATTACTGTATTCTCAGCTCCCTCCAGGCAAGTTAACTTTATTTGAATCACATTGACATTTAGAACAGAAGAGAAGAATCACTTGTGGGTTTTCTCAAATCCTTTGCTTGTTCTAAATGGATCTTTCCCCATACTGTTGAAAGTGTGCTTGGAAACAATTTGCCTCTGAAGTCAAAATCTGCTATATTTATTGATTTAAAAGATAAAAGTTTGCCCTGACCAGTCGTGTCCAAATTTAGGGGATTGGTGCACATCTCTGTTTCCTTGCCGAAGAGCCACTGTTATCTGAAGACGCTTTCATGGTCATGTGTCTGTCATGACTATATGCCAAGGCACACAGAATACAAACCCAGAGTCTTAATTGCTCGGCCATTGTGCCCCTATTTACTGAAGCAGTTGCCTCCAAAGATAGATGGAATCCAGTATATTTTTCTGACAGATGGAGGAGGCTGTGATTTTTGTCCCTTCTCCCTTCTTTTTGCAGCCCCATATCTCATTTAAGAGTTTGATTGGAAGAATGGAGAGAATGTATGAAATATAGATAGGTACCAGTAGCAAAAGTGATACATTTTGTAAATGCAGCTTCTCTGCTGTTGGAAAATTGAAATGGTGACTCCCTGCATTGGCTTTTTCTTTGGAAATGCAGTAGTATTTTGATTGAAACGTGGTTTCACTCAATCTTACATGTAAGTAACCTGTAGGACACAATAAAAGCATTTGCAGTTTTAATTTAGCTTTTTAGAATCACTATACATGCTGATGTAGCATTTGGTTGCTAAACTAGGATTTGACATTTTGCTAGTGGGAGGATACAGCCAGTTTAGCTTTTTAAAAGATTCATCCGGTGACAGTTCATCTTTTTTGATGCAAACCAAAAATCCTCCTTGTAAAAAAAATGGTCTGAGCAGGTCTTTTCAAAGTGACATTTGTAGGATAGTAATAATAATTTAACATTCCCTGCAAATAAGGCCCAAGCACCCTTTTGGTAGCACTCACTCTGCCTGAGGGAGAAGGAGAACTCGTGGTCTCCTGCTCTTTAATCCAACCATCCTTTAATCATTACACCAACCTGGTTCCAATTACTGTAACTGTAAATAATATATACATTTGTTTCTTTTGATAGGTTCAACTGTATGAAGATTTTGCCAAGTCTCGCGCCAAATGTGATGTCGATGAAACAGTTTCAGCAGCTTCACTCACTGAAGAGACTGAAAAACCAAAGCTTAAAGCTACAGGACACGTATTTCAGGTTGGAAATGCATCTGCTTATTTTGCTACCTAATGAGATGCAAAACCCTGAATTTCAGCCTGAGTGAAATTTCAACCTCTCAGCACAGACACATTTTCCCTATGCAGAGAAATATAGCTTATCTAACTTGCATCCTGGCCCCAATAGTGCAGATGGGGAGGCTTTGTAAACTAGAAGTTACTCAAATTGGATTAAACCCTGTCAATTAAATTTAACCCTATTTTATCTTGCTAGCTAAACCAGATGAGGTTAGCTGATGGGTCTTAAACCTTCAGTGAGACAGGAAGCTGCTTATCCAGGCATGTGACAACAGACTCCGGTAGATTGACCAAGTCGGACATTGAAAGGTCCAATGGTTATGAAGCATCATAGAATGTGAAGAGCAGGACAAGACACAGAAGACATCCTGGTGTCTACTGTACCTTGTCCTATCTCCAGTTGTCTTGATTCTGTTTTGTTACTGGACTCAGGTGGGAATTGAGAAGAGGGAATGAGAGTGACTCGGCACAACTCCCTCTCACTTAAATCTAAATTACATGTTAGTCTCAGCACCATTATATATTGTATTTATACAGTGATCATGTGAAGTGTTCCCTTTGGGTCCTCCTTGAGCCACCAATGCCATTAAGGGGGACTAACATTTAGGTCAGAAACTGCAAGATATTACATCTTCTGGACAGAGATGAGGTCTCCCTTGAACGGTAATGAGACTTCTAGACTCTTGGGGATAGTCTGGCTCCATAAGAGAGGGAAGTAAAAGAGGTAGCTGAGTGTCCACCTTCTAAAATTCAGAAAAAGGTAGTAACAGGTTTGAACTAAAGCTTTGAAGTTTGATCCTAAATTATCTAACTTCTCCGTTTCGCTACCGATGGGTACTGATTTTGCTATTACTTCCACAGCGTGGGATTTTGGAGCCTGTGAGCAAAGGGGAGGCTTGATTTCAAAAGATGATTATCAAGATAAAGAGAGCTATTTTCATGAGATTTTTTTCCACTCTGAATGGCAGACTGAACCAACCTCATGAAAATAGTTTGAAACCCTCCACATTTAATGAAAAAGACTTGACAAACATATTAAAACGAATGTAAAAATTGAAGATTTAAAGATTAAATATGAGCTTTCATAGCACCTATGAAAGGGAAAAAAAGAAAAGCATCTTTTGACAGAATACTTCAAAAAGACATATTTAAACAAGAGGCTTTTGCATGTGTGTGTAAGTGTAAAATTGCTTAGAACTGCAGATGAATGCAGAAGCAGAACCAACCAAACAGGAATAAACCTGTTTGAAAAGAGCTCTTAGAAAAGATTTCCTACCAAATTGCTCAGCAACAAAACATCCAAAAAATATTTTTGTTAGCTATGAAGCCATAAACGCATCTATATATAGTAGTTTGTATCCTTCGAAAAAGAATTGTATGGAATTAAGAAACATTTTTGATAAAGTGGTAAAACAGCTCACTGGAATTTCTAAGATTTGGGCCAGTTAAGAACAAGCTCAAATACAGGATGGAAAATAATGCCATGAGCAATAATTTGCTACCTCTGCTAAAACACCCCTCTCATTTAAAACTTCAACAGCCTTTTTCTTTCTCAGTGTGAACACTAGCTAATGATTAAAATCAACTGTGGCTGGCAATTGACAAACCACCCATCTCCTCTCATTTTTTTGCCGAGAGTTTCACATTTAACAGCAGCATACTGTGTTCTGCCATGTAGGACGTAAATATATCCTGAAAATCTTATGCTTATTTGATTTCTTGTTTTGTTGCTTGTTTCTAAAAGGCATTGCAGTATTTAAGGAAATTGTGCAACCATCCAGCACTAGTTTTAACTCCTCATCACCCAGAACATAAAAGGATCACGGAGAAGCTTGCAGCAGAGAATTCTTCTCTTCGTGATATCCAGCATGCACCTAAACTCTCTGCTTTAAAACAGGTGGACAAATCCTTGATTGCGTATTTTATTCCAAATATATTCTGCTAGCTTCTAGAACAGTGGTGTCAAACTCATGTCATCACAGCGTTGTCACGTGACGTATTGTAACTTTTTTCCCCCTTCGCTAAATCGGGCATGGGCGTGGCCAGTGCATGACACATCCAGCCTGTGGGCCTCAAGTTTGACAACCCTGTTCTAGAACCTTCACCATGTACTAATAAATTGGTGGTTAAAAAGGAATATCTAGAAATGTTAAGATGAAACCATGGAGGAGGCAACATGAAGCAAATAAAGTACATTTTTGTATGTGTAGCATTAAGTATAACTAACAGAAAACTTTGTTGCCATCTTAAGTTTAAAGTTTCTTTTTTTAAGTGAGTCAAACTCCTTGTGCTACCAGTGGATTAAGAGTCTCATTCCATTGTTGCCATAACTTTGTAGTAAATTTTCAGTTATTTAAAAATAGCAGCTAGGTTTCAGTTATTGGTGTTTGCCAAATTTGAAGTGGTAATTTATTACTTGGTATAATTCTCAGCTAGTATTAGGATCAAAAAATGCCAGAATTTGAGCCTGCTATATAAGATTCAATGCAACTCTATTTCACAATTTGGTATAGTAGAACATAAAGATGTCCCTTTTTATTTGTCCATTTAGTCCAGTATTATTATTCTCATTTAGTTTTAAGTTTTTTTTATCTCACCTTTATTATTTTTATAAATAACTTAAAGCAATGAACATATTTAATACTCCTCCCTCCTATTTTTTTTTTCTACATCTAACAACTCTGTGAGGTGGGTTGGGCTGAGAGGAACTGACTGGCCCAAGGTCACACAGCTGGTTTTCATTTAAGCTACGTCTCTGGAACCTCACTGAAGCTGAGTTTTTTTTAAATCTCCTGGTCCTTAAATACCAAGAATGTCAAGGGGGGAAAAAAACGTTGTTATTGAGTTACTATTCCACAATCACAATGTAATTGCAAGTACCCTGTAATAGTTCAGATCTTGGACTGAGGCCAAGTGGCCAAATGTGTGACTTTGAGCCCGTTTCCCTGTAAGCCATGGGTGTCAAACTCAAAGCCCTTAGGCCTGATCTGGCAGGCGGGGTGCTTAGATCTGGCCCACGGGGCCACCCTGAAAACAGCGAAGGACCGATCCGCAATGCCTTTGCCAGAAAAAACAGAGCCCAGGAGGGCTGCATGTGGTCCTCCTGAGCTCCGCTTTCAGCTGCGACGGCTTCCTGCAGCCCTCTACCAGCAAAAATGGCCATGTATGGGCTGCAGGACGTCAACTGGCCACGCCCACCCCGGACACGTCCACTCAGCCCCCCCAAGGTCAAACACAACCCTGATGTGGCCCTCAATGGAATTGAGTTTGACACCCCTGCTGTAAGCCAAACCAACTTCAAAATGAGATAGAAATACAATAACCAGTATGTGAAAATTTTTTGGATACTCTTGTGGAGAAAAGGCCTCGAGAAGCTGGCTGACTGACCGTTTTTTGTTGTTGTTCTTTTTGTTCTTTAAGCTATTACTCGACTGCGGCTTAGGAAATGGTGGCTCTCCAGAGAGCGGCACCGAAACGATAGTTGCCCAACACCGAATTCTCATCTTCTGTCAACTGAAGAGCATGCTGGACATAGTAGAACATGACCTTCTGAAGCCTCACTTGCCCTCTGTTACCTACCTGCGATTAGATGGCAGCATACCGGCTGGTCAGAGACACTCAATTGTCTCACGGTAAAGCCAACATTGATTGTTTAGATCTACTCCAAGTCGTGTTTCCCCAGCTCCCTTTTTGGCTGAAATAGATTTGATTTTGCTGTTCACCTGGGTGGAACATTAAAGTGTTCACCTTACCTGGCCCCTGTATATTATTTACCCTTGTCCATCAGCATATGTTCCATGAACACTGGTATCTAATTGGGAAATTTTTCCTCCCCACTATCTAATGTAAAGGTATGTATAGATGGGACCATTCACGTGGAATGTGGATAAAACAAGTCTATACTCAGTACAAAACTTAATCTCTGGGACATCCAGATCTGTGGTTTCTTTGACTCCATATTTGAGATGTAGAGGTATTTCTTTCCCAAGAGGAAAAAAAAAATGCTGCTTTAGGAAGAAAGAGCAACACATTCTTCATTAAGAAAAAAACAAATCCCCACCTTGTCAGAAGGAAATCCTGCTGGGATCCTTCCCAGGGTGAGAAAACAACCAGCAATGATATCCTTGAAACCTGCTGCTCAGCTCTTTGTAGTAACCCCTCATCACAACCAAGACTTTCAGAGCGCAAGAGCTGTATTTGAAAAATAAAAGCTCTTCCAATAGAGGCAGACAAGCTGAGGCAGAACAAATGTCATGTCCTCATGTTTTCCTGCTGAGAGAGCTTGGCTGAAATTTCATGAAGCTGATATTTAATTAAAAGTGAAAGATTGCCTTTAGCCGCCCATATGATGGTGGCACAAATCCTTGATGGCAACTTCCAAACAGCTGAACGTGTTTTATATTATGGCTACTAATCTACAATGGATTTGAGCGTCACTGGGTGAAATATCTTTTTGGAGAACTTTTCTTTCTCTATTCTCAATTATCTTGTTTTTGTAAAATTAGTTTCAGGGGAAAGGTAATATTACTCAGCTGTGGTGGTGGTGGTGGTGGTGTTCCCTTGGTTTTCTAGGGCAGATATAGGCAACCCCTGAGCTATTGACTTAATATGGTCCATGTTGGTTCCCCATATAACCTGCAAACTTTTAATTCACTTACCATTTGGCAGGAAAAAAAAGTTTTGATCAGCTATCAGTCAGAGAGCAGAACTTGTATATATTCCTTATCGAAACTTCAAAAATCTTCAGTGGTGCCAGTTGATTTTTTTAAAAGCCTCATTACTACATTTGGGGGCAGAGGTGATTGCTGGGGAGGGAAAGGCTAACCTTTCTTGACTCACCTGCCCAAAATTCTCTTATTCTTAATCTTCTGGATAGTCTTAGTTTTCTGGCTATCTTCCATATATGAAAGTGTCCACTTAATTCTTCACTTATTTCAATAAATAAGTTGTTAATCTTTCATTTCACAAGGGGAACTGTCATTAGAAACGATGCACTACAAAATAACCAAATGATTCAATTCCACCTTTTGTATTTGTAGGATAGTATAATAACAGCAACCTGCTAGAACATCAGTATTTTAGATTAGATGGGCTACAGTTTAAGCATTGTAGCCAGCAACAGTAGGATGGAACCCAATCATTGTTGGGTTTATTTTAATTGACAGGTTTAACAATGACCCATCCATTGATGTGCTGTTGCTTACTACTCATGTTGGTGGACTGGGCCTTAACTTGACTGGAGCTGATACCGTGGTATTTGTTGAGCATGATTGGAATCCAATGAAAGACCTCCAGGCAATGGATAGAGCGCATCGTATTGGACAGGTAAAAAAAGATTAACCCAGATTATTTAAGATAAATTGAATTAATCAAAGATTGCCTGACGTTTCTGAAACCAATGCCATATACATGGTGAATCATTTAGAACTTAGGGTTTTTGTTTTTTGTTTTTGTTTTCTTTTAATTTTAATACTATTTAATTTGATTTATAACATTATGTTATAAAATACTAGATCAAACCCGAAAGACTTTAGAGCAAAGACAGGAACTATATTTTACAAATGAAACACTCAAATGAAATGATGATTCTGAAAAAAATTTAAGCACGGTTTGTGTTCTTACTGCTTTTACATTCAAGGCTTGTATAAAAGTCACATATGTATCATTGATTTAATTGTTGTTTGTTCCTCTAATTGGATGTCTTGTTTTGCTGTGTTATGATTTCTTTTATAGCTGGCATATGTATACATTTCCATTAAATCCCCATAAATATTAACTATGTTGCAGAAACGTGTTGTTAATGTTTATCGCTTGATAACAAGGGGAACCTTGGAGGAAAAAATAATGGGTCTTCAAAAATTCAAAATGAATATTGCAAATACGGTGATCAGTCAAGAGAATACCAGTCTTCAGAGCATGGGAACAGATCAGCTTCTTGACCTCTTCACTCTGGATAAGGTAAGATACAGATTTGTGAGGCGACTCTGAGCCCTGTATAACCTGTGCATGAAATTTGGGGAAGATCATCCATCAAGATGGGCTCCCATATCATCAGTATGGAAATTATACCCAGATACACATCTTGGACCCAGGCCAGCAAAGTGATACGCCAAGGTCTAGTCTTAATGTCTGGAGGCTATGTGGCTCTGGATGGGGAGTCAGACCCAATCCTCAGAGAGGGGGTGGGGGAGGAAAGGAGAAGGATTATATAGATCTGGGGTTATTCCCTTTAGTCTTGGCTGCACTTCCCCATTTGAGATGGCTTTGCAACCTGGGAGTTGTCTCTGCACAGCGCCTTATGTGTCAATTGCCTCATTTTTTTTGTTTGTTTGGGCGGCTGACCAAATGGTTGCTTGTGCTCTAGTGACCTTTGGCTGGACTGTCGCAATGTACTCTACATAGGTCTACCTTGAAGACCATTTGGAAGTTGCAGCTGATTCAGAGTATAGCAGCATGGATAGTCATGGGCAGCCTCAGTATGAGACCCTTCTGTGTTCGAAACTGTAGGTGGTAGTAATTATTTTCCATGTGCAGTTCATGATGATCCTGGCTTTATGCCATAAGGCCAGGTTATTTGAGGGACTGCTTTTCCTCAATAGTTTCTGCCCATCCCAAGATATTGGGCAGAGTTGATACACTTGCAGCGCCATCAATTAAACCATATGTTGGAAAGAAGGAAGTGTTCCTTATCTGTTGTACTGCTTGCCCCCCTTGAAGATCCATGGTTCCCATCCTGTTGATGTTCCAAATGTTGTTAAAACCTGTATGTTCTTCTGTTCTTGGATTATTACTCTTAAAGTATAAGCTGCCCAGAGTCGCCCTGAAATTAAGCAAATATTAAACCTAATAATTCTAATAAAATACAGTTCATAATAGATCTAAAAACAAGCAACAAATAATAACGAGAGGTATTTTGCTTCTGATAACATTTACTTAATCATTTAAGTCAGAGGTCTCCAACCTTGGCAACTTTAAGTCCCCAAGTCTTTAAAGTTGCCAAGGTTGGAGACCCCTGATTTAAGTCATTCTCCACTGAAGTTTAAATGATTTCATTGAAATTTAAGGCATTCTCCATTGAAGAGTTGCTCATCACTAATACCATTATGACAAGGAAAGTGAATGCTCTTTTTTGATACGTCTTATAATGTTCAAATTTTAAATGATTAGTTTGTTGCTTAAGTAATGATTTCCAGTAGTTTCATATTATTGCCACACAGAGAAACATATACACAGATTTTAACACGTGTTTCTTTTTTCCTCAATATTGTTCCTCCAAATCTTTAAGGATGGAAAAACTGAAAAATCAGATGGTGCCACTTCTGTTTCTGGGAAAACAACCATAAAGTCAGTCCTTGAAAATCTTGGAGAACTTTGGGATCAAGAACAGTATGATTCAGAATATAGCCTGGAAAAGTTTATGCACTCACTCAAATAACCATTCTTATGGTTTTTTTTGTTTTTTCAGCTGATATTCAGCATATTTCAAAACATTTATAGTGGACTTCTAGCATCACATGAAAAAAAGATGAAGACTGATGTTCTGCATAAAGCCAACATATTCTGTTGGGATAGTTAAGTCTTAAATACTTACATTGTTAAAATTCTAAATTGCAGTTTAGCTTTGAATTTCCAGAATAATTATAAATTCTTATAGTTTTGCATATGTTGCTAAAGTATTACACCTTCATTCAAAATAGGTTCGCCATTTCCCTTTTCCTGAACCTTTCAAAATTTCTGCAGTTTGTTTTGAGTGTTTTGTTACTTTAAACCTAGCTTGTTTTAATGGTACACTGTAGGAATGTTGGGTTTAGCTATTCGGAATAATTTGTTCACTTCAGGTTGTACATTGACATAATAACAGCAAAGCATGCTGGAAAACACTGAGGATTTAATTGAGCTTTGCAAATGCTACAGTTCCCACCTTTATATATTTAAGTATGTGGTGCTCTTCAGTCTTCTGACATTTTGAGAGCAGTTGACTTTTTAATAAAATTACCGAAAATGGCTAACAGGCCATTTCTACATCCTGTTTAGAGGATGCTATTTTTATGAGTGTTTGTGGGTGTATATAATGGCAAGAGCATAGTCAGCTCAGAGATCTAAAGTATGCAGTAGGTTTCGATGTTATATTTTTTTGTAAGAGAGAAAATATATAAATAGAACTTTTCCAGCAGTAATTCTTATAAAATTAAGAATCCATGCTGGAAAAATACCCAAATGCACTAGTGCACGAGCCTCTTAAATAAAAAGAGTAATTTTTCTTTAGGGATATAGCTTAAAAAACACCCCTTAGAAATACCCTGCATCCGAGAGAATAAAATCTTGAACTGAAATCATGTAATACAAATTTAAAGAGGCTGTAATAAAGGAGAGTAAAAATAACAGTTGTACATTTTTTTAAAAAAACGTATTCTTAAAGGGAGTCAGTAGTGACATGTCTGTGTATAGATGTCTGTACCAAATGCATACACCGTTTTCTAAATATTTTAAGACAAACTTACATAAACTCTTTAATAAATAAGTATATGTATAGATGTCATATCTAAGGTTTGAGCATGTGTGCACTTCAGCATCAGAGCTTGAACAGCTTTGAGGCCTCTGAAATGTTTAAGTAATTATTTTTAAACATTTCAAGAGGAAAAGCAACTTGTTGGCTTATGGAGCAATATTGTTTTTCAGCACTCAGATATGAATGATGAACCTGTGTCATATTTCAGCAGATATACAAACTGCCATACTGTAACATTAAACTAGCATTCCTTGGAAAAAAAAGAAAATAAAAAGCCAAATTGGCATTAATTGATCTTTTATATGTTTTGTGAAATTTTTCTTCCTGCATCCTGGTTTATAAATGTTATAAGTCCATGGAAGGAGAAAAACACATTGTCTCTGATTGATAAATAGCTTGTGTATGTTTCCGTAGCAGGGAACACTTTTACAGCTTGAGTGATCCAACTTTTCTACTCCATGTTTTATGGAACAGTGCAGTAGGATAAAAATGGGTCTAAATTTAGGTACCAGTAGTACTAGTGGTGGATTTTAATGATGTATTTTGCTTTTAATATTTTAATGCTTATAAAATGTTAAAATATTTAAATTTGGTAGCTGGAGCAGTGGGGTTGTGCAGTGAGCCAGAACACACAGTTATAGCTGATTGGTTGAAGAGTGAGGCAATCTGCACTGTGATTGGTTGCTGTGGGTGTGGAGGGGGGGTTTCCCTTTTTTTCCCGCTTTTTTCTTCTGTGTGCTCTGTAATTTACCTCATGGTTTTCCTGCTGTGTTGATTTTTCTGATGATGCTCCTGTTTGTCTGACTATTATAATTATTGTATTACAATACTTTGCTTACAGAAAAATTACATTACAGGAAAGGCATGACAAGTTTTGCTTGATTTTGTAGCCGTGATTCTGTTAATCATGATTTTACCACTTCTTGTTTTTGGAGGAACTGATCTTCCATGGTGGGTTAGAAAGAGGGCTTCCATTTTGCTTTGCCATCCTTGATGAGGGCTGGCAAGGGACAACACAAACCTCCAGCTGATTCTTTCTACATTGCCTACCATTGTTTGAAATTGGCCACCCTCTGCGATATGTGGGTAGTAATTTTCTAGTTCTTAACCAGAGTGGCTGAAAGCTGTAGCCTCTTGCGCATGAATAACCAGTTCTGTTACTTTTAATTTGCACATCATTAATATTCAAAATGGAATATCTGTTTCCCTATAAAAAGAGGTATTGTTATGTTGCATTATTCAATGGACAGAGATGTATAATTCTAAACGGTACACAGCTAGCCATTTGCAGTTATTCCTAATTCATTACCGTTTTTGGTAGCTTTCCTAGTTTTTTCAGTTGTGAAATCTCTTTATCCTAAATCAGATGTCTTCAAACTTGGCAGCTTTAAGACTTGTGGACTTCAACTCCCAGAATTCTCCAGCCAGTTATGCTGTCCTAAATTGTCAACTAATAGATAATACAAATACTGAGGCTTCACCTCAGAGGACACAATATACCTTAACTTTGAAATGGCATGAGATTTTGAACCTGGTGAATTTTATCTCCAGTGCCCATGCTGTTGTAGCTATACATCAGGATAGGAAACCTAATGGTCTCTTGGCCCTTTGAATTACAGTTGAATTCCTTACCATTGGACTTCAGGCTTCCAACGATAGTGGGAGAAAGTTGTGTGCTATTACTTACATCAGTCATACAGAAAAATGAGGCTTGTTGATTGTTGAAGATGATATCATGAATATCTTCTCTGCTTATTTACTTAACTATGTGAAGATTGTGTAGAATTGCAATCCAGCCCACTATCAAATTATCAGGAAACTGAAGCATTTCTCCTTTATGGGAAGGTTGTACTGTTCAGATCCTTTTAGCAAGGTATATAAACCTAAGCATAATTTGGTGGAAATGGAGATTTTATTTCTGCCCTGCTGTAAAATTCAAACTCATCCAATCAATATTTTCCTAATTTGCTTTATACAATGCTTTCCTACTCAATGAAGTGTTTAATGGCTAAAAGTTTTAAAAACCCATACAGAAATACAGAAAAACTAATATTGCTAATTAAAATTTTGATGAAAGAAGTGTCTTTACAAATGTCAACCTGCAGAGAGAATGGGAACGCATTCTATAACTCCGGAGCAATACAGAACATGAATCCCCCCATATCACAAATAAACAACCTTCTGATGGAGGGGGGCTTTTTCAGAAGACAAGCATAAGTTATTGGAATTATAAAAGGATCAAACAATCAATTATACTCAGAAATAAGCAACCAATGTAAATATTTCAGTACAGGCAAACTGTAATCCCTGGATCTTGCACTATTTAAAAACCTGGGTACTATGTTTTGCACTGCAGCTTCCAGAAACTCATTGAGGAGTAGCCCCATATATCTGTAATTAAGACTGTATCACCAAGTTGTCTATCACTTTGTTCAATTCTGACTAACTCTGGAAGAATTGTAATTGGTACACAGGACAAGTACAAATTTTTCCTTTTCCATATTCAACTGAAGATCTGATCTATCTGATCTTCCAGGAAGTGTACATCTCTGTCCAAAACATCTCCATCAGTTTTCCATTTAATTTAATTTAATTTAATTTCAATTTGCTCCCCTTACCAAAGTTAAGAATGTCCAATAGTGCTAGTTACTACATTAAAATTGGATTCTAAAGGGCCCTAGATGTTATCAGTATATTGATGAAACTTGATTCCAAAAATTCAGATGATCTCCCTAGCAGTTCCAAGCAGATAGCATAAGTTAACAAGAAGGGCCATGGTGGAGCAGTACATATAAATTGACAAGACAGAACTGGTGTCAGTCAACCCTCTGGAGAAGACAACTTCCAAAGCCTAATCCTCATAGTCTAGCTCATGCTCACAGGGAAATTCTGGGAGTTGGTCCACATACAGTATTTTACAGTTGCTAAGATTGAGGAACAATTGGTCTAGAAGAATATCATACTCAATAGGTATCCAAACTGCTGAGAGGTCTAGGAAAAATAGCAAAGTCACTTTTTCTTCCTCAAATTTCTAACGGGAATTATTGATAACTACATATACTGTGGATAGGTGACAACTGAGCCAGTTTTGTATAGTGGTTAAGTGCATTAGGCAGGAAACCAGGAGAGTGTAAGTTCTAGTTCAGTATTTTCAGTATCTTTGTTCAGACACAAAGCCACCAATCACTTTCTCTCAGTCTTAAGAGACAACAGAAAACTAATTCTGAAAATTCTTGCGAAGAAAACTGCAGTGACTTGTCTATGCAGTAGGCACTCTCCGAGAATTGGTCACAATTGAACATAAGAAAAGGAAGCAATTAAAGCAGCTGGATTAAACCAATAGCATGAAGAGGCACCCAAAGTTGCAAGGCTATTACCACTTTAATCATCTTTCCCAGAAAGTGAATACAGTAATCGAGATAGGCTTGCAATCAACAGCATCCACAAGAATTTGAAATTGTGAAAACTGGGCTGTCAGCTCTGCCCCTTCCATATACACGGCTGCTTATAATTAAATGATTCTCTCTGAAGACAGTTTCTTCGGTTGAAGTGCAATCATTGCTGCTTTGGGCAGAAGAGAAACATTTCCAATTACACAAGATTAGATCAGACACTGATTGTTTCCAGGAGAGGACAGATTTGTGTAAAAGCTTGATAGCTCTTGGATGCAAGGGTTGCCACCCTATTAATGCTTGGCCGCATCCCTGACATTTATAAGACAAAAATAATCCAAAATAAAGGTGGAATTGTTAATGTTGATGCCTATAATCTACCCCTTAATGCTGATACTTAATTTGAGGCATGTCCAATTGACTGCAAGGAAAGATGCAAACTGTTTAGTTACAACAACACTGTTCTGTCTCACCTGCCTATCCATCCAACGTCTCAGTGAGGAAAATGTTTCCAAGAAAGACAACTGGAGAAAAGAAGGGATTGGACAAGCCAGTCTCTCTATCCAAGTGCTGACTGACAAGTGTGACAGCACCAGCACCTCTCCCCCACCCTTATTGCAGCAGGCAAACCCCATCAGCTGCCTTCTTGGTCAAGGAGGAGGGGTCAGGGATGCAGTGGCTGTTCAGGTCCAAGGTTTTTATGGCCATTTCTTGGAGGTAGGGGCTGGAGAATATGGATGAGCAAAACAATGACCTTTGAACCAATGTATTAGCAGAATTATGAGTAAAGATACTGGTTTGGCTTAGTGTAGTATTTCTCAGCCTTGGTAACTTGAAAATGTGGATTCAATTCCCAAATTCTGTAGCTAGGGAATTCTGGGAGTTGAAATCTACACATTTCAAGTTGCTGCAATTGAGATACATTTAGACTTTGATTCTGAAATTCGAAGTTCATCCTTTGATTAGCCTGGAAGAAAGCTATTCCTGTCTAGAACAAACCAACACGCTGCAATCGACAACCAAATTGATGATTTCTTAGCCTTTGCTGTCATATTAACTTAGCATTCCCTTAAAAAGTAATCCAAGTTCAACTTTGCTGAAATTTGGCTCCCGAGCTCTGTTTTTGCTGGCAGAGGCATGGTGGGCCGGTCCTTCGCTGTTTTCAGGGCCAAACGGGCCAAATCTAAGCATCCCGTGGGTTGGATCCGGCCTGCGGGCCTTAAGGTTAACCCCCCTGATATAGATGGACAATTAACTGGGGACTTTGTAATGAAATGGGTTAAAGTTATTTATTACTTCATTTGCTTCATTTTATATGTTGCATTATCCAATATCAGCAGTAGGAAGTATTTCAAGGACGTTTTCAAGAGCGAAGGCCATGTTTTCCTGCAAAAGTAACCAAATCCTTACTGGGATTCATTGCTTTGATCAACTTATCCTTTAACAAGAGCAGGTTCATGCCTCTTCTCCTTACACAGCAAACGACTGCTTAATCCGTGCACATGGTTAAATCTATAATGTTTGTTTATCCATTTATTTATTAAACATCTTTATTTGACTGCCCAGCTCACACACGGTGACTCCAGGTGGCTTATGACATTAAAATTCAGCCATTAAAAACCCATCGGATTATATTAAACCCATGCAAATTAAGAGTCCCCTCCCCCTTTATCCCATGGATGCTTTCATTCAATGAAACTGCCTGTTAGACAAGTCTAGTATTCCATTCAGCCAGCAGGAGCTCAGCAGGTTGAGTTTTACAAGCTCTGCAGGGAACCAAAAATAGATGCAGAAAATATTAACGACATCCAAGGGATGGCATTGTTTTTATCAGGTAAGAAAACGATATTAAAAATGAAGCTTGCTAGATTAGAGCTAAGCAGGCCTGTGTTTCTCTGTAAATACAACTCAGTTCTGTTTCTAACCTCAAGTAAACATACATTTTTAGCAGTTGTGGTTATAAACTTCAAAAAGGGGAGTCTAGGCCCACCTCACCAGTGGTGAAATCCAAATTTTTTTACTACCGGTTCTGTGGGCATGTCTTGGTGGGCGTGGTGTGGCTTGGTGGGCATGGCAGGGGAAGGATACTGCAAAATTCCCATTCTCACCCCACTCTGAGGTCAGCCAGAGGTGGCATTTGCCAGTTCTCCAAACTGCTCAAAATTTCTGCTACCGGTTCTCCAGAACCTGTCAGAACCTGCTGGATTTCACCCCTGCACCTCGCCCATTCCTTTTGTCAAAGGTTCAAGGTTCCTCCTGCCTCATCTACAGTACCAGCAACTGCTGAAGCAGATTCTTCCCCGAAACTCCTGTTGCTAATTTAAACTATTTAACAAGCTCTGCAGAGCTTTACAATTGCTTAACGCATTATAAACCGCCCTGAGTCTTAGAAGAAGGGCGGCATATAAATCAAAGTTTTAAAAAAAACTATCCTGAAACTAAGAGAAACGCCTGAGCTGTCACCCCATCATTCAAAGACTAGTCCTTTAGGAAAGCAATCACAGCGTAAAAAGCTGCATTTTGTTAAAATGAACAAAATCAATCCTATCCAAGGATTGAAAATGGGTAAGTCAGTCAGTCCTTCATGTCAGAGAGTGGACTGGAAATCGTGTTCCTTCATTTCCTGTAAATGGTGCACTTGGAATTTTCATCTTTTTCAGGGGGGCTTCCAAAACAGAAGGATCATAGCAGAGGAATTAAAGCGCATGAATTGGATGCCAAAAAAAAAAAAAAAATTTAGATCTTTGCATTTTTATTTTTATTTTTGTTTGAAAAAACACAAAAGAAGCTGGTCATATGAAGAAGCCCACTGGTAAGTGTGTTATGCATAAACTCTAAGTCAAAAATCCAGTGGATGGACACTGAAGGACTGTTAGAGGGATTATTCCCCAACTGGATGGCTCATTTTTTCTGGCGACCTAGACATTTCGGTCCACATGGCTGATCTTCCTACAGGAAGGACCCGCTCTGAAAGATGATTCGGTATTTGAAACGCTGATGGATTAAGGCTTTTCCTTCCAAGTCAGCAACGTCAAGTGGAAACATTGCCAAACAACATTATGCTACATTTGAGACATGCAATTACATTTTCAGACGATCACTCATCCATCACTTTCAGTTATTTACATATCAGAATAAACTCGGCGCAAGGTAGCTTAAAAAGGACTGCCATCCTGAAGAGGTCCTTTGGGTTTGTAGTGCGAAAAGGTCCACCAAAGAATTGGCTCAGTGAGTGTTGGATTCAGCTGGGACAGAGAGCATTCATCTTCAAAAAGCTACCACAACGCACCAGTTTTAAGCATGAAATTCCACCCCAAATCTCGTCCCAGTGTCCGTTTTAGCATTTGGGCTGAAAAAAATTTGGCCTCCTGACCCAGGAATCCGGAATTTTCTTTGCTGGGGACCAAATACGGTCTATTTTTAAAAAGAGAAACCAGCACTAGTTTTAAGTATGAAATTCCACCCTGAATCTCATCCCGATATCCGTTTTAGGATTTGGATTGAAAAAAAATTTCCCCTCCCCTCCCTCCCCCACATGCACCACTTCCCTGACCCCGGCATCAGGAATTTTCTTCCACAAGCACCAGATACGATTGATTTTTTAAAACGGCAACCAGCACCATCTTTAAGCATGAAATTCTATCCCGAATCTCGTCCTGCCTTTTGTTTTTATTATTTGGGATGAAACTAATGTTGGCCTCCTGTTCAACTCCCAGGGGCCCCTTTGACATGTTGGTTGGGACTGCTGGAAGCTGATTGAGCAAATTTGGAAAGTTGCTGGGGGGGGGGAATAATTTTTTTAAAGATGTGCTTATTCATCAAGATTACTCTGGGCACAAAATTGAAAGACTGAAATGCCAACAGTGGAGGAAAACAGGTAAAGATGGCAGAATATGTAAAGATGGCAAAATTGACTTGATATATGAGGTTGATGATTAGAAGGGAGACAAAATGTTAAGTGAGTCATGATTTAATCTTAGAATAAAATGTAAACACGTCTATAACTTGCAGAAATAGGAAACCCCTTCTTTGTATCTTTTTTTTCTTTTTCAGTACTTTTCTATTACCTATCACTGTATTTTCTTTTTTAATCAGATTTGTATTTTATTCCGTAAAAAAAAACCTTCTGTAAAAACTAATATTAAAAAAAATGTGCTATTCATGAAGTTGGATAGTCTTTGAAATTAAGTTACCACATTATATTCTTCGATCACTGGTTTATAAATCACCAGGTTTCATTTAGAAATGAAGTGATTCGGGCTAATGAACATGAATCATTCCTTTTGTTAGGCAAAACGTATTCTCTAAAGCTGAGCCTCAGGCTGTTTTTGGATCTAAACTATATTGGCTTAATCAAAGGCAGTCACATCTTAATTCCCTTCTGTTTTACTTACGTTGGCTCCATCGGATAAAAGATGTTTGGAATAGGTTTTACAATGGTACCTACAGAGTTTCATATTGCAGTCTGTCCCAGTAGGATCTGATGTTTAATGGCTTCATTTCTTGAGGAAAGCCTTCCCATGTGCTTTATTTTTTTCATATAAGGTGGACTCATTAACATACTTGTTTTACTATTAACTATAGAGTGAAATTTCACATGCGAAGCTGTACAAAACCATAATAATCAGCCTTTTAAACTCCATTTTCATATCTCAGTACAAGATAACACTGAAGGGAAAAACACTACTCTTTTTAAACTATAGACTAGTACAGGGGTCCCTGACCCACTACAGGGCCTTGAGCCTTTCGGAACTGGGCCACGGAAGTGGTGAGCAAACATGTACGTGCATCCCCACTCACATGAGCAGCAGGTGAGCCTGTGTATGTGTGCGAGGGGTGGATTCACGTGGAACCATCCCTTCTTCCCCCGCCCCCCTTCTCCACTGGTCCACAAAGCCGGAAAGGTTGGGGAACTGGACTAGTATGTACATGTGGAATTCTGTAGTAATTGAGCTCAATAATATCTATCCTTGAGTACTCCCCTTTATCTCTGCCCTATTTAGCTAGTTATCTCTAAAGCAATATTTCTCAAGCTTGGAAGCATGAAGATGTGTGGACTTCAACTCCCAGAATTCTGGCTTGGTGACTGAGACTTCTGGGAACTGAAGTCTTCCACATCTTCATGCTTCCAAGCTTGAGAAATACTGCTTTTAGTAACTGCAATTCACTCTATGTAGGTGTTTGTATAGTTTCAGAATATATATACAGTTCATTCTCTTACCTGCAACTGACCTTCTGTGTGTGTATATAAATAAAAATAATTGATTATTAAAAGCAAATTCTATATTCCCTTTAGTTTGCCTACCAGATTAAAGTCAACTTTTTTAAAGCATTTTAGTGGATGGCTTCCATTATAGCAGAACAGTATTCTGACAACGTTTAAATGATTTATTGGTTAAGAATAATGTAGAAATTTAAGATCTAATGAAGCGTATTTTCCTACCAGTCCACGGGAGCTGTATTCAACTACTTTGAGTGAATAACAACTGTGCCTTTTTAAATATATTATGTGAAACAGAATAGGCAGTCCTCAATTTATGACCACAATTGGGACTAGAATTTCCCTTCCTGAGCAAGCTAGTTGTTAAGTGAGGCACACACAGTTTTACAACTATAGTTAAGCAAGTTACTGCAGTTGTTAAGGGAATTGTGGTTGTTAAGCAAATCTGGCTTTCAGTGCCGTTGTAACTTTGGTCACTAAACAAAGGATGTAAATTGAGGACTATCTGTATTTTCATGATAAACAGCTGAATTATTCACCCCAAATAGTGTGCTTAGCAGCGGGCAATATTTTTTTTCCTGCCGCCAAACAGCTGATTATACCACTAAAGATGGATATGTGATAGCTTATGCTCCCTGGATTCAAATGGGGGCACTAGGACTGACCCAGAACAACCCTTGGACGATAGTGTACCTTCAGAGGCATGGCTGCCATTCCTCAAGCCAAGCTTTGCAAAAACCAACTGTCTGACATTAGCAACAGGGGGAGGGAAGAGGATTGGAATGCAGAGAGTAGATGGGGAGGGGAGGAAAGGAAACCAAAGCACACCAGCCAAGGAATGAGGAACATCTGCTAACCAAGGTTACCCATCCAAGTGCAAAGCAGAAAAGCCCGGGAAACTGAAGGCATACAGCACCTAATTGGACATTTGTTGGTAATACAGGGGATGGTTTTGTTTGCACACAAAAATGCCAGAACCAGCTTTGCTATTCTTCTGTAACCATTTAAAGTACTCCAGTAAAGTATACTCTTGACAAAACAATGGCCCAAGAGTCTTTCTTCACTGGATGAATGAATGGGACAGTTGACAAAAGGGATCTTGATGACCGTAATTCTCAGTAGGAGCCATCTGGTCTCTTACCATCACTTCCCTTCAACTGTTCGTTTTTTCAAGCATGCCCCGGTTTTAATTGCATTCTTATAGCTTTTCTTACTTTTTGATCTACATTTGAACTGACTGGTTGAAGGCTGATCTATCCTATAACCCCTTGCTGGATTTTTATAAAGTTTTCCCCTTCTTACTGTTTACTTTGGAACTCTAAACCATTTTCACTCTTTCACAGCAAGGAGGCCAGTGGTGAGAAAACTAACTGTCTGGTAGTGAAAGCTATTCAATTTGATTTACATCTATATTGGATTTTACTATAAGGGTTTTGTTTTTATTAGTTTTTCAAAAGCTCTGGTCTTCTTTTTTTTAACGCTTGATGGGAAACTTTCTTTTCTTTTAATTACTTTATATTCTGGGAAATCTTATATCATGTTTTCTCTGTGGATGTTTTGTATGTCTGTCTTTTTCTTCTTTTTTTTGTAAAGACCTGTTTGTCTACAAAAAAGAGATAAAGCTCTCTGGGAAGCCTTTGAAAAAATGCTGTCTCACAAACTTTATTTGAAATTTTTAATAAAAAATTTGATGGGTCAGCAATGGTTTTGAAGCAATTCCAGGATATTACTCAAAGGTGGAGAATAACAGTTGGATCTGATTTGCAGTCTGATGGATTAGAATCTGGGTTGGAACTAAAAAACCTGAAGGCAAAAGTGTCTCATCCAAGAATTGCAGGCTGTGTCGAAAAAGGCTGAAAGGGGCACAAGTGCAGGTAGTCCTCAACTTACGGTCACAATTGAGCCCAAACTTTCTGTTGTTGAGTGAGACATATGTTAACGGAATTTTGCCCCCATTTTACGACCTTTCTTGCCACAGTTGTTAAAGAGAATCACTGCAGTTGACAAGTTAGTAACCTGGGCGTCAAGTGAATTGGGCTTCTCCATTGACTTTGCTTGTCGGAAAGGGATCACGTGACCCTGCGACACGGCGACCGTCATAAATACGAATTGCCAAGCATCTGAATTTAGATTACATGATCATGGGGATGGTACAAAGGTTGTAATTCTGAAAAACTGTCGTAAATCACATTTTTCAAAGCCGTTGTAACTTTGAACAGTCACTAAATTAACTGTTGTAAGTGGAGGACTACCTGTACAAGAAATTCAGGGATAATGAAATTGATGAGGGATGGACTGGACTTTCTTGGCAAGATGAATCAACTTTGGAGAATGGATTTACTGTACTTAACCAGACAACAATTGAGAAGAAATGAAGTGTTTTTGCTTACAGAGAGACTTGCTGAACAATAGGTGCTACAAAAATATTTTCAACGAAGACTTATGACTCTTGGAAATGAGATATTGGGAATGTTTCCAATTAAAATCTTAAGGAAAAATTTTATTAAGAACCAAACGAGGATATCTGATCCTGGATGGATCAGAAATGATGTTTGCAGTGATTTGTAATAGATAAGAAGCTGTTGTAGATTTTCTATGAGTCAATTACAATAATAGATTGTTAACAGAGGGCTTTGGAGTTTAACTTTGCTGTTGGTTTACCTCTTAACTATTTTTTTTCTTTACATTTATAATAGATGTATAACAGGTAAAACTGGTTGCAAATAAATATAGGCGTTTCTAAGTCCTGGACTTAATTTGGAAGGGGAGGAAGGTATAATTGTTGTAAACGATATATGGATATGTGTTTTTGTTTTTTGTCTTTTTAATTCACATTTTTAAAATGTTTTTGTCTAATTTTGTTGTGGTTTTTTTGTAAAAATTTCCTTTCTTTTTGGGGGCCGGGAGTTTGTATCTTAATTTTTTGAATTAAAAAGTTACGTTACAGTTGAATTTAAAGCCAAATTTTGCTTCCTGAACATCCAAAGATATTATATACATGCATTTTTATTTAATCCTCTCAACATGTAAAAACATCAAGCACCCTTGTTGCTTGCCTAGGACTCTTTAGTCAAGTTTCCATATTAAGAGTAATAGTTTTAAGAAAGCCAAGTGGAAATGGTTAAATGAAAAGTTTAGTATCTATATTGTTTCAGTTCATCTAGATCAGTGTTTCTCAACCTTGGTAGCTTGAAGACGGGTGGACTTCAACTCCTAGAATCCCCCAGCCAGCAGCGCTGGCTGGGGGATTCTGGGAGTTGAAGTCCACCCGTCTTCAAGCTTCCAAGGTTGAGAAACACTGATCTAGATGCTAGGTAGATTGTAATCAATTAAAACAACTAGAAAAGGCAATTTCTCATTTGGTCAACCTGTCTTCATGTGTGTCTTCCTTGTTTGAAAATATAATCATTACAATTTGACCTACACAATTATCCTTACAACTTGCATAGAGTTAATAGAATGGGGTAGGAGTCACAAGTGTCTAAGTTCAGAATAGTTTAAGAAAGTTTAGATATTGTTTTTCAACTATAGGAATTGATAGGCAAAGATATACAGCCTTTTCTCACCGTTATGGTTCCATTTATTATTTTTCTTTATATCTCTTGCTTTTAGACAGAGGGGTGGCAATTTGCTCCTGAGGCCCCGTGACTGTCTCAATAGGTCTCAGTGATCAAAGTATAACACAAGGACCTAGGAAACAAATTCCAGGGTGGAGAAATAAAGTAGCGTTCTGAAATTTTGCTGAGGAAGAACAGAATGATGTTTTTCAGCAGTTGCAAAATTGCAGTATGCCATCTTTCTCCTCTTCCAACAAATACACTTGGTTTCTGCCTCAATGTACAGAATTCATCTGACACGAGAAATGAGAACAAAATGATTGTAATCTTGATAGATACTGAGTGACAATCTCTTAGGATCCGAGTAAGTAGATACTATGCCTCTTGCATTTGTGCAACTGCGCTTCGGTGTCAAATGCTCTGGATCAGTGAGAAAATTTTGGTGGTCCGCAGAAAAATTATTTGTATTTTTTTATATTGCACTAAATACTATTTATCTTTTTAAAAAATTCATATTAGTGGTCCGCAGGATTTAAAATTATGATTTTAGTGGTCCCTGAGGTCCGAAAGGTTGGTGACCCCTGCTCTGGATGAATTCTGGCGATACGTAAAACGATAATGAAAACACTATTTAAATGTGTGCTCTGTTAAAGTGTAATGTGTACCTGAAGCTGTGTGTTCTTTAAATTTCCAATTTCTAATTCGATTGTATCTTCCCCATTGTTTTCTTTTCTTTAATATTCAAAGGATGACAAGTTTCCGTACTTCATACAACTAGATTTAATAAGTTATTACAGGAAAAAAAAAATTAATTCCAAACTACAAAGTTGAAGCAGTTGTAAGCAATAGCAGCGTGGAGCTTCATGTTTAGTCACAGTACTGCAGTTCCATACAAAGCATTAGTCCAAGCCAAAAAAGTAAAAAATAAAAGGTAAAAGCCTTTTAGGGTTACTAGCAAAACCAGTCTAAAGAGAACATGTAATAAAAGATATGGTACAATGAAAATTAGTCAGTTGAAAAAAAACAAGTACAGAGATCTTAGCTGTGAACACTCATCTCCATTATTTTAGACAGCAAATTACAAATACCTAATACTTTATACCCCAACAGAACAACATCCAGAAACAAACCAGCAAAAAAAAAAAAAAAAAAGCAGAAATGATTTTCCTGTATTAGCACCCTGAATATCTATTTGTTGCTAAACAATGTTAAATAAATTTAAAATGTGCAGAACAACGTAACAGCTCTTGCTCTTCTCCTATTCAGGAGTAAATCATAGCATGAATATTAGAGCAGACTCTATGGTTAAGACAGAAACACTACAACAGTAGAAATTAAGAGAACTTTTTAAGTGGAAAAAAAAGGAATGCTGACATTATACAAACTGGTGTAAAAAGCAATTACATAAAAGGCAGGTTTAACAAAAATAGTTTAAAAAAATCAATCTGTGACTAATCTTTCACTCGTATCTTGCAAGTAGAGATGTCACAATACTGAAATATTAACATAGGAGATTTTCTCCCAGTAAAGCACTGTATTTTTGTACTACTCTAACAAAGATAATGAAATCTATAATAACTGCATATTTGTAATACAATTTTCTTTTAACCCTGCCTTCCTACAAGGCAAGTGTGTAGGCAGGAGTGTAAGCACACACTCACTTCATTCCATTCTTGCAGGAATCTGAAAAAAATTCTCCTTCACTTCTACTGTATTATGCTTTTACAATTTGTGTATGTTCCAACCATAGAACCTAGAGTCTAAATTTTACTATTTGAAATTGCCTGTACATTACTTACAAAGAACTCACAAAGGCCAACTCCAGATATTTCCACAAGAGATCATGGGACAGCTTCCCTTCAGGTGAAGTCCTCATAAAAACAGATAAAATCTGACCATGGATGTATCTGGAGAAGGCCATTGTATTGTCTGTTTATGTAACACCAGTTTGAGTTGCAGGATCTAAAGCAAGGTTTTTCAAACTTGGCAAGTTGAAGATGTGGGGACTTCTACTTCCAGAATTCCCCAGCCAAGCTAGCTGGGGAATTCTGGGAGTTGAAGTCCACATACAGTATCTTCAAGTTGCCAAGTCTGAGAAACATTGATCTAAAGGAAAGGATAACAGTATCCAGCTTCCACACAGAGGTTTTGCTAGTATTGCAGTAAATGGTAGGACAGGCAAAGGTGGAGATGAACTACAAAAAATGATGCAATGTTATTTTTTATAGCAGCAACGGATGCTGTTCTTATGCTATAAGAGGCCTAACACAAGAAAGGGAGAAATATACAAGCAGCTTGAAAAAAGTGCTCAGATCAGGTAATAAGGGTTCCTATACATGCATTAGATAGCACTAACTATGAGAAACTTACACTGTATGGTACACTGTAACATTATGGAGATACTATACAATTTCCTCCATTTGTTCTGAATTACCATGTAAAGAGGCGCAGGGAAATGCAGCATGAAAGACAGGTTTAATAAATAAATAAAAGCATGGCAGATCACCCAGAAGCCATTTGGGAGAGATTTAAGAGGGAATAGTTAAAAAAAAAAAAGCAAAAAAGAGGATGGATGGTTGGGTATGGAAGAAGTGACTTAGCCAAGCCTTAATGCTGCGTAGTTCCATTTATATTTTTCACCCTTGCACCCACTGTGCAACAGTACTGGATGTGCCCATGGTAATGGTGAGGAAGCAAATTGGTAGGATGCTAAACAGCCAAGACCTGTTGTAGACCTGTTATTTCTACAGATTGGAGTGAATTACAACAGCAACAGTGTTTTATTAACATTGGTGTTGTACAAATCTAGACAGCGAACTGGTACTGTGACATCCCTATTGTCTTCCTAAATCATTCTGATAAAGGAAAAAGCTTCTAAAAAATATCACATCATTTTCCTGCTTCATTCTGTAATTTTATTGCCCAATTATTCATTACAGTTTTTCAATCATTTCACATATCCAACCATTTTCACACCATTGTAAACCACATCAGCAAGTTAATACATAAAGCTTTGCATTTCAAAAAACTAGACACTTTAGTAACAATATTACAAAGGTTTTTTAGCTTCAAAAATAACTGAAAATGAAAAAAATAAACTTTTAAAGAATTAGCATCATAAAATTAATTTATTCCAAGTAAAAATACAAAATAATATTAATGACATTGACCAGATATGAAAGTCTCTCCCAGAAACAACTATATTAATGGTTGAGAAAGCATTCCTTAAAGAAAATCTGAAATAAAAATGAAAAATATGTCAATGTTTAAATTTCTCTTAGCAAAAAATCTTTCTAAAAATAACAATGAAAATCTGTCTCAGTACAAAGGCTACATTACTATTGAAAAAATACCAGCATGAAGAAAAGGTACATATTTGACAGTAGAAAAATGATCTTAGTGAATCACAATGTCTAAAGTTTGCAATGAAAATAAATTTGCAATAAAGATTTATGCCTTTTTTCTTTTCTTTTTCTTTTTTATACAAACAGTACAAACAGTATTGCACATAACAACAAATAGTCGAGGTTAAGTTGCTTTCAAAAAGAAAATCGACTAGTTCAAGTCTCGCATCGAGGGAAGGCCACGAGTGGGCCTGTTGTACCCAGGGGCTCCTTCATCCAGTTGCAGTTCAGAACACTTTGTTTTAAAAAATAACTTCTTTTCTGGAAGGACCCTCTTAGAATAATGGGGTAAGATATTAACAACCGGGGGGGGGGGGGCACATTCATTTACAAAACAAAAGGGGACCTTGTTATAATTTAATAAACTAAAAATTATCTTTAAAAAATACAAACAGAAGAACTCTCACAATTCTGGTCAGTCGTGCATAATCGCTTGATTATAAATATACAAATTAAGGGCAAAACAGGTTTTTCACCTTCTGTTCACAACTTCCAGCACCAAAGCAGTTTGTTTTTAAATTTCCTTGCTGTACTCATTTTAATCTCATCGTTTTACATAACTTCCAGCATCTCTTCCCCCCCTTTTTCCTTTCTTTCCAGCTGTTTGTATGTGGAAAAGGGATATTTCTTCATAAATGTTTAATTGTTTCACATAATTAGGTAGACTTCGGTAGGATAGCTATGATCTTCAATACAGTTATAAAGCTCTAACTTCTTCATTTTCAAAAACGCAAATAAGCATGAAAAAAATAAAGTTACCCATCTGTTAAATCATTTCCTCACAGAATTAAATTAATATATATTTTTTCTGAATAAACTTACTTAGAAAATATTTTCTTTCCTATATTTCAAAATTGAGGTATTGCAAAAGATCATGTCAGTCAGAAAGCATGCCTTTTTTCTTTAAAAAAGAATAATCTGCCAACTATTGAAAACTGTCTAGTTACAAAAAGTAGTGCATAACAAATCTTGTATAGATGAAAAAAGAAGGGAAAAGAAGAAGAAAACCCCAAACAAAACATAATAGATTGCTGGGCTAGATAAAGCAATATCACAAAAATGCCCAGGAGAAATTGCAAAAGGGATACCAAGAAGAATGAATATTTTTAAACCAGTAAAAAACTATTTTTTTCAACAGAGAAAGATTTTCTCCCCCTCCCACCCCAAGCCAATAATTCCAATCGAATACTAAAAGAAAATGTAGAAAGTTACAACATTAACAAGGCCATCACAACACTCAAATAATGGGGACATTTCAAAATCTACTATGCGGTGCCATATCCAGTCAGACTGTCCCCAGACCTCCAAAACTAGGGATGGGGTGGGGGGAGAGAACAAACCCACAGAAAACCCAGAAAAATAATGTACACATTCTCACATTTTCATAAATAGCACACTAATATGTGTTTATGTGTTTGCCTTGTAGCCCCATATTATATGCTAAAAAAATGTCCACTGTTCAGATTAGATTTCAAATATATTCAAGCTTCACAGGATACATCCAGGATTTAAGAAATTAAATATCATACCCAAGTTAATTTTTGTATGCAGACATTTCTTTAGCACCGCTATTCCCAATCAAAAATGGGCCCCGTTTTATCAGCCGCTATCTAAGCTGGTAGTGTACATATGCTATTGTGAGCTCTTTGGTTTCCTGGACATGGGCTGCAGCTACATAAATAGTGCAAGCGTTTATGAGATAGGAACTAAGAGCTCAACATTTATTTTGTGAGTGTGCATATGTATTTGTGTCTATGGTTGAACTTTCCAAAGAGTGTGAATGGTAGACATAGAGGCTTAAACAGTTAGTTTGATCACAGTACTAGACATAATCACTTTACTATATAAAATAAATTGCACAATATAGAACAGAGCACCGCAAAGTACTTCGTCTATCATTCACAAATCTGTTTAAGGATATTTCTACATCTATTCTTTTTAAAAAATATCTTGTCGTAATATAGGTGATACGGCTATGGTTTGATTTTAATTTCAGAAGCATCTATATAGACTTAGACATGCCTTCCTCCAGTCAGTAACCTGTGCGTGTGTGTGTGTGTTTTAAATTATTTTATTGAGTACTTTGTAGCCTACATAGAATCTTAATTGGTGCACTGTGGGCAGATTTTTGTATTAGACATCTATAAAAAAAATTATTGCATGCGTCAACCTGATTAAACATGCAGTCAAAACTATTGACCTTCCTTGGAAGCTTTCTGAATGCTCTACTGATCTTCTTTCAGCAGCCATCACTGTTTTAAATCACATAATTATTTTTTTAAATGATACCCTAGCTTGAATAGAGTAATGTGGTATTAGTAATACCATCTTAATAGCAGCAAAAGCTATTGCAGCATACATTTACATAACACTAAAAGGCCTAAACAAATAGGAAACCCTCAGCAAAACAGAAAAGGGATGGGGAGGTGGGGGTGGGGGTGGAGAAAATGTGATCCGGCTTATGAGGTATCATCCTTATCAGTAAAAATAGAGAGCAACTAAATATTGTTTAGGGTTATTCCTACTCTGAATGATTGCTGAATATCCACTGTAAATTTTTGCTACATCTGCCACCTACTTGTGAGTGTTACCTTTGGTAAATCATGTGCTAGGGGCAAATCAAAGTTTCTGAAAATAAGTGCATGCTCCAGTTTTAAAATAAAAGTACATAATAAAAAAAAAATCTTAATCACATATACACCAACCTAGTGGAGGCTGATGACCATAGCAGTCTACTTATTGTTAGCCGTGACAAGTCTCAGGTAAGAAATTAAGGTACCAAGCAGATGTTTGTGTGAATCAAAGTGCAAAATCAGTACAGTTACACTCTGCTAGGCTTGTATTATACTGGACATAGCGTTCAGTAATGTGACTGTAAATAATCATAATCATCATCATAATCATCATTATAATCATAACCATCATCATAATAAAAAGACCCATCTCTTCATTAAAGTCAAGGATGAATGCACAGATTTCCAGAACACAAAAGCCCTGAGGCAGCACTCCTTTCCCCTTCAATCCAGTTGGCTCCAGTACTGCTGGCCTTCGGCCCGGGCCTCAGCTCCAACGGAAGGGCACGTGACGGGGCCGGTCGCCTCCTTCCTTCACAAGTGGCTTGTGGAATTCTCGTCCAGCCCGAGAATGAATGCTCGCCCAACAGTATTCACAGTAATACTGCAAGCAGGTAACATTGGCACAAAAGAACGGGGCAAATTTTCCGCCACAGCGAGTACCCTGGCATTCATCACACATCTGATCATCAAGCACGTATGGCTTTACTTCCACCTGTAAAAGGAGACAGGTACAGAGTCAGTCAGTAAATAAAGAGCATTTGGGAATGAGCCTTGCACATCAGAATTGAGCAGAACCCCATAGGGCAACCTTTCACAAAGTAGACAAAAGCCAGAACGCCCTAGCTTTAAAATGAGGAGAAATGGCTTTTCAGCTTTCAGACATCACATATATAGAATAGGAGTGGTAATTTGAATTAGTTTATCTTGTCATATCATGTTGCAAATTTAAAAAACTGTATCAGAAAAAAATAACTGATACCACTCTTCTCATAAATTGTAAGTCTGTTATGGCACAGACCCTGTAGACATAAGCTGGTGGAGATGGCGGTGGTGGGAATACAGTTATCTCAGCTGATGGCTACACTTGAATACAGCCCATTGAGTGAAAGAGGGAGGGTTTTCATTTAGAAGATATAAAAATATAAATAACAAACAGACATGGAAAAGAGGAGAGTTATCAGGGTCATATATTATTGCAATTATCTCTTGCAGATCAAGGAACAAGAAGAATGAATAATGGGCAAGAGTTCCTTGTTATCAATCCTGTGGCAATTCTCTTGGCATCAACATTCTAGCTATTGATTCCAGCAATTTTAGCTCAGGATCACAGCTAAATTTCCATATTTCACAGTATTTGTAGGAAAGCTTGGTTTTTGTTACGTAAATTACCAAAAAAATTCTGCCTTTAATTTAATCATTGTTAAAATATTACTGTCATTTCTTTTCCTATACAAGGAATGTTTAGCATCTCTTTTTTCTCAAGTTTAACCTCACTAGAGATTTAGAACGGAAAGGCCTATACAGATATTCCTCACTTACTGACCACATTGGCAACTCTTTTGCTAAGTGGTGCAGTTGTTGTGTGATAGCATGGACTGGGCTGACTTATGACATCAGTTCCAGCTATGGACTTTAATCAAATTACTGTGGGTCATTAAGTACAATGTCATGTGACCATAACTTGTGACTTCTTCCAGCTTCTCCATTGATTTTGCTTATTGGAAGTTGGTTGTGAGGGTTAAACAGACAATCACATGACTGTGGGACACTATGACCATCATAAATGCATGGCAGTTGCCAAGTGTTGTGATGGCTACTAATTTGAGGACCAGTTGTAAGACTAATTTTTTATTGCCATCATAAGTTCAAAGAGATGCTGAACAAATAGTCGGAAAGGGAAAACTATCTGTAAAACTATCAGGCATATTTATGTTCCATGTTAAAATATATTTAGCCTTAATATTTTATTAGAAGTTCTACCTTTCTCATACTGCTTTATTTTTCTTGTAAACATATTAGACACTATCATCAAAACATGTACTCCCTATCTATTCTAAAGCATTTTCGAAAAATGTACTATTTATATTATAGTCTTAGTCTCTGTAAAGCAACTTTTAGCCACACTGGATAATCCTGGATTATAGATCAATGAATGGTGCAACTTCACCAGGCATCTGTGCAACATGTCTGAAGAGTTAAGCCGACCAAAGATGCTTCACTTACCCGTTTATCGATGTCATTGTGCTGGAGCTGGACAAAGCGTGCACTAATAGCAGCAATATAGCTCTGCTGATTGGAGAAAGCCACTCTACCAGCACCTTTGGGGTACTTTAACTCTGGGTCTGTATCAATGCCAGCATAGCAGACTCCTCCATACAAACGATCCATAATCATAGCTAGTTCAACTATAAAAGAACATGAATATGGTAAAATGGGCATAAATGTAATATTCAGAATCTCTGGCACTTCTATACTGTTACTACTGTTTTTACTTATTTCTTAGGAAGCGGATCCCTCAATTGTCTTCCATTAACTACAAAACGTTGAGAGCAATGTGGAGTGGCAAAAGGAGTTAGGAAGACCTTCCTCAAATTGAACATGAAGTAAACCCCCAAGAAATCTAATACAGAACACCCTCTGACCGATCACACAAGAGACAAACATACAGCAAAATTTGATTAGCCATAAGAAAATAATGCCATTATCAGTACACTATTATAACTAATAAAACACTGCAATTTCAATCATTAGAAGTAATCATAGGTAGTATTTCAATACATTTTTTCAGGAGTGTATGTTTAATTGAGATAATTAATGTAAAATATCAAATATACTTTGGATACCAAATATCCCAAGGAGGAGATTATTACCACCACTTCCAAAAACCTCTTCCTAAATGGCTTGACCTAACAATTGAAACTATGAGATACATGCCATATTAATAAAAATAGAATAGATGCATCAAAATCAGTATTCTGTGTTTTAAAAAGTCTTGAGTTGATTTTAAGTAATCAAATGGAACTACAGTAAAGCAATCTCAATATCAGCTATGGTTAAAAAGACCCATTTAAAGTAGAAGGGTACATCTGAGAAAGCAATATAAAAGGACTAATCTAATCATTATTAAAATTATTTAGACAATGGACAAAACTTAAAAGAAACAGTTACAAATAAAATAGCAAAGGCGGCCATTAATTAAACATGTTACAAATATTGAGACAAAAGCTAAAGTATTAGCCAATGCATAAGGAAAGCTTTCTCTTTGGGAACATGTTGTTTTTATTACTGGATTATAATAAAAGAAATCACGTGTCAGTGATTCTGTCAATAGTTGATGGTTGTATACAGCACATAATCTAAAGAAATAGATGCAATTAATTATTTGGGAAGAAGTCTCAGATCAACCTTTTTTAGAATAACAGTAGAGGTAATTCTCAATTACTGACCACATTGTGTCTGGCCATTCCATTGCTAAGTAATGTGGTCATAATATGAAAGTCATGTGACCATGCCAGACATACAATGTCAGTCCATCTGTTCCAGCTGTGGTTCTTAAGTGAATAACCACAGGCTGTTAAGCACAACATTACTGGACAGTAACTTCCTGTTAGCTTTTCTAATGAAGGTCACAAATGACCATAGGACAACGGGACACTATGACCATTGTAAACGCACGCCAGTTATCTAGTGCCCAAATTGCAATCACAGAGAGGTTGCAATGGCTACAACTTTGAGGACAGAGAGTCTCTTTGTTTAGTGTGCTTGTAAACTTTGAATGGTCACTAAATGTGTGGTGGATAAGGGAGGAATATCTGTAGTCATTCCCAAAGACAGGAGGTATCATACAGGCATTTCCTGATATACACTTATCCCATTAGTGTACCAAGATGATAAAATATGCACATCAATATTGGTCAATAGATTATACTCAATGATTGGTAACTATATTAATCTAGATTAAATTGGATTGATCAAGAGCAAATAGATTAGAAATCCAATTAGGTATGTTCTTAATATTCTATATGGAATTTAAAAACTGGCCTTTTTATTCTAGATGCTTACGAAGTCTGCAATATGTATGATAGTCATACCTTTTTTAAAAGGCTATTTTTTAAAAAATGCCAAACTCCAATGTGATTTTTATTCCCAAGAATGTCTCTGGGACCACCAAATGCCTCTTATAAACTATCTAAAAATGCTAAGCAGGTACAAGAAAGAGGACCCAAGTAAGAGAGAATACAAGTTAGTAAGTGAAATATGTACTTTGGAATTTGTCCATAGGCATCTGAAAAAGTGAGGAATAATTGTTTCTTATGTCATTATGCAAATGACAATTTACATTCTTATGCAAGACATCATGGGACAATTATATACTCTCATCACTTGTACAATGATGTCATAATACATATGTTATTTTGATGTCTTTGGGACTTATTACAGATGCTGCTAAACCTGTTATATCCCCTGGCAGGCATTTTGTAAATGGGAAATCCCTTCCCTCAGAAGTCATTTGTGAATATATGTCAAAATTCTAAATGAACCCATCAGTGCAAAAAAATTGGGGATCCGAGACATATACTAAAGAACTTGCACTTTGTAAATTTGAACTGAATACTCAAATATGTACCAAGAATTATCAGGATTTTTATTTAAAATAATCTGATATTTCCAGAGAAAGACTTAAATATTAACTATATATTATGAGGACTGTGGTAATCGTTTCTCTTTCATTTAAAAAAACCCTGAAGGATTGTTCAAATGCTTCTCCATATCATTTTTTATACTCAAATTTATTACTTTACCCCAGAGAGGAGTCTTTGATACTCACACAGTTTTCTCAATTTCACTAGTTTAAGAAAATTACTTTCAAGTTGAAAACTCATCATGACAAACAAAAGGGATTAGTAGTACTTTTATAGAAATAGCCATTCTTCACTTGAAATGACAGTGCTTTCAGGGGTTTTTTTTTTAAATATTCCCTCTTGAATTTAATATAGTTGCCTATGGTAACTGGAAGGACTCCTTTGGTGAAAACACCCCAAATCCTGTCTATAAGGATAAAGAGGTAGGATTGCAATGTTCACTTATTCTCTCTCCTGAGCTACAACCCCTAGTAATAGCTGTTTGAGAAGATCTCCCAATCATCCTGAAGAAAATTTGAAATATAGGAGAGAGAGAATATCAAGCAAAAATCACTTGTGAGATTACCCAGTTGGCTCCATTAATTGCAATTTAAAATAGAAACTATACAAAAAGAAGAGAAGTAGAATTTACTCATTTGAAATACCCTAAATAGAACTAGGCAGATTATTTTATCAAGCCTCAAGCAGTTTTTCACAATCAGCTGGCTTTTAATACTTTTACTCACCAGCTCGGAGGGGTCGTGGAACTCCTCCCACAAAAATAGTTTTTCTGGGATCTAAAGGTTGAGAACCATCCATTACAAAGTCACTGTCGCTTAAATTCCAAGGTCGAATTTGTACCTGAAATATTCCAAAGATCAACTTCCTTTTAATCTGCCTTTTGAAAATTAATCTAATACCAACAACTTTTATGCAATGTTTTATCTATCTATACATATCAAAATCAACTCATGGGCTAAAATGTTTTAGAAGTCCTCTTTACAAAAACATGTTTTCCATGAAAACTTGCAGTAAAACCATTAACAACATCTACACTGTGGCTTGACCTTGTTTCATGACTATATTAACTAAAGAACACAAAATACACATTAGCCTTTGCCAATATAGCAAGATTAGTCTCATACATTGGTTGCCTACCATAGAAAATGATAAATTTCTATAGACCATCCTGGAATCTCTTCGATCGTACTTTTACAGTAATGTCTGTCAATTATAATATCAACTTGTTTTGCAAGTAGGAAAAATTAGTCAAAGCTTAGTGTAAGAGGTTCACTTCTGAATGGCATAGCAACACAGAATATTAGGATAAGCAGAAAGATATACAGCTTACTAGTTTATTTAAGATGCCCACAAAATGTGTAAACCTATTCTCTGAAATATCAAAGCAACATAGAGACACTATAATATTAATACAACTTAGGTCAAATATGAAGCATCCAATATACCATGAATAGTTGACAAGTACAGAACAGAATAAGAGTTGTGAGTTACAAGATAATAAAGCACCTGCAAACATGAAGATGTAAAGATTTTGCTGTTGCAACATGAAAAATTTTGATGAAAAACACAGAACCTCAGATTCAGGTGCAGAACACAGAATATGATAATTCATAAACTATTCGATATATATCTTAACAAAGTACTCAACTTAGTTTATATCAGATAAAAATTTTCTATCCTTTCAATCTTGACTCACTCAGTTTTTCCTTTTATATGAGAATAAAGTCCAGGCTATTTTGTAGTTTACATAATTGTTCAGTATCTATAATTAATAACCTTTCTTTTACAGTATCCATTTTTGCTATTACAATCTAGGAAGCAATCAAATCTTAAATGCAGAAATATCCACATAAAATGATTCACATATATTACTGACCACAACTGGACTTTCAACTCTGACATTAAGTGATGTACCATATTTTTCAGAGTATAAGATGCACATTTTCCCCCCCTAAAAGAGGCTGAAAATTTGGGTGCATCTTATATTCCGAATGTAGCTTTTTCGAAGCTTTTTTCCAGCCTTAACAAGGCGCTAATGAGCAAAGCGATCTTCCAGCTTCACCTGCTTTTCTCATTGCTTCTCTCTCCGAAGATCAGCTGTGCTTTAGAAGCTGTTTTTTATCACCAATGCTCAAAACCAGCGAACTAATCTGCTGAAGCTGAGCAGACTAAGGACTCTAGCCAGATGAATACCTGGTAGGCAGAATTTTTTTTCCCCTATTTTCCTCCCCCTAAGGTGCGTTTTATACTCTGGTGTGTCTTATATTCCAAAAAATACAGTAGTTGTAAAATGGAAAATCACATACCACGACCATCTTATGATGGCGGTTTGGAAGTTCCATCTGCAGTCATTAAGAAAATCACCATGGGTCATTAAATTTGACATCATGTAATCATGGCTTGCAACTTCCTGCTGACTTTCCCAAGACTCTGCTTGTGAGGAGCTGGTTGTAAAGATTGCAAACTGTGATCATGGGACTGTGAGATATTGCAACTATCTAAATATATGCCAATGCCATCTTAGAGGACCAGTTGTAAGTCTCTTTATTCAGTCCTGTTGTAACTTCAAATGGCTGCTGAATGAATGGTTGGTAAGCAAGGACTTCCTGTATATGCATGTAGGATCTTATTCCAGAATAAATGATACTAGACAATCTAATGGCAGGGTTGAAGGGCCAGGTGTATCCCTACACAAAGCCCTAAATTACTTATAGATTCCTACAAAATGTGATGCTAAATCTATATATTCAAACTGGAATAGAGACAGAATCTGAACTAAAAATTAAAAATTGAACATATTGGATTTTTAAAAAATCAACTTAAAATAAAATCCTGCCTAGGAGAATGTGTTGAGCCAATCAACCCATTTGCTAACACTACACTATAAACAGACTCCATCTGTCTGTTCAACAACCCCATCTACTGTCTGACTAATATAGAATTGCCCATCTGAAAACCCTATTGGCCTGTCTCTTTGGGGCAAGATGATGTAGCAGGTAGCTATAGTTTGTGTTTTTATATCCTCATTGCGTGATTGTCCACTTGAGCCTGCCTCTCTGCTACACTCCTCCCAGTCTCGGGACCAATTCAGCTTGCTATGTTCCACCTCCCTTGAACTGACTAGAAACTGTAGTAAGGTAAGGTAAGGTAAGGTAAGGTAAGGTAAGGTAGGTGGGAGGGAGGGAGGGAGGGAGGGAGGGAGGGAGGGAAGGAAGGAAGGAAGGAAGGAAGGAAGGAAGGAAGGAAGGAAGGAAGGAAGGAAGGAAGGAAGGATAAGCAGATAAGCATCTGCTCAGCTGTCAGGAGCATAAAGATTCTGGTTCCTGATAAACTTGTAAACAGGAAAGGGATAAAGCAGTTCTTCCCCTTTTCATGCTTCTCAAATTAAACATGCACAACTCTGAACTAAATGCTTGTTATGATTTCAACAGATAACATATTAAGGTTTAAATATCTCCTTTAAAATGTCCTTCTATAAGTAGCACTATAAAATAGAAAGAAACCAGGATTACAGAAACACATTCCTAATTTCATTTTATATAAAGGGGTTTATATTTTTTGAACAACTGCCTCTACCATCTAATACCACATGTTAAATTCCTTTTAATAAGGAAAAGATTTTTAAAGTAATTTTAAAAAGTAATTTATTTACTTTGGGGGGGGAGGAAATGTAAAAACTCTTTATGATCCAACCCTTGAAAGACAGAGGATGTTCAAACAATATCCTCTACAATAAAAAATGTAGTTTTTGCTACTTAATAATGTTTTGAAAGCTAAAGGAAAGTTGGGTGAAAAGAGAATGCATTTATTTACTTAGGCTAAGTGATCTGTCTGAATGGAAAGCATTTAGTTTGTTCATTTAAGTGGTTAGTAGCTGAACGCAGATAAGCTAATGAATATTCTGTACTGAACATTTTCAAAAGAACAACAAAAATCTGATAAATCTTATATGTGAAATAAGTAGATATTACATATCCACAGCTAATACCATTTTATTTACTGTTTTAAAATTTCATTCTATGTAGAATTTTTATACTTTCCCCTCAGTAACAATATAGGGGGAATGTTGGAACTTATAAATCTGAAACAATGAGTCAAGTTATTTTGTGTTATTTGCTGTATTGGGACAATCACTCTGTTTTCATTGACTTTTTTTAGTAAATAGTCCAATATTTTACATTTCCATTATTGTAAGCCAACCTTTTTGAACTGAGCAGCATATAATGTAAGCCATATGTTTATATACTGGTCAATTCCATATATATATAAGGTATATTATTATTGTTATTCCTATTACTCAACTGAATGTAATATGATACAGGCAAGAACATGCTATTTGATGCTTCTATGCTAGTTATTATGATTCCATGTCATTGTATATTATGAAGTACATTGCTCGCTCGCTCTCTTTCACACACACACACACACACACACACACACACACACACACTGTGTATGTGTGTGTGTGTATGAGAAAGAAAGAAAGAGAGAAATTGTATTAGTTATTAATTATGTATTAGTTATTAGTGCTTGTTTGTTATGTATGTATATTTATATTCTTATTTGTTTGCTCAAGGAAAACAATAAAGTTTTAGTCATCAATCTAAACAATTCAAATGTATGGTATCTCCGCAATTCTCTTGTGGAGAAAGTAACATAATTTGAACCTTAAGTCAGCAGAATGTTGCAATGCTTACTGAACTCTGATCATAATGAGTTTAAATAGATATGCTGAATGAGTAAAATCAGCACTGAGGTAATTTTATTTTGTCTTCTTGAATCTTAATTACAGCTGTTTTGTTGAGATGAAGAATTTTTAAACACATGCCAAAGACGAGGACAGAGTGTTTTAGGATTCCCAGTGTACATAAAATGAACATAATGGACAGTATAATGGATGCAATGATTATATTTGAATACACAGATGACCTTCAATGTAACCTTGAAGGTTACCAGTACTACCTTAAGAAGATTAAGCAAACTCAGGATTATAGTCCTAAAACTGCCCTCATCAAACTGAACAGGCAACTCCTTTTCAGAACATTTTGTTTCAATTATTGAAAGAAATGACAACATTATAATTTTACTTACTGGTTTGTCCTTAATAGTGGGACTTGATACACATAAATAAAGTTTACCATCTTCTTCTAGACAGGCATCTATCAGAGCTTGAACAGAGCTTTCTTCCTGGAATAGCAGAAAAGCATAACCTTGGAGGAAAATAATAAAGTTAGTAAATACAAATTATAAAAAATACAGTACAAAACAACCAGATATAACATGAAGGTTGTAAAATAACACAGTATTTTCAAAATGTCTTCAAAAACACAATATCCCTGACCCCAAACCATAACATTACAGGTTGTCCTTGTTTAGCAAACACAATTGGGACTGGCAACTTAGTGGTTAAGGAAGAAGTTGCTAAGTGAAAACACAATTGTGTTTAGGATCTTACTTCAGCTTATCTTCACTTTATAGACAAGATGGAAAATGCAAGGAATGATCATAATTTTACTTTTTTATCACCACTGTAACTGAACAGTTGCTAAATGAGGCAGTTTAACTGGTTGCTAAACAACGACTATATGTAGTTATTTTTTCACGTTTTTAAAATTCACTTATAGCTATCCTGCCAATAAGCAATCATGAAGTATCAAATATTTAATTGAAATCAACATATAGCATATCTATAGCATTCCTATAATTAAGGAGAATTGTCCAACCAATAATTAAATAAGGTTAATCTGGAAAGACATGTTCTTGGCAAATCTATGCTGACTGCATATATTTATTGCATTATTTTCAGGGTTCTTATATATGAATGTGTTTATTAATTGCTCTAGGATTTTCTAAAGCTATCTATATAAGATTGAATGATCTATAGATTGCTGGATCTTTTTTTTCATATTTTCAAAGACGGGGACAAGATTTGTTCTCCGCTCATTTTTTCACAATTACTCAAGGATCATATATAAAAATTATATAACCAACTCCTTTGGTATTCTAGGGTACAATTTTTCTAGCCTAGAGTTTTTAAACTATTCACTTCATATTATAGGGTTTATTCTGGCTTTCACAATTATCTATGTATCAAATATTTTCTTATTAGAGACAACTGAACCAAATTAGTAATTGGGTAGTTCTCTGTTTTCTTTGTTTCTTGTTCATCTCTCTTATTTATGTTTTGGTTTAGCTTTAGTTTTAAAAAGTCATCTGTGTGCAACCATTTATATAATTCATAGCATTCCAATGTTCTATCTATAATTGTAAATGATAAACTATGATTATGAGATTGGACAGAATTGATTTTCCTTTAAGAATGTATTTATATTTTATTTGTGATTTTTTTTTCAGTAACATAATATTTACATAATAATAGAAATGATATTGTGAACTAAATAATCATTAGAATAATAGAAATTACATATAACGTATTTAACAGAGTAAACAACATACCTAATTAATGCATGTTATAAATTCATAATAAATTAACTAGCACTATAATCTGCTAGTTAAATACACGCAAAAAAAGTCACTGTTTCCTTAGTAATTTTATAAATAGGAAAGCCTGATAAATTATTCGGTATCATGCACAATAACAATATCCCAAGGATAATATCAATAAATTTGATGGATTAACAAACAGGAGGTTGTTTGGGAACTAAAGGTTAAAATTTGAGCATCTGGAGATGTCTGGAAAAATCAGAAGATGTTAATTGTTTCAATAGATTAGGAAAAACATAACCATTCTTATGGCATCCAGCAACTTAATAGCAGAATAAATAATTATATTCTAATTATATACCTCCCATAAGAATGTGAAACATGCAAAGGAAGAACAGTAATGCAGACAATATTTTTATTTGGCAGCTACTGTATATAGTGCTACAAGGAACGGATGCAATTTAGGTGAAGAAGAAGCCAAAAGAATAAGGGAAGAAACACCAGAATAGACCAGAGCTTTAGTTTTTTCCAGTTACAATCTGGCTTCAAGTTAGTTGGAATTTTCCTCAAATATAACTGCTGAATGCCTTGTTTTAAACAAATGAACTACTTTATTGCACTGAAGGATAGAGACATTTTGTTTTCAAACACAGAACTACGCAACAGAGAAAAAATTATGAATCATATACAGATAGTACTCACTTAACAACCGATCACTTTAAGACTGTTATGAGAAATCCCCAAAAGTTACTTATGACCCTCCTTGAAGTTAAAACTGCCATCCTCCCCCATCCCACCACAGTCACATAATCTCATTTCAAGTATTTAGCAACCGGTCTGAATTTATAGAGGTTGCAGCATCCTGCAGTCACAAGATTTGCAATGTTTTTTGCCAGTTTTCAGAGAGTGGATTTGCTTAATGACCCCATGGTTCACTTAATGACCACATGATTTGCTTAGCAACTGTGGTGACTCATTTTATGGCCATTGTAAAAACAGTCGTAAAATCAAATCAGGAAATGTGGTGACCCACTTAATGCCTGCAATGAATTGCAATGGAAATTCCAGGCTCAATTGTGGAGACATGTTTCTAGTGTTTATTTTATGAACTTTAAATATGGACACCTAGCAATGAGAATTTTACTGAGGTATTATATAGTGGACTCCTTAGTTGAGGTAATCTCCCATCTAATGCTGAGATCTTGCAATTCTAGGAATTCTAACAGAGTTTCTAATCATTATGTTGTAAGGTGTCTGCTAAAATTCTGACAGCTCAGAAGTCAGTTATAAATAATCTGAAACAGTTGTGACAAAGTGTTTATCACTTTCAGGCAGACATTCATGGGCAACTGGCATGCATTTTGAAAGCTGTTTCTCATATTAGTGCCCTAGCAAAAAATAGAAAAGACTATATCCTTGTCTCCTGCTAAAATATATTTCACCCAAGAATGTTTTTAATAAACACAAGAGAGCACTGATTTAATCTTCCAAAATCCAGGATGCCTTGAGAACTCAGTAATTCTTTATTGGAGTTCTCCTTCCTAAACCAAAGATTATATTAAATGGTATGAAGAAATTCAGTAATGCTATAAGCAGAAAGAAAATTGCACTAAAATGATTTTTCACCAAAGCACAGAAATTCCACTTTGAATATAGAAGTGAAATATGATAAAAATTTAATAAATTGGAAAAACTTATGAAATGCTGCTGCTATGAGTGAAGAATATTCCCTTGTTATTCTTGTATGTTCCGATGCTTCTAAAACATAAAAATGAGGAAGATTTCATAGTGTTTTGGGGAATATAGAAGCTGCTGGCTTTTTCCTCTTCCTGGCACCTGAGCAGAATCTCTATCAGATTATAATCTTTAGCACAAACAGAAAAGGCTAAACTGTTAATGAAAAAAGAATATTAGGAACTGAATGCATATTAGGCCTCTGATAAAATAAAAATAAAACGTTAGCATACTACAAAATAAATTTATAGGTTAATATATTAATAGCTTCATTTAAATAATCAAGGTAGTTTTAACTTTCTCATTCATAGATATTTTATACCTATTGAAAGATACACTTTCATTCTTCATCACAAGTAAATGCACTAGCATTTGCAAAGAAAAATTTAAAGAGTGCTCTAAATATTAAAAGGTTACTGGAATAAATGCAATTGTTTTTAACAGTAATTATTATGTACCATGTTTTTGAGAATTATTTTGACATTATTCTGATAAGGAAATGTTTGGATATTTTAAAAAGGTACAAAAACATTTGTATCCTACACTCTGTGCTCTGATCACACTTTTTCAATAATAGTGAAGAACAGTCAGAATTGTATAGTGTATAATTCTAGGATTGTGGAAAATGGTACTTATTATGATTACAAAGTGTGGTATTGATTGTCCTATCATGAATAATACCAATGTCTTTATGTGAAATTACCCACCCAGTCTGGATAGTTATTATACAAAAGATTCAAATAACTTCTGTGTTGCAGGATATCAAGAAAAATGGTTATGAAACCACAGAAAACACAGTATGATTATGGCTAGAATTTCACTGCAGACATGCAATGGCATATTCAGCCTTAGAAATAGATAACAAAAGTTATAGATGACAAGGAAGATGAAGCCAATATTTCAAACATTGAACAATGTATTTAGAAATGTATTTATACATGGAGAAGAACATTTTCCTGCTTCACAAAACTGATATAATTACCTTTAGGTGGAAAATATGACTTGCTTTCAGCTTTGTGAGGCCAGTCCACCACAAGAGGTCCAAACCTACGAAAGCTAGCAGTGATTTCATCTATAACAAAAGAATAATTAAGATTCATCAGAAATAAAATGAATGATAAAACTATGTAATTTTCCTTAATGGTTCTGATTTTTTAAAGAACAGAAAGTCATCCACTTACAACCATTCATTTAGTGACTGTTTGAAGTTACAGCAATATGAAAAAAGTGACTTAAAACGGTTCCTCACACTTATAAACATCACTGCATCCCCAGAGTCAGTGATCAAAATTTGGGCACTTGACAACTGGCATGATGATGGTTGTAGCATCCCAGGTCATGTGATCACCAATTATTACCTTTCCAGCCAGCTTCTGACAAGCTAAATCAATGGGAGAACCCAGATTTGCTTAATGATCATGTGATTCATTCAAAACTGCAGTGATTAACTTAACAATTGTGGCAAAAAAGCTTGTAAAATCAGGCATGAATCATTTAACATCTGCCTTGCTTAGCAACAGAATTTCTAGTCCCAACTATGGTTGTAAGTCCAGGACTACCTGTATCTCATGTGCCTGAAGTTGAAGTTTTGCAGTTTTGGAACTACAGGTATGCAAAATGTTTTGAGCGTGAAATCCCATGAAATGTTGAGCATTCAGAGCAAAACAGAACAGAATAGAATAGAATATATTCTTTATTAACCAAGTGTGATTGAACAACCAAGGAATTTGTCTCCGGTGCATAAGCTCTCAGTGTGCACACATGCAACAACAAAGGGATGTCATAGATCATAAATCATAAATGAACTGTTTTGAGCATTTTTGAGGTGTTTTGAATTTGAAAAAAGAGCTATTCCAACCCTGAATGTATCAAAGGCAAAAGCAGAAGTGCCTGCCAGCTACCCTAAATATCTGTTGAAAACACCTCCAAAATACTGGAAAAAGTCACTGTGTATTTGAAGCAGTACTTGTACATCAAAACAAGATGTTTCACTATATATATTTCAAAATATTTATATATTTCAAAATATTTCAAAACAAAACCTTATTTGGAATCAAATTTCTTAAATTATTTTTTTACTCTGTGTTAACTTCTTTGTCTTGTCTTGTATCTGTCTAGTTTTTTTGCCTTTTTAAAAAAAATGCAGCAGAAAAAGAACCTGTCAATGAAGCTGAGGGCTACTGACTAATGCTAGTATACTGCTCATATGTAATGTAAATGTAGCTCTAGCTATGGAAAATATCATAGCCTGATATGATAATTTAGTGATGATAATACAGTACCTCTAATTCTTCTAGTATAGATAGTCCTCAACTTACAATCACAATTGACCCCAAATTTCTGTTCCTAAGGGAGACAGTTGTTAAGTGAGTTTTGCTCCATTTTACAACCTTTGTTATAAAATGATTGCAGTTAAGTGAATCACTGCAGTTGTTAAATTAGTAACACGGTTGTTAAGTAAATCTGGCTTCTCCATTTACTTTGCTTGTGAGAAGGTTGCAAAAAGTGATCACATGATCCCAGGACACTCCAATTGTCATAAACATGTGCCAATTGCCAGATATCTGAACTTTGATCACATGACTGTTGGGATTCTGCAATGATTATAAGTGTAAAAATGGTGATAAAGGCACTTTTTTCAGTGCCATTTTAACTTTGAATAGTCACTAAATGAATGGTTGTAAGTCAACCATGTATAATTATAACAAAGAATTTGGATCAAAATAGCTTAAATTGATTTACAGTCCCAATTAGTAATTTCTCCATAGGACAGGGAATATGAAATACTTTTAATTTTTCTTTTATTCATATTGAACCAGTTTAGATAGCAGTACTGTTTTTTTCTGTCTAAGGTATTGAACAGAATTCACTACTGTGTTGGTAACTTAAACGTAGTAAGTAATAGAACTCAGGGAATTTACTGGACTACAGTGTAAACTGCCAAAGTTTAATTGTCACTGGGATGGTGTTATCAACATTATCTTGTCTTCTTCTGTCTCCTCTATTTCTCTGTTTGTATATAGGCAATAGAGAAGGGGAAGAAAGCAGAAGTAGTCAAGATGAATGTGTATACATATTTATTTATTTATTTTATTTTATTTTATTTTATTTCTATACTGCCCTTCTCCTGCGGGACTCAGGGCGGTGTACAGCCAAGATAAAACATTGCATATAAAATTTAAAAACAATTTAAAAAACAATTAAATAATTTCAGCCCAAGATATTAAAAGCAACCCAATTAAAACCGAATTCAATTAAAACTGAGAGGATGGGATCAAGCCAGCCATATATCAAGCCATATATACTGTGTATATGTATATGACTGAATGTATACACATATACACAGGTTTATTTTTTTAAAATGAGTCCCAATCGTTTTTACACCTTTTTATACTTCCATACATTTGCATGTACAAAAGTTCTTCAATTAATAAAATCCATGCACTCAGAATATAAGAGCTCACTCTGTTAATCTGTTTTTTAAAGAAATGAAAGGCCACTATAATGCTGAGCCTTACCTGTCAGTAATTTTTAAAGGGCAAAAAATCCCTATACCCTTCCTCCCACCATTCCACTGTACCTTCATCAATGTCAGGAGGCAGACCTCCAACAAACACCTTCCTAGAATAGCGTTCGACTCTTTCACCATTCTGACAACGGGTTGGAGAGTTGAGACCTGATGATAAAGACTGGTCACCATGACTGTCATCCAGAAAGCCATCTTCAAAAGGAAACAGTGAAGATCGACCTGTGAAATATGTTACAGTGGCTTAAAAATCAGACATTTACACATCTGATTCAAATATGTATAGACGCGCTCCATTAATAAATCTACATAGCTTAACATGCAAATCATTATTTTCCTTCAATATTTTAAATTTTTCATATCATATTCTACATACAAATATATTTTCAAGTAAATTAGGAGAGTTTGAATTCTGGATCTTCAATCACTCAAACAGAATGTCATTAGCTTCTGAGGATGGGCTACAAGCATACATTCCTAATATTCATGTTAACTAAACAAGTAGAGATAAATTCACATGCTATACCTCCAATCAATTTGTGTTTACTTGTGGTTTGGCATACTCTCCAGTCCTATATATGGAAAACCATAATCCTGATGCAAACATAGTCTAGAAACTTTTCTAGGGATGGCTAGCTTGAACAGTTGCCCAGAGGATATTATTAAGCGCCTATTCTCTCCTGCTCAGCATATACTTGCAAATTGCCAAAGTGAATTCAAAAGTTAATTTTAGTCACCTTGGAAAAGAAGAGTTATCAGAAACTAGTAACATATTTTGCTTACTGAACCTACGTGCCCGCAAAATCATCTTATAATTCACAAGTTTCTCCCTCTCAACACAGTCATTTTCATTAGAACATAAGCCTAAAAGCAGATCTGTCACATTTAATGTTCTTTATCTAATACTCAGATTATAAAGATTATAAAAATCCAATATGAAATATTAATATGTTCCATCATTTAGAATATCTATGACTCACACAGCGTCCATAAATCTTTCTCACTGTTGTGCAATATGTTTTAAGCGTAACTAATTTAAATGAAAACCTGAACAATTTTGTACATTTCCCTTTTTAATTAAGGTGCTTGTTTCAAAATAAATTTGACCACATAATAAACTTTCTTTCCTGAAGCCAACAGAATAAAATACAAGCACAAGCAAATAATGCCAAGTTCTTCTAATTCTCTTTTTCTCTTTGTGTGTCTATGTATCCATGCATATATTTATGCAAATATTATGGACTGCAATACGTTATAAGTGATAGCATCTAGAAATCTTGGCTTATATTGAAAAAGCTAAGCAAGATGACAATATTTGGATAGGAGACCAACTAGAAATCCCAGGGTTTAGACCACGGGTGTCAAACTCAATTTCATTGAGGGCCACATCAGGGATGTGGTTGACTTTGGGGGGCCGGGCCGGTTTGGCCAACTGGGTGGGCGTGGCCATCTTGCCGCCACTCACTGGGCATGGCGGAATGGGTGGACATGGCCAGCTGGGTGGGTGTGGCCAGCTTGATGCCACTCCCCAAACTGCTGGCATGTTTCATCTTTCATTGGGTAGACCAGGCTGAAGCCACACTAGCCCGATGTTTCCTCTTCGTATTGGGTAGACCGGGCGAAGCGAAGCGGCTGGTCCCTTATATTTTCCAGGACGGTCCCATGGACCGGATTTGACCACATTACGGGCTGGATCCGGCCCACCGGTCTTGAGTTTGACACCCCTGGCTTAGACTAAATAGTGAAAGCAGCATCAAATCAATTCAACATTATTGTCAAGAAAAGAACCTTTATATCTTTCTATAGCTACTCGCTCAGCTCAAATGAGATTTACATTTTTGGCAAGAACCTAAGGGATTTCCTATAAGGAAGTTTTTTCTTCCACTATTCGGCCCTGAAATCTATATTTGGCTCTGAATTGTAAAAAGCCTTTTCAAAGGATTAGTGTCTCTCCTAAAAAGATGATCACCCGGTTTGGAGAAATTCTCCATTGCATAACAAGCACCCACATTCCATCCCAGGTTCAATAAAACTCCTGGGGAATAATGCGGGGCCAGTTATTCAGTGGAGAATTGCTCCAAACTGGGTCCTATTTCATTTGTTTAAGAGAGACACTGATTTTCTTGAAAAAGGCTTTTCAGTAACTTGGGTGACTGCTGGCTGCTATGGTAAGAATGGAGCAGGAAACTCCTTCAATAAAACTCTTTATGTTAAATTATATTAGATTCCAAATCTACACCACAGTATTCCAGCCCCTATTCTCATGTCACTTGTGCTTAGAAGAAATTATCCTAAACACCTAGAAAGTTGTTAGATACAACATTGGTTAATTTGACTTCCACATTCAAGTACTATGCAGATATGCAAGTCACTTGGCAAGTTCAAGTATCTTTCAAGATGAAAATATTGTTCTGAAAAAGTAGAACCAAATTCTCTTATCATTCACTAGTTAATAGTGGCTCAAGATACTAGTATTCATTTTTTAGCAACTACTATAATGTTAATATAAATAATATTATGAACAGAACATTTTATAAATGATAAGAAGAAACATTTCAAAACAAACCAATGTATGTAAGTCTGGGCCAGTTGGCTCTAGTGGTTAGGGTGCTGACCTAGAAACCAGGAGACTGTGAGTTCTAGTGCTGCCTTAGTCATGAAAAACTAGCTGCGTGACTTTGGGTCAGTCACTCTCTCTTACCCACCCCCCTCACAGAATTATTGTTATGGAGAAAATAGGAAGAGGAAAGTGTATTAGGTATGTTTGTTGCTTTGAGCTATTTATAAAAAATAAATAAAGTCAGGATAAAAGGATTAAGCATTTTTTTAAAAAAATATTTCATATATATTTCATATATTTGTTTATAAATATATACTAATGTGTTTACATGACCTAATCTTGGTACAAGGGAAAGGACCTTTCTCCTGATGCCCGCTTACAGAAATAAAATTTGCTTCTTCTACAAAAGATCAAAGCTTGTTTTTGTTACCAAAAAGTGTCCAACTGGTAAAGAAGAAAACAAGACTTCTAAAATAGATTAACAGCGAAGGACTGGCCTGCAGTTCTTCTCCCAAGCTCCCTTTTCGCTGGCAGAAGAACCGCGGGCATTCGTTCGCTGTTTCCAGGGCGGCCCTGCGGGCCAGATCTAAGCACCACATGGGCTAAATACGGCCCCCAGGCCTTGAGTTTGACACCCCTTTTAGATGGAATCATTCCCTTTTGTTTTTTTTCAGGTTTTGCTGGCAGAGGGTTGCAGGAGGCCGTCGCAGTCGAAAGCAGAACTCAAACACTCATTTTCACTGGCAGAGCACTCGGGCCACCACCTGCGCCCCTGAAACAAGTGATGTTGAGCTGGCCACCCCCCCATGGCCACACCCCCATGGCCCCCCAATGTCAAACACAACCCCAATATGGCCCTCAATGAAATTGAGTTTGATACCTCTGATCTAAAATCTTAGACTCTAAACAAGGGCCCACAACACTGGCTACCAGGCTAAGGAGACATGCTAAAGAAACAAAGGCCAAGAAGATAAATGTCTTGTTCTCCAAAGAACCATCCAAGGTGTCCTCCCAATTGCAGTGCAACAACACAGCAACAGCAGAGCTACCAACAGCAGATACTGAATAGTACTGGAAGAATATAGCAGAGAAAGAGGAGACACATTAACACCAGTGAGGTGGCTGCAGGACTTGAGAATAGACCACAGAAATCCTCCAGAATAGGAACCAGTCACTATCACAGTAGCAGACTCTAAAAGTGGATCAAGAACATGAAGAGCTGGACAGCACTTGGCCCAAAGCTGATCCACACCTTCAGACTAAAGAGACTAACAGCAATGAATGAATACCTAACAGTACAGTTGAACCAGTTATTAGGAGCTGGCTTCCACCCAGACTGGTCAACACAAGGAAGGACAGTATTGATCATGAAAAATCCCCATAAGCGAACAGCACCCTTCCAATGAGCAGCTGATAACATACTTTCCCACAACATAGAAAGTCCTATTAGACATCATAGCTGTCAAGCCACAGGATCATATGAGCTAATACTTGAGCACAACTCAGTAGGTATAATAAACAATACCTGAGACTCAAAACTACAATTGGTCATAGACAGAACAGTCACCCGAGACTCAAGATGGACCATCAAGAGATGGCTGGCACTGAGAAATCCTATCAGTAGCTGGAAAAGGCCAAACTAAAAGACAGCACTGAGGGACTGATCATAGCAGTACAAGACCAGCACTATGCACCAGTTCCATAGAAGCAGAGGTCTACCATACTAGATAGGACCCAAAGTACAGATTGAGAAGTACAGACACAATCCAATGCAAGGTGTCAGGGTGAAAAGTGCAGGCAGGATATACTGAATGGCATAATCAAGTAGCAAGCACTATAGTATGTAAAGAAACTATGCACCATGTGTAGACAAGACCCTCAAATCCAGATGGGAGATTCCTTAGACAGTCATGGAGAATAATAGGACTAAGATCCTGTGGGAGTTCCAAATCCAGATGGATAGGAAGGTACTGACTATCAACCAGATATCGGGGCAATAGACAAGGACCAGAAGACAGAAGATAGTGATGGTGATAGATGATGGTTGATATAACAGAGCCAAACGATTGAAACAACAGGAAGAAGTGTGAGAAACTGGAAAAATACCAGGGCCTGAAGGTGGAACTGGAGAAGATGTGGAAAGTAAAGGCCAAAGTGGTCCCAGTGTAGTAGGATCACTTGGGGGTTGTGACTCCTAAGCCGGGACAGTAACTCTGAAAGATTCCAGGAACAACATCAGAGATCTCTGTCTAGAAGACTGCAATACTAGGAAGAGCTGTCCAATATTAGGCAGAAACCCAGCTGGATGACTTTGGGCCAGTCACTCTGTCTCAGCCCTGGGAAGGAAGCAATGGCAAATCACTTCTGAAAAATCTTGCCAAGAAAATTGCAGGGAATTGTCCAAGCAGTCACCAGGAATAAAAACAACCCAACCCTGACTCAAAGTGACCAAACCCGAATTGCCTTTTTTCTTTTAGGATACAAAGCAACAATTGTAAAAAAACATTCCCAAACAGTCATGGCCTAACTTTCACTTGGTTACAGAACAGACAGGCTCCAGGTATTTTAAATTATGTATCTTTTTCACTCAGTACAATAAATTAGAATTATGGTAGTTGCAACCCAATAATCTAGAAGGCTTGAGATAAAGAATCTAGAATGGATAGTCTTAACCATTTGTAATGATTTTATATTCTTTTTTAATGTTAGTATACATTTAGTAGGTTTGCAGGTCATTAGTTCTTTGCATAGAATATTTCCCCGTTTCCTGAATCAACTAATATTCAATTTCTTTTGGCAACATTGTAGACCATGTTTACTTTAACTCCACAATTCTTGTTAAGTCACATATTAACAAATAGTAAAATAATTTTGTTACATAATTACCAATTAAAATAAAAAAGGACAGTTGTCTAATAACAAAAGAAGGGGGGGGGAGATTTAGATTTAAACAACTTATATCTAAATTCACTTATTAGTGACAATGCATGCCTGGCATTTTTCTACCCTGAGACTGGCAAAAGATAGGCAAAAGAAAACCAGAACTCAGAAAATCAGGTAGCCTTATCTATTCTATAAGAAAAATATGTTAGTTAACTTTATTAGTAATTTTAATTCATCAAATAAAAATTTTACCTACTTTAGCCAAAGGATCAAACTGCAAATATGTTTAGATTCTGCAGTAATCAGCTTCCAGCACAATCAATTCATTAATCTTCATTGATTTCTAATTGAGGATATTATCATCAAAATGCAACTGTGCATCAAGAAACAATCTGCAAAGGCATTGGTTCTAGGCTCTTTTCCTTTTCTTAGTTTTATCGTCAGCAATGAGCAGAAACAAATAGAAGCGCATTCATGATGGTAAAACAATTGCTCTGAAGAAATTTTCCAAAATCAACATCCTGACAGGGAAAGAGAATTCTTTTCAAGTTGAATGCTGCAACTGATGTTGGCAGCATAAAAAAAAAAGGGGGGGGGGTAGAGCCAGTGTAGAAAAATAGAGTCAAAATAGAATGGATAATAGATACTATTATTATCTTCAAAATTATTTTAATCATCTGTATGTATTACACTTATTTCTGCTAGTATCAACATTATGTCAGTACTTTTCATTATCAGCAGACTATCATCATTATCATCAGCAGCAGTATTAATACTCATTTAAAAATCATAGCAATGTATATTTCTCTGTCTGTAACAGAGGAAGCACTCTGTTTTATTGTCTTATTGAAAGGAAGCACAACTAACTTGTTGCAAATTAGATTATTTGATTTTTTGGAGGATATCCTTTAAACATTAAGGGCTTAATTACTGAGAGAGATTTTAAAATACGTAACTTCAAGCCATCCAAATTCAGCAGCAAATTGCAAACTGATCTTGACAAGTTCCAATATGTTAATTCTGACTGGTTTATTTGAGGAGTCAAATTCAGTTACTTGCCTAGAATAAAAAATTATCCCAACTAAACTGAACGATACAAAGTGACCACCATTATGTTCTATTCAGAAAAAATAAGCACATTGGTGCTGGTGCTCTCCAGATGCTTTGGACACAACTCCTAAAATCCATTATCCTAGCTATCCTGGGAAATGCTAGTGGGAGATGAAACAGAAAGAGTTTAAGAGCACCAGCTTGCCTATCTTTCCTCTATCACCTCCCAACGTTGGCAATGTTTACCCTGGCCAGAGGACAGTGGCATGGCTTATACTACTGTTCTAGAATCTATAGGACGACACTGGTAATAAGAGCAACAGAACGAAGACATGCCAGGCTCGCAAAGTCGGGAAAGCTTTGGCTTTAGCATCCAGCTCATTAAGATGAGAAAAAGAACAGCTTCAGATCTTGCTTCTGAACTCTGACAAAGGGGCAGCATGTCATCAAGCAAGGAAAACAAACAGCATGGCAATCTCATGCTATAGTGGAACTAATATACAATAAGCATTATACTGGCAGATTACCAACTGATGCAAAGAATTGCTAAGTGGGTGAGGAAAACATTAAGACAACCCCTCCCCCCATTATTTCCTTTCACCTGATTTTTTTTTTAAAGGTAAATTTTAATGGTGCTGCAGCCTGCAATCATAAAAAACAATGGAGCAGAAAGGTAAAACTGGTAATAATGTGAGGTGTGGAATTAGAGTATGGTCAACAGTATTTATTATCCAATTTTAAAATCACAAACTTTGTCCTGTGTAGTTGCAGCATGCATATATTGGGTTGTACAGAATATGAAGAAAATATATTTTAAAGAATAGATCTGAAATTACACTTCTAGAAATTTTTTCTTTGTAATTTAAAAATTTAATTCAACCTCTGTTCCAGGTCTGCAAAAAGCAAAAGCCAGCTTGATTTAAAAGTCTCAAAATATCTTTAAATCCAAATATTATAAGCCCCTAAAATGTACTAGATCTGAATTTTAATTTAAAATAAAACAAGTTAAAGATTTTTTAAACATCCCTCATTCACAGGTATTTATGTTTAGATAATTAATTTTAATATATTTTATTAAAATTACAATGTAATTTATTGTAATATAAATTGGAATTGTAGTGAGGAAAAAGATACTTCCCCCACTCCAGTCATTTCCAGGGTAAGGAGTTTTGCTAGTGGCATTTGCCTTTTGAGCAAAATCTATGATTTCATATTAATATGGGCTGCATTTTTATCATCTACATCAAATAGATTTCAAGAAAAAAAATTGATAAATGAAAATAGGCAATGTTCCATCCTCTGAAACCACATTGATCTATTTCATATCTTTTAGGGAGGTCGAAGACTGCTAATAAAATCATCTGCTGTTTGACTTTAAGCTTGCCCAAGCATATGTCAGGATATTTCTTGTAAGCATTTATTGCAGATTCCTGGAATAGTCTATTTAAACACATTTTTATTTTATTTTAATTTATTTTATTTAAACACAGAGAGCATAAAGCTTACCTATATGTTTTATCAGGTTTTAAAAATAAAGAAAAACTGCATGCTTACTATTGGAATATATTAATATTGCATTTTTTTTTCCCTTAAGCAGATAAAGCCAATTATCCTTTCTACTCCTACCAGTTTTAGCTTTTAATAGCAGTGAAGTTCTCTTTCAATACTCTCATTTCATTATGTTCATGTAATTGCAAAGCTACTGAGCAGGATAAAGACCAGTATCATTGTTATGGGATGAGAAAAGCAATTCTTGTCTTTTACAAAAATATACAGCTATTTATTCTGTAATTTGTTGCTCTCATGATCATATCTGATGAAGCATTCAAAAGAAAAAATTACCTCGTCTCCGCCCATAGCTCCTGGCTGCATGTAAATAAAAAAAATACAATAGGTATTGGCATAAGAAGAATTATTATATTTATAATTTTCTGCAAATCTCAACTTTGAACAAAATAATTCAGATATTTTAAACGTGGATCAAGCATATGAAATATAGCCAAATGCACAATTCTAGATATATAAAATACATGGGCAAAATATATTTGATACTAAAGAACTTATTGTAAAAGGCACCTAGATGAGAGTACTATTTTTTATAAAAAACAAAAGCAATTATTTAATTGTAATCATTTTAAAAAATCATTTTGTTTAATAAATCAATTTATATAGCATTCTTTAGATCAAGTCATATTAGTTTAAATGGCTAAATATATAACTGAAAATGCAATAAATTAAATATATAGTATTCACTATCAAAACTAATATCCTTATAATCTTGATCATACAACTTCATTCTGAAATTCCAATTTTATCAAACACTCAAAGCAATTTTACATACTGGCAAATAGAATGTAATCTGAGAACATAAAAATTGAACCATAAAGATGTACAAATATATTATATTATATAATATATTATATTATATATTATATTATTTCAAATATAATTGTAACTATTAAAGCACATCTAAACTTATTTCTTATCTCACTACAACAGTAAATGGTAATATTTCCATTTTCTGAAATGATTCAGAATTCAATAATTCTTTGCCTTTTTTGTATGTTCTGCTACTTCTTCCATTGAATGAGTACAGGCTGGGTAAGAAATATGCATTTAGATTTTGAACCAAAAAAGATTTTAGGTACAGGACAGTGGTGGGTTCCAATCGGTGTTACTACCGGTTCTCTTCGTGCACGCGCTTTGCTTGCACGCGCACCAAACTTGCACTCTGCGCAAGCGTGTTAGGTTTTTGGCCAGCTGAGGTACGGCAATCCACTCTGCCGCGCCTATCAGAAATAAAGGTAGGAATAAAGTGGAGGAGAAGGTGCGTATCAGGTAAGACCAATGCCCCTTCTCCATAGTGGTGGATGGGACATACCAAAGCTGGCTGTCCTATGGGTGGGCTGCAGTCTGGTCCAAAGTCCCCTCCTCTGTATGAAGCACTTGACAGCCAAATGCCGCCTCCACCAAGGCAAAGATGTCCAATTTATAGTTCTTGATGAATGGGGAAGGAGAAGACCAAGTTGCCGCTCAATAGACCTCCTTTATAGAGGCCTGCGTTGCCCACGCCGCAGTCGTAGCTGTGCTCTGGGTGGAGTGTGCAGTTATCCGGGAAAGTTTCAGAAGGGCCTGCAGTTCATAGGCCTTAGCAATGGTCGACCTAAGCAATCGTCCCACCATGGAAGGGGTGTCCCTGTTGCCCAATGTGGCCAGCTGGAATGAGACAAACAGGGACTCTGACTTCCTCAGTTCAGTAGTCCATTTGACATAGATGCAGAGGGCCCTCCTCATGTCCAAGGTGTGCCACCTTTTCTCCAAAGGGTGGACTGGGTGAGGGCAGAAGTTAGGCAATATCAGTTCCTGAACCCTGTGGAACCAGGTGTTCACCTTGGGTATGAAGGAGGGGTCCAGCCATAAAGTCACTCTATTTGTGTGAAAGACACACAGGTCCTGTCTGATTGACAGAGCGGCCAGCTCAGACACCCTCCTGGCAGATATAATCGCCATCTTACATGTCAGGCAGCGCAGGCTGGCCGATCTCAATGGCTCACAAGGGCCCCTGGTGAGGGAGTTCAAGACCCTAGACAGGTCCCATGTAGAGTACCTGTGCACTACAGGGGGACATAGATTGGTTGCACCTCTGAGGAATCTCCAGACTGTGGGATGCTGCGCAAGAGACTCCAGCGATCCACACGTCAACACCGAGGATAGTGCTGCCACCTGCCTCCTGATGGTATTGGGCAACAGCCCTTTATCTAGTCCATCCTGGAGAAATTCCAGGATTTGGGCTATTGTCACCTCCGTGGGAGAAATACTTGTCTTGGCACACCAGGTACAAAAGGCCCTCCAAGTGGCATTCTATATACATTCAGTGGAGGGTCTCCTGGAGGCTTAAATTGTTTTGATGACCCTGGAAGAAAATTTGTCCTCCCTCAGAGCGCTCCATTCAAGCGCCAGGCGATCAGATGGAGCTACTGTGGGTCCAGGCGGACCAATGCCCCCTGGCTGAGTGAGGCCTCACTCTGAGGGATCCTCCAAGGTCGAACCACCGAGAGGTTTATGTAGTCTGCAAACCAAGGCCTTCTGGGTCAGTGTAGTGCCAGAAATATAACCTCCTCCAGGATCTTCCGTATCACCCTTGGAATAAGGGGAAGAGGAGGGAAGGCATACAATAACCCCGGAGGCCACAGGCTGTGGAGAGCATCGACTCCCTCCACCCCTGGGGCCGGGAACCTGATGTAAAATCTTGGTAGTTGAGAATTGTCTGGGGTGGCAAACATATCTGCCTCCAGGAGGCCAAAACGGTCCATCAGTTCCTGCAAGAGGGATGGGTGAAGGCACCACTCTGCATGGTCGATGGATGCTCTGCTGAGCCAGTCCACCAGCATGTTTGACACCCCAGAGATGTGCTCCGCTGTGACGGATAACAGGTGCCCAGAGGCCCAGCCGCTTGCCTCCAGCACGAGGGACCTGGAGCAGGTACCCCCAACGATTGACATGCGCCTTTGCAGCCACGTTGTCTGTCAGCACTAATATGTGTTTGTCAGAGACCGACTTCTGGAAGTGGCGGAGGGCAAGGTAAACCACCCTGAGCTCCAGGCAGTTGATGTTTAGGGTCCGGTCCGTCTAGCTCCACTGCCCCTGAGCCATCTGCAATTGGAGATGAGTCCCCCCAGCCGAAGAGGCTGGCGTCCATCATGACAGTGAGGTGCTCTGGTTCCTTGAACTGGCAACCCTTGGTGATGGCAGGGGACATTCACCAGTTGAGGAACTGGATAACCTCCTTCGGGACGCGGACCTTAGCCGGTGAGCTACTCCTGCCTGACCTCTGGAAAGGTAAAAGAAACCACTGAAGATCTCTAGAGTGCAGGCATGCCCACAAAATGATGGAGATAGTGGACACAATTTTTCCTAGCAGCTGGGAGAGTAGGGCCAAGGATACTGTTCTCTCTGTCTGGACTCAGCCTGCTAAGTCCCTGAGGCTGGTCTGCCTTTCCTGGGACAGATACATCTTGCACTCACTAGTATCTATAATTGCTGGAGCAGTCTGCAGATACACTGCAAATGACTCTTCTCCATATTAATGGAGAACCCGTGGTGTTGTAGTACCATGTTTCCCTGAAAATAAGACCCTGTCTTATATTTTTTTGAACCCCGAAATAAGCGCTTGGCCTTATTTTTGGGGAGGTCTTATTATTTTGGGGCGCGTGGAGGAAACCAGAGGAAATGGTGGGGACTGGCTGCGCATGTGTTAAAATATTTTTGGGGAACGCTTATTTTCAGGGGGGGGGGCTTATTTTATTGCATGCATTCAAAAGCCTGTTGGGCTTATTATTAGTGGATGTCTTATTTTAGGGGAAACAGGTTACCTGGATAGTGACCCGTAGGTCCTCCCATGCCTGGAGGCCAGAGGAGGACTGGATCAGGATATTGTCCAGGTAGCACTGGACACACACGGGGAGGGACTGAAGATGAGCCACCAAGGCCGCCAATAATTTAGTAAACACCCTTGGTGCTGACAAAAACTGAATGGCAGGGCCCTATATTGGTAATGAGGCCCATGAAATGAAACCGGAGATATTGCTGCTGTAGTGGCAAAATGGGCACATGAAGATACGCCACGGTTAAGTCAATGGATGTGAGGAAGTCGCCCTCCCAAACACCCCCCAGAATTGATTGAAGTGACTGCATCTTGAACCATCGGTATATAAGATGGCGGTTCAAATTCTTGAGGTCCAGAATAGCTCTCCAATCCCCCAAGGGCTTGGAGATCACAAACAGGATCCAATAAAAGCCCTGCCCCTGCTGGTCCTCTGGGATCTGCTGGATTGCTTGAATATCCAGCATATGTTGTATGGCCAATTCCATGAGGGCCTTCCTTGCAGGATCTTTTGACACGGGGCAGCGGATAAAGAACCTCGGGGATGTGGAGAGAAATTCTAGGGAGACGCCTGACCTCACTGTCTCCCTAATCCAAGCGTCCGATGTAATCTCCTCCCATCGGTTGGCAAAAAGGGTCAGGCGACCCCCCCAATGGGAAGGTTGGATGTGCAGCTATTTGGGGTGACAAAAGAACCGACCTCCTCCACCATGAAAGGGCCGCCTCCAATTGTCTTCCCCTGGCCTCCAATTCTATCTTGGAGTTGCCGCTGCTACTTTGGGATGTAGTTCCCCTGGGGATGAGGGAATCTGGCAGCTGAGTCTCCAACCCGAAAGGAGGGCCAGCAAAGGTATGGGGAGGGGCGAAAATCACCCCGTCTCTGCATAGTGGGCACTATCTTTCTCTTATCACTGGATTTCACTAATATTTGGTCCAGATTGGTTCAGATTGGCTGAGGCCAATCGCCATTTGTGGCTGGTGTCCACCTGTCAATGTCACAGCCAAAGTAGGTGGTGAGCCGCTACAGAGGCAGCCATGGTCTTTGAGGCAAACTGGGCTGCGTTCAGCTTGGCATCTGAGAACTGGGCTGCTGCCATGAGCTTGCTGATGTCTTGATGTGTTCTGACATTTGCAGCCAGGATCTTCTCTTGCAACTGACGGAGCCAGAGCAAGGAGGCCCTGTTGAAAAAGGAGGCTGCTGTCGAAGGCCAGATGGCCCATGCTGCTGCTTGATGTGCCCTCTGTAGCGACTGCTCCGCCCTCCTATCCTCTGGCTTCAGACTCTCTTCGGGCTCACCCGGCATGGTGGAAGACGCCTGTAAGGCAGCCACCAGAGCATCTATGGTCAGCGCCTGGAGCACCCGTGCAAGATCAGGGCCCACTTTATAGAATCTCTTGTTGACTGAAGATGGATTTGGGCCCACCCCAGGAGAAGTCCACTGTTGCTTGACCACATCGATAAAGAGCCCTGGTGATAGAATAAACTCTGCCTCTGTGGTAGGCTCAGAGAAAAGTGGCTCCGATGGATTGGGCGTGCTCTCAATTTCTGGTGGTGCTGAAGGAGCCCCAAGCCGGGCAGAATTTTTCACTTTGAAGAGAAGCGACTTGAATAGCCCATGAGGAAAAAGTCCAGTAAATGTAGGTTGCTCAGGAATTAGGCCTTCATCGTCTGAGAGGTCCAAATCCCTTGTCTCCCTCTCCTCAGAGAGTGGAGACTGGCTCTCGTGGGAGGCTGCCAGAGAGTATGGCTCTGGGATGGTCGTAAATTCCCCAGGGAATTGGGATGCTCTGCATTGGCTGGGATTCACAGAAAAAACAGAAGCCCTTGATGATGCCTGTCTAGAGTGCTGTATCCCCTGCCTGATGACTTCTGCAATAATTGCCGCATATTCTCTGGGATTACTGAATCTGTTCTTTTCTCTGGTCTGAGACCGGCTGCCGTTGGTGTGAAGCTAGCCTCAGGAACAGCTCTGGTGGGCTTGTGGGATTGGCCACAGGTTCCTGCAGTCTTTGGCATTTTTGACACTGAGCCCAAGAGCACTGTATTAGCAGCAGGCAATAAGGAGCATTGTGGAGAGAATTGATCTTCAGCTCCATCTGGTAACAGGCCCAGCAATTGCAGCCTATTGGGCTGACTTCGTTTGTCACTGAGGTCCGACAGTAGATTGTTTTCCCTGTCAGCCTTGGCACACAGTTTTTCCAGGGCTTTATCCCTGCACTACTCATCCTTTTGGGCTGCCTTAGAACTTTTAGCAGCCCCTTCAGCCTTGTCTGGAGCTTTAGACCTGATGCTAGATCTGGCTCCCTTCGATGCAGTCATTTTGGTGGCTGTTGTTTTTGCAGCTCAAGCCCCAGTGCTGCTGTCAACTGCTGCCTTATCCGCCATTTTGAAGGCTCCCCTTTTTGCACCCTTTTCTGCCCCCTTGGATAAGGGCTGTTAGGGCTTCTGGAGCACAATGCTTCTCCTGGATGTTAAGGAGAGCCCCTGGCCAGGGATATAAAGCCTTACTCCGGCTGAATGAGAACATGAAGCTTCACGTGGCTCGGCAGGGCGGCTGTTTAAATTGGAGCACTGTGGATCCTTCAAGGCAGCAATCTGCGGCTTTTGTCAGAAGGGGAGCAAGAAGCGGCTGCTGTAATGGGAGCACTACTGCTCCAGGCAATATGCCACAATTCTGGGGCTAACAGGAGCGCGAAGCTCCACACCCGCTCTTGATGCTGTTTGTGGTGAGCACAAGGGTGCTATCAGTCTGCTGGTGGCTCAGCAGACTGATAGCATTGTGACTAACACCAGCTGTCTGCAATTACTGTAAGTTCGAATTTCACCAGGCTCAAGGTTGACTCAGCCTTTCATCCTTTCTAAGGTAGGTAAATTGAGGACCCAGTTTGTGGGGGCAATAAGCTGACTTTGTATAAATATACAAAAGTATGAAGGCTATTGCTTAACGCATTGTAAGCCGCCCTGAGTCTCCGGAGAAGGGCGGCATATAAATCAAATTAAAAAAAAATGTCGGGCGCCATGGCACAGGGCCCCTCTCGGAGTGCAAAGCTCCTGCAATGGTTGCCTGACTCGAGTAATGGTGGGAGCGCGAAAGCTCCAGTATCCGGCCCTGCTGCCTGTCAAATGGGAGTGCGAAAGCTCTGCTGTCAGTTTTAAGGTTGGGAGTGCGAAAGCTCCGCCATCTGGCTTCCCTGGCTGTCAAATTGGGAGCGCGAAAGCTCCGCTTTCTGATGTAAAGTTTTTTAATCCTGAAAGGACAATCCTGGGGTTAGCTGTGTGGGAAAAAACCCTGCACCTACCCTGACAGCCAAGAAGACCACTGTCTGGCTGCTCAAGCCAAAGCCCTCACCACTGAGTCAACCCCAGTGACTCAACCAGATGTTCGGGAATCAGCTGGGTAACACTCACAAAGTTTGAATATAGTGATGAAGAAAGGATCCAGGAACGTTCCTGTCAAAGAGTTGGAGAAAGCCTTTGCACATCTGTCCTAGCTGAGGGACTGAGTCAAAAGCTGGGGATCCCTAGCAACAGAGGCATGTTCTAACAGCTCTGATAGATTCAGTCCAATCAGCTAAGCAGAGGAGATTAACCCATGCGCAGAAGCGTCACATGCACACGTGAGTGCACGAGCAAACCGGTAGTAAACTAAATTGAAACCCACTACTATTTCACATGTTGAGACTCCTCCTCAAGATGGCTGCTGAACAGTAAGGAGATTTTTCTCTCTTGCTGAGGATCTGCCGATTTTCCTGCCTAAGCTGACTCTCTGGCAATGCTGCTCCCTGGATTTGAATGGGAGAAATTAGGAACCCAAGATGACTTTTGGATGGCTGTGGACCCATTTGGGAAGGGGAGTCTGGAAGGTTCCAGTTCCCTCTGGGAACAATTGCAAAGTTGCGGGCATTCATCTTCCTGCCAGCATTTCAGATTTTTTTAAGCATGCCTGGTCTTAATTTCACTTTTTGAAATTTTACTTTGCTTTATATCTTTAAAAGTAGACCAGCCAGCTGAATGCTGATTTACTTCAACCCCTTGCTGGACTTTTAACTCTTCTCTTGTTTCTTTTTCCCTTTGATTTATGCTGTTGTTCTAAATAAATTTTGCTTTCTTTATGGAAACACGAGGTGCTTATGATTGGTGAAATGCTTTCATTTGATTTACATTAATATTGGACTCTCACCACAGGGTTTTTATATCTTTTTAATTTGCAAAGTACCTGGAGTTTATTTCTTTTTAATTTTTCTTTTAGTTTTGGATTGAAATATTCAGAAAATATTTTTCATTTTTCGTTCAGCTTCAGCTTCTTTGTTCTCTGGTTAAGCTTCATAGATTAGATAGATTAGCTTCATAGATTGTTTGAGATTACAGACAAAGCAGTGTCTGAAATGTGAGAAAAGACCTTCTGGCAACATACAACATACAACTTTTAGTTGAAAGTTTTTATGAAAGTTTGATGAGATGATAATGGTCATGGAAAATATTCAGAGGCATATAGTTTGGAGGAATCTGATTTGAAAGCTGTAAATCAAAGAGATATTGACTGTACAGATGGAGAACTAACTGAGTTGAGCCCATACATCTCTCTGAACTTCAAGTCTGCATTTGTTTACAGGAGCAGAATCATGACATGGATAACTGATAAATTCTTTTTCTAAGGAGGACTGGGGAAGATTGGGGAATAGATTTATTACTCTTAATTGCAAACCTTTTTTATTTGGACTTTGTTGGGAAGATAGACTAATTGTGGAGATTGAATGAATTATATTTAACTAGACAACAAGTGATAACAAATGGTACCAAGAAACAAATCCAGTCTGAATTACTTTTAACTTTTGGAATGATTTTCAATAGATAAGATAATGGTAATCAGTCCTGTTTTAATGCCTAAACCTACCTGCAAATCTTTAAAGCAACCATGTCTCCTTCCAAGGTCTTATGGCTACAGTACAAAACTGCCATAAAATCCAGGGAAAAAATACAGCTATTTGAAAGGATTCATGATAAATGCTATACTCGTACCCATGTGCTCTGAAGTACTTGGTAGAATTAAATTCAACACATTGTACAGTAATAATATTTTTAATAGTGTTTAATTTCTCAAAATATTTCTCTGTATTTAAACATATATGTTTAATTATCACTGCTTCATTACCTTCTAAATTTTAAAAGGTTATCTTTCATGTAGTCAAACTATTATCCACATTGCAATCAAACTACATGAAATATGTAGTTCCATTTGGTAAAAGGGACTGATATATTAGCCAAGTTGTTTTCTTTTCTGTAAGTAAATAATTTTTCATCCATATCTATTTGTATATCTAAAATACCTGTAATTTTTCTTACGTTATTACCCACATGATAAATGCAAACATTAGTTTGACCCAATGATCTCCTCCTTTTTCTGAATATCAATAAGTTGTAAATTGACCATTCCTCAAATAAGAAAATTAATAAACCATAGATCTTCTCTGTCTATCTATCTAATTCAGAGCAGCAAAGCACTGTCCAATGCTAAAGAGATAGCTGTTAGTGGGTTTTTTTAAAATACTGGGAGTGATGATACCAAGAAATAGTATCTTGCTAGGTTGTAATATTTTCCAGAGGTTTGGACCACATTATATTTTAAAAGGCTATCAGTTACTGGAGTTAATTTACAGGAATATAATCTAGAATAAAGTACAAAAGCAAATAGCATAGTTATGATATAGATTATATTGATTGGACATTGCTTGCTAAGTGGCCAAAAGAATCATACAATGAACACATAAATGCATTTAATGCACTGTCGGAAGAGAAAATATAGTTGCATCTTTCATTAATAATCAAATAAGAGCAACGTATACCCTGCACTAATCCAATTTAATTCAACAGTTGATTATGATCAACATTTCCACTGTGCTAACATGAATACATCCATATTCACTAGCTGTGTATTAATATCAAGGTGCATAAAAATGGGATTTCCAATAATTTATTGAGTTCACGTTTGCAATGCAATACAATTCCTATGAATTATTAATTATAACATGAAGGCTTATGGAATAAAAAATAAAACCCTCAATAATCAGAAATTTGTAGAGATTCATAAACTCTTGGAGACAGATCTGATAGGTAATAGTATCAACAACAACAGAATCTATTTAGGTTGTTTGTGCATAACTCTGTCTGACTTTAATCATACTGCTACTCTTCTTCAGAACAAACTAGATTGTTTATGCAAACAGATAAGAAAATCTATGCTGAGTTTAAAAAAATAAAACCACATTATCCTTGATTTAAATGAATTTATTTAAAACATATTTAACAAAATAATTGTAATGCTCCAAACACTTATTACACAACTTTATTACTAGTAATAAAATAAGCAGATATTGCCTGCCAAAGAAAGAAAGTCAATCAAACATTCAACTCTGAATGTTTCAGAAAAATGTTTAAATGTATATATTGAAATGTGTATATATTGGAAAATTTGCAATTAGCAATAATTGTACTCCAAATAAACCTCATTGGCTATAATACTGATACTGCAGAGAAAGACTGTACATCATCTGGAAAGAAGACAGGCGGGATCTGATGGGTGTCAGTTACTGTCCTGTATGAAATCCAGAGCATCCAAGGGAACATCAGTAAGATGGCACCCACAGAAGAGCTGCCTGAGAGAATGCCTGAGTAACAGCAGTCATGGGGCAAAACAGCAGCTATGGTCAAGACAAGACACTGAATGGGATTTTACAATTGACAGATAGTTCAGGTGGGTGCATTGGGAAATACTATCAGTGGGTGGAGTGGGCTGGAGTCGGACTAAAAGATAGCAGCACAAGAACAGGCAATAAGTACCAGATCCATAGAAGGAGGGGTATACCTCACTGGACAGGATCCAAGGTGCAGACTACCTCTCTGGAGACCTAAGGGACAATCCTACCAATAAGTGGTAGGGTATTTCACTGAATGGCACAACCAGCTGGCATTGTGTACAGGAACATCTGCACTGTGTATGGATTAATTTAGAACAGGGATTCCACAGGTCATGGAGAATGATAGGGCTAAGATCCTGATTTCTAGATCCCAATTTCCAGATCCAGATGGACAGGCAGGTACTGACCAATCAACCAGACATCGAAGTAACAGACAGGAATCAGAAAGTAGCCATGATGGATGGTGATAGATATATCAGTGTCAAGTGACAGCAACATAAGGAATTAGAGAGGATATGGAAAGTAAAAATCAGTAGTCCCAGTAATGGTCGGAGCACTTGGGGCTGTGACTCCTAAGAGGCTCCAAAAACCTGAAGATCTTTACCATACATTTTAGTTTTCTCCAAAATACTGTACAGATTTTTACAATCACAATACAGATAGTCCTCGACTTACAACTACAATTGAGCCCAACATTACTGTTGCTAAGTGAAACATTTGTTAAATTAGTTTTGCCTCATTTTATGACCTTTCTTGCTGCAGTTGTTAAGTGAATCACTGTAGTTGTTAAATTAGTAACATAGTTGTTAAGTGAGTCTGGCTTTCCCATTGACTTTGCTTGTCAGAAGGTCGCAAAAGGTGATCACATGACCCTAGAACACCGCAACAGTCCTAAATATAAGTCAGTTGCCAAGTGTCTGAATTTTGATCATGTGACCATGGGGATGTTGCAATAATCCTAAATGTGAAAAACAGTCATAAACCACGTTTTTCAGTGCCATTGTAACTTTGAACTGTCACTAAACGAAGTGTTGTAAGTCAAAAACTACCTGTATTGCAATCAACTTTCTTCTAAGACGAATCCCTTCAGTTTAGAATAATATAATAGGCTTTTGAATGATGTCCAGAGACTTTTATATTATCTATTTCTACTCCCTTTCCTTGGCAATCAAAATGGACACATATTGTAAATGCAAAAGCATATTGAATATACTAGTTGTATAAAATGCAGTAAAGTAAGATATGAACTTACTATTGAGTGTCATAATGTTATCTGTTCCCGGATGATGAAAATTTATACCCATACGACCTAAAAAAAGTTAAACAAAATTTTAATACTAGAGTTAATTTTTTAAAAAACTAGAGTTTGAAAATCAAACAGATATGAAGTGTTAATCATCTCAAAATGTGTTCCATCGCTTCTTCTATAAAAGATATATAATAATAACTATATGCTATGTTCATTAAAGGTAAAAGATAACAAACCGTCTGAGAAAAAAATGAACCTAAACATGTTAATCTCTTTTTATTGGTTTCTTTAGAATGGAACTAGTTCTGCTCATTTTTAATTCTTGGAATTTGATTTTTAGATTAACAGAAAACACACTTTTCAATTAATTAACTTTTAACAAGAAACAGTACCTAATGTTAAATATTGTGCTTTGGAGGAAAAATAAACAGACAATGCCTTACCTGAACGTCCATTTTCGGGGCGCTGTGTCTACACTCCATAGTGGGATAAATCCTCTTCTCTGACATCAACTGAGAGAACTTTCAATTAAATCAATACTTCACATTGTGCTCTAGCCACGCCCCCCTTGCCCTCAATTCCCCAGTCTTGAACGAAGGCGCAGCACAGTAAGTGGAACCACAAATTTTATTAAGAAATAGTCTCACTACCTCAACAATAAAGAAACAACGGAGCAGGAAGCCCCAACAACAACAGAGGGAGGGGATGGAGTGTAGATGCAGCGCCCCAAAAATGGACATTCAGGTAAGGCAATGTCTGTTTTCCAGTGCACTGCATCTACACTCCATAGCTGGGACATATCCAAGCCTAATTCCCAGGGCCGGGTGGCTGACTGCTCCCATCAGAAGACCCCCGAAACCATCCTTTGCAAGACCCTTCCCCCAAAAGATGCCTCGGCCGAGGCATAAACATCAATTTTATAGTGCCGGATAAAAGGCGACAACGAAGTCCAAGTGGCCGCCCGACATATGTCCAACACCGAAGCCTGTGTCGCCCAGGCTGCTGAAGTTGCCGCACTCCGTGTTGAATGAGGCAAAATCCTGGCCGGCACCAGGCGAGCCTGGCATTCATAGGCAGCCGAGATACAGGCCTTAATCCAACGACCCACCGTCGATGAGGAGACCTTCTGGCCCATAGAACCCAGGTGAAACAAAACGAGAAGGGCCTCCGACTTATAAAATGAAGCAGTTCGGTGAATATAACGACACAGAGCTCTGCGGACATCGAGGGTGTGCCAGAGAACTTCACAATGATGCCTGGGAGAAGGGCAGAAATCTGGTAGAACGATCTCCTGTGAGCGGTGAAACCACGAGTTTACTTTGGGCGTAAACGCAGGATCCAGCCAGAGCACCACCGTATTAGCATGAAATATGCATAGATCTTTCTTAACGGAAAGTGCTGCAAGTTCGGAGATCCTCCGGGACGACGTGATTGCTAAAAGAAAGGCTACTTTAAACGAAAAAAACTTGAGAGAAATAGAGCCAAGGGGTTCAATCGGAGGGACCGTGAGAGCTTGCAAAACCAAAAGCAAATCCCAAGATGGGTAACGATGGACCGTGGGAGGACGTAAGTTTGAAGCGCCATGAAGAAAGTCTTGCACCCACGGGTGATGAGACAAGGAGTGGTATGGAGGAAAGGAAATCACCGTGGAAAGTGCCGTCAACTGGCGGCACAAGGTGGCTGGAGCCAAACCTCTGTCCAATCCCGACTGGAGAAAGTCAAGAACATCCTGGATGGCTGCTGAAGTCGGATCCACATGGTGGCCAGAACACCAATGACAAAAGGTCTTCCAAGAAGCCTCATAGATCCGCGTCATGGAGGGCCTGTGGGCCGCCTGAATAGTGCCGATTACCGGGTTCGACAGCCGACCTTTCCTCAGGATGAGCCGTTCAAATGCCAGACGGCCAACTGGAGCCATTGAGGCTCTGGATGGCAGATGGCCCCCTGGCACAGGGCGATCCGATGGGGAGGGATCACCCATGGGTTGGTCACTGAAAACTCCACTAGGTTGGCAAACCAAGGCCGGCGCGGCCAATTCAGAGCCACCAGCAGCACCTCTGCCCTTTCTGCAATCATCTTCTGGATCACCTGTTGAATCAGCATGATTGGGGGAAAAGCGTACAACAGTCCAGTCAGCCAACGACACTTCAGGGTGTCCGAGTCCTCTGCTAACGGAGTCGGATAATCGGAAATGAAGCGAGGAAGCTGGGCGTTGGCGGGACTGGCGAACAGGTCGACCACCGGTGATCCGAAGTGGAGCGACAGTTCCCGAAACAACCGCGGATGCAGTTGCCACTCGGCCGGGTCGATCAACTCTCTGCTGAGCCAGTCCGCTCGTGTGTTGGCCGCCCCGGAGATATGGTCCGCACGAATTGATAGAAGATGGCGTTCCGCCCAACTGAAGAGCATCAGGGCATGTAACCTCGTCCCCCCTTCTCGATTCACATGCGCCTTGGTGGCTGTGTTGTCCGTGAGGACCAGAATGTGACGGCCCTGAATGGTGGAACGAAAGTGAAGGAGGGCAAGCCGAATCGCTCGAAGTTCGAGAAGATTGATGCTGTGGAGGTGCTCCGACTGGGACTACAGTCCCTGGGCCACCTGGTTGGCAAGGTGGGCACCCCACCTGTGGAGACTGGCATCGGTGGTGATCACGATCCGGTCCAGGCCCAGAAAATGGCAGCCCCGCAGGATGGCTGACGATGTCCACCACCGGAGGGAAAGACATACCTGGGGAGGCACAAACACCTTCCTTGCTGTGTTAGAGCACCCCGTCCGCTGAAAGGGAAGGAGTAGCCATTGTAGTGGGCGAGAGTGCCTGCGTGCCCAAGAAACAATGTGAAAGCAGGAAACAAGCTTCCCGAGAAGTTGCGAGAGTGTCAATAGGGAAACCGATCTCTGGGCCAGGACCTGGTCCAGTAAGTTCGTAATGTTCCGCACCTTCTCCGGCGACAAAAACACCTGCCCTTTCACAGAGTCTATCACGGATCTGAGATGCAGGATGGAAGTGGATGGCACAAGCTGACTCTTGTCCAGATTTATGGTGAACCCGTGAGCCCGAAAAGCAGAAAGCACCATTTCCATGTCTCGAGCCGCTTGGGCCCGGGAGGACGAGAGGACCAGGACATCATCCAGGTAACATAAAATCCTCACCGGAACCGAGCTGAAGGTCGCGGCGACCGCCGCCACCAACTTGGTGAAAGTCCTGGGCGCTGAAGAAAGCCCGAACAGCATGGCACAGTACTGGTAATGCCTGCCTGCAAACTCGAACCGCAGAAACTGGCGATGCGAGGGATGCACTGGCACATGAAGATAGGCCTCACGTAAGTCCATCGACTGCATGAGATCCCCTTGGCGCACCAAAGAAAGAATCGAACGTAGAGAGTGAATTTTGAACCGGCGGTAACGTACTGCCAGATTCAGTTGTTTCAAGTTGAGGATCCCTCTGACATCCCCCCAAGTTCTTGGGCACCAGAAAAAGAACCGAGTAAAATCCGGTTCCCAGCTGGTCCGGTGGCACCAGTTCTATCGCCCTGATGTCCAGTAGGTGGGCTATTTCCACTAACATCAGACGACGAAGCTCGGCAGAACGTGGAATGGGGCACCGGATGAATCGCCCCGGTGGACGGTCCGTGAACTCGATCGAGAGGCCCTCGGAGACAGTACGACGTACCCAAGCATCCGACGTCAACAGCTCCCACTGGTGGTGAAAGGCCTGGAGACGACCGCCTACTGGACCGGACGCCGGTGAGTCATTTGCCCCGCCGGAAAGGCTTGGCACCAGATCCACAAAAGGGTCGTTTTGAAGCGGCCTGAGGTCTTGAAATCGCTGTCTGTCCGAAAAACGGTCAGAAGACTGGAACGACTGTCGATAACTGGAGGACCCCCCGGCCCCGGAGTAGGATCGAAAAGACTGGCGGGGTGTGTAAGGAGTATAACGCCTGTCCTGCTTGCGAAAGATCGATGGTAGAACTTTCCGCTTATCCTTGTCTTCCACAAGGACCGGTTCCAGGGCGGCCCCGAACGGGCTGGGTGCCCTGTAAGGGGCTGCTGCCAGCTTCCATTTCGTTTTGATATCAGCCTTCCAAGGGCGCAGCCAGAAGAGGCGGCGTGATGTGATGGAAGATGCCATAGCACGCGAAGCAAATTTCACAGAATTCAGCGAAGCGTCAGCTGAATATTCTGTGGCTGCAATGATCTGATTCACATCTTGGTGTAAACAGGTAGCCTTGGCAGGCAGCCGTTCCTGTAACTGTTGCAGCCAAATTAACGAAGTGTGGTTAAAGAAATAAGTGGCCGTAGCGGTTCTAATGGCCCAGGCCACCGCTTGATGTGACTTGCAAAAGGCCAGTTCCACACGTCTGTCTTCTGATTTCAGACCGTCCAACAGGTCAGAAGAAATCACCAACTGTGAAGCGAGACTCGCCACCCGCGTGTCAACAGCTGGTAAGTCCAAAAGCACCTCCAGCTTAGGGGCAGGGTAGTAAAGTTTCTTGTCCTGATTGCTAGGCGCAGTCAACGACCCGGGCTGACCCCAAATAGCTTGGAGGACGTCCATGAACAGTTGGGGACACGGAATAAAATCTTTTTTCTGCTTGGCTTGTTTGAACAAGGCATCATGAGGACCCACTTCCGACTGGGAAGAAGTGGGTCGTGTCCCCACTGAACCCAGATTAGTTGTTAAACGACCCTTGTGGAGAAGGGACTTAAACAAGGCTGGCAGAAATAACCCCGTAAAGGCTGGGGAGTCAGGCAACAAACCTTCGTCCTCGGAAAATTCGAGATCTTCAGGATAGTCCTCCTCCTGGTCAGAATCAGCAGAAGAATCAGACTCACGTCGGCGAGGGGACCGGGTTTTGTGAGGCACCGGAGCATGAGACGGAGCTTGAGTCGACCCAGGAGACGGCCCTTGAGGTGATTGCTGGGCACCCGCTGCCATAATGACCGCCAAAGCTGTGGAAAGCATGGTTTGGAAGTCAAGCTGTGTGCCCACAGGAGGTGGCTCCAAGGCATGAAGCCCTGCCGCCGTGGGCGTAAAGGTAGCAGTAGGCGCCAGCCTGCGGGCCAGAGGAAAAGTGTCCAATCCTGCAGCAGACACATTTGGCAGAGACTGTGACACACCCTTGGACAAGGCCAATGGAACTGGTGAAGGAGTCCCAGCAGTGGCGGGCCCAGGAGCAAGTTGCGTTGATTGCGATGGTCCCACCTCACCGGAGAGCGAAGTGGCCATTGCTCGCTTAGCCTTCTCATACTGCCGCTCAAAAGCCTTATGGCGCCGGAGGGCATCCCTGTCAGCTGTGGCAGAGGCCTTGGAATGATGGGACTTGCGACTGGCAGATACAGACCGCTTGCCCACTTTCTTCTTTTGAGACCTGGCAGATCTGGGAGGGCTGGCCTCCTGTTCTAGATCTGACAAAAGTGACGAATCTGACATAGTCACTCATTGAAATGAACTCTTCCGGAAGCAAATGAAAAGGTAATGTAATGGGTTTTTTTTTTAACTCAAGGAACAAGCCAACAACTGGTGGGACTGAGGACCCCAAAGTTCGACCACCAGTGTGGGGCAGGTACGGAGCACAAATGAGCAGGAATAGACTGCAGCAAGGAGAACAGCGGCTGCTGGGTAGAGATATAAAACCAGGTCCCTACGATGCAAAGGCAGTCAGCCAGCCAGGGATGAGAGAGCCTTGCAATGCTGCAGCAACATAGTGTGAGCCGGGGGAGGCCCCACCCCGACAACCTGCCGAAGGCCAGGGACTGTCACTCAATAGCAGCCTTCACCCAATCAAAATGGCGGGCGTGATCTAGTGAATGTAAAATGGCGGCCGCAAGGCAACTCCGACACCTGTTATATCAGCCATGAGGAGTCCGGCCCAAGGGCGGCGCCGGGGCTGGCAACCAGAGAAACGGCCGCCCATCTTCCCTCAACGAAAATGACTCACTCCGTGTGCGATCTGCCGCCAAGCCTCAGATCCGCCACAACGAAAGACAGCGCCGCCCGCAGAAACTGACGGGACCGCTGCCGCTCGTCGGGAAACTGATGAAGCGTGAAAAATTGTGCTAAAGCCGCAATAGGCCGCACTTGCCGCTCCGCCGCCTACCTAACTGGAGAGCTGATAGAAACGCAATCTGGTGGCAGGGGTTACAACGGCGAACCGCCCAGCCTCCCCTTTGCCAGCAGCAAATTCGTCAACCGGATCTGCCCCGAGGGGTCAGACTCCAGCGGCTGCGAGCGCTCAACATGCTAAGCATGGAACGGCCCAGATCACTCAGGCACGCTGCCGGCGAATGCAGCTGACCAGCGGCAAGCAATCACCACGTCTTCGCTCTCCACACGAAACAAAAAACCATTCAAAAATAAAGAAACCTCTAAACGCAAGAAACTAGAAATAGAGCACAGAGCCAAAAAAAAAAATCCTCTCAGTCTGTCAGCAACTGAGAGAAAGACTGGGGAATTGAGGGCAAGGGGGGCGTGGCTAGAGCACAGAGTGGCGTATTGTTTTAATTGAAAGTTCTCTCAGTTGATGTCAGAGAAGAGGATTTATCCCAGCTATGGAGTGTAGACGCAGCGCACTGGAAAACACATTATTCCCTCATCTCCAGCCCATTGACTCAACAGGGAAATCTGGGAAGAAATACTAGCAAGCTTCTTGTTGTCAAAACTTAGTGTTTCTTTAGCTGATTACTGATAGTGTGAGTAGAAATAACTTGCTTATGCTTCCTCAAGAAAAGCGAAAGCCTATTTTATATGTCTATTGTAGTTTGGATTCTCATTAACTCGTGAGTGTATGAAATCTTTTGCTTCTGGAAACTATTACAAGCCTCTTTAATTCATTCAGAACTGTATTGTGGTAAAGACAATGGAAATATTAATCACTGAGTCTCTGATCTGAATCTTATATATCTTGAAAACACCTTTATTCCATTATTTAATTTGAGTCTCAGCTCTCCATCTCCCCAAGTACAGTACGATGTGAAATAAACAGCTTTTAAAATCAGTAAAACTGGGTTTTAGCATCTTATAATATAAAATATACCATAAATCATAGCCTTTACAATAAGAATTGTAGGTAAAGCTGAGTCAGAAGGATCTTGGTGTTTTAAAAAATAAAAAGGAAGAAACAAACAATAAAAATCTCCATAAGAGCTGATTTTTGTTATATTCTAAGTAGAACAGTTTTGGAACATCTTGTACTTCACAAGAATTAATGGAAGCATGGAAGCAGTAATTTATTCCACACTATTTAAAATTTAATATGTTATCCTATTCTTTTCCCTAGAATGATTAAAGCAAAATAATGTAAACGTAAATTCAATAGCAATGGCTAATCTCTTCAGCAGGAATTATTATCCCCTATTGCAAACAGGGGATCCTGTTCACAAGTTTATTATTTAGCTTTAATTAAGAGACCTGAAGCAAGAATATTATCTTCTGAACAAGAGAATCTAATATGTTACAAAAAATGTACTCAGTTATGCCCCTGCCAAAAACAGTTTCCAGGACTTAACCTAGCAGTTTTGGCATTTCTGTAAAAGGTTTCAAGACAATCTTCTACTTCCCCAAGGGAGAAACAGCAAACAAATCCTTTATAAACTTCAGATAAGAGTGCAGAAGAATCCCATTTGGCACACAAAATTCTGCCAAAATAACTGTCAAATAACCAAATTGCAGTAAATGGTTTGTATATGAGTTGGTAACATAGAAGTGAAGCTTGTAATTATGGCACTAAACACATTTAAAAATACTTTTTTCTTGCTTTGCTAAAGTCAAGTACAAAAATAGAACCAAATCTGTGACATCTGATGTGCGTGTGTGCATGTTGCGTTCATTCAAGTCACTCTACCAGGGACTGGCTGCCTGACATTTTGTCACCTGCTTTTTGGCTTTCTATTTTTAAGTTACACTTAACAACTATCTTCTCAGAAAATCAAAATGTCAAGACGTATAATGTGTATATAAGTGTGTGCATGTGTGTGCATATATGCATGCAACCATACACGTACTTTATATGTTATTGCAATATAAAGAGATTTAACCTAAAAATGTCATGATTTTAAGCTCTTCACTCAAATTAAAGCTGAAATACATTATAGAAACTATTTCATTCAATAGTATTAGTAACGATAAACACAGTTTCAAAAGTATCTCATGGATGCAGAAAACTGAATGCATTCTATTTTATTTCAGCTAAACCCAAGAATCACAATCCAAAACTAAACTTTTTTAAGTAAGATAAGAGCTAAAAACTAAATGATAACTGACTGAAACCATTACAGACACAATTGGTTTTCTGGTTGAAATTCTTAGGTTCAAAATAATTAAGTAACTAACTAAGGATCCTTATTCAGTTTTCAGATTATGATTACTACTGGTCCCACCCATCCTTGATTATTGCATAACCTCTCTATATTCAAATATTTTCCACTTAGATGTTCTCTATTTTACTCCCTAGTCTAGATAGAGTAAGTATGAGATAAAACACTCCTATAGGAGGCTACTCTATTTTCCTATTTGTTTAAGTATAGCACACAGATGTTTCTGCAATCACTTTGCCTCTCTATGGTAGATCTGCAGGTGGTTCTGGGGGCTATTCTGAATCATCACAGAATGCCAAGCAAATGTTCAATTACAATTATGAAATGTCAGTTTGTATGTATTATATTTTAAGATTCTCAGAGCTGAAAATTAAGATGATAAAATATGGCAAAGAAGTAAAGGGAAAAAAAACCCAACAGAAATACTGTATGGGATAGTCCGCTTAACCTAGTCAATGGCCGGAATATATTTCATTTTTGCTCTCAAGCCAAAGGTAGTTAGCAGTTTGGTATGGATTTTGTTTTTGTCGTCCAGTAAATAAATATACACTTAACAATTCCCATTAACATAGAAAACAAATCAGTCACAGAAGCTTTTAACAGTTGCAATATTTCATTAAATATTGACTTTAACAGTATTTTTCAATATTACAAGTAATCCTTGTTTAACAATGATAGTGGGGAGTGCTGGGATTTCCATCGCTAAGTAATACAGTTGCAAGCGAGATGTCACATGATCATACTGCTTAGCAATGGAAATCCCAGCATTTCCTATTGCCAGCATTAAGCAAAAATCATTAAGTAAGTCCCCAGGAGGCCAGTAAGTGGCTGCTGCAGGGCAGGGGAAGGTACATGGATTGCCTGTAACTTACTGGAGTGACTTGCCACCTGCCCGGCTGGCTTCCTCTTTGGCTTTGCTTGGGGAAAGTCGGCAGAGAATGTTGCAAATAGTGATCATATGATGCTGTCATAAGTGCAGGCCAGTTGTCAAGGGCCAGACTGCAACCACATGACCACATGAGTGCTGGGACTGTGGGAACTTTGAGGACTGATTACTACTTGTTCAGCACCATCGTAACAGTTGCTGAATGAGAGTGGTTATTAAACGGCTACCTATAGACAATATATTTAATATTGGTTGGTAGTTTCAATGCAAGAGAATCAGAGCAAACAATAAATCATTCTTTGCTAAATTTCACTGCCAGCCGTTATCGTTTATAACAACATCCGTCATTGTCCCAAAGGTGCTTTTCCAAGAGGCAACTGGACTTTCTGGTTTTTCTTTGTAACATTTTGCTTCTCATCCAAGAAGCTTCTTGAGCTGAAGAAGCTTCTTGGATGAGAAGCAAAATGTCTTCAAAGAAAAACCAGAAAGTCCAGTTGCCTCTTGAAAAAGCACCTTTGGCACAACCATGACCCGGATGACTGAGAATCTCCGTAGACAACATCCCTCATTCTATGCCACCAGTTTATACAGTGTATACAGTGATTATAGAGGGCTTTATCCAGACTTTCACGAAACTGTATGTGGTAATTTTAAATAGGTCTATTAATGATGATTATATTATCCAGCAGAATATAGCTGCTGGGCTAATTCCAAGCTCTCTTTGTTAGCTTATGTTAGGATCTCTCAGAATTTAATCCACTATTTATTCAGGCTTGCAAATGTTAGTTGACCTGAAAGTGACCACTTTCCTGTTACCTTGTGGCTGAAAAAATTGTATAGGCTGTTTTTAACTTCTTGCCAGATTGTAACAGTGGCTGATGACCTTTGCTCAATGGACATCACAGCAAGCAGCAATAATAATTAACTTTATTAGAGGGAAACCAGTCAAGGCTCTTTATTCAGTAATAGTGGATAGTAAGTTTCCAATTTCAGCTTGTACAAAACACAAGTAACAAGATCATTTGGTATGTAATTTAAAAACCATAATAACCCTTGAAACAGTGACATTGATTAATAATCTAAAATATCAGAACTATCTTTCTGATCCTAAGGCCTCTTTTTGATGTCCTTAATTGAAGACATTATTCTGCCAAGCTTTTAACAATTTCATTCTCCAATATTATTATTCTGTTAATACTTTGCTATTCAACTATTTAAGTATACATATTTAAGCTTTTTATTGTTCTCATTTCTACAAATTTCCTTCTGTTAAACAGATGAGACAGTAGAAGAATATTCTAAATATATACATGTATTCTAAATATATATATGCATATATTAGAAAGTAGCTGACTAAACAGCTAAGTAATGTTTAATTTTAAGAACCTTTGCACACTGCTCAATTACTTCTCAAATTTTTAAAGACTCTGAAATAATTCCATTTTCCAATACATGAAAAAGGATAAGCATGAATTTATCAAACATATTTAATATGAAAAATCTTTCTCTGGCTTTCAAGCAATTAATTCAAGATGCATAGAATTAAAAAGGGTTAGAAGTGAATTGCATAATTTTAGACACATGACCTCAGCTGACTGCACTTGGAGTAGAGATTTTGGACAGTCTTGCAAACTAAGTGTTTTTCCTTTAAGTGTATATTTTTCACTTAGCCTTGCTAGAATCTTAATACAAACTACAAGTAAGAAGCACTAGCATTATCAGTTCTGAACAAAAGTAACTATATAACTAACAAAATAATGACATAAACCAGTGTTGGATGTGATAACAGCTCTGAAAACTCAACCAATGAAAGGAGATACAGAAGTCGGGATGGGTTGGGAAAGATCTAGAAGCACACTTTCTGCATAGTGTACAGAAAGCAGAGTTAGGAGGGCCTGCTAAAAAAATCTACTGCAATAATTCAGGTGGGATACCACTAATGCAAGGACTAATGGCATTGTAAATTCTAGAGGCATGAACATTATTTTATTTGTTTTAATTGTTTGATTTAACTTTGTACACCACCCAGAAAAAATTACATATGTTAGGTTTTAGTTAGTAAATGTTTCTGGACCATTTATGGGTCTCCTTGGTTGGATTATTCTTAAAAGTATATACTGAATTAGGAATTGGAGCTGATTAATATTTTTTTTCTAATTTTAAGATTGTTCTTATTCATGTGCCAGGCTGCACATCTACTGAGTTCTTAAAAATAAAAAGGAAAGTTGTAGAAAAAGGGCCAGCCTTTTCATGAGAAATTATAACTGTGGGAAGTTCTCACAGTTAACTGTAATAGTTGTTTACTTTGTAAGTTATATATGTCAAAAGCTCTAGCATCCTGTCTATCTAACAAGATTTAAAATGCACATGCCACAAGTTTGTTACACACACTCCTTTCAAAATAAAACAAACCAGGTGCTTTAACATTATGTTTATTTCTTTGACTTAATTTAAAATAGATGATCTAAGATATTTTTTTGGAGAAAAAGGCCAATCTATAAACTATGATTTGACATCTAACTGTATCATTAATCATACTATATACTTACTTTTCATCTCAGTTAACTGAGATTCTAAAATTAAGGAGTAGCTTTAAACATTTAGCAATTTATTTACTAGCAAAAAAAAAAAAAGCAATAACACATCAAAATGTTATAGCAGAAAAAAAGCTGATTTTCTTTTAAGGTAAGTATGAACATATGAATATTCCTAACCTGTAAAATGATTCCTCCACATTATATCAGCGAAACTCATTGGTGGGCCACTGGGAGGGTAGTGTTTACCTTTAAGAGGTTCATGATCAGTCCTTATCATATCCATTAATGAGTTTTCCAAAGAGTGCAAGTTAAAAGTATCATAGGGCCGATTCCGGTCCTAGGAAAAAAACAAAACAAAACAAAAAAAGGACCGTTACAAAATTGTCACTAAACAATGCAGTCATTTAACACTTATTCCATTCATCACAAATTATTATAAGATTAGCAAAAATATGCAAAGCTCAAGTTAATAATTCTTTTAACAAATGTTGAGAACAGTAGGACAAGTGAACAAGAAAGAGGACCATACTTATCATTGGCCAGAAATGCAATTTTTTCTAACAAATTATTTTAACATATTACCATAAATGTACTTTTTCACTTTCTAACTGCATTCTGAAGCAAAGGCATTGATACCTCCTATTTTCTCACACACTTAGTATGATCTATTAAAGTGTACAGTGGACAAAGGTTAAACAACTGACATATAAATCATATGATATTAACTGTCAACTGATCTAGAATGGGATGAAGGAGATGCCTCTACTCCCAATTAAATGAGTTTGTGTCAAGATGCATGTATTTGAATTTCAAGTTTATTGCAACTGTATTTCTCTCTCTTCAAAATCATCAAGTGTGATTCTACAGGTTCTTTCAAGCATAAAAACACTTTAGAGGAAAAGAAACAGTGGAATGCAAGAGTTATTTTTTGTGAATGGAATATTGCTTGCAATTTTTTGCATCCAAATCAGTTTACACTAAAACCCTTTACTTTAAAAAAATATAATTTAATGCTTCTATGAAGATTATAGTACAGAAAAAGACACTTTACCAAGATGAATTTTATATTTTATATATTTATTTCTGTTTGACAAACAAAAGCCAAGATACAAAGTAGGCAAGGAAATAAAATAAGCTTAATTTAAAATATATGCTACAAATAATACCATTTGCACCCAAGAAAAGGCTCTGTCCCTTTTGCTTGCAACATAAGGCAATTATTTTAATAATACTGCTGTTTCTATGAAGATTACAAGAAGTTAAATACTGTACAGAAACATATCCTTAACCAAAATGAATTTTACATTTCAAAGTATGTTGATAAACAGAAGCCAAGATACAGATGAAATAATCTTAATTTGAAATATATCCTGAAAATAACACTGTTTGCATCCAAGGAAAGCTCTACACTTTTAGCTTGCAAAATAAAGCAATTATTTTGATACAAAACCCTTGGGTAGAGTAAAATTGTGCAAACAACTTGGGAGCAGATAAATGCACTGAAGCACAACAGAAGAATAAGCAGTACGCAGCAGCTCTTGAAAATCTTTGCCAGAAATATTTTATTTTTTTAGTGCAAGCACAAAGTGCACACAGAATTAACATTCAAGGGACATTTATACTTTTTAAAAATGAATAAAATAAAAAGTTAATAAATTTTGGGCTCCAAATACTTTCTTTTTGCTAAATGTTCATCTTCCAGAAGAAAATACAGCACTAGGCTCCATTTACCAAGTTCAACTTGAAAAAATAAGTATAATTGGAGGAACCATCTGATTTACACACATACACATACGCACACTATAATTATCATTTAAGAGGAATTTATTTCCACAAATTATATTCAAACTTGTAGCTGATCTGAACTTGTTTATTGTTGGAAACGAATATATATGGAGTTATTCATTTTATCATATTTCCAATACTCGTTCTGTATATTTGCCTATTCCCCCCAAATCTGAACTGTCTGATCATGGGAATGTCATTTTTCCTACATTTAAATTCCCAATTAAAGGAATGCTGGTGCCATAAAACCCAAGTTTAACAGCAACATCAAAGTACTTGAAGGCAAGAACTCAATGTTTGCTACTGATACAAGCAGAATAGTTTTTATAGTGATCATTAAAATGCCTAGCAAATGACTGCCAGGATTAAGATGGGGCTTGTTCATATAAACAAACATTATATACAGATTATGAAGCTAACTAGAAATAAGAATGTACAATGATTTGGATGTGATCTGAAAGTGATATTCCTGAATACACTGGAGTATAAACAAAACACTTATTTGCAGAATCCAATCTGGTCGGTCACGAAGACCAGAGGTTTAGTCTTCTGAGCTTTCGGACTCGTGCTAGAGCCCATCCTCAAGGAACATCTCTCTAGCAGAATGTGTTATAATAAATATGGTTATTTTAATAAATCACTTATTTGTGATTAATTAAAATAACCATATTTATTCTCAGGTTTCCATGCATTTAGAAACATTATTTAGAGTTGGATCCAAAGCATTGCCCAGGCATATTAAAAACTGACTAGAAAAATTAAGATTAGATTTTCTGATAAAGGGTTATTAAAGATCCACCAGAGCACTTATGGTTGAGGAAGAGTTTTTGTGAATGGGAAGCCCCATGGAGTTCCACTATTTCATGGCTAAAAACAGAAATTTTTAGTGCCTCAGCTGTATCCAAAATAAGTTTACCTAGATGCACAATGCATGCAATGCTAAAATAGAAGGGGCGTTGGTCTTACCTGAGACGCACCTTCTCGTTGGGTGGAGACAGCAGCCAGGATAGGATGGGTGTGGTCATCTGTTAGGCCGATAGACTGAGCCCATCAATTTTGCTAAGTCCCGCCCTTGTTGCCGGGCGAACCCAGCTTTTGGCGAGGGCAAGAAGACAGGCTCGGCGTGTGGGACACAAAGAACAGATTAAAGAGGAGAGCCAGGTAAGAAACCCCCAAAAAAAGGGCCAGACTGGCGAAAAAAGGGAGGGTCTGGCTGCTGTCTCCACCCAACGAGAAGGTGCGTCTCAGGTAAGACCAACGCCCCTTCTCCATTGTGGGTGGAGACAGCAGCCAGGATGGGACATACCAAAGATTCACGTCCCTACAATCGGGTGGGACCAGTCTGGTCCGAAGAACCCTCTCCGGAAACAACTCTCTGTAATACTCTACGACCAAAGGCGGCATCTGCCGAGGCAAATTTGTCGAGTTTGTAGTGTTGAATGAACGGAGAAGGCGAAGTCCACGTGGCCGCTCTGCATATTTCAAGCAATGAGGCCTGAGTTGCCCAGGCAGCCGAAGTAGCGGCGCTTCGGGTAGAATGCGCCATCAGTCGAGGAGGTCTCGGTAGCGAGCGTAACTCGTATGCCTTGGCTATCGTCTGGCGAATCCAACGCCCAATAGTCGATGAAGAGACCTTGCCGCCCAGGGATACCGGAAGGAAAGAGACAAAGAGGGATTCCGTCTTGCGTAAATCCGCTGTCCGCTTAATGTAGATCCGCAGGGCCCGTCGAACATCCAAAGAGTGCCACCGTCGTTCTAGTCTGTGTGCTGGACGAGGACAAAAGTTGGGCAGGATGAGTTCCTGCATGCGGTGAAAAGTGGTATTGACTTTAGGTACAAAGGTGGGATCCAGACGGAGAACCACACGGTCGGCATGAAACACACAGAGGTCCTCCCGGATTGAAAGAGCAGCCAGTTCGGAAATGCGTCGGGCCGAGGTGATTGCAACCAAAAAAGAAACCTTGCAGGTCAAAAGGCGAAGGCTAGTCGTATGCAAAGGCTCGTATGGGGCTGACGTAAGAGAATTAAGAACGATGGATAGATCCCAAGTGGGGTACCTGTGTAACACAGGAGGGCAGAGATTTGTAGCCCCTCGCAGAAATCGATGGATTAGAGGGTGCTGTGTCAAAGAGGACAAGGAGCCAAAGGTAAGGACCGATGAAATCGCCGCCACCTGTCTTCGCAACGTGTTGGGAGACAATCCTTTGCGAAGGCCTTCCCGTAAGAAAACTAAAATATTAACTATAGAGGCCTGTAGGGGAGAAACCCCCGCTTTCTCACACCAAGCACAAAAGGACTTCCAAGTGGCCGAGTAAATCCGGTCCGTAGACGGTCTTCTCGACGCCTGAATCACAGAGATCACGTCAGGAGGGATGTTGACCTCCCCAAGTGTATACCGCTCAAGCGCCAAGCGGTCAGACGGAGCCACTGTAAGTCTGGATGCGTCAAGGTTCCTTGGGTTAGAGCGTCCTGTGGCTGAGGTAACTGCCACGGTTGGGTTATTGACAAAGACACTAGGTCCGCAAACCAAGGTCTGCGCGGCCAATGTGGAGCTATTAGAACGATCTCCGCCTGTTCCATCAGCAACTTGCGAATCACCCGGGGAATCAGGGAAACCGGAGGAAAGGCATATAGGAGCCCGGGTGGCCACGGGGAGCGGAGAGCATCGACGGCCTCTGCCTGAGGTGACGGGAATCGTGAGATGAAACGTGGCAGTTGAGCATTGTCCGATGTGGCAAAGAGGTCGAGCACCGGCATCCCGAAGCGAGTCGCGACCTGCCGGAAGAGACGAGGATTGAGACGCCACTCCGCATGATCCAGATGGCACCGGCTGAGCCAGTCGGCTTGTAGATTGGCGACACCGGAGATGTGTTCTGCCCTTAACGAAGCCAGATGGGTCTCCGACCAGAGGCCCAACCGTAACGCCTCCGACATCAGAGAGAGAGACCGCGTGCCTCCCTGGCGGTTGACATGGGCCTTCGCTGTGATGTTGTCCGTGAGGACCAAGACGTGTGAGTTGGAGACGAGACGATGGAAGTCCCGAAGTGCTAGGAAGATTGCCCGCAGTTCCAGCCAGTTGATGGAACGACGGGACTCGGCGGCTGTCCAGACGCCCTGGGTCAGATGACCCCGACAATGAGCACCCCAGCCCTGGAGACTGGCGTCCGTTGTCACCACCACTCTCTGTGGATCAAAGAAAAAACAACCTCGGGAAAGTGCTGGAGACCGCCACCACCTTAGAGACCTAATCACCTTCCTAGGGACAGAAACCTTCACGGGAGAAATACCCCTACCCGCCTTCTGCAGAGGTAACAGGAACCATTGAAGTTCCCTAGAGTGTAATTGGGCCCAAGGAACTAATGAAATGGCGGAAATCATCTTACCCAGGAGTCGGGACAGGATTAGGGGGGAGGAAGAAGGAGACCGTTCCACAGTGTCGACAAGGGATCTCAAACTCTCCTGCCTTTCGGTCGAAAGGAAGACCTTCCCTGTCACAGAATCTATCAGAGCTCCCAAGTGAGTCAAACTAGTAGAGGGGACCAACTGACTTTTTTCCAAATTAACCGAAAACCCGTGGGCGGTAAGGGAGTGGAGAGTGAATTGTAAATCAGCAACAGCTTGTTGAGGAGTAGGAGACAAAATCAGAATGTCGTCAAGATAACATTGTAGACGAATAGACCTAGCCCTGAGGGAAGCTGCCAGGGCCGCCAGTACCTTGGTAAAAGTACGAGGGGCAGAGGAAAGGCCAAAGGGCATGGCCCGATACTGATAATGGTGACCCCCGTAACAGAATCTAAGGAACCTCCTATGGGCAGGGAGGATGGGTATGTGGAGATAGGCCTCAGTGAGGTCTATGGAAGAGAGGAGATCGCCCCTCCTGACACCGTCCAAAATAGATCTAAGGGAGTGCATCTTAAACTTTCGATACCGGACGAACCGGTTGAGTCGTTTGAGGTCCAGAATGGGTCTCCACCCCCCCGAGGACTTGGGGACAAGGAAGACACGGGAGTAGAATCCCTTGCCCCGCTCCGACACGGGAACTGGTTGTATAGCCCTGATCAAAAGAAGGTGCTGAACCGCCGAATCCATAAGGGATCGTTTCTGGATGTCGTTAGAAAACGGGCAGCAAACAAAGGACCTCGGAGGGGGGGAGATAAATTCAATGGCCAACCCGGATCGTAGGGTGGCCAGAACCCATTTGTCTGAAGTGGAACCTTCCCAAGCGGGGACGAAAAGGGCCAATCTGCCCCCTATGGGAGGATCCGGGATGCACTTATCGACGGCGACCGGAGAAACGACCTCCTCCCCCTCGAAAGGGCCGTTTGGGCACAAAGGTCCTACCTCTGGGAGGTCTGTCCTGAACGCCCCGTTGTCTAGGTTGAAAGTTCCCCTGTGACCTAGAGAAGGCAGAGGAAGTGGAAGGCCCCTCATAGGGACGAGACTGGGGGCGAGACGGATATGGGCGAAACCTGGAATCCCCCCTGCGAAAAACAACCGGAAGGAATTTCTTCTTGTCCTTTGTCTCCGAGAGGAAAGGATCGAGGGAGTCCCCGAAAAGTTTAGAGCCCGCAAAAGGAACAGACGCCAGACGCCATTTATGCCTGGCGTCGGCCTGCCAGTAGCGTAGCCAGACCAATCGGCGCGCCGTAACCGCAGAAGCTAGAGACTTGGCCGCAAAGCGAGCAGTATTCAAGGTCGCGTCTGCTGAAAACTGCGTGGCGGCAATAATCTTGCTTAGATCTTGCCGCACCCGGACGTCCTCCGTGGACAATGACTCTTGTAACTGACGAAGCCATAACAGAGTTGTCCGATTAAAGAAGGAGGCCGTAGAAGCTGCTCGGATGGCCCAGGAAGCACTTTGGTGAGCTCGTTGTAACACATGTTCAGCACGGCGCTCCTCCGGGCGAAGTCCTTCCTCAGGGTCACCGGGAACCGCCGAGTGAGGGAGGAGGGCAGCCACGGGGGCGTCCACAGCCGGAATCTGGAGGAGCGAGTCTAGGTCCGGAGAGATACCAAAGTTCCGACGGTCAGCTGGTGTAGGGGTCAGCGCAGAGCTCGGTGCAGACCACTGTTTCTTGATAACATCGAGAAACAAAGGAGGCGTAGGGATGGTATCTACAGTCCTAGATGGTTCTGCGAAGAGAGGGCTCAAGGTACCCTTGGGGTTCGTAGTAGAAGTTGGCAGAGGTGAAGGGGAACCAAGCTGGGCCGTAGCAATAGCCTTATGTAACAGCGACTTAAACAAGGCCTGGGGAAAAAGGCCTGTAAAGGCGGGCTGCTCAGGAGGAAGGTCCTCATCCTCTGAGAGCTCCAGGTCGTGGGGCTCATCAGTCACCTGGGAAGGAGACCCGCTTGCCATAGAAGAAACAGGGGAGTCCGGAGCGTTGACAGACAATGCGTCATCCTGATCCCTATCCTCCCTAGCCGGGGAAATGACTGAGCGTACCGAGCCCGCCCTACTAGAGGGCTGAAAATGCGATGCCAACGACTGTTGAACTGCTGACGCAATCATTTGCTGTATCTGTTCTGGAGACGGAAAGAAATGATGTTGCGCCTCAGCCGGAGCAGCATTCCCAGAAGATGGAGCTGGGGGGGCTTCCGTTGGAGGAGCCGCGGTCGGTGACGTAGAAGAACCCCACAGGCCGGTTGTCTCAATGACCGCAGGGCAGTCCTGAAGTGAGAGATGGTCTCCTTGTGCACCGGAATCACATCCTGCAGAAGCGCGAGGCGAAGTGGACGAAGCCTCGTTGCCTACCAACTGAACACCACTGGCTTTGGCGCAGATCTTTCGTAGAACCTTGTCCCTGCGAGCTTCCGCCCGGGAAGGAAGAAGATGAGCAGCCGCCTTGCTGCGAGACCGAGGAGGATCAGAGGGATCCAATCTGGGAGGAGTGCCAGAGGAGTCCTTGGCAGAGGGGATGTCCCGATGATGGTGATGATGAGAATCGGGACTACCCGCCTTACGGCCATGTTTAGATTTGTGGGAAGCCTTAGGCATGATGACAAGGAGTATGTGCCACCAGCAGCCAGAAAATTGTCAACAACTGGATACAGTGGAGTAGTTCCTGAATGTAATTTCTGGGAGCGCAGAAAACTCCACCTGTAATGGCCAAGCACGCCCTGACTGACGCTATGTGTGTAGGAGACGTCAGTAGCCGCCCGTAAAGAAAACGGGGGCGAGAGGGGGGGGCGCGAAGCCCCACTTCAGGGCGCACCTTTAGCAGGCCACTTGTCCGCCCAGAAGGTGAGGGGGGGGCGTGAAGCTCCACCAGAAATGACCCACAATGTAAAATCAGGCAAACAAATTTAATTGATGGTAAGGGCACTGTTAACAGAGAGCCGCTTCGATGAAGGCCAGAATGAGTTTTCGCGCCAGAAAAAGCCTCCGCCGCACAGCGACTCAGGAGGAATGGCGCCTAAGCCGATGGCCCGCCCAGCGATTCAGCGCAGCGAAATAGCCCCCGCTCAGTTAGTAATGAAGCTGGTGGTCGAAGGGAAGAGTCTAGCTGCTTCCCTCGATGCCGTCGGGAGCGTTAAACTCCACCCGAACACAAAAACGCTGCCAATAACGTTCAAGCGGCAAGGAGAAAAAAACGGGGCACTTTGAATTTCAAAATGGCCGCCGGGAGATACGAAAGGGGGCGCGAAGCTCCACAGACGGCTAGAATGCCCTGGAGACCCGAAACGGTCAGGAGGGGTTGTAAAGGGAGCGCGGACACTCCACGGAGGCTCAAGGGAATCCCCCAATTAAACTAAAAGGAAAGGGAAATTCCTTCCCCCCCCCCCCAAGCAACAGGCAGGCCAGCTACTGGGGAAAGGGAGAAACGACCTACTTCCCTGCTTACTGAAACGCTGCAATCGAAATCCAAAGAAGTCCAAGTCACGATCCGAGTCAAACCAAGAAGACAATGTAGAGATTTTTAGTCAGAAAGGCAAACAACAGCCAGGAAAGGAAGAAAAGATCACGAGGAGCAGTCCCACACGCCTGTCTAGGCTGACAGACTGAGCCAAAAGCTGGGTTCGCCCGGCAACAAGGGCGGGACTTAGCAAAATTGATGGGCTCAGTCTATCGGCCTAACAGATGACCACACCCATCCTATCCTGGCTGCTGTCTCCACCCACAATGGAGAACATTGAAGCTACTTTAAGAGGTATAAAATCTTCAATAGAAACGCCCTAAAAGAAAAGTTTAAATTTGTCTGGTTAAACTGTAGCAGAAAAATACTTCCTGCAAGTTTCCCAGTCCAGACATTATATAATATATAGACTATTGCTTAAAATCCAAGCTACACAGTATGTTTTTTTCTGGAAGTGACTAAGTCACCCCAAAAATACTTTGTAATTGTTACAAATAACAAAGAAAAAAAAAGCTAAAACCAACTGTTTCACCATGAATAAATTTATCCTTACAAACTATATACATGAATATACAAAAGATAAAATTTGGATATATTTTAAACATTCTGTTTGGTAGTTTTCTATTCAACATAATTATAACCTCATTCATAAATCAATTTTCTACCAATTAACTTATTAGTGCCTTACATAAAAATACAACAGCCAATAATGAAGTTCATTGTTAAAGACTACATGAATAAAGTCTCCATAGGACAAATTTAATGTATGGATGGCCAATTCTGCAAACATTACTGCTTAAATTCTGCAAATGAATTAATGCATAATACAATCTCCTTTAACCAACCACCCCATTTAAACGTGCCTGAACTATTCCTCCCTTGGGAAAGAGGTCAAGATAGCAAGTAACTGCACCAAAGACTGGAAGATCTTGGTACATTTCTCCTACTCTTGTCATTTCCTCCCAGAAAACTGTGAAACTACCAATCCAAACCTAGGGATTTACTGGTAAAAAAAGGGGCTCAATATGGCTTGTTTTAGAACAGGGGTGTCAAACTCAAGGCCCAGGGGCCGGATCTGGCCTGCGGGGTACTTAGATCCGGCCCCCAGGGCTGCCCTAGAAACAGCGAAGGACCGGCCCGCGGTGCTTCTGTCAGCAAAAATGAGCTCCCAAGCTCCATTTTCAGCTGCCACGGCCTCCTGCAATCCTCTGCCGGTGAAAATGGAGCTCGGAAGCCCGTTTTCGCTAGCAAATCGCTCGAGTGACCACATGCCCTCCTGACAGGAGAGATGTCAAGCTGGCCACACCCATCCTGGCCATGCCCAACCCGGCCCCCCAAGGTCAGACACAACCCTGATGTGGCCCTCAATTAAATCAAGTTTGACACCTCTGTCTTAGAGTATACCATACTAATTCTTTTACATAATCATTTTTTTTCTACAATGAGCAATCGGATATCTCAGTATGTTCTCAGACTATTATGTTTTTTCTCAGTACAGGTTGTCCTTGGCTTATAACTAACTGGTTGTTGTAACTTCAAAAAACTTCTTACTATCTGGTTTCGAAGTTATGGTAACTAGAGCACTCCCATGGGCACGTGAACAAAATTGGGATATGTGTCAATCCACTCACCCTTATGATGTACTGCAGGGGTACTACAGGGGTGCCCACGCCTATCTCCCCCATCTTCTACCGCTGGGTCCCCACAGTGTTTGGACCTGTTTTCCACCCCACTAGGTCCCATGTCCTCCTCATCATTCTCCACTGATCAGTCACTTACTGACTGATAAACTTACTGATCAGTCATTTACTGACTGAAATATCCTTCTTGAAGCTCTGGAACTTGCAGGAGTACAGGCTGCGGCACCCTAGGCTGCGTGGCTTCACCCCAGAATCAATTACAATATTGGAGCAGCCAAAATTCATTGAGGCTGCCTTCAAGGCAGAGAAATACCTGTACACTCCAGGATTTGTGTTTAACAGTTGGTGATAGATATATCAAAGGAAATTTCCTAATCACTGTGACATAGAATTTGACTTTATTGTTTAACACTATTCTTTAAAACATTTTTTTTACTATCTATGGCAATTTATTAGTAACTAGGGATTACAGTTAAAAGTAATCCTCAATTATTGAGTACCTTTTTTTATCAATGTTCAAAGTTATAATGGTGTAAAAAAAAAAAAGCTTTGCGATCAATCCTCACATTTATGACAATTGCAACATGATCACAATTTGTGTGTTTTGCAACTGACTGTTGTGGCCCACTGGTGGCCAGCGGACCTGGCAGCAGAGTCAAACATTGAGGTTAGGGAGGAAGGTGGGCCAATCCTGGGGGCTGGGAAAAGCTCAGATGAGGGCTCTGCATCGGAGGTAGAGAGGAAGTTAGACAGCAGTGAGGCAGAGGAACAGCTGGAGCCCATTCCCAGTGTGCGCATGTGCAGAGCTGCCAGAAGACAAGAACAACTCAGAAACCAGGGTCGACTCGGGAGTAAAGCCACACCTTGGAGGTGATTGGCCCCTCCCATAGGAAATAGAAGAGGAGTGAACAGGGAGTGGGCTTTTGCAGGAAACAATTCGTTTGTTCCGTGATTCTGACAGACTTTGTGCCAAGTTTTGCCTTCTACTGTGGTTGGAAACAAGTTACGTGGCAGCTTGACAAACAAGATAAGGTGTGTTGAGAAATATTCCTTTGAAAAACTGTTTGGACAAACCTTGCTGACTGTGAATGAACGTAATTCACAGTCATGTAAATAAAGAGGTTTTGCAGGGACCAATTCCTGTCTCCTTGTTAAGGGAGTCTAGGTCAGAACACTGACAAGCAGTCAATAGAAAGGAGAAAGTAAAGTACAGTCATGGAAATGTGATGTTCCCCTTAACACCGTGATGGCGAACCTATGGCATGTGTGCCACTTTGGAGCCATGTCGCCTGGCATGTGTGGCGTCGCCCGTTTCTCTTTTGAGTTTTTGGCACGCATGCGCACGGAACTATCAGCTGGCCTTCGCACGTGAAGTGCTCCCTTTTTGGCACTTGGTGCCACGTGCGTGCATGCGTGCTCCCTTTTTGGCACTCGGTGCCGAAAAGGTTCGCCATCACTGCCTTATCAATTACAATTGCTTAATTGATCAAATGGGAAGTGAAGACAGAATCCCCTAACAGTCACATGATTTTCCAGAATGGACATGTTAAATTTGATACAGAACTTGAACATGTGTAAATTAAAAGGAGAAAATTGGTGCTCTAAATTCACCCCTCTCCTTTTTTTTCTTTGCTTTATTCATAGGCAAAATGGCCTTCCTAAGGTCCCTTCTTATTGGCCCTTCTATTAATTCTCAGAAAATGCTGCATCTAAATCAGCAATAAAAAACTTGGAGACCACAAAAAAAGTTTGAAATCAATAGTTCGGCAACTATACTCCAGCTTTACAGCTTCCTTAAAAAGCATAGGAGACCAAGTTAACAGGCGGTAATATGTAACTGCACCTCAGCTGATTGAAGAGAAAGATATTAGCCAGTGTAATTTCAAGGTCTACTGACTAAAAAAATTATACTAATTTACTGAATTTATCAGGCATCTTGACAGAGTCTAGAGATCAGAGGTAATTAAAGACTCCTTTGTTGGAATATGCTCATATAAACTCTCTGAATAGGGTCTTTAAGAAAACTAACCTTGAAACTTATAACCAATCCTCAAAGTTGTGGACATTGTAGCAGCCTCCTGGTCAAATGATCATGATCTGGGCACTCATGTGCCTAGCTTGCAATTATGATGTTGCAATGAGCTATGGTCATATGATCACAATTTGCAACCTTCCCTGCTGGCTTTCCACAAGCAAAGTGAATAGGAAAGCTGGCAGGAACACTGCAAGTCACTCTAATAAATTTTGACTTTTTGTTGGATAAAAATAAAAGCTCATTATTCTTACTTCTTTGACTATGCGCCTAGACTTATATAATTGACTGAGCATTTGCCAATCACATATAAATTATGGTTATATTTAGTTCAGTACCAGGGTTCAGATAAAACCTGCTCATATTCTCTTTCCTGCAATGTTCCCTTATTCATATGATTGACATTCAGGCACTTTGCAAACAACAGTTTTTTACATGTCACAATTTCCTGCGGTTAGATGTATACCATTTGCAAGCTTCACAGCCAGCTTTTGACAAGCAGAATCAATGGAGAATCCAGCAGTAAAATCATAAGTCACAGTCACATGATGTCTCCCTTCACAGTCACATCACTTAGCAATGGATTTGCCAGTCCCAATTGTAGTTGTTAAGTGAGGACTACTTATATGGCTCCTCAAATCTTCTGCAAGAAGCTTCAGAACCTGCAGGATCTGCATACAATGAATCTTGTTTCAAGATAATTAAACAACTGTGTCTTTTCCCAGGCTCAGGCAATCACTTTGAATGTGGGTGGGTGGGTGTATATAATAAGCTTTTAATTTACTATAACTATCCAAGCGCAGAAATACTCAAATTATGTATACAAGTAGTCTTTGACTTATAATCATTAGTTAGTGACAGTTCGAAATTACAACACTGAAAGAAGGGGCTAAAGACACAGCAAGAATTATTTGGTGAACATCAAAATTTATCATGCTTGATTTCACAGATCTCTAGAATAAAAAGTGACATCAAAATAGAAAGGTTTTTAAGACAAATGATAGAATTTGAAATGCTTATACAGAACCGAGATAGGTCTGGTGTGTACAGACACAGACACACATATATACTATACTGTATATAGACATTGTTATTAAAATCTTATACAGAGACAGAACAAGTAAGACTATGGAAGAGTGGATGGAGATGGAATTTACCTTAAGCTATAATTAAGAAAAAAATTGTATTAATTGTTTTACAGATTGTACATAGTTCCAACCCATAATTGCAAAAATAGATAAATCATAATAAATACTTGAAATGTAATACAAAGGAATATTTTGTCAGATTTTATGTAAAAAAAATCAAAAGTACTAGAAATAAATACACAGGATTATTTTTATAAAAAAAATCAAAACAAAGTTTGAATTGATAACTCATCTTTTTTCTACTAGGAACTTTTCCAAACAAATATTTTTTAAAAATATTAAGAGACATGCTGAAGGCCACACAGGGAAATTTAGCCCAACATTGGGGAAGTGACAATTAGCTGACAATATCATATACTCAGAAACCAAACTAGGAGAATACCTACTAATGGCAAAAGTAAAAGTATAACTCTAGAACATATGGTAAGTTTGATTAAATTTAAAGAAGAATAGCTTCTGTAAATATTACATGTAATACAACAAAGCAAACTCAGATACTTAGGATTTGGTTTTTATGGGAGAAATATTTAATGTAAAAATAGTGGAGGCAATTTTAATATTTATAATTTGTTGTATTCAACAGTGGAGAACAATAAAAGGAAATCTAGAACTTAATACTGTATTTACTTATGTTTTACCGGTAGTATTTAATATTTATTTATTTTATTTTTCTATTAGATCATGCATATTTATTTCAGATAATAGTGGCAACATCCATACTGTATAAATTTTAATGTTTAGAGGTTTGTAATGATTGCAAGTATCTCATGTGATATAATTAGTTTATATATTCATTTAATCAAAGAAATAACAATTTTTAAATTTTGTAACTATGAATTTTGTTTATTTACTGATATTTTATTTTCCATCCACATATTTCTTTCTTTTTCTCTTTTATATAATCATTTATTTTATACTTTAAATGTTTTTTAAAATACAAATATTAGGCCTGCTGTTTAATGTGATATTAACTGTGTAATGGGGTGAGCGCCCATTACTTGTCCCAGCTTCTGCCAACCTAGCAGTTTGAAAGCACGTAAAAAATGCAAGCAGAAAAATAAGGACCACCTTTGATGGGAAGGTAACAGCGTTCCGTGCGCCTCTGGCATTTAGTCATGCTGGCCACATGACCACGGAGACGTCTTCGGACAGCGCTGGCTCTTAGGCTTTGAAACGGAGATGAGCACCTCCCCCTAGAGTCGGGAACGACTAGCACATTGGGGCCACCCCAGGCGTTCTAACCTCCTTAGGAGGGCCCAGCATTGCAGTGCAAAGCAGCCACTTTGGAAGCCCCAATAGCATGGCGTGAAGCCATAGCATGGTGTGACGCCATAGCCCAGCAGGACAGCACAAAGCAGCCCATTCAGAAATCCCCAGATGCCCTAGAAAGTTCCAGTACAACAATATAAAGACACTGTTCTGGACACCTTTGCCACCCTGCACTCTGCCACCCCAGCTGACCTTTGCTGTCTTCTTGCTCCTGCTGCTCCTGCTCCTGAGGTTTGCTCACCTGGCCCTTCATGAGGCAACTGCTTTATGCTGACACATAAAGTCAGATTTCCCAGTCTTTTGAGGAAATTCCCATGCATGACCTGGAGAAGAAAGCCTCATGCAGCCAGCAACTACCTCACAAAGGGCCAAGCAAGGCATGCTTGGTAAGCAGTGGGAGCAAGAAGACAGTGAAGGTCAGCTAGGGAGGCAGACAGGGGGCCAAAAGGGCATAGATGAGAGAGATAGGCAGGTGAGGGGGAGTTGAACCATCCCTGCAGTTGTAAATGCAAGCCAGCTGTCAAGCAACTAACAATTAGGTTACATGACTACAGGAGTGCTGCATCAACCACAACTTTGGAGACTAGTTTTAAGTCTCTTTGTTCATTGCCGCTCTAACTTTGATTATTGAACAAATAATCATTAAGTCAAGTGCTACCTGTATGTAAAGGTAAAGTTTTAGACATACTCATTTACTCAAACATAGGTTGAACTATGGAGATAAGGAATCAATTAGATTTGGACAAAATTATTTTACAGTTTATATAGAGAATAGGTTTCCATGTTATTATTTATGCAGTACCTGATTTGATAAAAAAACATTTTATCGAATTCCTCTAATTCTTTTTAAATGTTTTCTTTTTTCATTTAGAATCAGAACTCTGGGGCCAGGATCAATTGCTTTGAAGCTAACACCTGCAAAAGCAAACTGGTACAAGAAAAACTAAGCATCCTTATAACTATTATCCAATCTATCCAATTAAGATAAGAGAAGTAGGAAAATGCCCATAGAAACTTAACTTTATGTGCAAGGAAACAAAATGCACACTGGGACAAAAATGCTGATTATACCCATACTTTAAAGTAGAACTGAACTTCAATTGACTCTTTCAATGAATTTAAGGTTTGGTACAAAATGTTTTGTGGGAAAAGACATGCTATTTCTTCTTCAACAAACTTTGACATTAATCATGTCAAAGTTTAATATCTGTATCTCATCTTTTTTTAGATCACCAGAACAAGACTTTTCAATTAGATCGCATTCTTAAAAAAATATTCTCATAATCACAAGTTAAATGAGTGATTTGAGTGAAAAGCTGCATACATCTCTTGTAGAATTAATTTCTGAATTGAGTTTCAGAATTTAGTTATATACTGGATTTAATGACATTGATTTTAATTTGTCTATTAATTCCAGTCCTACTACTGTACTTGTAGCACAATTCATATTTACTCATTGATAAAATCCCATCATATGCAATTTTACTTAGCAGAGGGTATGTTGAATTTTAACTTTTTTTATACATCATGGTCCCTTCCCTAAATCTTTTTCAATGGCAATCCACATAAATACTGCACTATCATTTTAGATTTCCAGTAGTGAATTGCTGACATTTCTGCTTTGCCTTAATTATACAACTGTTGTATATTGATAGCAATTAAAAAGTACATATACATTACAATAAAATGCTTGTTTTACAAATTTAAACAAATTGCCACTTTTTAAAAATGCCTTTTATACATTATTATATTACTGATTCTGCTTTTCATAATCTATTGTGTGTTTTTCTATACAATACTGCTTTCAAAAAAAAGCAAGTATCCTGACATTTAGCCTCTTGATTCTCTCATTCAACATCCTTTTAATTAATCTACATTTTTAGTTGTTGCCTTTTGTAATTCAATATCTCTGCATTAGCTTTACTGGACCATTTTCATTCATATTTTGAATCTGATAGTAATCAAGATAATGATTTCTCATCTTTTCCATTACATGTGCTTCTCATGCTATAACCTAAAGACAATTCAAAATGAAGCTCAAGACTGCCTTTCTCTTAAGTTTTATAGAGTCTATACATAGGTAGAGTGCACTTATTCTTCACGATACACTCAACACATGGCCTTCTTAAAATTGCTGTTGATATGTACAGATTCAACTGATGATACTTTTCACTTTTCTAATGTGCATTAATAATTTTGGTACAGAGAATTGTGCGTATTTATCTTCATCTTGCACAAGGTGGATTTGATTTAAATCAAGTTGATTTAAATCATGATTTAAATAACTAGTAAAAAGGCTTGATTTAAATCAACTCAATTTAAATCATAATTTTTAAAGAGCAACTGTCATCTCTATCACGCAGTAGCTCCTCCTCTGATTTGCTGTTGACTCACCACAGTCCCATTCACTTTAATGGGACAGCTAGTGATGCGGCAGTGACACAACAAAGTGAAGCAGGTGAGTGGATGCCCGCTAACAGGCGCTGCCATGATGGATCTGAAATGACAGGTGCTCTTTAAATGTAAGGATTCATTCTTGCTGGTAGTTAGAATCTTTAATATTATTATTTGCAAACAAAATGAAGGTTTCCTATTTAGCTTGCAGAGCTTGGATTCATTTAATGAGTTTATCAAAAATGTAAATATTGCAGAATATACAGCCTCATGCTACATAACTAAACTCCATTTCATGCTGAATAAACTAAATTATTAATTATCTTAAATAGAAAACTATCTTTAGATAGATTTTTACTCCAAAAGCATTTTACTAAATTTGATAAAAATAAAAAAAATCCAATTTAAATTTTAAAAAATCCAATTTAAAAATTCATTTATTTTTATTTTTTAAAAAAATCATCGATTTTTATCCACCCTGATTTTGCAACACTGGTTTGGAAATTTTTTTCCCACTAAGAAGGTCTGTCCCTCTCTCGCTGGAGTATCAGTGTTTTTAAACAGGATTTTTTCAAAAATCTGTGAATAAGTAAGCTTTTTTAGAAAAATACACAAAGTACACTTGCATTGTAAATGTTACAATCAATGTGTGAAATTAGGCATTTTATAGAATGCCTAGGAAATCTATAAATTCCAAAAATGGGACATCAAAGTATGAAACCCTTAATATTTCACACATTTCCTAGGTATTTTATGCAATACCAAAAGGTAAACCAGCAAAGTATAAAATACTCCCACTAAAATGCCATCCTAGCCACTTTTGTTGCAACAAATAGGTTAAATACTGGTCGTTTTCTTCTTGCTTATTTCAGTAAAAAAGTGCTATACTTTATTTCGCATTTCTTCTTTCATTTTCATAACTCTTTTTTAATACTCTGCCTAAATAAATCTTGTCATTCTGCACAATGTCTAGGTATTATATACAATGCCTAGGGAATGGATATAGTCATGATGGCGAACCTATGGCACAAGTCCCACAGGTGACACGCAGAATCCTCTCTGTGGGCACGTCAGCCGTTGCCCCAACCCAGCTCTACCACGAATGCATGCGCACCTCTCGCCGGCCAGCTGGTCTTTGGGTCTCTGCCACACATGCACAGGGCGCAAGTGGGGAACGCTTGTGCATGCGCAGAGGACAGGGTGCAAGCACAGGGCGGGGCGCATGCGTAGAGGGAGCTTGAATTGCATTTTGGGGGTTCGCATGCATGTTGCCCCCCGTGCCCCATTCTGGACCTGGAAAGCCTCCTGCACCAAACTGGAAGCCAAAACGAGGCACCGGGGGGGGGCTGGGATGCATGTGGGGGGACGCTCATACAGGGGTGAAATCCAGCAGGTTCTGACATGTTCTGGAGAACCGGTAGCAGAAATTTTGAGCAGTTTGGAGAACCAGGAAATACCATCTCTGGCTGCTCCCAGAGTGGAGTGGGAATGGAGATTTTGCAACATAATTCTTCCAGGAGTGGGGACGGAATGGGGATTTTGCAGTATCCTTCACCTGGGATGGGGTAGGAATGGAGATTTTGCAATATCCTTCCCCTACCATGCCCAACAAGCCACGCCACGCCCACCAAGCCACGCCCACAGAACTGGTAGTAAAAAAATTTGGATTTCACCACTGGCCACGTATGCGCGGGGGGTTCTCATTGCATTTTGGGGATTCGGGCACGCGTGCTTGCATTCGTGCGCATGCACGCGTGCTTTGGGCACTCGGCATCAAAAAGGTTAACCATCACTGAGATATAGCATATTAAAATAACCCAGACATTTCATACTTTGCCTAAAAATGTTACATTCTATAGATTTCCTAGGCATTCTATACAGCGCCAGCTTTTCACATATTGCCTGTGACATACATATAACTTCTCTGTTTATTGGGTGTGACAAGTTGAAATGAAGTTTAAATCAATTTTCTCTGCTTTTTTCTTTGAAGGAATTTAATCGTGGAATATTTTTCAAGCTTTTTAAATTATCATCACTTTCCTTCACTTTCACAATAAATTTATTTCACAGAACAATCACGTCTGTTCATGAGACCCTTTTACTTCAAAGATAGTTATTCCTAACTAAATTCAACTTACTGCCTCATTCATATGCCAAGAGAAAGAAGATCAAGTATCTGTAATTGAAACATGACAGAAGAATAGGATAAGCATATGTTTGCCTTTATTTACAGATATGATTAAATGATTGTTTTGATGGACAGAGAAAGGACTGTAATCATTATTGGAATTTAGAAAAAACAGTGGGGTGAAATTTAAAAATTGTAAGAAAAAAATGGCAGCTTCTATACCAATCTGCATGGATAAAAGAAGGACATGTCAAAAGACTATCAGAGAAATTGGAGAAATGAAGAACAGGAGAACAGAGAATATTTTCCTAAGATCTCCATAAGAAATCTGATTGAAACTATCTAGAAAATACACGCGTACAATTTTTTTACAGAACTATAGACACCATTTACTGAAGATTTCAGAAAGGTTCTGAAAAAGTTTGATGTAACATTACACTACTGACTCAGTGATCTTCAAATCAGTCTAAGCCTGGTTCCTAACATTGCAGCTCAGTTTATAGTCTCTTTCCAAATGGGTTATGTATCAGCTTTCTATATCTCCTCCACTACAGATCGGAAATTTTGTTAGCATCTCTAGCCAGACTGAAAGTATTTCCTTCTGCTGTTTTGCTGGAGTATTATAAAACTACTTCTCTGTAGTCAGTTACATATTTCTTGGAGACAGCTCCTTTTACAGGAAATTACAGAGGACATTTATTCATTCTAACCTGAAGTAATTCCCTACATAACTACTTTTTGTCACTTCTATCCAACCATTATGTGAATATATTGTCCCACGTTTGCCCAATTTTATGCCTCTAAATAAAAGGGATGCGGTGGCTCAGTGGCTAAGACACTGAGCTTGTCGATTGAAAGGGCAGCAGTTCAGCGGTTTGAATCCCTAGTGCCCCGTAACGGGGTGAGCTCCCATTAGTTGTCCCAGCTTCTGTCAACCTAACAGTTCGAAAGCACGTAAAAAATGCAAGTAGAAAAGTAGGGACCACCTTTGGTGGGAAGGTAACAGCGTTCCGTGCGCTTTTGGCGTTTAGTCATGCCGGCCACATGACCATGGAGACGTTTTCGGACAGCTCTGGCTCTTCAGCTTTGAAATGGAGATGAGCACCACCCCCTAGAGTCAGGAACGACTAGCACATATGTGTGAGGGGAACCTTTACCTTTACCTTTTATGCCTCTAAATCAGGGGTGAAATGCTCCTGGTTTGGACCGGATCACCTGATCCGGTAGCGATGGAGGTGGGTGGTTTGGAGAACCGGTAGCAAAAATCCCTCCCCACTCCCATGCCCAGCTGACCTGCGCAATCATCAGAGGCTTTTTATTTTATTTTTAAAAGCATTTTTTTTACAACCTCTTTGGCTGAAAAAATGCTTTTAAATATAAAAAAAAAAAGCCTCTGCCGATCAGGCAAGTCAGCTGGGATCGTCAGAGGCTTTTAAAAGCATTTTTTACAACCTCTTCGGCCAAAGAGGTTGTAGAAGAAATGGTTTTAAAAGTAAAAAAAAAAAAAAGTTGGCCACGCCCACTCAGTCTTATTACCTTCCACCAAGCCACGCCCACAGAACCGGTAGTAACAAATTTTACATTTCACCACTGCTCTAAATGCACCATTGGTCTTCTTTCTGATTGCAAAGTTGTATCATTTCTTTTCTTTTAGCTATACAGGTCAATTTACAAGCATAATTGAGCACAACATTTATGTTGCTAAGTGAGAAATTTGTAATGTGAGTTTTGCTCCATTTTATGACTTTTCTGGCCATATTTGTCAACTGAATCACTGCAGTTGTTAAATTAGTAACACGGTGGTTAAATGAATCTGGCTTCCCCATTGATTCTGCTTCTCAGAAGGTTGCAAAAGGTGATGACATGATCCCAGGACACTGCAACCGTCATAAATGTGAGTCAGTTGTCAAGCATCCGTAAATTACGTGACCATGGGGATGCTGCAACAGTCATAAGTGTGAAAAATGGTCATAAGTCACTTTTTTCAGTGCTGTTGTAACTTTGAACAGTCACTAAATGAACTGTTGTAAATTGAAGATTACCTGTATGTATGGATACATACATAATACAAGTAGTCCTTGACTTACAAGTGTTCTTTTAGTGACCATTCAAAGTTACAACAAGCACTGAAAAAAGTGACTCATGACCATTTTTCACACGACTGTTGCAACATCCCCATGGTCATGTGATCAAAATTCAGATGCTTGGCAACAGCTAACACTACTAGAGAAAGAACATGCAACCACAAGACTCCGCCACACAAGTTCTATGGGCTCCCCAAAATACACAAGAACAGGATCCCCTTATTCCCAATTGTGTCTATACCTAAAACTCTAATGTACAAACTAGCAAAAAGCCTGCAGAGGAAACTCAGACACCTGGTCAACGACTCAAGCCATTCAATAAACTCCCCAGAACAATTTCTCCAATGCATCAAACACACCAAAATCAATAAGGAAGAAATTATGGTCTCCTTTGACGTCACCGCTCTCTTCAGTTTAATTGACATCCACCTAGGTAAATGTGGGTTTCCAGTTCTTCATTGTCTACTAATCTCCTTATGTTGATGTCAAGGAATGAGAGTCTGTGGTCTGTTTCCTCTTCACATGTGAATTTGATCCCAGGGAATATGTTATTGAATAGGTAGTATGTTTCTTCAATTTGGGAGCATTTGATGATGACGAAGTTGTCATCGATGTAGCATGTCAAGAATTTTGATTGGATGGTGGGTAGAGCTATGGATTCGAGTCGTTGCATGACTGTTTCTGCTATTAGGCCTGATATGGGTGATCCCAAAGGGATATCTTGTCCTTGCTTATAGATTTTCCAGTTGAATTTGAAGTATATGTGGAGGCATAGACCCAGGAATTTCATGATGATGCACATGGAGTGTTCTGTTGTGGCATCATCTTTGTGGGTATAGTGTTTAGTGAGTAGGTGGTGTATAGTTTGTTCTCTTCAGAAGGGCCTGGACACACTGCAGCACCACAACACTAGGAAAAGCAGAAGAGAAACTGCTGCTTGACGCCTTTCTCTGTAACGGCTATCCAAAAAAATTCATATTCCGAACATAGACACACCACACAGCCAACTACCATGCAAAAACTAACTCTACCATACACAAAAGGGGTGTTGGAAATGTCAGCCAGAATTCTCTTTAGGAATAGGAATAGCCCACAAACCCACAGCCATAATTCACACCATTCCTGCAAAATGTATTTAAAATTAATTCTAGCTTTGCAGGATTATTGTGGGAAAAATAGGAAGGAACTATACACCAGCCTGAGCTTCTAAATGAAAGGCGGGCTATAAGTATCACTTGATTTCAAAATTACAACATAATTTTTACATGGCAGTATCAACATATATTCAGATTCATGATTTAGCATTGAACAGAAAAAGGATATACTAAGAACTGAATAGTTTAGTTAAACCTAACCCCAGAGGACACTTCTGGAATTATGAGAGCATGCCAAGACACTCATTCACAAAATAACAGTCATTGCATGTTGGCAATCACAAAGCATCCAGACACTAGAATGTAAACTGATAAGGATGCTTTAACATCCCATCTAGTTCCCAGGACACCAACTACAATAATTTTTTCTTGCTTTTTTCCTAGCTGGTGGAACATATTTAAAACACTAAACTGTATGTACTGTAGCTGTCATTTTTATTTTCTCTATTTTTTTTAGTCCAAGAAACATTTTTTTAAATAAAAGTAGGCTGGTATTAGGCTTTACACAGTTTTTGTTTCTTTTAAATAAAGAATTAGTGAATACAAACCTGGAGAGTACCACAGACATAATTACCCATAGATATATCACTAAATGTATTTCTGGGATTACAGAGCGTCTTTGAATAACAAAAAATAAGGCAAATACATTCAAAAAAAGGGCAAATATCGCTTAAAAATACATCATTTAGTAACAGAAGTTCCAATTTCAATTACAGTTGTATTTTGAGACCATCTACACAAGAATTTAGGTTTTCAATGCAATATGGTAAAATGACATATGTGCTCTGGGGATCCGTTTATAGTATTTTAATATTAGTTCAATACTGTATAGAGGTTATATTAAATGACATTTTATTCTGTTGATTTGTCTTATTGAGGCTTTAGAATCCATAGCTACTTAGAAAAGAAAGGAAATATTTCTAATTTTTACCGAGGAAAAGCAATTAGCATGGAACATTTGGATATGAAGCTGTTTGATTGCAATCTTGTACTGTGTTATTAGAATGCCTCTTATTACCAACAGAGTCATGACAATCTTACTAATGAAATTTAAAATTCCTCCATCCAATGGTTGTGATCTCGAGTGAACTTTTTCTTGCTTTTGTATTTTGAATTAGAATATAGTAATTAATTCAACTTTTTTAGCTCACTGTTCTAGTCTCAGTAAATGATTTCTGGCAAATTAAATGGAATCGATCTTTTGTTGGAATCTAAGTTTTATGAAAAATAATTCAGCAAGCATTTTAATCCATTTTTTCGAAGTAATGATATAGTTTGACAATAGTCACTGAAATATTACAATAAAGATTACATGATTGTAGTGATAAAATCATAGTTCTTAAGATTCATTTATATTCATTATTCATTTATTTACTTATTGTTCTTCAGAATAATATTTTATTTATTTTATTTCTCACATTTATTGGCTGCTTATCTCACAAAAAGTGATTTCAGACTGTGTAGGTCAATAGCAACAAATATATAAAACCAATCATTACAAAAATATTAAACGTCCTTATTATAAAAATTCTAAAAATATTGAGAAATTTAAAATATGCAAAGCACCTGGAAAGAGTAAAAATAAACCACAATGAAGCCAATCTAAAAATGCCTCTGGCTCCCTGAAACTTCCAGGCCTCGTATCACAACCAGGGAGTGTTGTGGGTCTTCTACAATTATAAAAGGGATGGAGCCAAGCTGTCTTCATGGGGCACAGAGTTACATAGGATGGGCACAACAGCAAAGAACGCCTATGTCCTGGGCCCCACCAAATAGCAATAACACTTAGACTTATATATTGCTCCATAGTGCTTTACAGTACTCTGTAAGCGGTTTACAGTCAGCATTTTTCTCCCAATAATCTGGGTCCTCATTTTACCAACCTCACAAAGATGGAAGGCTAAGTCAACCTTGAACCAGTCAGGATCGCAATCCTGGCAGTAGGCAGAGTCAGCCTGCAATAATGCATTCTAACCACTACACCACCATGGCTGCAGATCCTTGGCAAATGGTACCCATAACATGTCTTCTCTGTCATATCTAATGGGATGAGCTGATGTAGTTGGGGAGAGATGGTCCTTCAGATAACCTGGTCCCATGCGACGAAGGGCTTTAAAAGTTAAAGCCATCATCTTGAATTGAAGCCTGTAGCAAACTGGCAACAATGCAGCTCATGGAGCAGAGGTGTAATATCTGTTCCTATGGTTCCTGCACTGGTACATTCTGAATCAGTTAAAGCTTCCAAATACCAAGGGAAGCCCCAAGTAGAGAACAATACATTCAGACCAGACCCATCCAGACCCTCACAGCTTCCAGGCACCAGGATAACAGGTACACGACATCACTTAATTGGTCAGAGACAGACAATGAGCTCACCCAGCAACCTTATTAAACAGGAAAGGAGAGAGCATTGAATCCTGAGGCAACTCATAGTAAAAGCCAAGGATGGGACCGCTCCTCTCCAAACATCACTGAGGAAGGAAGCAAATGAACATAACTCAATGTCACCCACCCTCAATCATCTGAGCTGATTCAGAAGGATACATGGTTGATGGTATTGAAAGACACTGAAATATTAAACAGGGAAAAGATGGATGCAGAAATCTCATCTTGCCTATGCCAAAAATCATTCAAAAAGCAATCCATGCCATTTCAATCCCATATGAGGTCAGAATCCTGACTGAATGGTATTCTAAGTAATCCACATTATCCAAGGCCTTCTGAAGCTATTATGTAAACAGCTTCTCAACCATCTTCCCCCAAAAGAGGAGTTAGATAATGGATAAAAATTATACAGTATGTTAGAGTCCCATGATAGCTTTTTGAATAGGAGGTCAACCAAGGAGCTGCTAAAATACTACTTTGTACCAATGTACAAAAGCAGAAACATTATATTTTTATTTTATTCTATGTCAGACAACTGAAAGCATCGCAAATAGGATTCTCCTACTTTCATAAAAAAGGAAATGTGTATGCAGACACTGACATATATGAATCTTAATTGGCTAGTAATTAATGAAATGAAGTTTTTTTAAAAAAAAAAAAATCTGTAAGGAGATAACTTTGCGACCATAAATAGATTTTGAAAATCTTACATTAGAACTAGCTGGATACCTGTGCTTCGCTACAAAACTATGTGATCGGGCTTGATAAATCGACACTTACATCTTGAAAATCAATGAGTAGTTACGATCAGCCTCTCCTCTCCCCTTCTCTCCCTCAGCCTTGCCCCACAGAACCCTCCTATCCTATCCTATCCCCCTTCTCTCCCACAGCCTTGCCCCACAGAAACGTCTCCTATCCTATCCCCTTCTTTCCCTCAGGCTTGCCGCACAGAACCTTATCCTATCCTACCCCCTTCTCTCCCTCAGCCTTGTCCCACAGAAGCCTCCCCTATCCTACCCCCTTCTCTCCCTCAGCCTTGCCCCACAGAAGCCTCCCCTATCCTATCCCCTGGTTACTGCTGTGAAAGTGAAACTGAAAGTGAAACTTCTCTCCTCTGCTTGTGTTTTGAATTTGGAACAGATTTTTCAGGTGGGGAGGGGGAGTAGAACTCCTTAGCATCAGAGCATGTTAATCATAATATAGGAAATACTAATACTCTGATGGTCTTGAAAAATCCTTTCTTAGTGAGCACCTAGAAGCCAAGAGGAACATACGTGGCAAATTTCAAGTTTGTAGACTTTACGGTTCTGGAGATTTCGTGATTACAGCATGAGTGGTTTTCGCTTTTATATATATAGATTTTCAGAGTTCTCTCAGGTCCAATATCCAAAATATATTTTTTATTTTATTTTATTTTACTTCGAATTTATATACCGCCCTTCTTCCTGGGAACTCAGGGCGGTGTACAGCCAGTTAAAAACACATAATATAAACATTAAGAACAAATTAAAAGGAAATATCTCAATTTGGCCAAAAATTTAAGAAACATACAAATTTAAAATAATTTAAAAGGCATTGTTAGGCCAGCCCGGCTTGTTGGAAAAGGAAAGTTTTAAGGGAACGGCGGAAGGCACGGAGGTCTTGGATTCTCCTTATCTCTGGTGGCAGCTGATTCCAGAAGGTAGGTGCCCCCACAGAGAAGGCCCTCCCCCTGGGGGTTACCAGCCTGCATTGCTTGGCTGATGGCACCCCGAGGAGACCCTCTCTGTGGGAGTGCACGGGTCGATGGGAGGTCGTTGGTGGCAGAAGACAGTCTTGGAGATAACTAGGTCCTATGCCATGGAGCGCTTTAAAGGTGGTAACCAACACCTTGAAGCGCACCTGGAAGACCACTGGAAGCCAGTGCAGCTCACGCAGGAGCGGTGTTATGTGGGAGCGCCATGTAGCTCCCGTAATTACCCGCGCGGCCGCATTCTGGCCCAGTTGGAGCCTCCAGGTGCTCCTCAAGGGGAGCCCCATGTAGAGAGCGTTGCAGTAGTCCAGACGAGAGGTGACGAGGGCATGAGTGACTGTGCACTCGGAATCCCGATCAAGAAAGGGGTGCAACTGGCGAATCAGGCAAACCTGACAAAAGGTCCCCCTGGCAACAGCCGTCAGATGTTCCTCCAAAGACAGCTGCGTATCCAGGAGGACTCCCAGATTGCGCGCTCTCTCAACAGGGGCCAAAGACTCGCCCCCGATAGTCAGCGATGGAGTCAGCTGACTATATCGGGATGCCGGGAACCACAGCCACTCAGTCTTGGAAGGGTTGAGCTTGAACTTGTTCCTCCCCATCCAGATCCGTACAGCCTCCAGGCACTGGGCCATCACTTCAAGGGCATCGCTGGGGTGGAGATGTACAGCTGGGTGTCATCAGCGTACTGGTGGTATCTCACCCCAAAGCCACGGATGATCTCGCCCAGCGGCTTCATAAAAGTGTTGAACAGAAGGGTCAAGAGGACCGACCCTTGCGGCACTCCACAAATGAGAGGCCTCGAGGTCGACCTCTGCCCCCCTGCCAACACGAACTGCGACCGGTCTGAGAGAAAGGAGGAGAACCACCGTAACACGGTGCCCCCCATCCCCAACTCTTCCAACCGGTGCAGCATGATACCATGGTCGATGGTATCAAAAGCCGCTGAGAGATCTAATAGGACCAGAACAGAGGAGCAACCCCTGTCCCGAGCCCTCCAGAGATCATCAACCAACGCGATCAATGCCGTTTCCGTGCTGTGCCCAGGCCTGAAACCCGACTGGAACGGGTCTAGATAGGACGTTTCCTCCAGGAATTGTGGGAACTGTCGTGCGACCACACTCTCCTTTGCCACAAAGCGAAGGTTGGAGACAGGACGATAGTTAGCCAATACTGCCGGATCCAGGGAGGGCTTCTTGAGGAGAGGCCTCACCACCGCCTCTTTCAAGGTAGCGGGGAAGTGACCCTCACTCAACGAAGCATTGATAATTCCCTGGAGCCAGCCTCGTGAGACCTCCCGGTAAGCCAGTACTAACCAGGAGGGACACGGGTCCAGTAAACATGTGGTCGCATTAAGTCTCCCCAGAATCCTGTCCATGTCATCCGGAGTCACAGAGTCAAACTCTTCCCAGATAACATTCTCAAGACTATTTCTCGTCATCCTGCCCGGATCTACCCAGTCAGATCTGCCGGATCTGAGCGATTTTGTCATACAGATACCATCCGAAATCCTCAGCCCTGCCCTCCAGAGGGTCCTCCCGCACTCCCGGTTGAAGCAGGGAGTGGGTCATTCTGAACAGAGCCGCCGGACAATTCTCTGATGACGCAATAAGAGCGGAAAAGTAATTAGACTTTGCCACTTTTATCGCCACTAGGTAGGTCTTAATATGCGACCTTACCAGTGTTCGGTCAGATTCGGTGCGACTGGCCCTCCAACCACTCTCCAGGCGTCTTTTCCGGCGCTTCATCTCCCTCAGCTCCTCAGTAAACCAAGGAGCCGCGAGGGATCGGGACCGGGTCAGAGGCCGCAAAGGCACGACTCGATCTAAGGCTCCGCTAGTGGCCTAATCCCAGGCCGCCACCAGGTCCCCGACCGAGTCCTGAGCTAGAACCTCAGGAAATGGCCCAAGCTCCGTCTGGAATCTATCAGAATCCATCAGGCGCCTAGGGCGGACCCATCTTTTAGGCTCCGCTTCCCTGTGGCAGGGTGTAGCGGTTCGAAGATCTAGGCAAAGGAGCGAGTGGTCAGACCATGACAAGGGTTCCATGTCTATATCTCCTATAACACGGCCACTCAACCATTGGCCAGAGACGAAAATCAAGTCCAGAGTGTGATCCCCCCGTGAGTGGGGCCATGAACTAACTGGGTCAGGTCCATGGCCGTCATGGAAGCCATGAACTCCCGTGCCATCTCAGACGTCTCACCAACGGATGGCAGATTGAAATCACCCATGACCATAAGCCTGGGTGTATCAACTGCCACCGTGGCTATCACATCGAGTAGCTCGGGCAGGGCCGTTGCCACGCGGAAGGGAGCCAGGTACGTGAGCAACAGGCCCATCTGAACCCCATGACCCCATCTCACAAAGAGGGTTTCACATCCGGCAATCTATGGCACAGTGGTTTCCCTCGAACCAAGATCCTCTTTAATAATAACCGCCACCCCCCGCTCCTCCCCTGCACCCTTGGCTGATGAAATGCTCTGAAGCCCGGTGGGCACATCTCAACCAGGGGGACCCCTCCCTCCGGGCCCAACCAGGTCTCAGTAATAGCTGCCAGGTCCGCTCCCCCCTCCTGTATAAGATCATGAATGAAGGGGGCTTTATTAACCACGGACCTGACATTGCATAACATCAGCCGGAGGCCCAGGTCCTGAGTATCTAAACCACCTAGTATCTGAGTGGAGTCTTGGGGACCGGGGCGCGCAATTGCTCTCAAACAGCGAGTGCGCACCCCCCGCACATGATATGGTCCCCTACTCCCGCCATATCTGTCCCTCCCATTTACCGTGCTGATGGAAAATTCCTCTTCCGGATGGTCCTCCAGCCCCTCCCCAATCCCTCGACTCGCACCCTCGATTACAATCCTGTTGGAAATATTTGGAGTGGGATCAGCATCCCAATGAAACATGGAATATAAGAATTAATTATCTCAGATGCACAATGTGCTACACTTTGGAAGAACACTACATTACTATCTGTATTAGCAAAGAAAAATGAAAACTAAAAGTTATTCATAGGTGGTATTATACACCCATCCACCCCAAATACAAGTTGCTGGAATTACTGGGAAAGGCCCAAATAAATGTTGGAAATACGGTAAAGCAAACAAGCATCTATATGCATGTATGGGTGGTCCTGTAAAATTTTACAAAGATGCTGGATAGAATTAATTAGAGAGATTTAACAACATAGATATCAGAAAATCTAATTATAGTCTCAAAGAACATTTACTGCCATTATTTACTGAAATAATTCATAAACTGAAAAACTAACTGTTCGGTGCATGATGGTTGCTGCAAGGTTGGCTATTGCACAATACTTGAAAAATACAAAGCCTCTATCATTATATCACTGATATCAAAAATTATGAAAAATTGTTGTTATAGAAAAATTGATACATAAAAGAAAGGAAATGTTGAGATATATATACAGTACCAGAAAAGTTATCTTTAACTTGGAATGAGTTTGCCCTTTTTGCAAAACATAATAGGCCAAATTCTTTTTGTTTACACCAAAATTGTTTCTGAATCTTAATTTGTTCTTAGTTCTTTTTAATAAGATTGTTAATCCTGCTGTACTATTTTTAAATTTTAACTTTCTTTTACTCTGTCATAGTTTTACTATACATTTTATTATCTATTGACAGGACATATATCCAGGGGTGGGCTTCAGATCCTTTAGCAACGGGTTCGCTGCCCCGTTGCTGGATCAGCCGCCTGCACCATGGCAGGGGGGAGCGTTTTTCACCCTCCCCAGACTCCGGAGGCTTTCCTTGAGCCTCCAGGAGGGTGAAAACTGCTTCCCCCAGGGTCCAAAGGCCCTCCGGAAGCTGGAAACAGTCCCATTTCCGTACTTCCAGAACTTCCAGGAGGCCCTTTTTTCGCCCTCCCTATATCCTCCGTGCGGTCCCTGCACTTACCTGGAATGATGAATGGGCTGCATGGAGAATCCTGGGAGGGGAGGAGTGGGCATGGCCAGCCAGGGATGGCATTTGGGGGTTTGCTGAACCCTGGTGATCCTTGGCTAGAGGATCGCCTGAACCCTGCCAAACCCCCAGGAGCCCACCCCTGTATATATCCCTCACCTGTATCTGTTTTCTAAGCAAATAAACTTTTTTTAAAAAAACCCCAAGCAACTGTGTAAAATCAGTTGATCTGAGAATGGTCCAGTTTAGTAGAATTTGCTACTGTGCACTAATACAACACATTCCCTTCCAGCAAATCCGGCTGTGCCTCATTGTCATGGTATTCTTGGGACAAATGAGCAAAGAATATCATAAGTATATGACAAGAGTATATAACCCAAACAGGACACCCCACACATAAAGGTTAACCCAGCTCAAACAAAAAAGCGTCTATACTACACCTAACGAAAGCGGAAGATGTTGCATGAAGATGATCATTTTAGAGGCAACAGCATAGATAGCAATTAATACTGTGCAGCAGAAGGCAATGTTAAATCACTCCTGTGTTTCCTGTTTTCCAGAGATGGAAAAAATAAAATATGTGCTAGATTATGGGTGCCTCAGGTGGATGACACACTCAACATGCCACTGAGAACGAGCTGAGAATTTTTGTGACTACTAATTGTGTTTATGATGTGGCTAAGATAAAGCCTTTGAGAGTTTCACTGCTGATGTTGCCATACAGGAAAAGAAAAACTGAAGGTGGAAAGAAAGAATTGCAGTAGGATTATGCAATTTTTAAGAAACATGAAGACAGGAAAGCTCAACACAGTGAAAAATGAAATGAAACTACTGCACATTGATATTTTAGGCATAAGCAAATTGAGATGGACTGGGATTGGACACTTTCAGTCAGAAAGTCACATTGTTTACTATTCAGAACATGGAAAACAAAGAAGGAAATTTGATGTGGTGGTTACAGACAGGCTAGCCTGTCTCTCTCTCTCTCAGCCCAACCCATCTCACAGGATTGTTGTGTGGAATATAGGATGTGGAAGGTGTGTTGGATATATTCACTGCCTTGAGTGAAAAATAATAAAGGCAGGATACACATAATTTAAAAGGAACAATGTTGCTTTTACTTTTAGGGCATGTATAGCAAGAATACTTGACTACAATAAAATCAGTGACTGAATAATATCAGACTTTATAGACAATTGTTTAATATGATAATCATCCAAATTTATGCTCCTTCTGAGGTAGAAGAGGAAGTTGATCAATTTTATAATCAAGTTAAGTTTCAAATTGACAGAACACCCCAACAACATGAACTTCTTGCAACTGGAGACTGGAATTCCAAAGGTTGAAGCTTTAATGAGAAAAATGTAGCTGGATTATGTGGTTTAGGAAATTGAAAAAAAGCAGGAGACTATTTGATCAATTTCTGTCAATCCAATGATTTCTTCATTGCTAACACTGTCTTCAAACAAAATTATACCTATATAGATGGGTATCAGAGGGAATACACAGAAATTAAATTGACTACATTATTGCTAAACTACTCTGCTTAACTTTGCAGAAGAACTATGAGGAAAAGAGTGGAAAAAATCAGAATGGGACCAAACACACTGCATGGTGGTATAAAGAGGTTAAAGAAGTTATAAAGTTGAAAAAGAGTTATACAAACGTTATACAAAAGTACTCCTCAACCCTCTAGGAGAGTGTCTTGCAACTACAAGACTACAAAACAACATTGTTAGAACCAGAAATAATGATTGAAGAAATAGCAAGAGTTGTAATGTTATCTAAACACAAAGCAACAGGAATAAATGGGCTACCAACAGTAATAATTCAAGCAGCAGGGGAAAGCAGCATCAGATGGCTACACGGAATCTTTAATGCTGCATGGACACATCTAACAGCACCCACAGATTGGCAACACACAGTAATAATTCCACTGTGGAAAAACAAAGGAAATAGATGAGAATGCACACAATATCAAGGCATCTCACTTTTGAGCCATGTAGGAAAAAATGTATGCCAAGTGATAGAAATAAGATTAAATTCAGTTATAAAACCACAGCTAACAGAAGAACAGATTAATTTTAAAGAAACAGAAGCTGTACAGATGCAATTTTTATACTTAATTAATAGAAAAAGATGGAGTACAATAAAAAACTCCTTGTAGCTTTTGTAGACACAAAAAAAGCATTTGACAGAGTAGACAGAAAAATATTGTGACAAACAATGGTCCAATATGGAGTAAGTGAATATCTTATTGGATTATGCAAAAGCTTATACAACATTGGCAGAAATGTAATTAGAACCAACCAAGGAATATCAGAACCATTTGCTGTAACATTTGGAGTAAAACAGGGATGTGTACTATCACCACTATTATTCATCATCTATATTGACAGCATAAGGGAACAGCCAAGCCAATTTTAGACAATGAAATTCCGCTTCAATATAATATCCAGCAGGCTATTGAGTAAGCGGCAAGACGGCTAGCAGACCTTTAGCGCCGCAAATAATTAGCGATCTATTTAGAAATTATAATGCTGTCAAGCCAGCTGAAATTAACCGCAGTCCTCTGATAGATTAGAAAATACTAATAAATTCGTCAATGCAGGTATTCAATAATAAATCTAGACAAATTTACTGTAGAAGAAAAGCACTCTAGATCTGTTAACTCGACTGAGTGAAAAAGACTGAGCAGGCGCAGAAGGAGGGGGCGGAACCATACTGCAGAGGGAGATAAAGATTTGACAAGCACTCAGTGTGACTAATCGAAGGAGTGAAGGTCCCAGAAGTGAGGAATGTTGGCGCAACGATGCATGAAAATGGAATATTAATAATATTAAACAAACGACTCTTTGCAGACATTGATAGCACATACAGCTAAGGAACTGCTGCAACAATATCTTCTATCCATGAACCAAGAATGCAAAATAAATGAGTATCAAAAGAGAATAAAGAAGTAAAGGCAATTGATAGAAAAAAAGCACCCTCTAAACATAGTAATAGAGTTCAAACTTCTAGGAACGATACTCATTGAAGATGGGGAAATGGACCAAGAGATTAATATGTGATACAGTAAGGCTGATCAAGTATTGACAGCTAGTTCCACTCCTACAATACAAGGTAGTACTGATCAGCACAAAGAACAATCTCATACAAAGCATATTAATTCCTACCTTATGTTACCGTTGCCAAACATGGACATTTGCAATAAAACATATGCAATAGTCACTATGGAAATGACATGTTTGAGGAAAGCTGCCAGAAGGGATAAAATAAAAAATGAGATCATAAGAGAAAGAACTGAAACAGAATCACTTTTAAAGTACATACAAAGACAACTAGTTAAGTGGTTTGTTTACCCGAAGAGAATGTTTTAGGATTCTATATCATACAAGGCATATATAAAAAGAGGAGGAGGCCAAAGAACACAAAGACCCAGAAGAAGATGAAGAGACAACATCTACAACAGCATCAGATAACAATGGTTGAGGCTGCAAGAAGTGCAAAAACGAGAATTTTGTATCTCCCTTGTTATCTAAAGAAGTAAAAGAGGAAGTAAAGAAAAAGATTGCTAAATTGCTAAAGAGAGGAGGTCAATTATTACATCAAGACATGGCCAAATACTGATTGTATAAAAAATCACAAATCGCTCATGTGCAAATTATAAATTAAGCTACAGAAGAAGAAAGCCAACTAGTTTCCACCATATGAACTTGTTATGTGCATGTACCCACCATTTTGGAGGAACACATTAGAAATAGCTTTTAAGTCCTAAACCCCATTGATACACAACCATGAGAACTGTGGAAGGAAATCAAAATTAAGGATAAATGAAAAGGGACCGCCAAAGAACAGAAGAAAACAAACTGGATGTCAAAACTATGGAAACTACCAAGAAGAGAAACCAAGAGAGGCAAAAATCTCAAGAAGAAATTTAGCAAAGAATTTCAGAGAGCTATTAAAAAGACAAGAAACAATGTTACAACAACACCTGCAAAGGCACTGCAGATGAAAACAGGTATGAAAAAACAAGGAAAGCCTTCCAAAAGATACCTGAAGATCCAGCCTCAAACTGGTGTGCTAAAGGATACAAATAGACAGGGATTCCTATAAATCAAATAAAGATGGAAGGAATAAACTGAAATGCAGTACAGTAGAGATGTCAACATCCAAGATCCCTTAGAACAGGGCTGTCAAACTTCCGGCCCACTGGCCATATGCATCATGTCCTGGCCACGCCCACACCTGGTTTAGTAAAGGGGGAAAAGTCCCAATATATCACATGATAATGCCATGATGATGTGAGTTTCACACCCCTGCCTTAGAATATATTCCCCACTTACAAGTACCTGTGGTACTGGAAGATGAAGTTAAAACAATATTCTGGTCATTACCAGGCTCAAAGGCCATAAGAAGTGACAGAATACACCACAGAAATATGGCAAACAACAGAAGAATAATCAGGCAAGATTCTAACTAAGCTATATCAGCAAATCTGGTGAATAACACAGTAGACAACAGATTGGAATAAGTCAATCTATTTTCCAATACCAAAAAAGGGAAATTTTAGAGAATATGCAAAGTATTCTTAATTTAACATGCCAGCAACCTAAAACTTCGGATCCTCCAGCATGGATTAGATGTCAACATCCAAGAAAATGCCATCTATTCAAGGTGGCTTTAGAAAAAGCTGAAGAAAATGGAACATTATTGCTAATGTACAGTGGATAACTGAGGAAGAAAAAACAACCACCCCAAAATAGTCACTATGTGCTCTACTAATTATAGAAAGGCTATTCATTGTACCAAATGGGAATCTCAGAACATCTCACTGCCCTCATGAAAAACCTAATACAGGTTAAGAAGCATAGGACTGATAGAACAGACAAAAGAGACTGGCACCAGGTTAGCAAAAGTGTCAGGCAAGGCTGTAACTCATCCCTTATTTAGTCAGCCTATGTGCTAAATATATTTAAAGGGAAACTGGATTGCAAGAAGATGAGTATCATTTTAAAATGACCAGACTCTAATTATATTTTGCACACATTACATTATGTGTTGTAGAAGGCCCTGATGCAGTGAAAGGAAAGGAGAGGCACACAAGCAGCAAAATGGATATCCTTTCTTAAAGTGACAATGGGTATACTCTGGGAAGACCTGAAAAACTAGATTAGATATAGATTATCATGGAGAAAATTTATGTAGTTGCTAAAAGCTGAAATTGATGGCACATAATCAATGAATCAATCAACCAATACAAAGCTGGATGCTACATTAAGCCCTTGATATTCTGAAAACCAAATTTCAATACAGGTGGTCCTCACTTACCAAACATAATTGGGACCAGCAACTCTGTCATAAATAATGAGATCATTAAGTGAACCATCACATGATCACATCCAACTTACAATGTCAGTTTCAGCTGCGATTAAATGCAACATCATGTGACTGCAACTTGCAACTTCCTTCAAGTTTCCCCATTGACTTTGCTTGTCAGAAGCTGTCTGTGAAGGTCACAAATGGCAAACATGCAATCATAAATGCATACCTGTTACTAAGCACTCAAATTGCAATTTCATGGCTACAATTATGCTACATCGGCTATAAATTCAAAGATCATAAGTAATCTTTTCCAACACTGTCATAACTTCCTATGGTCACTGAACATAAGTTGATAAGTGAGAATACAATATATATTTTCAAGTAAGTGACGGAGATCATCCCATCACCTTCAACAATTGCCAGCAATTATCAAAGGACATTTTGATAATGTTAGAATCACAGCAAGACACTATATCTTTTCCAATTGTTGAACATAATATATGTGGAACATATAACACTTATTACTAGGAGAATATGATTGAAGAAGTAATATAACCTAAAGATGTTAATCCCACTTCTATATAACAAAAGCAAAATGTTATCCTATAATTGTTGAATTTTGTATACTGTCAAAGATTTTTGAACTGTTCCCTTGTGAGTCTAATAAAAGGAAATGAAGAATGCTCAAAGCAGAAAAAATTACCTATTTTGAAAAGTTAATATATGGCTTCCACTATTTTTCAAAAATCTATAGAAGAGTATTGAATTTATGTGTTATTGAAAAAAGCATTTTAAGTTCCAGGATATCCTGCTAATAAGTCAAGCAGGATCTTCCATGAGAAACAATAGAACAATGCTATCTTGCAGAATAACTATTAAGCAAGCTGGGGCTTAAATGTAATTAAATAAGGTGAGAAAAATGAGAAATAATAGTTTGATATTCAAGAAGAACACGCTATATAACAGATAATGTGGATAAAAGAGGTTTCTTAGTGCTTACAACTGATAAATTAAAATATTTTGTACATTCTATCACTTAAGAGCACATTATATAAATAGATGTACAGAGTAGTTGTCTTTTTTTAAGTATGCCACTTATTCCCTCATGTATATCTGTAAACAAGAGTGACTTGCTTTCTAAGATTGAACTGAACTACATGCATATTACATAGTGATTAAATATAGTACAGCAAATAATTAATGTCCATAATTAATAGAAGAGAGTTTTTTGTATTTTAACATGCTCTTATTTCTTTCAACGGTTTGGATGACAGTGCAATAGTATATGTGACACGATACTGTCACATATTGACAATTTTATGTCTTTTTAAAAAGTTACAAATCTTACAGTATGTAAAAATGTATACTTTATATTTTACCAAGCTAATAATTTCACGAAGTATAAAAATGTTTATAATTCCAACATGATTATAACACAACATACTGGATTAAAATTATATATTCCCAGAAAAGCACCAAAAACCAGTAATAAATTGTTTAATTGTTCTTTCAAAATGTTGATCATATACTGAAAACAATCATTGTGACATTAGGTGTTCTTAACAGTACTCAAAGCTCTCAGGTCAAGGAGTCCTGCTATTAAATCTTAATTTTCAATTGTAAGGGTTTACAACAATAAAACCAGAATACTTTAATAAGTATTATAAGAATGATAAAATTCTCATGCCCAGATTTCAGAACCATGGTTCCTTGGATTGTCAGGCAAATAGAAATGACAACTAAACAACTACTAAATCAATATACAGCTTCTCTGCATTTATATTCAGTATACAAAACATTCATGATCACTAGATTCTGTGTGGAGCTGGCTATATGTGTTCAAAATGAAATGTTCTTCCAAAGAATGGCCAAATTGTCAGTGTAAAAACATTGGGACATTTAGAATAAGCAAGAAATATTCAAATACTTCAAATAATTATAAAATAAAAAATTCAATGGAAATGTAGTGTTGCAGATAACAGATATCCTAAACTTGAAAAATCTAAGTATATGGTTTGGCAAAAACACAGTGACCCTGTTTGTACAGTAATATCAAAAGAATTCAGTAATATCAAAAGAATACAGTAATATCAAAAGAATACAGTAATATCAAAAGAATAAGTATCAATTGCCATTAGAAGACAACTCTAAAAGAAAATAATTCTTTGGCAGGACAGAGAAAAAGAGCAAAAGGGAATAATTTTACATAATAAACCTACAGTATCCATTTCTTCTATTACAAATATATGTTCAATTGAGGATCACATTTAATCTCTGAAAAGTATGTTTGCTTTTAGTTAAATGTAGCACTATAGTTCCTAAAAAAGGAGTGTGCGTTATTTTTGCATTTTTTTTTATCATAAATTCCTTCAATTTGGGGCTTATATTCCAAAGCACACTATAGCAGGGCTGTCAAACTCCCAGCCCGCGGGCTGGATGCATCACACGCTAGCCACGCCCGGTTTAGCCAAGGGAAAAATAGTCCCAATATATTACGTGATACTGCCATGATGACTTTTGACACCCCTGCACTATAGCAATAGCAGACTTATATACCACTTCATAGTGCTTTATTGTCCTCTCTAAGCAGTTTACAGAATCAGCATATTGCCCCCAACAATCTGAGTCCTCATTTTACTGACCTTGGATGGAAGGCTGATCAGGAAAGTGTTATACCTTACCTTATACCAACAATATCATTTAGAATACCAATATTTTTCATCTATCGTAGCATAAATATTTATGCCTTCAAAATCCAATATGATGTTGAATATTGTTAGAAGCATATACTGGGCCTTCAGAGGAAGAAATGGAGAACTGAAGATGGCTCTGCTAAAAGCAGAATCTACAACTGTAGTGGAACGAAGAGCCTGCAAGGACATCAGCTCTTCAAAATTATTCTTTAAAACAGGGAGAAGATTCAGGGTCATGTTCCAGATGGTTGCTCTTTATGAAGAGACCCGGAAGACATTGGTATCTGGTGAGTTTAGTAGTTTGCCTAAACTGCAGTTAGAGCCATTTTTATCATGATTGGGAATTGCTTGTTAATTACTCTTTAGCTATTAGGAACTTTTGAACTGACAAAGGTTTTTTTAGACCACTATAGTAAAAGAAATTACTTTAAGGACTTAAAAAATTCATTTTGGGAAAAAACAGCAAAAGAGTAATTAGAATATTAATTTTGGAAAATTACAAATGGAGTAAGAGTCTGGAGGGATTTGAAATAAGATTTTGAAATTAATTATAAATTTTTTTGCATGGGAAATACTTTTCTTTTGAATTCTTAAAGATAACAGGGACATTGAACATTGGACACTAGAGGGAACCAGAAAGAACTAAAGATTACAATTAAAATCACACTTAAATGTGAATTACTGATAAAGAATGAGGTAGAATACTTTAACATTAGAGGATATTTATGAGCATTGGACCCAGAACTTAATTTTAAATCTGTCTCCCTTTATAAAATGTTTAAAGGATGATATGAAAGAAGAACAAGTTTTACTGGACAAAACCAGACTGATTTGAAAGTGGATTTAAAAACGACAGCCTATAATATGGAAAAAGATATACAGGGTATACAAATGAAACCAATTGATGTCCTAATTAAAAGGGATATACAAATAACAAATCAAAAGAATGACCTGAATAACTATTCCATATTAGAATTACAAGAGACATTTATTAAAAGTTTTGAAGAGTTTTGTAAAAACAGACAAAGAAATTAGTAAAACAAATCAAATTCCAGGACTGAATTTGAAGGGGTTAAAGACTGAGATTGTTAAAAGTAAAAGGAAGGAATATAAAGTTGGTTTGTCTGATCAAGGCTAAAATAGATACGTTGCTCTCTCTAGTAACTCTTAATAGACCTTTGCTAATAAGGACTGAATGATGAGGCTTTAAGGATCTATTTATTATAAGGGACATAAGGGAAGAAGAGACATTTGTTGCATTTTAAGAGGCAGCAATAAGTTACTAAAATTATGCATATTTATGATGAATGGGAAAGTCATTTCTTTATACCCTGTTTCCCCCAAAATAAGACATCCCCTGATAATAAGCCGAATCAGCTTTTAAATATATGGCAATAAGGCTGAGCACTTATTTCAGGGTTCAAAAAAATATAAAGACAGGGTCTTATTTTTGGGGAAACACGGTATATATTTTCTTTTTACTATATTTTTTTCTGTTTTTCTATTCTATATTTTTCCTGCATTTCCTTTTTTGTTCCTTTAGTTTCTATTAGTTTTTATCTTTTTAATTGTAATGTTTACTAAAATTTCTATAAAAATATATTCATATAATTATTTTATTATTTCATATATTTAGAAGCATAGACAGGTAGTCCTTGACTCACAAGTTCATTTAGTGACCATCCAAAGTTACAATGGAACTGAAAAAAGTGGCATGACCATTTTTCACACTTATGACCATTGCAGCAACCTCATGGTCACGTCATCAAAATTTAGTCGCCGGGCAACTGACTCATATTTATGATGGATGCAGTGTCCCAAGGTAATGTGATTTTCTCACAAGCAAAGTTAATGGGGAAGTCAAATTCACTTAACAACTGAGTTACTAATTTAACAACTGCAGTGATATGCTTAACAACCAGGGTATAAGGTCGTAAAATGAGGCAACTCACTTAACAAATGTCTCACTTAGCAACAGAAATTTTGGGTTCAATTGTGATCGTAAGTTGAGGACTACCTTACTGTAATAATGAATTCTAGAATGCAACACTGGAATACAATTGTAAAAAATAGCATATCTTTAAAAAACCTCTCTGTCTGAATCTGATCTATCCTTTAGTTTTAAGATTGAAATACTAAGTAACAGAAATATGCCCCTCCCTTAACACTGCAGAACCAATAAAAATTATTAACTATTTTTTTGAACAGAGTAAAGTATCAAATGGAGGTCTAAAGGCAGCAGTTCTCTAAGTGAAATGAAACATGATTAGTAAGTTGATATTCTGTACCACTGAATATATTGTATTTTTTATAATAGTTTATATTGTATGAATTAAAAAATGAAGTAGTGCAAAACCAAAATTAGTTAATTTCACAGCATAAAGAATCTAATATATTATATATTTATAATAGCTTATAGGTAAAATACATTAGAATACAGAAAAGCTTTTCTTAATATACTGATTTGGATATAAGATAACTGAATAATTGGCCCACATGCTGTAAGAAAACATTTAATACCAACTAACGTTCCATTCTACATTAAAATTGCAAAGCTTCAATTTTACTCAGTCTCAGTTGTTGCAATTGATCTGTCTTAACCTCTTAGATAACAAAAACATTGCAAGACACTGCCGCTTTAAATATTTCAAGGCTTATATAGCTAGTAAATAGGCCCCATTGCAATATGGCTGTGAAGGTCATGTCCTATTGTATCTTTCCTCCAATATTGAGTATGAAAGAATAAAAATGTTTACTCTACACAAATATTTTAATGTGTCTTAATCTCTGTATTGCCATTATACATGTTCTTATTAATAGTAAATGCTATTCAGGTCAATACACACCCAAGCCTCTTCCTGAATCTATTTAAATCCACACCCTGGACATATTATGATGATTACATTTTAGCAATTTCAGCATGTTATTTGCATTCATATGCCTAATTTTGCAAACGCAATCCTGTTGAACCTCATTTCTCAGCATTAGTGAGGCAGAGCAGTTTTAAGCAAAAGGGATTGGCCTTTAATGTAGAAAGGATAATTAAACAGATTCCTCAAGTATTGTTGGATTTGGTCATACTTTTTAATTTACAATATAAAACCACCTAGACAAGATCTGAAACTTTGTATTTCGGCATTTTTAAAGAATACTATTTTAGTTAAAATACATAAAATGGAAGGCAACTGATATTAAGGAAAAGAGCTAGAACCAAAATGCAAATATTTTTAAAACTGAAAATCAAATGGAAACAAGGAGGCTAGAAATAATCTGTTTTTGAATCCCTAACATATGTGAATGCTGTCTACAAGTATATAGGTTTAATTATATGAAGAAAGACTGTTACCTAATGCTGGCATAAACTGTAATGACAAAAACATTTAATTTTATACAGGATTAAATTATAAAACAAATGCTAAAATATCTCTGCCCATTCTCCCCCATCCCTTGTTCTGCACTCCAAGAAAGGACTTTACCTGAAAAGGCAACAGATTATTGCCATTGTCTGTCCTGAAGGCGTTGTCTTCCATCCAGGATTTTGGAGCTAGAGGAGCAGCCCGGGGAAATTTCGGTGGAGCAATAACATTGGTAGAAAAGGGCTTTTTAAGAGGTGAAATGGGATTGAGTGGGGATGGCACTCCAACTCCAACTCCCACACCAACTCCCACACCTACTGCCCTTCGAGGGTCTCTGCCAGCTTGCAGCCCACCCCAAGGATTGGAAGGTGTACTCCAAGCTGCATTTTGATGGTTATTCCAGCTGGAAGGAGAAGATGTGGAGGTGGAAGAGGAAGAAGGTTTGCTGGTCATGATGGGCTGATGGCTATAAGCAGCATTTCTCTGGGCAAAAGATGCCTGATTAGGGCTGACCGGTGACCTCCTTTGCTGCTGCTGTGCTTGTTGCTGCTGCTGCTGTTGGTGGTGCTGAGTCTGAGCTAGGCCAATCTGGGGGGAGAAAGTGCCTCCAAAAACAGGATTGACATGATGAGGGAAATTTTGGAAAAGCATTGTCCCATTAACTGGGGTAATCCCTTGAAAAAAGCTATCATCCACTGCGTTTGTGGTCCCTGTAGACCAAGTGCTTCCGAAGGAGGGAGACAAGGACGTGCTGGCTGTAGGCTCCTGCTGAGGCTGGTGGAAACTTAAGCCCGGCAAGATGGGAGACTCCATTTGCATCTTTTCTTTGCTATTTTGGGCAGGAGCTGCTGAGCCGATGCTAGTCACTGGACTGTCCTCCGGTTTGGGTGTCTCTGACGTTATGGGTGTAGAAGGAGCTTCTGCTGCGTTTGGATCTTGCTGCTGCCGCTGCTGCTGAGGCTGGACTTTGCTTTTGTCCATCAGTAAATCATCCTGCATGGTTTGCGCAGCTGAAACGAGGAGAAAAGGAAAAACCATAGAGTATTAACATTCATAAAGCTGCTTTAGCCTTCCACTGCTCACTAAAATTCCACTGCTAGTATAATGCCGCCGCAAATTGCAAGACACAGCAATACTAATACGTAATCCCCACCCCCACTCCTTCTAGGAGTAAACGGTCTGAATCGGCACGATCAGTTCCCATTGCCTCTAAAAACACATTTGAAGAGGTTTCACCCTTTTCGATGTCTTGCTTCCTTTCAGTGTAAAGGAAAAATGTGCTTATAGGGCACAGATATACAGCAATTTCGCCACGTCTCTTTCTCTTATACCGGAACTCAGAGCTCTCGCCCTGCAATGAGAAACTGATTCTGGTTCCTGTTTTTCCGTACACCCTCCTCCTCCCCTGTTATTTGCATACGTCAATAAATACTGCTGCGTCCTTCAGCAAGGTTAAAAAGACAGCAGCCTTTACTCTTCTCCACCCCTTTCCTATGAATAGACTTTTAAAGGAGCCGAATACCCATTTTGATTAATCAACAAAAAGGTTCAGCCAACTAATTCGAAACCATTCGCGATCTAAAGTCTAGAATAAGTGTAAACGCTCAAGACGAGACATTTTGCTCTTTAAATTACGGGGGAAGGAACAGAGGGAAAGTACCCTACATAACGAAATATTCCGTTTGGCTTGCTTTAACAACCATTTTGGATAAAACCGGCTTAATAACTATTTCGTTTTCTACTTGCTTCTGTATTCCTTTCAAGCACGTTAAATATAACACAACGTAATCTATTCGTAAATTTTAAAGAATTCAACGTTGTGACTGAGAGTAAAGTTAATTGAATTCAGTTATACTCCTTTTTAACACGAATGCATTTGTAGGATTAACTCGTCTTTAAAAATATTTTATTTTGGCTTAAAAATACTGAAATATACTGGGACCCTCAAAATTGATAAATATTCAACAGCTGTAACAATTTTCCAAAGGCAAATGGCAGGATTAGAGTATGCATACATTATTTAAAATACTGTCCATTGTAAATAACTAGACTTTCAGTAATATATAAGTATCATTGCTTTCATTCATGTTAATATTCTTCCAAAAATCCTTTATTACTGGGCAGTTTAAAATGTAATAAATACACAAATAATTGTAAAAATATTAATTAGCATTCATTAGCTTTTATAGCAAGAAAGCTATGAGAAAAAGTAAAATAGTAAAATAGACTAAAGGCAGTCATCCATCTAACATACTTAACTTTGTAAACTGATTTAGTTAGTAATTCAACATTCAAAATCTAGTGCTGTGTCCTGGCTTCCCTCCCTCCCCTTTACCCAGTATTGAAATCACTCGGTTTTTTTCTTGCTATTTAACTGCATAGAAGTAATCAAGGCGTCATAACAGCAGCTGCTCAGAGGACTTAAGAGAATTATGAACATAGTAATTTTCTTTCTCACATCTCTCCTATTCCAGGGATTCATAAATTTATCATTCCTCTTCAAACAGATAGTTAATCAAGTAAGAACAGCCAGCAGCATATATTGTACGGGTATTAATCCACAGCAGGATAGTTCACAGTAATAATTTTCTTCACTACTGATCTACACACGAGCTAAAAATAATGTGTTGCGGAGGGTGCCTATATAGAGTCTTCTAAGCTAAATTCAGAATCCCCAAAAGGAGTAAACTAGCGCATCTTTGCACGCAGTTCTGACGCTGCTGTAGGGGGTGCAGGCAAACCTTTAAAGCAGCACTGCAGCAAGCCATAATATCAAAGCCTTTGTGTAGTTTTCTATTAGCTGCACTTGGATCAAATTCATCAAAGCGGTAGTGTAGACAAAATATACACAAAATATTTCATGCAAAGGGGGAAAAAACGGGGATATTACTCTGCACCAGGTTTTAAAATGCCTATTTATGAAAACATTTCTATAAATAAGGATATTATTAAAACTATATCTTCCAATGTAGATGATAAGATATACTGTAACAACTGATTTAAATACCACTATGAACTTCATATTACACTTAGGATTTCACTAAAATTCACACCTTTCCCTCTCAAGGTCAAAATCCACTTAGTGAATGTAGGCAGTCTGAACCAGAAAATAAAGGACTTTACTCTAAAAAAAAAAGCAGGTAGCCAAACACCTAGTTGTAGGTTAATATCCAGAGTCCCCTGCTTTCTCCACCCCTTTTTCTCCCACTGAATATATTGTGTCAATCCAAAGTATACTACGGAAAAAATAATATCCCCTTCGTACTTCATTTGCATGCAGTAACCCATACTGCCCAGATGCCCAGAACATTTACCTTTTGAGTGTTCTGTATTTAAAGATCAATGAAAGGTAGGGACAGTATGTCTATTTCCTTCTTTCGGGTTTGGTATATGATAAATAGAAATTGCTCTGGCAAGAGCACTTTGACAACTGTAAGCTTAAGGCGCATGCGCGCGAGTGGCATTGTGGGGGTTGAAGTCTTCTGCGAATGAGCTCTTTTGAACGGAGGCAGGCTGGGAGAATACTGTAGTATACTATTCAAAGCAGCGACGCACGTTTAGTAAGAGGAACTACGGCTATATGGATTTTCAACAAAGAAAACTGGCCTAACAGGTACGTTTGGAGTTAATAGTTACTTAATCATATATGAATAATTGATCTTAATTTAGACATAGATCAAAATGCTAACGTTTCCTTGTTTTTTTAGAGATTTGTATCGTATCTGAATTAAAATCAACCAGGTAATAGCTGCCCAAAGTAAGTTGTTATAACCTTAGACCTTAACTAAGCACTGGATTTCATTCCATTAAAAAGGCTTAATATATTTATCAACATATTCAGATCTATTGTGTCCCTCCTTTTCCCTGCTTTGCAAATATTTTTTAAAAAAATCATACATATTCCATTCTTCCATACATCCATGGATTTTTTAAAAAATCCCTTAGTATTTATCCCTGTTTACAATGAAAGTTAGCCCTTTTCTTCAGGCAATGTGCACACGTGCACACACATTCATACACAAAATCTTATGTGACTTTAAATTAAAATCTATCATGGATAATATGACAATTTAATTTCTCTTTTCCATAACTGACTTTACATGTAGAAACTCTATTAGAACAAATGAAAAATGTAACATACTATATTTTTACAACATTCTTTATGGTGGGGAACTTCTAGTTAGTAACTGTAAATAAAGAAATTATAATTTTAAATAACATACAGGAACTGACTGAAGATAGATTTTAACTTTTTTCATCAAAATATTAATATCCTTTTTATGAAGTATTGACTTACTTAACAATATCCATATGTTTTCAAGTCAAATATAGCAAAGATAAGAATGAGCAAATATATAAATCAATGTTTTCCAAAACATTGCATCTGGCAGTTTCCTGCTAAAAATTCTTAAACTTTATGTGACTAACCAGTATGTTAGAATTACAAATCACTTCAATTAAGAGGATGGATTAACTTTTAAATGCTAAATTAATGCACAGAAATATCTGTTTTTCCAGTTACTGCCAGTTGCATTTTGTCTGACAAAATTACATGCGGAAGACATAAAAGATCTAAGTATTCCATTATAAGGTAGCTTCAGATATTATATGCTAAGATACAAAGGAGCTTTTTTATTTTCATATTTTTTGGATTTTTAAATTATATTGGAATTTAAATATCTGACTCATCTGTTTTAGTTATCCCTGAGCAAATGAATTCTATCCATATTTATTCAGAAGTAGTTCAAGGGGTCTTTCTCCCAATAAAACCATTATACTTTAGTCTCCCTTTTGTTCTTTTTGAGGGAAGCAGTTGGATCTTTGATCCAATGTCTGAGAGTGGTGTGGAAGTCGAGATGTGTGGAAAAATAAATACAATAGAGATCCATTTTACTGGACAGTTGGCATTTACGGGCAAGGGCAAATTATATTCATTCCTAGTCTTAGGTGGGCAATCTGAGAGCATTCTGTAATGGATACACAGATAGTGTCAACTGAATGAAATGTATTTTTATTAACAATGTCATATTAAAGCCAAATACTGTCAATTGCCTTTTCCAGACTAATTATTAAAAGAAGCCAAACAGAACAAATATTCTATTTGTTGAAAGCCAGCCTATTCTCTGAAGATGGCACCCTGAAACATCACACTGTTATTTGATCTGTACTAGTTTCCATTTTAGTTTCTAGTCCAATTTAAATGTATAATTAAATATGGCAAGGATAATTTCTCCCACATTTATTCATAGTACTCAATTATTTCATTTAGCATTATTGTTTTGCCCCAAATTCTTTTTAGTGACTCATTTAGGGAGGTCTTCAAAAGGAGTGAGGTTGTTTTATTTGTGATACCAACATTGTAAATTGCTTATTACCTAGTTGAAGTAATATGTTTTTTTTTATTTTATATATGAATCTAGGGTATGACTTTTTGAAGGGCTTTTGGTGATTATTTTCTCTTTTCTTTATCTTTAATGTCAAAAATTATTGCTTTTGCTAATTTGACCCATTTTCTCTGCTTTTTTATTTATTGTTCTAACCCCATGTATTGGGAATATAAATCACTCTGGTTTCCTTTGAAGTGAGACATGTGTCCTACAATTGACAATAATAACCAAGCAATTACAATAAACAAAATTTCTTAGAATTAGTCATATGTAAACCACATCAATACATACTGTGGATGGCCCAGCTAGATGGCAGCACCTAGCCAGCATTGGCTAATCTCAGAAAGCTAAACAGTTGGATCTTGTTATTACTTGGAATCCCAGGCCTGTAGACTAGATTAAGAAGTCAAAACATTATGAAAAAGGTAATGGTAAATTACTTTGGTATTGTCGCCAAAGAAAGCTATGTGAACTTACTGATGAATTCATTAAGATAAAAATAAAAATAAATCGTATTACCCAAGAAGGCAAGCTAAGATATAGAAATATGGCTTCTGAGGAAAAAGAGAAACTGTTTAAAATAATCCGCAATAAAAATGAGCAACAATCACAAATCTCCAAACCATGGTATAAAAATATTTAAGTAGCAATTGGAAAAAATTGGGGGGGGGGGAGAGAGAAGGGCTATTAGGATGGTTTTTCTTATTTTTTATATAATCTATTTTCATTTTCATTCTGTAATTGTATTTTCTTTTCAAATTTTCCCTGTAATGTTTATTATATCAATGTATAAGTATTCCTTTCCATTTTCTTATTTTTGTATCTTTGCTGTTTTACCAAATTAATAAAAAATAAAATCAGGGTGAAAATTCATTTATACTATAGATGAGGAAGTATTAATAGATACAAAACATGGCTCAAATATCTAATGGAATAACATGTTTTCTTATAATAGGAAAGAAAGGAAAGACCCAACATAAAATACAAATGAGTAAAACATTCTAGATAGATTACACCAAAACATTAATGAGAAGATTAAATTACTAAAAGAATTTTTGTATTACAAGGTCATTAGTATATATTTGGAAACAAAATGTTTGTTTTCTCATTATTCTTAGAATAAGGAAAGCAATGTAAAATGTGTTAGATAGGAAAAACATACTAGTATATGCATTTGCAGATGAAATACCAAAATTTGTATTTGGTAAATTAGTTCAAGATAGAGAAAAATTAATGTCATTGGAAGTATCTTCTATGAAGTTTTGATTATTGTCAAAGCCCTAATAGACACATCCTTGAAATTACCAGGAGTCAAATGTCACTTGGAAGAGATTTTATGCTATAAAAGGACATGAAAATAAACAACTTCATGTAAGGGCAAACTCTTCAAATGTAGAACAATAAGGAATATTTTTATTTAAAGTTACAGTATTTTGAAACAGAAATAGCAAAATAAGGAGAATGTACCCTGAGGAACAAGCATTTATGTGTTATTAGAACGGAAGATACAGTGACATGTACTCATTCTTTCCCCAGGGTTTCTTCTTATCTATTCATTTCTATATCCAGAGTACTAAGTACTGGTAGAATTCAACATTTGTCTCATTACATAATGATAAGCTATTCGGAAGTTAAACATATAGAAAGTCCAATGACTTGCGCAAGACCTATCACTTAAAAGTCAATATTATTTCTGTATTTCTATAAGTGGTGCCTTCAAAAAGTTCAGAAATAGTATAAAAGAGAGGTAAATTTTGTCTTTCAAGTTAAATAGTCGTATGTTTCTTAAAGACAACATGTTACACCCAAAACTGAAAAGTAAATGAACATGAGAGATTTGAGAAAAAAGACAGGATCAGCTTGCTGATATATTTACAATAGTATAACACTGTCCCTCAATCCACAACTTGGTAAAGGTTCATGATTCCCTTAAGGAAAATGATGAGGCTGTGAGTAACAATTAGAAATACAACATAACTGAAGTATCATGTTGAGAAAAACTGGTATACACTGATTCTTATGTTGCAAAATTAATATGGAACTGATATCAAATGCTACAGGTAGAATGCAAAAACATATTGTTTTTCCTATAAAATTCAGCATGCAGAGTTCTATATTTAACATAACATTCTGTATTTATATCCAATTCACATATTGATAAGGAAATAACTAGTTCCCTAAATATACGACATCCCATTATTAAAATAGCTGTACAAATCATTATATCCTACTATGTGTCTTGTTAGTGTTTATCAGATAAACAGGTTAGCAGCTGACATGTATCTCTGGCAGAATCGAAATTATTAAATTAGGCCATTGGAGCCAAAATGACCAAATTAGGTCATTGGGTAGTTTTAAATTTGCAGTTTAGAAATGAGAGAACCCATTTCAAAACAAACTGTAATTTTTGATTACAACTTTTTAAGGATATGAAATTTGTTCAATCCCTATTAACTGTTAAACCAAAGCATCTGCAATCTTCTAAATCAGATGGACCTATTTAATCTATATTTTTAAAAAACAACAAAGCTAAAGTAAAATTAGCACTATTTTGTTACATTCCTAGAAGAAAACCCACCGTAGCTATTTACAACATACCGAAAAACAACTTGCCATACATATTTTAGCAAAGCTCATTGAGGGAACTTAGCCTATGTAGTTATACTGTGGTTTCATCTGTTATTTCAGACTAAAAAAAATTGGGTTAATGGAGTAAACTCTGATTCTGTTAACCATGGATAAGTGTGTGGTGTGAACTAAGCCATTGGTTAGGTTTCTTGTTTTGTTTTTTTCCTAACAAAGAGCTTGAGCTATACTGTACCATGTTTCCATAGAGGAGAATATTTGTAGGTCGGGGTTGAAATGAGGAGTCCTTGATGGTTCTCTGAGCTTGGTTGTTTTCTTGCAGACATTTCACTATCCAAACTAGGTAATATCATCAGTCTGGATGATGAAAATATGCAAGAAAACAACCAAGCTCAGAGAGCACCAAGGACACCTCACCCACCCCATGTACTATGTTTTATCTACATCATCCTGATATAATTTGAGGAAGATCTGACATTCTAGACAATAGCTGGAAGTTCAACACTTCTTGCCTAGGGTATATTTCTTCCTTCTGCCCCATTTCATGTATCTCTGTAAACAACATGCAGGTTAAAGAAAACAGATCAATTCCCATTAAGCTCTTCCTTCAGGAGTAGACATGATATTTTAAGAGGTTACCCCACCGAAACACTAACCCACCCCAAAAATATGACAAGGTTTTGTCTCCCCAATTCAACATCACTTTTAATAGCCTCACTGGGACGAAAGGGGAAGGTATTATCCTATCTTCAAAAGAGAGCAATTTTTTTGTTTCTCTCACTTTGTTTCTGGCTACTGACAGCTAAAGAGCCACCCATTTTATTGGTCGAGTTGGCATAATAATAATAATAATAAAAAAAAGTCACGGATGAGACTTGGAAATAGGAGAAGGACATAGAAGACAAACCTGCAAGAAAAGGAAATCCGGGGTGGGGAGAAGGGGGAAGGAGGGTGTAATTCACATTATAACACCTAACTACGAATCAGTGCCTTTTCTTTCCCGCTCCCCCAAGAAGGGAACGAGACAAGGTGGACGAAGGGGAAAAGCCAACCCGCAGAGAAATTGACAGGGGCGAGGTGCTGACCTTTCCGGCAGCGAGCGTAGCCATCTCGCCGCGTCCGCAGCCGAAGGCAAAATAAAATGCCACCCGCCTCGCGCTCACACACCCAGCTGCGGCTTAAGGACGGGGTGAGAGCAACCGTAACGCGCGCGCCGTTAGAAGAAGGAGGAGGAATGGGCGGGCGGGCGGGCGGGATGGGAGGAAGGGGGATTTAAATCCCCTCACGGGTAGCAAGGAGCGGGAACTACATCTCCCATGGTGACTTGAGCGCTGACTGCAGAGGGAGGAAGAAAGGAGTCGAGCACAGTAGCGGTTCCTCTGTGAGGTAAGAGCCGGCGCGTGCGCAATGGCTCTCGCTCCTCCCTCTCGCCTCTCGCTGCTCCGAGGCCGCGGCCTTGCTTTCTGCCTCCCCTCCCCCTCTCTTCCCCGTTTTCTTCGTTTTTTCTCGCGCGCGCTCGCTCGCTGTCGAAGCTTGCCAGGTGTGAGTGGCGCCTGTCCTCAGTGGCGTCTTTGGTTGCCGTGAGGGAAAGGGTGTCGGGCCACTCCGGGTTGTGGTGTTTTTTGGTGGTGTTTTTTTTTTTTGCCCCCCCCCTTCCTCCTGGCAGGCTCCGGGCCTTGCTTTCTAGAGTGGTTGCTGGCGCCTGTTTTAGCCGAGCCCCCGGGTTTCCCGCACCCGGGGAGGATGTCGGAACAGACGGGCTTAGTAGTGTCGCAGACCCTGGACAGGTAGGAGAAGAGAGCAGGAATAAAGATGGGGGGGGGGCGAGTAACGGGCGACTCGGGTGACTTGCTGAGGTGCGTCAAGGGGGCAGAGACACCGCGACGGAGTGAGGGGGGGAAGCCTCTGGGAATGCCCCCCCCCTTCCAGCTGAGAGGCCGTTGGAATAAAGGGCCGTGTAAGAAATAGAGGACAGCTTATTTAGGAGGAAGCGAGGGAAGGAAGGGAGGAAGGAAAAAGAGATCTGTGGGTTGTAATTTGTTGCGGTTGCGGCATCTTTCAAGAGCAGAAACGAATGACACCTCGGACATATTCACCCCTCTCCGCTGGGAAACGTATATTCCAGTTGAAATTGAGTTGATATTATGCACCGTAAGCAGCTTAGAAGTCGTAATATTGATTCGTTTATACTATTGACTTGATTTTGTGAATGCATTTATATAATATTCTGATTATTGTTTGCCTTCAGTTTAGCTTTTTTAAAAAAAAAAAAAATCCCAGATAGGTGAAAAAGGAAGTTAGTGGAATTGAACCGAATTTGGATACTTTATATGGAGCTTTATATGGAACCCCCTACCTTCGTTTTGCCATTATCCTTCAGCACTTAATACGATGCTATCAACACACAGGATCTTGTTTGTTTTGTGATCACTGTAAAAAAAAAACATTTGGGTTGAAAATGTTGCAGTTACAGCAATTACAGATTTAGATTGATTAAACATGGCTGTAAGCATCAGGTGTTAGTACAAAGAGAGATGCAAAACAAATCAACCTTAAGTCAATCTGTATGGAATTTACTTTCACCAAGTTTAATGAAGGAATTAAGTTCGTGGTCTCTAACTTTAGTATTACAGTGGCAAGAGAAGCTACATGCTGAGAAACTGGAGAATATTATTTGATAGAAAAAGACAGCTTATCTTTAGCAGAACTAAAATACTAGGAACCTGATAAGGCTCCCTTCCCCCCCCCCCCACTCCTATACAAATGAATTCAAGGTAGAGTGAATTATATAACAAGATGCATTTTCTATCTAGGATTGATAGTATATATACAAAACCTTTCTGCCAGTGGGATTTTGTGGAATCCCACAAAATCAGTATTTTATGGTGGCTTCCCTTTTATCTCCAATGTATAAAAATAATATCTCTTGATCAGAAAGGATATAATTAGAATAAACCAAAGAACTATGATTTCATGCTTTTGACATTTCACTGCTTCAGAGGTTGATTAATTTAAAAAATCTATCGTATTTTCTTTCGGTAGGATCAACTATGGTAGGAGAGAGAATTCTATGTTCCAAAGTGGTATATAAATTTTACAAAATCTAGGACAATACTTTTGAGGGATTGGTGTATAATTAAAAATCAGTGTGATGTAGTGCTGGATTAAAAATGGGTAGACCCAGGTTCTAGCCCTCAGGAGCTAGCAAGATGACTATATGTCAGTCTCTCTGTGTGTCATACTAGGAAATTAAAAAGAACATTTACTTACCTATCCACAATGCACCAGCATGGCTAATTATGGTGCATAACCTTCAAGCCAAGAGTCCTTTATTCTGCTGTGGATAGATTTGGAATAATAATACTATAACTGATGGTTTGTGACTTGCTGAACAATCTTTTCATCCTGTGTTGGCAGACCATTGCTCTGTATGGCAGTTTTGGTTGTTTTATCTCTTCGTTTTATTTAAAATATACTGTTTAAATGATGCATAAATATTTTAATATAATATAAACCATTATCTTATAGTAAAGAATTGTAAATGTCTAACTTATATAATTGGATGATATCAGCAATCTTGAGTGGTTTTTAAAAAGGAAACTAGTCAAAGTCATAGATAAAACTATGAATGGCTATTAATTATGCTAGCTATATATTATCAAGATCAAAGCAGAAATGTCAATATTAGAGAAAATGAGCAGAAACATAAAATTGCGCTCATATCATATGGACATCCTATAGGCACCTGCTTGGCTACTATGGGAGCAAGATAAGTGAGTTTGGGGGTCAGTTTAGTTATAAATGTAGTTTAAGGGTGGTGTATCACTTTTATTAATAGTAAGGATTTTTTTAAAAAAATAAGGTTTAGCAAAGAAAAGTAAAATATATGCAATAACTATGCTGAAGTCTGAGGTTGTACTCCCATACTTTATTAAATCCTATATTAAATTCAGTGGCCTTCTACCCTAATGAGCATGTGTAGCATAGACTAGATTTGGAAGTTAAAAAAAAAATATTGAAAGCCATGCCAAAACCATTTGCTTTATTACTTTTGCAAAATATATGTGAAAATGGACATGTAGTTTCTAGGAGTTCATTTGGTCTTTGATTATAAATAATAACCAAATTATGTTCGTTTTAGATCACAATTATTTCTTTATAATAAATTGGCACCATAAATTGCTTCCTAAAAAGCGCATGAATATACAGTAATATTGTGGGGCTTTCAGTAATACTGTTTTGTACTTCTAATGTAAAGCCATGCTATGTAAAGCCATGATAAAAAATGTATAATCTGAAAAGTTTTTCATTTATTGATAGAAGTATACAAAAATCCTAAAAGTTAACATTTCCAGCCATGATACTGCATTAAACAGTATCAGATATCCTAAAACACTTTTAATTGGACAATGTTAGATTTTGAGGGGAGGAAAATGTGTCTAAATGGCTATTATTTAATGAGCTGGTTTACAGCAAGGAATATAATATAATTATATTATAATAAAAGATCTACTGCATACTGAAATATTTAATATTTTGATATGAAACTTTTCATTCAAGGTGTCATGGTTTTGTGTTTGTCATATCCACTTTACTTTTCAAACAATTATATGAAGTATGGTTAGTTGAGGGTCATCACTTAATTTTGTGACCAAATAAGAATATGAGACTTCCCACATCTAGTTTAATATTGTGCCCCATGATTCTCAAGGTCTAATAGAATCTAACATTTCTAAATCTATAGAAGAACGAAATTTTAAAACATAAATCAATATTTAGTCAGTTTTGTCATAAGAACACTGTCATCACCCTTCAATTCCCAAAACCTTTGTACGCATCCTTTTTTCATTTGTCATTCAGATGCTTCATGAGCATTTGTTCCATCAGTAGACAAATTAGATGAAAACATAGCTTCAATTCACATACTATCTTTGGGATATAACACATACTATGTTTTATTATGGTGATTTATATCTTTTTTCTATATGGCATTCAAGGTAGATAATTTCCATTAATTCTCGAGTCACCTGCAAGAACATAAGACATCACTTTCTGAGCCAATAATATTCTAATGTTAGGTAGGCAATTTACAGAACAATTCTATGTTATTGCTTTGCATTGATATTGTAATAGCATTATAGTATATGTGTATGTGTGTATGCACATATACACTTAGCTGAGTAGTCATGAGGGTCTTGGAAATAATATTCAAAGGCTATGTTGTTTCTCTTCTACAAAGATCAAAATAGTGCAGGCATTATTCCCTTTGACACCTTATAAAATGAAAGGTAGATTTTAAAGCAGCAGGTTAAGAAGTATTGATACTTTTGAGATCCAATGTTTGAAAAAAATTGATAGTATTGTGGAAAGCCAAGTTAAAAAATGAAACAGCCCAGATTTCTCACTTAAATCATAAATGACTTGGCTTAAATTATCATAGGTATATGATTGTATATAGGTCTCTGAAGAATGCTGTGGTGGTGAGTGCACTGTGGGAAGTCCTGAAAAACCAGATTTATGTGGATGACAAGAGTTGACACCAACTTGATGGCACATAGCCTCTCAAACTACATCTGTGTCTCTCTTTTTCCCCAACTCAACAAAATATGGACTGAAATTATGCAAAGGGGTTTGGGACTCTTGTTTCTTTTTCAAAAACAAAACAGGACCAAAGTTAACCCCCCCCCCCAATAAAGATAAAGGTTGAAAATAGATTAGATTAGATTCAGCTGGGAGTGGACCAAAAAAGATCAGAATAAATGCCCATTGTGTCCATATGGGAAATGGCACAGAATACACATACACATAGATGCAACACATTCTTACTTAACAAAACAAAATTCAGACATGTCCTATGGCTACTTTAGTAAATTAATTGGAAAAGATTCCAAAAAACATGCTCTGCATATTTTTGCCTTTGCATTTTTTCATCCCAAAGGAATTTTGGGACAGTTATGTAAAAAGGCTTAGAACTCTTCTGTCTGTTGTCCAGAAGGATAACTGCCTGAAAACAGAACATCATGGGACCAAATTTGGTGTGACAGAAGAAGCCAAAAAAAGAAAGACCAGGTTTGATTTAACCAGAGGTGAAAACAAAACCTTACCCAATGCATTCCAGTGGGAGAGGGCATTGGGTGGCATTCGAAAGGACTGCTCTATTTGTTGCACTCTTCCTTTCCAGTTATGTGAATTTTGAAAGCTACACACTGCATGTTCTCTGCCATTAACAGTAAAGAATCATTCTTCATCTGTTTCTATCAATGTTTGTAGAGGCTGAGCAGTACTTTGCATTATTTGCACAGTGTTACGTAACAGAGGCAAAAACATTATACTGACTTTCTATTTAGAATTCAGGAGCTGGTGGGCTGTATCCCTAATCTGACAGATAATTAAGACTATTAAATATATTGTCATCAAGTCATGATAATTCAGGTCACGTTATTGTAGGATAGTAGATATTTGTATTCCATTTTTAAAAATAAATGATTGTATCTGCTTTTATGTAGTTTTTTATGTATTTAGATTAATATTAAGATGCCATTTTCAACTGCATTATTTTTAAAGCTAATTAGCACATAACTATTGTACACCATAGAAAAATAATTTTGAAACTTTTTTTGTTCTTTAAATATGGCAATTATTTTGAAAAGGAATGTAAAGAGAAATTATTCTCTCACTCGCTAAGTGGTTTCCATGTATAAACACATAGAATTCAGTTTTTAGAATATGATTATTTTAGATACAGTAGCACATTGCTGTCTGTTCTGAGAAAGAAAATAAATGTTCTAAGCTTTTTACATAACAGGTGAAACAAGACTGCTGTCAATAGCATTTAGAATCTTTGTTCACATGTTTATTAAAAGAAGATCACCTCCCCCAAAGCAGGATTAATTTAAGAAGGCACTTTATCTCACCTTTATTTTTTCTGTGAAGTTACTGACAAGATAAATTAATAACCGAGATAGGTGTTGAGGAAGAGTGGCTGATTAGTGTTACTGACAGAGAATGACAAAGCACATTCTCCATTGAGAGTGGAGACAGCAGCCAGGATGGGTAGCAGCAGCCAATCAGCATGAAGGACTGGGTCTATCAATAATATTAAGTCCCGCCCTTGTTGCCGGGCAGACCCGCTTTAGACTCAGTCCTTCAGCTTGATCTGGCGTGTGGGTCTTCAGCTCCTATCCCTTTTTGGCTTTTTCGCTCTTTTTGCATGGTTTCTTCTGGTTTTGACTTCGGATTCCTCGACTACGTATTATTCATTGCATCCCTGATCGGTTGGCTGACTCTCGGACTGTTTACAACGTTTCTTGGTGGTATTGTGATATTTAACACTTCTCCCATTCACGGACCGTTTGCTTTGCTCCGTTCGCCCTTGGGGGGGGGCGGCGATAAAACGCTGTTTTGTGCTCAGCGTTTTGCAAAAGACTGCCTCGTTCGGCTTAGTTTGCCTTCTTTGGCTGAATTCGGCTTGGATTGCCCGTTTAAGGTCGCGTCGGCCATTTTCCTCCATTTTGGATTCCTTGCCACCCTTGGCAGCTTTGGGACTAACGAGCGGCCATTTTTCCTGCCCTTAGGAGGTTTGGCTTCGTTGTGAGGGCGGCATCCATTTTGAATACTAATTTGCCATTTACTTCAACGTGTGCTATCGGAGAACTCTCTGCCCTCAGTAGGCTTTGGCTTCAACTCTTGGGCGGCGGACATTTTGTTTGCCCATTTTTATTTTTTTATTTTTTTGCATCGTGGATCCAGTCCTTTCTCCGTGGCCTTGAGAACTTGGACCTTTTAGTATATCATCTGACAGACTGCATTGCCCTCTACCTGTTGTATCTGTGCCAGGACTCTTGGGACTGCTATCCCTTTTAACCATTCACCTTGCCCTATTGACTGTTCAGTTTGCCTTTACTGCCTTTCTCCCAGCACAACGGGCATTGTGGAGCTTTGTCACCAGCACAGCAGGCATTGTGGATTTTTGTCACCCAGCACAGCAGGCTTTGTGGAGCTCTCACGCCCCCTGCCTCATTTGAACTGTGACATTTCTAAGGGCAATTGAGTGGAGGCTATCACCCCCATATTGTTGTTACCCTGCGCCCTTTGGACTTGTGGGCTTGTTGAGATCATCTGTGCTTACTTAGGGTGACCTTTGCCGGCATTATGCCCAAAGCGCTTGCAAAATCAAAACACGGCCGCAGGGCCTGTTCCTCTGACAATCATGGCCCAGACCCTCTGCCTGCTGCTCCATCTTTGGCTCGGGAGGCCTCTCAGGAGCCATCCCCAGTCTCACATGCGCCTTGCGCCCGTAATAGGCCTGACAAACATGGCCATATATCCAGAGCTGAGCAAAGGAGGGATAAAGTATTAAACAAATTGTGCGACAAGGCCTGCGCAAAACTTACCTGTGCTGGCAATCAGGCTTCTTCAACGGGCGAGACCTCAAGTCGAGCAACGGTCCCTCGTTCCATCACTCCGGACCAGGTGTCTCTCCAGGACTGCCCTGTAACCATATCTGCTACAGATCTCTGGGGATCTGAGGTCTCTGCCCGGCCTGTTTTCTCTCAACCGGAACCTCTACAAAGTCCTTCTTTGCCTGACCCTCCTGCTTCCTCTGCTCCCCAGCTTCGATCATTGCCACCTCCACCTGCAGTCTCTGAACCTCAGTTTGTGCCCGGACAGCTTCCTAGCCAACTTTCTCCGGAGCAGATCCAACGTATGATTGAGGCTGCGGTGCAGAGGTCCCTGGACACCCGTTCCTGTGCTTCTAGCCGTGCGGAGTCAGTGAGGTCGGTTTCTCCGGGCCCGCCTGAACATCCTGCCTCTCAGAGAGTCCATCGCAGGGCCTCTGGCTCTCCGTCCTGCTCCCACTCTAGTCATTTTTCGACTATGACGGATGCTGAGCTCAGTGATTCAGGCCTTTCCGACGATGACAACCTTCCGCCGGACCAGCCTGCCTTTACGGGGTTGTTTCCGCAATCATTATTCAAGTCATTGCTATTTAAGGCTGTTTCCACGGCCCGCATGTCTTCTCCAGTTGTTGATCCCGTGCATTCCTCTTCAACTGACACGTTGGACCCCATGTTTGCCGAACCGGCTAGGCCAACTACATCGGTGCCTACTCCGCCCCTCTTCTTAGACACGGTTAAGCGACAGTGGTCCTCTCCAACTTCGGCTGTTCTGCCTTCGGCTAACGATAGACGCAATTTTAATGTGGCTGCGGAATTGGACTCCATCCTCCAAATTCCTTCTGTCGACTCTCCTATTGCCGCCTTGCTGCCTAACGTCAACGTTCCAGGGGAGCCGAACGAAGCCTTACGTCCTGATGAACGGCGATCGGACTTAGTCCTGCAACGAGCCTTTCAAAGTTCCGCCTGGGCCATTCGAGCCGCGACTACTGCCTCATTTTTTAACAGGACTACTCTGCTCTGGTTACGGCAGTTGCAGGAGAAGTTATCACCAGAGGAGTCACGGATCAAGCAGGACCTAAACAAAATTGTTGCGGCCCTGCAATTTTCGGCGGACTCTTCCCTAATCGCCTCCCGCTTCGCCTCCAAGGCTCTGGCCTCCTCTGTAGCCGCCCGCCGTTTAGTGTGGTTGCGTCACTGGCAGGCTGATGCCAGACATAAATGGCGTCTGGCTTCCGTTCCCTTTGGGGGTGCCAAATTATTTGGGGAGGCCTTGGACCCGTTTCTTACGGAAACGAGAGATAAAAAGAAAATCTTGGCCCCTATCTTCCGCAGGGGGGAGTCCCGTTTTTCGCCTTATGCCCCTCGTTCTCAATTTAGAGGTAACGATATGGGTGGGTCTTCCTCCTTTGGGTCCGCTCGGCCCCCTCCTAACCTTAATAGGTTCCGGAGTGCGCAGGATAGATCGGCTCGGGGTCGGCCCTTTGTCTCGAAACGGCCCTTTCGGGGGGGAGGAGGTCGTCCCTACCGACGCCGTCGTTAGTTGCATCTCAGGTCCTCCCATTGGCGGCAGGTTGGCCCTCTTTGCCGCTTCCTGGGAGAGATCAACCTCTGATAAATGGGTCCTGGCCACTTTAAAATCGGGTTTGGCCATCGAATTTCTTTCCCCTCCTCCGAGTGCCTTTGTTTGCTGTCCGATTTCTCGTAACCCGGAGAAACGGGTCCTTATGGATTCTGCGGTTCAGCATCTCCTTTCCATCCGTGCTATCCAAATTGTTCCCCCCGATCAACGGGGTACGGGTTTCTATTCCCGGGTGTTCCTGGTGCCCAAATCCTCGGGGGGGTGGAGACCCATTCTGGACCTTAAGAGGTTGAATCGGTATGTGGTATACCGGAAATTCAAGATGCAATCTTTAAAATCAATTCTTGACGGCGTTAGGAGGGGTGATCTCCTATCCTCTATCGATCTAACGGAGGCCTATTTACATGTTCCTATTTGTCGTTCTCATAGACGTTATTTGAGATTTTGTTACGGGGGGGTCCATTATCAGTACAGGGCCTTGCCCTTTGGACTTTCCTCTGCTCCCCGTACCTTTACAAAAGTGTTAGCGGCCTTGGCGGCCTATCTCAGGGTTCGTTCAGTTAGGTTACTTTGTTACCTGGACGATATTCTTGTTTTGTCCTCTTCTCCCGAACAGGCTGTTCGAGATCTCCAGCTAACTCTGGAGATTTTGGCTTCTCATGGTTTTTCGATTAACCTTGAAAAGAGTCACTTAGTTCCCTGTACCTCCCTGGTCCATTTAGGGGCTCTTATTGACTCCGTCCAGGGGAGGGTATTTCTATCATCAGAAAGACAGGATAGCCTGCGAGACCTGATTGTTAGGATTGAGAGGTGTCGTACTGTGTCCCCTTATGTTCTTTCCCAGCTCCTAGGGAAAATGATTTCCGCCATAGCCATTGTTCCCTGGGCTCAGCTCCACACTCGGGAGCTCCAATGGTTTCTTTTACCCTTGCAGAAGGCGGGAAGAGCCACCTCGGCGAAGCCGATTCCTGTTCCCCCAGCAGTTCGCAGGTCCCTCAAGTGGTGGAGGTCTCCAGCTCTATCAGCCGGCTCCCTATTCTTCGAACCTCAACGGGTGGTGATCACCTCGGATGCCAGTCTCCACGGTTGGGGGGCTCATTGTCAAGGGCAGATAGCTCAAGGAACTTGGACGGGGCGGGACGTTTCCCGTCCGATCAACTGGCTGGAACTGCGGGCTGTCTTCCTGGCCCTCCGGGCATTCCGTCACCTGGTGACCGGGGCACACGTGCTGGTCCTCACGGACAACGTCACTGCAAAGGCTCACCTCAACAAACTGGGAGGCACCAGGTCGAAGTCTCTGCTGTCCGTAGCTCTGGCGATAGGTCTCTGGGCGGAACGTCATCTCAGCTCTCTTCGTGCAGAGTACATTTCAGGGATCAACAATACTCAGGCGGATTGGCTGAGCCGTCAACAAGTAGATGCTGCGGAGTGGCGGCTTCATCCCCGCATTTTTCGAGCTCTGATTCTTCGGTTCGGCTCTCCTGTGATCGATCTCTTCGCCACGCATCTGAATGCCCAACTTCCTCTCTTCATCGCCCGTTACCCAGAACCTCAAGCCGTTGCCGCCGATGCCCTGCGATCCCCTTGGCCTCGGGGCCTATTGTATGCCTTCCCTCCGACCTCTCTGATTTCCAAGGTCATCCGGAAGATATTGACAGAGCGGGCGGAAGTGATATTGTTAGCTCCTCACTGGCCTCGGAGGCCTTGGTTTGCGGACCTTGTGTCTCTTTCAATCGCCCCGCCTTGGCGTCTCCCATCCGATCGGGACGTCCTCACTCAGGGTGCCGTATTTCATCCAGACCTGCCTTGGCTCAGTTTGACCGCTTGGCGGTTGAGCGGCAATGTCTGAGTGCCGCAAACATTCCTGGCGATGTGATCCAGATTATCCAAGCCTCTCGTCGTCCTTCGACTAACCGGATTTACTCGGCTACCTGGCGGGCATTCTGCTCTCATTGTGCCAGTGATGATGTTTCACCCCTTCAAGCATCTATTGTGGACGTGTTGGTGTTCCTTCGGAAGGGTTTCTCGGAAGGTCTTTCTCCTAACACCTTGAGACGCCAGGTGGCGGCTATCTCTTCTGTTCTTCGCTGTGGTTCTCTCTCATCCTTGGCACAGCATCCTCTGATTCGACGATTCCTCCGGGGTGCTGCTAACATATCTCCCCCGGTGTTGCATCGCTATCCAACCTGGGACTTGCCGTTGGTGTTGAACTCTCTTATGGGCTCTCCTTATGAACCGTTGCGGACAACTAGCCTCCGGTTGTTATCCTGCAAGGTCGCTTTCTTAGTGGCCATAACTTCGGCCCGACGTATCTCGGAGATAGCCGCCTTGTCGATTCGCTCAGATCTGTGTGTTTTTCATGCTGACCGTGTGGTGCTTCGTCTGGATCCCACCTTCCTTCCGAAGGTCAACTCAGTGTTTCATCGGTCCCAGGAACTCATACTTCCTAATTTCTGCCCCAGACCATCTCATCCTCGGGAACGTCGTTGGCACACCTTAGACGTTCGGCGGGCACTGCGTATTTACCTGAAGAGAACGGCTGGGGTCCGCCGTTCGGAGGCCTTGTTTGTATCCTTCTTACCCGTTTCTCTGGGTCTTCGTGTGTCAGCATCTACAATTGGCCGTTGGATCCGGCAAACCATCGCATCGGCCTACGACTTCCGCTCTCTCCCGCGACCGGCTCATGTAACAGCACACTCCACTCGCAGTGCATCCACGTCAGCGGCCTGGTCTACTCAAGCTTCGCTATTAGAAATATGCCGGGCGGCTACGTGGTCTTCGCCTATTCCATTCATTCGGCACTACAAGATTGATACATTTGCTTCCGCTGAGGCTGCTTTTGGTAGACAGGTGTTGCAACAGGTGGTTGCGGGGGAGGATGTTTCTCACCAGTCTGGCCCCGCCCTTCCTTCGGGACAGTGAACTGGGGTATGTCCCATCCTGGCTGCTGTCTCCACTCTCAATGGAGAAGGGGCGTTGGTCCTACCTGATACGCTCCTTCTCGTTGAGTGGAGACAGCAGCCAGACCCTCCCTTTGTTTTTGCCAGTCTGGTGTTGCTCTCCTCTTGTTTTTTCTTCTGGAACTTGGTTTCTTCGTCTCCCACACGCCGAGTCTATCTCTTCAGTCCTTCGCCTAAAGCGGGTCTGCCCGGCAACAAGGGCGGGACTTAATATTATTGATAGACCCAGTCCTTCATGCTGATTGGCTGCTGCTACCCATCCTGGCTGCTGTCTCCACTCAACGAGAAGGAGCGTATCAGGTAGGACCAACGCCCCTTTTAGTTTAGTGCTACAATAGGAAGCTTTGTAGAATCTTTAAATAAAATTGAGATTAAGTGCTTAAATTGCTGCTTAAGATTGTTCACATAATGGGTTTTCAGTTCTAAAAACTGAAGTTTACTATTTTGTAGATTAAAATATACTTGAAAGTATAATTCAATATGTTTAACAGGATCTTTTTAAATATCTTCATACTGTTCTGAACAAAACAGTGCCTTGTACCAGCTGTGCTTCAGTTTAAAGCTTTATTCTTACTCTTGAAAATCAAGACGTGTTCGAGTGCTTTGAATATATTTTAAAAAATAGCGAAATGCTTAATTTCAGATATACTGAAATCCTGGCTCATTAAAATGTTACAATTATTTTTAGATACAATTTTTTTTCTTCTTTACAGTCTAATTCTATTTTTAATTAGAACAACTAGGATATAAATGACAGTCAAATACAAATGAGTCAGTATTCAAAATTCACAAAAATTATAAGTTGAAAGTTTTGAAATTTCTTATTTACATAATATTCAGTGTTGCTGAGGCTTTTGTGTTATTAATTTATTATTTGCCTATTTTAAAAAGGGAAAAGTAAACTCTTTGCCTTCAAAAGAAAGCTAGTTTGGTCTAGTGATTAAGGCACTAGCCTGGGAACTAGGAGATTGCAAGTTCTAGTCCCTTCTTAGGCATGAAAGCCAGTTGGGAGACCTTGGGTCAATCATTCTCCCTCAGTCCAATCCATCTGACAGGATTGCTCTGGTGGGAAAACAGATAGAGGAAGGAGTATTATGTATGTTCATCGTCTTTAGGTTTTTTTAATAAAGATAATGAAATAATAATAAAGGCAGGATAAAAGTAAGAAATAAACTTATGTCCAACAATATATTTTGGATTGTTACATCCTGCATAGAAATGCTATGAACTGTACAAATCTATTATTTCCTCATCTAACATAAAAACGAAAGGTAATAATTGTGTTGACACCTTGAAAATGGCTGTTAGATTTGTAAAAAGACTATGGGTATATTCTTGTTTTATCCTAACTTTATCACACACAAGGCTAACAAAACTGTCAGTGTAAATCTTACACTAGCTGAAAATTGTGATTCTGACTCTGATTTCTATAAATCTCTTTCTGTAAAATTTGAACACAAGTAATAGCCAACTTTGTAGCATGGAATACTAGAAAATGAAAATATGATCAGTTTGCCTTTTATTAATATTGATTGGAAGAAATAATTTTAGACGACTTCTGGAAGTTTATAATCATTCAGTGAAATATCTTTGACTGAAAAAAATGGGAAAAGTTGTCTTGCATATATAAGTATTTTGTGTAAAAAGCAATAGATACATAGAATTTTTTAAAAAAACCTGTTTTTTTCCAATGCTGACATAATAAACCATATCCAAGAACTTTAAAACATGAAAGGTTATTGTACCTTTCTTAAGAAATAGTAAGGACCACGAGCTGATTTTTAGATTGTGTTTTGTTTGACAGAGCAAACTGTTTCTATTTTAGGTTGCTGACTGATTCCGTACTAGCTAAAAGTAATGTTTTATTCATTACAAGAAAATGGAAAATTTGGCAAGAGCTAAGATTCTTATGTCAGTGGTTTTATTTAGCTTTCTCCTGTATCAATAACAAGATAAATCATCTGACAGAAAGCAATCCTTTACTGTTATAGTATTTATTCATTTTGTGCTAGGTTTAAGACTATAAAAGTAATTATACAATTCTTTTGCAATTCATCCATTGTTTGTGGTACTGTATGTATTATTTAAACTTATTTGATAAGTACATATAATGATCCACTGATGCTTTATTTTTTGCTCTCATTCAAACGAATATTAACCCTCTTAGTCTGTTGAGTTGCTTCAAGAATATTCCAATGTGTCTTTCCTTTACTCCACTTTGTATGAAGTAGCCATCAAGACTTGTGAGTTATTAAGATAAAAAATAATGAATATGTCCTTTTTTCCCTTGATTAGAATAATTTGTAATTATAGTTATATAACTATATGCCCCTCAGACATTGAATTTTTTTTTACCTATTTTGGTTTATGTTTAAGATGCCATTATTTTGTCTTTGACCCAAGAGGGTCTTAATAGTCTCATCGAACACTGTAGAGCACAGGTGTCAAACTCGATCATGTCATGTGACGTATCATGATGTATCACTGTGTTTTTTGCCTTTGTGGAGCTGGGATGGGTGTGGCCTGCACATTACACATCTGGCCTGTGACTCGCCAGTTTGACACACCTGCTGTAGAGAGATGCAGTTGCTCATTAACTATCAAAAATCATGTTGCTTTCCAACAGTACCAGGAGTGAAAGGTGACATATAGACAACTATGACAAAGAGCAAGTTAATTTTTTTAATTATCTAAGTTCTTTTTCAGGCTTCTAAAAGAAAAGTGCTTATGTTTATTATGCCTTTCCTGTGACACAAAAGAAGTGCTGCTGCAGCACTTTTACAAGACTTCATTAAATGCATGGAAGCAACTTTATTCCTGTTGCCATCAAATTATTTGCTGCAGAATTAATTATACAGTTATTGTATGATGTGCCCTTAAGTGCTTATGCCATCTTCAAAAAGCACAACAAGATTTCTTAAGATGTATTTTTTTAAAAAAACCCTGGATATGTTCCTAATGCAACCTTGAGACTAGAGCCAAGCTATTCAGAATTGAAGCCAATGTTTGGCTAGTAATTTTATTTGTTCAGATAGAGTTTAACTTGGCTCCTCTCGTTAATATCATTTGACAATTATAGGCCTAAGTGATGGACGAGTATTATATGTAATCTTCCTCTCACCCAAACATCTATTATTCTTAGAATCTGAGAAGGCTAAAGCTGTTATTAAACAGTGGATTTTAGTTTCGGAGCAATTTAAGTTAAAATTTAATAAAGTTAAATGTATTAAGTTTATTAAATTGAAACCGATAAATTAATAAAAAAATCAGAGATGCTTTCCAGCTGCTTGCTTATATTCACGTGACCCAAGTGTCACTGGGTATTCTTTAGTGCCCTCTTCAGTGTTTTCTACTCAGCATTTCTAGAGGGCAGATAGCATAATATCTTAGATCCTCAGAAGTCATGTCCATGTGCACCATGGAAGATTTAGCCCCATCTCGTCTCTTCCAGCCTTAGACATAAAATCAGGATCTCCACACTGTATCCAATTTAGCTTGAAGTGGCAATGTACAGCTGAGAATTATCAGTTGTATAATATTATCCGTGTATTAATGATATCTCATCCCAAATCTATATTTGACCAATTTCACACAGATATTAAATAATATGGGAGGGAAGAAGAAAGCCATGTCATATGGCACTCTGCATTGCTGAATCATGGACTTAACTATTTCTCACAGTTACTAGTGGGAAATGCCCACTCTGATAAGACTGGAGCCATTATAAAACAATATCCAACCCTCTTTCTTTCAGGGGATCCAGGGAGACATTATATTTGGTAGTATTGAATATTGCCAAAAGCTCTCAAAATGCAGGAGCTCTAAAAAGATATACATTTTCCAGAACGCTGCTACTACACTCCAGCATTGGGAAAATCCTCTTATCTGACAGCAACTGAGAGAACTTTTTTCACTTATCTACCCACTCTGTGCTCTCTCCACGCCCCCTTTTGCACCCGAATCCCCAGTCTTTCTCTCAGTTGCTGACACACTGGGAGGATTTTCTCTGTGCTCTGAGTGTTGCGTAAGGCCTTTTGGTTATTTTTGATTAGCCCCCTTTTTTATTTTTACTTCTCCTTTTTCGGTTGAGTTAGATTTCTTTGATTCCTGGAGTCAATCAGCTGCTCGTCGGTTTCGTGCCCAGGGAGCTGGGTCGTGCCGGCTTTCGCGCATCTGCGCCTGCTGCTGCCGGCTTCTGTCCCTGCGGGGCGGATCCGGTAAGGTGCTTCTATCGCCGGGGAGATCGGGGCTGAGCGGATCGCTCCCCGACTCCCGTGTGGAACAGCGAGCCGGAACAGAGGTATTTCAAGTGCGGCTACCGGCTCGCTGTGTTTAGTGGCGTGATTCTCCAGCGACCGTCCCGTCAGGCTTCTGCAGGCGGCGCTGTGACTGGCGGCGTTTTTTCTGCGGCCTCGATTCAGCCGTAAGTGATCGCTGGGGGGGTGTGGCGTGGCTGTCGGGGCTCGCTACCCTCCCGTCGTACCTAAGCCGCCCGGTTTCCAGCCCTGATTGGCGTCCGCGTGTGAGCGGCGCCAGGGGGAAAGCGCTCCGCCATCCTTCAAAGCTCGGGCGGGCCGTCATTTTACAACTATGCCACCAACTTGCGGCCGCCATTTTGAACCATTAGGGCGGCCGCCATTTTGAAATCACCTCGTGGCAGCGCGGACCCTAATTAGAGGGCCGCAGCCTTACTCCGAGGTCTGGCTGGCTGAGTCTCTGTCCCGTGCTGGGCATTGACTCGGAGCAGAAAAAAAGGGGGGGGAGCGTTGCCAGTTTATCGCTCACCCCTTTGTTTGCAGCCTTTTGTGCACGGCTTTCCCTCTACCTGGGCAGAGACAGGGGTGCCCTTGTGCTTAGCGTGGCAGGAGTGCCAGCACTGCTTGTTGGGGCATAGTGCATTGCCCAGGGCAGTAGCCAGACTATCAATTCATCTATCTATTAATCAATTAAGCAATCATTCAATTAATTATTCTCAAGCGGATATCTATTAATTACGCAATCAAAGCAGCCAGTCATTCAATCAACCAATTAATTAAACAAGCATTCATCCAATCAATTAATCAATTAATCAAGCAAACTGATTTCTGTCAATCAATCAATCATTTATTGATTCTTTATTTATTATTACAATTTCATCTGTCAATCAACTGTTTAATAATTCTATTCTGCTTGGGGCATTCTCACCATGGCGGACTGCTCGTTCTCCTCAGACAGTGATCAGGAGGTCAGTCCTGTCAGATCTAAGTCCCGCAAGAAACAATCGGGCAAACGCTCTGCGTCTGGCGGTCACAAGTCCCGCCACTCTAAGACCTCCTCTGCCGCTGATAAGGATGCTCTCAGGCGTCATAAGGCTTTGGAAAAACGATGTGAGAAGGCCAAGCAGGCGTCAGCTTCTTTAGTCCGTGATGATGCGGGATCCGCCCAACAGTCTGTTCCTGTTCCTGACCTTTCGGAGCGGAGAGCGGTCCAATCCGGTTCCTTGGCTTGGCAGAAGGGCGTGTCCCAGTCGATGCCTGATGTTTCCTCAGCGGGGTTGGAGGCCTTTCCGCCCCCTCGGCGCCAACCTTCGGCCACTTTCACACCTACAGCAGCGGGACTCCGAGAGGTGGACAGTCCTCCGCCTCCATCTCAGTTCGACTTCCAGACGATGTTGTCAACAGCGTTGGCCTCTATTATGGCGGCCGGAGCGCAGACAGCGGCCCAGACATCAGCGGCGGGGACTTCAAGCACGTTGGCCTCTTCAAGTTCTCGCAGGGCTCGATCCCCCTCGCCTCGTGAGTCTGTTTCGTCTGAGGGCTCGTGCCATGACGAGGAGGGCCCCGACGACCTCGAATTCTCTGAGGATGAAGGTCTGGTACCTGACACTCCAGCCTTCATGGGCTTGTTTCGTCCCTCACTATTGCTGAGCACATTGTAAGCCGCCCTGAGTCTTCGGAGAAGGGCGGCATATAAATCAAATTAAAATAAAAAATAAATAAATAAATTTAAGTCCCTCCTTCACAAGGCTCGCTTGACTACTAATTTGGGTTCGGTGGGAGCACAACCCCCGACAACTCCGTCTGAGACAGGTCCTCATGATGCCCTGTTTAAGCAAGTCAAGCAGGAGAAGGACTTTATTCCGTGCCCTCAACTGTTCGCGGATGTTCTGCAAGCGCCTTGGGCCCAACCAGGGTCGTCCACTGCTCCAAGCAATTTAGATAAGAAACTGTTCTGTGCGGCGCCCGAACTTGAAGCCATGTTGGATGTGCCCACAGTGGATGCACCGGTGGCGTCTCTCACTTCGCATTCGATGGTCTCATCTGATCCGCTGGAGGGGCTCAAATCGGAGGACAGGCGCACTGAATTGGCCTTTCGTAGGTCTCATCAAGCCGTGGCCTGGACTGTTAGAACTGCCACGGCTACTTCATTCTTCAATAGGGCCTCTTTGATCTGTTTGCGCCAACTTCAGGAACGGCTCCCTCCAGAGGATACCCGCTTGCGCCACGATATTAACAAGATTATTGCAGCCACAGAGTATTCGGCGGATGCTTCGTTGAACTCTGTCAAGTTTGCATCGCGGGCGTTAGCGACTTCTGTCACATCGCGACGCCTTTTCTGGCTACGGCCGTGGAAAGCTGATGTGAAAACCAAATGGAAGTTGGCGGCGGCCCCGTATAAAGCCCCGAACCTGTTTGGCACGGCATTGGAGCCGATTCTTGTGGAGGACAAAGACAAACGCAAAATTATGCCCTCGTCCTTTCGCAGACAAGACAGGCGTTACACCACTTACACGCAACGTCAGCCATTTCGTTCCTACTCGGGGCAGGGAGGCCCCTCGACTTACCGGCAGTCGTTCCAGACTCCAGACCGCTTCTCCGACAGACAGCGTTTCAGAGAGCGTGGCAGGTCACAGTCCTCCTCCAAGCGCCCCTATCGTGGGTCCACTTCTAGGCCCTTCAGACGGGGCAAATGACTCACCGACTCCGGGGCCAGTGGGAGGACGTCTCCGGGCATTTCGTCATCGGTGGGCCTGGTCCACTCCGGACGAGTGGGTGCGTCGCACTATTTCGGAGGGCCTCGCAATCGAATTCACGGATCGGCCCCCACGACGGTTCATCCGGTGCCCAGTTCCCCTGTCCACAGACTCTCGCAGCCTGATGGTGGAAGAGATAGCACACCTGCTGGAGATCCGCGCGATAGAACCAGTTCCGTTGGACCAGCAGGGGACCGGCTTCTATTCGATACTGTTTTTGGTTACCAAAAGTTCGGGAGGGGTCAGAGGCATTCTCAACCTCAAGGAGTTGAACCGGGCGGTACGTTACCGTCGTTTCAAGATGCATTCTCTTCGGTCCATTCTGGCTTCTATTCGCCAAGGGGACCTGATGCAGTCGGTGGATTTGCGAGAGGCTTACCTGCATGTTCCAGTGCTTCCTTCGCATCGACAGTTTCTGCGATTCGAGTATGCGGGCAGGCATTACCAGTACTGTGCAATGCCGTTCGGTCTTTCCTCGGCTCCCAGGACTTTCACCAAGCTGGTGGCAGTAGTGGCCGCGTCTCTCAGTACCGTTCCGGTGAGGGTGTTATGTTACCTGGACGACATTCTAATCCTGTCCTCGTCCAGGGCACAAGCGGCGCAAGACAGGTTCAGGGTGCTTTCGGTGTTCCGAGAGCACGGATTCTCCATCAACTTGGACAAGAGCCAGCTCGTCCCCACGACCACAATTCTACACCTCGGGACCCTGATAGACTCCGAGAAGGGTCAGGTTTTCCTGTCTTCAGAGAGGGCGAAAAACATCAAATCGCTTGTGGGCCAAGTACTGACCCGGAGGAAGGCTCCTCTATTGACGCTGTCACGTTTGTTGGGGAAGATGGTCTCGTGCTTCTGCATTGTTCCGTGGGCACGCAGACATTCTCGTCCACTGCAATGGCTTCTTCTTCCGTTCCAGAGAACAGGCAGTTCCAACTCCACAAGGACAGTGTTCGTGCCTCCGCAAGTCAGACTGTCACTGAGTTGGTGGAAGTCGTCGGCCATCCTGCAAGGTTGCAGTTTCCTGGAACTAGACCGGGTCGTGATCACCACCGATGCCAGTCTCCATGGCTGGGGAGCCCACCTGGGTGCCCAGGTGGGCCAAGGACAATGGTCTCCAGAGGAACGTGCACAGAGCATCAACCTATTAGAACTTCGAGCCATTCGTCTCGCCCTTCTGCATTTCCGGACGCTGGTTTGGGGTCGTCATGTCCTGATTCTCACGGACAATACATCTGCCAAAGCGCACATAAACCGGGAAGGGGGGACGAAGTCACAGACGTTGATGCTCGAGTCGACACGTCTGTTCAACTGGGCGGAGAGGAATCTGGAGTCCATCCTCGCAGACCACATTTCCGGGAAAGCCAACACACGAGCGGATTGGCTCAGCAGGGAAGTGATAGACCAGGCCGAATGGCAGCTGCTTCCCAGTCTATTTCAGGAGATTTCTCTTCGCTTCGGACGGCCTCTGGTAGACTTGTTCGCCAGTCCGACCAACGCCCAGCTTTCCCGGTTCATCACTCGGTATCCGACTCCAGCGGCAGAGGACACAAATGCTCTGCGGTGTCGTGGGCCAGCGGGTCTACTGTATGCCTTCCCGCCCGTCACACTGATTCAGCAGGTGGTTCGCAAGATGATAGCAGAGAGGGCGGAGATGTTACTGGTAGCTCCACATTGGCCCCGCAGGCCATGGTTCGCGGATCTTGTGGAGTTTTCGGTGACAGACCCGTGGGTGATTCCTCCACATCGGATCGTGCTGTGTCAGGGGGCCATTCGTCATCCCGAGCCCCAGTGGCTGCAGTTGGCCGTCTGGCATTTGAGCGCGTCCTCTTGAAGAAAGGCCGTTTGCCGGATACGGTGATTGGTACGATTCAGTCGGCCCGTCGACCATCCACGACGAGGATCTACGAAGCCTTGTGGAGAGCCTTTTGCCATTGGTGTGCGACTGCTCATGTGGATCCTACGTCTGCAACGGTTCAGGATGTCCTCATTTTTCTACAGGCGGGTTTGGAACGGGGTTTGTCTCCCGCCACTCTCAGGCGCCAGGTGGCGGCCCTGGCCACTGTGTTATCCTGTCCACCGTACACTTCCTTGGCTCATCACCCGTGGGTGAAGGGGTTCCTTCATGGAGCTACGAACCTGAGACCGCCTACGGTTCATCGTTATCCCTCTTGGGATTTATCTTTAGTTTTGCAGGCTCTCACTTTGTCTCCGTTTGAGCCGCTGGGTTCCACTTCACTTAAGTTTCTGTCGTTCAAAGTTTCATTTCTCCTGGCGATCACGTCGGCTAGACGCATTTCTGAGCTCGCTGCCTTATCTGTCAGGAAAGACTTGTGCATTTTTCATGCTAATACTGTGGTCCTGAGGATGGATCCTGCTTTTTTGCCCAAAGTTAATTCGTGGTTTCACCGGGCGCAGGAATTAGTGCTTCCGGATTTCTGCCCGTCGCCAAGACATCATCGAGAGGTTCTTTGGCACACTCTGGATGTGCGCAGGGCGTTGAGACGTTACATGCGTAGGACGGCCAAGTTTCGGAAGACGGAAGCCCTATTTGTTTCGTTCCATCCTGCATCCATGGGTCAGAAAGTGTCGTCGACCACGATTGGTCGTTGGATTAAGGCCTGTATTGCTGCTGCTTATGAGAATCAGCGTCGTCCTGTTCCTGGGAACATTTTGCCTCATTCTACGCGGAGTGCGGCTACTTCAGCAGCCTGGGCTACCCAGGCTTCTGTGTTGGACATCTGTAGGGCGGCTACTTGGACTTCTTTGTCGCCTTTCATAAGACATTACCGGATTGATGCCTACGCTTCGGCTGAGGCGTCTTTTGGGCGACGAGTTTTGCAAGCAGTGGTGTCTGGGTCTTCTGAGTTGGATAGTGTTTTGCCCGACCCTGGAAGTTAGGCTTGGGTATGTCCCAATGCTGGAGTGTAGTAGCAGCGTTCTGGAAAATGGACATTGACTTACCTGAATGTCCTTTTTCGGAACGCTGTGTATACACTCCATTTCCCTCCCTTTCTTTGTTTGTTGGCTTGTGGTGGTTTTGTGTTAATAAATTTTGTTGTAGTTCACCTATGGTGTCTTCGTTCAAGACTGGGGATTCGGGTGCAAAAGGGGGCGTGGAGAGAGCACAGAGTGGGTAGATAAGTGAAAAAAGTTCTCTCAGTTGCTGTCACATAAGAGGATTTTCCCAATGCTGGAGTGTATACGCAGCGTTCCGAAAAAGGACATTCAGGTAAGTCAATGTCCATTCTGACAAATTTCATCCCTTAGAGCAGAGGTTGGCAAACCACGGCTCATGAGCCACATGCGGCTCTTTGGACCCTTGAGTGTGGCTCTTCCATACTTGTGATGCCCTGGCCGGCTGTGGCTGAGCTGGGAGCATGCGCACGCGCAGGGAGACCCTCCTCAAGCAAGCACCGAAGCTCAGGAAAGGTGTGCAGCGGTGTGCAGCGGCTTGCTTAAGGAGGATCTCCTCACGTGTGCGCATGCTCCCGGCTCAGCCACAGCCGGCCAGGGCATCACGAGAGTACTAGGAGGAGGAGAGTGCAGGAGAGAAGCTGCCCTGTACCTGTCTTTGTGCCACATTTGCACGTAAGGCAGCCTTTGCTTCCTGCCGCTTCAGGCTGGAGTTTGCACCCTCTGCACTCAGCCGAAGAGCTGCTTGGGGTGGGGGATGAAACAGCAAGGCAATGGCCAGAGCATTAATGCAGGAAAGAAGCCCCATCCTGTTAAGACCCTCCTAATTGAGCAGCCGCTCACCCCGCGGGTGCCTTTGCTGTGCTTTGGTGCTCATTTGGGGAGGGTCTCCCCACCCATGTACACGCTCCTGGCTCAGCCACAGCTGTCCAGGACATCACAAGAGGAGGGGGAGGAGGAGGACAGTCACCCAAAGGGAGGGGGAGAAACACAGAGAGAGAGAGAGAGATGGGGGAGAGAAAGAGACATAGAGACACATACAGAGTGATACATAGAGAGGGGTGAGAGAGGGGAAGAGAGGGAGAGATACAGAGGGAGAGAGATGGGGGGAGAAGGGGAGATAGGAAGAGGGAGAGAGAGAGAGAATGGTTTTGTGGCTGGGTAGGCATGGCTAGGGGGGTCATATGACTGGGTGAGTGAGTGACATCGAGTTGGCCACACCTACCCAGGTTTTGTGGCTCCAGTGTGTTTTTTTTCTGTGGGAAACGGATCCAAGTGGCTCTTTGAGTGTTTTAAGTTTGCCGACCCCTGCCTTAGAGCAACCAACGCTTTATATGTCCTACATTCTTGCCAAATGACTGCATGAGGAGCAACTTATTCCACTTCCTAGCTACCCTTTCAAACTACAATTAGTACTTGACTTACGACAAAAATTGGAACCAGAATCTTGATTGTTGAACAAAGCAGTCTAAGTGAAATGCCCATCTGACTGCTTCATTCAATGACCGCAATCCTGATGCTTCCAGTTACACTTGTTAAATAGTCTCCAGAGTCATTATGCAGATGGACAAAAAAGTTTCCTACCAACTCTCTTCCATACATGAAAGGGAATTCTTCCAAAAAGCTGCAGGAACAGAGATCAGATCTTTGGGATTAGACCTCCATTTCTGCAGCCTGCCAGAGGAGTTCCCCTCTCTTCAGTAAGCAGCCCTTTTGCTCTTAAAAGGCTGCCTGGAGAAGGGCAGATTCTCAGGTCTATGTAGACCTGAGATTCCCTCCCAGTTGAAATTTTCTCCCAGGAGCCAGTTCTTGCTTTCAAAGAACTGGATGGAATCTCTGCTTCATGGCAGGTGCCAGCAGCTTGCAACCTTCCATGATGGCTTCCCCATTGACTTTCTGGGGAAATGAGCAGAGAAGATTGCAAACAGCATTCTTATGATTACAGGGTGTATGGCAACTAGTTGTAAGTATGAACAGGTTGCCAAACCCTCAGATCATGGTCATATTACCATAAGGTTGGTAGTGCAATGTTTTGCGAAGTACTTTATGTGTCACAAAGCACTCATTCCATACCCACTATAATCCCAGAGCATTGTTAAAACAATTGTAAGTCAAGGACTATCTGTCTGGCCATTAATTTAGAGTTTAACATCAGAGAAAAGACACTCATCCTGTAGTAGATCGATTCTGCCAAAGAAGAAGTAATAGTTGATGAAGATTTTCGCTGGAACTCAGATTTCCAAATACCAGTCAAAGATGTGATCCTTTCATTTGGTATTTTTATTGTGTTGTTCTTTGATGAATAAAAACATTAAAATACTTCTAGGTTAAACTTTGGTTAGTGGCTTTTTTTAAGAAGAAAGTGTAGAGACAAATGAGGATATTTTGCTCTTGTTTGTAATTGTAACTGAGATAAGACTTGTGTTTGAATTACAGGAGTTGCTGGGTTTGTTTTGCTACTGATGAGGATGACAGAACTGCAGAATGGGTGAGACCGTGCAGATGTAGAGGCTCTACAAAATGGGTTCATCAAGCATGTCTACAGCGTTGGGTGGACGAAAAACAAAGAGGAAACAGTACAGCTCGAGTTGCCTGTCCACAGTGCAATGCAGAATACTTGATAGTATTTCCAAAGCTAGGTAAGACACACATATTGACTGAAACAGGTTTTTCCTTCCAAGATTTTAAGTATGAGTCTCCTGTATTTGAAAATGTGGATATGGTGTGGGAAGCTTTAAGGTTTTCCATTAACACTTAATATTTATTAAGTTCTTTATCCTACATGAAATCTTCAGTGTAATTTATGGCATCAGGGAAGGATTATTATTAGACAACAAGTCAGTAATAAAGTAGATATGGTATAAATGTCTAAAGTATAAAAGTTCAACAGAGATATCCGTTTCTAGTCCATGTCAGCATTACATGTGTTTGCTTATAAATCATTTTGCCTCCTTAATATGCAAGAAAAAAATCACACAGAAATCTGCCAATTTTAATACATGTAGAATTATTATGGTTGATTACATTGCTAGCCAGATGTTTAGGCTGGATTTGGTATTTTTATTCACCCCTCAAGTATTTCCACAAGACCCAGGATAGGCAGATATTGTTTGATGGTGTAAAAGGTATTGTCACAGAATGTAAGCTGTTCCAAGTAGAACTTCCTTTTGCAATTGACTTTATTATCATTATTATCCTAAATCAATCCATTATAGGAAATTCTCTTCGTTAAAGGTTATGTATGATAATTTATCAAACTTGTCACATGCAAGTTAGTAGGTAGATCTTTTTTTAACTTTCCAGTCTAGAATTAAGAAAGAATAACTGGCTTAGATCACAGCCAGCTTCTATGCCTAAGGAATACTACAAACAGGGTTTTTTTCAGAGTCTAGCAACTAAAATATACCCTAACCAGATATTTTATTGTAAAATACACATTGTTTATTTTTTGTAAATATTTGTTATTTATGAAGCTCAGAACTCTATTGAAGATGTCAATACTAGAAAATAAATGAGCTCTATTTTTCACATTAGGGCAGGTTGTAGTTAGATTGATATACTCAAAATGCAGCTGAATAAAATGCTGATGTTTCTTCAGAAAAGTCAAACAGACTGCAAAAAATATACACAGTATGACCGATCCATTTTCATACAGTCTTCACTTTTTAAAATCAGTACCTTTGTATCCTTACCTATAGTAGATAGCATTTCTAAACTTTACTGCCTTAAATATAAAACTCTTCTAAATATATTTTACAGTGACCCATTCAACTTAATAAAAAGGCTAGAACTGTTGGTGTAATATTGGTGAGGAAATGTAAGAATTTTGCTCAGCTTGGTTAGATAATTTAATTTAGAAGGGAAATAATTTAAGACTGGATTTTAAGAAAAATATTTTGTGAAAATATATTCATTAAAACATTGGCATATATTTTTCATAATTTGTCAATTATTTAATATCAGGTTGCAAAGTTTTTTTTACTGTTTTAAATTCATTTCTATTTATTTATTAAATTTATATGATGCCTTGCCCCCAATAAGGTGAGCCTGGGTGGACTACAATACAAACCATAAAACCATAAATAGAAAAATGTAGGCAAAGAGCAGGCAGAGCTGGGGGATGCAGTTAAACATGTTATTGCCTTAGAATCCTTATGTTGCCACAACAATCCAAGTCCAGCCTCCTTGGAATTCCTTTGACCCTTATCTAGTGCCAATTTAATGCTAACTATTAGTTAACTAGATACTTGTGTATAGGCTTCAATAAATCTTCCGTGCTGCAACTTAACATAGGGATTCTTTGTGCTTGACAAAAAAAAGTTAAAAACTATGCAAACTAGAACCAAGGAAACAGACTGCATGGAGATGAGATCTTCTTACCCTGTCAGCCACATCCAGCAGTGAGCTCCCCTTTAGAGCCTCAAGCCAACAAGCGAAACCAAATTATAATACCCTTCCAGAAGACCAAAAGGATAAGATTCTCTATCTATTCTTTGTTAATTTTGTTTCAATGCTCTTTTTATTACAGGAATTATTTTAACATCTGTAGGATATGTTCTTTAATATTTGTAGGTGATTGTAGTTGTGAATTCGCTGGGCATCTTTACACTAAAAGCATTTTCACCGCTTCCCCCAACATTTCTTTTATCCTTGAAAACAAAATTAGAATGGCCCACAATCAGTTTCAGATATTTATTCAAAGAAAGGATGATCTGAGTGGTGTTTCCTCTGCTTGACTAAAGAAGGTACATTAAAAAATTCCAATGCTGTGCTATCCCTTCTTTGCTCAGTTTACTATTTGCAAGGGGAGGGGGGGGGAGAACTAAATCAGCTAATTCAGGATTGGCTAAACCATCCTGAATCCAAGTGCAAATACACTGAGGTACTATTAGGTAATTTAGCAGCATTGGAGGAGAGTTTCTTTTAATGGCCTGCATTAGAATAAAGACTAATTGCAAAATGGACAAAGGAAAAAAGTGGCATGGCATCACTTGAAACAATAAGAAAGCCATATATGGAGGTCCATGAGTTAAGAACAGTTACTAATTGTGATAAGGATGAAAATAAAATTAAGGAGAAAAACTAAGGTGGAACAATATACCACATATTAACTTTTTTTTTTTTTGTTTGTTTGTTTGTTTTTGTTTTTGTTTTTTATTTATATGCCGCCCTTCTCCGGAGACTCAGGGCGGCTTACAATGCGTTAAGCAATAGCCTTCATACTTTTGTATATTTTATACAAAAAAATATATTGTATTTTTTTGTATATTTTATACAGCTTATTGCCCCACAAACTGGGTCCTCATTTTACCTACCTTAGAAAGGATGGAAGGCTGAGTCAACCTTGAGCCTGGTGAGAATTGAACTTGCAGTAATTGCAGGCAGCTGGAAGCTAAATACTACCTTTAACAGTAGCAATAATCTGCTGCGCCACTCAGGCTCCTCCACTCTCTTTTTAAGATCATGATGCAAGAAATTAGGTTGCCAGTTTAGTGTTTTCAATTACTCCCATTTTCAGATTAAATTGTTTAAGAATATGTGTATTACAGATGTACAATTAGTTACTTGGAAAGTCACAATAATGGATTAGAAGTCTGAATATATTATACTTCTGCAGAAAGAAACAATTTTATACAATTATAAAATTTACTAATAAAACATAACTTTCATTTGCCCATTTGCTCCTTTGTCAGTTTATGATGGTTGCTACAGAATCTCATTTCTTCTTTACATTATAGGTCCAGTTGTTTATGTTTTGGATTTAGCAGATCGTCTTATCTCAAAAGCTTGTCCATTTGCTGCAGCTGGAATAATGGTGGGCTCTATCTACTGGACAGCTGTCACCTATGGAGCTGTAACAGTGATGCAGGTTCAAATAATGTTCTAAATGTTAAATTACTGTAATTGAGCTGGAAACTGCTAGAGATTTGCTGAAGACGCCCTTGAGGGTGGGTAAGAAAGAGAATTCTAAGGCAGGATTGGAAAACCCAATTTACTACACCTAGATCCAGATTATGTTCCCTTCATCCTTGTGGGGTTTTGCTTCTTTTGAGCTGCCTTACATTTTTCATTATGATTCTACAGGCAGTTTTCATTTTACGATTGGTCAACTAATGACCATTCAAAATAAGATGGGTCTGGAATGTGATTTTTGGTGCATAAAGCACTTCTTTACATCATAAAACATTATGTCACACACTGTCTTCCCATAGTTACATGATTGCGTTTTGGGCACTTTGCAAGTGGGTCATTACAACGAATTGCAACATCCCACAGACAAATGAATGCATTTTGCAACATTTTTGCCAGCAAAAAACATGCATTCAGAAGAATGGTTTCACACTTACAACCACATAGTTTGCTTATCAGCCATAATGTTTTGCTTAATGACTGCTACAAAAAAGGATGTAAAATCAGGTCCAGTCATGTGAATGCCTCAACTTAAATGCAGTGATTTATGACTGGAAATCTAGTCCCATAAGTCAAGTATTAACTGTATTACTTCAGCAACTGGTAAAGACATTGGTGACAAAGAAAATGGCAATGACTCTCTGATGTTGACTAATCTTTAAAAAAAAGTTCATTTCTGGATATGAGACCACCTATAGAAATAAGAGACTGCCATAAATAACATTTGAGAGCAATTCCATTGTCTGTCCTCTTAAAAAAAAAATCCGCAAAAGAAAGCAGTGTCAAACCTATCCTATTGTTATGAAGCCACATGGACATGTTCATGTGATTACTAGGAGTCAAGCTTGACACAGGGAGATTTTATATTACCGTATATGAAGGCATTTGTAATTCAAGTTTATCAGGCATTTGTAATTACGGTACATATTTCAAGCAAGTACAATCCAGCTTCTTCATATATCTAATGCCATTAAAATATTCCTACTAAGAGCAGAACTCTATAACTAAAAAGATTCAGACTTAATGAGCATTTTTCCAGTTTTAATGCCTTAAATAGTTATCTAGATTGATAAGATTCAGATATCAGGCTGGTTATATTCACAGGGCATATTTTGGTTGACAAAGCTAGTGCTGGTGTACTGTTGGTTGTATTGTTAATATCATTGTGCTAAAAGGGAGTGAAAGGTCATTTTTGTTATGTTTGTTTGATGTATATTTTTATCACTTTTAATTTATTTCCCTTCTCTTTCCCTTTTATGTTAGTTTGTATATTAATGTTGGATGTTGAAATCTAATAAAGGTACAATTTAAAAAATAAATTTTATGCTGCCAACACAACTTATTAAGATCATGTTTCAATGATAAAACTATATCAAAAGAAATACTTTACAAATGATAAAAATAGATAATTAGTCTTAAATGGTGCTAAATAAAGTTTATCTAGCTGTCAGTTTTCCTTTCCCTAGTCCTCTTACTGTCTGGGTAGAGGAAAGGCTTCTTGTCCCAGTATAATAGTATAGTGCTACTTGTATTCCCTGGAAGTGATTTGGTGTTTTCCAGATCTTCTGTAATATTTTCTGAATAGATTTGTTCAACTGAAACTATTCTTCTTGCATAATTGAAAAGGGCCAGGTCGGGTTAATAATACACTTAATAAAAATCCTTTATAAAATGATTATGTGTTAACAAAAATGAGATGCTTGTAATAGTTATGTAGTAATGTGTAGTTTTGTTTTGGTCAGGTTGTGGGTCATAAAGAGGGCCTTGATGTCATGGAAAGAGCAGATCCATTATTCCTTTTAATTGGACTTCCCACCATCCCAGTTATACTTATATTGGGAAAGATGATCCGCTGGGAAGACTACGTGCTTAGATTGTGGCGAAAGTACTCTAATAAACTGCAGATACTGAACAGCATATTTCCAGGTAATGCTACAAAATTTTAATATCTAGGCTGGCTTGGTTTCAGTGAAAAAGAATGAAATGGTAGAGCAAATTCTCTTTCCTTAAGGAAAAGCCTATCTAGCACATTTTTGCTGCTTCTGGTTGAATTCTATCTCAATTGACGAAGTAGGTTGAAAAAAACCAAAATATAAAAAATAAACTTACTTTGTATAGCATTATTAAAATTCATACTTTGTGTAATGAACTTAAGTACAAAAATGTAAAGAATTCTGATTGCATTGAAAAGTTTGTTGCATAGAAATGTGTAAAATATATATCCTAATATTTATTTAACAATGGTATTTTTCTTCAGGGATTGGATGTCCTGTTCCTCGTATTCCAGCTGAGGCTAACCCTTTAGCAGATCATGTCTCTGCTACTCGTATCCTATGTGGAGCTCTTGTCTTTCCCACAATCGCCACAATAGTGGGAAAATTGATGTTCAGCAGTGTTAATTCTAATCTTCAAAGAACAATTTTGGTAAGATGAAGTTTCCTTGTAGAAGTAAACCTGCAGGATTATAGAAACATTTCTAACCATTTGTCATCTCTTTACATAATTGTTTTTATACTTCTGCTAAATAACATTCTGTATAATAAATACCTAAATTCTCATTTTAAAACCGTAACGAACTGTATGTAAATATTACATATACATTCAAAGTCACAGAAATCACGTAGAGGTTGTGTCAACTTTTGTTTATGTAGAATGCCATTGAAACATACAATTTGACCAGGGTTGCCTAAATTTTGCATACAATATAATGGGCAAGGTTCACATAGCTTTAAATCATTTAATGAGTCAAAATTGCTATTTCACGAACACACTAGACCTATCTAATAAATAGCTGGTTTCCTATGTCATGTGAACTATAAACTATCAAATATAACCTTACCTTCCTGGTTTTTGTGAATCCACCTGTATAGTATTTTGAGATACATTTCACGGTGTAAAATGTACCGTGTTTCCCCAAAAATAAGACCCTGTCTTATATTTTTTGAACCCCGAAATAAGGCTTGGCCTTATTTTCGGGGAGATCTTATTATTTTGGGGCGCATGGAGGAAACGAGTAAATGGCGTGGACCGGCTGCACATGCATTTAAATATTTTCAAGGAGGGCTTATTTTGGGGGGGGGCTTATTTTAGTGCATGTGCTCAAAAGCCCAATTGGGCTTATTATCAGGGAATGTCTTATTTTAGGGGAAACCGAGTACTCATGTGTCATATAGCAGGATTTCCTAATGTTAAAAAGTGCAATTTCACAAGACTAATTAGTGATTTCATAAGTCCATATTGAAACTTTTTTAAAGTCTCAGACTTGCCTTATTCAGAACTGATTTTCAGTCATACCTAGAAATCCTGTTATTGTATAATTACATGATTTATTGCAGGAATGGGGGATTTTCAGACCATGGATTTGATATGGTCCAGAGGGCTTCCATCTTAAGTTCTTTCCCAGCAATTGAACTTATCTGTTCCCAGATCTCTGTTAGGTTCAATGAGCAAGAAGAGGCTGGCAGTTCCCTAATCCAGATGCAGGAGGTGGCTAGCAATGATGACATTCTTGGGCAGAGGTAGAAGACCTGGGTCACATCCTATTTGATTGTTGCCTATATAAGAGGGTGAGAGTCAGGCACCTTGGTCTCTATACCAAATGAATGACTCATTGGAATCCCCATATCAAAACAACTTACTGTATTTTCCGGCGTATAAGACGACTGGGCGTATAAGACCCCCGACTTTTCCTGTTAAAATATAGGGTTTGGGCTATACTCGCCGTATAAGACTAACCCTCTTCCAACTCACACCAAATAAAAATAAAATAAAATAAATAAATAAAATAAAATTAATAAAAATACACACACACAACACAATACAACTGGCTCACCCACAATGTAAAAGCAGCTGTGCTAGACCTAAAATGGCCCCTGCAGCAAGCAGGAACCTCACACAGCCACCAAAAGTCCCAAAAACCAACTTTCACACTTTACACACACAAAATTCCACATACAGCTTTGTGAGATTTTGAGTGTTTGTGTCGTTAGAGTGAAATACTACAGAAACACACAAAATTTCAGAAAGCTGCACAAATATTATTTTATTTTATATTTATTTTTATATAAAAGCAGCTAAATTTAAAACTTCCTAAACTTTAAATGGCTAGGTCTAAAAAAAGAACAACTAAAAAAAACCCCAATTAACTATTTTTTTTAAAGCTCCCAAAGGGGAAAAAAACTTACCCAATAGAACAGGGGTCTCCAACCTTGGCAACTTTAAGACTTGTAGACTTCAACTCCCAGAATTCCTCAGCCAGCTTTGCTTTACTGGCTGAGGAATTCTGGGAGTTGAAGTCCACAACTCCCTGCCTGCTTGATTGCAGGCAGGGAGATTCAGTTGCTTGCTGATGCAACCGATTGCAGGCAAGCGAAGCAAGGCAAGCGTTGCGACTAGCAGCTAAGGTAAGCAAGCTGGAGGGGGGGATTTTTGCTACCGATTAGCAGGCAGGCAGAGCCATTTGAAAGAAAAAACTTTTTTAAATGGCTCTGGCGATCTAAGCTGAGTTGCCTGCCAGGCAACTCAGCTGGGATGGTCAGAGCTTGGCTCGTCAGAGCCTTTTGGGCTGGTCTGCCTGGTTACAGAAGAACGACACCCGGCGTATAAGACCCCCGACTTTTGAGAAGATTTTCATGTGTTAAAAAGTCGTCTTATACGCCGGAAAAATACGGTACCTTACGTGTGGCCAGAATCTGAAAATAACATTTAACACATCAAAATGGTTCGGTTGAGATCTGCATATGTGGGATTGATTGAGGTAGATTGTAGGAATGACACTGAAATATAATTTTATCATATTTTTTCTATATCTTAAATTATTGTATTTTATTCCAATTTCATTTTAAATCGTATTTTGTCCAATTCCACTTTAAATTGTTTTATCAAATTTTAGTAATAATTTGTTTCTGGAACACTGCCCTTTGATATGGCCCAAGGGCTAATCAATAAAATCAATCAATCAATAAATAAATAGATTACATTCTTGGAGAATGGCAGATGAACCCAAGTGGTTCTTAAGTGGTTTTGATAATGGCTTTTGTGTTGCAATTTTATTTTTGAAAGAATTTTCAAAAGAATAAAAAGAGCCTTGGTTGCGCAGCAGACTAAAGTGCTGTTAAGTAACACCAGCTGCCTGCAATTAGTGCAAGTTCAAATTTCACCAGGCTCAAGGTTGACTCAGCCTTCCATCCTTTTGAGGTAGGTAAAATGAGGACCCGGATTGTGGGGGCAATAAGCTGACTTTGTATAAAAAGAACACCGCTTAGGGGGGGCCGAAAGCCCTACTAAGCAGGTATATACAAAAGTATGAAGGCTATTGCTTAACGTATTGTAAGCCGCCCTGAGTCTCCGGAGAAGGGCGGCATATAAATCGAACAAACAAACAAACAAACAAACAAATAAATAAATAAATAAATAATAAATAAATTTTACTTGGGTGTTATTGGTAGCGGTTATGTACTTATAAGCTGTAGGGTGAATAAATACGGGGTAGACATTTTGTACTGAGAATTCTGGAGTTGAGGTCCACTCACCTTCAATTTGCCAAAATTGGGAAACACTGTACTAGATGCAGTTCCTTATTCCTAATTCATTGTTTCGACTAAATAGATAGGAAAGTCAGTTTACACAGAGTTGTGCATGTAGAACCAAGGCTGAGATTCACAGATTAGTGTTTTCTAGATTATAATGGCTGTAATTATGTGTCGTTCAAAATACTTCATATAAATGCATACATTTACAACAGCAGCTTCTATGCTGCTTGTTATCACTTAAGCCACAGTATTCAAAAGTTATTCTTTTTCATCAATTAACTAAACCAAGGCTGAATACAAGCTAGCTAACTATGGATATCAAGGTAATTAAAAATATGACAAAATATTATTATGTAATGTAATTAAAATGTTATTACTGCTATTGGAAGATAAAGGGGAGCTTTAAATGCAAATATATACTATAAGAGAATTGGAAATGAAATGTATTACTGAAAAACATGGCAAATGAGCAAATGGACATTTCACCCCATCTATTCAATGAAGCCTCGGTCCATTAGTTAGGGAAAGTATAAGAAAGAAATTTGGGCAACACATATAGAATTCTCATTAAAGTACAGACTAATAAATTAAGAACACAGTTTTCTTATTTAGTTTCCAGGATTCTATAATCTAATCCCTTCCTGGCATTAATCCTTATTAATAAGACTGAATCTTGCTTCGTGGTGCTGTTAGCAGCTTGACACACATGGAATTTGATGATGTGGAGAAATGCAGCACTTGCCACTGAGAAACGGGGAGGATAGCTGCTGAAGAATTTTGTCAAAGGCTTAAAAGGTGGGATTAAGAGAGTATAAAATGAATAGCATCACTTATGAGGCAGCAAAGGAAAGAAAAAGCTGTCTCCTTTGAAGGGCAAGCAGTGACAGAGCTTTTGGGATATAAAATTTGAGATTAGTTGGGAAACAAGGCCCTGGACAGCATAGAAGTGCAGGAAGATTGGACTGAATCCAAGATTAGGCAAAAAGCCAGTGTTCAGATTTAAAGTTAAATATTGAAGTGTTCTGAAAACAAATCTGGGAGCAGAGTATTACAAAAAGTTCAAAATGAAGGAGATGACGTTTGAAAGAGATGAAGATAGATGAAGATATTCAATAAACTGGTGAGGTGACAATGACTTAATTTTTTTGAAGCACTACTGGATTAAGTATTTTGCTAAAAGATGGGAAATGAAACTTCAGAGAATAAAAATATAAATGCATTCTATTATGCTCTTGTTCAGCAAAATAAGTGGTAATATTTGGATGAGAGAAACATGAAATCAAAATTGAAAGAGGTGTTGGATTTACTGATTTTGAGGGGGTGCTGAACTTCTAAGCAGAGAGATCATGGAAGAAATTGAAAAATGTGAAGTGAGAAAATGAGATAGGGGCAGTTATATGAATGTAGATGCCACCCAGAATTATAGCATAATATTACCCAGGGATTATTGTTTGAGAAGTTGAGAGAAACTAGAATCCAAATCTGATTCCTCAAGGTCATTTGAACTTGGGGTGGGGATGGGAGTTACAGAAAGAACACCTCTCCCATTGAATGAATTAAGAAAACCCTTCCAAAATAATGTGTAAAATCAGCATGAAATATTTTTTTATAAGAGAAACATTTCAGAATAACATTATGATAGAGAATGGCATGTCTCCAGTATTTATATAAAACTGCTTTAATTAACCTAACTTCAAGGCATATTACAAATGTGTATTAAAAGCCACATTAAAAAAAAAAGATTAAATTTCTCTGGTAGGCTTTGAATAATTGTTCCCTTTTATTTTTAGGGTGGAATTGCTTTTGTTGCTATAAAAGGAGCTTTCAAAGTCTACTTCAAACAGCAGCAATATTTGCGACAAGCTCATCGGAAAATTTTAAACTACCCTGAGCAAGAAGGTGCATAAATGACTACAGTATGCCTGTCAGACTCTTACAATCTCATTTCCTATATTCTGCAACAATTCTATTAGTTAGCTACAGGAGCCGAGATTGGATGAGATGCTGCTGCATTTTGTATCTCTTCCCTTTCCACATAGACTAATAAAAGACTATATAATGTCAAGGTGAATTCTACTTAGTTGTTAAGCTTAAGAATGTAATTTGTTTCCATTAATGTATTTTTCTTTGTGGCAGGAGACATCTGAATCCATTTCTTGTGGGGATATATTGCCTTTTGGGGGTTTTCTGAAACAGCCAAACACTTATGAAGTCAATAAATTATGTGCAGACTGTATTGAAATATCTTTTGTATGTTCGTTGCAGTAAATTCATAACTCTTTGCTAGTCAACAACTACCTGTCGAAATAGCCAACATTTCTAGAATGTTAAAAACTGAACATGCCTGTTCTTAATAAGCACTTGGAATATTAACGTAAGGTTTTTTTATTTAAAAGTTTCATCTGATGGTTTACCTTTAGTCCTTTCATTGTAAGTTGTACTATATACAATTGAGTATCATTTGCCTGCTGTGAAATGAAAAAAGTGAATCACAATCTACTTGTAACCAAGTTGCAATATTGGAGTTATTGTTTTGTACCAATGTACTATGGAATCCCAGTCAAATAATGGATATTATTAGTTCAAGATAAATATAAAAGATTCAAAACCAGGACTGATAACATGCAGCTATATGTAGAGGTATTCTGCCCATACTTCCAAAAGTATTCAGGAAATTATAAACACAATACAAATAGTATTTACTAGTAGGGCTTTTTTAAAATAGGAATTGTTTTAATATTTTACTCCTATGACATCTGGCACTTTACTGCTTTTTTTTGAGAATACATTTTCTAAGTGTCTTTGATTTTGATGGAACCTCCCAGCAAATACTTGGAGTAGTGGTACTAATTCTATATACGCACATAGTGAAACCTTTTCTAGTAAATGAAATGGGTTTCTTAGAACATAAAGAGTTGAGATTTAGGAATGGTACTTGAGCAATCTTTTTCTCGACAAAAGAAATAAGCATATCAGTGTGAAGTGATATTTATCTATGTAATCAATTCCAATTCCTGGGATTACTGGTGGCATTTGTGTCAGCAGCATTAGAGAACTAGATAATGCTAGATTCAACAGTGTAATATTCACTGTAAATGGTAGAAACTTATTATTTTTAAGAATTGGTAAATAATTCATCAGAAATTAAACAAAGTGGGCTTCATGTTCGTTTGCAATAATGAATGCTAACAAAATACAATTTTCTGAAGTGAACATTATTTTAACTATAGAAATGTACTATTTTAAAAATGTATAAAATGTATATTATGACCAACTAGTATTCCAGTATTAAAGTATGTGAAGAAATATGAAGTACAGAATACTAGTTGTATCTTCTAACTACTGAGAAGAATTACAAGTTTAATTCAGTTGGACTCTGGAATTAGAGAGAGAGAGCTGTATTTGCAAACTGCTGGATTTCTTCAAGGATTTTTAGTGCTATAAATACTTTGTAAAATTCTTCTGAGGAAAAGTCTTGTGAGTGTTCTTTCTGGTATAGGCACTAGTCCTTTGTTACCTGCTGGATTTTTTTAAAACAGATAACACATAGTCTCATCATGTCACCTGGTGCGGTGTGTGGATTTGAAATTTATTCTGTGGTTAAACTTCAGAAACTATTCTGTATCTTCTGATTCAAATGTACTGTGAATAATGTGGAATTATTTTTAATTCAATAGCAAAACCATTATTCTGTTGTTGTGTTTAATGTTTCTGTTGTGATCACGTATTGGATTAGATTGAATAAATTTTTTTACATTTAATTGGAGGGCATTAAATATTTTAACAACAAAAATAGAACCTTGACAACCATAGTTAACTCTGCTAATAAATAATCTAAAACAGGTTCCTTTTCTCAGAACTATTTTGCTGTTCATTTTATTTTTATGACCCAATCTTCAGACGTCTGAGATGCAAATATTCAGAATTATGTTGAATATTTTGCCTTTTATTGTTCAGCAGAGATCCTGGGAACTATTTTACTTAATTTTGATATGAGTTTTCCCATTGTTCTCTTCCCCATTTTTTATCTTAATAATGCATGTCTAAAGTGAGCAAGCCTTCCATGTTCTGTTTCAGCATGCCATGAACCCATCATTTGCTTGAAGCTGACCTATTTACTTGAATGGAGGAACCAGCTTGTTTCATACATGAAGGTGAGGAAAACCTTCAGTATAATCTTCCACCAAGTGTAATTGGCCAATTGCTGAGTTGCTAAGCAGTAGATCTTGCTTGTTTGCTATAAGTATTATTGGGTAATTCATTTACATGGAGAAAGCATTATGATTCTTTTTTAATTGAGGATAACTTACTGTCACGTGATTTTTTGAAAGAAATGCTTTTGCTTTTATCTAAATACGAATAATTACAGTATTTGTTTTTGTTTTTTTTTAATTTGATTTATATGCCGCCCTTCTCTGGAGACTCAGGGCGGCTTACAATGTGTTAAGCAATAGCCTTCATACTTTTGTATATTTATATAAAGTCAGCTTATTGCTCCCATAAACTGGGTCCTCATTTTACCTACCTTAGAAAGGATGGAAGGCTGAGTCAACCTTGAGCCCAATGAGATTCGAACTTACAGTAATTGCAGACAGCTGGTGTTAATCACAATGCTTTTAGTCTGCTGAGCACCAGGCCCAGTATTTAATTTTGAGGTTTTCATTGCTTATGTGTGTCCAGCTTTTACACTGATATTTGGGGCACAACTTATAGCTTGGCAATTATACAGTGATGAAATGAAACAATTATTTTAAATTTCATTTGTTTAACTGACATTTCCCTCCCCCATGCCGAAAATTCCATAATGAACAATGAAAACAATACAATGCAATTTTGAGAAAGATGGATGTATTGTAACAATGTAACTAAAAAGTTCTTCACATGTCCCCTGGATTCTGTCTGCACCTCCCCAAGGGAGGTACACCTGTTCCAAAACCTAATTTAACTAATGCAATTTTATGTGCACCTTTGCCTTACTTGCTTTGATGTTATCTCTTATCAGAGGGATATTGTAAGCTTTCCAGTGTACTCTAATGGTAGGTTTGTGACTGGAATAATCAGAAAATGTTAATCACCAAGTAACAAATTAAATTTATAGTGAAAGCAAAACATTTACCATAGGAACACGTCTCGTATGCATCATCTGACTTTGCCTGCTGTTGTAGTTAAGTCAACACTAGTTTTAATTAAGTTCCTCCGTAAATAATTGAGAGCAGTTATACACATTCATCCTGACTGTATTATAAAGGGACTATACACTGTCAAGGCAACATTATTGTAAAGTAATAATCATTTTGATAGAACAGCAGGAAGGCGTTAGCAAAACAATTTTTACGAGCGGTCTACGCCTTGCTGCATCAAAATGTTTAGATTGCTGTTTTTAATGTGTCGGTTAATTAAAGGCTTCTTAGAGAGTAGAAGCACCTAAATAGATGCTTTCTGCTGGTGCTTTTGTTCAGTAAGCCTTTAGAAGGCATTGCTTTAATTTCTGTCGTCATAGCACAGATCAGGGATAGGCCTAGTGATGCACAGGATATTATATGTGTTCCTAGACATCTACCTTGGCATCTCTGGATTTCCTCCTACACCAATTTCAATATTGTTTTAGATTCTTAATTAAAACCAATAACAACAAGCACATCAACAGAGCAAACTGTCAGATGCCGACACCTTAATTTCTAGACTGTCCCTAACATAGTCCCCAATATAATTTTTTAAAATAATAATGGTGGAAGAGCCTATTTTGTTTTGAAGTGTCATGCCTGAAAGATAACGAGAAAAGAAAAGTTGGATACTGGCTTTCCTGAAGGTGATGAAAGAATCTCACATGCTTGCCATCTGCTTAATGTGTATCAGGCTGGGGCTGGGGCTGCCTGTACAGTAAACATTTTTATGAGAACTCTAAATATGACATGGGTGTTTCCCTACAAACTACCAAATATTCCATTTTGGGACAAGCAACATTCAAACTGCAAATGGCAAAACAAATTATAGACAGGAAAGAAAGGGGGGGGGGGAAATTGTGGTTAAATAAATCCAGATTCTTCTATCCTTTGTGATTTGACCATTCTATATTCATCCAGCTACTTCTTTTATACTGATTATTCCTATATTGTCTACATTTATTCAGCACTTTAATCTTGATTCTTATTTTTTGACATGCATGTCTTTAATTACATTCTACATGTGTTGCAAATATTACATGTACTACTTCCAAGATGTCTCTGAAATTCATTTGCTGAAGTGTAGTAGGAATTTTCATCATAGTTGAATTTTGGTGGCAAATTGGCAGGTTTTCAAGAAAAACAACAAAGCCTCAGGAAGGGCATGCTGCCCTCAGGATTACCTGCCTTTCCTCTGTATTTAACCTCTTGCATGCTTCCATGCAGAAAGAAAACAGTTATGGATCAACAAAATCACTTTCCATCAGTTCTAAAGGTTTTTTTTTCAATAGCAGTTGATGCTAAAAAATTGTTATATCAATACCAGTTGCTTAAATTCCAGAAAATAAATCCATATTGAACATAGAAATAATTACATGCACATGGCACAACCATGGTGCAAAGGCTTATCAAAATTTGTCAAATTTTGACACCCACTTGTCAAATCAAGGATTAAATATCTCCATAGTCTGGGTTTCTTGTACAACACATGGACCTGAGATAGTTATCTGAGCACAGTTCTTCATATTTGATTATAACAGCTTGATATTCTTTTTTTGTTGGGTGACAAAAATCAGTGTGGGTTAAACCAGTGTGGGTCTACCATTTAGGACAAAATTTATCGATACTGTGTGGTGTACAGTATACTTAAGGAAGATTAACAATGTGGTTAGGGGAAAGCTAATGTGCTGTTCGCCATTTGACTGCAGCAATGGCTATTTCACAAGTAGAAGACATAATTTAATCCCACATTAAACATATAATTACTGAAAGATGTGTGGGAGGTCAGGGATTTGCACAACATGAAGAAAAAGCTTTATTTTGAACAAAACCACTGTGTTTTAGGAATTCATTTAGAGCCAACCATGCTTTGGCAGAACTGGACCCTACAATCTTGGTTCCAGGTTTGGGACAAAATAAAATCCAGACAGAGTGAATAAGCAAAGAACAAACACAACACATCACCTCTTCCCTTCTCTCAATTCTCTCAACAATCTCCGTGGTGGTTTATCCCATTATCTCACCTGCTCTTGAAGTGTCTGGTTCCTCTGTCCCTCCTTCCAGTCACTACCACCAATGTCAAAGTGTAGCACATGCCAACCACTCTCCGTTTCCTATCTCCTGCCTTGGAGCCATACACACTGAAACCCAAACCAGATCTTTTATACACAGAAAGGATTGTGCATGAATTCCACATTTCTGTTTGGAAATAATTAGCCTCCATTTTTATTAAATACGTCAGATGTTGCAGGGCAATTCCTGTCAGCCCCCGTCACCCTAACTAGTGGGGCAGCTTCCTGGAAATTGCTTTTGAACATCTGGATTTATACCTTGGGCAGTTACTCAATGACACTTTTGCAGTAGTGCCTAAATTAAATTTGCAGAAGGAAAAGCTACAGCATTTAACAGATTAAACGAACAGCTACGTATGTGGTGCTCAAGTAAAGTAAGACCAACATTAGCTTAGCTTCCTACCTTCTACTGTTCTCATGATTTGTTGCCCAAAGCTGCTGCTTCCTTACATTTAAAATGGTTTTCAAGAATATCTGGTCACACTCTATATTCCTGTGAAGATATCCTCTGCATTGAGAATGCTTTCATAGCAATTTAATGCAGTGAATGTGATGTAGGCCTGGGTCTTTTTACTGAGGGAACTGCAGTCATTTCACAATGCACTGCATTGAAGACCCACCCACCACATTGGAGTGGTGCTCATGGGGCAGCTGGGTCTCCACAGGGTGAATGAGACATTACTATCAGCAGGGGGAAAAGAGCAGCTTTTTCTGCGTGTATCACTGAGACATTCAACAAAGATTCCCTCTACGGCAGTATGTTTATTGATATTTCCATGCCCTGCCCCAGCAGAACAATTTCAGAGTTACAGTGAAAGGATTTTAGTGGCTGCCTCCTACACCTTTCAAAGCTAAAGTCAGCAGTGTGACACAATGATACTATTTCCTCCCACCAAAAGGAAAATATGAAGAATTACACATCAGCTTCCTTTATATATCGTGGCAGCCTACATTTAATCTCCTATTAAGTCTTGCATAAGATACCAAAACTCGAGACCAATCGATACAAAAATACAATTTGCTTCCTTAGGTGTAAGGAAGGTATATTGTGTCAAAATTGCACAATATTTCTTCGTGCCAACGCACAATTGTCATTTTTAATATCCTTCTACTATCACCTCTTCACATACTGTCTGTTGAAATTCTTAGTCATCCAGGTCATGGTTTTCCCAAAGGCGCTTTTTCAAAAGGCAATTGGACTTTGTTTTTCCTTGAAGTCATTTTGCTTCTTATCCAAGAAGCTTCTTCAGTTCTTCAGTGGTTGTTTTTTAATGTTTTAATTAGTTGAGTTGTACAGTGATTTTAAGTGATTATAATTTGTTTTTACAAAAATATTTTGGATTGGGAGCTGCCCAGAGTTGGTTGAAAGAAGAGTGGCTATATCCATGTTTTAAATGTCATTTCTGCTTTGACATGCATATCATAGGGTACAGCACGGAAACGGCATTGGTCGCATTGGTGGATGATCTCTGGAGGGCCCGGGATAGGGGTTCTTCCCCTATCCTGGTCCTATTAGACCTCTCAGCGGCTTTTGATACCATCGACCATGGTATCATGTTGCGCCGGCTGGAGGGACTGGGAGTGGGGGGCACCGTTTTGCGGTGGTTCTCCTCCTATCTCTCCGACCGGTCGCAATCCGTGTTGATGGGGGCAGCGGTCGACCCCAAGGCGCCTTGTTTGTGGGGTGCCGCAAGGGTCGGTCCTCTCGCCCCTCCTGTTCAACATTTATGTGAAGCCGCTGGGTGAGATCATCCGTGGTTTTGGGGTGGAGTTCCATCAGTACGCTGATGATACTCAGCTGTACATTTCCACCCCAGACCATCCCAATGATGCCTTGGAAGTGATGTCCCAGTGCCTGGAGGCCGTGCGGGTCTGGATGGGGAGAAACAGGCTCCGACTCAACCCTTCCAAGACCGAGTGGCTGTGGCTGCCAGCGTCCCGGTATAGCCAGCTGACGCCATCGCTGGTTATTGGGGGCGAATCATTGGCCCCCACGGAGAGGGCCCGCAACTTGGGTGTCCTCCTGGATGCGCGGCTGTCTTTAGAAGGGCATATGACAGCCGTGGCCAGGGGGGCTTTTTGTCAGGTTCGCCTGATACGCCAGTTGCGCCCCTTTCTGGACCGGGACTCCCTACGCACGGTCACTCAAGCACTCGTCACTTCTCGTCTGGACTATTGTAACGCTCTCTACATGGGGCTCCCCTTGGGGTACACCCGGAGGCTCCAACTGGTGCAGAATGCGGCTGCGCGGGGGATTATGGGAGCGACGGGGCGCTCCCATGTGACTCCTCTCCTGCGCGAGCTGCATTGGCTTCCGGTGGACTTCCGGGTGCGCTTCAAGGTGTTGGTGATCACCTTTAAAGCGCTCCATGGCTTAGGGCCAGGGTACTTACGGGACCGCCTTCTGCCACCAATAGCCTCCCACCGGCCGGTTCGCTCCCACAGAGAGGGCCTCCTCAGGGTGCCGTCGGCCAGACAATGCCGGCTGACGACCCCCAGGAGGAGAGCCTTCTCTGTGGTGGCACCTACCCTATGGAACAATCTACCCCCAGAGATACGAGTGATCTCCGACCTTCGGATTTTTCGTCGGGCCCTAAAAACTCATTTTTTCCAGTTAGCCGGTCTGTCTTGATTTTAGGGTTAGTTTTTAAAATTTTAATATTGATTTTAATTGACAAGTTTTAAATTATGGGCCAAATTATAAATTATTTTAACTTTATTTTTAAACTGTGATGTTTTGTATAGATGTTTTTATCTTGGCTGTTCACCGCCCTGAGTCCGAAAGGAGAAGGGCGGTATAGAAATTTGAATAAATAAATAAATAAATAAATAAATAAATAAATAAATAAATAAATAAACAGGCAAACAAAAGCAGCATGCTAGCTGGGGAATTCTGGGAGCTGACATTTACCCTTCTTAAAATGCTGTGGTTGACAAAACACACCAGTTACTCTGTTTCAGTCTAAGCCAGTGATGGTGAACCTTTTGGGCTTGGTGTGTCAAAAATTCAGAAAATGCTTAACTTGTTTCTGCTAATGTGCCACACACCCCAACAAACAAAAGCAAAACAATTCTCTATTTTTCTCTTCCCCCCCCCCAACCCACAGAGGTAAGGAGCTAGACCAACAGCAGCACTCAGTAGCAATGCTAAAGTTGGGTCTGAAATAGAGGCCCAGGCCTCAACTTCAACCTTAGTACCACCACTGCCACTCAAAAAGGTCACCTTGCCCCATTCCCTGAAGAGCACAAGCCGTGGGGATCGGCAAAATTGCCCCCGTGGCCCAGCCTCTCCAGGATCTGCCATACATTGCTTACCTCAGGCGGTGCTCTCTTCCTGTTGACTGCTTACCTAAGGCTGTTCAGGGTTGCATGAGGCCTTACTTTTTGAAGGAGTTTTGAAGAACGCTTTTCTGTGGGTTCTGCAGCCTCCAAAATCTCAGAATGGGCATGCTTTTGAGAATATATGTTGTCGTGTGTCACCCAAAATGTCATTTCTGCTTTGACATGCATATCATAGGTTCGCCATCACTGGTCTAACCCAATGTGCTTCAAACTCACTATGTTAACATGTGTGGACTTCAATTCCCAGAATTCTCTAGCCAGCAGGCTAGGTGGGGAACTCTGTGAGTTAAAAGTCCATACATCTTAACATTGCCAAGTTTTTAAAAAAGGTCTAACCTACCTCACAGGGTTAATATTATAAGAAAAAGTAGGAGGGAGTACCACATTTGCTGCCTTGGCTCCCTTGAAAAAGTTGATATATAAATCAATAGAATATTTACTGCTATATAACCATGCAGAATTGTCATGTGCAAATTATAAAACATTTTCAGATATGATGGTCTTTATTATTTTCAATAATAGCATTATTACAACTGTCCATGGGAAAACTTTATATATGCTGATCTGTTAAAACAATACCATCTCTTTGATACGTGGTGTGATATTGAATCAATTGAATTTATTTTATTCAAATATTAGCTTTTCATTTTTTTTCCATAATAAGCTGGTAATAGATATAAAATAAGACTATTACTCCAATCAAGATCTTCACAACATTTTGGTGCATTATTTTCTGGAAGGACAAACTTATTTCAGAGACAGCATCTCACTTGATGGTCAAGTACATTTGCAAGTGTAATCTACTTTGTCTTTGCAGTAGGGCTAAGGAATTTTGGCCTTCCTGAGATTATCAGCCCAACTCCCAAAATTACTGACCATTGGGCTGTGCTGGATGAGACTAATGAAAACTAGAGCTCAATATCATTTTTGGAGCTATGAATGGTTCCACCTTCTTCTATACCAGGAATAGGCAAACAAATGGCCACCAGGTATTTTGGAATACAATTCTCCTACTCCCTGACTAGTGGTTATACCAGTTTGGGTGTGGGACATAATTTCATCCAATTCACAGCAGGAAGTATATACCGATACCAATAAACATTTCTTATAAACAATTTATGGAGGAAAAAAAACGTTTTTATTAGTGAAATAAATCATATAATCCACTTGCATAGTTTTGCCTAAAAATGAATCTTAAGTGGGCAGCTTTCTTCTGATCTCCAGAATAAGGTTGGTATTTCCCCTAAAACAATGCTACTTTTCAATAATAAAACTAAGCTGCTTATTCAACCAAGGCCTGTTTTATTTACTAGTACTTCTATAACCCCGATAATAATGGGTGGAGTGCCAAAAATAAACCATTAATAAATCAGAAATTTGAACTCAGGTTAGAAACCAACCAGAATTTAATTATGCAGTGTTCGTTTAGTGCTTGTGGGGTGTGTCACACATGATGCTACCACCAAACTAATCATATGTCATCATCAAGATTGGGCATTTACACTTTAATTAAGAGTAGCAAGCCTGATGATTACCAATTACAATTTAATAGAAGAAACCTGAGCTACATCCAAGCTATTTAAGCATGATACTAATCTTACATATGGCTTTTTAATCTGCAGAAGCCATTCTGAGCAATTGTCCACCTCAGCGAGAGCCCAAGTTGTCAGCTGGACAATTGACAAACTCCACTTCTTTACAGCCCCTAAAAATGCAGGGAAGTCAAAGAATGGTGAGGAGAAAGGAGATATTTCAATACCTCTAATGCAGGGATGTCAAACTTGCGTTGTCACTGTGGCGTCACGTATCAGGACTTTTTCCCCCTTTGCTAAACCGGATGTGGTCAGCACATGACGCATCTGGCCTGTGGGCCGCGAGTTTGACCTCTTTCAGCATTGTTACTGTATTTTGAGAATTTGCACAGGCAGACAAGTACATATATGATACCCTTCTGATACTCAGTGAAATCAAGATCATTATTGGAACTTTATAGCTCCTTTGGGTGAATTGAGACTAGAGCATTCAGAATTCCTACTAGTATAAGAGAAGGCAATTTGTTATATGTTATTTTACAGAGGCTCACTTACCTGGAAAGAATGATTGTTAGTCATTTATTTAGGTCAAGATGTGAAAGGTTTACATTCCAGCAGTCTGACAATCTTCATTTCATTGCCTTGCTTTGAAAACCCACCCCGTTAATTATACTGACAGCATTTCAATCAGACGGAAGATTTAAGAAGAAAAAAGACCTGGCTTTTCCGGCAGGCTGGGGCCGTTGATCTCGCTGTTGCGATCTGGCGAGATCCGGCCATGAATGGTATGAATGGGTTTAATTGTTTTTAATGTTTTAAATTTTTAATGTTTTTATATATGGTTTTTAAATGCATTGTAAGCCGCATTGAGTCTTCGGAGAAAGGCGGCATACAAGTTGAACAAACAAACAAACAAATAAATAAATAAAATGAGGAGTGAGATGTGAAGTGCATCAAGCTAGAGGGGGTTTGAAGGTGTTGGCGAGGGGAGGGGGTAACATAGAAGTTGGGTGAAATTGGGGTCTCCTTCTGGACTGTTGGCTCCTGCTCAAAAAGACATGGCCAGGAAGGCCTTTGCATAAAGTCATCCCTTCCAAATAAAATGAAAAAAAATCTCTGATACATCAAATTGCAGCTCATATTCCCTGTTTAATTGTAACATTTGGTTTACAGGTAGTCCTCGACTTAAAACCATTTGTTTAGTGACTGTTCGAAATTACAAAGGCACTGGAAAAAAATGTTTTTCACACAACAGTTACAGCATCTCCACGTGATCAACATTTGGAGGCTTTGGCAACTGGCATGTATTTATGATGGTTGCAGTGTCTGGGGATCATGTGATCGCCTTTTGCAAACTCCCAACAAGCAAAGTCAACAGACAAGCCGGATATATTTAACAATCATGTTATTAACTTAACAACTGCAGTGATTCACTTAACAATTGTAGTGAGAAAGGTCATAAAACGAGGCAAAAAACATGTAAACTCTTGCTTAGTAATAGAAATTTTGGGCTCAATTGTGGTCATAAATCAAGGACTATCTGTATTTGCATGGGCATATACTGTATGCCTTTTCCTGGGGGTCATCATAATATTATTTTGTTTAATCCCAAAATTTGTTGGCTTTGACACACTTCAACTCCAAAGAAAAGAAGGCATATTTTTAAAAAATAATGTAATAAAAGGATTAACAACTTCCTTTGATACATGTGAGTGTGAGCCCAGTCAAAAATTTCTCCCAAAATGTATGTTTTGGAAAAGCAGCTAATAGCCATTGTTAACGTATTATTATTTAAAGCTGCCATAATTAGCAAAACCTTAGCATCACCTCCTGTATTCCTAAAATGGCCTCCTCAATTCAACAAATCAGACTGACAACCACATTATTAATCAAAACAATCTAAGAAATCCAGACAAGGTATTCAGATTGTTTATTATCAAGAGTATGACAAACACTCCGCCATACTGTGTCAACATGCACCCGGATTCTAAATCAACTTTTTAAAACAGCACTTGCAAAAATTACAGTTTAGTCATTATTTATGATTACATACATTTTGTTAATGAGCACTAGAACTGATTAACAGTATAACTAAGTAATCTGTTATTGCTTGTCGACACTGCAGCTTTGGATCTACTAGAGAGAATCCACTGAATGCCTGAGTTATCAAACTGCATTGTTTTATCAAATGCAAACTATAAAATGCTGGAGAACACTTAAATACCTACTAGTGAATATGATCTATTCCTACTACAAGGGCATGCCAAGTTCATTATTTTCTAAAGTAGCCCTAATCTCGCCATTGCTATGTTATCATACCTTTGGCTAGAACCCAGTCCATGTGGCTTTCCAGATATAACTAAACTATAATTCTCAGGAACGTACTGTGTTCAGCAGGGTCAAAGATGAGGGATAAAAGAAACAGAGTTTAGTAATGCTTTGAAGGGGCCATATTCTTCCATTCTATAATTGAGTAAAAATCCAATAAATGAATATAGATCGAGTGACAAGAGGCTGCTTTCAAGTATCGTTCAATTGATAGCCTCCTGCAAACTTAAATATGATTTTTAAAGGGGGACTTTGATTAGGCAGAAATGATGGCTGCTGAGAGAAAAACTAGCCAACTTTTGTATGTCCGCTGACCCTCCCTTTGCATTTATGGATCAATCTCTCATGCATTCCTGTCCAGGATTCCAGATTGAGTACTTCCAAATATAAGATTCAGTCTGAAAAATTGGCATGCACTCTGCCAATGTTACGTCAGAAAAAGATGTTTTGTCCATGTTGTAACTTTAGCCCTAATATTTAGTGTTGTAATAATGATCATCCCCTATATTTTACTTGGATACAACCCATGTTTTACTTGTGACATAAATGAATTTCTATGCTTTTTTTCCTGCTTGTAACATCTGGTATAAAGAGAGTAACATGTATGACTATGGAAGTAATAACTACAGTGTTTTAAAATACTTGAGATACATTAGGAACTACACTGTATTCCAAAAACTTATTATCATTGAAGGAGTAACTGACAGCTCTTGGCCTCTCTACAAGTTTAAATATCCCTCCCACATCCACTTTAAATTTATAGTACAGGCAGTTCTTGATTTAACAACTGTGGCAAGAAAGGTCATAAACTGGGCCAAAACTCACTTAATAACTATCTTGCTTAGCAATGAAAATTTTGGGCCCAATTGTGGTCATAAGTTGAAGACTATCTGTATGAACTTCTACCTTTAAAAAAACCTCATACAATACATATAATTTTTAACTAACTTGACAAATAGATACAGCATTAGTAATGGGATATTGGGCAACGACAAAGACAACTTTGTTAGGCAGATGTAGAGACTAGAGGTGAAAGTGATTACAAGTAATCCTTGACTTATGACAACAATTGGGACCAGAATATTGGTCACTAAGTGATGCGGTTGTAAAGTGAGAATCCTGGCAATTATCATCTTTCCAAGCCATTCTATGCTTGGTTCCTTCCAGCCCTGGGTCTCAGTAAGATAAGACTGTCTCTGACACACACACACCCCAATCTCTTCCATTTTAGCCACCTGCACCCTGTCATCACCATAAATTTTATTGATTTGATCTTTATCCCATCTTTATTGTTTTTAATTTTAGTGAAATAGTAATCACATTTTAAAAATACTGCTCACTGATGTTTGAAATGTAGCTCCTGCCATGATGCTTGAAGACCAAGTATGGTCTTTGGCCTGGAAAAAATGGTACACCCATAGTTTAAAAAGGATCCAGGTTTTCTGGAATCCTGGCTTAGAACCTTAATAAAACTTGGAACTAAAACATCTTTTTGACATTGACCTGGGATATGATGAGTTGGAAGAGTCTTCCTTGCAGAGAGTGAAGGCTTCTGGTAGAATTTACAAGGGTGTGAGAGAGATGTCGCTGTATTTCCTAATGTAGATGGCTGATGGTCTTCCTGAGTGGGTGTTATTGAGTGGTGAATATCTGAACTACATCAAATATTTTTGATCTGCCCAGCAACCCCAGAACTGCACAACTCCCGGGCTGTATGCTACACTCCAGGCAGCTGCAGCCATCCCCATTAAGTGCCAGTTGCTCTCACCACCCTGCATTCCAAGACTCCTTACACCCTCTGGGCCTTGCCACTCCAGCTGACCTTCGCCACCCCACTTCTGGACTGGGTGCAGCTAACTTTGTGCGGCCAAAAAGGGCAGGAAAAAACGCAAAGTGGCCCTTTCCTTTTCATCATGCTCTTGGGCTGTACGGGGCTGGCTTTGCAACTTTAAAAGTAGGGGGATCCCAAAGCAGCCTCACCCCTCACCCCTCTTTTTGCAGTTCAAAGCCAGCATCAGCCCTGCCTGGGAGCTCTTTGCAAAGGGACACTGGTCCTCTGCTGCCCTTTGTGCAATTTTTTTCTTTTCTGCTACAAGCAACCAGCTCCATACAGCCCTGGATCCAGGCTGGGCACATTCACAGCGGGAGAAGATGGCAGTGAAGGCCAGCTAGGGTGGTGAAGCACAGAGCAGTAGGGTGCCAAAAGGCACTAGATGGGGGAGGTAGATAGATGGGGGGAGTTGGAGTGCCCCAGGGGTCATAAGTGCAGACAAACTGCCAAGCAGCCAATTTTTAAATTAGTTTATAATATATAATACAAAAATACAAAAGAAAATAGTAAGAAAATAAGGGAGGGAGAAGGGAAGGGAAAAGTGTAGGGAAAAGGGAAAAAAGAAAGAAAAGACATTGGTGCAGTAGAATAAGATAATAGCATCAGACCTCAACTTTTTACTTTAGTGTAAACTAGCCATTTCTATATCAACAAACCTATTTAATTGGTACAACCCAAAATCAAAGTTTCATTTTTTTTCTACCTCAAGCACGAAGTCCAATAGAAACAAAAATAATTGTGTTTTTTTTTAATCAAAGCAGTCAATTTAGCCATTGCAGCAAAATTTTGATCATGTGACTGCAGGCGCACTGCAACGGCTTTAAATTTAGACACAGGTTGTGAGTCCCTTAGTAATTTCTAATGGTTGCTGAAGAAATGGCTGTAAGTCGAATACTACCTGTATCAGATAGATAAATCCATGAACAAATATTTGTGTCTGTTTTTGCAGACAAAGGTCTATATTTCTATAAAGTAGCATAGAGATTTGATTGGTTTGCTTTCTCCCTCCAAATTCCAAGTAGCATTTTCTTATTATTAAGAAATGGGACAAGATAAATGAAAATAGATACAAAGAACATTATTCAAACTCAAATTATAGCATCTTTCCTCCCATCTGAAAAAATAATCAGCAGATGAGAATCACCAAAAACAGACCCAATTATAGGTGTTCTCTTTTCATTCAATATAGAACTGAATAGGGCAGTAAATTGGCCATCCTTGTCTTAAAATGTGACTATAACTAGCCCCAGTAACAAGAAAGTTGTGCAAATCTGTACTGTCATTCTATGACAGCCTCCTACCATCTAGCAATCTCCAGATGTGATAGGATTACGATTGTCAGAATTTTCACTAAGTATTACCAAACTGCCTGGGATTCCTAAGAGTAATCCTGCAATGTAAAGATACTAAATTGGGAAGAAAACTATATAAAAAGAGAAATCTTTATATGGATTTTGCCATATATGTTGTTGCATGTTTTTCATGGTTTGTGAATAAAAATAATTTGATACAATTATGTTAAGCATTATTTACTGGATTCTTCTACAGATTTAATGGGGGTTCCACAAGATGACATGCATCTTGAAGGCTATAGCTGTGTAGATACCCTTGTTCTAATAAGTAGCAAACAGAATTGTGTTCGCATTCACATTCCAAATGACCTCTTGCTAATAGACTTCAGAGCACTGAAAAACCATCTATGTAGCTTCAACAAACTGCCATTTGTTACAGTGGGAAGGGAGCATCTGACAGATGCCATTGGATCAGTTTATAGTTTGTTTTGATATTAAGTGACAATGCTCCTATCTTGTACCAATAAAGAAGGATCTTGTAAACTGCTCTATATATTGTTTCTTACGGAAGATGTAACGTACATTTTACAATAAACAAGTAATCAGTGGAATTAATCATAACGAAAGCATGTAAGTGGTGTAACCCTAATAATACACACATTATAGTTTCATCTTTTAAAGCCTTTAATATTTGAGTGTAAGATCCTCATGTCTAACCACTTAACACTAAAACAGGGGAATGAACTTGGAAACTTAGCACGAACTGCAATAACATACTGCCATTGGAAATACAAATGCCTTTTCACTCTCCAGCCTCAGCCTCAAATTAGCACCTGGTCTTTCTCCATGTGCTTTTGGTGGCATAACCATTCAAAAGCTTGATTAATATTTTTTTAGTTTGACAATTAAAATATTAACTCCATTTATACTTGTTTCTGGTTTATTTTGCACAATTGTCTCCCCTTCCTTCCTCAAAATCAATTGGCAAATGGTTGCTACTCTGAATCATAAATAACAAATCACACCATGCTATTATAAGTAGTCTCTGACATATTATGGTTGTTTGTTGTGCCAGTCGTAAAACAGGCCACAAGCCCAATTTTACCTTTTTATGGCAGTAGTTAAGAGAGGGCTATGGTCATATGGGCAATTTTACTACAAACTATTGTAAAACACAGTCACATGACCATGGGATGCTGCAAATGCAGCATGTTGCCCAACACCTGTAGTTCAGTCACATGGCTGCAAAGGGAGTCTGACTGTGAGAACTTCAAATTTGGGTTGTAAGTTCTCTTTCTCGGGACAGCTGTAACTGAACGGTCACTAAGCAGCAGGTGGGAAGTCAAAGATGCCTGAAGTGTCACATAAAAGTGATGCAGGCTAAGAATTTAGGCTGCATTTAAAATACTGAGATCTTTTGAGCAGATGAATGATTGGGGGAAGTTCAACTTCTGCATCATTAGACTGATAGTTACTGCTGACATGCATGAATTCTGTAATTGTGTATTAGTTCCCACTTTCTATTCCTAGAAAGAGTTCTGTGTGGCAGGAGAATTTGCAACAAGTCTTAATGGAGAAAGGTGCAGACTGAGTGTAAGGCTGATTGTGCTAGATGATCACATTTGATGTTCACACAGTGTGCAGGGGATCTAGGCAAATGTAAAATTGTGAGTTTCTGATAAAGGAGGAGTGTTTGTCTACAACTTAAATAACTACCAAGAATTATTGATGGCCTTTTAAGAAGATACAGTATACCCAAATCTCATTAGATTTGTCCTAAAACAGTACATGACAACTGGAAGGAAAAAAATTGCCATAGTAATTTTATTTATAAGTCAAAGAAACATTATCAGTGCAACCCTAAGAAAACGTAAAGTTTATAAACATAAACTAACACTCTTGGCAAGAAAAACATGGCTACCCAAGTGTTTCCAGCATTTTACTAGTCTGTATATAAAATCTTCTCAAACAGATATAAAGATTAAAACTATTTTGACTTTTCTAATAACTCTTCAAAGATATTTGTTATTTTTTTTCCTCCCCTTTTCCACTGATTTTTACATAGAATCTAAATGGCTGCTTCCAAGAATCTATTTTTTTTAAAAAATGGTATCACTCCATGCTTCCCTTAAAAACATCAATATGGCCTTTTAATAATATTTTCTTTCTTGTCCAGTAAAATATGCTTCCAAAACAGTTGATCTTTTAAAAAAAGCAATGATTTGCAAGTGAAGATCAGACTGGTATGGAAACTTCTTCACAATCCATGCAAACTAAACTTTTAAAGGGTCACATTATTGTAAAATATACCATTTACCTACACATATCTTCATATATACCACTTAATTTTAGTTTCTGGTAGTGGCTCTATGACAAACATATAACACATAACTAGAGCATACTTGCTTAACTTGCTGTATCCCTATTGCAGCATTGATGCTGGATGAACCTAGAAGGAATCAGGAATCCTGGATCACTTATCCTAAAGGATAAGATTTTTGTCCATTATGAAAAGCCACTGAAGGCATATTAATCCTCTTCCAGTTCTTCATCCAGCAAGATTCTTCACAGTTTTGCGGCCATGAAATTGATATGAGGTTTCACCAGAGGGAAAAGTGGTAGGCTGCGTTTGAACTCAGTCATGTTTTCAATCACAATCGGCTGTAAACGAAGCATTTTACAAAGATAGCCATTGAGAACCAAGCATGCTCCTTGTGATATGCTGCACAAGACAGGCAGAATCATTGAAAGCTGAAAAAGGCACAGGTTTTAACTGCAAAACTGTCATTAAAAAACAAACCCAGAAATCAGACTTGGACCCAATTCTTCTTAAATAGGATTGTGTATTCTATTGTATAAAAGTTCAATGCAACAATAAGGTGAAAGCTGCAGACAAAAACACTCTATGTGCCAATGTGAGTGAAATTAAGCTCTATGTAAAATGTGCAATATTACTATCAAAAGATGGATTTGAGTCAACCAGGAAATCAGCTCAGGAAAAATTGCTGACAGCTTAGAATGGCCAACTAAGAAGCTGACTATCAGCATTTGAATGAATTAACAAGCAAATGCTAAAAAAGGGATTTTAGACAAGCTGAAATCTGAACAAGTGCTCAATTAAGGCAAACATGCCTTAATGATAAATGATAAATTATCTATTGCATTAAACTAACTGTACTGTCATATACTTAGTTACCTAATCAGTGTAAATATGTGGATTAGTTGTGCTTGTTTTTTGTTGTTTCTACATTTGGATGACCCGATTAACTTTTTGTCAAGATTGTCTGGTAGGAACTGCTTCTTGTGCTTTTTGTAAGTTTATGCTTCTGTTGTTTAGTGATATCATCTAATCAACTTATTTTCTATCATCCTCTTTTTTGATTATTTCCATTTTTCAATGGTTCTCTCCAATGATTCTTGCCTGCCCGAGTGAAGTGGTCACTTCATCTGATACTGAAGTGAAGTGGTCACTTCATCTGATACTGAATACTGAGTCTTTCGGGGCCTCAAAATTCTAACTGCTTCTCTTGGTCATCATAAATATTCTTTCGTAGGCACTTGGCATGGTGCACTTTTCTAAGGTCTATTCACAATTTGTAATGGTCTATGTAATCAAAAGCCTATATATCCATGATGGCGAACCTGTGGCACGCAGAGCCATATCTGTGGGCACGCGAGCATTGCCCTAGCTCAGCTCCAGCGCAAATGCGTGTGGCAGCCAGCTAATTTTCTGGCCTTCCGGGCCCACCGGAAGTTGGGAAACGGGCCGTTTCCAGCCTCTGGAGAGCCTCCGGGGGGCTGGGGAAGGCCGTTTTCATCCTCCCCAGGCTCCAAGAAAGCCTCTGGAGCCTGAGGAGGGCAAAAAACAGGCCTACTGGGCCCACCGTGCTATCGCGTGCCAAAAGTGGGGGCGGTCACGCGCGCAGGCACGGGGCGCATTGAATTATGGGTGTGGGCACCCCCGCACTCCCCCTGCTTTTGCACGCGATGGCAAAAAGGTTAGCCATCACCGCTCTATATAATCCATTAAAAGCAAAACTGGGTGTTCTTTTGGAATTCTCTTGCCTTTTCCAGAATCCACTGGGGATAAATATGATCTTGGGTGCCTTGTTTTCTTTGAACCCAAGTATACATCTCATAATTCCTGTTTCATACATTGTTGAAATCTGGATTGCAAAATCTTAATCATTAACTTATTAGCATGTCAGATAAATGTAACTGTTTAATAATTCAAACATTATTTAGAACTGTACAAACCAGATGGCATTTTGAGCATTTCTCTTTTAGAAATAGTTATGAAAGTATCTTTTTTTTTTTTACCTGTGGCAGTGGTGGTGCTGGTGTTAGACTTATATCATTTTGGCTTGGAAACTCTCCTACAACAGGACCTATTTAATAATAATAATAATAATAAATATTTTAAAGACTAATAAAGAACTCTATGACATATATTAAAAAGATAAAAGATATGCATTGCTTCCGTATACTTAGAAATCCTTGCTTCCTTGTACTTGGAAATTTGCAGATTTTTATCAAAATAACAGTCACAAAGGATTGTTGCCTGCTTAAACTCATATGCAAGGCAATGTGTAATATAGCAGAATATCTTTCAAAAGGAGACAAACACAAGTCTTTCACTATTGAACCTGTTGGTAACAGGATACTGTTGACAAAACTGTACATAGATATTCCCTCAGCTGTTTCTAGTTTTGAATTGTGACCAGATTGTGGCAGAATTTAAGGAAAGGATTTTGTAATCAAATTCCAAACTGAATTTCTAGTTAGAGCTGGAAACTTCAAGAAAACTGTTTTCTGCCAGCAACTCACAGTTCAGAGATATGCTAGGGCATTCACGCTAATGTAATTTCACCATGAGCACTTTACAACAGTACTGTTGAATCACTATTTCCTATTCTGACTTCTACAGAAAGTCCTGCATCAGCACTCTACAGCATTCACCACTGATTACAACAGCTACAACAGATCACAGCTGATCTAATTTGGGCAGTACCAATTCTACAAAATATGGTTGCTACTTTCATCTGATAATTATTTCCATGTATATAAATGGATTGTAAATGGTATATTTCAATGCAATTGGTTCCTTCACTATTACATTTATAATTTAAGTGTCATTCATGTAAGTCAATGAATATATTTCTATTCATCCATTAAAGGTCACATGACAGCATGTTTGCTCTACAGTACAACAATCTTTAGGGGCCAAATTGAATAGAGGTCATTTGTGAGGAAGTATATGCATTTGGTACTTACAGGAATTCATTTCCCTTGCTAGTACATGGACCGATATTTTGTGCCTTCTTTGGGCACCTACTGCCAACAATTCCTAAGTATAAATAAATTAGGGTTAATTATTCCTGTAAAAACCAAGAAAAAAATCCATCTTTGCAATGGTAAGAAATCATGCAAATGAGCTAAACAAACTATACCCTGCAGCAAAGGGTTTTCGAGAAATATTAATGCTAAATCAAATAAAATCAAATTTATCTAACTATGGTAAATGACCAACCAGGTAAAAAAGAAAAAGGAAACAATGACTAAATATAATTAAAGCAGTATAATAGTAATATAAAACATTAAAAAAATAAACTTAAAACCAGAGAATGAATAAAATAATAATCTGTAAAACGTTAAGATAAAACAATGGGATAAAATAAAAATACAATAACATAACAGAGTAAAGATGGTTCATTATATCATCGCTCCAAAATTAGGACATATTATGTCTTCCTATAGAAATTCCTGCAGAAAGAAATTTAGCAATTCTACTGCTAATGGTGGGGTTTCGGTCTGTGAGTAGGACCCAGACAGCCTCTCCCTCACTGAAAAATCCTAGGCTTTTGTCAAAAAGTGGCAAAGATATTTCTGCATGTATACTGATGTAAAAAAAAGATGACAGAAAAGTACATGTGAAGGGGTCTCAGGTTCATTCTGATCTCAAGGACAGCATCTCTTGGTGAATGGAGTCCTATGGTACTTTTCCTCAAATCCTGCCAAGTGAGGTGAGATAAGAAATGGCTCTACAAATGAGTGAACTTGTCAAATAAGGTTAAGTAAATAGTTTGCCAGTGTAACATTAGGATGCAGTATGAGAATACAGTCAACCAAATTAGATGTAATAGATTTGGTCACGTTACTGCAGACATCATGAACTGAAACAGGTTGCATTGTAGGCCCTATCTATTACCAAGGCCAGTTCAATGGGAGCTGCTTTAACCAAAAAGAATTTTGAACCTCTGAAACAGAGTGACAGGTACTCAGCAGCAATACAGTGATGGGAAAGCAATTATTTTCCTCACAGGAAAAGTCTGCAGGCCATGATGGAATTCTATAAGGAGGGAGAACTTACAATGAATGGGTCTTAAAGCCAAAATTCTGGTTTTCTTGGGAAGGCCTAGTCACTCAAACACCAATGGCTAATTTAGAGCCATAAAATTCAACATGTTTTTATCTTTCAAACTGGCATAAGACTGAGCGGGAACAAATTAGTAGCATTTCTAAAAAGCCAATAGCAGGGCCCAGGCAAGCTTTGGCTTTTTTTTCCCCCACTCCAAAAGGGGTAGATGCATACTTGCCACCATTAAGTTCTTTAAGGCCAAAAACAAATGCTGCATGGTGAATAGATTGTATCCACTACAATTTAAAGCCCTTAGACATTGTACGGATTAGGTTCTTACACGCACTGTTCCACAACTCGTGCTGTGTTTAAAATACTTTAAATCTTCACGGACTGATGATGATTCCACTGGAGTCTGTGTTTGCAGACTCTCTTAATGTCTTAAACTCCTGTTTTCTATCAGTTCACTGATTCCATTAATTCCCCTTCATAGGTTTTCATCAAAGTGGAAAGAAAAAAAACTTAGCTGACCTCCATAATGGTATTTTTCCCCACCTACCTCTTTGCTGGCCCTAGGTTTAGAAGAGCTAAAGCTGAAATCTACCAAGGAGCCTTTAATATTGCATGACGAGAGATCTGGGTGCTACCATGAATACTAACAGGAAGAGGTAGCTATGTACAAGGCACAAGATCCTCACTGCATCTGATTTCGCTGTACGAGTTATATTATTTAACCTCATGATGTAGCTTTATTTTTCCTAACTAAGGCCAATCCTTCCTACTTTCTTCAGTACAGCTCCTCTACTAGGAAGATGTTCAGATTCAACACACATTACATGAATACATGAAATTCAGAACAAAGTTAGTAAATGAGCTACAAGACAAAATATTATAAGAACTAATAATTCTTCTCATCTTACTTCCAAAAACATGTACCAATGTTTAGGAGAAGTACTAAATACATGGTAAAAAATAAATCTAGCTTGCATCTCATCAAAAGCCTCATTAAGTGTTTTAGCTGGGAAAGGAATAAATCAGAATTATTCACAACTGTAAATAGACAATCTAACTAAACACACATTTTAATTTTTTTTTTAATTCTCTGGCAATTAAAAGTCTACTATAAATAATAGTTGGCATCTTCACATTTTGTTATCACTACTTCAAATAAAATGAGCATTCATAATTTAAAGCAATTATTGCAAGGTTTCTCTATTCCTAAGGCTAGAAAGAAAAATTCATTACAAGCTCCTGTTAACTGCAATCCCCCTAAATTACATAGCCAGAGCTTCAGTAATACAACTGAATAACAATGGTCTATAAAAACAAGGCACACATTATCTTGATTCTGTTTAGAACATTAACCTACAATTAATTATGACACTGATAACTATTTTTATTTTCACAGGATAGATGCTATAGCACCTCTGCAAATCACAAAAATGAACACGCAAAATAAAAATAATGTCACCTTCAGATCAAAATATTCTGTCAAGTCTTTGTTTAGAAAATGCATTCTGAATATACCAACACATTGTCATCTAATATTGATTTCTTTGCTGAATAGTTAACCTTTTACTAGAATCTGCATAGCTTGCTAAAGCTCTTGAAAGAAGCAGTATAATAAAGCATTTATTAAGAACCTTATCTATTAACATCTAAATGGCAATTATTAGATAATTAAAAATGTGGAATTAATTGTTTGGTATTCGATGTTTCCTATATATCTATTTACAAGCCATTGTATGTTTCCTTTATATAATGATGATAATCAATGAAATAACTATTAATATGCTATGTTATGTGGAGTATATAGAAGAATTTGCATGCCAATATTTAATATTTCATCCATATGATCTTAAATTACCACAATCTTTATAAAACTGTCAAGTACATTATATCTTAGTATTACAAATATGTCTTTTAATAATAATTTAACCAGAACCTGGATCAACTTACCTTATAAAACTGCACTATATTATCCTTAGTAAGGGTTTTGAGATATGCCACTTCAATGTTATCTGGACAACAAAGTTAATAAATTTAGTATGCAAAAAATACGCAAGTTTGATGAGTGCAATACATATCCATGGCTAACGAATCTTTTAAAATAATCCAATTTGGCTCCTATTGCCATAACTGCTGGCAGAGAATGTAATGTTTTAAATGGATAACCTTGCATTTTAACACTTCAGTCTAGATGATGTTACCTAATTTGGCAATAAAACATTTGCAAGAAAATCACTAAATTCAGACAGCACCAAGGACCCCAAAGTTAAGCCCTGTTATACGTATAAGTATTCAATCGGTAATACTTTATCCATATTATCTATGTCCTGCATGATTTTATAAACCTCAATCCTGTCACTCTTTATCCTTCATTCCATTCTAAACAACCCCAATTGCAGTATGGAAGCTGTAGGCCACTAAGTATTTACAATCCTCTCTTGCATAATTTCTGTAATAATTCAGAATTGTACAAAATGTTCAAAGCGTAAAACAGCAATAGCACTTAGACTTATATACCACTTTACAGTGCTTTACAGCCCTCTCTAAGCAGTTTACAGAGTCAGCACATTGCCCCCAACAATCTGGGTCCTCATTTTGTCCACCTCGGAACGATGGAAGGATGAGTCAACCTTGAGCCGGTGAGAATTGAACTGCTGAACTGCAGCCAGCAGAAGTAGCTTGCAGTACTGCATTCTAACCACTGCATCACCACGGCTCATATTCCAGTATTGAGACTGTCACTAATTTTAAAACTATAATAGGAATTATCATGGAAGGTGGGATTTCAGTTGATCTCTAATATTTTTGTTTCCAATTGGCTCATGGTAAGCTTAGTTTTTTATTCTTACCTCTATCAAAGTTATATTGCTGGGAAATGATTTCATCCCAATATTTTGCACACTCGGCAGATAGTTTCTTTGGTTTGTCAAGGCGGCGAATTGCTAAAGCCTGGATATGTTTCTGGAACGCTTCTTCGGACATATCTTCTATAGATTTCTCCATGGTTTTTAAAAAGGCTTCCACCCTGCTTTCTAAGTAGTGTGGGGGCTTTTCTGATTGGATGATGAACCGCAGACCTTGAACACCATTAGCCCTCCGTGGACCACTGAACACAATGTAACCTGGTGGGGGGGGAGTCAGCATATCAGCAATTGTAATCTCTTGCAGTTGTAATCTCTTACCATTTTTTTGTCAAGAAAATAAGGCTTCAATTTCTTTTCTTGCATCCTGACCTTTAATTAAAATTTTAATTTAACATTGAATTTTAGCATAACTTTTTAAAATAGTTATTAAAATCAAACTGTTAACTGGACTTCTGGTGAGATGGCGACACGGGAGATTGCACTTATGTGAGCTCCAACTGATAATTTTAAATTTTATTCTATAAATATTAGTAGAAATTGGGGTTTTTTAATGAAGCACACAGCATCATTATCAGCTGTGGCTTGACTGTGACAAGCTAAATTTACTGTTGAATTTGGAGGCAAAACAATATGGTACTTCTAGATTGTTTTCCAGAACAACCATTGATAATAGAAGGATCTTCTGATTTATAATTTATGTTAAAAAAATAAAATGTTGTGGAGGAGGAAGGAGTATTTTGTAAATTTGTTGCTTTGACAAAGTAATAAAGGCAGGATTTAAAAAAAACTTTAATAATAAAATATTTCCACAAACACCTTTTTCTAATTCAACTTTCTGTTTCATACTAGAGTTTAATTTTTTGAGAAAGACCCAACCTCCATACCCTTCACAACCCATCCTACCTTGCCAGGTAAGATTTCCCACTGGATACAACCAGTATTTGTGTTATTTCAAGCAATTAATGTTTGATATTACGTTAAAGATTCTTTATTAACAAAGAGGAGAGCCACTGCACTACAAGGAGTAGAATTTTGATCACTGAGCAAAGCATTTGTTAAGCAAGACACCCATGGGACTGCTTCACTCAACCACTGTAATCCCAGCACTCCTGGTTGTGGCCATTAAGTGATCACCTCAGTCATTAAGCAAACAGGGCAAAAGAGCTACCTGCTGAGTTCAGCTCCCTACCATGTGTGGAAGTAAACTGCTCTGGCAGGCTGTAGGAACAGAGCTCAGAGCTGCAGGATCTGAGCTCCGTTTTTCCACCCTACTGAAAATGTTCATCTCCCCTCCATGTGTAGCCTCTTTTGGAGTTATATACTGTAATATTCTTCAATTTAATTAGTCTCTAATTTTGATAATAAATATGACATAAGTGATAAATCTTGGTTTAAATGAGAGCTTCTCGATGGCATTGCCTAGTTTGTAGAGAAGTTGTCTCTAAAGATTTGGTTAGTCCCAAATTGATTGTCTTCTAGTTAAGATGAAGTTGTAATTTTTACAGAGATTACTTGCGGTTCAATTATTATGCTTTTAGTATGTTTTATTTTTATTTCAAAGCCAGGAGATTGTGAGTTCTAGTCTTGTCTTATGCATGAAAGCCAGCTGGGTGACTTTGGGCCAGTCACTCTTAGCCCAACCCATCTCATGATTGTTATGGGGAAAATAGGTGGAGGAAGGAGTACTGAGTGCGTTTGTCACCTTGAGTTATTTATAAAAATAATAAAAGCAGAATATAAATAAATATTACTTTACCATTGATATTTTAATATACATTGGCTTACAATTTATTTTTAATGTAAACTATTGCAAGACTGCTATGAATCTGGCAATATGAGAATCTGATTAAAAAAGCATCCATTGCAGAAGAATCTGCTTCACGCTATTTCTTTCAGTTTTATTGAGAACCAAACATGATCACATTTAATTTACAGTGTTTTGTGAGACCTTGTGTTATACAAATGCAGCAAAATCAGTTAAGTGAATAAACCACAGAGCCCTAAATAGCTGATTATCAATCATTTGTTCTTTAATCACCTTTTGTGCTATAGGTGGAATTTTTAATGAAAAGTTACAACAGTAAATTAGCTTATAATAATTGATTTAAAATATATAGTGATTTTAACAGAGACACACATAAACAAAAGCTCACCTAACTGTTCCTTAGTGCGCAGGGTATTAAAGCAAGGCTCTGAGACAATTTGACAGAAGAGCTCCAAAAACATATTCTCCGAAGTGCTTTGCATATCTGTTTGATAATATATTTCTATCCCACAATTATTATGAACTTCATTTCTCTGTTGATAGACGAACCATCCTCCTAGGAAAAAATGATGTGTGCAAAAGAAATGGAATTTAGGCTGAAGGAGAATCTTATGTTCTATTTAGTGTAGGCTAGCAAAGTAAGCACTGTAGAATATTATTTAATATAAATATCCAAGTCCAATATATTTATTTGTTTTGTGCAACCTGGCATTTCCTAAATATATAATCAGTTTTAAAATTCCCAGGCACCTTGGGAAAAGACAGGCTGATTGCAATTCTAGCATCAATGGTTTAAACCCATCTCAAGGTGCCAGATTTAAAAATGTTCCTTTATTCTATTTGTGGAATAAAAGCACATAACCACAGCACTTTTAGTAGAATCAATTGATCAGATGCACAAACATTCTAAAGAAATGCCAAGGAAGCTCTAGGTATACAACAGTTTCAATCTGCACATCATCAAAACGAGTGTGATTGCCCTACTACAGTATACACCACTATCAGTTTAAGTAAGCTGAATGGTACCCATATCATTCCCCTCTTATACCACACTGAAAGAGATAAGTCTCATGATTAAGGTTTTTTTAAGGAAGCAAATCATGGTGTTGATTCTCACATATTTGTAGCACAAATTTGAAATTAAATAAATTTTGAAAAATAAAATTAGCTGAAGACATAATTGTCCTTCTTTATTGCAAGCTATAGTATATGCACTATGAAACTTTAAATGAAGCATTTTATAGCTGATAAACTAAACCACTTACTATCAGGCAGCTGTACTTCCCTATATCTTACTAGCTGGCTGGGAAGCAGAGGTTTTGTATGAGCATGCTCAATGAGTGTGTCTTCAACCATTTGCATAACTCCTAATGCAGCCTGGAAAAAGAAGAAATTCATTGCAGATTTTATTCACTGCATGATCGTTCTTCATCTATCTGTGACAACAGCAGAAGGGTAACAGATTTGACCGCAACAGCAAAATTAGGAAGGAGAAAGGAGAAGCTCTCTTGTAAATATTAAATCTGAAAGCTGAAACCATACATATGAATGCTACTCAGCATTCAGAAATAAAAGGGAGAATTCCTCATTATATCTGCATTATATTTAAAAATGTAAAAAGTTTAAAATATTTACACACACATTCATTGCATACTTAATTTCTGTTTTCAGCTTCTTAATAATTTAAGATGAAATTGTTCTTTGGTTCATCATCCTTTTCATTTATGATAAACCTGCCAATGTTTTCCTGCTTCACCCTCCTTGACTTGCATAAGCTGTATCATTTTATACTGCTCTGTTTCTCCCAGTTTTGTGCACAGAGCACTTTGCAGATTAAATTTGAATTAACAATTCCTTAAGGCGCTGGCATGCTTAAGCCTCATGCCTGGATCCTATTTGCTTCATGTGAATGGGATAGTGTAATACAGACAGATGAATGCCAAAATGCCTTTTATTTCACCATGCAGAAAAGCTAACAACAAAATGGTTAAATAAATTCAGAATCAAAAGTACTTATAAAAGAAACAAGGTATCTTAAAAGTTACAAAATAAAATGAAGATATAATAGATATATTATAAGATATATAATTAGATGCATGCTAAGATTATATAGCACCAATCTGAGAAACAGTAAATAGTCTGACATTACAATTTTATTACAAAAGAGATGAAACACCTCGCATTTCAATTGTGTGTTTATTTGGAAATAAATCCTATTAAATGTAATAAGCTTTAATCCAAATGAATGGATTTTGCAGAAATATTAGAAAAACTAATTATCGCATATCCAAATTGTCGTAAAAAATGAAAGCATATGTAAGATGCAAAACAAAAATAATTGAAGTTAGCTACCCTCAGCATGAAACATATAATGCCCATTTTGCAAAATATGTATCCTGTCCCAATACTATATAACTATCCTCCAATTTATTGATATGATAAATTTACTGTTAATATTGCAATATTGAACATTAAGATAATACACTAATAAGGTTATTATTTAAAATTAGAACAAAAAGCTAAGATTTGGGGAATAAATAGGTAATAAATATCCATTAAAAGCACATCAAAACCAACCTGTTTTGTTATATTGCCATGGAGAAGTGCTTCAATATGTAACCGTGACAACAGTTGTGAAATAAAGGCCTTGAGGCGAGGAAGAGTGACATCTACAATAGATATGTAGATATTTAAAATCAAATGCATTTTCCATTTGAAGGAGAGAAAAAAACGCATTATTTTAAAATACAATGTATTTCATAGCTTAGTAAGTAGAAAGAAAAAAATTTAATAATCAACAAAAAAACAGTGAGTGTTTTCTTCACATATATTCATATTTGGGAAATGTTCCAACTCTCTCTTGCTGTGCTCACAGTATGCCTTGTTCAGAATTCATATCTGGTTTGACCCAGATTTCAATATGGAAATGGCAAAAAAGGCAGCTTTCTGTGCAATCAAACTAAACACACATCCATCTTCAAAATTAGTGATTCACATGATGCTCGAAGACAAAGTCCAAGCTGTTACTGACTAAGAATGTAGCACTCTTGAAAGGTACATAACTGCCCTGACATCTTCATAACAGTGATTAAAAATGGTGGTTATTTTGATATATTTTTTAACTCACATCTGTATGCTACAAGTATCTTTCTACATCTGAGAGTATCTCATTTATTTTGGGTATCAAATGCCAAAATTGAGAATTATCAGAATGGTAGTATAATGTGTCTAGAAGGCACGAAAATGAACAATGCTATGTTACAGCTATTACCTTTAATTCTGGCACATTCATGCCTATACAGGTATACACCTACACACCTTTGAATCCATCTATCTTTCAGACAGACGCAGACAAATATTTGGTGTAGAGATTAAGGCATTAGACTGGAAATCTACAGACCATGGGTTCTAGTGCTTCCTGAAGTATGAAGGTCATCTGGTGACTTTAGTTCAGTCATTTTCATTCAGCCCAACTCATTAGACTGAGTTGTTGTGGGAAAAATAGTAGGCCAGAGCATAATGCCTTGAGTGATACTAATATATGCCTAGAGCACCACTTGAACACAATCAGCATTGACAAAATCACCATCATACAATTGCAAAAGGCAGCTTTACTTAGAACAGCTTACATCCTGAGATCATATCTTTAATATGATTAAATGACATCTTCCTATCCCAGGTCCCTAAGAAGGATTCAGTAGGTGGACAAAAATGCCAAATCCAGTGAGGCTGACTGTGCAACCAATCATATACATTTCTATTTGGATGCTATTTACTATATACTGCAATGCATTTAGTGGGATATGCATTTTAATACCAATCTTTTCACACATTTTGAGAGAACCTGTTTTATGTTAGACCTCTAACTACAGATTAAGTTACCCAAAGTAATCAGCCATCAATAAACAGACAAAAGATGGTATGCATAGTCCAGATTCACCAACTTCCTATTTATAATAGACATGCATAGTGGGAAAGGTAGAAAAACTAAACTAAACACAAGCTAGTTAGAGAAAAGAAAGGAAAGCTATCAACTCTTTTACTAAGGAAATCCTGTCTTTCTTTCTCATAGAACTCTAATACTAAGATGAATATGGGATGCGATAGCAAGAGAAAATTGTTGCATTTTGTAAATCATGTTTATCATGTAGATTCTATACTCTTTTCCTATACATAGTAAGGGGACAACTATACATCAATCCCAATTGTAAAGGAAAACTGTATTTAAATAATAGCTAAAAAAGCAAGTGGGCACCAATATCCATAATTAATTTTAAAATTTGAATTTGAATTTGTATTGTTGAAATACATAAATTGTTTTCTATAGACTTATTGTCACAGCCATGTAAATCATCACAAAATTTGCCATTGTTTAGTACTTTGTACCTTGCCACTATATACGTAATTTACACTGTGCACTTTATGTAAACACTGTTCTTTACAAAAGGATGCTTCATGTTAAGTGGTAAATATAAGAGAGAGAGAGAGGTGGGGGGAAGGAAGGAGGGAGAGAGGGAGGGGGGAAGGGGGAGGGAGAAAGAGAACTTGTTTCCTCGCAACTACATGTATCAGACGTGAAGTCTGCCAGAACCTTCTTCCTGAAGCTGCACATACAATATTTGACTTGTAATTAGAACTCTATTTGGATAATTTTGCTAAACTTCCCCATCTATTTATTCTAGATACTTAATTGCTACGTTAACCTCCAGGAATAATGACTTTAATAATTAAGAGTCATCTAAAATTTAAATTTGGAACTTAAAATCCTCAATGAGAAAACAGAAAATTCTCCATATTTGTTTCAACTTCCTCACAACAATCACAATGTCCAAATACTCCACAGGACCTTAGGGCATATTTTCTTTAAAGTAAACCAAATTAACTTACCAAATAACCGAAAACATGCAATTTAGTTTTGGCAAAACCTTACCATCTAAAGCTTCTTTTAATTCATTTTTGGTCCATGCAACTTCTGTCATTAAGAGCCGAAGGTAATACATTGCATGCTCATGTGGCTGTTCAGCTCGAAAGTTGTTAAGTGATCGCATATACTATTAAAAACAAAAGCCAAGACAAAATAATGTAGTTTTTCAATAACCTCACTGATTTAATCACTTTTATACTCAAAATAAGCATTTAAATAAAATATAGAAGGAACTATGGTTCCTTCTTCTTCAAGACATAAAATCAGAAAGTGAGATTAGTTAATAAAACAGCCTTAAAATTGGACAAAGGCTAGCATTTAATACTGGGGCTCAATAATTGTAAGCAAATACTTGCATGACTAAGCAGGTAGAGCTTGGGGAATGGGAAATGAATACCGGTACATTGTTTCCCAGTCTTTCCACCCACTCTCTGAATCGGAGTAAAAACCAAACCATCGCAGAACATTTTTAATGGTCAAAAAGGTGTGGCTGGAGAATCAGGATATCACTGCAATGAGTGAAAAATCCATCCCTAATAAACGGGATGGTGAGCATTTATTTATACTATGGATTCCTAGCCTTTTGCAAACTGAAGGGTTAAGGATCACAGCTTACATTGTCTACTCATAAACAAGTCACTGATTAGTGAAGATCACTCCCTATTAAATGTTCAGGATTCTAACTTTAATTTAGAATTATGCATTGTGCCCACCCATCGTCTTACCCTTTTCTACAAATGTTCATTTTTATGGCAAAGAAATAGAACAATTCATGTTTAATGCTTTTCTTTTTTTTCATATAGGGCGTTTCTCATTCTAATAGGATCAAACTTTTCAGACAGCTTACCGCCTCCTTGATAATTTCAAATCGCTTTTCATCAACCTCGAAGGTAGCCATTTTCTCAATGATCTTCTTCAGCAGAATATGTTGCTTATCATTATAACCTTTTACAGAAAGCTACACAAAGAGAATACATAAGTAGTTGTATACTTTAAACAGCCCTTCCACCCATTAAAAGAAAAGATCTCCAATGAGAGCAATAGGCACCAACCAACATTGGGGAATTCTCTCCCTCCAATCAATAGAAATCCAGTTTAATCTTTAATTGCACAGCATTACATTTATGATATTATAATGATTTGTTTCTTTCTCTGAACTCTGAACAAGTTGAGTTAAACATAGTGGGATTTATATTACAATGGAAAATATATTGTACCATGTTGCAGAGCAAAGTTTAATGTGGTGGTATGCAATTGGTTTGTGGGGAAAAAACAGTATTTTTAAAAAACTACCTTGTTTCCCTCAAAATAAGACATCCCGTGATAATAAGCCCAATCGGGCTTTTGAGCGCATAGCAATAAGGCCAAGTGCTTATTTCAGGATTCAGAAAAATATAAGACAGGGTCTTATTTTCGGGGAAACACAGTATATTGATATGGTCTGAGAGAAGAGTAAACAAACTTAGCTTTTTTCTCTTCATGTAAAGACTAAAAGTACTCTCTTATTATTACAGAAAAACATGGAAGAAAAACTTTCCACTCAATGTTTCTAACACAGAACAGTTCACAAGGTTCTTATTAAGGTAAAGCAGAGTATCAGAATGCTTAATTCATGAATATGACGGATTACTAAACTACAGTACTTCATAAAGTGGTTAATTGCAAACCATATAAATGTTTTAACACTGTCATTTAAAGTTATGTTAATAATATATATTATCATTACTTATCACTCTGAATAATGCAGTGTTTGCATACATAAGTGAAGAATGGATGTTTCCTTCTTCTAGTATGTTATATTATGTTATTATATTGTAATACAGAAATAATTAAGCATAAAAACTGAAGTATAACTTTTAATAGAACACAGCTCCAGTTTCTGAATATAACATTTTAAAATGAATAATTATGATACAAGAAAAATGAAAATGTCATGTAGATGAATTAAGAATCAATTTTATCTTTATTGATCCCAGTTTGTGATCCAAAAATATAAGATACAGTAACACTGCTGAAGCAAAGTAGTTGCCTTACTAGGTACAACATTTCAAGTTTAAATTGAAACTAAAATGTTGTTTAAATTGTTTTTTAGTTACAAAAGAAGAGACTATTATAGCTCAAGGTCAAATTGTTAGTTTTTTGGGGCTAAGGTGGTTTTTTTTCTTGCAGATATTTCATTGCCGGGCTAGGGAACACCACTAGCCGGGGGTAGGTTTGCTGGCTGTTTATATACATTGTAGCTTGCCCTACAGTGGATGCTTCCACTTTGATTGTTCTTTAATTAAGGTAATCTTGGAAGCTAAGTATTCAGCCATCTCAGCCTTCAACAGACACAAACAGCCTAAAACACATGCCGTCTAACAACCAACACGCAGATAAGCAGAAAATAGCACCACATAAATAGTAAAGGAGGAAATAATATCCCATTCAAGAAACCATCAAAGAAAAAATCACACACACTAGCAAAAGTGCCTGAGCAAGCTACAAACAGCCAGCATACTCCATTCTTCTTTGCACTACTTTCTAGCCCGATAATAAAATGACTGCAAGAAAATAACTAAGCTCAAAGAGCATTGAGAACCCAATTTTTTACTCAATTTTTAACATTCCATATTATACAATATTTATACAATACACACTTCTTTCGAAACATCTTTTCTTCAGATAATAACATTAAACTCTTTAAAGTGACAATTAAAATATTAAAAAGAGATATTTTATATTTAACCAAAAATCTCAGGAATTGATGATATATAAGAAATTGTTATTTGTAAAAATAAATAAGCTCAATTTATAATACTCAAGTTGACCCTTACAAGCAATTTTTCTACAGCCAATAATGCAGTTAGTGGTATTTAGTTCAGCGAAATGTTTAACAAAGTAGACTCTACTCTGCAAAAGCTCATGCCTCAATGAACATGTTAGACCAGGGGTCCTCAAACTTTTTAAACAGGGGGCCAATTCCCTGAGACTGTTGGGGGGGGCGGACCAACTGGGTGGGCAAGGCTAGGTAATCATGTGACTGTGACTAGGTGGGCATGGCCAATTTAGCAGTCCATTAAACAATGCACACAAATTAAATTTTAATTTGTTTTGCTCCTGGGGGTGTTTTATTTGCTTTTGTTTGCATGTTGCTCTTTTGGTTGACTTTTCTTTTTACTAGATCGTTTTTTTCAGTTGTTTAGGAGTCTAGTGGTCCACTCCAGGAAACTCAGTTTTGCAGCAATTCTTCTCAGCCTCAAGGAGCTTACAATCAACGTCTGTCTCTCTCTCTTTCTGTCTCTCTTTCTCTGTCTCTTTCTCTCTCTATCTTCTGGAGGCGGGGGAGGTCACAAATGGGGCGTGCAGATGCCCTGAGAAATCTTCGCGCACCCCGTTTTTGACCTCCTCCACCTCCAGAAGCACTCTGCAGGCCAAAAAGCTTGGCCTTATCTTCCAGTTCCAGCCTGAGGGGTTTGCGAAAGTAAGTTCTCCGCTTGGGCAAAGGGTGGGGGCCGGCGGGTGGGTGGGCCGATGTGGGTAGGGCAGCCTTGTGGTCCTGCATGGGCTGGATTAATGGCTTTGATGGGCCGTATCTGCCCTGCGGGCCATAGTTTGAGGACACCTGTGTTAGACTACCACCACTGTTCATTTTTAGTGCAAAGTATCTAAAAGACTGATAATCTAAAAAAGTCGAAGTAATACTTTCTAGGATATGAAATACATAAAGATGCAAATTAGAAATGTATTACAAAGCTCTATATGGCCACAAAAAAGCACTCCAATCATAGCTAAATCAAGTGTCTTTTTCCAGACACTTCCAGACAAGAGAGATGCAAGAGAATACTCAACTGGTAACTGTTATGCAAAAAATATTGAAAAAAGCAAGCATTTTCCAAGTGCATAACTCTCAAGCCATCTCACTTCTTTCTGTTCCTCCATTTTACTTACAAGTATTGCATTCATTGCTGATGCAATGAAATAGCTCAAACCTGAGAGGCGTGCTGCATATGTATACTCTTTTAAATCATCCTTCAACAACCTCATTAATAGGTATGTCATGTTGCAATGGAGAGGGTCAACATAAAGATAGCGACTAACAAAAAGAAAAAAAGGATGCTTTGATACTTTGTGACATGATAATGGATGAAGAAACATGACTGAAGAGTATGTATATGCAGCCTCATAACCAATATTTCTGGGAATGAAATACTAAGGTAAAATAAGGAATTTGTTTCCTCGTTAACATTAATGATTTAACTTCTGGAAGAAAGAAGTAGAATCTGAACTCCAATTTGGGCTAAATTTCATTTAATTTCATTAATTTAATGAATGATATAAAATGAAATGAAAAATCTGAATATGAATGGGAATCTTGAAGACTAAGAATACTTCATGTAAAATCCAAATTATAAGAAATTAGAAATCAAGGTTGAAAAAGGAATTTTAAAATTAGATCCGCAATTGGGAAAATCATTTTAAAAATGCTTCCAGCAAATCAAATTGTTTCTTGATTCCTGGAAGTAAATTTAAGACTCTTAAAAGAGTCTTCTTGATGTTGGTACTTACATACATCCCATAGATGGTATTTTGGAGCTCATAGTTCAAGTCAGCTAGTTCTGCTGCATATGCATACTCGTTGAGGGAGTCTTTGAGTAGTTCAAGGTACAAATAGGCCATGTTACAATGTAAGGGATCCACGTAAGCAAATGGGCTGGAAGAAAATGTTAGAAGTAAAATATTTGATATAATTCTACAGAACCTCAATACTGGGTCTCAAGGTACAATGTTAAAAAAAAAAGTTGGCACTTCCTGTTATGAGTACCATTAAGACAATACATGAATAGAAAAATACAAAAATGGAGGATTGGTAGCATTGCTACTCTAGATGTGTAAGGGTGAAACTGGACTTTCATCTATTCTGAACATGTTTCAAATTAAGACTTCTATACTATTCTATTCAGTTAATAGTATGTTTTTACAACCATTGATCATGGTTTTTTGTTTTTTTGTTTTTGCTATTTTTTTGTAATGTACTGAGTTTGGTCATGTCCAAAAGATGTTTGTTAAATACTAATTTGAAACTATATTTTATTTTCTACACTATTTATTAGCTATATGAAACAGTTAAAATAGGTCATTTTAGATTTTGGAAAACAGTATCACTAATAGGCAGACTTTTGTCATTCAATACTAAGGAAACAAATGATATTCCTGAACTTGACAACTGGCTGAATGTGGATGAAACAATCCAAGGTCATAAATAAACAAGATGGAGGTGATGCTGGTCAAGTACTTAGAATAGAAACCTGAATCTGTTCTAGAAGCAAATGAATTTCCTTTGAAATATCCATGTTGTGATGTTGAAAGAGATGCACTATGTGCTAATTATTCATCTGATCTCAAATCAAACTGTTGATCTGACTTCAAAGGTCCAACTCCTGAATGGCTTAAGAACTCTCCCATCTAAGAAATGATTGGTGTTGTGCAATTGCATGTTGCAATTCTTCATGATCCAATGGACTAATCTGCCAGGATGGCCTGCAAATGTGCTGAGTTCTTCTAAATTCATGCTTATGATAAACAGATTAAAAGTCTCATTTTATATTTGTCCTTGAAAAGACTAATTTGCTGGGCATGCATGAAATAGCTTTAAATGCACAAATACAAAACTGTGGAAAGCATTTTAAAGTTATGATTTATGTATTTATTAATTTTATATACTGCCCATATCGGTGTTTGGGGCAACTCTAGGACGCTTTTGTAAAAGTATGTATATTTTAATGTTACAATTACCAATATTTTGCAGATTTTACAAAATGTATTAATCTGCTTTTCTAAATCTGGCTTTTGAAAGCTGCTTTAGCAGCTCATTATTTAATTGCTCTTTTTTAATTGGTTGTTCTACACTTCGATGGTTTTTTCCAAAAAGAAGTATAAATTCACATTTAACTTATATATCACCTCAGTAAAACCTCAGTGAATTGGATTCGAAGTGTAAGAAAAATACTTGTTGTGGGTTATTACTAAAATACAACCATCTTCTATTTTAAGCATACAAGATATGTCTTTTGTTCATCTGTAGTACTTAAAAAGTTTCCAATATATTTTTGCAATAACCAGAGAGATAAAATAGTCTGCACAGATAGTATTATGATAAAGACAACTCAAAGACTCAAGTCATGTTTCAAGCAACAATACTTCTAAGTACCAAGAACTTGATGTGGATTGAGACAGTTTATTGTACAGAGAAGTCTAATTTCTACTTCTTATTTGCATAGGTAGCAGTTAAGAGAATACAAAGTTGTCATATTGAAATTGTTATAAAAAGTTTACGGAATAATTTCTCTATCACAAATAAACAAACAAATAAAAGAAACAAGATGCAAAATTTAATACTTATTAAAAATAACCGAGGGCTGGTAATATGCTTCAAATTTAAAACATTGTAACATTTTAACATTTTTAAACATTTCAAATCGTTTATCTAGTATGTTTTTTTTCATTTTTAAGAAAAAATGGAAATACCCTGAAAGTCATAGAAATGTTGCCTCACTCACAAATGTCTAATGGACAAAACTATTCTATGTTTAATAAAAATTAATCATCTTGTACATAATGGGACTTCCTTTCAGAAAAGCTTGAATAGTGTTACAGCTGTGTTTCTCAAATTTACGTTGTCATGCACCAAGTAAATGACAGAACATGCACTCAATTAAACACTCATTCTTAACTGTCAGCCCAGAATAAGAAACCAATGCCACATAGGTCAGGGATAGGGGAAGAAACTTGCAAGTCTGAATGTGCTTCTCCCCTTCATCACTTTATGCCAGTGTGAAACAGGGAGGGGCTTGTATGAGACAATTTATAAAATTACTTTCTTGGCCCAGACTCTGACTGATAAGAGCAGTCAGAGCTCTTATCTGATCATTGTTTTGGAAGGATTTCTTTTTAATCTATACACATTTGGAAGTTGGACTATACATGCATTCTAATCCAGAAGAAGAATTCCTTGCTTTTGAATAATTGATTGTGATCACAGGCTATTCACATTTACTAAATCTGTAATATATCTAATTAGGTAAAGGTTTCCCCTGTCGTGTTTGACTCTAGGTGATGGTGCTCAGCTCCAGTTTCTTAGCCGAGGGAGCCAGAGTTGTCCAAATACACTTCTGTGATTACATGGCCAGCATGACTATCTGCCAAGATGCATGGAATGTTGTTATGTTCCCACTGAGGTGGTACCTATTTATCTACCTGCATTGCCATGCTTTCAATCTGCTAGGTTGGCAGACACTGGGGCAAGAACAGGAGCTCATCCCATCACATGGTATTTGCGCCTTGAATTGCCAATCTTCCCATCGACAAGCCGAGGTCTTAACTACTAGGCCACTGCACCTCCTTATTATACTTAATTAGCTTAATATACTTAATTTAATATACTTATACTTAATATACTTAATTTAAATAGACAAAATGTATGTTTAGTAAATGTGGAGCTTTACTGTGCCTAACTAAGTGGACCTAGGCAGGTTACACATTAGTTGATGTGGGCAATCTGAAATCCCAAAATAGCTCTTTGAAGTTTTGTATTAATCTGATTGATGAAATAAAAAAAACATGTTCCTTTTCCTAACAGCAGATGAGATCTTGTTCAATGGTTCAATATATGGAAGTCAACAAGACATTGATGCTCAATGTGGAAAGTCAAGAGAGAGACAAGTTACAATCACAGAATCTATTACAGACAGGTAACCCATGGAAAGGAGGCACACCTACCTTTAAACCTGTCATATCAATAGAAGCTGGAAAAAACTCAGTAGATTGAATGAACAGTAGTTTTGTGGGTTTTGCAACCATATGATGACTACTTAATGGTTACCACTTAGTACTAATGTATAGGCAGTACTCAACTTACTGCCACAATTGCGACCAGAATTTTTATAGTAAATCGGTGCAGTCATAAAGCAAGTCATCAAGTGACTAAACCCAATTTAAAATCATTTTTACCCTATTTGTTGCCAGCTGGATGAATTTTGGCCAGACACTCTCTCTCAGCCTAACCCCCCTCACAGGGTTGTTGTTGTGGGGAAACTAGGAAGAAGAAAGTGTATTGGATATGTTTGTCGCCTTGAATTGTTTAAAGGCAGGATATAAACAAACAAAGTGGTCATTAAGCAAGCCAGCTTTGACATTTTCCATCAGAAACCAGCCGGGAAGACTGCAAATTGTAACTATCTGTCTGCAGGATGCTGCAATTGATAGTTAATGTGAGCCGGTTCCCAAATGCCTAAATTGCAATCCCATGATTATGGGTAGTGCAATAATTGTAAGTGTGAAGATAGGTTGTAAATCACTTTTTTCGAGGCCGTCGTAACTTTGAACTGTGATTAAACTAACAGTTGTAAGTAAGGATTACCTGTATTAAGCAATGATATTCTTTGTTCAAGTTCCAGTTAAAGCTGCAACTATCTCATCTTCTAATATATTTTTCATCCTGCCCATTCCCTCACTACATTTCACACAGAGTTCCATGACTTACAACCACAACTGGAACCAGGATTTTGGTGGTAAGTTGTGATAATTGTAAGTCAAGGCATCCATGTGATCGGACACAATTTTATGACCATTTTTACAGCACTCATAAGTCTGAATCACATAGTTGTCAAGCAAATCATGCAGTCGTAAGTGACAACCTATGCCAACTGGCAAAAAAAAACAACCACAGGAAACTGGCAGAAAAGTTGCAAGCTGAGTTGCGTGACAATGGGACACTGCAAGCAATTATAAATGTGAATGGGTAGCCAAATGGCCAAAATGACATAATTTGACTATGAGGAGAGGTACCACAACATTTCACAATGCCCAGATGCACCCTTTTGAAGGCAGTTGTAACTCTGTATGGTCATTAAATGACCAATTGTAAGTCAAGGGCTACCTGTAGAAATAGTATTTTCTCTTTGAAAAAAGATATTGTGGACAAATTGATTATACTATATAAATACACAAATACATGCATTCACTTTTACACGAGCTGTTCATCAGTCCAATTCTATCTTTCTTATCTAGTCAATTCTCATTTAAACTACTGAAGTTCTTATAATCTTAACATTTTTCTTCCCTTTGTAAAACCACAAATATTGGGAACAATAAAAAGACTATGTCAGACTGCGATGCTATCTCAAAATTAAATGAATTTCCAAACTGCCAATCTTTAAGGAAATCTTTCTTTAATTGAGAACAGCCACCGGATCATGACTCCACGCGGACAAGACTGACCTTTTGCCCCCCAATCCCTCCCTTTCCGATCCCCAAATCTCTGCTTCTCATTGGCTGTCTTCCAAGTCATTCTTCAGACTTCTTTTCCTCATCATTTCCCAGGAATGTGCCCCGTCCCCTCATTTCCACGACAACCGGACTTCAAAGGGATTTAGCAGGCAAAAGTTTCAGAGTTTATCTTCTCTATGCCAGCGTTGAAACGCTGACAGACTACTCAGCAAAAACTTACTCTCAGTTTAAGGAATAGTTTCTATTTCTGTTTTATGTCTTATTAGAAAGACAATATACTGTAATACAGAAATTACCATTTCAGGATGTTAAATCATCTAGATTTCTTTTCTAAATTTCTTCAAAAGCAAAGATCTTAAAAATGGGCAATATCAACTTTTTTGAAAGTTAATAATTTTTCTAATTTTTCCTGGGAGACAAAGTAAGCTTATATTAATAAATTCTGAATTTAGTATTCAATCACTATATAAATGAGGCAATGTATTAGAAGATTGGTTTGCTACATCTATGTGTTGGAAACTATAAAACAATTCAAGTATACCCAGCAGGGAGATAGAACAGTTATTTGTTCTTAAAAAAGTTCACCGGAAGGAGGTAATTTCAAAAAAAGTGGATAATGCAGATACACAGGAGGAACTGGACATTCAAAGCAGGGTGGATTTGATTTAAATCAAGTCGATTTAAATAATGATTTAAATCAGTAGTAAAAAGGCTTGATTTAAATCAACTCAATTTAAATCATAATTTTTAAAGAGCAACTGTCATCTCTGTCCCATAGCGGCTCCTCCTCTGACCTGCTGTTGACTCACCGACAGTCCTAATATTGCAAAATGTACAACCTCATGCTATATAACTAAGCTCCATTTCATGCTGAATAAACTAAATTATTAATGTATCTTAAATAGAAAACTATTTAAATAGAAAAATCTATATTTAGATTTTTACTCCAAAAGCATTTTATTAAAATAAATTTGATAAAAATAAAATCCGATTTAAATTTTAAAAATCCATTTTTTTATTTTTTAAAAAATCATCTATTTTTATCCACTCTGATTCAAAGAGACTTTCAAAATATTGTAGCATTTTCTACCATCCAATGAGCAATTTTCTTGCAAGCGACCTGCAATTTTTGAAGTATTCCAAAACCTCCTATTCCCAAAGACAGCACAAAAATATATTTTCTTCTCTCTGAAAAATGATTGTCTATATTAATGATGTCCAAATCTGAAGCTGAACTTTGTTCATTTTTCCAATGTTATTTTACTGATCAAGTTGTGTTTTTTTTTAATCTATGCATTTGTTGTATGCAATTTTTTCTATCGCAATATGTTTTTCCACCAGGAATGCATTTTATATAAACTTTTCCCTAATGTAAACAGTTTAGCAGAAAAGATCAAGTACAAATATTTAAGTATAATTGTCTTTCAATTTACATATTGGTATAGGCAATAAAGTTAGAATTTCTTCTCTATGCCTCCCCTTTACACACCAGTAATAAACCAAATGGAATTATTATATTAATTATTAAATCCAGTAGTTTCATATTATTACTCTTTAATGAATGCATGCGTATGTATGTATGTATGTATGTATGTATGTATGTACGTTTGTGAAAGATGGAAGCATTACTCTTCTGGACAAAGAACAGCTAACATAACAATAAATTATTACACATTATTCATTTGTAAATTAATGCTTTTACATTTGCATAATAAGGTCAATCAAGATGTCATTGTTAAGTAATTAAGATCCCTTGAAAAAATCTCTCAATAATCTCTGAGGATGAAAAAATTCTAAACAATAAACCAAATGAAGGCAGCAATCACAGTGGCTGCATATCTATCCTGCTGTTAAGAAATCTAACAAAAGATACATCTATTTGCAAGCAAGTTCATATACACATTTCCAGGATGAATTTTTCATCTGCAGAAAAGCTCTAGCTGGGTATTACTTACTGTGACCTGTTTTGAAGGGAGAGAAGAATAGAGAGGTCTGAATTCAGACCTCTGCTTTCAAGTAAAAGCTCTTGGATCATGTTTTCATCCTCTGGGAAAAACTACACAAAATTAGGCCAAGACTGCAGATATCAAATTCTGATTTGAGGCAGAAGGTAGGGATAGGCAATGTTGGTTATACAAAGAAAGCAATTCCATGGGGGTTCCAAATTACATAAATTCTGCTATATGTATATCTTACCATATTTAATGTGAAGAAATATAAACATAAACATGTTTTCCTACCTGAAAAATTCGAAGTTGAGACAAGCTTTAGGAAGGAAAAATTTGTCATCCTGCTTGAACCATAGTTTGCACATAGCAGTATCCTGCATTTAAGAAAACAGCACATTTTCTATTAAAAGAATTTTCCAGCCTGTGGGGCTTGCACTGCTCTGCTCACTGTGGCTGCCAATAAAGGTAAGGCCGATGGCAGGGGAGAGAGACCCATTCTGGGCCTGCCGTGCTTGGCCAAAGGGCACGTGCCACAGGTGGGCCAGCTGGGGCGATATGGGAGGCGCAGCCTTGAGGTCCCTGGCCGCCCCCTGCCCATTGGCAGCCACAGCAGGCGAGGCGCCTCCTCCCAGGCCCTGTCCCTTTTCCTCCCGACAGCCAGACAAACCTAGGCAAAAAGCCAACCAGTGGCTGGGAGGAGAGAGGCGAAGGGCGGGGCTAGCTAATGATGGAATCAGCCGGTTCACTGAACTGCAGAAAAAGTTAGCTACCAGTTTGCGACTAGAATTCAGGATTTCCTGCTCCTATTTCAGTACCATTATCACTAGACCAAACTGGCTATCTGCATTGTATAATGGGATTGTGCAATTTGACCTGGAACTAAATTTAAAAATTACATTAGAAATTCAAATTAAACAATTTAATGAATATGAATGGGAGCTGTTGATTCACTATTAGCCTAGAACTAGCCTACAGAGCACTAGTATAAAATCGCATTCACTATTATTAATTATAGAAGACAAATATACCTTAATTAGAGTTGGATACTGTGGTGCTTCCTTCTCCAAAGATACAATTTCAAAGTTAGTAGGAATAAATTCATTTTTCATTGGAAGCTTGAATTTCCCATTAAGGTCAGCATTTTGCCATTTCTATGTAAAAGAAATGTAAATAAGGGAAGTATTTAAAAAAAAGAAAAAAAATTGCTTATTATCACCTTTAGATATTTGTGTTCCTCAAAATTGTAACCAAAATTAAAACCGGTAAGTAACATAGTGCAATATTTGATATATGATTGTTACTGTCCACAGTCCATTGTTTTGATTTTTTTGTAATCATAATACAGAATATGACATACATAAGCTGAGGATTGCTTCCATACTATAACCATCACATTGGATTACTAGACTGTTCCATACAAATATTACCATGAAAATAGTTGTCTTTTGTCAGCTTCAATTACACAAATTCTTTTGGGTGGTTAAAGACATTAAAGGTATATAAGTTTATATTTTATTTGTATCCCACCTTTATTTTATAAATAATTCAAATGGTGAACATATCCAGCACAGCTTCGTCCTCCTATTTTCCATACAAGAACAACCCTATGAGATGGGTTGGGCTAAGAGAAAATGACTGGCACGCGTGCGCACACGCACACACACACACACACACGCTAGATGGGTAATGCAAGCTCAAACAACAACATGGATTTAAAATCACCTTTTAAATAATGGATACAATTATAGTGAAATTTGTATTTTCAGTTCTTTGCATTGGACTACATAAGATCAAAATAAGCAAATAATGTTTTTGATAGACCAGTTTAGGAAAATAAATATTTTACATTTTTATATTCGAAATATCTAATTTTTAAAGAAAGAAACTCTAGTAAATATACAGAACAAGATCAACATAATGCCATAAAACTAGATAAAGTTGGTAGAGAAAAACTTCAAATTATTCATTGCACTTATACAAGCGACAGCTAATATTTATATTCAAAATAGTTTCCTTTGCAGTAGTGTAAATATTTTTTAAACACATATTTGGGTCTGTTACCACTAACAAGACACTATCACTGCTCTTAGCATACCTTAATGACTTCATCAGAAATCTTTTCTTGCTTGTACTGGGTTCCGTACCACCGTTCTTTTTTATCAGTTTTTCCTTCAAATGTCTTAGAGACAATTGCAACCCTATAAATAAAAATATATGTAACTATATAATCTATGTAACTAACCTGATCAAAATTTACTGCTTTGCCACAATGAAATTTGCATTAGAACAGTTTAATATTCCTGTTGAAATGTATTGTCTGTTCACATTCATTTTAAAAGAATTATGTTAATTCTTAGTGTTATATTAATACTCTGATATTTGAGTGAGCAAATTAAATTATAATAGAACAGTGGCTCATATTGTTTGACCTACTCCTTTTCCCAGTTTCAGATAATATCATTGCTCTCACAAAAAACCCACTCAGTTATTTTATACAACAGTATATTGTATCCTTGATTCACAAATAAGTAATTACAACTTGCTCCAATATCCAGGATACGCCCAAATTACTTCTTGGAGGTAATAACCACCAGTCTAAAAACCACAGTTCTAGAGCATTTAGTAGAGACTTATGATTTTTTTGTCAATTCAAGGGAATAACAATTCATAATTTTATACTTGAATTGAATTATAAAAATGGAATAAAATCCCTAAGCTGTAACTATAGCCTGAAATTCTATTTTCTTAGGTGAAAATCTGCTAAGAGGAACAATATTAGAATTTGTGTAAAGGAGAGAAGATCAAGACAAAAAAAACTGCACAAAAGAGGGGATTGGACTAGATGGCCTCTGAGAATACTCTATAAAAGAACCCTTCCCACCACTAAAAATATCTGAGCATTGGCTTAAATTAAAGGGTGATTTCTGAATTTTATCCTCAACTGATATAAGCTTACGCAACGTTCAAGTTTCAATTCAATTTCCAGCCATTTTAAATAAAATACTTGGGGGGGCGGGGGGGAAGCTTCAGGCCTTCCATGGTAGAATCTCTCTCTGCCATATTCCAAACCGCTTTAGTAAGTAAGTATCTCACCAAGTAAAATGAGGAGATTCTATTTTTCTTTCCAGTTAAAATAAAGAGGCAATTATCAATTATCACTATCTTTGCAGCATATTACACGCAAGAGAAATTATTTACTATCAACATTGTTCTGCATTTCAGAGACAAATAGTTCTTAATTGGAAAACTATAAGGCACTTTGATGGACAAAATATTATCAATTTAAACATTAAATACAAATTAAATCTTATAATAATGGCCAGAACTAAACAAATAGTGGAACAATTGTTTGATTTAGACTTGTTCTTTCTTGCCAAATAAAATATCAACATGCATCTTCTGTGCCATAAATGAAACAGTTCACATAGCTTTTTTGCACTTTATGTATGAATACAAAGCACAATAGAGTAACATGAGAAGCTTTACTTCCCTTTGAAATTAGTTTCCATGGTAACAGCTCCATTACTGATATTGATAGAATGCTGCTTATCTAAATATTTCTAGTGCACTCCCCCCCCAAATCAAGATTTTAGCAATAAAAGAGAGAATAAATTATTTACACAACAGCTGGAAGTCTATCTTTACAATATAGATAGCTGTTCTATAAAGACTGTGAATGTTAAGATAACACAACTATCATCATTCCCTATATAAATTTATTCATTGCCAATGAAAAAAAAATTGTTGCCAGTAAGCAATTGCTGTCTTTTTTTCTTTTTCTTTTTCTTTTTTTTTGGGGGGGGGGCTTGACCTTCATTCAGTTAATTATAGAAACTGTAGGACAAATGTAGAACATGTTCTATTAGTAATGCTAATGTAACTGAAGCTAAGCAAACATCAAATCAGTTGATAGCAGTGGTGAAACTGAGCCGGTTCTATCCGGCTCAAGCGAACCGGTATTGCCGGCAGCATTTTTGACCCTCTGCACATGCACTGCAGGCTCTGCACATGCGTGGAGGAGGCATGAACGCTCACATTTGTGAACTGGTAGCGAAGGTAAGTAAATTTCACCCCGGTTGATAGGAGTATTTTTCTTCTTGTATTGCAAACTGGAAAGAACCTCAATGCCAAAAAGGAACAGACCATTTTTTTCTTGTTTTCTGTTCCCTCACAAATCATTTGTTGGAGACAGCAAAATGAGCAGACTGCACAAATACCGGTAAAGTAAAGATCAATAGGCACTCTATCTTCACTTTTTTTTTTTCTTTCCAATACCTGTTTCTTTCAAGAAGCGGGCTGTAGGAGGGAACAAATACTTCTTACCAGGGACAAAAAAGTAGGGGTTTTTTGTACTGGGATATTTTAAACAGCAAAATTAGTGTTTTAAGAGTTGTTAAGGTACCGATTTGACCTTTTAACGCTTCCTACAAACACACACACACAAACCAGAAACATTTTGGAATGTGTCCCTTGACATGCTACACAGAACTTGGAGGAGACTCAAGTTGGAGGAAGTGATGTACTTCAGCTCTAGAGCAACTGTGTGAAAAGGGAACTCATGGTTCTCCTTTGTCAAAGAGATGTGATGACTCAGTTCAGATGATCCTCAAACGAAATCTGGTGTAATGCTTAAAAGAAGGAGCTCATGGGGAGACTTTGGAGCTCTCTTCCAACCCAATCTACCTCAAGGTTTGCTCTTGTGAGAAAAAATAGAAGAAGGGAGAACTATTACACCACCCTGAGCTGAAGTAACACCAGATACAAATTGAATGAATAATGAATACAAGAAGAATGAGCTATAATTTCCCTTTTTCCTGCTGAGTTCTACTTTTTGTTTTGCTACATAAAAGCAAAGCTTTTTCTTTCAGATTTCCAAATCAAGAAATTAAATTCCCAACCAAATTGGAAATTGACTTCCAATTATATTCCCTGGTTCTGACTTGGAAGGCAAACACTAATCATAACAAAAACAAGAAAAGCAGATTCATAAAAGAGGAAGGCAGGTGCTGCTTATTTTCAGTCTTCTCAGGGTTTATTCAGACACACCTCCTAATCATACCTAACAGTGAAAGCATTATGACTGAATGCAAATTAGTATTATGCGGAAGGCAGGAGGGATGCCTTTGAGTCAGTTTTGACTCTTGCTGACTATCTAGACAAGTGTGTGCAGTTTTCTTGGCAATGTTTTTGGATATGGTTTGCTTTTGCCTTTTCTCTATGGCTGAGAGAAAGTGAGTCAATTGGCTTCCATGTCTCAGCCAGGGCTCATTTTCAGATTGTCCTCACTCCTAGTCCAGTGTCATAACTACTAGGTTGAATTCCCTCTCCATAAGTGCATAAATAGTGATGAATTTATTTAGAAAGGCAATGCAATGCTTTGGATTCCGCTCTCAAAAGGTGCTTCAGAGCCTGCAGGAGTGGAAATGCATGCAGCACCTGTAGGCATTTCATTAAAGCAGTTATATCTGCTTCCTGGAGCTCTTGCCAGTTGACAGGCACTGCATTTGTGATCACTTGTGTTTTAGAAGCATCTGTCTAAAATCAGACTCAAAGCATCATACAGCCCTACTATTAAAACTGAATGACAATCCCTCCCTTAAAAAAATCACATTTGAAAAGCATGTAATTCTCATTACAATATAAAAATTACTACTAAATTTTGCTCCTAATTTATTATTCCATGCAATGTCTTCACAAAGACATCTAAAGATATTTTAAAATGAGGCAAACTTCAGGTATTAGTTTAGAAAGTATTTGCTAATCCTTGTCATTTCGGGAAGAAATATAATCTATATCTTTCAATAAGCAACACAATGTACCATTTATGAATTACAGTAATACATCAGAATATGGCAATAAATCTTACCGGACATTTTCAGGTTTCAGTTTGTTCAATACCATTTCTATTAAATCTGGCCTAAATTCTTCAAGTAAATATTCAGCAGCAAGAACTTCTTCAATAGGATAGTACTAAAATAAAATGTTACACTTTTAGTTTAGACTGAAAATGATTTTAAAAGTGCTCAATAACAGTTAAACAAGGAAATGGTGCCACTTAGAAGATCTATTAACAGAGCTATTAACAGATCAGAAGGAAAAACATCCATTCTAATATAAGCTTGACATTGAATAAAAAGAAGTAAATGCTGACCCCTAGAGGATATCTCTGCAATTGCAATCGCACACCCACCCCAGCTCCGTGAATGGGGAAAACATCGCAAAAGTCACGTGACAGCAACATGATGCTGTGAATTTGACACCCATGCTCTAGACCTTCAGGCATTAGACTCACATTATGAGTACTAAAATAATGTAAAACCCAATATATAATGCAAAGAATAATGAAAAAATGTAACCTTTTAACATCAAACTGTTTAAGCAACAAATATTTCAGTTCACAGTAAAACTATGCTATTTATTAAGCAGATAAATGTATAAAATCAAATCACCTCTGATTGGAAAAGGAATGTTGTAAAATTGTTCAGCAATAACAAGCCAGTTCTCTTAATCTTATTTCATGATCCTCCATATGAGGACATTGGTCACTGTACCATCAACAACTACCACTTTTTATAGTAGCAACCCTGATTTAGTCCTGTACTTAGCTGAACAAAGAGAGGGTTGAAGCCATGTGAAGAACCACACATTACCACTGGCTCTTCCTCTCTCTCACCTCTACTTCAAAACATATACTCAGAGAACCCAGATACAACACAGTCCATTGACCCCAACTTTTATTAATGGAGCCCTGAATCCTGCAGAGATGGATAAGCATTCAGAGTAACACACAGCCCTATTGTCTCGCCTGCTGCCAATCTTAGCAACCTTTGTCTACTTGAGGTACAAAAGCAAAGCTTTGCTTACAAGTCCCATTGTTACTAATAACTTTTTCTCAAAAGTCCCAGAAATATTAGGAAGCAATACAATATTAGATACAATATTCTAAACTATATACTAACATAAATAGCTCTATACTACAAGTTGCAACTTACATGAAGCATCCCTGCAAGTTTTGATGTATAACCTCGGGGTCTTTCTTTATCTTTAAATCTGAATGCTACAGCATTTAGATCCTAGCAAAAGAAAGAAAATAAAATACTCTTGCAGATACAGATTAATATTTTAAACAACAGAAAATTCTTCTTAAACATAGATTTACGGGTAGTTTGATTTCTAATATTCAGAATTAATCACATGAATGGAGCTGGAAGACTGCTTACGTTATTATGAATGTTCCAGAGTGCATAAAAATATGATTCTTTGCATTATATGGATACAAAGAAAACATCTCATCAATAATAATGATAAATAAATACGAGGTTTGAAGTGCAAGTTATTTTAAAGCTGAAATAAACACATGGAACCAATTCTCTGAATCACCTAAAAAAGTACTATTTTTCAGAATTAAAATAGGATCATTAACAGTTTGATAAACTATATGTATATTTATATAAATACCATTTTCTTGAAAAATATTATTTCATTATTATTTTTGTCTTCCTCAATTCTGGGCACTTCTGAGAACTATGGCCATTGCTAAAAATTCTTGGATTTTAAATCCAAACGAAGGCATTTAGGTTGGAGAAGGCTGTATTAGTTTATTAATACAGAACAGCTACCTAAAATAGTTACATAAAATATTACTTGGGAAAATGTTTCAAAATAGTTATGTCTATATATGACAGAGTCACTCGTTCAGACCATGTTTATAGGAATATCCAAACTAATGTATGGGTAACCACCATTGAATTCCATAGGGTTTACTATATATTTGCTTAGGTTATACTTACTGAGCTCAGATTTTCACAAATAAATTCTTTCTCTGGATATATGAGCATTTTTTAATATGAGATAATAGTAATAGTTATTCAGTTTTTTTTTTTTTTGCCCTGGCTGTGATCTCTGGCCAGATCTCTGACAATCCTTATTGACAAAGATAGTATTCTTGGGCAACATGTTGACAAGTTGCCTTGTCTTAACTGCTGCCACAATAAATGTGGTTATCAGATAGTGGCTTCAAGATTTGAGGCTAAAAGTAAAAACAGGGTATATAATACATCTGTTCTACTAGGGAAACTTAATAAAAGGGGAAAATCTAATGCCCTGTTGAAGATCCTTATACTGTAAGAGTTACAATAGTAAACGACATGTTAGATTGATCAATTTCCCTGGAATCGCCAGTCAAAAGTGCTGACACAGGAAAGTTGGCATTGCTGATAAATAATGTTGTGAATAGGAGGAGGCTGTTGTTGGCCCTGAAAAGGTCCTTCCTCAAGCTAGAAGAAGATACTTGCAGATTCCCATTTCTGGGCTGCTTTCAGGGCTCAAGAGAGGGAATTAAGTTTGGAATGACACTCCATGTCATCCAACTTTTGTATTACCAGTTTTTTTTAGCTGAGCATTGTCTGAATTTGTAAGGAATCTAGAGGCACTCCAGATGTTCTTAAATTTTTGCTCTATTACATTTTTTCACAGTGAAATTTAATTTTTAATAAGGATTGGCTGTAGCAACACTGTAGGGGGGAAAATCGGATCTTTAACCAGTATGCCACCAATACTCTCCATGCTCCAGTACAATTTTGGACACTGCAGACTCAAGCCTGATACTATCTTGGGGATATCACATGGTGCCATAAAAACCTTTAAAAACTTAGTGTGTATTGTCTCTAAGTGTCTTTTTCTTCATATATAAGCCCTCTGAGCTGTGTAGAATATTTGAGCTAATGTTTTAGCTTCAAAAAGCTTTAATACTGGATATGACATATCAATTCACCTCCTTGGGAATAAAAAAAAACTTTTAATAGCCCTTGTAGATTTTGATGTTACTTGATTAATATTCTATTCATGATAGGTTTTCTAAGATTCACTATCATGAAATGCCAAACCAAAATGTTTAAGGTACCTGTTCAAATGACAGACTTTTATTATTCTCCTTAAGCCAATAGAAAATAATTTCGTAAAGACATCTTACCTTACATTCTTGAAAAACCCATTCTTGAGGTCCTTCTGTGCGTAACTTTTGAATATATTGAAACATATGCAAAATAATATCTTCCACATGTACTGTACAAGAAAAGAATACAGGATTTTTAGTTTTGTCAGATTAAAGCAAAAGTGGTACCAAAGTTCTAGAATTACAATTCCCATATGATGTTGTTAATGTACAGGCAATCCACAATTTACAACCACAACTAGGACCAGAATTTCCATCATAAAATAATGCAGTTGGAAAATGTAATGTCACATTATTGTATTACTCAGTGTTGGAAATCCTGGCAGTTGTCATAACCTCAGATGCGCAAATCTGGAAGTGGACAGAGTCCAAGTAAGGAAGACAGGTGTGCAGCAGTGGGATTGGGGAGGCCTTGGGAGGCCTGATGCAGTTTATGTGCGAATTGGGGGGTGCTGTAGTGTAGCACAAGCTCAGGAAGGCTAGGGAAAGAAGGTGTATGCATGCATGCATAGCTTCAGATAGTTTTCAAACCAATTTGATTATCAGGAGCTGTTTTACTTTATAACTGCCAGCAGTATTTAGAACAGGGGTGTCCAATCTTCTGGATTTCAACTCACAAAATTGAATGGCTGGCTGGGTCATTCTGGGAGTTGAAGTTCAGAGGTCTTAAGGTTGCCAGGTTTGGATACTGCTGATTTAGAACATGAGGAATTATCACATTTGTAAGATCAGGAAAAAGCACACAGAACTGTTAGCAGCATTCTGAAAAATAAGAAAATCCTTCGTGCTATAGTACAGGTAGTCCACAACTTATGACCACAATTGAGCCCCAAATTTCCACTGTTAAGGAAGGCAGCTGTTAAGTGAATTTTGCCCCATTTTATGACCTATATGCTACATTTGTTAACAACTGAATCACTGCAATTATTAAGTGAATCAAGCGGTCATTAAATGAATCTTGTTTTCCCTGTTGATTTTGCTTGTTGGATGATCACATGAACCTGGGACAATGCAACTGTCATAAATACATTGCCAGTTGCCAAGCATTCAAATTTTGATTATGTGACCATGAGGATGATACAGATGATGTGAATGTGAAAACCAGTCATGTCACTTTTTTCACTGCTGTCATTAACTTTGAACAGTCACTAAATGAATGGTTGTAAATCAAGGACTACCTGTCTCTATGAAACTGAATGTGATTAAAGCCTTTTAAATGTTTACATTTTACTACACTACAGAATATTTTTCACAGTGGGATACACAAAAGGTCTTATAAAAGAAGTGACATTTAAATGATATTTAAGCCCTAGCATAGCAAAATGATTGAAGGGATCTACTTACACAGTCCTTCTTCAGTAAGATCAACATTAATGATAAAAAACATAAAGCCTCGAGCACCTTCTTTCTGTCCACCAACCAGTGTGCTTACCCAGCCTATGATAAAAGCATATAATACATACAATATTGTTTGCAATTTTAAAATGTTATATTATTTTTAAGCAAACACTGATAATTTATGTATTTTTGGTTAACAGCCTTCACACATTATGACAGAATATCATAAATGGAACTCATAAAATGTGACCGTTAGAGATAATGAATTTCCAGAAATTTTGTAGCAATAATACTTCTATAATGACAGATGAGCCAATTTTGTCACTGCGTTTTTTGTATTTGTCAGCTGGGCTCCCATTCTGAGACTTACGGTAGACTGACTCTTATCTCTGAAGCTACTGCGCATGTCCACATTCTTTCACTTTCTTCTAACTTTCTTTGTTCGCCTGCCAAGAAGTAAGGCAGGAACGCTGCCAAGATGTAATTAATTAACTAGTAAGACTGTTTTTTACTTCTTTATAATAAAATGTGTTTTATTAGAATATATCTCGGGTTTTATTTTCTTTAAAAGTATTCTCCAAGGAAAAGCCACGATCCGTCTCTAATTAAGGTGCAATTACCCCAAAGCGGAATGGGATTAATTGCCACCCTGACAAATTTTGAATATGAAACATATGTTCTGAAGTTAAGGCAAATCCAAACATTAAAATCCGAACATTAAATCCGAACATTAAGACACTTCGTTTTTAAAAAATATTATGTGCAGTATTCCTTTGGCTTATATAGAGTTAAAATGTCCACCACATTTAAACAAATAGAAATCTGATTTAATATACTTTAAAATGTTTTAAACTATTTCACAAACAAAAACTTGTTTAAGAAAAACAAGAACGCAAAAAGTGAAACAGAAGAAATCAGCTTGGTTGTAGTGTAATTCAAGAAGCTCTACAGCATATTGTATGTTTAATCTTCTACTAATATATCAAAAAAAAAATTAAGAGGGAATCAAGGCATAGAAATTTTGCTACATGAAATTTTGACAAACTTAATTTGAAGCAGAAGCATCAACCACTCATCCTTCCGAGATTGGATGGAATCAATTGTTGGAGACAATATGCTGACATTTGTAAACCGCTCTAAGAGTGCTGTAAAGCACTATGGAGCAATATATACCGTAAGTCTAAATGCTATTGCAATTAGTTTAAGACTTCTATCGTGTTCATGGGATTTTAGAGAATCAGCATTTGCCTGAACTGGGACAAGCTTGACTCCTTTTCAGATGTTCATTTCTTTTTTTGAACCATTGCATTTCCCAAAAAATAACCAATTACTTTCACAATACTTTGTGAATTACTTTAAATCAAAATATTACAAAATACTTTATTATCCTTTTCCCCCACCTTTTGCCATTTTAAAAAATACGCAAAAGTTTTCTTTAGATATAGACACATTTAACTATGCTATACATGTATTAGATTATGTGATCTGCAACAATAACCACTGCATAGATGCATAAAATTTTACAATTGATTTGTTGTTTATAATTTTTCATTTAACAGATAAAATAATATATATAATTGTGTCTTATAACAAAGTAAAGAAAGACTTCAAACAACATAAGGCTCCAACAATCAATTCTTAACAGTGAGTGAGAACAGCTTGTTTTACCAAATGTTTTTTAAACAACCATCTGTGGATTCCCATATTTGTCCTACATCTGCACAAAAATTTAATTGGAAATTTTAAACCAAAAGTCTTTCCTTCTGAGTACACTTTAAGAAGAAATGTTGGCTTTCCTTTCGGTTACCTAGGATAACACAGCCCTGCAATCAGGGATTAACTGAGATATGTGTGTGCACAGGAAGAAATAATATTTTCTAGGAACATTGTTTAAAAATAAATAACTGAAGATATATGTTGTGAATGGTTTGAAGAATTCTGTGCTTTGAAGGAAATACATTACATAGTAGCAGGTTATGTTATCAAATCCATTCAGGAAATATTTCATCATTGGATAAGAAAACATGGAATGGTGTCTACTATTTTGTGCACGGCAAAAAAAAAAAAAGCTTTTACAGAAGAAAATTCTAAGTTGCTAAGAGACAGCAACATTTGTATGTACATCTGTAAAATGTACGAAACAGCCAGCTATGGAAAAAGCAAAGCTGAAAAAATAAATACTTATTATGATACCATGCTATAATGTCAAATATGGTTTATATGACGTGGCACTAAAGGATGAACTCAAAAATTTAAGGTGCCTTTATTACAGTTTGAAGTTGAAGACAACTGATATGCATGTTCCTCAGAAATATGATGATTTTACTTTACCCTTAGGAACCAAGGATATCACGGCATTTGTATATTTTTGTCTGATCAACTTGTCTGATCCTGGTCCCTTCTAAATCATATAATTTTGCACGTAGTTTCTTCAGTCTTGGCAGATCTTATCTATGGAGAATTGATTTTTCTATTTTTAAATTGTAGAAACCTACAGAGTTCCTGGATATGGATGATTTAGAAGCTCCTTAAATTTTTTTTCTTTCACTGTTCTCCTTATAACAATAGAAGTCAAAGATATTATCAGATATTATCAATTTAAAAAGTGTTATCATCAATAGGTGGTATATATGTTTTTGTCAGTACTTTCATAAGCTAAAATCCATTTTTAGTCCTCTTTTCCTTGATTATTTTAATTCTGTTACTTTCATCCAATACATTTCCATAACTAAATCAGCCAGATTTAAATTGGCCTCATTTCCAGAATTCAATGACATTAGAAAGTTTCTGAAAGAGTCCTGTATTATAAAACTCAGCATGGTGTTAAGTGTGATGCCACTGATGAGGGAGCCAAAACTGCAACTAGTCATATGATATTTGATCAGTGTTCTTCAAGCTGCAGGCCATCGCAAAGATGTTATTGCCAGTTCTTTATATTCAAGAAGATGGGGAAGGAGCATTAATACTTTCCTAGAAGAAAAGCTGACTGTCCCCTAATCAAGATTGTTGAACTACAATGCAGAAAAAGGGCAGAAGGCTAGGACGACATTATCTCGCTGCATTCAATATTAGATATATTTATCATTACATCTATTTCCTTTTGGTCCTGTGAAGCTCCAAGAATGGAACTCAGCAAATTCTCTATCTTGATATTAAAATATAAATGAATATCTTATTTTGCTCTAAAAGGGAGAGCCACAACACCACATTTTAGCTATAGGCAGATTTTGAAAAAGCCAGGGTTCTTAGTATTAGGAAAAGTAAAATCAAAACCAGACTAGGAAGGCAGATACAATAATAGTAGGAAAATCAAAGTGTTGATGATGGATAACTAAAGTACTTCTGCCTTTTTCTTTTAGAAATATCAAACCCATGTGCAGGAAGAACCTTTCGCTTCTTCAGTTTGTTTTCTGGTAAGGCAAAGCACCTACTGATCAACTTACTATAGGCAAGCAAAGTCCTACAGAGGGAGTGAGAACCATCTAAATGATTCTGCACGAATCTGTTGATATACAGGATGCTTCTAATAACTGGGCCACAATTAATGGAAGTCTGGAGCGAATCAAGATAAGCGTAAGAATATTTGCTGAGGAATGTGATTATTCAATAATCATAAATAACATTTCCCAAGGAAGTGCTCTCAGAAGAAGATTGATTGCATCAGGCTTGATTAATCCATTTTTGAGAGCGGACACAAATTTAATATTCTGACAGCCAGTCAAACATATTAAGCATAGAAATTTGCCTATTTGTGGACAAGGAATGTCAATTAGAAAGATACAGTAAGCTTTTGAAAGCTTTTTTGGTGGATCCTAGTCTCTTCTTTTAATACTTCTAGACCTCTGTTAATACTTCTCAAACCATAGACCCTACCCAAGGGCAAGAGTGATAAAATGTGTTTAGATCATGAAGGCAGAATGCAGAAGCATTTTCACAATAACAAGTTTAATGCAAGTAGCACATCAGCTAATTTTGAATGACCTTACCTTTAGCTTTCAGTTCTGATAAAAGACTTCCTGGACCTTCATGCCCAATAAGGTGACCAAGATAATGGCCAGGATTTGATTTGTAGTACTTTTGAAGATCTGGTATTGGAAATGTAACATAAAGATTTCTAAAATCTTTAATAGGTACCACCTTGTAAAGTTGCTGTAAAATTTCAAAAAGAAAACAGGAAAGCCTTATTTAATTTTTTTAATCGTTGTAAGATAAAGATTAAAGATAACTTTAGGAACAGTTCCTATAATTTCCAGAAGTAGATGGTTAAACTTGCACACACCATCTCTGAAAATCATAAGATTTTCAGAGAATATCCAGTACTATCTTGTTCCATCTACTGTTTAATAAAAGTGTAATCTTGAAAGTTTCAAACCCACCCGGAGATGTTCTTCCTGGAAGGGATGCTCAGGGAATTCCGGTATTGGAACATTTTTATTCTTCACTTCAGAAAATAACTTCACCACCAGTTTGGTTAGTTCATCTAAAGTTTCTGCAAAAAAGAATGAAAAGAAATCACTAATAGCACTAATAGCAGCATTACTTACTCCAGGTCCTTTAAGTGCGTTGGATTTTAATTTCCAGAATTCTCGCCTGTTGGGAATTCTGATAATATAAGTGTTATACATTAGAAGATATCTTATTGGAAAAATATACAAAATAAGATCATTTATAGACTTCTTAACCTATGTTTTCAACGAGCCGTAGGAGGCTATCTTTTAACCACATATCTAAAAACTTATTGTACATATTTCTTATTGCAGAAATTCTATATCCAGAATCCAGTCAGTGTATTTTACAGTGCATAATAAAAATAAAATCAGATCTCAAGAAGGAAGGAGGGATGTTAAGGAAAAAAACCCACAGAATTTAAAATGTTCATATAACATCAAGACCACCTATTAAGAGTACATATACAAACTCTTAGAATGACACAGAGACAGAACAAACCAAAAACTGTATGACAAAATGGAGGCCAAACTTCCAAACACACTACACAGGATGGTGAACACTTTATAGTTTCACTTTTAAAGGGGTCTGAATGTCTACAAATATTGCAATGATTAACGAATGTAAAAAAAGGTGCAAATGAGAAACCAATAGTAATAGATTTTATTATTATTATCCTTTTTCTTTTCTTTTTTTACTTTTCAGATATTTTATCTTTATTAAATTTGATTTGCCTATCTTTTTTCCTTTTATTAATCTATATCTATAATATAGCAATACAACAGAAATTTTAATAAGTAATTTGTTTAAATGACTTTAGATTAAAACTATTACATTAGATTAATAATCACAATAACAATACTTTGATGTGAGTGCAGTGGTTCTTGATTAACATGAAAAACCGAATAGTTTTACACTTATAATGTTGATATTCTAAATTTTACTGAATATTGACAGAATTGTTTCTTTCCTTTCCCTATTTTCAATACTTTAAGCTACCCAATTAATACAATGTTAATAATCTCATATAAACATCGCTGTATTGAAACAATACAATGAATCATGATTGATAATCATACACTAAAATTGGTTTTTTTTTTAAAAAAAATGATGTGACATGAATTTAGAGAAAGAGCAGTAATGGTAATAGCCACAGAAGGCAGAAAAGAATAAATCTGCAAAATAATAGAGTGCTTTGCATCCGTGTTCTAATATTTTTATGTTATAACCAGGAATGTGATTTTTATTTTACTCCTGAACATGAAGATTGCCTTTCTTTAATTTCCTAAATGTTTTATTATTATATAAAATATTAATAACATTTAAATATTTCAAAATAATTCTCTCAATGCTTGCCATTCTTACCCCGTCCTAAAACACAAACAGCCATTAAATTTGATGAATAGTAAGTGGAGTGAAACTTCAAAAGCTCTTGCCTTACATCTATTCCGTCTTGGTTTGGTCTAGTTTCCAAAGTGTACTTGTTCCCTATAAAGCGAGAGTAAAATAAAAGATGCATTAAGAGAAAAAAAGTTCTAGCAGAGAAAGAGGCATATATTCTCATAAACTGTACAATCAAATGGGAAGTTGATGAGTATATTTTTCAGCAGATCATCCCATAAGCCTGGGTATCTCATGGTCAATAGGCATGGAGTTCCTATGCAAGTTTCCCCTAAAATCGTGGTGGTTCTGTTAGGTGCATTAAATTTATGTGATATGAATTGGGAAAAATAATTTGTAACTCGAAATGTAGCACTCAATTTTTCACCAACAGAAAATAATAGAGATCTTGCAGTGATCACTACATTACTCATAGAGATCATTAATTAGCATCCTCAAACCCAGATGGAAGAAAAAGTATGATGCACGTATCATGTCAATCAGTCTTCCTAATTCAAAAAAAACATGGTTTATTAAAGCAAACAAGAAGAAATTGGCTAATGTTTTCTTTTTACGTAGGCAAACCCTAGTTTGTTAAGCATATTTATCAGGGTATATGAACTGTGAACCTATTGTTAAGTGTTCACTAAAAATCGAGATCAAGCTATGCTTTGTGATCCTAATGTGTTGAGAAAATTTGTACCTATAATTTGGTAATTTCAATATTTATTTATTGGATTTTGATACTGCCTGACTCCAAAAGCACTCTGAATGGTTTAGGCTTTTTTTTAAAAAAAAACACTTAAAAGATATAGGACCACCTGGACAAAGCCGTATAACTTTAAAAAAATGGATAAGGGTCCCCAAATTCCTAGATCTGGGAATATCTTTAAAAAACTTTGTTATTATGAATGAGTCTTTTCTTAAACCAACTAAGTGAAATTCCTTCCCAATCCAATGCACTGTAATCTCTTGGTTAAGAAATAGTGGAGGTTAAAATTAAAGGTTCTTCTGCACTGGTGCCATAACCTGTTTGTCTCCTATGTTGCAATCCACTGGAAATGGAATTAGCTTTAGAATCAGTATTTATCTGGATCCATTCTTCAGCTTTGTCCGCAATGTATGGTAAGAAGGAAAAAAAAGCCCTGAAAACACTACAGTTTCTATTTTTATTTCTGTCTGCTAGACCAGAAGGATAAACTGGCAGAACTGTTGCCAATGTCATGCAGTTTGTCAGGAAAAAGTCCACTATTGCTGGAAAAATCTTCACTTAAAAAGTCTTAATATTGTACAGTAGTTTTCAACTGATGAATGTAATTTTTTTTAAAAAAGTCTGCTTTTTATGATCCTCTGTGGGAAGGTCCCTTCTGATTAGCCCCTAGGATGAAATGGAAGGCAATGACTAGAGAAGGATGGCTGGGGAATAAACTGTGGTGGGATATCCTTGCAGCTCACTCACTTATTTTTGAGCAATGATTATTTTAACATTCTTCTGTACTAATGCAGGGAGGACTATTTCTAGAATTTGGTTTAAAAACATATATTGTCTAAATGTGAAACTCTGTAATATTTCCAATTTTCTGGCAGTGAAAAAGAGAAACCAAGGCTACAAGAGCCTTAGTGGTGCAGCAGACTAAAGTGCTGTTAAGTAGCACCAGCTGCCTGCAATTACTGCAAGTTCAAATCTCACCAGCTCAAGATTGACTCAGCCTTCCATCCTTTCGAGGTAGGTAAAATGAGGACCCGGATTGTGGGGGCAATAAGCTGACTTTGTATAAAAAGAACACCACTTGGGGGGGCCGAACCTACTAAGCAGGTATATACAAAAGTATACCCTCAGAAGAAACTCTAATAAATAAAATCCTAGAGTGCGCAGAAATGGCGAAACTGACGAGTGAGTTAAATAATGAGGACAATTCTAAATATTATGATGTATGGGGTAATTGGTATAATTGGTTGAAGAACAAGATAAAAACATGACTTCAGGATATGACCTGTTTTGCACTTGAATTAAAGTTATATTGTATAGAATAATGTATAGTTAAGGATGAAGCTTATTTAACATTTGTCTCACTAAATTGTACAAACACTGTACCTCCGAAAGGAGATAGAGATTGTATATTTTCTTTTTATTTTGGAAAATTCAATAAAGTATTTATAAAAAAAAAAAAAGTATGAAGGCTATTGCTTAACACATTGTAAGCCACCCTGAGTCTCTGGAGAAGGGCAGCATATAAATCAAATAAATAAATAAATAAATAAATAAATAAATAAATAAATAAATAAATAAATAAATAAATGTCTATTTCCAACATGTTGTCTTAAACATTACTACTATATACAAAATAAACCTATCACTCCTAGATGATATACTATAATAATGGTAAAGCTAAAACAAGAATAAAATAAATAATGTGAAGACAACTTCCTAAAATAATGAGAACACAGAAATATAAAACAATTAACTTTGTTTATGAACAGTTGTATTTATATTCAAGTGTGAATATAATTAAGAACAGTTATTAAACATAACTCATCAAGCCTTCACACACTTTGATTACAGACTACCATTATAATAACAATATAATGACCTGCAATACAGGTATTTAGCATTGCTTTGTTTTTGAAAATGCAAATATTAAGAAAGAAAATTAAAAATAACTTAAGAGTTTTCCAAATAGCATGCACAACAAAAATGAACTTTTAACCAATAATACTGAATGTAGGCAGTACTCTTGACCTGGTATCTAAAGATTACAAGGGCTGGATGTGGAAAACCAGGATGACTTAACCCAAGAAGGATACAATGGCAATTGATTCAGACTTTCTTGACTCCAAGATAGTACCAACCTTAAGCCCAGAAGGAGCTCATCCATAACTTTGGGGGACTCCTAAATTAATAGCTCCTACCAAAAGAGCATTTGGAAATCATAGCCAAGAGAACCTTTTACTTAATTTTAGCTAATGTCCCAATTAAATCTATTATTGGAGCAAGCACTAAAAGCAAGTCACTCATGCCCTTCTCACTTCATGTTTAGCTATGGTAATATAAGGGGTTGTAGTGGAAGACTATCTGGAAACTGCAACTGGTACAGAATGCAGTTGCCTACTTGTTAATGAGAACAATTCAATGTTATCACATCACACTAGTGTTTGGGTCACTACTCTGATTGCCAGTTTGTTTTCAGGTCAAACTCAAGATGCTAATCATAACCTATGAATCCCTAAACTTACTCCCACCAGAATCTGCACACCCAAGACATGATGGCAGAGGATGCATATCAGAAACTTAGACTATGGTTTAGATCAGTGGTGAAATGTAAAATTTGTTACCACCAGTTCTGTGGGCGTGGCTTGGGGGGATAATGTGACTGGGTGGACGTGGCCAACGGTTTTTTTTTAACTTTTAAAAGCATTTTTCTACAAACTCTTTGGCCGAAAAGGTTGTAAAAAAATGCTTTTAAAAGTCTCTGACAATCAGGCAATTCAGCTGGGCATTGGGGGGGCATGGATTTTTGCTACCGGTTCTCTGAACTGCCTGCTACCATCGCTACCGGATCGGGCGATCCGGTCCAAACCAGGAGCATTTCACCTCTGGTTTAGATCCTTTGATTTTGATGGTTTAGTAGTTTGTCCTGATATAATAAATAATGCTGATGAATAGATGAATATCACTTACTATATGTTATTAAAATTACATATAGCTAGATATTCCTTCCATTTCTCATTCTCTTCCTTTTTTTTCTTACTTTCATTGTCAGTGAATCAGCAAGAAAATGGTAAGAGAATCTGATCTTGATGAATATAGCCAGCATGGGTTTGTTAAAAACAGATCATGCCAAACCAATCTTATTTCATTCTTTGACAAAGTGACTAAATTAGTAGACCTCAAAATGCTGCGGACAGAGTATATTTAGACTTCAATAAGGCATTTGACAAACTAGACCACTAACTACTTCTTGGTACGCGAGAAAATTGAGGGATAGACATCACCACCAGATGGATTTATAACTGGCTGACAAACTGTACTCAATCAGTAGTCCTTAATCTACATGGAGGGAAGTAAGCAGCGGGGTATCACAAGGTTCCACCTTAGGCCCAGTATTCTTCAATATCTTCATAAATGACTTAGATGAAGGACTAGAAGGGGAACTCATCAAATTTGCAGATGACTCTAAGCTGGCAGGAATAGCAAACATCCCAGAAAAGCTCACAAGACCATGCCTGGAATACTGCATCCAGTTTTGGTCACCACATTACAAAAAAGATGCTGAGACTTTGGAAAAAGGGCAGAGAAGAGCAACTAAGATGATTAAAGGCCTAGAGACTGAAACATATTAAGAATGGCTGCAGGAATTGGGTCTGGCTAGTCTAGAGAAAAGAAGGACTAGGAGTGATATGATATCAGTATTCCAGTATTTTAGGAGCTGCCACAAAGAAGAGACTGTCAACTTATTTTCCAGCACCAGAAGGCAAAACAAGAAAAAATGGATGGATACTAATCAAGGAGAAGCAACCTGGAATTAAGGAGGAACTTCCTAACAGCGAGGACAATTAACCAGTGGAACAGTTTGCCTTCAGAAGTTGTGGATGCTTCATCCCTGGAGGCTTTTAAGAAGAGACTGGACAGCCACTTGTCTGAAATGGTATGGGGTCTCCCATTTGAGCAGGCGGTTGGACTAGAAGACCTCCAAAGTTCCTTTCAGCTCTATTCTGACCAGTCAGTTCTATTGCTGAATCAAGGAAATTTAATGACCATAATTCTAAAGGCTGCATCATCAATAAGATTCTACTACATATGCCATATATTTTTATTTGCATGATAGCTGAATGTTTAGAAATATGAGGAATCATATCCTCATAGTGAAATAGACCAAATAATGTAAAATTGCATTCTTAATTACCTGTCCCAAATTTGCTAAATGGGTGGTTAGGATTTCCAGTAGCCTTTTCTAGCTGAAATAGTCTCCATGAATCATTCATTAAATTCTTCTCGTGCTCAGAATCAACAGCATTTACTTCTCTATCTTTGCAGCTTTCATCAAAAAGAGGGCCCAAGAAAAATTGGGCAAACCTATACAAAGGAAGTCCCATATTTTCCAAATTAATGTACTGAAATACAACAACATTTTTAAAGTTTAAAATAACATATATAAGTATGGAAGTATACAACATGCCTTTAGATTTTCGTTCAGGATGGATAACTTTAGTTCATCCTTGATTTTTACCTCTGCTTATGTCTCTATTAATTTACTCAATTGGACCACTGCAGCTGGAAATCACAGTAAGCTCCACTGTAATTCACTTTGTGGAACACAAATTATTAAATTTAAGAATTTAAGTTACATTAGAATGGAATGGGATGGGCCTTTGCAACCCACATGGAGCATCCCAGCATACATTTAATGAAAAAAGGACCTGAGTGGCATACAAAAAATGGCCTGCGTGAAAGATATCCCCAGCTGGGCCACCATGAAAAGACTGTCCTTTTGTGCACCAGCGAGGTGTGTACCAGCCAGGTGTGTTGCCCAAAAGAACAACCCAGCCCATGTGCAAAAGGGGACCTGGTTGGCACACAAAAGGAAGTCTTGACAGGTACAGCACACACCCATCCACCTGTAGCTCTCAATGACAATTTTTGGGACATTTCCATAGCACCTTCTCGTGAACCCAGTGGAGACAGGAATGTGGGCAAAAATGTGGATGGGCCCAAATTTTGCTCTCATATAATGTTAATGTTATTTCAGGATTACTTCAGAAAAGCAGAAATAATCCAAACTCCATAGAGGCTGTCCCTTTATTAGATTAACTGAATTTGTACAAATTGTGAAGTTTTAAAAAAATTTCACTCTGCAACTTGGTAAAGAAAGCAAAAAGGATGAAGCAGATTATGAAGTAATTCATTCTGTATTAGTTTACCTTGTAAAATATAATGGTATTTCATACATACAAAGTTGAATTTAGCAACTGCAGATTAGTTTCATATCAATATTTTCCCAAAACTTATTATGAAGAAGAAACATCAAACATTTCTAAGTTTTCAGATTTGAAAACCTAAATCCCTGTTGTCAGAATCAAAGTAGCTTCTATCCTATTTGTAGATGCATAAAACCTGACCAGTTGAAAAACCAGAAAGCAATATTGAAATATATATAATAGCAAACCTGGGATTATTTGGGGTTGATTTTTTTATCTAACAAAAGTCAATAAAAATTAAACTAGACAGGGTTGCCTAGTGATAGAACACAATCTTGAGTAAAGATATCTTCCACAGTCCATATGAGAGCTTCTTGCAGTAACACTAAATTTAATATTGCAGGATCCAATTTGAGTCAGTCACTGGGACCAAAATTTTATTCTTCCAAACTTTAGGGCTTGTACTGGAGCCCATCCTCCCATCCTTATGAGAATGAGCTTCAGCACATGCCTGAAAGCTTGGAATAATAAACGTTTGGTTCTGGTGATCAAGTCAGATTGGATCCTGCAACATTATCTTGGGATACATATATTTTCCTTCATTTGCAAAATTCAATATTTTCCAAGTTGCATGAAAAGAAATTATAACTATATTCACTTAAAATTTCAACTGGCCTAATAAAGGTTATGCTAGAAGTAGAGTACATTAAGTACAACTTTTATTCCAAGTAAAAATCACACAGTGGTTAACAATATACTTGCTGAATAATTATGATATGCTTACCTATCAAGAGCACCTTCTAAGTGTTCATGTGAGACATCAAAATAGTAGTTGGTGTGTTCTCCACTGGTAAAAGCATTTGAACTCCCTCCATGTTCACTGAGAAATTGGCTGTACTCATTTTCTTTTGGGAATTTTTTAGTTCCCAAAAATAACATATGTTCACAAAAATGGCTTAATCCAGGAATATTAATGGGATCAGATAACGACCCTTGTGGAGAGAGAAAAAATATAACAAGCCATTATAAATGTTTAAGTTTTATTGAAGAAATACTACCAAACTTTTACAATTAGACTGATTTTTTTAAAACAGGAGAGTTGTAATTAAATCAATGTGGTATAAGAAACTTTATTTATTTCAAAAAAGATCAACATATGAAATCAATTAAGTAGATTTATTTACTCTGTAGCTAAGTCATGCAAGATATATGAGCTACTACACAATATTTGATTAAATACCTATGTGCACATCAAGTGTAGCTGAAGATTTGTCAGTAGTGGGATCACTGATAAGCATTGCTTTGATGCCATTTGCCAGTTCTAATCCACGATATTCTCGTTTATCTTCAGGTGATTTGATAATTTCATTTGTTATTCTTTTGATAGCAAGATCATTCATTTTGTAGTTTGTTTCTTGTGGAAGCCTAAAGAAAACAGGAAGGATATCAGGAAAAGTTGAATTCAAATAATTTAAGATAATATTACGAACGTAAGAGTGACATCAGGCTAATTCAGCAGTCTGTTCTTACGAGAGTTAACCAATTGCACAAGAAAATCCACTAATCTCCCAAGAGATGGCCTTCAGAGGCATTCATGCTATCACCACAGGCTAATAGCATTGATCCCCATTATTTCCATTTATGAGGTCCAGTCCTTTTTGAAGTCAGCCAAGCTAGTAGCCAGCACCTCAAACTCTGATAAATACATTACTACAACTTCCAAATACAGTTCCAGATAGAATAGAATAGAATTCTTTATTGGCCAAGTGTGATTGGACACACAAGGAATTTGTCTTTGGTGCATATGCTCTCAGTGTACATAAAAAGACAAGATACACTCGTCAAGAATCACAGGCCACAACCCCCAGCGACAGTCATATGGTACAATAAGCAATCAAATCATACTAGGAAACAATCAATATCAATATAAATCGCAAGGATACAAGCAACAAAGTTACAGTCATGCAGTCACAAGTGGGAGGAGATGGGCGACAACAGCAATGAGAAAACCAATAGCAATAGTAATGCAGTCTAATGTGAATAGTTTGACAATGTGTTGAGGAAATTATTTGTTTAGCAGAGTGATGGTGTTCAGGAAAAAACTGTTCTTGTATCTAGTTGTCTTGGTGTGCAATGGTCTATACTGTCGTTTTGAGGCTAGGAGTTGAAACAATTTATGTCCAGGATGCGAGGGGTCTGTAAATATTTTCACAGCCCTCTTTTTGACTCGTGCAGTATACAGGTCCTCAATAGAAGGCAGGTTGGTAGTAATTGTTTTTTCTGCAGTTCTAATTATCCTCTGAACTCTGTGACTGTCTTGTTGGGTTGCAGAATCAAACCAGAGAGTTATAGAGGTGCAGATGAAAGACTCAATAGTTCCTCTACAGAACTGTATCAACAGCTCCTTGGACAATTTGAGCTTCCTGAGTTGGCGCAGAAAGAACATTCTCTGTTGTGCCTTTTCTGATGACATTTTTGATGTTAGGTGTCCATTTTAGGTCTTGAGATATGATAGAACCTAGAAATTTGAAGGTCTCTACTGATGATACTGTGTTGTCTAGTATTGTAAGAGGTGGAAGTATGGAAGGGTTTCTCCTAAAGTCTACCACCATTTCTACGGCTTTGAGTGTGTTCAGTTTCAGATTGTTCCGGTCGCACTACAAGGCTAGTTGTTCAACCTCCTGTCTGTATGCGGATTCATCATTGTCTCGAATGAGACCAATCAGTGTTGTATCATCTGCAAACTTTAGTAGTTTAACAGATGGATCGTTTGAGATGCAGCCATTGGTATATAAAGAGAAGTGGAGAAAGCACACATCCTTGGGGGGGCCCATGTGCTAACTGTACAGGTATCTGATATGATTTTGCTTAACTTTACCTGCTGCTTCCTATCTGTTAGGAAGCTTGTGATCCACTTAAAAGTGTTCAGGTACCGCTAGCTGATTTAGTTTAGTTAGAAGAATGTCCAGTATGATGGTATTGAATGCTGAACTAAAGTCTACAAAGAGCACCCTTATGTAGGTCTTTGGAGATTCAAGATGTTGTAGGATGTAGTGCAGAGCCATATTAACAGCATCATCTGTCGAGCTATTTGCTTGGTATGCAAATTGCAGGAGATCTAACAGCGGATCTGTGATGGTTTTCAAGTGGGACAGCACTAGCCTTTCTAAGGTTTTCATAACTACAAATGTTAGAGCAACTGGTCTGTAGTCATTCAGTTCCTTGATGGAGGGCTTCTTTGGCACTGGGATGATAGTGGAGCATTTGAAGCAAGAAGGATGGCAAGATGGCACATTTCTAGTGATTTATTGAAGATTCAGGTGAAGATGGGGCCAACTGGTCAGCACAGACTTTTAAGCAAGGAGGAGTTATCTTGTCTGGACCTGGTGCTTTTCCTGGCTTTTGTCTGTGAAATAGATCTTGCACTTCCTTTTCTGTGATCACCAGGGGTTGTGCACCCAATGGGATGGGGTCAGTTGTAGGCGGTTTGACTGTTGTTGGTGTGTCTGAAATGGGGTCAGTTGCAGGAGGCTTGGCTGTTGTTGCTGTGTCTGAGATGGGGGTTGTGAAGATAGGTGGCTGTAGTTTCCTTTCAAACCTGCAGTAAAACACGTTCAGGTCATCTCTCAGTTGTTGATTTCCTTCAGTCTGGGAAGGAAGTTTGCCGTAACCGGTGATATTTTTAAGAGTTTTCCACATGTTTGCTGGTTCATTTGTTGAGAACTGATTTCTTAGCTTTTCGGAGTAGCTTCTTTTTGCTGCTCTGATCTCCTTTATTAATACATTTCTGGCCTCATTGTACAGCATTCTATCACCTTTCCTGTAAGCTTCCTCTTTGGTACGACGTAGCTGCTTAAATTGAGCTGTGAACCAAGGTTTATTGTTACTATATATTCGCAAGTTCCTGGTCGGTTCACATAGGTCTTCACAGAAGCTGACATATGATGTTACAGTATCTGTAAGTTCATCTAAGTCTGCAGAGGTATTTTCGAAAACATTCCAATCAGTGCAGTCAAGGCAGGCCTGTAGCTTTAATTTTGCCTACTCAGTCCAGGTCTTCACTGATTTAATTGTTGCTTTCGTGATTTTAAGTCTTTGTACTTTGTAAAGAATCAAAAATGCTTTTATCCATGGACTTAAAAAGATCATAACTGATTCAGTTTATTAAGATAACTCATTTTCGAGACTACAGATAGTCTTCGATTTACAACATATCATTCATTTAGTGACCATTTGAAATTACAACAGCACCGAAAAAAGTGACTTATGACTGTTTTTCACACGACTGTGGCAGCATCCCCACTGTCATGTGATCAAAATTTGGATGCTTAGCAATTGGCTCATATTAATGATAGTTGCAGTGTCCTGGGGTCATGTTATCACCTTTTGTGACCTGACAAGCAAAGTCAATTGGGAAGCCAGATTCATCTTAGATCTATGTTATTAGCTTAACATCTCCAGTGATTCACTTACCAACTGTGGCAAGAAAGGTCGTAAAATGGAGCAAAATTCACTTAAAATTGTCTAATTATTTTACTGTAATTTATCCTTAATTGTATCCCTGCTATTGATTAATAATAATAGATACTGTTTTCCAGACCTAAATTCTGAGTTAAATTCATATTTTGATAACCTGAATACAATTTGATAGATGATAGATAGATAGCTAGATAGAAAGATAGAAAGACAGAATTAGGATTATTGTGGGTGTGGGTGTCTCTATGTATAAAAAAATATATAATGCAGGAACAATGATAAAAATGAGAAGAATACAGTAATGTGAGGCTCTTCTTCCTTGTACATTACTGCATGATTTTGTTTTATTTTGGATTAACTTTTAAACTACAACTCTGAAGAAAACAGCATATCTTCTTCATCCTATCACTTAACAATATTAGCATACCATAACTGATTTTCCTAAACTAATGTCATTCCTAAATTACTTGTACTTATTTGTTCCCAACAGCTATCTACTTCAAGATAGCAGCACGCCATCCTGAAATTTTAAGACAAACGCAAAATGCATCAGCTTTCTAGAGCAGAAAAGCAATATATTATAACTGTTCTAACACAGTTATACAGTTTTTTCACACAGAAAAAAACCCTGCTCATATTCCATGACACTATAATCAGAGATATAAAGAAAGAATCAAAACTTGCATTTTAAGAACTATACTGTTCCATTACAGTAATTAAGAAGAATCAAGAATTAAAAATAATTAAGAAGTTAAGCAAAAAGAAAGCTGGGATAAATTGGAAACAAAATGGTAAATTTCATCAGCAGTAATAGAGCAAAATATTTCATGGCTAAAACTAGATGGATAGCAAATTAAAATTCCATATTCCTACACTCTACTTTCACTAGTCAGAAAATGATTAATAATTGAGTACACAACAAAGAAATCTATATTCTACTGTTTAGGCTCTTCATTAGATCACATGGACTCCACACTGTACTATAGGTGACCCAAGTATATAAAACAGACCTTGGCTGTTAACGCTAGAGTTCTATGCTTAAAAAAATCACATACACATTTTTTCCCACCTAAACTCATTTTGGCTACATAGTGAATCAAACAATAAAGCAAAATTCTTTCTCCTAATTTGTCTAGTAAATAATTTACAATGACATTTTATGCCAGCCAGTATGGTAAGAGATATGAGAAAGAATCAAACTGAGAAGGGAGTCAGATTGCTATAAAGTTAAAGAGCTGCAATAATAATAAAGGTTGCCATAATACCAGTAGGATACACAGAGCCATTATATCCTATCAGCATGTCATTTACTTCACACATTGAAAGCACAGCAAGCTCTCAATTCTCAATGATTTTTCTTTCAAAAGCACAATTTTTCCCTGGCTGCCTTTGTGGAGGTTCTTCATAGCTTTCAGATACTGCCCAATGCGTAGACCTTAAAAGTTGCCATGGTATCAATTTTACATGTGCTATGTCATCATTATTCAATACAGTATGTCATAACAATCCATTTCCAGAAACATCAACTATATAGAATTAAAATCTAAAACTATGAATCTTCAATCTATTTTTCAACCATGTAATCTGACATTTTCCTGGTTACTAACATAGGTTCCTTAGGGAAACTAGGTATGTCAGCATCTTCCAAAAGAAAACAAGAATCTTGTGAGACATCTCTACAGAAAGTTTATATAATAAACATATTAATTATTAATCCTCTAAAGTTTCTATAAATACTGAAAGCCACTACAAGAGCCAGAAATCACGGTTTATTAGTTTTATAAAATTGACTACAGTAGATAGACTCAATACCAACTCCCAATCATTTTCCTGATAGTTATGAAAATCAAGAAATTTTTGGTTTCTTTTTTTGGAAGAAAAAAAAAGTCAAGTCTAACAGCCTGAAGTGAAGAAAACATGCTTAAAACTAGTATGTTTAAGACCCAAAATTAGATTTTTAAAAAATGATAGCAACTGGGCTTGAACTCTATTGTTATCAGATGTTAAAAATACATGGTGTTTCTAGCAACTCTTCTTCTTTTGCAGTTATGAATTAGTATCTCATTCTCATACTAATCAGAGAACACTGCATTACACAGCACTGTTTGTCATGTGCCATAGACCAGAAATTGTGCTATAGAGAATTTTAGCTGTTATCATGGTTTATACTTCAAAGGAGTTTCGTTGTAGATCATAACATAGATTACAAAAAAAATTCAACAAAAGTTTGAGTTGATTCCTAGGTTAAAACCAATAATACAACACATATCTAACAACCCGTAATACACAGTTAGTTGGGTGGTGGTGTTGCCATTAGGCTGTACTCAATAGAGCCTTTTCTGTTCTGGTGCCCAACTTCTGAAATCTGGAGGTCAGATTGGCCTGATTCTGCTGGCTTTCCACAGAGCCTCAAAAGTTTCGTTCTATTTTAGAACCTAGGAGCCTGAGTAATGGATAGATCAAATTTCCTGGTTGTGCTGGCTGCATGTCTTTGGTGATTTTCTCTTAGCTGTTGTTTTGTTTTATTTTGAATATGGTTTCATTGTTTTTAATATTATTAATTATCCAGAATCATTTGATAGGCAGCTATGAGGATTCATGATAAACTAGATGTCTCTTAAGGAACAGGTATGTCATTGCAGCAGAGATTGGCAGCCAGATGGTAAATTTTTGGCCAATGAAGTCTCTCTGGGAAAAAGAGAGATCATTAAAATAATCCACTACTTCAAAGAACTGCTCCTTGTGAGCAGAGTACAGGAACTTAGGCTTTTTGGGACGGCTCATGGATGAGCAGCTGGGAATTGAAATTTCAATCCAGTTTACAGTCATAACTCAGTCTGGACATAAGGTTCACCTACCCACATTTCTTAATTACTTTCAGAAATTGCTTAACTACTTTTCAATTATTAGGAACCTTTAAATTGAGTGACTTAACTTGATGAAGTCTACTTCATATCATATTTGGGGAAGAGAAGTTACACAGACCTCTATAAGACTGGCCTTATTGTGGAAGCTTCTATATTAGATCCAGGGATATCTTACGAATTTAGCTGGTACAGCAAGTAAGATAGCATGATGATGAAAGAAACTCAGAAATGTGGAGTACCACTAATTTATAATAGTGAATAACACTAACATTCACAGAAGAGTTCATTCAGGCAAGTGAAATTCAGGATGGCAGCAAAGTGGGTCTGCTCAATGTCATACAGTGGTGCTTATCATTCTTATATGAACGCCATTGATCTTAAATTTCAAATACTGAACTAAAGAATTATCACATTAGCCTGAGGCACATGTAAATGCGGTTGACAAAATTGAATTCTCCACTATCAGAAACTCATGAAAACTTTGGGATTCCAAAATATCATCCAAGAAATATATTAAATGTCCTGGCCAATGCTTGGAATGAGGAGCTAAAGAAGATGAGTGACATAATGACATTTATTATATATGCATTCCTCTAATCTCCTAAATCTCCTAATCTCTACAGCCAAGAAATTAAAAGACGCTTGCTCCTGGGGAGGAAAGCTATGGCAGTTAGACAGGATACTAAAAAGCAGAGACATCACCCTGCCAACAAACGTACGTACAGTCAAGGCTATGGTTTTCCCAATTGCAATGTATGGCTGTGAAAGTTGGACCACAAGGAAAGCTGAGCATCAAAGAATTGAGGCCTTTGAACTATGGTGCTGGAGAAGACTCCTGCGAGTCCCTTGGACTGCAAGACAATCAAATCAGTCAGTCCTAGAGTTCAATCCTGACTGCTCTTTAGAAGGCCAGATCCTAAAGATGAAACTCAAATACTTTGGCCACCTAATGAGAAGGAAGGAATCACTGGAGAAGAGCCTAATGCTGGGAATGATTGAAGGCAAACGAAGAACGGAACGGCAGAGAATGAGGTGGCTAGATGGAGTCACTGAAGCAGTAGGCGTGAGTTTAAATGGTCTCCGGGGGATGGTAGAGGACAGGAAGGCCTGGAGGAAAGTTGTCCATGGGGTCGCGATGGGTCGGACACGATTTCGCAACTAACAACAACAAATCTCCTAAAACTAAGCTCCTTGGACATTGAAGAATCCTTGGAATATGAATATTGTTAAAAGTAACTTGAATACACATAGCAAAAGTTATCCTGAATTCAGAACCCCTTGTTACTCAATGAGTTGCTAGCAATGAATATATTTTATATTACAGTTAAATAATAGCAGCTGAATTTTTTGGGTAGCATATAAGAGCCACTGTAGGATGATGTAGCAAATGACAATTCTGCATAATCCTTTGCTGACTAAAAAGTTTAGTTTCAATCTAATCCGGTTTGCACTCTATAGCTAACATATTTATTCAAAAGGTGATTATTCAGAGTTTAAAATGACCCCTCTAAAAGGAAAGGAAGGCAGTAAACAATTGTTAACACAGACGAAAATCCTGCGTAGTGCCCAATTTTTTTCCCATCCTTTACCCCAAAAGTGTATACTTGTAAATAAATGAAGCCATACCCCTCCCCCCCAATGGCAATCAGGACAAAAATATTTTATTCTTGATTTAATAACAACTAATTAAAATTAAATGCCTATAAAATAAGGTGCTCATTTACAAAATTGATTCCCAAGACATTTTCCCATTTTTTCATACACAATTTCACATACAGAAATGCAAGTACACATTTACAAATTCCTCTTTGTCCAGTAATAGCATTCAGGAAAAAACAAGGCAGAGAAGCTGGTGAAACTGTGACAATAATTTCTTAATTAGGAATGAAAAGACAAAACAGGCGGACAAAACTGGATGGAGATAAATCAAGAGAAAGAGAAAACTGGTAATGGAAGGAAAAAGAACATCTATTTAGATTTTATAATAAGCAGGCAACCAATATCTCCCAAGCAACAACTAATAATCTTGAAAGATGCTATAGAGTGGCTATGTTACAGCCAGTTGTATGTCTTTTTAGTTCCTTTTGTTTATAGCAACTTCTTTTATTCCTCTATCAGCAAACATAGGGACAAATATTTTCCTATTAAGAAATAAATAAATAGTAGTGGGGTGTGATGGCTATCCTACATTTTGAAATGAATCCACACATACCATGGCTGGCTACTCCAGTAATATTGCTATGCAAGACTCCTCTTTAGGTAAATAACTATAGTACACTAATGTTGAATATGATTAAATGAAACAATTTTCCTCCATTTTTCAAAGCCACCAGACTAGTGCTCCTTCAATCACTTGAAAAGTGTATATAAAACAAATACAGAAAAGTATTTGTTTTAAAAAATGAAATCCTGGGCTTTGCCCAAGGTAAGACAATCCATAGCAATTTACAATAGCTAATGATAAGACAATAGCTATAGACAATCCATCGAATATTGTTTTAGAAGAATGGCCTCTGAATGCTGATATTCTCAAGTCTGGCAAGAGAATCTGCTGATGGGATACATATGGGATCTTTCAACCTGTATGTAAACCTCATTTTTTAATTAAAACAAGTCTTCAATTAACATAACATAGGAGAGTTACATACATTGTAAGCAGAAATTAAATTGCTGATGTATGAGAAATTCCTGAAGTTGACAAAAGAAATACAATGCCTTTTGAAGCCAATAAAAATCATTAGCTTGACTTAAATGGAAACTAAAGTTTGGGAGCATTTCATTAGTCACAATTTTATCAAATTAGAGTCCTTCTAAATACCAGTTCTTCTACTACAAATTACCAGCTCATCTTGGAAATGATCCTTCTGAAGATGAATACTGAATTCATTATATATTTCCCAAAATGACAATGAAATTTCTGCCATGTCAGTCAATAAAAATTATTTTTTTTCTCATTACTTAAGAGTAGCTGGTCTTACGAGCATATCTATCTGCTAAAAGTTCCAATTTAATGTCAACTTTCTGATATTACTTATAGCAATTTACCACATGCTCCTTAAAGAAGTTATCTTTGGACCCAATGATTTTTGATAACTATCATGCAGTCTCCAACTTTCTCTTTCTGGATAAGATTGCTGAGAAGGTGATCAACTGGATAATCCTGGAGGAAACAGATTTGGTTAGGTTTTAGGTTGAGACTTAGTATTGGGAAAGTTTTGATCACGCTTCAAAATAATCTGAGCCAGAGAAGGGATGGGGGTGGTGCATTCATGCTCTTTGATATTTTAAGTTTTTAATACCACTGACCATGGTATCCTTCTGAGACAGTTCTGTGGGTTGGGAATCAGGGACCATGTTTTACAGTGGTTCTCTTCCTTTCTCGAGGTCTGGTTCTACTTATATTGGTTTGGGGGGGAGGGATCATTTCCCAAGCCTCCTTTGTATATTTTTAACATCTGTATGAAATTTTTAGGTGATATCACCTGCATGTTGGAGCTTTGGTGTCATCAATATGCCCAGGATTTTGAGGAGGACGACTGAAGCCCTCTTAGATTATCTGGATTCTTTTTTGTTCTTTGATTTTATCATTTTCGCCATCTTTACCTTTCATTTTTGTTTTTTGTTTTGTTTTTAATGTTTTAAACAATTTCTAAATCACCCAAAGTCACTAAGAGACAGGCAGCATATTAATATTACCCGTGTTTTCCCCAAAATAAGACCCAGTCTTATTTTCTTTCGGGTCCCCAAATAAGCACTAGGGCTTATTTTTAGAGAAACACGATTTCAAGGTAATCAGCCCAGCTGGGGACCCTGCGCTCCCGGCGCACACGAGGGGACCAATGGTATCCAGCAGCAGCTGGAGCCCGCCGGTCCCTTGGTCGGCACACTCTGGGCTACACAGAGCAGAAGGCACGAAGCGAAAGGTAGGCGATCCTGAAGTGCAGAGTGGAAGGCATGCGATCCTGATGCGCCGTGTGGGCTGCAGGCAAGCTGAGAGATGCGAAGACGAGCCTCCCATGGCTGCCGGCTGCTCCAGCCCATTGCTGCTCAACTTTCCCACAGCCCACGCGGCGCGTCAGGATCGGCTGCCTCCCCCACACACCTCAACTCATCTGTGCTGCGTGAGCTGCGGCTGCTGCTAGACATCGTCAGCCCCCGCACGCTTGCCACTTCCTATGCTGGCTACAACCACTCCCCTTCACTAAGGCTTATTTTGGGGTAGGACTTAGATTAGGCCCAGGCATGTAAATTGGGCTAGGGCTTATTTTGGGGTAGGTCCTATTTTTGGGAAAACATGGTACTAGTAATAATCATTAAATGGTGAAAACATCATTAAAGCAATTAATACTTGGGCAATCCATGTTATTCAATATGCAGCAGGAATAACTGATTGGACCCACATGGAACGTGATAACTTGGATTGGAAGATAAGAAAACGAATGACAACTCATTATGCTTTGCACCTAAAAAGTTATGTTGATAGACTGTATTTGCTAAAGGCTGAAGAGAGCAGAGGACTTAATTGTTTTTAATGAAAATTGCATTTTTTCTGCAAAATCATAACTATCTCTCTGATTCCATGAGTTCATAACAAGAAACAGATCTACCTGCATACCAGTGGTATTGAAAGAAACTTGCTTTTATCCATTAAAACCTACTCTAATTTGAGGGAAATAGTCTTTCAAGCAGATATAAAAGTTACACTATAGAATACCTTTATATTTCCTGGCAGTTTCACTATATAGTACTGTTAGGCAACAATGAATCAGTTGGCACTGTAACACAGGAAGTTTTTATGGGGAGACACACTGTTGAGCTGGTAACTTCAATTGCTTCCCATTTAACATTTTAAGACATATGGCCCTCTGCAACCACTTCACACCTAAGGAAGAATCAAATGAGAAGTAGTGAACAAGTGAGTATATATCACCAAGTTATTCCTAAGTAATGTATAGAAATATTCTTGTCACAAACATTTATCCAAAAAAGTTATTTATATTACTACAATGTTTTGCGATATAATAAAGCACAATCAGATATATGTTTAATAAGCAACAATGTTTGTATGGAGTTTGGTCAAACTAGCATTCTGAATGTATTTTTAAGGTTGACTGGCATACAAGAAGCAATTTTCACAGAACATAGGAGAAATTAAATAGGACAATACAAATGCAGTAAGTTAGAAAATCGGGACATAGTCCAACTGCAAAAGAAAACAAAAAAGTGATTCAGTACGAATGTGTACACAAGGAAAAATGCATTACGCTTCACTCTGAAAATATGTGTTCATTGCTTTCATCTATAATGCAACAATGCAGAGATGGTCATTCACAAAGTCCACAATTCTCTGGCAATGGCTTTATGGGGGAATATAAAGCAGGATAATTTATTGGATGTAGCAGGGTTTGCTCCCACAAAATTGCTATGTGTATCAAGGTAAATAGAAATTCCAAAATTATTCAACAGTATCTTTTGCTGTTTTATGAGTGAGCATATATGGTTAATAATGGTTAATAAACCACAGTGGCTAACCCAAAAGTTACAATATTCTTAGGATGTGGTGTAAGTTAGGAATCACATAAAACCATGATGTAGTTTATCTTAGGAATGTTATATGAACACAGGCATTATGATTAATTGTTTCAGCTCTGATCACAGAACATACTCTAACTGAACTGAAGTCTCCCAAGGGTGGAGATGGGGAACTAAAATTCATCAACTGTTAGAAGAACAGCAACTACCAATGTCACTCATCACTAATCATCCTGACAGTTACTGCTGGCTATTAGTTCAGAATAGCCAGAGGGTGAAAACGTATTCCATTCTTATATACATTCAAGTAAATTTCACCCATCATGAATAACCTGATTATCATGATCCTGATGATACACATTAAAATAATCTAATTTTGCCTGAAAGTGTTGAATATTTAACAAGTGAATTTAATCTTGTGTTAAATCCCATAGTATCAGCAAAACAGGCAATAGCAATCCTATCAAGCTACTATCCTGTATCACTGATATTGTCTCCCACTTCCTCCATATAATGTTGAAATGCAATTATGCAAAGGGTTTGAAACTTTGTTCATCAGCAGGATACTCTCCAATTGAATTCTTTATTGGCCAAGTGTGATTGGACACACAAAGATGTGATATGGCAGAAGAAGTTGGCAAAACAAAGTTCCAGTTAAAAAATGGGACAGATCCATTTCAAGATTGCAAGAAAAACATTCCAGGGGGGAAAAACAATACTTCCCTATGGAAACAATTAAACAACAGCTTTGAATACTACCCACTGTATCATTCTTAAACTTACATAACTTAATCACATAACTTAAAGGGGTGCTGCTATTAAGGAATTGGAAAGAATTCTGCATACTTTTTCTGCTCTGTTGTTTCATGACCTTGTGTTCTATACTTTCTGTAATAATCTCTCTCCTTCCCCTCCAAGAAAATATAATGGATCCAGATTTTACTCTTGAAATACATTTCTTAATTATACTTTCCTTACTTAATATTTTACACTTTCCTTAAAATATTTTCTGTAGTTTAATATTAGATTCCAACTACATCGCCTTAATTTATAATTTTTCTGTTTCATTAATTGCAATAGAGCCCAATTAATTCAACATTTCAATGTCAAAGGATGAAACAGATGTTCTTTCTAATGGGGATACTGTTTACAATTGCCTTTTCTGTAGGATTTCAACCACTTATTTTATAGCATTTTTTTCTTCCTGGTGCTTTTCCCGCAAGTACAGAGTCTGCTTTTTTATTTATCAATAATTTAGGAAACAAAGTCTACAACTTAGAAAGTGAGAGAAGACTATGTTTAGGCCTTCATTATGGCCATCTAGTCAAAAAGTAGGCTGTAAATCAGGGGTGGCCAACCTTCTGGCTTGTCTGAGCTATACTAAGTGAAGAGAAATTGTCTTGGACTGCATACAAAATATATAACACAGTTAATACATATCAATCACAGAATAAAATTAAATTTACAAACTTGTGGGGCCGCATTACCAACTGTTGACAGCCACATGCAGCTGTGGGTCATGGGTTAGACACACCTGTCCCAAATAGAAAGTGGTCAGTGATCTATATTAATTTTTTGTGTGAATACAAACATATTATATCAGATTTTCCAATTCTGTCCCTAAACCATTAGCAAAAATCCTACTAACCTCTTTTCCAAACCTACTTATACTTTGACAGTGTCTAAACAACAATGAACAACTTCAAACGTCTCTTGCATGACACCCCTTCAGACAGTCCAAGGTGTCCACATGTTCAGTTTATTTGTTTACCTTAGCTGAATAAAACCAGTTCCCTAATTTCAATCTTCGTATAGTATTGTTAAAACATTTTCAAGTAGTACTAATGTTTTCATCTCCAAATTCAACACCTACATTTTCATATTATCAAAATATTAAGTTGAGCAAATGCTTGCCATTAGGTTGGCTCACAATATTCCAACACCTATCAGGACTCTGACTGTCTGACCAAGAAAAGACATTTGAAGCATCCGAGTTCTTCTGCATACACTGAAAAACAAAGGACAACCTAGTGACATTTTGCAGGAGTGATTACCTTATGACCTACCAAATATTAAAGACAACTCTCAGCATTTCTCAGTATCAGCAATGCTGTCCAGAACTCCTGAGGATTTTAACTCAAATATCTAGTCCACAGCTTTTCTGTATACCTCCTTGTCAATATTTATAATGGCATAAGATTTGGTGGACTACAGTTGCAATTAGTTATGCACAACAAAAGTATTGAAGTATCACAACCCTGCTACTTCTTTCAACATGAGTGTTAAGTGTAATTAAACCCAATGTCATTAATCCATACTTAACTGTGGGTGGGATCAAGCTAATTATTTCTGGCAACTCCTTGGTAATTACACATTCAAATATTTCACTAACAGATTATCACATCTGCACTTATTTTCCACTTACTACAAATAATATTTTAACCTTTATATTTTTGGTGCATGACAAAATAAAATTTTTGCAGTCCGAAGTAATAGTTACTTTGTAATTCACCAAATTCAACACAACCTCTTTAGTGTATTAGAATACCATGTATTCTAATAGTATTACCATTAGTATCTTCATTCTCAGGCCAGGCACTTCTGTTTGATACCATTTCTATTCTTCCTCACCTGCACTCTACTAAAAGCAAATAAACTTCCTAATGTTTACTTCTTTTATTACACTTAACCAATGTACAGCCATAGATGTATTCAAATAAGAAATCAAATGGGCCAAATACTGGCATTTAAACATACAATAATTCAACTGTCAGCATCTACAAAAACTTTTTATTCACTGGATTTGCAGGTTGCACAATTCCATAATGATTTGGGGTGTCTTATATTTTCAAACCAAAAAATAATGAAAAGAAAGCAGAGCTTTTGGATAACAGTATCCCACTTACGCAGCCACTCCACAACCATTCTACTCAAAGGGTGCTCAACGTGGACTCCCCTGGAAGTTTATGATTGCAAACCCACTGAATTTAACAAGATTTACTTCTTAAAATTTGTTTCAGAGGAGCAATGACATATTTACATTTCTAACCTGTCAATCACTGGAATTTTCTGAATTTAGAACAAGTATAAACAAAGAAATAATACTCTTCAAAATGAACAACTGCTGTTAATAAAGGTAAATAAAAATGTCCTGAACATTCTTAACATATGTAAGGTTAAATTAACAGCTTTTAACTGTTTTACTCTTTTTTAATGAAGTTGTCCAAATTACGCATATATGTGAGAGATATAGAACTCACTCTTCAATAAAGTGAGCCAATATCAAATAAGTACCCCATGAAGAAATATTTTCTATCCACTCCGCAGGTAAATAATTAAGCTTACTAAATCGTATAAAACTACTGCACATACTCTAAGAAGCATAACTAATTAGAAAAAGAATAACAAAACTCTTATCTGGAAAACCAGTTTCACTTTAGACACCGGCTTCGATTATACTGGCCTGAAAAACAGAAAAATAAATGCACAACAACAAAAAAAGCGGACACTTTCCGGTCTTTTACCTCAGCCTCGATTTCTGAGGCAAGAGAAATCTACATCTATACCGACACCTTTCTACAAAAAATGAAAAGGAAGAAAGGAAGAAAACACTTTTAAAAGCAGCATTGAAATCGGATGCCTTTGCTGGCCAAGTTCTCCTCAGTTAAACCTGTTCAGCATGACGTTCGCTTCCTCCCACAAAATGTGACTCCGGGCGGCAAGGCGCACAGCAGAAAAAGCAGAGAAGCGACTTCAACACACCGAAGGGAATCACCGGGGTTTCTCCCTTCTCCTCCTCCTCCTCCACCCCTTATATCGCCTTTACCATTTCTTCTGCCTCCCCATATAAACACGCGTCGCGGTTCGCACCCGCCCACCGACCTTGCCTGCCTGGCATCCCACCCATTTTGTCCGCAGAAAATCGCTTCTCCGGGGACGGTGAGGGGGAGAAGGCCGACGGCCGTCCCTCCTCCCCAACTCCCATTTTAAACATTTCGGGGCCCGCGGGTGGGGAAGGTACGGGAATGTCTTCCCGTCTCCCTCGGCAAAGGATTAGCATTCACGCTGATTCACCCCCTTTCCAGGCAAGGGCTGCAACTATCACACTCGCACCCGGAAGGTCAGTTACACAACCCGGGAACGGGCGAAAGGAGAGCCGCGAGAGACCCAGAGGCGGCCACGGTTCCCTCTCCCATCCACCACCAACTCCTTCCTCAACCGCAGCCAAGGCGGGAAGACGCTCGCGGACCACCACCACCACCCCGCCTCCCTCCCAGGCCCAACTCCCGGCCTCCCCGCGGCGGTACCCGCAAAGGAAGAGGTGCTGCTGCTGTCTCAGGAAAAGCCGGCGCGCTGAAGGAAGCGGCCGCAGGGAGGCCCGGAGAGCAATAAGCCGGGAGAGTCGCTGCCGCATCTCTGGGCCCTGCCTGCTGCCCCCGGGCCGGCCTACTTCCCCGGCCGGCCCCTCCCTTCACAGAAAACAGCGCCCAAGCCAGTTCTCCGGCCGGCGGTGGCGCCATTTTGCGCTCCCCGACGGAGGCCTGGAGGCGCTCGGAGGATCCTACCTGACGCCGAGAAGCGCTCCGCCCGAGGAGAGGAAAGAGAGCTGGCTCCGGGAAGAGCGGCGTGAGGTGCCGGCAGGAGCAACGACGAGAGGCGGCTTGCAGCCAAAGGGGTGCCCGGTGGCAATGTCCGGGCAGCGCCTGTTGCGGCGGCTGCAGTTAAGGAGCAAAGGGCCTCTGGACTGTACACCCTTCCTCCGGGGAGTGTGTTTGTGTGTGCGCGCGCGTATGTGTCTGTATATACATATATATATATATGTGTGTGTGTGTGTGTGTGTGTGTGTGTGTGTGTGTGTGTGTGCGCGCGCGTGTGTCTGTATATACATGTGTGTGTGTGTGTGTGTGTGTGTGTGTGTGTGTGTGTGTGTGCAAGGGGGAGAGCCAGCGCGCGATCCCGTTATGACTGCTACGAAGGCAGCCGCCGTTTGCACACCTTAAGTCCGAGTCACTTGATTTACTTCCGAGTAAAGCTATACATGCAAACACTAAGCCACCCTGGCACCCTCCCTATGCCCGCGAAACGCAAAAGGCGAGGACGCGGCGAGGCTCAAATGATCCAAGTTGCATCCGCAGAGCTACTCGAGGCGCAGCTAATCTAGAAACGGGCCCCGTGGACACCCGTCCCGATTGAGGAGCGTTAGCAGCTCGAGGGCCCCGATTTCAATCCTAGTTGCACATTTCCTTAATTTGGAAGAGGATTTACGGGGCCATAACATAATAGAGCTCAATAGCTTAGTATGATTTCCCATTCGTTTTTCTCCCGAGGTCCTGCACTACAACTGATGAGGGTGGGGAGAGACTCAATTCAATCCCACCTGGTGGGCTTCAGATGGGGACTGTTAATTAACTGGTGTAATTTTTTGTGGGAGGGGGGTGTTAGCTACTACTTCCTGGCCTCTTGATTCCTTCAACAACCCTGTGTAGTCTTAAGCAAGGTTAACTATCTCATTGGGTTTGAGCTGCTTAATTACATAGGGCTGATTTAATAAATGATAAGAGACGCTTCCTGGAAAATGAAATAAATGAAATGTAATAACTTAGAACATGAACTGCTACTGAGCATAAACTTCACAGGTTTGCAATTTCACACTATGATTACTAAACGCTTGGCTTGGAAATTTGTACAGCCAGCCTGAAAAATAAAAGCTGAGGTCAAGTTTCATGTTCACTTTTGTAGAAAACTAATGAAAACAATTAAGTGTATACTGTTTTCAAAGTATATTGGTATTCATAAAATGAGAACTCGAGTGAATCAAATACACAATTCATTAAACAATATGTTTCCAAAATATGTCAGACCCTTTGTCTCTAGTTATCTGGTCCTGAATTGCAGTTTGCTTTTTACAGAATTTGATTTGAGCACAGATGAATATTCAATCTAAGCCTAAGCAGCTGAACATATAGATAATGTCTCATGAAGAGCTAATGATGTTTCCACAAGACAATCGTGGAAGAATCAAGCAATTTACACAACCAATACCATAGAAAGGTTTTTAACACAGACCTAAAACTTTTTTTAACTTTATGCAAGACATTAAGAATTATTTTATTAATGAATTGAAGCTCATGAGCACAGTTGATTAAAAAAAAAGTTATAAATGTTGCGGTCTGCAGGGAACATCTCAGAAGCCTTAGGATATTTTGGATCTTTGCTGCCTCATAAAGGATTTTTCTCCATAGAGAATTAAAGCACTATCCATCCTTTGAGCTGGCACTGATTAATTCCAGTGTAAAACTGATGGTACCCATTGATTGTACCTACATGGCATGGGCCCGGGGTACTTGCAGGATCACCTCCTACTGGCCTCCCACCGCCCAGTGCGTTCACATAGGGCTGCCCTCCTCCAGGTGCCATTGGCCAGACAATGTCGGCTGGTGGTGCCCAGGATGAAGGCGTTCTCTGTGGCCACACCGACCCTCTGGATTGAATTACCCACTGAGCTCCGGACGGCCCCCGACCTCCGCTCTTTCCGCGGTGGCCTGAAGACATGGCTTTTTCAGCGAATCTCCTGATCTGCCGGGAGTTTTTAGTTTTAACTGTTGGGGGTTTTAATTGGATTATTTTAGCATTAATTTATTGTTTTGTTGTTTTATTATTGTGAGCTGCCCTGAGTCCTTCGGGAGAAGGGCGGCATATAAATATTAATAAAATAAAAATAAAATAAATCTCTATTTTGCTTCCAGTAATGGGAAATAAACCTGGGGGAAAGCAATAGGCCAGAAATAGTCTGAAAGAGGAGAGAGGCAGCCTCTCCTATGATTATGCAACTGACAAAGTCCTGGAGAAAAGAAAACTGAAGCTAAGCAGCTGCTGTGCTATTCTTACTTCATAGAACAGGAGAGAAGTGATAGAGACTGACCTTCCAAATTTTGTAAACACTGCAGTGAGACCAAATAAGGCTGCTATCTTTCAAAATAAGGATCTGCAATAACACCATGTCGGAATACAGTACTGTTAATATGGCACTAATATGTAGGAAGAGAAATAGCTCTGGTTGTGGCTAGGGATCAGAGGGGAGAAGGGTTCTCTACCTTTCAGCTTTTCAATGATACATGAGAATTAATGTAATCAAGAGGAAAAGGATTGTCAGGGCATGTTGTTATCACAACAAACTGCAAATACTGTAGACAGAGAGTGAGAAAGGAATGTACCTTAGAGACAGAAACCTAACTCTAGCAGCAAACAGCAGCCTTAGCCACCCAATCCCGAAGCTCCATTAATAGAAACAGGATATATGCTTTTATGAGATGTAATGGAAGGCTTGGATCTATAGGAACCTTACTTCTATCACTCTATTAAAGTCATTCAGAAACTGGGAACAATGTGTACTACTGGTATATCAGACTCTTATGTTAGGATGTCACTCCCATTGCAACAAATGGGAAGGAACTTCTATAAGGAAAAAGTGTACACTGAATGTATCTCATGTACAGTATTTTGTGGCTTCCTGATTACAAATTCTTTCAGGTATACCAGCTCAAGGTATCTGATTGAGAAGCAGGACAATTGTGGTTTATAATCTACAATGGCTGGTGTCATACAACAGGCTAAGCAAATATCAAAAAGCCACTTTAAGATTTAGTGCAATATGTGAATTCAGCAATGTACAAGAGATACCAGATACTGGTATCCTCATCAAAAGTTCACACAATGGATATTTTTTAAAGAATTAAAATTTATTCCCACATATTCTGTTTCCACAATAAATAATAGCAAAGCTCCAGAGCACTTTAGCTTTTTAATTTTCTTTTAATTTTCTTTTAATTTTCTATTACTTCATTTTGTGCTCCCACCAGCTCTTGCCTGCAGGCAAGTGTTACTTCAGGCAATGCACCATTGTTGCTATTTGTCATGCCATTGTTTGTATTCAGTCTGTGAGATCTTGCAGCAGCTAACTAGGTGGCCTGCTATTTCTTCAGCTTCTTTGCAGAGATGACATTTGTTTTCTATTGCTATCTTATCAATTCTAAATTTTCAATCATTATTATTTTAGACGTATTGGCTGTTCAATTCTAATATACAAAATATGCTCTTATTAAGTACAAAGGAAAACAATTTTGAATCTAGTATGGTCAAAGACTGAATACTAGGAGATAGTCCTATTTAAAGGATACTGCATCAGATTGGGGAACCATTTCTTAGCTGAAATGCAGTGAATCAGTTTGGAATATTTGAAAAATATCAGCGTGGATATTTTATCAATTTTCTTCACTATAAGGACAGCCAGCTGCTAACTGTGTGCAGGTACAGTATGTCTCACTTTATGTGTAATATATTATGCTTATATACTTTCACCTGAAGAGATTGTGATCTGAATCTGTCAATTGCCATTTAGTGCCATTGGGTTGGAAAGCTAATCAAATTACCTATTGATTCAGCTTCTTCTGAACAGTTTACAGGCTTTCCTTTGGAGTTTAGAGGTGGACATTTTTCAATAGGTAGAAATTCCTTGCTCCTGAACCTCTCACTCCTTTGTGCAAACAAGACCTTTCCACCATTTTCTTGTCCTTTCCATTTACTTTGATGTGGAACTTTACTGTTCCCCTGCAAAATGCCTATTTGAGATTTTCCACCCCATTGGCTTTTTTTCCCTTCCAGGAAAAAAAAAATGGGGAGAGAGCACCAATTGGCTTTCATTTTTATATGGACTCACTAGCTGGCTGGAAAGAGAGGTGGCCACCTTTGCAAGAGAAGTACATTAATTTGGATACCACTTTATCAGTGGTAGGATGAAGCCCAGCGGTGAAATCCAATTTTTTTTTACTACCGGTTCTATAGGTGTGGCTTGGTAAGCGTGGTGTGGCTTGGTGGGCATGGCTTGGTGGGCATGGCAGGCGAAGGATACTGCAAAATCTCCATTCCCATGCCACTCTGGGGCCAGCCAGAGGTGATATTTGCTGGTTCTCCGAACTGCTCAAAATTTCCGCTACCGGTTCTCCAGAACCTGTCAGAACCTGCTGGATTTCACCCCTGATGAAGCCCATTGCAGTGGCTCCAAGGATGTGCCCTTAGTTATATCAAAATAAATTAGTTACACTGGATAATATAAGTAGAAATGGTTTCTGAATGTTTACTTTGTCTTTTAAGCATTTCTATGCTTGTATAATTAGCTTATGTAACATGAGCGCCACATCAAGTTGATTAAATTTCAACAGGTAACATGCATCAGTGAAGAAAAACAACACATACCTTAAAGGTAACAATTAGTATTTAAGTAGGTCAACAGTTTGGATGGGCGCTGTGTGGGCAGAGAGTTCAACAGTGCTGAAAATATAATAATCGGGTACAATAATTTATTTTAATCGCTAAAAAAATTATTGGTGAAACACACACTCCCGGATGCAGTGCTTACTAAGCTATTGTAGAACAGGCATAACCCACAACCTGCATGATACATGAACATCCTCTGACCCATTTCATAAGTCCTCAGAGACCTGTCTTATGGCCACATGTGGTAATAAAATGGCAAGGAGAGGCACAAAGTAATAAAACCAAGTGCATCTTAGGCAAAACAAATTAACAGGCCTTATCCTGTAGCATACGTTATTACAAATGTTCCTTTGCTTTTTTAAAATAAAAATCCTATTAGTAGCATTCCTATGTTTTCTACCAATACGAGATGTAACTATTTGCAATTAAATATTTAATAATGTGTTCCATAAGGTCATCTTAAGGGATGGAAGGGAATGGGGATTTCTAGAAGATTGATGATTGCTTCGGCATCTGTTTTCCTTCCTGAGGTTCAATTTTGTTAAATGTACATAGAATTGGGTTTTTTTTCTATAAAGAATGCTAATCTGCCTTCCTTCATAAATACAAATATAGGAAAATATTTCTTTCACCGTGAAAGCAAATACTGAAAAATAAGCAAGGGGGGGAAGGCTTTTAATAGTTCAAAATGTAAGAATCCCAGTGTAAAATAAATAAAAAGAGCACATGCACAAAACTGTGAAAGATATGAGGGAATGAATAGAAGAGGGTTATGCAACAGCCATCACTAGTGATATCAACAACACACTCTCCAAAACTGAGGGGCGCAAAGAACTATAGAACATCTGCATGCTTTTTAAATTTGTATTTCTTACTTCTGAAGTTTAAGATATATTAATTTTATTGGAGGCTCTGGATATCTTCCTTCTTTTGCTTCCACTGGAAATAATTGGGAATTATTTAGGAATAATTATTATTTTGGAAAGTAATTGGGAATTATTTAGTAAAAAGTTAAAGGTTCTCCTCGCACATATGTGCTAGTCATTCCCAACTCTAGGGGGAGGTGCTCATCTCTGTTTCAAAGCCGAAGAGCCAGCGCTGTCCAAAGACGTCTCCATGGTCTTGTGGCCGGTATGACTAAACACCAAAGGCGCACGGAACGCTGTTACTTTCCCACCAAAGGTGGTCCATATTTTTCTACTTGCATTTTTTATGTGCTTTCGAACTGCTAGGTTGGCAGAAGCTGGGACAAGTAACAGGAGCACTAGGGATTTGAACCGCTGAACTGCCGACCTTTCAATCGACAAGCTCAGTGTCTTAGCCATTGCATCCCTGTAGGGAATTATATAATTATCTTTTAATTATAAAAGCACATCTTGAAGCCTCCAAAGAAAGCAACTAGGTCTGCTGACTGCCAAACCATGTTCTGTCGAATGTCTCTCCACTGTGCCAGATTGACTTTGAGAATGATCTTCAGCTTGTTCATTTGGTTTTGCTTAATTTCTGAAACAGTTCCTTTGGTCTTAGGCCTTCTTGAACAAATATAACAAGTTTTGCGCCAGTGCATATAGAGCATATAACAGCAATAGCAATAGCAATAGCACTTAGACTTATATACCACTTCACAGTCCTTTACAGCTCTCTCTAAATGGTTTTACAGAGTCAGCATATTGTCTTCAACAATGTGGCTCCTCATTTTACCCACCTCGGAAGGATGGAAGGCTGAGTCAACCTTAAGCCTGGTGAGATTCAAACTGCCAAATTGCAGCCAGCCAGATATAAGATGTATACATGTTTGTCTTTTTTCCCCATACCTTTTGAGATGTCAAGGATGATTCAGTTCCCCACAGATAAAAATGATTTAGTAAGAATGCGATTCATACACGTCAACAAACCCACACATCCTTCTCTTATTATGCTCCTAATGCTGTTCTTCTACCTTCTCCCGCATATAAGCTCCCATATTGGGAGAGGCTGCTATAATTAATAAACTAATTAATATTAAGAACTACGTCACTTAGATTTAAGTGCTCCAGATATATTTTCTGGCCAATCTGTATTCACACTGCATGGTTCTTTGGAATGTCATGTCTTTAGTCCTGAGTGTCTAGGGAGATTCTCTGTCATCCAAGTAATGGTTGTCCCAAAGGTCCTTTTTTTAAAAGGCAACTAGACTTTGTTTTTTCTTGAACACATTTTCCTTCTCATCCAGAGGTGAAATCCAAATTTTTTCCCTACCTGTTCTGTGGGCGTGGCTTGGTGCGCGTGGTAGGGGTAGGATATTACAAAATCTCCATTCCCACCCCACTCCAGAGGAAGGATACTACAAAATCTTCATTCCCTCCCCTCCTGAGGGAAGGATATTGCAAAATCTCCATTCCCACCCCATTCTGGGGCCAGCCAGAGGTGGTATTTGCCAGTTCTCCAAACGACTCAAAATTTCCGCTACTGGTTCTCCAGAACCTGTTAGAACCTTCTGGATTTCACCCCTGTTCTCATCCAAGAAGCTTCTTCAGTTCTGACTGAATCATGGAGGATGGAAGGATTTATATTCCTTGCAGTCATCTAGTTGTTAGCACTCTTTCTCAGAGTCGTTGAGTCCACTTCAGTCAGTTCTTCAGTCAGAACTGAAGAAGCTTCTTGGATGAGAAGCGAAATGTCTTAAAGGAAAAACAAAGTCCAGTTGCCTTTTGAAAAAAGCACCTTTGGGACTTTAGTCCTGAGGTGCAACAGTGTTGACTAAAAATTTATAGATGGATATTCAGCATTATATAAGATGGCTGGATCCTGGGCCTCCCCCCAAAAAAATCTGATGACAGATCTGATACTAATCAGAGTATTGGATTGCATTACTGATTTCAGTTATTCAGGTTCTCTGCTTGTCAAGTATTTTAAAAATCCATTCAACCTTCCAAAATGTAAATCCTTATAATTCCCTTTAAAGCAGGGGTGTCAAACTCATGGCGTCACGGCAGCATCATGTGACATATTGGGACTTTTTCCCCCCTTTGGTAAATCGGACCAGGCAGGGCCGGCATGTAACGCATCCGGCCTGCAGCCTGCGAGTTTGACAAGGACTTGTTTTTATATAAAACTAATCAAACAAGTTAAGCCAGGTTACTGAAAGTCCAAGCTTTCTGCTCAAACTGAGATGAGTAGGAAGGCTAGAGTAACCATCCTGAGTCATTTGGATAGTGAGATGGGTGGCATATAAATTTAACAAATAAATAAAATAAACTGCTCGGTGAAGCATCTCCAGCTGCATTATCCTGTTTTCTGTGTTCTTTAGCCCATCTTCTCATAAATGTACAGTACATCTGCAAAACAGGCACAGAAAGAAGATAAGGAAACTGTCCAGGAGCATGGATTTTAAAAAATAATTGTTCTTAACTGTAATAAAAAGAAAATATAGGAAGTCAAAATTGCAGCGGTGAAGAAGGATAATAGATGAGAGTTTCTATAGTATAACTAGAACATACTTTAGTTTTCTAGTCTGGTACCAGATGAATTTCTACTGAGGCCCCCCAGCCAAGGCTGCCACCTAATCTACAAACAAGCTGTGAGTCAGGAGTATCTACAAATCATACACCAACTTATTAAACATCTCTCTGGTACTTAGTGGGGTCAAAAACCCAGATCCATTTTGTCTTGCTGGAATTCTGGCAGAAGCAGTTCCAGACCTTCACAGCCTCCAGACACTAGCTAATCACCTGAACGGCATTGCCTGATGAGGGAGGAATGAAAATGTGCAGCTGAGTAACTAATGATATTACTTCCTGTGCCCCCAAATGACTTTGCACAGTAGACTTTACTTGACTTTCATGTAGACTTTAAAAAGGACCAGTAAGAGACCTGAACTCCGAGGTACCCCACACAAGTTGGACAAAGCTGATTTTCTCTCCTGTAGCCCCTCTAGATATACCAGACCCAAGAAATCAACTCCACAGGGAAAGCTAAACTATTTTTTGTTGAGACTGGCTACAATAGCAGAGTCTTGCATGTCTGATTGTACTGTCCCTTCTCCTCCTTACTCTCCAGTGAATTAGGGAGGTACTGTATCTATCTGAACCATTTCCAAACGTTATTTCATTGTTCTAGGCTTAAAAAATATCTACCTCTTTTACCTAGTCCTAGGCAATGGTTCCTGCATATTTCTATCAAGGTCATCTTTCTTACTGTCTACACACCCCAGCATCAAATGAAACTGGCCATGAAGGGAGAAAAATCACTGCAAAACAGTGTCCAGCATTCCCAACAGCTGAAGCTGATACTATGCTGATGGTATCAAAAATCACCAAGAGATCCAAAAAGGCCAGGACAGGCATCAACCCCGCACTAAGCCTTCCAGAGGTCATCCACAAGCCAACCATCCACTTCAGTACTATAACCCAGCCTGAATACTAACCAAAAAGAGATGAGAATACCCTTCAGATTTGCTTAAATGGATTACAATCACACTAACTACTGATACTTTTAAAATAACCACCAGATAAGAACAATCAGGACATAATAAATTCTGGCTCTTCTACAAATAACTTTATTTTAAAAAATACTGTGTGTCTGAAGTATCAGTTTGAAGATGTTGAACTGTTTATAGCCGTGATGGCGAACCTATGGCACACGTGCCACAGGTGGCATGCAGAGCCATATCTGTGTGCACACAAGCATTGCCCTAGCTCAGCTCCAGCTCACATGCGTGTGCCAGCCAGCTAATTTTCTGGCCTTCCGGGCCCACCGGAAGTCGGGAAACGGGCCGTTTCTAGCCTCTGGAGGGCTTCCGGGGGGCTGGAGAAGGTCATTTTCGCCCTCCCTAGGCTCCAAGAAAGCCTCTGGAGGCTGGGGAGGGCAAAAAACAGTCCTACTGGGCCCACTGTGACATCGCATACCAAAAGCGGGGGGAGTGCGGGGGAGCGCGTGCAGGTGCGGGGCACATTGAATTATGGGTGTGGGCACGTGTGCACACAACCCCCCCCCACACTCCCCCTGCTTTTGGCACGCGATGGAAAAAAGGTTAGCCATCACTGGTTTATAGAGTGCTGAACTGTTTATAGAGTGCAGTTTTGGGGTTTGTTTTAATAAGCTGCCTCTACACCCAGGTGATTACTGATTTGCATCATTTGCTGCTGTTTGTCATCCACCCATGTCTGTTGCAGCAAACTTCAACAGCCTTTGCCCAATAACTGTGAGCCTCGGTCAGTTTCAGCAAGACAAAGGATCTATATTAATATTCTATTAAACGGATTCAGAAAGCAAGAGTGGGGAGGAATATGCATTTTAATTAAGCGAGCCGTATACTTTCTGCCCTGAGCTCATTTTGCATACAGTAGCAGTCATGCAGGTGAACGTACAGAACTAAAACATACAAGAGGCCCAAACAACGTTGATCAGAGCCAGCCTATAGAACAGAGCAGAAATCACCAGTAAGTCAGGTGAAAACTCGTGTATGTTACCACATCTACATTTCCAGGGGATCTGGTGTAACTCACCTGTGTGGGTAGGCCTCTGTTGGTACTCACTAATAAATTCCTCTCTCATGTCACACCTCTTTGCCTGATCCTGTTGTCTTCTATGCACATGTTTATGTGTGATGCATGGGAGGGAATGAGAATGAGAGTTTTTTTTATCGTGTTCACACACTATTTATATTAAACTTGGGAATTAATATTGGGAGGGGAAGGGCAATAATATCTGTATATATAAATAGTTAAATAATTAAAGTTATTAAAAGTGATATTAAAATTCAGTGAATGGGCTCCTGTAGTAATATACCTACACTTGAAATATGTTTATAATTATATAAATTGCATAAATTATATCAGGGGTGAAATGCTCCCGGTTCGGATCGGATTGCCCGATTCAGTAGTGATGGAGGTGGGTGGTTCGGAGAACTGGTAGCAAAAATCCCGCCCCATGCCCAGCTGAGCCGCACAATCATCAGAGGCTTTTTTGTTACTTTTAAGAGCATTTTTTTCTACAACTTCTTCGGCTGAAAAAATACTTTTAAAAGTAAAAAAAAAAGCCTCTGATGATCGTGCGGCTCAGCTGGGATCATCAAAGCCTTTTAAAAGAAAAAAACCCTTTTTTTCTTTTAAATGCCTCTGATGATCCAAGCTGAGTTGCCTGATCGCTAGAGGCATTTAAAAGAAAAAAAGTCTCTGCCGTTCAGGCAACTCAGCTGGGATCATCAGAGCCTTTTGAAAGCATTTTTTTACAACCTCTTCGCTGAAGAGGTTGTAGAAAAAATGATTTTAAAAGTAAAAAAAAAAAAAATGGCCACGCCCACCCAGTCACATTACCCACCACCACCACCAAGCCACGCCCACAGAATTGGTAGTAACAAATTTTAGATTTCACCCCTGAATTATATATATTATGTCAATATTCCTGAACCGGGCAGGGGGTTGCAGCAAATTACCTCCTACGATTCAATTATCAAAGGAGAAAAAATTATCCTTTTGCAAATAGATTTCCAGCATGCTTTTCAAAGGCTGATGAATCTTGCTTTAATGAAAATTGCACCACGCCTCTGCTATTAGAGTATAAGGCAGGCTGAAGCAATAACTCATGGTGGCATTCCAGCGGAAACAAAACAGAACAAAGTCTTATAAATGCATGTATAAATTAGTTCCAAGTTCTAGTAATATAGTCGCTTACTTTATTTCTTGTAAACTATTTGATTCATGACATGGACACCTTCCACGCCAAAAACTTACATTTATAGCTACACCAAGAAACTACATCATAAAAATACAATAAACATTGTAATTTTTCCATGCAGGTAATTTTTCAATCATGTGCCTTTGCGCAACTGTGAGTTGTGTGCCAGTTACCCGCTTTCCTGAATCAACAATTCTTGCTCACAGCCACTCACGCCTTAGTCATCTCCCATCTTGGTTATTGCAATGCATTCTACATGGGGCTACCCTTTAAAAGTACCTGGAAACTTCAGTTGGTTCAAATACAGCAGCACAGATAACTTTGTGAAAGCCTAGTGTTCATGTGAGAAAGCTCATGTGTTATCTGTCCTGCGGGAGTAGCATTGGCTGCTAATTTGCTTCTGCATCCATTTCAAGATGCTGGTTGTTACCTTCAAAGCCTACATGGCTTAGGACCAGGTTATCTGAAGGCCCATCTTTTCCCGCTCACAACTCCCAAATCCACCAGAGTAGGGAGATGCTACAAGTCCCCTAAGGAGGTTCATTTAGCACAGACTTGAGCAATTTACAGCCTGCAGGCCACATTTGGCTTGTGGGCGGTCCCAGTCTGGCACACAATGTCAGTAGTGAGTGTCAGTGGCAGCATGAGGGGGACCGGGGACATTGATGCACATTGGTGGCATGGGCAGGGCAGCATCAGGGGGATGGGCAGCAGTGTCCCAGTTTCTCATGTGGCCTCTTGGGAAAATTAATTGCCTCCCCCCCAAAGGGTCTTCTCCACGGTGATTTCCCTCTCGGTGGAACATCATCCCAAAGGAGATAAAATTGGGCCCCAATCTTGCATTCTTTTGCAAGGCCCAGAAGACCTGTTCATTATATTTGTATTGGGTTTTTATCCTTGTAAGCTGCTCAGAGTCATTGAGAATGAGTTGGATGGCCATATACCTAAATTTTTATAAATAAAATAAAAAAAAGTAAAAAAAAAAGTAAAATAAATTAAAATAACATATGGTTCAGAATACAACATAGCCATTAGAGTCGTGATGGTGAACCTATGGCACGTGTGTAGGTGTGGGATTCAGTCTGTTTGGACTAGTTCAGGTGAACTGGATGCTAATTTTACATCTGGTTCGCTGAACTGGTAGTTGCAAGGACTGGCTGGCCCACCCACCCACCCAACCCTTCCCCTCCCAGGAGTCTCTACGCAGCCCGTTTTGGATGCCAGGTAAGTGCAGTGCCCACACGGCTTTGCTGGCTGAGGAATTCTGGGAGTTGAAGTCCACAAGTCGTAAAGTTGCCAAGGTTGGAGACCCCTGCTCTATAACGTGCATTAGAAAGATTCCCATGGCTATAAGACCTGGGTTAGAAAGATTCCTATCTGCTTTTTCCCCCGATGGTCATTGGCCAGCCCTTTTTCTGCTTTGTCTTCCGCGAGTGAGGAATAAATGAATGAATGATTGAATAAATGAATAAATAAATAAATAATAATAATAAAAAAAAGCAAGACGCTTCGGACACCTATTTTTTATACAGGTCTATCTTATCAGCACAATCCCTTACGTCGCCTAGTGATGATGTCATCAACCCCCGCAGGCTCCCATGCATATTTAAAAAAAAAAAGTCCCATGGACCTCTGCGAACCTCGTAGCTTCCCGCCGATTGGCTGACACGCCGCGCGAGCTATTCAAAGTGGTCGGCTTCGCTCTTGGCGCGCTCCTCCCGCGGGGGTGAGAGGGGGGAAAAGATTATCTGAAGCGGTTTCCTCTTTTTCTTTCTCTCTCTCTCTCTCTCTCTCGTCTCTCGAAGGGATCCCTTCGGGAGTGCGGATGCTTCAGACGTGCCCCGCGCGCTGTGGGTGAAGCGCCGGTTCCCTCCCCAGCTTGCTTCTGTCCCTTGTCCCCAGCTCTCGCCTTCCGAACTGATCCCGGGACGAACCGACGATGAGTTCGTTCGCCGGCGCCAAGAAAGAGGACAAAGGCAAGAACATCCAGGTGGTGGTGAGGTGCAGGTAAGTCCTGACGAGGCACCATAGCATCCTCAACCCTTCGCTTCGGTCCTCCTTCCTCCCTCCCAAAAACCTCCCTCTCGGTTTTTGATCAGGATTAACCTCCGGGCTATTCCTGCAGCCGTGGATATTTTCTTTACTTGGCCTGGATTCGGCTTGGATCGCGTTGAAGGAAGGACGAGCATCTTGCTCCTCGAAAGAGTCAAGAGTCGGGATGGAGGAATCGCGCTCCCGAGGGTGGGTGGGTGCGTCAGCTATGCTGTCAAGATGAGCCAATCTTGGATCTAGTTCCTCCCCGGTCGTAACAATCGAAATGCCGCTTGTTGAAAGAGAATGGAATGGGAAATGGAATAGGAATAGGAATAGGAATAGGAATAGGAATAGGAATAGGAATAGGAATAGGAATAGGAATAGGAATAGGAATAGGAATGGAATAGGGATAGAATAGAATGGAATGGAATAGGAATAGGAATAGGAATAGGAATAGGAATAGGAATAGGAATAGGAATGGAATTAGGAATAGAAATAGGAATAGGAATAGGAATAGGAATAGAATTGGAATTAGGAATAGGAATAGGAATAGGAATAGAAATAGAATTAGGAATAGAATAGAATAGAATTGGAAATGGAATTGGAATTGGAATAGGAATGGAATTAGGAATAGGAATAGAATAGAAATGGAATAGGAATGGAATAGGAATAGAATAGAATAGAATTGGAAATGGAATAGGAATGGAATTAGGAATAGAATAGGAATAGAAATGGAATAGGAATGGAATTAGGAATAGGAATAGAATAGAAATAGAAATAGAATTAGGAATAGAATAGAATTGGAATTGGAATAGGAATGGAATTAGGAATAGGAATGGAATAGGAATAGGAATAGAATAGGAATAGAATTAGGAATAGAATAGAATAGAAATGGAATAGGAATGGAATTAGGAATAGGAATAGAATAGAATAGAATAGAATAGAATAGAATAGAATAGGAAGGGACCTTGGAGGTCTTCTAGTCCAGCCCCCCCCCCCCCCGCTCAAGCAGGAGAACCTATACCATTTTAGATAAGTGGTTATCTAGACTCCTTAAAAACATCCAGTGATGGATGGAGCGCCCACGATTTCTGCAGACAAGTTTGAGTAGGAGTAAAGTCCCCTTAGTTACCAGGTGTTCTTGAACAATAGTTCTACCCACAGTGTTCATTACCCTTCAGGAAGTACCTTCCATTGGAAACATAATAGGGTGTATTCATCATTAAGTACCGTATATTCCTAAGCTTCACTAAAGCAGGGGAGTAAAGCCCTATTATCATGCATCTTGAACTATGGTTCCATGTAGAGTATGTATTCAGAGTACCTTCCATTGGAAACAATAGCACTTAATTCACCATTAAGTGTAGTCTTCAGCTTCCCAAAGGTGGGATTTTATTTATTTTTTAGTTTTTTTATTAGAGTTATGAAGGCAGCGGAATCAGTCTGGGGAGAACATCTTTAGCTTGACAAAAGATTATTGAGCAGACATAATTGTCCTGCTATGTATGGACTGAGGTTATTTCATGTACTGGTGCATGTCTTCTTTATTTGGATGTATTTGAATTGGGACCAATGACAGACTCCTTTTTACCCTCACGCTCTATAAAGATGTAAAAAGCTAAGGTAATAGTTGTTGAAGACTCTAATTAAAAAAAAAGCACAGTAGTATTTAGGCTTTTTTAAAAAAATGATATGGTAAATGCTTGAGCTGGAAAGTTTTGTAATGATTATATCATTGACTACATTACAGGATGGGCAAACAATTATCACATTTAGGTGGCTGCCAATCAGTAGATATTCTCTAGGTAACCTACTGAGCAGACTAACAATACAAAATATAAAAATCAGTATAATCTAATATGGGTAAAGATCTGTTTTAAGAGTCTCAAATCATATCCATGTCTTTGGGCTAAAACAAGAGCCTAATTAATTTGCTGCATTTGGGGGGCACTGGTATGAGACTAAAGCTTGAATCTGAAGAGAATTTATGTGGAGTTATGCAATATGAAGTGTAAGATCTTTGTTGTGATGTGATTTTTGCTGATATTGATATAAAACTTTCCAGCTCAAGCATTGTACCATATAATTTTTTTAAAAACGTAAATGGTACATATATTTTAAATGAACAGATTTTGGTTAACTGAGTCTTTGATGAACCATGCCAAAGAATTATTTTTATGCCATGATTGTATCATGAAGTACAAAATCAAAGTGGTTGTAGTATGTTCTGTGGGCAGAATTGAAGTAATTACAGCTATGCTTTTTCTTTGAAATTAATTGGTGGATGTGTCATCTATCTTTTGAAGGTTATTAATGTTATGATAACATCCAAAATGGCCAGATATGTTAATTTTTTGGCTCAGGCAGTGAAGATAGTTGCCATCTATAAATTGATCCTAATTTCAAATGGCTCATATGTAAGGATTTTCAAAATCTAAAAATCTGTGTTTCAGCTCCATTACTTTGCATCATGGAAATCCTAAGTGTCTTTCACTGCTGTTGTTTGACAATAGTTTTGGGTGGGTTTTATCTGTAAAGAATATTTAATGGTATCGACCCCTTGCCATCCACATTATTGTGCCTTTATAGCATCAAATGTAAAAATGTAACTAATGCTTCAGTATACAGAAAGTTATATGCTGTTTCATGGTGGTTCCAGATAAATCCCATGTAACATCACTAGATCTGTTCATTCTGAATTTTGGGGCCAAGATATATTTGTTTCTTATATTTGTAATGATTCAGTCTTGTGTTGATACTTTGTGATTTGATGGCTTCATGTGGATCCCATCTAAAAAATAAGAGCTGCTCTGTCAATCTATGCCTTAGATGTGAAATTTCATACAGTGATGATTGGTTCCTTGACTGAATACAGGTAGTCCTCGATTTACGGCCACAATTGAGTCCAAAATTTATGTTAAGTGAGACATTTATTAATTGAGTTTTGCCACATTTTATGCCTTTTCTTGCCACGTTTGTTAAGTGAATCCCTGTAGTTGTTAAATTAGTAACACAGTTATTAAGTGAATCTGGCTTCTCCATTGACTTTGCTTGTCAGAAGATTGCAAAAAGTGATCACATGATCCCAGGACACTGCAACCGTCATATATGTGAGTCAGTTGTCAAACATCTGAATGTAAATCTCGTGATCATGGGAATGCGCTATGGTTATAAGTGTGACAAATGGTCATAAGTCACTTTTTTTACCGCTGTTGTAACTTTGAACGGTCACTAAATGAACTTTTGTAAGTCGAGGACTGCCTGTAGTTCAAACTGAAGATTTTTGTGATTTGATGAAGTTTCAGATGGATTATGTATAAAACCTATCCTCAGATCCATGACGATCCATATTGTACAGGAACAATATCGGAACAAATAAAGCCCAGTGTGGTATAGTGGTTATGATGTTATACTAGGATCCTGTTCAGTTCCATCTTCAAGCAGGAATACTAGATTCCAGGTTTTGGAATCTTATGGTACTGCATGCATTTCAATTAAACTTAACTCAAAAACAAAGGAAACCGGCTTATAAGCCTTGTGCTGATTTGAAACTAGGCTTAAACAACTTACTTCAAATAACATATGGGAAACTGTTTTTAAAGGCCCTTCAATGTATCTGAGCGCAAAGCTAATTCCTACTCTATAGTGGAATGTGACAGTGGCAAAAAAGAAGTTATTGTTCGCACTGGAGGAATGGCTGATAAAACAAGGAAGACCTATACATTTGATATGGTAAGTCTTACTTATTGCTTAGTAGGAATGTTTAGGGCCCTTTCCCCCCAGTTTGGCAGTTTAGGAGCATCATGTTTACAATTTCCAGTAGCTACACTTGCATAAAAGGCTAAGGCAAAAATGAACCATAGATACTAAGGGGTGATCAATAAAGACGTCGTTTCCATGTTCAAGCCCTGGCACCTTCACTAACAAGGAGCAAGCAGTGAGCAGTCAAAAAGACGTGCTGAAAGCCCGAGGAATTGTTAGGAGTAGAAACTCATGCTAGTTTGGCATTGAATATATTATCAAGCTAGGGTTCAATGTTATGTTTATAGCCTCAAGCTCTTCCTGTTACCATTTTGAGTAACTGGAGCTTTCCGATTAGAATTTCCTTTTCATTTTAAAGGATTAAAGACAAGCCAGACTCCTTGATGTGTCTCAATTGGTAATATGTGAAAGGATGCACTTCAACTGAGATTTCCCTTCATCTCAGTTCTGACCCTATTAAATAGCTTACAAATTGAACAGTAACTTGCATCTTATGTATACAAAAGATATAACAGGGGAGGTCTCTTTTAGAATAAATATCAAATATGTGTTATAAGAAAGATTTTTATTAGAAAAACAGAAAGAAAAAAAACTGTACATGTTGATATAATTTCACATAAAGCTCAATATAGCAATCTTTATCCGAAACAGAAGTTTGGATTTCAATCAGTGCTGAAATCCAGCCGGATCTATCCGGCTTGCACAATCCAGTAGGGCTGGCGGTGGGAGGTTCTGCCCACTTGCCCAGACATCATTATGTCCCGTTTTTGACCCTCTGTGCATGTGCAGAAGCCTCTGCGCATGTGTGGAGGAGGCGTGCATGAGCGTAGCGCGCGCGCTCACTCACATTTGCAATCCAGTAGCGAAGGTAAGTGCATTTCACCCCTGATTTCCATGCAAATGTAGAGTTAGTTGCAGAGATAATGAGGAACATCTTGGTAGCATCAGAAAGATGTATTGAAAGACAATATTATTGGAATTGAAGACCAGTAAAGGGAGAATTCTTAGAGGAGGCCAACTTTTTTAAATTGTGAAATGTATTCAGTTTCTGACATCAGTGGCCCATATAATTAAATGGATTACCCATTTTCTTAATAATTCTGAACTTAAAAGAGTTTCCCTGTTTGGACTTGGCAACTTTAAGACTTGTGGACTTCAACTCCCAGAGTTCCTCAGCCAGCTAGAGGTTAGTGTGTGAGGTTGCTCACTCTTGTTATAAAGTACAATTTGTAAAATACGGATCAGTTAATGCATTATACTAAACCCAACCCAGACAAGCCACCTTAAAGCTTAGTGGAATGGGTAAACAAAGCACGTGTTAAAATACCGTATTTTCCGGCGTATAAGACGACTTTTTAACACATGAAAATCTTCTCAAAAGTCGGGGGTCGTCTTATACGCCGGGTGTCATTCTCCTGTAACAAAATGGCTCTGACCATCCCAGCTGAGTTGCCTGCTAATCAGGCAACTCAGTTGGGATCGCCAGAGCCATGTAAAAGGAAAAAAGTTTTCCCCCTCCAGCTTGCTTACTTTAGCTGCTAGTTGCAACGCTTGCCTTGCTTTGCTTGCCTGAATCCATTCCATCAGCAAGCAACTCCCTGCCTGCAATCAAGCAATTCTGGGAGTTGTGGACTTCAACTCCCAGAATTCCTCAGCCAGCAAAGGAAAGCTGGCTGAGGAATTCTGGGAGTTGAAGTCTACAAGTCTTAAAGTTGCCAAGGTTGGAGACCCCTGTTCTATTGGGTAAGTTTTTTCCCCTTTGGGAGCTTTAAAAAAATAGTTAATTGGGGTTTTTAACCATTTAAAGTTTAGGAAGTTTTAAATTTAGCTTTCATATAAAAATAAAAATAAAATAATATTTGTGCAGCTTTCTGAGATTTAGTGTGTTTCTGTAGTGTTTCACTCTAACTACACAAACACACAAAATCTCACAAAGCTATATGTGGAATTTTGTGTGTGTAAAGTGTGAAAGTTGTTTTTTTGGGCTTTTTGTGACTGTGTGAGGTTCCTGCTTGTTGCAGGGGCCATTTTGGGTCTAGCACAGCTGCTTTTACACTGTGGGTGAGCCAGTTGATGTTTTTTAATTTTTATTTGGTGTGCGTTGGAAGAGGGGTAGTCTTATACGGCGAGTATAGCCCAAACCCTATATTTTAACAGGAAAAGTCGGGGGTCGTCTTATATGCCCAGTCGTCTTATACGCCGGAAAATACGGTATAACTTTTGTGTCTGAACAATGCAACTATTGTGTCTGAACTTCTCTCTAAGGAAACTTCTGAATTATATTCATTTTGCAAAGTTTTAATCTGGTACGTTAGATTATTCCAATTCGGGTAGGAGATAGTGTGACTTCAGTCCATTTTTATGTCTGGTCTCAAGGTAAAAACAGTTTCTTTTATTCAATAAAACAGGTTTTTGGAGCCCAGGCCAAACAGATTGATGTGTACCGGTCTGTTGTATATCCAATTTTGGATGAAGTACTTATGGGCTATAACTGCACTGTCTTTGCGTGAGTATTGTGTTTATTTTTTGTTGTATTCTAAAATATATTATTGAAGCTAATTTTTCAAATTCCTTTATACAGTTATGGTCAAACCGGTACAGGAAAGACCTTCACTATGGAAGGGGAGCGATCACCTAATGAAGAATATACGTGGGAAGAGGTAAAAACATTTTAGTCCCTTCCAAGTATAATGCCGACACATTCTTACGTGCTAACAGCTACCTCAAATCCCTGATTTCTTTGAGTATCTGCTCATACTTATTTGCTAACATTCTAAGGCTGAATTCCTGGATTCTAAATCGAGTCAGTTAATACATGTGATATTATTTTTCTATAGGATCCACTTGCAGGTGTAATTCCACGTACCTTGCATCAAATTTTTGAAAAACTGGCAGAGAATGGTACAGAATTTTCTGTGAAAGTTTCTTTGTTGGAAATCTATAATGAGGAGCTGTTTGATCTTCTGAGTCCAACTCCAGATGTTGGGGAAAGGTTGCAACTGTTTGATGACCCACGTAACAAGGTAAAAAAAAAAAAGCATATGTGTCTCTTCCTTCAAGGTTATGAACTTCTGAATTAGAATGTGTAACTTCAACATTTTGCTTTTGACAGAGAGGTGTAATAATCAAGGGCTTAGAAGAAATTACTGTACATAACAAGGATGAAGTCTATCAAATCCTAGAAAGAGGAGCAGCAAAAAGAACCACAGCTGCTACTTACATGAATCAGTATTCCAGGTAAAGAAACAAAATATTTTAGAAAGCCTCAACAGCAGTTTTTACATAAGCAGAAGTAAAGCAGAAAATCACAGTTGTTTTGCCATTGTTAGGCAATCATTTGCTTAGTGTCATTCAAATATTGCAGGATACAAATTCAGTAAGAATGATACAGAACCTTTGGAACTATTTCAGCTGCAAATAGTGGTGTTCATTACTGTGACCTCCTAAGACTCTGTTATCTCAATTTATAGCAGGTCCCATTCAGTGTTTTCCATCACATTGCACATGAAAGAAACAACAACAGATGGAGAAGAGCTTGTGAAAATTGGAAAGCTAAACTTGGTGAGTTTCAACACATGGTATCGCACCACATCAGATTATGCTCAATAATACAGAGATGGCAGAAGATCAGATCGTGTTATTTTGGCCACTGTCTGAAGGGAAGTTACATTGCAATAGTAAACAGACTGTCACAAAACCAAGAAATGGATTTGTTGTGATTTTAAAAATGCTAGTGGGTGTCCTGCCCTTTAGGACGATAGAGAGAACAGGTCTTTTCATTTGAATTCCATTTTTGGAGATTTGACATTTTAATCCCATATTCTGTATCATCAGATTTCTGCCTAGTAATGCAGGCACCTTTTCCTCTTACCTCATGGTGTAATTGAGGGCTTGTTGGGTTTGTAATTCTCCAACTGTTGACTGCATATCATAGCATCCTAAACTATGGGCCACATTACCTATATTTGTTGGGAATTGTAAATCCAAATACCCTCAGATGTAGTTGTGTTGATTTTCAGCTGGTTAGTAGTTAGCAGTAATCGTTGGTTACCAAGGCTGAATATAATTTATAGACCTCTCCTTGTGACTATACATACTGATTGTGACTCAGACAAGTTGTTTTTTTATTTATAGGTTGATCTGGCAGGGAGTGAGAACATAGGTCGTTCTGGAGCAGTTGACAAAAGAGCTCGTGAAGCTGGAAATATCAATCAGTCTCTGTTGACGCTGGGTAGAGTTATTACTGCCCTTGTTGAAAGAACTCCACATGTTCCATACAGAGAATCAAAACTTACCAGAATCCTACAGGACTCTCTCGGAGGACGCACAAAAACATGTATAATTGCAACTGTTTCTCCTGCGTCAATCAATCTTGAGGTAAGGTGTTTTCTTTCAGGTAATGTGTTATGAGTGACATCTGTCGGACTTCCAGATGAAATTACATTTAGAAATTTATAAGATTTAATAAGCATTATGAGAAGACAGATCTCTAGAGAATAATTTGAACAAGTGGAAGGCGAAAGAAGAGAACAATCAGCACTAAGATGGGTGGATTCAATTACAGCAGGGATGGCTGTACCATTGGAAGACTTGATGGGACAAGTTGGGGACAGCCTATCTTGGAGAAAATCTATCATTTTGCTTGCAAGGGTTAAAACTGTCTTGATGGGACATAATGATAAAAAAGTCAATAAAAATTCTATTAGTGGGGTCCTGATCTATTCTGGTTTATAGTATTATTATTAAATTTTCTGCACATCTCACTGTCGGGCAGTTCTGAGCAGCTTAAAACAGTAAAACGTAAGATTATAAAAAATGTAAATAAAACAATAATAAAACAGTGAAGCAATAAAAATAAATGATGAGAACACAGCAATTCTGAGTTATATGCCATCTTTCAGAACAGTGTTTTCCCAGGGCAGAAAAAGAGTTGGTAGAATGCTTTGTAAATCACAATAAATGCCATTTCTCTATAGAGAAACCCAGCAAGATATTTCTGAAGTGAACTTCCTTGTATTTTTCAACAATTCATTTTTCTTTTATACAGAAGTGGCTACAAAAAGATGACTCGCTCAGCATTTTTTACTTTTAAAAGGATTTAAAATTAATTCTATTTTCACATATTTTTAATTTATTTTGTCTTTTGTACCACAGGAAACTCTGAGTACTCTAGAGTATGCTCACAGGGCAAAGAATATCATGAATAAGCCTGAAGTGAATCAGAAACTCACAAAGCGGGCCCTCATTAAGGTTCAGTATGCCTTCATTAAGTATAAATGCTTTCTAAATTTTCCCTGCTGCCTTGCAGTGTGAACGCATGATAGTCAATTGGATTTTTTTAACTGGCCAGGCCAAAAATATAAGTTTATGGAATTTATGGATTCCAGATGCTTCAGAAGATACATTCCACCATTGTGCTGATATTTTTCACAGGAATATACCGAAGAGATTGAACGCTTAAAACGAGACCTTACTGCAGCTCGAGAGAAAAATGGTGTCTATATTTCTCTGGAAAATTATGAGTGAGTACTTGGTTCTCCACAAAGACTGGCAGCTTAGTTACCCTAAGCTAAACATGACCAATTTTACAATCAATTTTATAAAATAAAAATAAAAATAAGCACCATCTCTCCCCAGTCAGGCAAGATCACGCACTGTTGTGTTTCCTTTGTAGGAATCTGGTAGAGCGACAGGATGTTGCTCAAATGTCACATTTGAGAGAACGTCCTTTGCCTCATACATCATTATTGTTCCAAAGCAAGCCTAGCTAGCATTTCTTATTGAAAAAACTTGGATGATGCTAATCAGGGCCACTTTCAGAAGAGTAGAGCAACATTCCATTATGAGCAGATTTCTAAAAAATAATTCCTTCAGTAACATAAGCTTAGGTAGTGAGTTGTCTATTGAGAAATGAGGTTCTAACATTTTGGAGGAAAACCCTGAGGTATATTGAAATACAGTAATTTTTTTTTTTATTATTATTATTATTATTTTTTTTTTGGAAAGTGAGGGAAATCCCCAGTCATTGTGAGTTAAGATACTTGGTGACTATAGAATACTGAATATTATTTGGAAAAGAAAGGAAAGTCAAAGGTTCAAATGTAATGGAATTCCCCAGAGCATAATTTGATAGCAAGCTAATTGGGTTTTAAACCTTTTGGATGTCCAGATAAAAACCAGAATATATACTGGTTGATCCCACTTATTCCCTCTTTAATGAACTGAGGTGAGGAGCAACAAAATAAGGTTTTAAGCATGGTCACTCAGAGTCAGAAGGGAAGTGGCGACATGATTAGATAAAATCTGATATTTGGAAAAGGAAAAAATATCTGGATGACGGAATGTGGCAACATGAATAACTATAGAATTTTGAACATAACTGAAACAAAGGATAGAAATGGGGGAATAAGTTGACTGTTTGATAAGTCTCTTGGCTCAAAGCATCTTCAGGTATAACTAATATACTGCAAGATTTATCAATTAAACTGAAAAGAAATTCCCCTTTATAGAAGGCCTGCTAAAAACAGAATACAGCTCCTAGCTCAATTGTTAAGAGGTAAGTTATAGGATCATTTACACTTGTATAATATCATTGACTTTAGTGTAAATGGTCAATTCTGTTTATTGTGAACTGCTTTTAGATTTTTAATAAGCAGTAGCTAATGTGTTAAATGAATAGCAATAAGATAAATTCATAGTTCAGGCAGAAATGGCTATCAAAAGTTAGCAATATGAAGAATTTTCAAGCATCAAGCATGCTTGAAAAACAAGAGAACGATCTAGTGATCAGAAATGAACAGCTATTTTCTCCTATTTGCTCTTAAAATTATTTCATTGTTTGGCTCGGAATTAATAAGACTACATCATTGTTAACATTAACTGACCTTTTTTAGTGCTCTTCATGGGAAAATGACAATTCAAGAAGAGCAAATTGCAGACTATACTGAGAAAATCACAGCCATGGAGGAAGAATTGAAAAAAGTAAGTGAACCCAGTACATTTCTCTTCTCGTTTGGGATGATTTTCAGATGGTTAGGGAGCTCTAGCATACTCAACTTTTCACAAAACTAATAATGTGAAAATCTTCCAGTTGTAGATGAATTTCTTCAGTGGCTTTCCTTTCACAAGAGCCAATGATTTAACCTTTGTTGCCAGTTCTGTCACCTTACTAAATGTTCCTCTATAGTAGGTATCACAGGGTCTTTCCAGTGCTGAGCATATAGTCGTGCCACCGTTAGATATAAAAGTAAAACGTTGTGTGATTTTTCCAGCACTTTATCCATTAAAGCCTACCATTAACTCTTTGGTCTGAACTGTATATTAATTTTCAAAATTATTTGAATTAAATTATTAATTTCAATCCAATATCACTTAATTTTTTTTTGTAGGTCTACCAGTTTGAAAGTCATTACCAAGTAGAAACAATACAATTAACAGAAATATGAAATAGGGGGTGGTAATTAAGATGGAACATTGCTTCAAGCAGCTGTAGTACCTTTAAAAAAACATGCCAGCAGTCAGAAAAACTACTACAGGTAGTCCTCAATTTACAACAGTTTATTTGGTGACCGTTCAAAGTTACAATGGCACTGAAAAAAGTGACTTCTGATCGTTTTTCACACTTATGACCATTGCAGCATCCCCACAGTCAGGTGATCAAAATTCAGGCGCGTGGCAACTGGTTAACATTTATAACAGTTGCAATGTCCCTGGGTCATGTGATCCGCTTTTCCGATGTTCTGACAAGCAACTGTGTTACTAACTTACTGTAACAAATGCAATGATTCACTTAACAACTGTGACAAGAAAAGTCGTATAATAAGCAAAACTTACTTAACAAATGTTTCACTTCACAACATAATTTTTGGGCTCAATTGTGGCCTGAAGTCCATACTTTCAGGACTACCTGTAGTTAGAAAAGCATTATTTTACTTACACACATGCAAATGTATAATGTATATGTATGTATGTACGTGCTGCATATATGAATGAAAAAGCCATGTCAGCTTTTGGCAATTTTTCCTGCACAATCAGTAGGAAGGAAGAGTTAGCAATCATACAAAAGCCCTTACAGGCCGTATTTGGACTGCAGGTGGCCTGTATCTTTACAGGTATATTTTGTCTTGACGCAGGTTACAGAGTTATTTACTGTACAAAAAGGTGAAATGGAAAAGTGCCAGGCAATCCTACAATCCAGGGAAATGGAACTGGAAGTTACCCAGAAAGACTTGGATATCACAAAAGTTCTTCTTGCTGAAGAAGAATACGTGGCCTCAGCTTTAGAGAGCTCAGAAGAAAAACTTCATGGCACTGCTACCAAGGTCAGACCATATGACGTACTAATATTGTTTTTTAAAAATAGATTGGTTGCTAGATTAAAACAATTGTATTTTAAGTAGAGATAGACCATTTAAGAGTTTCAATAGCTCTTACAGTTCTGAAGGAATATTGGACTTTTTAGTGTCATTCTTGATGAAGTCAGAATGTCTTTGTCAATCAGAAAAGAGTACATCCTATGAGGGGCGATATGGGCATTTTGTAGAAGCTTTTTCAATTAATAGTTTAAAACAATGGTCCCCAACCCCAGTCCGCAGCATGGTACTGAGCCGCAGCCCGTTAGGAGCCAGGCACAAAGTTCCATTTGCACAAGTGGTGGACATATGAAACCACACATACACATACACCACCGCTTTTACTGGTCCACGGAACTGGAAAGATTGGGGACTCATGGCCTAAAAAGATACAAAAGCCAAAACAGGCAAAATTTGGAAAGAATATTTCTGTAACTCCCTCTCTTAGTTTATACTTTAAAATGTAATGGAAAACATTGTGTGTGTGTGAGAGAGAGAGTGGGGGGAGGGAGGGAGGTTATATTTGAAGACTATCAATCTTTTTTTTTGCCTTAGCTGCTTACTACTGTTAAAGAAACTACTGGGGATGTGTCCGGTTTGCATGCAAAATTAGATCGGAAGAAAGCAGTTGAGCAGCATAATGTGGAAGCTCAAAAGACCTTCATGGATCACATGAATATACTTTTTGACAAAATCCAGAGCTCTGTGAGAAAGAACTATCAGAATCAACAAGAGATGCTAAATTCTTACACCTCCTCAGTTAGTAAGTATTTCTATTCAACTTCACATGCCAATAAAGTCAACACACACCTATACCTGACATGCCAAAACCTTGATTCAGACTTGTTTGAGAAATCAAAACAGTTACCAAATCACTGTTACCTTCTACTAAGAAGGGGACTGGGCTAAATTGTTATAACTCATCTTTTTCTTGTTAGATGATCTTCTATCCACCAGTTTTTCAGCATTTGGAGTTACCACAGCAGCTATAGATGCGGCATTCACTTCGGTAAAGGAAATGGTTTCTACTGAAGTGTCCCTAGTTGCTGAAAAAATGCTGAAACAGGACACACTGACCTCCAAAAATAAAAATGACCTGCAGAAAATGATCGTAAGTACAAGTGACATAAAGTAGAATAATGTATTTGCTGTTAAAGTATAAGCCAGAAACAAAAGAAGGATCCGATTACCCAGAATTGGAAGTTCCATGTGGTTTTCAAATGAAGACAAGGTAGACTACAATACTATTATGACTACAATAAGACCGATTTTGGCACACTCTTTCTTCATCCAGTGTCATGAGCATAAAAGCTAGGAAATTTGATGATTAGAAACTTGGGGCAAGTTCCTATGTTACAGCAGAATGAAAATACAAATAAGAATGCTATCAGAATGCAATTCTACAGAAGGAACAGAAAATTGTGTATTTGGCGTATTTGTGAGTATTTTTGCTTATTGTCTTCAATAAAGTTTCACTGGAGATTTATTAGGTGCCATGTCAGCTCTTGGAAAAGCATCTTGCATTGGAGGAAGCTTGGGACTAAATTGATCTTATTGATTCCTAACGTGTGAGAAATAATAACTAATTCGGAGCAATTATAATGTCTTTAGTCTTTCCGCAATTCTGTTTTCTGATTGGGTTTCTAATGTTTTCTTCGTTGGAATCAATGAGTTCACTATCTTGTCTGTTCTTCTAGGAGGAACATGCATCTGGACTGGACCAGGCGTTAAGTAGTCTGACTCCTGTTGTACAACTTGTGCAGAGTATAAACTCTCAGCTGCAGGAACACTTCAAGAAAAATTCATCCTTGGCAGAAATGGTAATAAACATACCTTGAAGTACTATAATTGTTGAATGCTAGCATAAGGATTAGGAACCTTGGGAACTTTAAGATATATGGACTTCAACACCCAGCATGCTGGCTGGGCAATTCTGGGAATTGAAGTCCACACATCTTAAAGTTCCCAAGGTTGAACAAAACACTGCTTTAGCCTTTCAACCTAATCCAATCCATGAGAAGAACCACCAAGTTGCCAGAGCCTTCATTGGGGCCCTTTTTCCCTCTTGCAATGTAAACCACTTCATTTGTATTCCAGTTTCAGCAGTTTCATGCTTTGCCCCTTTAGGAAAGGCATGAACAGTCACAGTTGTCTAGAGCGATGGAGCTTAGAGGTGATTAAGATGGAGATCCCTCAATCATATGCTTGTCTTTGGAGAAATTGCCATTGATGATGGTATAAACAGAATTCTTCCATTTACTGACAGGAAAAGCCAAGGAACATTCCCTATTTTCTCCTGCAGGCAAAACGTTTTCTCCCGCATGAACACTTTATAAACAGGCAGTGCTTTTGAAATGACCTAGCTGTCTGCCAATTCCCTGCCCTGTCTACCTCTTGAGCATCTGGAAGTTGGATCCTCTTTCTTACCTGATCTCGAGGACAGCTTGTGTCAATCTCAAACTCTCCAGCTGGAGTAAACTAGAACACCTGCCCTGATATTTCTAGATCATCTGGATAACTCCAGATTGAAGAAGACTGAAATATCTCAGATCTGCTCATATGTGTTTGGCAGGAGGATGAGTGGTAAATGTATTATTGTGACATCACAACACAAACCCTGTGACTTACATACTTATATCTGGAGTCTGTTATGATATTATCACACATGCCTTGACATGTTATCATGCAGTGACACCTGTACTCCCTCCTAAATGAATAGAACTTGCCATGTTTCTTTTAAAAAAAAACTTCCAACACATATATACCCATCAGACTAGTCTTGTTTAGAAAAAGTCAATCAATATCAATGTGCCCTTGAAAACTGATGTGACCTCTTTTTCTGACTGAAAGATTACAGGCTACAAAGAAGACCTGGCTACCTTCTTCCATGAGCATTCTCTTGCTTTGAGTAAACTACAGAAAGACAGTTCCCAAATGTTTTCTCAACTTCAGAATAGTTATGAGAGCCTGCAAGAACAAGTGGAACTGACCAAGATGGCACAGAAAACGGTATTTCTTCCATTTGTAGCCCAAGAATGATCCAAGTCAGTGTCCATAGGAGGTCCATAGTGCGCTAGAATAGAAGTGGGTGGTGGGGTGATGATCTTAGAGAAATATGGATTGCTATGCTGTTGAAGGAACACTTAGGTTCTGCTGGCTCTGCTGGCCATTGTTCCTTTCTCTATCCTGGTAATCATGATTGCATGTTAACATATGGTCCAGTGTGACCGTCTTAAGAGACAGATAATTAGTTTTCTGGACTTCTGCTGCTGTTATGCCCAGTTGACATTACACAAGATTGTGAGAATTGCGCTTGAAACTAATTGGAGGACAGTGGGTTCTCTACCCTTGTCTTAGTGCAGTGATGGCTAACCTTTTTGTCATCACGTGCCAAAAGCGGGGGGAGTGTGGGGGAGTCATGTGCACGTGCATGCCTACACCCATAATTCTTCCCCCCCCGCACATGCACTCATGACGCTCCCGCACTCCCCCCGCTTTTGGCACGCAATGGCCCGGTAGGCCTGTTTTTTGCTTTCCCCAGGCTCCAGAGCCTTTCTAGGAGCCTGGGGATGGTGAAAACAGCCTTCCCCACCTCCCCCAGAGACCTTCCGGAGGCCAGAAACAGTGTGTTTCCTGACTTCCGGTGGGCCCAGAAGGCCCGAAAATCAGCTGGCCGGAGCTGAGCTCGCATGCCCACCAATATGGCTCCGCGTGCCACTTGTGGCACCCGTGCCATAGGTTCGCCATTATGGTCTTAGTGGCTCTTTGAAACATTATATTTCTGTTTCCATCACCGACACAAAAATTGGCTTGCCTGCAGGCTTCTAGCAATGAGTCCCATAGTAAACAGTATACATAGTTCTGGTCAGCTCCATTTTATAAAAGTTCAGTTGTTTGTTTTGATTTTCCACTTATATTTTCTACTTCTACTTCTTTTATTGTAAGAACAATACTTGCAACCAAACAAAGAAGGATGAGAGGAAAACATGGGGATATACATTAGCTTCATGTGCACAAATGCCTTCTAGTAATATGGATGTTAACATTGTTTGCATTTCTTCTTAAAGTCACATAATACATGCCAAGTCAAATGTGTTCAAGTAGATCAAGGAGAAATGTGAATGTGTCATTTCTTGTGCACATCATGTAGGAGCAGAGAGGAATTTAGCTGTACCTAAGAAGGAGGAAATCTGCTTATTGAAAAAGGGCTAATCAGGATAAGCAGTACTATATTTCTATGTTTGTTTCATCCTTCATAGTAACTCGGAGGTAGGGTTGTGGTTATCTATAAATTCCATTTTAGGTTTGTGAGCCTGCTTCTTCCAGGAAGCAGATTGGATAAAATTGACTTTTGCCGATTTCTAGCAGAATCTTTCATCCCATGTATCTCCTGAAAGGTGGATTTTTTTTCCTGAACTGTCTCTAAAATAAAATACTCAGATGTATAAGAGTTATTGTTCTGCATTAACTATTAACTGAAAAATGCATCTGAAGTACATTTGAATAAATGTGAGTTTCCTGCATGTTTTAAAACTATTTTACTAGTATACTTTTCCTTAGTAATTTTTTTTTCAATTTTCCTTGATTCATACTAGGGTACAGCCCAACTTATTGCTTTGCTGCAAAATCAGCTAAGCCTACTCGATCACCACGCTCAGCAGAACTTCAACCAAATCCTAGAGAAAGGTGGAAGCCTAAAGAAAAATATTAATGATGTACAAGAGAATATAATTGTGTAAGGAAGCTTTTAAACTTACTTTTTTTCTGAAATATGTTTGAAAGATTATTCTAATATTCAGAACGTATGCACCAAGACAAATTCCTTGTGTGTCCAATCACACTTGGCCAATAAAGAATTCTATTCTATTCTATTCTGCAGTTCTTGGGAGTCAGATTCATTCCGATATTTCTTGGGTTAAAACTCACATTCCTTATCATAGACTCAAGCACCTGTAGGGCAGCCCTGCTTCAGACTAAACCTGCATAACTGTATTGTCAAGGTAGACATTGGGAAATCAGAATTTGAATTTTATTTCATTCAATATCAATTGAAATAAATAATAAAATATATTTTTTGCTAATCCCCTTTATTGACTATCAATTTTAGGAACTGCTACTGCCTTTATGCATTATGCATGGCTTTGATCTCCATCTCAATAACACTTCTGACAATCAAAGGCAGGGGTGGACATCTTTGAGGGATGGGCAGCACTTTAAAAAATATTTCAGGGTGTTCAAATTAAAATAAGGCTTGCATGCATTTGCCCTGTAGCATTTTTATTGGGGGGAAAATGGCATACCTTATGTTTCCCCACTTTTATGCCAAAATAATGCCATAGCAGACTCTTCCAGAATGATTGGACACTTTAATAAATTTTGGTGAAATTAGCAGTTTAGGTATAATGCTGATTTGGCTGCTGCTTCAGTCTTAGCCTACGTGATAAAGCACAAAGATTAACGCTTGAATAATCTGTGGCTAAATCCTTTTCTTTAGGCAAACTATTGGCCTTGTCAACTCTACCACTTCTCAGCAGAACAAGATGCTTCCAGCTCTGGATGACCTTTCCCAAGAGATCAGACAGTCCAGCCATGATAATGTTAAGATACTTCTGGAATCAGACAACCATTCTAAAAATCTGAGCAGTAGTTTGAGAAACACATGCAAAGAAGCAACTTGCTGGGCTGAAATGGCAACTGCAGAGATAGGCTGCGTAGTTGATCAACAAAGAGCTTTTCTCAAAAGCCAGAACGAGCACCTACAAAACCTGAATAAGGTAATTCTAAATCTTCCAACCTGGTGACACCTAAATCATCAAAGACCTTTTAGACATAGAATTTTATGGCGGGTATATCCAGATAGTCCTTGACTTGTGGCCATAATTGAACCCAAAATTTCCATTGCTAAGCGAGGCAGTTGTTAAGTGAGTTGCGCCTCATTTGACGAACTTTTTTTTTGTCACAATTGTTAAGTAAATCACTGCATTTGTTAAAGGAATCATGCAGTCATTAAGCGAATCTGGCTTCCTCCCCAGCTGAGAATGTTACAAATGGTGATCGCATGAACTCTGTGACAGTGTAAACTAGGGGTGTTAAACCGACCTGCGGGGTGCTTAAATCTGATCCATGGGGTCAGCCTGGAAATAGCAAAGGATTGGCTTGCAGTGTCTCTGGCAGCGAAACTGGGACATTTGGGTGGGGGGTCCCGTTTTGACCGGCAGGGGGCTACAGGAGGCATCACCCTTGGAGAACTACAATGCTGACCCGGCCCTCAAAGAAATCGAGTTTGACACCCCTGGTGTAAACTGTCATAAATACATGCCAGATGCCAAGCATCCAAATTTTGATCATGTGACCCTGGGGATACTGCAACGTTAATAAGTGGAAAGACTGATCACAAGTCATTTTTTTCAGCGCTGTTCTAATTTTACATGGTTGCTAAACGAATGGTTTTAAGTCAAGGACTACCTGTATATAATTGTTTAGACCAGGCCTGTCAAATGGGCGCCCTGTGGGCCAGATGCATCGTGCACAGGCCACGCCCACCCCTGCTCCGCAAAGGCAAAAAACATCACAATACGTCATGATCCGGCCCATGACGCGATCGAGTTTGATACCTATGGTTTAGACCATATGGTACAATGTATTCTCCCAGGAATAGCTATCGATGGCTTTAATCAGGGAAGCCTGGAAGAAGGATCCAATCCATGTTTTCCCACACCCAAAAGTCTCTTTTCTACAAATAATGATGGTTCATATACTTGGAAGGGACCATAAATTCTTGTCATATATTGAGTACAATAAGTTTCATTCAGTCAAACCTGCAGTTTATAATATTGAAGATCTGGTTTCTTAACATAATACCTTAAGATGTTTTGCTTCCAGGATCTCCATGACAAGTGTAACGCATCAGAAGCCAAAGTGACAGACCACATAAGGAGACAAAAAGAGGCTGAAGATGTCACCCTCAAGAAGGTTCTTGACCGCTTGCAGAATGACCGAGGGGTGCTTACCGAACAGAAAAACCTGCTCCTTAAAGAAGCAGAGGATGGTTTAACTCAGATTAACGGCTTCCTGACTGAGGATCTGAAAACGGATCTCCCCACAGGTATTTAGAGGAGAAAAATTAGCCCTGCAGACTTTAGAGGGAGTCAAAAAAAAGAGGAAGAGCTACCTCAAATCAGTTGTGAAATCCAATAAGAAAAGGGTGGCTTTGTGGTCGTAGGGTGGTGTAGTACAGTGCCTTAATGATCTCTTAAATGGATCTTTTCCTAAAGGAAATACTCCACAGCGGAAGGACTACTGTTACCCAGTGACGGTGGTGAAAACAGAACCACGCGATCTCCTGCTTGAAAAATTAAGGCAAAAGCAGATGGAGCTGACATCTACTCTAAAGGCTGCTGAAGCCATGAAGACTGACGTCTTGGATGAGGTAACTACAAAGAGTAAAAGATGGAGAAATAGTTTGCTTCTCCCAATGGTGGTGCTTAAACTGTTAGGTTGCTGTAGAGTGATTTAACTGTACAGAGGATTGCTCCTGCTCTATTGTGTAGTTAACATGTAGAAATGGTTTATCTACACTGCCACTGCTAACTGTTGTCTGTCCCAAGGATTCTTTGGACGAAGAAGAGATAAGAGAAACTAATGAGAGCCTTTGCAGTGAAAAATCCTTCTTGGAGACTAGCTTGCGTATTCAGACTAATGGTGTGCCTTTCTTCCAGGTAATTTATGTCTTTTTGTGTTGACTGTTGATCGGGACATGTATATTTTTTTCAGTAATTTTATTAAGAACTATACAGATAAAACTAACAAGGAACCTAATACAAGAATGTTTTTTTTTTTTTAAAAAAGATAAAGTGTAGAAAGGAAACACCACCAAAAATGGTAAGAAAAGAAAACTTCCCTCAAAATCTGCAGCAAGATACTATTCAACATTAATAATTTATTGCTGTCTCTTAAATAACAACCAAATCTTCATTCCATGCCTCACCCCATTTTCTATAGCTAAATCTTATTCATTAATAAAGATCTAAAAAAATTAATAAAAATACCTGTCAGTATATTACTGTATAATCCTTTCCATTTAGTCTAAATCCTCCTCATCCCTCTCTTAATAATTAAATGTTACAAAAATAGTAATAAAAATTGAAAGCTATTAAACAAACATCGTTTGGAATGAAAACCTCTTATTTAGATATTTTTAAAAATGGTAATCTAAATATTACCAATTCATCCATTACACCACTGAACATTTCCAAAAGAGAAATAATCCAATCCAGATGATCATCAAACACCACCAAAGATAGCAACTCATTATTTTACCATAGTCATATAATCCAATTTTATCATTTTTTTCCTACTTCCTCTCAGCCATCCTTAAATCTCTTGGATAAAATTCTGTTTTCTTCTAGTTTCTTTGCCCTTCTCTCAAAGTTCTTGTCATCTTGATCTAAGACCATTTGTACTTTCCATGAACTAACTCTAGTAAATGTCTTATATTTCAGTTTAAAAGGATAGTTCACATTGTTCTTTGGTTACATTATTTACATGTCTTTTTTTATTGGTGACTGATTATTCAATTCTACATGTAGATCCGGTATTTCCATCTCTTTCTTGTAAGTTGTAATTTTTAAGTCCACCTCCAAGTCCGATTTAGTTGTCTTCAAAGGAATTTGGTCATCATCTTAAATGTTTTCCAGCAAAGGGTTAAAAAGCTCCATCACTTCTCACGCCCACAGATCAGGTTTTCTTTAAAGTAGCCATCATGTGCTTTAGTAATTGACCCTTCAAAGATGTTTTGCCCTGAAATGTAAATAAAACAGGATTTTCCCAAAACGAGAGGATCTTTCTAATTAAACTTTTTTTTTTCTAAAAGTTTTGTTACTGAAAAACTTTTGGTGATAAGTTGCTTTGACATTTCTATTGCTGAAGAGTATTTCTGTTTGCCAGTAAACTGTCTGAGGCTATGTATTTGCCAAAACGATGACACAGCTATAAAATGGAACTGATATAAAGCTTTCCCAGCACTTAGTAAAAGTAATAAATAATAACGCAAGCTCTTTAACTTTACAGCATAAAAGAAGTGTCAAAAAGGATAAAGAGAACAAAGCAGCATTCTTCCTGGAAAAGGCCAAGGAGGAGGATTCAACCACTCCATCTCACCCAAAGTCAAAATATCCATTAAGAGTCCTCAACTAATGTACAATATCTTGCTTCTATTTCTTTCCATCCTTGCCAGCTTTCTTAGCTTGAGTTATTCACATGGCTTTGTAGTCAGTGTCCCAGATTGCATAGGTAGGTACCTCATCAACATGGGATGCCTTTTATAAAAAGTACTTTGCTTGATATTTGTGTTTTGCAGATTTTGAAATGTAATAAAGAAAAACTAACATTATTTAGTAGTCTTGGTTTTATTTTTCTTTTGTAAGATCAGGTAACACCCAGAGTTGGGATACGAGCAGAGATCTCTTAAATGTGTCTTATATATGTGGCTTACTTGTAGTAAATGGGGGCGAAAAACTACTTTATAATTTATGACAGTAATGGAGCCTGTCCATTATGGTTGCAAGTCATGACGGTCATTAAGTGAGGTGGCTACATGATAGCCTCACTTAACAATCCTTACGCCTGATCTCCCCGATAAGTCATTAGTAGTGCACGGAGTGCCTCAGGAGTGGGGGAAGGATCTGGCAGGCCTGGCCCAAGCCCATACTGCAGCAGCACCTTGAATCTCATGTGGCCTGCCCAGGGCCTCCCAAGACCTCCCCTATCCGCTGAGCACTTTATGGTCTGCTTCCCACCCCTCAGGGTCCCTGCAGGTCTTGGGCCTGTTTTCCCACCCGCCTCTGTCTCCTTACCATGTGGATCTCGGAAATAGGTGTTCTGGGAACAGCTACAATAAATTGTGGCAATTCCAAAATGAAGCCTGCTTCTAGGATAGTGCCACGTAACTAGAGGCAGAGCAGCCTTTTCTGTTTGTCCACCATGAAGTTAGAGTTAGGGGGTTTTTGCACAACTTCATGTTGTACGCTGGTTGAACCCGTTCCTGGATCGGAAAGCTTTGCTCAGTTGCTCATGGCCCAGTCACCTACCTTTGAAAAGAATCCAGAAGCAGGGGAGGGCGGGGCTGACATTGCGGCGACACGATGCATCTCCATGGCACTCCGTGAGATCGCGCCAAAATTCAAACTGCAGGAGGTTGTGGTGGACTTAAATCACCTAGGAGAGGTGATGAAGTAAGAGAGCACACTCCGTTGATCTCAGGGAATTCACAAGCTCCCTGATCGATCCGGAGAAGGCTCTCAATCTGGCAGGAAGAAAAGGATGGCCATTGCGTGCCTGACTGAAGCTGTGGCAGCCACCGATGAAGGAAGCATGAAAGACTGAGGAACAGTGTGAACGATCTGGGTGAGAAATTTCTAACTTTTGACTTCTATTGAGAAACGAGCACCCATTAGCCTGGGTGAAAGTGGGACCGTAAAAGGAGGAGGTGGATTTGTTTTCCTCCCACTTCCCAAGAAAAGCATCTCAAAAGGAAGAAAACTACATCATCAGCATTAGCATCTAGTCCAGCAGGCCAAAGGTCATTGGATGCTATGTTGCAGCAAGAGAAAATGAATGCGATGCAATTAGAGATGAAAGCTATGATTCAGGCCATGCATGAAGACATTAAGGAAAGAATAGGAAAAGTAGAGGATAAAATAGAGAATTTTCAACAAATAATGGCTAAAAATGAACAAAGCGTTCAGAAAGTAGAAGGGAAAGCTGAACAAACAGAGAAAAGAATGGAAGAGGTTGATTACAGATTTACCCGGGCAGACAAAAGTCATGAGAGAATAATAATATTACTTGAGATGGATAAGGCTGATTACTACTTGTGATTCCAGAATATTGAGGAAGAAAAGAGAGAAAATTTGGCGTAGATAATGCAGAGCTGCTGGCAAACCAGTGGTGGGTTTCAACTGGTACATTCCATTTCAAAACAGCTGAGGCGCGGCAATCTGCTCTGCCACACCTATCAGCTGGGCTAAAAACGAATAAATATAGGTAGGTATAGCGCAGGGGCGGGCGGGAGGGCCCAGCTGACAGTCGGAGCGAACCGCTTTGCTCTCACCTCACCATCGCCATTACTGGATCGTCCGAACCGGTAGCAACCCACCACTGGCAAATGCTTTAGAGGTGACCAAAGAAAAGGTGCTTGCTGAGATGGATGAAATATTTAGAGTTCACACTAGATATGCGACAAGAAATAGACACCCCAGAGAGGTACATGTGAGATTTACTAAAAAAGCTATAAAAACAGAGATACTACAAAGAGCGAGAGATGACTCTTTAAAATACAAAGGGAAAGAAATAGTAGTTTTAAAACAGAACCCCAGAAGAGTAAGAGAAATAAGAAAGGAATATCAATTTCTGACAAGACAGCTCATTAAGAATGGAGTAAATTTGAGATGGCTGATACCAGAGAGAATATTGGTGACCTGGATGGAGCAAAGATATAGATTGGATTCCATAGAAAAAGCAGAACAATTTTATGAGCACTATTTTGGACCGCAAGAGGAAATAAGAGTAAGAGTGGAAAAAGAGGATAGACAACAAGAGGTAGCCATAGGAGAGAGAGAAATGCAACAAAAAGAAGATGAGAGTTAGAGGAAATAGCAAAGAGAGAAGGCGAAGGCAAAGCCAAAAGATCAGAGAGAGATAAAAGCAACCAGAACAACAAAACCTGTCTAATAAGTAAAATCATGGAAGAAGAAATAAAATTACTGTCAATAAATATAATGGATTGAATTCAGTAAGGATATCAGTCTGTAATTTTTATCTATTTTTTTTTTTAATTTGATTTATATGCCGCCCTTCTCCGGAGACTCAGGGCGGTTTACAGTGCGTTAAGCAATAGCCTTCATACTTTTGTATATTTTTTATACAAAGTCAGCTTATTGCCCCCACAAACTGGATCCTCAATTTACCTACCTTAGAAAGGATGGAAGGCTGAGTCAACCTTGAGCCTGGCAAGATTCGAACTTACTTTAATTGCAGACAGCTGATGTTAAATTACAGTGCCTTTGTCTGCAGAGCTATCCAGGCTCTTTTTATCTGTTGTAAATCTTCTTTCGGTATGAGAGTAATATATGCTCCGTCCATGAATGAAAGCACTGATTCACCCAAATGTTATTAACTTGGAAAATATTGTTAGGTACAAAGATATTTTGAATGAAAAGGAACTCAGAACTAAATAAGAATTGAGCGATCAAGGGATTAACATGGCATGGTACTCACAAGTGCAGATACATTCAAGATATGAGAAAGATGTTAAACTATATGGATTTTATAAAGAACAGAATTAGACAAGATATTAACAGGGACAGAAGAAAAATTGATAAAGAAAATGTACAGCTACTTATTGGGCATTAAATTATAAAATGAACAAGTGAAGGAGACAATGATAGTATGGGCAAAAACTTTGGTTATACAAAGGAGTTAGACAAATGGCAGAAACTGGGACAGAAACTATATATTAACAATGTCAACTGTGTATAAAGAAAATTTGTACAAGATGTTTTATAGATGATGTTTTGCATCAGCGAGGTTGGCAAAGATTTTTAAAAATAAGTCAGCTAAATGCTGAAAATGCCACCAGATACCTGGGTCTTATCATATGTGGTGGATATGCTCAAAGGCAAAAAAATGTTGGACAAAAATACATATGTGGTTGGAAAAAAATGATAAAGCAGCATATTGATTTAAAGCCAGAAATATTTTTGTTGGGGATACAGTAAGGGAAATGCATATCTAATTATCCATATACTAACTGCAGCTAGAATCGTATTTGCACAAAATTGGAAAAGTGAAGTGATCTCCACAGATGAGAATGTGATCAGGAAAATATTAGAATGTGCAGAAATGAATAGAGTAATACTAGCAATTAAGGGAAAAGAACAAACTGAATATGATATGACATGACATGGGACTTAAAATAGGCAGCGAGTATTAAACCTTCCGTTTCTTTCTTGATGGTTCCTCTCTTAAGCCATGCCCATGTCAAGTTGTTATCACACTTTCCTTCAATGTTTTTCAAGTTTGGTTTTCCATCCATCATCATCATCATCATCATTATTATTATTATTACTATTACTATTATACTCAGGGACAGTCAGCTACAGCTTGGCTTGTTCTTTTTTTTCAGACTTCAACTTTAAGCTTTTTTCAAATCTGCACATAATCTGAACAATTAAGGTAAGTCTGTAACCTTGCCGACAAAGATCATGTGATGATCTTGACCAACAATTCTAATAAATATCCTTGTGTCATCATTGCCATCTGCCTGTTTGACATTAATAACAGTCATGTTTATGTGAACAAATCAAATCTTGTACCAACCTGGATTATTCTTTTTGTTGAGAAAACATGCTCCTTAAACCAAAAGGTGCCTGCTATTGGCTTGGTGGTTCTTTCAATCCTCACCTGTTGTTGTGGCTATGTTTATATCCATTTAATATTATTGCTTGATAACCCTAATGTGTAAATAGCTCCGTATGTCAGGATCAGAGGCCAAACTACACACTGGAAGCGATGGTCTCCAGCCACAAGATACTATGGGTTGTCAGGCAACAGGTCGGCACATGGCGCATAGACTCATTATCTTCTTCAATACTGATTTTTCTACCTTGTGTTGTCTCTGCAACTCGTCATCAAACAGTGATAAGGGTCAGTTCAGCTAATAATGAGGCTCCCCTTTTTTGGGACCTTATTGTGGAGGAGCAAGTCAACCTGTCATGCACCATTGAGACCCGGTTGACTCCATAAGAAGGAGTCCCCTTTCAGAGATGTGTCCAGATGAATTTAGGGTTTGAGACCACTGAGAAGAGGGGTAACAGTTGTCATCCAGAAATCTCTTAGCCTTCAGGGGCCATGCTCCCTGGGTTTATGGTTGTGAGACCATAATCTTGAAGCTGGGCATGTGGGATCAGTTGGGTCTATTGCTATTGTACCAGCTTCTCTGATGTTTAGCAACCTAAGCTTCTGAAGGCCATTTCAGGGTTGGAGTGGAATTCCCCAGGCTGATGGTCCTGGAAGATTTCAATCTGCCATCTTGGAGCTGGCGTCAGAAGCAGCTGAAGAGTTCATGGCAACCATGGACCTATCCCAGATCATCCACCCTTCCAGTTGGGTTTCCGGCCTAGTTATGAGATAAATACAGCATTGGTTGCATTTGTTGATGATGCAACAGTACTTAGCACTTAGACTTAGGCTGGCTGTGGGATTTAGGACTGGGCAGAGCAGTTTTGCACTGTTTTGGCTCCTTTCTCTGAGGTTGCTCCCAATCAGCGTTAATAGGGAAGGAGAGGCAACTCGTATGTGATCTGCTGCAGGGCTCGATACTCTCTCCACTCCTGTTTAACATTTACATGTTAGCTATGTATGCTGCATGGGTTGCCAGTTTGCTTCCAAATGCAATTCAAGATTTTGGCTATCACTTTTAAAGACTATCATAACATGGGCCCAGGAACTGCCTCACCTCAATGGGATTGGCCCACTTCACCCATTCCAGTAGAAGGGACATGCTGCAAACCCCATCGGTCAAGGAACTTTGGCTGGAGTCTTTTTTTTCCTGCTGTGATCCCCACCTTCTGGAACATCATGCCACTGAAGGTGAGACCTTCCCTACTCACTTAGCCTTCCAAAAAGGGCCCCAAAACCCTGCTTTGCTGGTTGGTTTGGGGCCCCGATGGAAGCATTCCACCCTAGAGGTAGATAGTAGACAAAAAAAAAAAGATCCCATTTCCTTTCCACTCATGTACTGGCTCCTAGTTTTAGCTAATCCCTTAATTTTAATGTTTTTATGTTTTTATGTTCATGCTTTTGTTGTGTTGTAAGCTGCCTAGAGGCTTACTGCTTAGTAAGACGGATGGCATAAAAATTTAATAAATATATAAATATAAATTCAGGGCACCAGTGCTCCCCTTTACTGAGAGTATCAGCTTGCTTTCACTACATCAGAACTGCCTTCACAAGTCACCATAACTGTAGCCTGGATGCAAAAATCTATATTTTCTCCCTTATGGGATTGTTATATTCCACAGTAAGGAGAAAGCAAAGATTCCTGCTTTCTTTTCTCACTCCCACATTCTACTAAGCAATTGAGTGGCTTGGTTAATTTCGTCATAACGTATGGTGCAAATCCAGCCATTATGAGTTGTAAGTCATATCATATTGTTTACTGTTTATTTCATCGCAGTTTGTCAAATGAACCACCGTCAGTACTAAAACAATAGAGTAAACCACACCACTTGCAAGCAAAGTGGTAGCTTTATATGACATGCTGTGCAAATCCAACAGATCAACCACAGGTTAGCCTGATCTGTCCCTAACCATAAAACACCAAAAAGATGAAATGTGACAGGTCCATATCAATTTGTTTTTACTTTGTAATGTCAAATGCAAGTATAATTAAACCTGGGAAAGGAATCCGTGGTCCCCAAGGGGTTATTAAATGATGTCAGCTAATTTGAGAAATGGGAAGAGACAGTAGATGTTACTTCAGCAGTCTTAGTGGAGGACATAGGAACATATCCTTCTCTGCTTAATTTTTTAAAAAATATTTATTTATTAAATTCATAGGCCACCTATCTCTCCATCATGCAACTCTGAGCAACCTATCATTTGATAAAACAATATTATAAATGATTAAAATAGTGTAATAATACTGAAAAACAGAAATAAACAACTTTCCTTCTTAAATATTTTGGGAGGTTATAAACTTGGGTTAAAGTTGATGAAAGGCAACATCAAAAAATAATGTCAGTCCAGCAGTTCCTTTGATACTAACATATGTTCAGCTTCAAAACATTTTTTCAAATATACAATCACCCTAACAACAGTGATTAAAAGTGAATTAGTTTATTATAGAGCATCATCTCAAATAAAGGAAGACATAAAAAAAAAAGGTTGAATACAAGGAGACATTTTATTACATTTGATTATGCGGAAGCTAATCTTATTCTTCATAAACTGAAAGAGGCCCATTTTATTAGATGCTATCCATAGCTTATGTTGACAATTGATTTTCACTGCTGCACTATGACATTTATTATCTGCAAGTTGATAAAGATAATTAAATTGAATTATAAGCATGGCTGCTGTCATAAATGTTGGTGTGCAGCTGTAAGGCTTACAGAAACCACTGGTAGGACTGCAAATGTAAAAAGTGCAGAAATGATCTTATTATATATAGAAACGTGAAGGATTTCTTTCTTCTTTTTCCTCTTTACTTTTTCATGTTGCAGCCATTTCCTTCCAAAGAGTTATTTTGCTTAATAACAGATGAGTATTTCGCTTGCAATAAGATTTGAAGAAAAGAGTGTAAAGAATCCCTTCTATTATTCTTTGCTTTTGTTTGCCACACTGCTGTAGTTGGGGATCTACAAAAGATTGGGAAAAGCCTGCCTATCAAAATAGAAATCTCTCTGTGTATTTGGTATGTATATACCGTAGGTGCACTTTACAGTGGAGGTTTATAGATTTACAGATTAACAGAGTTGGACGGGACCTTGTAGGTCATCTAGTCCAACCCCCCACCCAAGCAGGAGACCCTACACCATTTCTGACAAACGGCAGTCCAATCTCTTATTGAAAGCCTCCAGTGATGGAGCTCCCACATCCTCCGAAGGCAAGCTGTTCCATTGGTTGATTGTTCTCACTGTCAGAAAATTTATCCTTATTTCCACATTGAATCTGTCCTTGATCAGCTTCCATCCATTATTCCTTATCTGGCCTTCGGGTGCCTTGGAAAATAGTTTAACCCCCTCCTCTCTGTGGCAGCCGCTCAAATATTGGAAGACTGCTATCATGCCTCCCCTGGTCCTTTTCTTCACTAGACTAGCCATGCCCAGTTCTTGTAACCGTTCTTCATATCTTTTAGCCTCCAGTCCTCTAATCATCTTGGTTGCTCTTCTCTGCATTTTTTCTAGAGTCTCAACATCTTTTTTATAGTGTGGTGATCAAAACTGGATGGAAAGTAAATTAGGCATAAGTGCAGGAGCTCAGTGGAGAAGGACAAAATTTGGAGATTGTGATTGATCAAATTGAAGCAAAGCCAATTTGACTTACTATACATTCCGGCTTTGGGTTGTCTTCACTTGAGCAAATTGGATGGCCTCTGTTGCCACTGAGCTGGCACTACTTCAATCCTACCTAGTGTCATTTGCAAAAACACAGATTACCAAGACAGTAAGGTAGGCCTGTCCCTAAATTCTCATAGAAAAAAACAGCAAAATACTTCCCAGATCTTCCATCACACACAGGATTCTTAGGAACTGGGATAGGTAGTTTTCTCCCATGAAAAAGAGCTTGGCCAAGTGGAGATGAGCGATCCAGGAATGTGGAGACTTCCCAAGTTCTAATAGGACCCATTTGTAAGCTTTGCTTCTAATGTTTCTAATGCTTAGAAAATAGCATCTGGGATGACTTACTGCATGTTATTTTATTTTTAAATATTTATTTATATATCTCACAGAGCAACTCTGGGCGGTGTGCAATTAAAATAAAAAAAATGTTATGTAAATATTACACTCCCATGGGAGGCAATTAAAGCAGGAATAGAATGATTAAAATGAAAAAGTTAAACAGTTAAAGTTTAAAAGGCAGGAGGAGGCCCTTCAAGGCACTAACCAACCCCAACAGCTGTGTGCTCCTCTGGGCTTCTCACACGTGAGGCCAAAGAGCCATGTTTCCACTCTTTTCTCAGAGGCCAGGAGAGTGGGGGGCACCTCACCTCTGAGGTGGGGGAGAATATCCAAATGGCAGGAGTGACAGCAGAGAAGGCCTTCTTCCTTGACCCTGCCAAAGTTCTTTAACTGACGAGGTCCACAACATACTTTCCTTACCTGACCAGAGGGGACTGGTCTATATAATGGGGCAAAGATAGTTCCATAGGTAACTTAGCCCCATGCCATCTAGGGCTTTAAAGGTCATAATCAACACCTTGAATTGGACCCAGAAGCAAACCGGCACCCAATGCAATTCACACAGTATGGTCACATGCGTCTCTGTCCTTGGGACATCCTGTACAGCTAAATAGTAACTACAATACTTCTAGTTTAGTTTGTTGAATAAGACATTACAATGTTAGATTCACACCATGCACTGAATGAAACCTTGTTTGAGCCAAAAGATCATGCCAAGGTTTCGAAAAATATGACTCAGCCATTGTGATGATATGTAAGCCAGCCCTTAAATCTAAGTGGCTCGAGTCAACAAGCTTTGCTTTAGGAAAATGGAGTAAGTCAGCCAAGATTTTAAGGTAATAGTACAGGGGTAATCCGGCCTGCGGCGTGCTTAGGTCTGGCCCATGGGGCCGGTCTGGAAATAGCAAAGGACTGGCCCACAGTGCCTCTGCTAACAAAAATGAAGAAGCAATGAATGAAAAATAATTGTAATTGTATCTTGCAGCCACTATTACCTCTAATAGATTCCTAAATTTCCTAGCTGATTCCTCTGTAACTATATATGTAATCACCTTTAAAAGAAAAAAATTAGCTGGGCTAAATAAATCAATAAAATGAGATGCAGCCTGATAACAAAGCACATTTTAGCACATTTGAAAACTTAATTTACTGTACAATCGAGATAATGTAACCAAAAAATTGGAATAATTAAACAAATCATGTATACTATCAGTCTTCAGTTCAGTGTATTATGCAAACATAGCTAGGCTACATATATAATGCTAAAAAGACAGTAGAGGTGGGTTTCAGCAGGTTCTGACCAGTTCTGGAGAACCGGTAGCGGAAATTTTGAGTAGTTCGGAGAACCGGTAGTAAAAATTCTGACTGGCCCCGCCCCCATCTATTCTCTGCCTCCCAAATCCCAGCTGATTGGGAGGAAATGGGGATTTTGCAGTAACCTTCCCCTGCCACGCCCACCAAGCCATGCCCACCAAGCCATGCCCACCAAGCCATACCCACAGAACAATTTTGAAACCCACCACTGAAAGACAGGTACTGTAGTGTTAAAAATAATGTCTAACAGTTTTAAATTACAATAGTCTGAAACATATTTCTTGCCAGTTTAATGAACTGATGCCTAAGTACACTAGACAATTAAGCTAGTTCATAATTGTCTTAATTATCCTGGCTTCCCCCAAGAATCTTAGGATTTGGAGGTTTGTCCTAATAGCAATCTTATGTCAGAAGTCCTGCTTGAAAAAGTTATACCATGTTTCCCCGAAAATAAGACCCTGACTTATATTTTTTTGAACCCTGAAATAAGTGCTTGGCCTTATTGCCATGCACTCAAAAGCCCAATTGGGCTTATTATCAGGGGATGTCTTATTTTGGGGAAAACAGGGTAATTTCTAGAATTCATGTCAATCTGATTTGACAGCTTTCATGGCTATATGGTCTACTTTGTAGCATAATATACGCAGGTAAATATATATTTTAGTTTTAAAAAACAGAAATGTAAATCAGATTTTTAAAAGTTGAACATCTCAGCAATTAAGATATATCCACCAGGATTTTCTTTGAAAGAAGTGGTCAAAAAATCCAGGTGGTACCTGCGACGGTGTGATCAAAAGCATGGTTGTGGAGAAGTACAACGAGAACCTTGAATAAAATATGCAGAAGCCGTAACAAAATACCAGAATGCAGCAGTCTTGACAAAACATCATCTTAGTCCTCTCAGATAAAACAAGAAACTCTCCTTTCAGGCTTGAGGCTAACTAAACGGAAGCTTTGTTTTACAGTCTTCTTAGCAGCAAAAGTTTGTGCAAATACATGTATTCTGTTCCCTCAATGGATCTTTTAAGTCTCTTCTGGACCATCCAATTCTCGGAGAGATGGTCAATTGCTCATTTTTGCTTCTGGAAAGCATTTTCTCTTTAGGCATTCTTCCAATGTGAACGAAAGGAATAGTATCTGGCCTCACTTTATAAAGGTAAAACCTACCACCAGAGGTCACTCATGTCTCCACGGAGAGAGATCTTTCCAGCAGAGTCCATGCTAATGAAAGCAAAGCAAGCAACACTCCCATTGTAACTATCAGTGGCCAGCGAGGCTCTCTTTGTTTGGGATCTACTCCTAGAGACCGTGTTACCATCCTCTGAGTAACGCTACATGGGAAAATCAGAAAATGATTTGTTTCATTTCCCATCCTCTGAGTAGTGCTACATGGGGAAATCAGAAAATATTTCCCTGTGTTCTTAATGGGAAGTCACTCCTGGGAGCAGCCAATGAAGGCATTTGAATCTGAATGTCTTCCAGATATTGGATCTTGACTCCCATGGATGCCAGAATTGGTTATTAAGTGGGTTAAGAGATTGCACTAATTCATAATATGGCTTGTCGGATTTTAGCTTAACCTGTTACACGAACACAGCCAATTGTAGCTTATTCCGGAGACATGATTCACAATTGATCTTTATGGGGAATATTCAGTCATTCAAAAATTCCACATAACTAGAAATAGATAATAAACACATAACTGGTTGAGTCAGTGGTGAAATCCAAATTTTTTTACTACCGGTTCTGTGGGCGTGGCTTGGTGGGCGTGGTGTGCCTTGGTGTGGCTTGGTGGACGTGGCTTGGTGGGCATGGCAGGAGAAGGATACTGCAAAATCCCCATTCTCTCCCCACTCCTGGGGGAAGGATATTGCAAAATCTCCATTCCCACCCCACTCCTGGGGGAAAGATACTGCAAAAACTCCATTCCCTCCCCACTCCTGGGGGAAGGATATTGCAAAATCTCCATTCCCAGCCCACTCTGGGGCCAGCCAGAAGAGGTATTTGCCGGTTCTCCGAACTACTCAAAATTTCTGCTACTGGTTCTCCAGAAGCTGTCAGAACCTGCTGGATTTCACCCCTGGGTTGAGTCCTATTCTGTTTTGTTATTTTTGTTCTCTTTTTTCTGTATATCTCATCTGAGCATGTTTCCAGTTTCCTTGGGCTGGAGGAATGGTAATAATTTCAGTGGGATTCTGCCCAGTGGGACATGATAGAAGTATTCCAGTATTTGAGAGGCTGTCACAAAGAAGAAGGGGTCCATTTATTTTCCAAAGCACCAGAGGGCAGGATAAGAAACAATGGATGGAAACTGATCAAGGAGAGAAGCAACCTGGAATTGAGGAGAAACTTTCTAACAGTGAAGACAATTAACCAAGGGAACAGCTTGCCTTCAGAAGTTGTGAGTGCTTCATTACTAGAGATTTTTAAGAAGAGACTGGACAGTCACTTGTTTGAAATGGTATGGGATCTAGAAGACCTCCAAGATCTCTTCCAGCTCTATTCTGATTCTCAATTCTTTTTAACCTTTGCAAATATCCCCCTCTAGCCATCTTCAGGGTCAAATACAGGGGTGAAATCCAGCAGGTTCTGACAAGTCCTGGAGAACCGGTAGCGGAAATTTTGAGTAGTTTGAAGAAGCGGCAAAAACCACCTCCGGCTGGCCCCAGAGTGGGGTGGGAATGGAGATTTTGCAATGTCTTTCCCCTGCCACGCCCACCAAGCCACACCACGCCCACCAAGCCACGTCCACAGAACCGGTAGTAAAAAAGTTTGGATTTCACCAGTGGTTAAATATATTATCTGCCTCTGTTGGGGACTGAACTGCTAAAGCCTGGCATTTACCTCTGGCTATCATGTGTATGAGTGGTAGGAAAAAAGCTGATGCAAGAGAGCCTTTTTGTCTGAAAGAAAGAGAACAAACTAGTTTATAACCGACTCAATCTCTTAGGCAGTACTTTCACCAATCCCTCACCATAACAGGAAAGTTCTGATTGAAGAAATACCGACCTTCTCTTCCAATTATATTGCCCAATTAGTTGACCATTTTGTCATTGTGCGTGCACATGAGCATACACCTGGTGCCTTCGTTTATTCTGCTTTTAATCTGAGATGGATTGAGATGTTTAAGGAGCAAAGCTGATAAACCAGCAATTATAGGAGAAAGTCAACACGATGAGTTGGCACCACCTAGTCAGGTGGATTGTTTGCTCTGGGAAGGAAGGGAGCCAGTCTCTGGACAAGATAGGACCTAAACAGAAAAGATAAGAGGCTTCCTTTTTTTGACAGAGGCCCCTGAGCTGGAGTTAAAATGATCTTAACAGATAAACTGGCATCCTTACTCTATAAATATGTGAAAATGACTGTCTGGAAAGACTGGCCATTGATTTGTGAAAAACAAACAAACAACCCTTTCACCCTCCTTTTTTGAAAGTTTAGAGCAACTTGGCAACTTTAAGATGTGAGAACTTTTAACTCCCAGAATTCCCCAGCCAGCACGAACCTTTAGTACCTAAATTTGAGTGATTTAGATTCACAGATTCTATACTTGTAATGGTGCTTATTTCTGCTTATTTTGTTTATAGTTCTATTTGCTTGCTCAAATCTACTACTTTTTTCTTTCTGCAGAAAGCAATACAGGTAGTCCTTGACTTAGAACAGTTCATTTAGTACTGTTTGAAGTTACAACAAAAAAGTGACTTATGACTGTTTTTTCACACTTATCCCCATGGTCATGTGATAAAAATTCAGATGCTTGGCAATGACTCATATTTATGATGGTTGCAATGTCTTGGGGTCACCTTTTGCGATCTTCTGGCAAGCAAAGTCAAAGGGGAAGCCAGATTTACTTAACAATCATGTTACTAGCTTAACAACTGCAGTGATTCACTTAACTGTGGCAGGAGAGGTTGTAAAATGGGGCAAAATTCATTTAACAACTGTCTCAGTAACAGAAATTTGGGGTTCAATTGTGGTCATACGTCGAGGACTATCTGGAAAGGGAAAGGAAAAACCTTAGCAAGTTCAATCATGACATGATTGGTTTGGTCTTTGCTTGGCTGATTATAGAAGATCAGCTACCAAGGCAATCTAAAGCACAGTTTATGGCTTAGCATGTTGTGTGAGCCCATGCAATTGTAACACAATGCTTGTTAAAAGAACAGTAGTAGCACAAGGAAAAACATATGAGAGATACTAGTTGAACTTGAGTAATCTCAAAATGATAAGCAGGGCCAGTTCTTGTTAGTATTTGGATGGGAGACCACTAGGAAATTCTAGTGTTGTAGGCTTGACTGGGAAGTGAAAAAAAAATCCTTGAAGCAGGCATTGAAAGCCAATTCCATATTAGTTACCCTGAAAACTACATAAACTCCAGAATAAAGAGTTGACTCAGGGATGCCTTTTCTTCACCTCCCCCTTTTTTCCTTCCTTCCTTTTTTCCTTCCTTTTCTCCTTCCTTCCTTCCTTCCACCTAGAAACTTGAACTACAGGTTTCCTCAAGTTCAAGATGATGGCAGTTTTAATCCAATCATCTGCAAGAGCAACAATCCACTACTAATACAGGACTGTCCTATAAATCTTCACTTGTCATATGTATTAGTAACTTACTCCATAAAAATCCATAAAATAAGTCCCAAAATAAGCCAAAAATCTAAGTAACAACTGCACAATAGTGTACTGTTTCCAATTTTGGGGGTTATCAATTTTTTTTAACATTTGGAATTTATTTTTACTTTTTTTTTCAGAAGCAAGAGAATGTCATGACGTTCCAAGGTATGAACTGCCATCTTCTTTTTAATCTACAAATATTTCTCTTTTCTATCTCTATTCCCAAAAAAGGATACCCTGAAAACCTTACGTTTCAAAAGGTTATCTGTTCTGGCTAATCAGTTTTCCTTCAAACTTTTGTATTATTCTCTGATTCCTTTACAAATTTTCCTAACCTGGAGCCCTGCAGACTGATAGATTTAACTCCCATAGTTCATAGCCCAGAATTATAGAGCTGGTGGTTCAAATATTGAATTAGTACTTAATTATGCAGAGATGATCTCGCTAAGGTGATCTCAGAAGCTGGAGAATGAAACATATGTTCTCCCACAGAAGAAAGAAAAGGGAGGAGAAATGAGGAAGTTTAATTTAGCCAGAATATAATTAATTTTTTTATAGGTTTGAGTATCCAGCAGAGCAAGAATATTGAAACTCCAAGCAGTCTATTTAAAAAAACCCCCACAACTGTTCAATGTTATGGGTTGTTTGAAGTTGTTTGATGAGGGCCTGTTGACAGAATAGGAAAATAGGGCAAAATTACGAATTTGAATAGGGAAAAGCTGTTATCAAATAATCAGACAATCCCGTATAAAATTTAAGACAATTATATTTAAAATGACCTAACTTTCTAAAAGTAACGTTTCTGGACAGTCGGAATTAATCGGATATGAACTTCTAGAAGGAAAAAAAAAAGAAATGGCGGGAAAAGGTTGGGCTGAAGCAGTGATTGGATTAAAAGGCATTTTTATTCTGGGCAGCCCGGAAAACGATCGTTTCGCGCAAATACCCAGAAATGCGTGATTTGAAAAGTTACTGAAAGTTTTCAGTAAGGTTAAAAAAAGGGAGGCTGGCAATCTTCTTCCTGCGTCTATTTGATTCCTATTTCTCCGCGCGGACTGGCGACTCTCCAAGGCCCTCGAGTCCCTCTCTCCCACCCGTGTTTCCCACACGGCGAAACGTGTTGTGGTTTGCTAACTAACACAAGTAAAAGACATACTAAGTAAATCAAGCCGCACATCTAACATCTTCCAGAGCAAAATGAAGGCTGATTTCCGCGGCGGGAAAAAAACATGCGCGCTCCGCCTTAAAAGACATAAAGAGAGCAGGCAGAAGCTAATAGAGCCCGTTCCTTAGTGGTCATATTTCCCCGAGGCTTTGGCTGCCGAACGGTTGATTGATGGATTAGCTCTCTTTCCCGTTTTTGATCGGCAGATGGCAGCACCAATATTGGCCACCACAGAAAGCTAAGCAGAGTCCGCCTAGGAAGTCCTACCAGGACTTTCCAATTCCAGGCAGAAGAATAAAACCAGTCCTCCGAGGCAGCAAAACTCTTCTATTTCATGCACAGATCAGTGGTAGGTTTCAAATTTTTTTACTACCGGTTCTGTGGGTGTGGCTTGGTGGGCGTGGCATAGCTTGATGGGTGTGGCTTGGTGGGTGTGGCAGGGGAAGGATACTGTAAAATCTCCATTCGCACCCCAATCCAGGGGAAGGTTAATGCAAAATCCCAATTTCCTCCCAATCAGCTGGCACTTGGGAGGCAGAGAATAGATGGGAGCGGTGCCAGTCAGAATTTTTTCTACCAGTTCTCTGAACTACTCAAAATTTCTGCTACTGGTTCTCCAGAACTGGTCAGAACCTGCTGAAACCCACCTCTGGCACAGATGTGTCCATGGTGGTCACCAGGAATCATTTGTCTCAAAAGGAAATGGTTATTCTCCACCCTGCGGAGCCACAAAACAGATCATTCCTCCCGCCATTTCTTCCCACAACAACCCTGTGAGGTAGGTTCGGGCTGAAAGAAATTGATTGGCCCAAAATCATCCAGCAAAACCTCTGTGGCTGAAGATGGCCTTGAATCTGGATCTCCCAAGCCTCCCAAATCCTAATCTAACATCTACCCAGGCTCTCCTACTGATCTAATAGTAATCTAACAGGCTGCATATCACCACATCAATGGTAAGGTCATAGTGACAGGTCAACACTGTCAAAGATCAACGCTGACAGAGCAAGCCACTGTATAAAAAACAAGGAGCAAACCCCACTCCTTTCTAGCACTGATGATGTTGCCTAACTGGGTAATGAAATGTCTACAAAAAAATAGCCAAGGTCAAAGAGCACAAAGGATCCCACAATGGCATAATGCCTGCATCCATGGTCATGGGGAAAATAGCTTAGAAAAAGGAGTGACACTCTCAGCCAGTTGTGGCCACTCTCATGGCCTTTTTGTGATATAGGGGTGCCCAGAGGCTGTGGTGAAAAAAAATTAAGAAGGTGGCCTCAAGGATGTGATTGTACCCCTATTATGATTGTCCTTGAAATCACTAGTGAGCGAAGGACCACAGAAGTTAGAGAGAGATACAGAGAGTTGTTGTCTCCTCTCCTTTTTTGGGCACGATTTTTCCACAAATAAGACCTGGGGAAGGGAGCAGGGTGTTAGGGAAGGGTGATTATCCTTTGCTAATCTGCTGGAGCTGCAAATTTATTCAGTCAATTAAAAGAATGACTTTTTTAAAAGCCACAGAAGAGGGGAAGAGCCACTTAGGTGTAAAGCTCCTTATCCTTGAATGAAGCTGGCTAGACAACTTACAGTGTATGTTTGGCTGGGTTCTCACCTTACACTAAGCAGGAATATGATTTGTTTGGTTTGGGCTCCATGTGTTGGGTGAGCCTCTATGGATTGGATTAGGGGTTAGATTCATTGTGGTTGTGGATCAGGCCCTAAAAAGTGAGTTTCCATAGGAGCAGATTTGCTTCATTAACCAGAATCACTGTCTCAGTCAATATGCTAAGCACAAACCAGGCAAGACACAGCCTAACATAGTATTTCTCAACTTTGGGAATTTTAAGAGGGTGGACTTCAATTCCCAGAATTCCCCAGCCAGCATGGCTGGCTGAGGAATTCTGGGAATTGAAGTCCACCCATCTTAAAGTTCCAAAGGTTTGAGAAACACAGGCCTAGCACATTAAAAGAAAAAAAGTCTTTTGAATTGGGAGCAACCAGCTGTAAAATGAACCAGATTCCTTCAGATCAAAGGCACTTTTGGCCTGGGATAGGAAGATGACACATAAAATTCCAAGCTAGCTGCAAAATACATGTATCTCATCTCCTGAGAAAGACAACACAAATTCAGGACTTCAGGACTTCATCAAGCTTGGCATGGCATGCCAAGGGATGTACTGAGAGTCAGGTGTGTGCGTATGTATGTGTGTGTGTGTGGGGGGGGGTTATGACTAAAATGAAAGAAAATGCACCCTTTGCACCAGTGGTGGGTTTCAAAAAAATTTTACTACCAGTTCTGTGGGTGTGGCTTGGTGGGTGTGGCATGGTTTGGTGGGCGTGGCAGGGGAAGGATACTGTAAAATCTCCATTCCCTCCTCAATTCAGGGGAAGGTTACTGCAAAATCCCCATTTCCTTCCAATCAGCTGGGACTTTGGAGGCAGAGAATAGGTGGATGGGACCAGTCAGAATTTTTACTACCAGTTCTCTGAACTACTCAAAATTTCCACTACCGGTTCTCCAGAACTGGTCAGAATCTGCTGAAACCCACCTCTGCTTTGCACCCTCCAAATAGCAATGCTGAAAAAGCTGAAAGGAACCCCTCTCTAATAGAGGAATGTTATTTGTAACTCTCGAGTTCTTGGTGCTCTTTGACTTTGGTGGTTTATCTGCAGACATTTCATTACCAAAGTAGGTAACAAAATCAGTGCAAGTGAGCATGGTTTTTGCTCTCTGTTTATATGCAGAAGCTTACTCCCTCACCCCACCCCCACCTCCCCCCCAAAAAACATTCTGCCAGGGCAAGAAATCTGCAGGAACTCTTTGTATTGTGCCCGAGCTGGAAGTGGATATTCAGGCAGACCTCTCTGAGACCAACTGGGTTCCCACCACACCCTGAATCCCACACCAGCCAGCTTTAGGCCAACATGTTGTGTAAACCTCATCCCATTCAGTATGGCTAGTTGAATGAACCAGAAAATTGGGTAGAGCATATTGCGGGTAGACCTGCCTAGCAAACCTCATTTTAACGAAGACTTTGAGATTCTGCTGAATTCTGCTAGAGAAATTCCCAAGCCAACATATGTACCTTTTAATTCCAAAGAAGAATTTGACTGGCCCAACAGCATGCATTTCCTGACCTGGAGACCCTTCAGTTGTATAGGACTACAACATATCTAGCCTGCTAAAAACTAGAAGCCTGGTATATGACCTCCAAAAGGTAAGTTTTCTGTCTGTCTTTGCTGCCATCCAGTGATCATCTGGATTTTTACAGCCCACTTCTGGTAGGCCTAAATTCTGTCCCACCCATTGAGAAGGCTGCAACTGAGGAAGATTGGAAAAGAGGACGCTGTGATTCCTGGATGTGTATTACCATATCAGACCCTCTTTGCTGGATAGCATTATTGCATGTTAGGGAATTAAACAACTCTGGATGAATTCAGGGATTAAAACCAAATTTTGAGGTCAAATTTCAAGTAAAAGAGAGACAGACATACAGACTGGTTTCATAAGGCACAGTAACTGTGATCATACCCATATATTCACAGGTCAGTTAAAAACTGCCCAGAATCATTGAGAGTTATGCGGCATAACTTATAAGTTACCATCTTTTAGAAGATGCATTAGTACAACATGTTTAATTGGTGTTAACTTGTCTATAGATATTCCAGTGGTTTAGGGTGGTTTATAAATACATTTTGTTCGGGTATAGTTCAACATCCCCAGGGAATGGGTTAATACAGGAAACAAATTGAGCCTTTTGTGTGAATGCAATTACTGAGCAGAATTGTGTTCAACTGTATTTTAGCTTGTGAAAATCCAACCTTGTGTTTAGTTTAGTGAAAATTTAGAAATTTGGACCGGGTGAACCATGATTGATTTAACCACAATAATTGGGTTGTGAGAAAGAAGACTCCAAAGGTTTAAATTTAGGCTTACCAGAAAGCTACTCTATTGTCCTTCAACCTTTGCCTCCAACTTATCAAATTAGACTTCCCTACTTGGGTGCCATTTGGATTTGTATAGGAACAGCTGCCACAATCCTGCTTTGTAAAGTGGGAACTGTGGACAGTTCAACAGGTCTAAATAAAGATGTTTGCCCTAGAAAAATGCATTCGAGAGAAACGGGAGACAAAAATCCTTGGTTTGTAGAGCTAAACGCATCCTACACGTGTCCAGAGCATCCCTACGTCTTGTAGGGACCGTCACACTTCCCTAGCTTGGAGATGGTTTTAAAACAGAGGTTAAGTAAATCGGAGGAGAGAATTGCAGGACCCAAGCACGTTCCTTTGCATTTAACCAAGGGGGCTTCACGCCTCTCCCTGTATTGCAGTGTTTCTCAACCTTGGAAGCTTGAAGATGGGTGGACTTCAACTCCCAGAATCCCCCAGCCAGCAACGCTGGCTGGGGGATTCTGGGAGTTGAAGTCCACCCATCTTCAAGCTACCAAGGTTGAGAAACACTGCTGTATTGTATTATCGAGGATGGGGGGGAAAGGGGGTGAAATAGGAAGAAGACTTCTTTTATTTTTGCAGGCAATCAAAACCAGTCCAGGAGTCTTTCAGGAGAAGAAGAATCGGGCAATCTGGCGGGGGAGTGCTCTTAACTCTCCCCCCCAGGACCACTTCCCACTTTTAGAAACGACAGAGGATCCCAAAAGAGGTTTTGGTCTGCATGGGTTATGTTTACCGATATTTGCCGAGTTGAAACCGATGCATTGGCTACCCACCACTTCTCAAGATTATTGGGATTTTTTAATACTGTGTTATTTTTCAACATAGGCTTGCAAATGATTTTGATTTCGCCGCCCCCGGCAGGGTCCACAGGGACATCCCCCCCCCAAGAGTCCTAGGAATACACTTTAAGGAGCACAGCCGTGCCCCCCACCCCACCCCACCCCATCCGGCGTTCCCTGCGGAGTCGCCAGGCAGAGGTTCAGTCCGGGTCTGTGGATTGACGCCGCGGGACAGCAGAAAGTCGAGGGGGGTGGGCGGGGCCTGTGGGCGTGGCCGGCTTCACCGCCGGCCGTCTCATTGGTTGGACTCAAGGCCTGGGGCAGGAAGCGGCGCTGCCCAGCGGAGCTCCCAGATTGAAACTTGCCGTGCGGGAGGCGGTTCGCCCTGCTGCGGTGGGGTCCCGGCAGAGGAAAGACGGGCCGGGGCCCGAAGCCCGAACGTGGAAAAGCTCCTGCTTCTGCCCAGACCAGCCATGCAATACCAGCCGTCGGGGTCGGCCTCTCTGCCCCCTCTCTACGCGCCCACCCCGATGCTGCAGCCGGTGCACCCCACGCCCTTTTACATCGAAGACATCCTGGGCAGGGGGGTGCCGGGGCCGCCTCCCCCCACCTTGCCGTCGCCCAATTCCTCCTTCACCAGCCTGGTGGCTTCCTACCGGACTCCCATCTACGAGCCGACGCCGATCCACCCGGCCTTTTCACACCCCCTGGCTGCAGCCACCTACGGGAGCGGCCCCTACGGCCCTGCGGCCGGGCCGCCCCTCTACCCGTTTCCCCGCGCCGTCGGCGATTACTCGCACGCCCTCCTCCGCCACGATCCCCTGGGTAAGTCTCGCGGCCCGGGGAATAGGAGGAGGGTTTTTTTTGGGGGGGGGGGGGAAGCCGCCGCCGCCTGGCTCCGGCTGGCCTGCTCCGGGATTAGGGGAAAGGGGAGCGGCGTCCCCCCGCCCACTCCACCGTTTTGGCAGGATCCTGCCGGTTCGCCTGATTCCCGAGACATCTTTGGTGCTCTGGAATCAGAGCTGATTTATGGGGCGATTCTCAGAGGGTCTTTAAGCCTTTTAAAAAAAAAAAAGCTGGCCGTATAAAAGAATCCCTCGGGAAGAGTTTTGCTGTGTTTTGAGTAGGAGAAACGAGCAACGCCCAGCCCAGCGGCTCCAGCGGTTTATCACTTTTCACTTTCGCGAATGAAGCGCCGTCTATAATTCCGGACCGATTTAACGGGGGTCGAATAAATAGGGCATCGTCCCAACTCGCGATTTGCGAGGTCGTCTGGAGTGGTTCCAACAGTGGCGGATGGAGGGGTGAGGGGGACAGCGGACGGAAATGGTCCTCTAACCACGGAAACTTCTAACAAGAGTCCGGTCTTGTTGCTGTCTACTAGGAAATTGTGTGCCAGGCTCTGCAGAGATCGCCTTGACATTTGCTTGCCTGTGGCTTCAACCGAGGGATACTACTGCGATCTCTGAGCTGGAGAAACTGCAGACCAACAAGTAGCGAGTCTTTTCAGGAGGTCTGAAGGCGGGTTAACTCGGACTGGTTTTGCTTCCGAGCCCTCTCTTCTTCCGAAGGCTTTCCTTAGAAGTCGGTTTAGTTGAATGAGTTGCCGCCGAGCACTTTCCCTATCTGGGTTTCCTCGGAAGCCAGCGTCATTGTGACGATCAATTAAGTTGCGCGCAAAGGTGGAAGGGGGCGAGGGCTCGGGGGTGGCCGTACATTGTGGGTGCGGTGGACCCGTGTCCGTAGAATTCATTTCTCCCCGGTATTCCCACCCCCAAATTAGGATGCAATAATGGGGAACCCCTGGACAAATCGAAAAAGTTCCGAGGAGTGCATTTTATCACTGTTCGTATCTTGAACAACAGCAGCTAAAAACAGCCATCAATCAGATCGTTTAATTACTAAATTTATCTTGCACAGTTCTACAATCCTAGGAAGGATGTGTGTGTGTGGGGGGGCAAGCCATACCTATTGCCCCCGAATCCTGTACATCTCAACCTCTTTCCTTGCTAAATATATAGTCTGGCTTTGAAAGGGTATGTGTGTGTGTTTCCACCGTCTTCCCGCCGTTTCCTACGTCCCATTAAATTATAGGATATTCCTACTTTAGTCTACTTTGGTACAGATTCCAATTTAGGTTAATTTAGAAATCAGTGAGTCGGGCAAGGTCAGAAACTTGGCTTAATTGAGAAAAAGGCGTGCTTCTATTATTTGCGGATAAGCGTGCCTATTGGTAATGGACTACAATGCCCATGCCTTTAAGGATTTTTAGAAATTGGGATTCCAGAACTATTGGGAAAACCCAATCCGGATCTCTACGGATCTTTCGGTCCATCATCCGGCCCGGTTCGACCTCGCGTCTTTGCGAATCGCCGGCTTGGCGTAGGAGTCGGTTCGTGCCGTCTGAGCGAGGTTGGCTGACCCCTTTCCGTTCATACAGGATATCTTGAGCTCTTGATAGGAGCAAATCTGGTTTCAGAAGCTGTAAAGTATTTTCCTGGACGCCCGGAGCTGGCTCGTCTCCGGGAGCCGTGCACGCTGCTGATTATTTTATCGACATCCTCAATACAGACACATTCAGGAAACACTCGGCTTCTGATAGCCCGGATCCGTTTTTCTGATATTGTTCATTTCCTCTGTGTGGGATGGAGCTTTATGACAGCTAAAATAACTCGTTGCTTCCTTTCAAGAAAAGAAAAGAAAAAAAGAAAAAGACTGTTTGCACCGAAATTGCTGAATGCCTGACGCAAACAACAATGCTGCATTTTCAAAGGCGCGGAGACAGACAGAAACCCAAACCGAAGCGGGGGGGGGGCGAGGGGAGGGGAGGGAGGCGAGGAGAGACAGACTCTTTGAAACGTGCCCGCTCGGCCTCCTGCCTTCTGGCGCGACCTCGGGATCCCGGACCTGCGTAGTCGGTTCCACCCACTCCAGGGAGACTTCCAAGAGGTGCCGAATTGTCTGTTTCTGCGGCCACCTCAATGTCATTTTCCTCCCAGGAACATCTCAAGAGCTTCAGGCCTCCAAGAAATAAGGAGCGCCCCAAAGGCTACCAAGATTTGGGGGGGGGGGAATACAAACGTTCTTGGCTTCCTGGCTGTTTTGGTGCTGGGTTCGAGTCGTAAACAGAAATAGCAACCCATCATCGTCCAGACTCCTCAGCCCAGGGGGAATAAGTGCCACTGAAGTGGAAGTGCGTAATTAAAACTGCCCATCCCACTCCTACGGGAGAGAGTCCGCTGAAAAAGAGTGGATTGGGACCTGGAAAGTGGCACCCGATTCCATTCGCCCGATGGGACTGGTTTCTGACTTCCAGACTTCTATACAAATGTGAAAAAAAAAAAAAAGAATGGCTGTTCACGAGACACAGATTAGGCAACCACATTTAGCCCAGGATTTTGGGAAACCCAGATGGGCGATCGATTAATTCAGGCATCCTGGAAACCGCAACATTGTGTTGAGTGAATGGAGGTCAAGTTAATCAGAAGTGGGGTTTCCAGGGAATCTAACCTCCGAAGACGTCTGCCTCGGGATTTCGGGGTTTTCTGGAGTTGTTTTCTGATTGTTCTCCCTTGCGGATTTAGTTTGAGAATAGTAATCTCCGTTTCCCTGAAAAGGCAGAAGCTCTCTTCAGAATAAACTCCACGTAAACCACATAAGGGAATGGCTATTTCATATACAGAAAATGTGTGAATTCTCCCTATGGTAGAAGTGTGGGATTGTGGCTCATCTCAAGGTTTATCGGGGTATGGGAACCTAGGTGAGCATCTTCTCTTTCCCAACCTTCCCCAGATTGAAACAGAAGCTGAATAGTAAGGATTTGCTCCCAGGTACCGCTCACTTTTTCACACACCGGTATTTTAGTTACCGGTATTTCTAAAGATAAATAAAACAACAAAGCACATCCATACATTTTAATGGGATTTTGTCCTTAAGTGTGTTTGAGTCCAAGGTTAAAATTTTTCAGTTTGCTTCCTTCTGTCTATTTTGTGTAGTTGAGGAGGATTGATTAACTTGGTTTGTTCTGAACAGAGATAATTTAACCAAGTTTCATGGCATATCCATATGGCTTTTCTGGAGAAGACATTCTGTGAATTACATCTAATTACACACACATTTCTTTTTCTGAATCGATTTACATTCGCAAAAACAAATAATATATATTAAGTATTTGCAAATATAAAAGGTGGGTCTGAAAGTGTGTATTCTGCCTTTTCATTTGTAATTCCACTCATTGATTTATGTTTATACAAATGATCTATAAAAAGACTGGATATTTTTTGGATACTGAGCATTCTGCAACAAATATTATTGCTCTGTATGGTTTTTATTGCTTTGTTGATTAACCTCCTGAATTACATTATTTGGAAATAAATCTCCTCCCTTCCTGTAAACCGGAAAACAAGAGCCCAGCTAATCCAATTCGTTTTTATTTACATCCATAAGGCTTTCAACAAAGGACACACACTATAATTGTGATGTTTTAACCTGGCATTCAACTCACAAATCTCACAAATTCAAAAATAGATGTAACTGTTGAATAAATTGTGTAACTTTTTGCAGGGACATTTACAAAAATTTTAAGAGAATCGCTGAAGTCTCCACAGGGTTTTGACACAAAAACCAATTGCCAGAGGAAAAGGCGATGGGGAGCGATCCTATGCTTGCCTCTTGAGGCAACCAGCAAAGCGAGAAGGGAGGATATAGGATTGCTGTCTAAAGAGACGGAAAGCAGGAACCAGTTGGATATTCCTGGCGAAATAGCTGTTTCTGTAAGGAAATTAGGCAGTAAAACAGCAACAATGACGTTGCCGCACACTTTAAGTAAGGTCATCTAGAGATACAGTCCACAGGCCCTAAACTGGGTGATTTATAAGGTTCCTGTCCTCATGCGCATTATGGTGAAGTTCTGTGCCAATTCCAGAAAAAAAAAAGCTGTTTTCTTCTTGCCTCTTCGATCTTCGTTTGTCAATATCATTTTAAAAGGACAAAGAAAATATTTTATTTTTTACTTACATATATTGTAGTGGGCCTGTGTGTGGGGGGGGGAGAGAATAATTTTCAAATTAAAATTCGTTTATTTGGCTAGCGGGACCAAATACAATTAGGAGGGCGATTGTGGATTCCCTCCTCCCTTTTTATAATATAAGTCTAAACGGCGAAGTTTTGATCTCCGGTTTTGAACGGTTCCACGTCACTTGGGGCATAATTACTTTTAGAACTGAATTGGTGATCAGAGGTTTCGATGGCTTGAATCGAGAGCCTGAAGTCGTCAGGTGGGATGTAAAATCCCTTTGGGGCCATTCGTTTAAAAATGGATCCTCCGGACAAGAGCCGCTAAAGTTTTCAACCAAATCGGGGGCACTACAGAATCTATCCCGGCAGGTTCAAAATCGCTTTCTCCCCTCTTGATGGCTGAGATCATGAAAGGATCCAGCCCCCCACTCCCACCCCGCAAACCCACCTGCTGGTTGATAGAACGAGACCTTATGCATGGGGGATAGACTTCTAGAAAGCTGTTAGCCGCGAGCGCATAACGAAACCTCCATGTTTAGGAGTAGTGTACCTCCGAGGACAAAGAATGAGAATAACTCGACAGAGTTCGGCAGAGGGCGATCAGCAGGCGGGCCTGACCCAAGAGGATCAGGCGCGAGATCTGGATCTGGTCTCTTCTGCGCGGGGAGGAAGCGGGGGCGCAATCTTTGCCTTCCAAATTGATGCCCGGGGTTTGTTTGAGGCCGTATTCGAGCTGCAGGGAGGAAGGCTCGGCTCTTTCTTCTCCTTTTGATGCACCAACAGGAAACACATTGACGGAAATGCTGCCCTCGCCTTCTGCGGCCTGCTTCCAGGATCCTCTGCCCCCCCGGCGCACGTCAAAAGGCTGGCCCAAGAGAGAACCGCGCCGACTCGGTCCTGCCGCCCACCCAACTCCCGGCAGATCGGACTTTTCCCGCGAACAACCAGCTGTCCGTTAAAGTCGAGTAGTCCGTCTGAATAGACAAGCCTGCATCTTAAACGGGTGGACTTCGGATTTTAGGAACTCTGGCTGAGTTGAAACCGATTGCCAGTTTTGTGTATTGTGGTTTTCGACCCCTTGGACGCAACTGATTTGCATTACAACTCCCACGATCCCTTTCAAAGCTGCCTGATGGAAGCTGAAGCGCGTGGAGGGAAGTAGGTTGGGTCCCCAACCTATAACAGACAGTCTCCTCCAGATGCCCCCACCCCAACCATAAGTTTAATATTTATTTATTTAATTTTATTTATTTATTTTGTCAAGCACGTATTAGATAACAGATATAACATGGTTATATATAAAAACATGGTTATTAATACATGAAATGGATATGAATAAAAGGGGATATTAGGACAGGGACGGTAGGCACGCTTTGGCCTATCATGTATCATCCTATGCGATTTAGCTTCTGTGCGACCTTCACATCATACAGTTGGGTTGAGTAAATTATGAGTAAAGTAATGTTTTGCTTAACGCCTTGTAAACCGCCTGAGTCTCCGGAGAAGGGCGGCATATAAATCAAAATTAAAAAAAAAAAAAGTGGGATTGCGTGAACACACCCTCCTAATACAGGTAGTCCTTGATTTACAATTCATTTAGTAACTGCTCAAAGTTACAATGGCACTGAAAAAAGTGACTTATTACCGTTTTTCAACTTATAACTGTTGCAGGATCCCCATGGTCACATGATGAAAATTCAGATGCTTGGCAACTGGTTCATATTTATGACTGCAGTGTCCCAGGGTCATGTGATCAGCTTTTGCGACCTTCTGACAAGCAAAGTCAATGGGAAATCCAGATTCACTTAACAACCATGTTACTTACTTAACAAATACAATGATTCACTTAACAATTGTGGCATGAAAAGTCGTAAAAAAATGGCAAACTCACTTAACAAATGTTTCACTTAGCAACATAAATTTTGGGCTCAATTGTGTTTGTAACTCAATTGTAGTTTGTAACTACCTGTAGATATTGTCAGAGTGGGGCTAGACATTCACGAAAACACCTGCACTAGGACCATGGTTGGGCCCAAAGTGACTTTTAGAAAGCGGACTTCCAATTGTAAAGTTTGTTTCTACCAAAATATTGTGGGAATCTGACTGGGAAACAATCTAGGGCAGCAGCAAAATAAGCAATTTCCCTTCCCACAGTTCTGTCTGTAATCTTCAGGTCTCTCGCTTAATGACGCCTGTGGGCGTTTAAGGTACTGCTGGTGTACCAATTAAATATACCCATCGAAAAGAAGCTACAAATGGGAAATATTTGCTATCCATCTGCTGAGCTCAGACCAGGCCTTCCTCGGCGCGCAGGTGTTTCTTATGACACACCTATGGACAAGTGAGGATTTTTAATGCTGTTTAAAATGCCTTTGGAAAGAAACCCATCAAGTGAAGAAGAACGATCCAGAGAGGGATGTCTTTGCACTCCATACCATTCTCACCGAGTGATTTAAGAATGAAACGCTGGGCTCTTAGCTGAATGTTTTTTGATATGGGACGCATTTTATCAATGGCTAGATAACAGGAACAGAAGTTAGAAAGGAGGAGATATAAATGGAGGAAATGGTATAGAGGAGAAGATGATGTTAAATGTTAAGTATTATTAAAGTTATTATTTTTGTTGTTAGTTGGGAAGTCAAGTCTGACCCATTGCGACCCCATGGACAATGTTCCTCCAGGCCTTCCTGTCTTCTACCATCCTCTGGAATCCATTTAAGCTCACGCCTATTTTTATATTTTTATATTAATATAATATATTAATATATTAATTATAATATATTATTATATTATTAATACGATGGTGATGACAATAAAGATGTATAAACATGACTATTTAAACATAACTGTACCCAAAATACAGTTTGATGAAAATTGAATGTTATATAAATAAAACATGAAAAAAAAAAGGGATGAAACGCTGGGCTCTTAGCCGCTTCCTCGACGGTCACGTCGGGAGGGTCCGAAATTGCGGGGGGGGGGGGGAACCCTTTCCACCCTAAAATGCCTTGCTTTGCAGGGGTAACATGCGGAAGGCTGCCGCTTCCCCCATCTGGGCGGGAGGGAACCGGGACTGCCTCCTTGTTTGTCGGGACCAAAGATCAGTAGAATTACGAACAAGTGTTCCCCCCCCCGAGTTTAAGCAAGGGAAGGGTAAGTAGTCCGAGTTGGAGAAAGCGGAGGAAAGCCAGCCAGGAAAGCGAGAGTCCGTGGCGGAGAAAGGGAGCTCGTGCCGCCCCTCCCTGGCGGTTCCTAACCCCCACCCCGTTTGGTGTCTCTTGCAGGGAAGCCGCTGCTGTGGAGCCCCTTCATGCAGAGGCCGCTGCACAAGCGGAAAGGAGGCCAAGTGCGCTTTTCCAACGACCAAACCATCGAGCTGGAGAAGAAGTTCGAGACGCAGAAATATCTCTCCCCGCCGGAACGGAAGCGCCTGGCGAAAGTGCTGCAGCTCAGCGAGAGGCAGGTGAGAAGGCCGCCAAAAACGTTTCCCGCCAAAACTGAATTCGGGGGTGGTGGTGAAACGGGCTTCGCCGGCGGAGGCAGCCAAGTTAGTAGAAGGCTCCTTTTCCCGCGAAGAGCCGCCTTTGGTTTGCTTTGCCTTAAGAATGGAGGCTGGTGGAAGTCGCTGGGTCTCCAAAAGCTTAAACCCTTTGGAGGCAACAGGCTCCAAAATGGGATGCACCAGTTACAGGGCTGCACAATACAGGTAGTCCTCGACTTAACGACCGCGATGGAGCCCAGAATTTATCTTGCTAAGTGAAAAATTTGTTAATGTGAGTTTTGCCCCATTTTAAGACTTTTCTGGCCAAGTTTGTTAAAGCGAATCACTGCTAATATTAAACTAGCAACATGGTGGTTAAGTGAATCTCCATTGACTTTGCTGATCAGAAGGTAGCAAAAGGGGGATGGATTGTCAAGCATCCTAATATAAATCACGTGACCATGGGGATGCTGCAGCGGTCATAAGTGTGAAAAACGGTCATAAGTCACTTTTTTCAGTGCCATTGTAACTTTGGTCACTAAATGAACTGTTGTAAATCGAGGACTACCGATACAATATCCTGAAGTGTGGGAAAAAATATGACAATGCCTGATTATATTTTATTTAAAGCAGTGAGTTCTCAAACATTTTGGTCGCTGGGGACCCGTATACGTTCTTAAACTATTGCAGATCCCAAAGGACATTGATTTATGTGGGTTACATCAATCAATATGTACTGTATTAAAACAAATATTTGTTTGACTTTGAGGATCCTTGAAATGGGGTCCCCAGACTATACTTTGAGAACTGCAGATTTAAAGCACATCTAAAGAAAGAAGTTAAGCTGTACAAATAATTTATATTAAGTATAAACAATATGCCAAATATAATGTAATTGGTATGTATGTATATGTTAGTATAGTAATATTTAATTTATAAATAAGCATACATATGTTGAGGTGCGTGCTATATTTTTTTTTTAAACTGATAAGGTGTGAATCAGAAAAATGTGGAGAGGTTCCACTATGGATTACATTCAATCCACAGGTTGTTCATTTGAAAATTAAGTATCAGAAGAATTATTTCCAAATTCCACAAATCCTACCCACTAATCTCCTCTGCAGGCCTCGTAAAAGCAAATTGATGTGCGTTTATTATTTGGAACATAGCTGTGCCCTCTCTGTGCAGGATCAATACAGTTAGATGTCTCTGTCATTCTGATAGGCTCTTTTTTTTCTTGCTTGAGAAAGTCTCTGAATTTGGGAACAGGAAGGGGATGGGGTAAAGAGACTTTTAAGTGGATGTCATTGCTCTCAAATCTTCCCTTTCAGGGGCCTGAAAAAACAAGACAGTGGCTCCACTTCTCAGGTTGTTAAATACTATAGGCGTGTTTCACTTAACAGGGAGAACTTCCTGTAGACAGGTTAAATCAGAAGTAACATTTGAATTAGGTTCCTTCCTTACTCTGATACTATTAAAAATATCTAGTTTTTGAGTAGGCATTTACAGTATTGCAGTTCCTGATGAGTATCTCAGGCCTATCCATAGCAGATAAGTGTGTATTGGATTGTACTTTTTAGAGGGGTTTTTCCCTCATAATTTTCTCCCATGTAAACTTTTTTCTCTCCCCCCCCCCAATTAGGTTAAAACATGGTTCCAAAACCGGCGAGCAAAATGGAGGCGTTTAAAGCAGGTAAGTGTAATGTTTCCTGCTCCTCAATCTTACTAGCTGTCCCCAGATTCCTGTATTTTAATTAGAGAGATCAGAATCATAGGGAGTGCTTAATTATTTCAGCTTACTTAAGAGGACAAGTGACATTCCAAAACATTACATTTGAAAAGCTCCTGAATCACAGCAACATGTTTGTTTTTACAAAAGTTGTGGCATGTTTAGATATTGTTGACAGTTTCTTGTGCTAAGCGGTACATGCCCTCTGTTCACATGCAGTTATTGAATCCTAATCAAATTAAACTCCTGATGAACACATTTCCTGGGTTCACACATTATCCTCGGCCATGATGTCTTGTTTTAACCATGCATTGATAAGTGAATCATAGTTCACACATTGTGATAAGCTGAAAAATGAACTTTGCAACTAGAAGAGTTATGCACAGATAATGTTTAATCAAAACCAAACCAAGCACATTATACAACATCGGTATGATTTCATTTTGGGATTCACACTTTAATTAAGATTCAGCTTCCTAACTTTGAAACTATATGTCTACTTGATTTCCCATGGAGCAGAACCAACCTAAAATGTAATTTGCCTAATTTTTATGGATTACCTTTCACCCTTTTACCTTTAACAATTCACCTCAGTCATTATTTCCAAATCCCAGTTTGATTTATAGTGCTATAGGTTTCTTAGTGTTTTCTCATACAGATATTAACAGGTCTAATTCTGCTTAGATTTCTGAGATGAGCCAAGATCAGGAAGATGTTGCTGACGTCTAGCCTAATGTCTAGCTACTATTTTACCCTAATGTCTAGCTACTATTTTTATTAAAGAGTGAGTGGCTCACTTAATTTTTTATTTTACTCACTATCAAGCGAGTATAAGCGGATTAAAATCTCATAAATTACAGGGTAACAAATTGGAATGTTAATAACATAGTTAAAATTTAAAACATTAAAATTAACAACAAACTGAATAAAAAGGACTAATATATAAATGGGGTAGAGGTAAGATATTCTCCTAATCTTATAACTGCCTCCAGAATGGGACTGTCCTAAGCCAGTTGGCAGAACTAGGTTTTCAGAAAATTAGATTTCTGTAATGTCCAAAGGAAGCTTGAAATGTCCAATATTTTCCAAACTAGTTGTTTTCTCACCAAATAGTCTTGATTCCATGACTTCTGTGTTTGTTCTCAGGAGACCCCTCAACCCAACAAAAAAGAGTCAGAAAGTGGAGAAAGTCTTCAGACTTCCAAACAAGAAAATTGCTTGAGTCCTGAGATGGATAAGGGAGTTTCTCCACGTAGGCCACAATATACCCCTTCACCTGTCTCCCAAGAAGAGTTGGATTCGGACATCTCAGATGATTCAGATCAAGAGGTGGACATTGAGGGAGACAAAGGCTATTTCAACGGTCCCCATCTGTAGCACTTGAAGATGGACTTTCCCTCTATTTGCACTTTAAGAGGAACTGGCTTGACAAAAACAATCAGTGCTAAAAAAAAGGGGTTTTCTCTTCTCTTTCAGTTGGATGGAGAAAGAGGGAAGGAATAACAAACTCTGTAAATAATTGTCATTGTGTTTGTCGAGACAATCCATTTGATAAAGGAGTAGATCCTTTCATGACTGGAAGGGAATTCTATATTTGCGTTCCTCTATTTGTACTGGGATTGATTTTGTATCCTAGCCCAGAATGCTGCATTCTCCTCCATGAATTTAAACATCAAGATCCTTAGACCACAGGGAGAAAAAAGAACAATTACAACAGGGAACAACACGAAAAAGGAATTTTCTGATGTCTCAAGGAAAATTTTAGTTCTTTAGATGCATCCTTTTGCAGAGATCTCACAAATGTAATAGTATGCAGAATGAAATCAGTTTTGCATGGGTCATAAGAGTATCCTTCATGAAAGTACATATTCCATTAAAATAACCTTTCCTGAGGTATGGAAAATAATGTATGAGACATTTATTAGGTGTGTAGCAAGGTCTTAAATAATACAAATAATAGTAGGAAAATGAAAAGGAACTTTATTTTGGGTTGATTTGAGATATGAACAGTCTAAGGAACTTGATATTGGCCTATACTAACCATGCTCACTAGTCCAAGGTCGGAAGGGAGAAACTATGGTTAAACATTCACTTATCATGTTTAGTCATAATATAGATTTTTGGTTTGTAGATCCTAGTTTGTGGTCTGTTTTTTAATCCAACTACTATAGCCTATTCAAGAACCCATGCCTAAAACCATGCCTTTGAATGAATTATGAATCCAGATTGTGTGAAATGATTCTACCTGTGTACAGTATCCTAGAACAAGGAAGAATCCTAAAAAGGCCTTATTCACTAAGATGTTATGTAGTTTGTTTTCTTTTAGCTTAGTGTGATCTATAAGTCAACTATAATGTTGTGTATGATGTAGATCATTAGAGCATGTTCAAAATCCTGGCTGGGTTCCCATTCTTTGTGGCTTAGAATCTTACATTGACACAGCCAGTGTGGTTTATTTAGCAGAGTTTACTTGTTGTATGATTTCAGTAAACAATGGCTAAAGAATACCAGAGACCAACAGATCAGAACGAAGAAGCTTTGTGAATGAGAAGTGAAACATTTTAAAGAAAAAACAAAGTCCAGTTGCCTTTTGAAAAAGCACCTTTGGGACAACTGTGACCTGGATGATTGAGAATCTCCATAAATATTTACCAGATACCTATAGACACTAACTTTGTTTTTTTCAAACTGTTACCCTCCAGATGTATTGGGCTACAGCTATATCTGTTCCCAAACCACTTCTATAGCCCAATCCATCTGAATGGGCACCAGATTAATGAAGGCTGCAGAGGAGAGCACAATGGAAATATTACTATGCACCTCCAAGCAGGTCTTTATCTTTACAACTAACACTATTACATGTCCATTTAAATATAAGCCCCATTAATTCAGTGGGATTTATGTCCCAGATGTATATAAAATTGAAGGCTATTTTTAAAAATATTCAGTATATATTTCATTTATTTTAATACATTTTTAAAATGTTATATGTATGAGTACATATGTTTATATGTATGCTCTTAAAGATGGCGACTAAAACAAAACTAATGGATTTGGTTACTTGCCCTTTATGTTTTGCTAACTATTTTTATATAAGGATCTGTTGTGTTTAAGTAAAGCTTGCCTACACATTACATTCTGAGAGTCCAGAGAAGCCATGTACTTATCAGGCTAAGAAATGCCTACACAAAAACTTCAATGAGATTGTCTTTCTAAATGTGATAGTCTGTTGCCTTTCTTTTGCTTGCACCTATTTGCTCTGCATTTTAAAGAGCCTGGCTCAAAAAGAAGGCATCCTCAATTTAAGCTTTATCTTGCTAACTGCACCCATGATGGTTCGTAGGTAATCTTACTGATATAATTTGCCACATCCTTCTTCTGGAACGATTTTTCAACTTCTGCCCAATAGTGATGGATTTCCAACCAGGCCACAAGGAAAATCCTTACCTAGTTGACAATTATGAAACTATCTGATGGATATAAGATGCTGAAAAGAAATTTTCAGCAAATGCATTTAGGGTTTGTCTAATACCACGTCATACTGTTAAGCCATAAAACATGATCTACAGTATACAGTGGTAATTATGCCAATAAATTCTGGCATCTTGATCTGAGGGGACTGCAAAATGATTGCATATGGCCCTGGAACCAGAGTTTGCTGACTTGGTGAGTTGTTTGTACCACGGATTTTAAAGTATATTTCTATGGCCAAGAAAAACAACCTGCATCCTGAAACTGGCCACCACGTGATTCATTCCATGTGGGTGGCCTAACACTCTTTTTGTAACTTCTTAATATCTTGAGGTTCCTGAAATATGGCAGAATAGGAGTTTTCAGTGGTACAGTTTTCCCTTCCCCAAAATATAGGATGCGAATAAAGTAGGAAGCAAACTTGTATTCATTTTCCCCATTAAAAAGTTCCAATCTATTAAATATTCTGATTAGATTATTTTGCTGCCAAATTTGGGTGACATAGTTTTGATGAAGTGAGGGTAGCAGAAGCTAGAAACAAGATTTTTAGAGCCATTTTGATCTAGTGGTTAAGATACAGTACCAGGTTACAAAGCAAGAGATTGTGAGTTCAAGTCCAGCCTTAGCCATGAAAGCCAGCATGGATATGTTTGCTGCCTTGAGTTGTTCATAAAAATAATAAAAATAGGATATAAATAAATGAACAAAAAAATAGAAATAAGAGTACATTGGCTTCCAGAGGTTGCCATTCCTATCCTTATTCCCCCCCCCCCCTCTGCCAATTGGATAAAAACAGGCCATTCTTTTGTTTCAGGAGGTTTGAAGAGCAAGAATAGTTTGATTTTCAAATTTCTCTGTTCAATATTCCCACCTTTAAACAACCTTCCTAACAATCAAAAAGGGCTGAAAAAATTAATATTGTTACTGGTCAATGTCCTGCAGTCATCCAAAAAGTTGAGCAGCTGAGTGTGTCTCATTGCCCGCTGCTTATTCATGGCTTAACTCAGGAGTACACATCCTCCCTATCCCAAATATTACAGCTGCCTAAACACTGGCAAAAAAATCAGTCTTGTTTTACTGATAGATGAGAATATTTATAGCTCAGGGTTGAACTGTGGGATCCTTGGTGTTCTCTGAGCTTGGTGCTTTTTCTTTCCTAGTTTCATTATCAAATTAAGTAACAACATCAGTGCTAGAAGGGAGTGGGGGGAGGTTGCCTGTTACATGAAAAAAATCTATGTTGTGTCTTTGTACCTGTTGTACAATAAATAAAATAGAAGGGGATCTATCATAACCTATTATGCAGAACCAAAGGTATGGGCAAGAAACCAAAGTTACTGTGCACAGTGTCATATTCTTCTGCTCTCTGGTAACCCCTAGGTTTATCTGAGGCCATGTGTGTTCAGATTTAGAGTAGCCACAATTGTTGGTCTGCAAGAACTGGAATTGGAAATAAACTTGACATTCTAATTTCTGCAAACCAAGAACGTGTTAATTAATGAAAGATGAATTAAATCTTGCAACTGTGGGCAGTTGCAGGTGGCAAGGGACTTTGTGTGCATCACAATCTTATCAGACAAATGATGCACAAGACATAATTCGCATCATTTGCTCAAAGATGTGCTATCCATGACATCAAGACTTTTGACCACCTGTGCTTTCATCTTAAAGGACCGCTTGCAATAGGGAGTAATTTTACAATGCATTTACTCTTTTAACTTGCTACAGAAATTTAGTTATATGACCATAGCCAAAGAGTAGGATGATAGATACTGTATTTTTATCCTTCCTGCTGCTATTTTTGTTGTGTAATTGTTTCATTTTTATGTTTAATCACAGAAAATTATAATATTGGAGACTTTTGGATTTACTTGTGAAATAAAATTTGGCCAGTGCCCATCCCAGGCAGTTAGTAATATTGTTTAAATAACCAGCCACATATTTCATGGATTATTTGTAATAGATTACTTCCAAATATATTTAAAAGAAAGTATGTATTACTGTATGTATGTGTAGCACAAATACTAGCACAAGTTTCTGGTCCTCCTAGTTTAACTCCTTATAAGTACTAAAGGTTAGAACTCTTTGAAAGTGTAGAGATGGCAAACTTTGGGCTTGGTAAATCAACATTCCTCAATTGTGTGTGTGTGTGTGTGTGTGTGTGTGTGCGCAGTCAAATCATTGTTGTCTTTTGGTGACTGGATGGATTAGTCCCTACAGTTTTCTCAGGGACTTATTTTAAAAAGTGGTTTGCCCTTGTTCCATTCCTAGGGCAGATAGAAAGTGGCTGGCTCAAAAGTATCCAGATCACTTCATGCAAGGCAGAACTAGAACTCAGCTCTTCCAGTTTCTTCTGGTACTTTTAACCAAACAGGCTCTCTTCCTTAATTCAGCGGTCATCAAAAACATCTGGACAGACCACAATAGAGATTACAATACAAGAACCTTCTTTAATTTAGCATTTAACATTTCTTTAAGTCCATGTTTTCAAAAGTTTGTAAGAAGACCATTTTTTCCCAAAACACTATTGTATTTGGGAGAAAACCTTAAGAGAGAGGAGACATGCATGACAAATGTTACAATGTGAGAATATTTAACTGGAAATGTACAGGAGGAAGAAACATCCATTGGTAGCCTTTCTTGACTTAGTGCCCCACAAAAACGTTAGATAACCAGTTTCCTAATTCCTAGACTCGATGGCAAGGGATTATGGGACTTGCCCTAGATAAGGACATGTACTGTATGAAAAGGTCTCTCAATAATCCTGGTCAGCAATGCATGTCAATTCTGCAGTATAGACCATTTGAAGTTACAATGGCACTGGAAAAAAAAAAAAAAGACAACCATCACAACATCCCTATAATTTGTGTAGTTGACAACTAGCAATTATTTATGATGGTTGCAGCATCCCAGGGTCACGTGACCATCATTAGTGACTTTTTCAGCTGGCTTCCAACAGTCAATGGGTGAGCCTGGATTCACTTAAGGACTGCCTGATTCACTTAAACAGTTGCAGTGATTCCCTTAATGACCATGGCAAAAAAAAAAAGGTCAAAATCAGGTGTGATTCTGTCAAGGAGTTGTGCAGCAAGTGTCCAAATGAAGTCAGAGACACTGACACAAACTTGTCGTTTTATATAAATAAAAATATTTAACGTTTTTATTCACAGCAGACAAGATAGTCAGGAACATCATGAGGTAAATCAAACAACATACAGAGTGCGCAGAAGAAAAAGGCGGGGAAAAAGGGAAACCCCCCCCTTTACACCCACAGCAACCAATCACAGCGTAGATTGCCTCATGCATGAGCCAGCACTCTCCAATCAATCAACTACAATTGAGTGTTCTGGCCCGTTGTACACTTTACTGTTCCAGCTACTAAATTTAACATCCTAATTTAATTCACTTGATTTCTTTGCTTAGCAATGGAACTTCTGGACCCAATTGACAGAGATCTAGGGTGCATTTCCAAGTGAGGCTATGTAAAGATGCACTTTTGGAATGGATCATATGATTTATGACATCCAACACTCTCACTGTTCATTATTGGGACTGTGCAACCCCAATGTATCATTATACCAGGTTTTTTAATGAATTCAGCCCAGCAAATGAGACAAAACAGCAGTGTACTCCTCTTATGCTTCATGGGTGGCTAAGAGCTCCTATTCCAGGGAGTTCTTGTCTTGCTCACATCTCTGTTTTGAACTTCCAGTATGATGACCTGGTCAAGAGGTGGTTTTAATGCATTTAATTATGCTAACAGTTGACTTTCCACCACTCTGCTTCCTTCAAATTGGGATTCCCCCCTCCAAAATACATGAGGAATAGGAGAGGAGGATTTTTAATCGTTTCTTTTATATTCTGCTTGTGAAAAACGAAAAGATTTTTAGTGGGTTTTTTTTTTTTGTAGGAACAATATGCCTGTTGCTAGATAAGGGACTCATTTATCTGCCAGTTTAAAAGGATAGTAAGTGATCATTGATTAGCTGAGAGTTTTATCTGCTCAAATATTAGCCAAAAAGCAGCAAGTACTAATTAGCTGAAAGTTCTCTGCAAGCTCTAGCCCAGGGGTGTCAAACTTGTGTCGTCACGTTGTCATCACGTGATCATAAATGAATTTATTTTGAGATAGCTTCGAAACCTGACATCATGACTTTTTCCCCCTTTGCTAAACTGGGTGTGGGCGTGCTTGTGACGCATCCAGCCCTAGGCTGGGAGTTTGACACCCCTGCTCTAGACTCATAACATAAATACACAGCCATGCTTATATTATTATGATGTTCTATAGGTATAGAAAGAGTCAAAGCAAATTGAATCCATGTTTTAAATTGAAAAAAGTTACAAGATCAACAGTCTGTCCAAACAATTTACTTCCCAGGAATTGGCAAAGCCACATGTGGGCGTGTCCCAACCAGTAGCTTTTGCATAACAAAGCTATTCCATGTTTGCTTCATTTTTATTCAGGATGGTAGGAAATATGGGGAAATCACTAATATAAGAAACTGGCATTCAATTTCCAAGCCAAATTCCATGAATATGGCAATGCATTTGCACAATAGAAAACCTGTCTGGAAACATCCTCCTCCTCCTCCTCCTTCCTTTCTGATGGGTATTTTTGTAATTCTTAGTAATAGTGATGTAACATTTCCATGCAGAGTAAATAATATTAGCATTTTTTAGCATTTCCTCCTACCTTCCTCAGATAAAGTTTTATGGAGAAGAAATAAACCTATCTTTTTGGAATTGTTACGTTTTTCCTTTGAATAAGGTTGCAAACTGAAGAGCCCCTTAAGTACAGAATCATGGGGCTGGAAGGGACCTGGGAGGTCTTCCAGTCCAATCCCCTGCTCAAGGAAGAAAGCTTATATCATCCCAGCCAAATGGTTGTCCTATTTTTGAAAACCTCCAGTGATGAAGCACACACAACTCCAGGAGGAAGCTATTCCATTGATTGATTGATTTCTGCATATAAGAAGTGATAGTCTTGCAACTATCAAAATCCCTACTCTAATTTTTGGAGTTATACAGAGTTCTAGTCTTAGAGATAATTCTTTTAATTGATATGTAATGATAATGAGAAATAGATATCCTTGAATTGAACTTGCAAGCATATTCAAGAGACTAAAAATGAACTAGATAAGGCAATGAATTGAGTGGGGTACAGATATGGAAAGTAACTGGCAAGGAAGTACAGTTGACTTTCACAACTTCTATTCGACTCACAGTTTAGAAGGCATCAACCCACAAACTAGAAATAGGTTCATGCTGCCTCCAACATCATATGATATATGATTTAGCCTCTTTGTTAAGCATCCATGCATACAACATGAACTCCTGCTAGGAGGGAGCATTCAGTTGCTATGTGATCCAGAATCCTGTACTTTCATGAAAAGACCCCTATTATAGCTCTACCTCCCCACTAAACCATCTCTTTTATAGCTCTGCCTCCCCACTAAACCATCTCTTCTATAGCTCTGCCTCCCCACTAAACCATCTCTATAAAGATAACTAACCTACTTCTCATTATATACAAGAATGATTAAATCTGTGTTTTAAAAAAATAAAGGACTTTCCCCCTCTTTTTTGAGTTTGGAACGTGAGCTGTCACATTGTCATAATAATCCATGCTTTGGGCCATCATCCTTCTTTATAAGTCAATGCTTCTTGCTCCCCAAGCGTCTGGAAATATTTTTAAAAATAAGCATTTTAATATGAACATAATTAATATGATAAACATTTATCATATAAATAAGTATGAAAGATCTAGTTCCAATATATAGGCAATCCTTGACTTACAACAGTCATTGGTCATTTGGTCATTTAGTGATCATTCAAAGTTACAACAGCACTGAAAAAAGTGACTTATGACCGTTTTTCACACTTATGACCTTTGTAGCAGCCCCTTGATCATGCGATCAAAATTCAGATGTTTGGCAACTGGTTTATACTTGTGACCATTGCTGTGTCCCAAGGTCATGTGATCACCTTTTTCAACCTTCTGACAAGCAAAGTCAAGGGGGAAGCCAGATTCACTTAACAACCATGTTACTAACTTATCAACTGCAATGATTTACTTAATAACTATGGCAAGAAAGGTCGTAAAATGGGGCAAAACTCACTTAACAAATGTCTCACTTAAGAACAGAAATTTTTCGTTGAGTTGTGGTTGTAAGTTGAGGACTACCTGTATTTATAATATGAGGCTGGGTGAAAATTTGGCCTCTAATCACAAATGAATGAGAATTCTCAGTTACCTCAGCCTAAGACTAATAGTATTGAATTTGGGAATTCTAGTTTAACAGCATCCCATCTCTGGTTTATTTTTTTGTTCATTTCTACTGTATAACAAGTCACATGTAGGTTCCAGCCTGACTCTACTGTTTCTAACAAAACGTATGAAAGAGATTTCATCTTACTGAATCTATTGATTTTAATGTGAGTTAATCTTCTGCAGTCATTCAAACTAGAAGATCTGGAATTCCAGTTTTGCACCTAATCATCATCTATTTTTCTTAATGCTCTGCTTTGCTTTCTTAGGGGTGCATGCTGTTGCGTTTTGATTGAATTGTCATTGACAGTCCTTAGGGTTATACCTCCCATCTTGTTGTGAAACATATTTAATCAGGAGATTCAACTTGAAAACGATTATCATTTGGCAGAAAAACAAACACGAAAGAACATTTTTGTAAGCGAAATGTTAATGATTGGAAGAATTGCACCAATTTCTGTTTGACAGTGTGTGATTAATCTTCTGGGTCAGGTACTTATATTTTTAGCCATTAGGTTCATTGTCCTTTGATAGTCAGAACTCTTTCTAGCCTAATAGGATATTGATTTTTTTGGATAGTGTACTTTGACTCCTTAAACAACACTCACTTTTGAAAACTGTAAACAGTGTCTAACAATTCAGCCAGATCCAAATGCCAGGCATGGAATTTGAAGGTCAATGGAAAAATTAGAATGAATTTCATCCAGGCCATCTTTAACATGTGAAAAGTTTGATTTCTCAATAGGCACATATAAGTAAACTATATATGGACATTTTAAGTCAAAACAGCTTGTGGGTTCCTCATTTTTATTGCAATTCAGCATCTACATCAATACTACAGGGGTTTGATTGTAGCTTATAAAAAACAAGTCCACTTCTGTTCTAAACTCTTAGACCAAGCAAAGCAGTGAAGTACTAATTAACCTATTGTGGAGTTGTTTTATTCCCCAACTTGGGATTTGGAATCAATGTTTTAGTTATCATCCATGCATCTTGCCTAAGACTGGTAAAACTCGCTTTGATATTAGAAAGTCTTAGCTAATAGCAGTTTTTAAGTCCAACTCAGAGAAGGCTATTGTCTATATTACAATGTATTATGCTGAAACACGTGATGACAATTTAGAACTGCAGTTAGTTTAAAATATGGCAACAAGATTTGACTAGGAGGGTTTACTACAGGGAGTCTTCACCATGGTATCTCTTGATATCTATTGTTGCAGATATCCTCACCATGGTACATGTGAGCACTTTCAGGCTTCCTGCCTTGCCTATTTTTATTTATTTTTTTAATGGAAAAAGGCATTTGGCAGAGTAAGGCAGCAGTCTGCCACCCCAGCAAAAATTGTATTTCCAAAAATCCCTTTGGACTCCACATAGGCTTATTAAAAATTATTTAAAATTAATATTGTTGGATGCTTGCTGCAGTCCAATTATTTGTTAAGAGGACTTGCCCTCCAAAAAGGCAAGGTAAATTGGGGTGGAAAAGAGTATCGTGGGGGAGATGATAGGGAACAACCCCAAGGAATTCAGGATTTAGGAACTTTATTAGCCTCTTTCCCCCATTTCATTCCTTTATTATACCAAACAAAAAGACTCAACTCAAAGTGAATCATCATCATCAGCAATCATTCTAAGGTCTCATTCTCACAGCTTACTAATTGTGGCACAAAGATGCCCCACTAATCATTTTTGGAAGGAGCATTCTTAGGGCACAGGCTTTGTCATATCTCCCATTATCATGGAGGCAGCTTACACATATCTTTAATTCTTCTGATTTTAAAGTACTGTTTTTCCTCTTCTAATACAAATATTGCTATAGAAACACTGACATCTCATTGTTAATATTGGCAATGACATAGTCAAGGGCTGGGATCTGTCCAGCTTCCTTTGACCATTTTTGGTTGCTGTAGTCATACTTCCCCTCTATTGCTGGCCACTACATTCTAAAGCCATGACTTCAGTTGAATAGAGCAACATTCAGATATCACACAGATTCTTAATATGTATGGCTCTAGCATTCTTCTGGAGAAGTGTTAGTCCTGTTTTAAAAGTCATGTTTAGTGGCCATTTCAAAGAGGGTAGACCTTTGTGCGGAAGGTTGATTTAAACCAGGAAACAGCTAGATTCTGTCAGCTGTGTGTTATTGAATCTGTCCCAAATGAGTGCATTATGGGTTTTCCATTGCTTCTGCTAACAACGGCAGTGCTTTCTATTGTTTCTAATATTTTCAGTGTATGTGTGGGCATTTGAATGGAATGGAATGGAATGGAAGAATAGAATAGAATAGAATAGAATAGAATAGAATAGAATAGAATAGAATAGAATAGAATAGAATAGAATAGAATTCTTTATTGGCCAAGTGTAATTGGACACACAAGGAATTTGTCTTTGGTGCATATGGTCTCAGTGTACATAAAAAGAAAAGATACATTCGTCAAGAATCATAAGGTACAACACTGAAAGATAGTCATAAGGTACAAATAAGCAATCAAATCATACTAGGAAACAATCAATATAAATCTAAGGATACAAGCAACAGTCACAAGTGGGAGGAGATGGGTGATGGGTGATTTGCCTACTCCAACGTTGTTTTGTGTACTCCATGTGATACTTCTGGGTACTACAACACTTCTGCCAACAATGCCATTCTCTTGCAGCTCTTAATAACTTTGAGAATTGAGAACTGAGGTGAAACTGAGTTCTGTTAGTTTCTTTTTTTAATCTGTGCCATAAATTCCAAGCTCAGTCAAGGGGTAGGTCCTATGGCATAAAAAGAGAACTAGAAAACTCCTCAGAAGCTTTTTGCTCTGTAAATGGTCACATGAAATCTTTCTGAGTATAGGCACACTAGTCTTCTGAGACCAGTAAAGCTATCCTGGGTGGTAGGTATGGAATGGAGCTTTCTGAATATGCCATAGGACATCATGCTGACCTTACCCTTCTCTCTTATGTCTCACAGACCTCTCAACTGGGATACATCGGGATACAGAAATACTGATCTTCCAAAAGACTGATAGACCTATAATCTGAATGTCATATTTATGCTGCTGTCCTGTCACATGAGAAATTTGAAATGTACGGTATCAGTATCCTTTTCCCAGTCATCTACCTGCCATTGCCTCAAATCATCTCCAGACATATTAAGGACAATGATTAATGGTTGTTTTCCCCATAGATAGAGATGCTATCTAGGGGAGGGAGAAAGCAACCATGGGAATCCACCAGTCACTGTCTTTAATTTGTTCCATGTTCAACTTTTAAGACAGTGCTACTCCTTGGCCTTGCAACTGAATCAAAACAGAGTTTGGCTGTTGGAAAAGAGCTAGTCCACCTGGGATACTTTTCTGCTGACTCAGGAACTGGAGGAATCTACCTTAAGGTGGCCGTGAGGAAGAATCATAAGTGGGTTTGATTTCAATCATTAAAAATTCAGCTCATGCTAGATGTTTTCTCAGAGAATTTGGAGAGCCATCAGCTGGGATCTTACAGCCCTCTGTTTTCTTCACTGAGTAAATCTTTATGGTTTGGAACTCCATGATGCTTACAATGGAGATATAACTTTGGGTCTATCTGCCTTCTGAGGGTAGAAGAAAGAGGGCAAACATGGAATAAAGTGATGTCATTATTAATAACTGTTTCATTGACTTCTATAGTCAATAATTTGCAGACTCCTGTGTTCTTTACTTTGATTTTACAGAGTGAGACTTGTCAAGTTCAGCATAGATAACATTATCTGCAAGAACTGATATTTCTTAATTCCTAATCAGCAGGAGAAAAGAACAAAATAATGTAAGTCTATCTGATTGATTAGACCATTAACAGTGCAGTGAGTAACAACAAATGATTTTGGCAATTTAAGATTATACTCTTGAGTTAGACAGCATGGTCACTATTTTTTGCAGTTAAAGTGGTGCATCTTTGCCTTTGTGTAATGTTTGGGCAATATTGCAGCCTTTATCTAAGAACACTTGGCCTAAAGGATGAAAAATTATTTGTCAATTGCACCAGGGAGCAATGTAATGAACGGTTAAATAGAAATGTTAACCACCTTGTGGATTGAGGTCTTATTTCCCTTAGTTGTTTGTGAAATCTACATTCCATTATTTGCAAATTACACCAGATTAATTGAACAAATGCTTTCAAAATGAACCCAGTGTGCTGGTTTAAAAGCATGGAGGAAGTGGTTTCTTAGACAACGGTTTCCCACAAAGAGGGTTGATGGCAGATACCTGGAAGGGGTAAGGTGGTTACATTAATTACAGAACTGTTGATTGTTAAACTGAAGGCTGAGGTTTTATTTAAAGCTTTGCTATTCAATAAACCGCTCTCATTAAGACTTTAACATTAGCTAAAACACTGTTCTAGCTGAAACAGCTGTGCCTGGTTGTTACATCTTTTAGCACATTGAAAAAATTATTTGATTAATGGTAAATTACAAGTAGAACAGCTTTGCTCATTAAGCATGTGGCATATTCCTAATGATCACAGTTTGCCAGCCAGAAAGGAAGCAAATTGAGTTGTTATGTTATATTCCCTTTTAATCTATGGTAGTAGGCCTTGATTGTAAAAAAAAAAAAAAAAGGCACTCCTCGATTTACAACCATTTAGTAACTGTTTGAAATTACTACAGTGAAGTGAAGATGGTATTTGATTATACGTAGTGGATTTGTAGAGAATAAGATGAATAAGTTTATGCAAAGTTATTAAGTAAGGAATGTTTCCAGGAAGAATTAATATAAGTTTATGGGGTAAAAAGTAAAAATAAAGTTTTTACAATATATTTTATTTGAGATTAGTTAAAATATTTTGTTAATGTGTTAATATATGTAAGGGTTGGAGATGTGATGGTTAATTGTAACTGGGCTCTGATTGTGTAATACTGGAAGAAAGAAGACTTGCTTATTATTGAAGAACGCACAAGAACGAAGTTGGATTGATTACTTTCAAGCAATAATTGGTTTAAATAGTTATATTTAGATATGAACAAGGGGAGTTAAAGTGCAAGAGGGAGATAAATCTATAGATAGTTAGCGTATGTTTTTTTTTTATGTTTGTTAAATGCTATACCCTGTATTTGCTCTGGGAAGTGGGGGGGGGGAGGGTTGGGGCAGGAGGCGGGAGGAGGGAGGGGAAAATGTGTATAAAATTTTTTAAAACTTTTCAATAAAAAAAAACAAAAAAAAAAGAAAATATTTGATTAATGGTAAATTGCAAGTAGAACAGCTTTGCTCATTAAGCATGTGGGATATTCCTAATGATCACAGTTTGCCAGCCAGAAAGGAAGCAAATTGAGTTGTTACGTTATATTCCCTTTTAATCTATGGTAGTAGGCCTTGATTGTAAAAAAAAAAAAAAAAAAAAGGGCACTCCTCAACTTACAACCATTTAGTAACTGTTTGAAATTACAACAGCACTGAAAAAAGTAACTTATGACAGTTTTTCACACTTACGACCATTCCACCATCCCCACACTTACATGATCAAAATTTGGGTACTGGGCAATTCACTTGTGTTGATGACAATCACAATGTCCCTCGGGTCTTCTGATCACCAACTGTAACCTTCTCAGCCAGCTTCTGACAAGCAAAGTCAATGGGGGAAGCCAGATTTGCTTAATGACCACAGGATTCACTGAACAACTGCAGTGATTTGCTTAACAACTGTGGCAAAAATAGTTGTAAAATGGAGCAAAACTCACTTAACGGCTTTGTTTAACAATAGAAAAGTTGGGCTCAATTATGGTTATAAATTGAGGACTAGTATGTTTCAGTCTAACCTGACTGCTTGAGACAATATTAACAAATCTGTGTAGTTTTCTTGCCAATAACATGAAAGAGGTTTATTATTGCGTATCACTCTGTGGGGTTTTTTTGTTTTTCTTTTCAGCCTAGTCCATTATCCTGGGTTGATCGTCTTCCATTTAAGCTTATTATTCTGTGAAGTTATTGATCAAGATTGACTATATTTCTTTCACCTGTTGCGGCAATCTTCATAACAGCATTACTGTAAGGTATTCTTTAATTGATATCTGCAGTATTGATGCAGGGAGTGAAAGCTAAATATGATAAGGATCCTACCAACAGATCAAGTGAACACAAATGATTTGGCACCAGCAGGGCCACAACAGGTTGAAAGAAAGCTGGGATAGATAACTTTTAATTAATACAGACATTTCATTGTACAGTCCCACTGATCTAAATTGGAGCTGAGTAAGAATATTATTTTTATGGTTTCTATTTCCATTAAATCCCTCTGGAAAAAGTTCCAGGACATTGGAAAGAGAGCAGGGGAGGCCATTTTATTTCTTTTGGAGTGTCAGTATAACTTTATCTAAGACTTCCTGTTCTCCCCCTATCCCCCTCCATACAAATATATCTCCAGATGTATCAGATTACTTATTCATCTTATTGTTATAAGCCATGGCCGGGGTACTTACGAGACCGCCTTCTGCCACCAATAGCCTCCCACCGGCCAGTACGCTCGCACAGAGTGGGCCTCCTCAGGGTGCCGTCCGCCAGACAATGTCGGCTGGCGACCCCCAGGGGGAGAGCCTTCTCTGTGGCGGCGCCCACCCTCTGGAACAACCTCCCCCCAGAGATATGTACAATAACAGACCTCCGGATTTTTCGTCGGGCCCTGAAAACCTATTTATTTCAACTAGCTGGGCTGTCTTGAGTTAAATTTTAAATTGATTTTAAATTGGGTTGTTTTAATTTACGGCCAAAATATTTAATTATTTTAAACTGTTTTTAAATTTTGTATGTTCTGTTTTTTTACTTTGGCTGTTCACCGCCCTGAGTCCTATTTGGAGAAGGGTGGTATAGAAATGGAAACAAACAAACAAACAAACAAACAAACAAATAAATAAATAAATAAGGTGGTTGATTTGGTTTTCGTTTAGCTTGTTGTATAATCAGACATCATATTCACAACCCATGATTTAGTTTGTTGTACAAAGATGAGTTTAGTATAAAGTACGAATTAAGCCTATCTGGGTTCAATTAGCATTTGAGATCAAAATCAAACATATTATAGCTTAAGTCAATGTGTGTGCCACATTATTTTCAACACAGTCAACACACAGTGAAGGGGTATCTACAATCTCTCTAGATCAGGGGTGTCAAACTGGCAGCCTGTGGGCTTGATGAGTCACATGCAGGCCATGCCCACCCAGCTCTGTGAAGGGGAAAAACATTGTGATACGTCATGTGACAACAACGTGATGCTGCGAGTTTGACACCCAGGCTCTAGATGAATAGTTTGCTATTTTGTCGCTAAGCAATGTGGTTGCAAAACACAATCTCATTGATTACATCCCTTAGCCAATGCAATCGCAGCAGTCTTGATAGTCATCATTAAGCAAAGTTTGCAAGAAGTTAATGGGCTCTTCATCAAAACTTCCAGCCAGTTTCCAACAATCAAAGACAGTGGGGAAGCCAACAGGAAGGTGCAAATCCCAGATGGCTTGCAATCAGTCTGGCTGGCAGACAGGCAGGCAGGCAAGTGAATACTGCTGGGCATGCGTGGTTGTCTGGCACAGCATAACATGGCAGGGCTTGGGTGTGGTAGCTGTAGGATGTGGGATCGCATGAGAGAGGGCACCACATGGTGCAAATGCAGCAGGGCATAGGGTAGCTGCTATTGGATGTGAGAAACTTACCAAACTGACTTGCAAACTTCTTTGCTGGCTTCCCCCTTGACTTTGTTGTAGGAAGCTGGAGGGTAGGTCATAAACACCAATCATTGGGGCGCTGCAACCATCATATGAGTGAACTGGATTCCAAGTCCAAAATTGTGATCACTTGATCATGGAGGCGCTGGGACAATGGGAACTCCAATGATTGGTTGTAACTATTACTTGTTCAGTGGCTTCATGATTATGAATGGTCACTGAACAAGTGGTTATTAACCGAGGACTACTTGAAGTTCTTTTCTGCCATAATCAGGATGTTTTATATAGTATGTAGAAGCTAGCAGAGAATACAGTTGTTTTGTACTAGTAAACATATTTGGCCAAGTATTATGACATCCTATTTCCTTTTTTTAATACATACTGCAACATCTCTCTAATGTCTTTCATCTTTAACAAACTTTATGTACTAGTAAAGGTTATTCAGAACCATATTGGATGATGCTGATATAATTGCTTTGCCAATATTGCCTTTAAATGAAGCAGCAGATCGCCTTTTAACTCCTAATGAGCTTGAAATTAAATTACCTACAGTGCGTCCTTTGGTAGTACTTATCTCTCAACCTAGATGTCTGTTTATTTAAGCAATCAGAGGACTTAACTGTTTACAGCTCAGGCAAGTGTCTGCAAATAGCCTCACTTATACCATATTAGCACACTCTTTGCAAATGGAGAAATATGAATTAATCATGCGGGTCTTGGTTAGTTCCTCTTTATGCCTGTTTGCTAATACATTTGTAATGTTGTTAGAAAATGAGTCGATGGTAAGCATTAATGAGATGTGAGAAATGGAGCAGAAAAGCCACATTTTAGCTGTTTTAATCAAGAGGAAGCGTCCTAATGTTGGAAACACATTTAATGCAAAACTAAATATTTGACTCAACACAGCTTCTGCTAGTCAATTAACCAATGTTTGTCAGAGTGTGGAAGATGTAGAGCTTAATGCTTCACTGAATATGTCTCTCAGACACAGAGGTGAGTAATGGCCTGCATTTGCGTTTTAGGTAACTCTGGTCTTCCTGCATTAGGGGAGGGAAGGATCATCAACTATTTTATCACCCACCTTATATTTTTGTCTTTTTGGTATCTACCATGTCTATTTTACAAAGCCCATAGTTATATTTATTTATTTGTATCCCGCCTCTATTATTTTTACAAATAATTCAAGGCAGCAAATATATCCAACACACAGTCCTCTTCCTATTTTCCCCAAAATCATAACCCCGTGACATGAATTGGGCTTACTGAGTGACTGGCCCAAAGTCACCCTTATCCTTCATGGCTAAGTTGGAACTAGAACTCATGGTCTCCTGCTTTTTGGGCTGGTGCCTTAACCACTAGACCAGAGGTGTGCAACTTTCAGATCTGTGGAATTCAAAGTCCACAGGTCTTAAAACTGCCAAGGGCAAAACCAGGGGTGAAATCTAACATTTGTTACTACCGGTTTTGTGGGCGTGGCTTGAGGGGGGTAATGTGACTGGGTGGGCGTGGCCAACTTTTTTTTTATAACTTTTAAAAGCATTTTTTTCTACAACCTTAAGAGGTTGTAGAAAAAAATGCTTTTAAAAGCCTCTGACGATCACGCAACTCAGCTGGGATCATCAGAGGCTTTTAAAGGCATTTTTTTTTCCTACAACCACTTCGGCCGAGGAAGTTGTAGAAAAAATGCTTTTAAAAGCCTCTGACAATCCCAGCTGAGCTGCGCGATCATCAGAGGCTTTTTTTTTTTACTTTTAAAAGCATTTTTTCGGCCGAAGAGGTTGTAGAAAAAATGCTTTTAAAAGTTAAAGAAAAGCCTCTGATGATCGCTGGGCAGGGGGGCTCAGCTGGGCTCAGCTGGGCATGGGGGAGGGGGTGCAGGGATTTTTGCTACCAGTTCTCCGAACCACCCGCCACCATCGCTACCGGATTGGGCAATCGAACTGGGAGCATTTCACCCCTGGGCGGAACCCCCCCCCCCAATTAGACCAAATTGCCTCTATATGGAAGATTTACTTAGGAAGATATATAAATCTTTCCATCCTCCACTATTCAGTCAGAACTGAAGAAGCTTCTTGGATGAGAAGTGAAGTGTTTTCAAGGAAAATCAAAGTCCAGTTGCCTTTTGAAAAAATACCTTTGGGACAACTATGATCAAGATGACTGAAAATCTCCATAGACAATGCTCAGGAAGGTTTTTACCTCAGAGCAACATAATCCTTGATGGAGTCCTTAGAGCGCTCGTGATCTTAATACCAAAATTGAACATCCAACTGCTATATAACAGGGGTGTACTTTTCTATGTTTTATTTTTAAAGAAAGCAATAAAATATGCCCATCTTAACTCTACTATGCTTAATGTACTGTTAAAAGTTGATAACATTATCCATCTTGTGGCCTATCTTTTTACAATATAGTAGAAACTATGTCTCCTCCCTCTCACTTTTGATCAGGGAGGGAAAGGTGTCCATTTTTAGACATTGTCACCGTATTTTAAATCTATTTAATACCCTTCACATCAGAGGTGGGTTTCAGCAGGTTCTGACCAGTTCTGGAGAACCGGTAGCAGAAATTTTGAGTAGTTTGGAGAACCGGTAAATACCACCTCTGACTGGCCCTGCTCCCATGTATTCTCTGCCCCCTGAGTCCCAGCTGATCGGGAGGAAATGGGGATTTTGCAATAACCTTCCCCTGGAGTGGGGTGGGAATGGAGATTTTACAGTATCCTTCCCCTGCCACGCCCACCAAGCCACACCCATCAAGCCATGCCACCAAGCTACACCCACAGAACCGGTAGTAAAAAATTTTGAAAGCCACCACTGCTTCACATGCATTTTTCAGAAGGAAAACTTTCTGATATTTTTTTAAAAAGGAACACTAAAGTCAAGATGATGGCTGTGTCTTCAAAGCCCTACCTCTTTTTAACATGTCAACATATACTAAAAGAGGTGAGCTTTAATTGTGTGGTTGTGATCTCTGCCTTGCCTTTCTTGACATGTGTATACCCTATTTTCTTTTATTTTAGGCATATCTGTGAAGATGCACTGACTCACTGGGTTTTGATTTGATTAGTTTTATTTATACGAGCAGTATTTCCAATACTGTTTATGGCATTGTTCCCCTATAAGAAAAGGTGGATTTCATGTTCCTAGATTTGTTCTGGTTTCTTCTTGAGCTAGGTGCAAAAACCTGAAGAAACTTCTTTTTTTAAAAAAAAAAAATCTCAAACTTTCTCCATTCCAGCAGACAATTTAAAAAGAAGAATTGAGAGATAATTTATCTTTACTACTATATTTTGAACCAAGTGGGAGTCAAATCTTTTCCCCGTTCATTCTGAATAATCTAGAGTTTAAGATTCTCCACTTATTAGGAATATTACTCTGCTTGCAAGATGTTCCATTGATAAAAAGAGATCTATTGTGCTAAAAAAATCTTTAATAAATAAAGGCACTTAATAAAGGGTCCTAATATTATTTCTCATCACATTTGTGATCATTGTCACCCTTCTGGCTTCAAAAATTTTAGCAAGGGGTTCTCTCCCCAGTTGCTGGGTGGGCGTGGCCATGGTGGGCGTGGTCTAGTCGGCCTCCTACACCACAGCAGGGAGGGGGCGTTTTTGCCTTCCCCGGGCTCCGGAGGCTTATTTTGAGCCTCCAGGAGGGCGAAAACGGCCTCCCCAGGCTCCCCAGGTAGGCCCGTTTTTTGCCCTCTCCGAGCCTCCGCGCGTGCCATTCACTTACTTGCATCCAAAATGGACCGCATGGGGACTCCTGGGAGGGGAGGGGAGGGGTGGGCAGGGCCAGCCAGGAGTAGGATTTGGGGGTTCTCCGAACTGCACAGAATCTTAGCTAGAGGTTCTCCCGAACCCCTGTGAACCCCTAGCAGCCCACCCCGTCTCTATCTCTGTGCATAATATATGTTGCTTTGTAGTTCTACTTTGATTTGCTGTTTTAGAATGTTTATATATGTTATCCTGAGAGCTGCTAGTGAGATTCATTTTCGAAATAAATAAGACACCACAAGGACTGTTGCTTTCAAAAATATAAATGTTGTTCATTCTTTAATTTAGATCGTAATATAACGGGTGTTTGAGTTGTCATTGGAAACACATTATCATAAGCACTTCAAGTAATCCTGCTATTTTAACAGGAATTTCCTGTAATATATAAGCCAGTGGCAAAATAACTAGAATTGGGCAAGATAAATATCAAGTAGTTACAATTCTAGTTATTTTGCCATTGGATTATATATTACAGGAAATAGAGGGCAGCATGACTGGCCAGGATGAGGCCTTCAGAAATAACAAATATTGAAATAGTAATAACAACTTTGATCACCAGGTTTTACTGATAGCGTAGTAACTTTTTCCACATAGCTCTGACTAAAAACAGTAATGCCTAATACTGGCTAACTTCCTTTTCAGACAATTGATGAACAATAATATTTTATTCCATCTTTTTTGAATTATCAACGGATGATCTAAAATGCAACAAACAACAAAGCAACAAAGAACGAAGAAGCAATAAGCAAAGAAGTCTCCAAAAAGAAAATGAAAGCAAATATAATAATCAATTTTATAATTGATTATTAAAGCATTTATTGCATATCAAAATAAACTTTTAAAATCAACAGTTCAATTCCAAATGGAACGTCTCAGATATTTGATCTTTGAGTATACAGGTAGTCCTCAACTTACGACCACAGTTGAGCCCAAAATTTATATTGCTAAGCAAGATAGTTATTTAACTGAATTTTTCCCCATTTTACAACCTTTCTTGCTACAATTGTTAAGTGAATCGCTGCAGTTATTAAGTTAATAATAATGGTTGTTAAGTGAATCTGGCTTCCTCTTTGACTTTGCTTGTCAGATGGTTGCAAAAGGTGATGATATGATCCAAGGACACATAATATGTCATAAATATAAGTCAGTTGATCATGTGACCATGGTTGTTGCAATAGTCATCAGTGTGAAAAACGGTCATAAGCCACTTTTTTCAGTGACATTGTAACTTTGAATCGTCACTAAATGAACTGTTGTAAGTTGAGGACAACCTGTAAATGGAAATTATTTCATTCTTTATGATGCACCATCATCAATGTGTATTCTTCCCTCCATGACACAGGAGTATATCTTAGCCTGCTATTTATAACTGAGAATATTACAGTATAATCTTTTGATCACAGGAGAAACTGTTCTAGTTGTGTGGCTGTATTGTCCTTAACAGAATATCAGCGAAGGCTGTAAATCTGATTTTTACTTGGGATTTAATTTAGTGGAGCTGGCTTTGCAATAGCACATGAAAAGGCATGTTTAAATTAAGTTAGTAAAATTTTGTTTCACCAAAATTTAAAAAAAATCAAATAATGTTTGTATCTGATTAAAATCTAAGGTCCAAAAATAAATTAACAAATATCAACTGATTACATTTTAGGGGCAATTCGCCCCACCCCCACCAAATTCTCTATCAGCTGCATAGACAAAATACCTCTACTTCATTTAATCAATTTGTGGATAGTATTTTACAGTTTATCCAGCACTGTATGTTAAACAGTACTTGGGGGGAAAAGTAGGGAGGAAAATCCTTTACACATTTAAAAGGAATGCAATTGATTTTAGAAGAAATAACTGTGTAAAAGAGAAGAGGTGGACTGTCCTTGCATTTTCATAGAGGCTAAAGTTCAGGTTTGACTTGAATGATTGCAATTCATTCTGATTAGATAACTGTAAAAATGTCCTAGACTGTCCCAATGTACACATATTTGCTATTTCTAGCCAATCTTCTACCCAGGACTGTTTTCTCTAATATCACGCAACTGACTCATTGATTATCCAGAATATAGCAAGTCTGCCAGGTTAAGAAGAATTTTACAGTAAATCATTCATTCACTTCCATAATGTGTGTTTACTGATCTTTTTGCGCCCAATCTGAAAAGTGGATTGCTGTTTTGTATTTTTGTTTCCCACTGATGCAGTTTACAAAAACAGTTAGAAATTTCTGCTCACAATTGTAATAATAATAGTGATTATGATAACAGGATAACAGGCAAGATTTGAGATTAAAGAAAACATGCAGAAAGAGAGAAAGAGTTGGAAGAGTTGGAAATATAGCACAAAACGGGTATGTATGAATGTTTTCAACATGAGATAGATGAGTCTGTGGATTACATCTAATAGAAAATGATGACTAATCAAGATGGACATATGATTAAATCAAAATATGTATGAAGGAAGACTATTTGCTGATGGTTCTCCTGGTCATGTTAACCTCTACAAACTGCTGCAATCCAGTTGGAACGTTTTGTATGTGTGTGTGTGTGTGTGTGTGTGTGTGTGTGTGTGCGCGCACGCAAGCACATGCATGACACACACCTTCAAGTAAGTGTTGATTCCTGGTGTCTGCCTGCAGTTTCCTTGGCAAGATTTCACAAGTGGTTTGCCACTGTGTGCTTCCTTGGGCTGAGAGAGAGTAACTGGCCCAAGGTCACCCAATTGGCTTTGTGGCTTAAGGTAGGACTAAAACTCTTGGTCTACCATTTCGAGCCAGCTACCTTAAACACTACATCAAACTGGCTCTCTTAGATAGAGCTGCACTGATTCTCCATAGGCTTCTACTCTAAGTGCAATTCAAGATGCTAATTGTTACCTATAAAACTTTTCATGGCATAGCGTTGGTTGACTAGATGGTCTGTCTTTTTTCCGATTGCCTCTCCCATCCCATGACATCTGGTAGAAAGAGCATGCTTCAGGCCTATCAGTTAGAGAGTGTCTTCTTATAGGACCCAGGAAGTGGGCATTTTCTGTCACCTTATCACCTGAAATTAGTTGTGTGCCAACCCAGTTTCCTAAAGCTGCTGAGACCTGGGTTTTTTTCCCCCAGGCCCCCTTGGAGTGACAGGAAGTTAGTTGAATGCAGGTGAGATGGGTGCTGATTACTTTGGTTTGCCATAGTATACTGTTGTCCTTATCTTTAAGTTTCACTTATTTCACCAGCTGTACCATTTTACAACTTAGTTAGCTGCCCAGAGTCATGTTTGTTAGATGGGCAGGCATATAGGTCAATTGAAATAAATAAATAATAAATCCATTCCCATCAGAGTGTGAATTTCTTCCATATCGGAACAAATTGCAAACTCCAGAACAGAAGGGAGTCAGTCCTTCAGGAACATGCTAATTGTATGCTTGATTCTCCTGGCACAAGATGATAACAGAAAAAGAAATCTCATTTCTAATGGTTGGAAAAGAGGTAGATGCTGCTCATAAAATTCTACCACTAAATGGCAGATGGTTCTGATCCAGGGTTTGGCCAGCTGTTAAGGTATCCTCCACGTAAGAAACAGTATTTTCTTATTGATAGATTGATATTGGAAAATGGGTGTAGCCCAAATGTCTTCCTGTAGCTATGCTTTCTTGACACTCTCAATAAAAATTTTAATTAAGATTTCAGATAACATCAATGACCTAAAATAGTGTTAGCTTGGATCCTTTTCACCTAAGATAAAATATCGGTCTTGGGGGATTTAAGATAGCAGCTGTTTAAAGTTTGAATATCATAGTAACTTTGGAATTTTGATGGAAAATCTATTAATAACAATGCTGTTCCTCATTAATTTAGCATCTATAGAGAAGTAAAATTGAAATCAGTTTAAGAATGGGGGGAGGATTGATGGATTTTTCCATTCTTCTCAGCAAAACTTGATATTGATAACTTGCCGGACATATATTCAGAAAAGAATTATACCTGAAATTTTCTTATATAGATGTCCCTCTCTCTGGCCTTTGTTTGTTTGTAATGTCATTTTACCTACGCCTACTTAAAAATGACTCCAGACACTGGATTTGCAAAACAAATTCAGAGTGGAGATAAGATTTTAAAAAAGAAAAGCAAAAAAGCCTTCAGGAGTCCATTAGTACTTCTGTGAGCAACCATTAAAGAGGTCAATTGCATTGTTGAGGAACTATCATGCTCATACTAATGTAGTGTTGAAGGAGATTTATTTAGGTGGGGGCAGTTAAGAATAATACAAGGCAAATGACAGACAATCCTTCATAAAGCACCGGATCACCTCAGTGATTTCTAAATAGTACTTTTGAAGTTTCATGTGCAGAAACCTTCAAGGGGTTCAGTCAAGAAGATCTTCTCAAATTACAACCAGAACAACTTTCCTGAGTTCTGTGTGCCTAAGCACTGGAGGTGGTTCTGCTTTTTAAAGGATGTGCAAGTCAATTGTGGGCTCTGTTATTAGTTTTATTTAGTTTCACAGGCTGGAGGGTTTTGACATGCATGGTTAACTGTTGAGCATTCAAAAGAGAGAGGAGTGGGAAGGAAGCTATTATAAAAGTCTCAAGACTGGACTGCATGATTATAATCACCTTGGTATACAAGGTTTTCTTTCTCCTTTTCGATGTTTCAGGTTTTTATGTGCCACTGTTTATGAAATATGCTATTTTGTTGACATCCTTCAAAACACATTCAGTAGTAGGGTAGACCACGAGGTCATCGAAAATGTTGCTTGATGTAGTGGTTAAGATGTTGCACAAGGAATGAGTAGATCTAAGTTCAAATTCTCTCTCAGCCAGGAAACTCACTTGATGATTTTGACTCAATCACCAGTCTGGTTCATGTAGGATATTAAGCCTTGGTTTAACAATAGGTTAGTGAATAAATCACAATTTATCTGTTTTTGCCAAAAGACGCTGATTGCCAGACCCTGGTTTGTAAAAGACACCAGTGTTTTGAGTTCAAACAAGTCAGATTCCAGACTCATGCATGTGTGAGCCCAGCTGCTATCTCTCAGCCAAGCATGCCTCCCAGAATCCTTGTGAGGATGGAATTGGAAGGAAGAAAGAACAAGTGTGCCTCCTTAAAAAAACGGTAAAAACACGCCATTAAAAAAACAACAACCATAGTAACTCATGAGCTTTTCTTTGTAGCACACATGAAGATACCTGCCTTCTGAAAATGATACTTTTGCATCTAATGAGCCCAAATTCTGTTTCTTAATCTTTGAAGATCTTTCTTGTTCTTACCTGACATCCTTTAAACAGAAGATTCCACAGATAGTAACTGGGGGCCTAAGGCATGCAAAGCATGTGGTTTACCACAGGCCTGTAGGTGACATAACTAACGTAACAAGAAGCACGAGGAAAGGCTAAGCAAGGCCTTTTATGCACTTCCTTAATTTAAAACCACAACACTCTTCTTCTCTACTGTAAAAAAAGCTTGTGGAGCTGTTTTGAAGTCTTAGTGGGACTTCAACTGGATTTGTTTGGTTAAGTAGATGTTTCTGATGCAAAGGGCTCTTTCTGCTCCCAAACCTCTTGCTCTTAATATTGTCTCCTCACCAGCATTGTTGTTTTGCAGTCAAAGAAAGCAGTGTCCAATTCAGTCAAACACAGCACTCAAAAGCTATTATAAGATTACACGGCCTTCCAATTGTATCCATACTAAGAATACTACATGGGTTTATTCCTTGATTTGTATTTTTTTCATAAACCAAATGCATTCCTTATCCTTGGTACTTTTGAGTATTTACAGGCAATGGAAAGCTACTGTGAGCTTCACACAGATAGTTGAACTCGGTTCAACAGATGGTAAAGCAAACAGAGCTTTCCTTTGCAGTTGCTCTCACTGCCACTGCCCTTAGTGTAAGTGCTTTTAATTTTAATCCAAGTGAGTAAGTGCTATTGTATTATCGACTGGGAAGGCCTGTGAATTAACTCATCAACATTTCCTGCAAAAACAAGCTTGGAATTTTCTCTGAGTAATAGCGAACCTGATTGTGATGATTTCACTGCAGGCCAAACTCCCCTTAAGTAGGGAAAACGATAAATGGATAGATTGCATTATTTCAGGCATCAGAATGTCTGAATTATTGAGATAAACAATTAGTAAATAAGGAGAAGAATGTGCAGGGGAGCCTCCTCTCAGTTGGAATGGCCAACTAATAGGCCTTCTTAGTAACCAATGACAATACTGAAAATTTTTTTGGAGGAGGCCATTACTTGTTACATTCATCCAACAATTCACCTTAGAATCAGGCCTGTCAAACTGGCGGCCTGCGGGCCGGATGCATCACGCACAGGCCACACCCACCCCGGCTCCGCAACGGCAAAAAACATTATGATACGTCGCGATACATCACATGATGTGATCGAATTTGACACCTGTGCCTTAGATCACCTAATTCTCTGCTGTTTGAATTTAGTTTTATTTTTCCATTTTGAAAAACAAGATAGGGACGTTATGCTTTTGAAAAGCCTTACCTACCTATTTGATTACAGTATTTATTTAAGGAAGTTTAGACATTGCACCGCTGTAATTGAGGCCAGCTGGGGAAGTGGAAAGTGACTATAGAATAACTGGATTTTGGGCCCATAGCTTGTAAAATGTTACTGCTCAGTTATTGGGATATTGCTATTTTTAGTTAGTTAATTTTTTTAATGTTAATTTTAACACATTCCTGTAAATTCGATTGGGGGAATGATTAAAACAATGTATAAATCATAAATATAAAAATAAAAATAACAGCTATTTCAAGCAAACTTTTCAATCAGCAAATAATCCTAAGAGGTTAGGTAGAACAATAGCTTTCATTCTGTATCTAGAAATTAGTGGTTATAGGGCCTGACACCCCTTTGGAGAAAGCTATTATATTATCCAGATATGAAATTATTAAAAGTTCTTATAGGCTTTTCGCTTTCAAAAGCAAAAGACCACTGAGAAGCAATTTGGTTGTCAAACTGCAACACACAATTATCAAAAGGTGCTGCTTTTAGATCATTAGGGCTTCAATTTATTGATCTGACTAATCAGCATTGTTTGTCTTTTTCTTTTTCAGTTTTCCTTTAGCGACAGACTTTCCATCAGGCTGTAGCAGAGAATGAAAAAAAAAATCTCCACTGAATTAACTGATCACAGGGAACTCCAGGAGGTGTATGTTACAACAAAAGTCAAAATGGCAACCACAGCCATGCAATTCAAATCATATGCACGTTTAAAAAAAAAGGTTGTGACTTTGACTGCATGGTTGTGTCCGCCATCTTGAAAAATTGACTCCCCTCTGGGTTTAATTGGCTTCAGTTTGTGCCTCTTTTCTATGAACATTTAAAAAAAAAATACCAGTCCAGCAGTAATATGGACCATTTGTTCCGTGTTCTACTTCTTTACAATCTGTAGACAAGGAGGGCTTGAATTATTTTTTCTTTGACTGATTCTCATCTTAAGAGAGCATTAACTCCAGCTTGTTGACTAGTACTGTCAAAATGCTCTTCTGTAAAGCAAGGGTGACATTATTAGAAGGGAATTTCTCACCCCCATTTTCTTTCCAGTCCAGGAGGTTAGTTAGAATTTGTTTGATGCTAGCTGAATCCATGTGTCAAACCACTTTCCTCCCACTTTTGCATCCATATGTTTGAGAAGGGCGGTTTCCAGTCCCTTGCTTGTGGGTTACAATATGTCAAAGGAGAACGGCGCTTCCTTTTTCCAATGAAAATAACATGTATTCTCTTGAGCTTTTGCAACAGCCACGTGAAGCACAAGAGGTCATCTATTACAGAGTTCCTTTTTAGTTCTGTGGCAATTTGTGGGTCTTTTTTCTTTGCTCTTTTTTTTTCTTTTTCTTTTTCACAGCCGATGGAAAGTGTTATCTCAGGCAGTTTTGTGCAGGAAGTTCTCTTTATCACTTCCTCCCAGTTGCAGTTTGCCTGGGACTTAAATATTAGATCAGATTGCAATGAAATGTGGACCTTTGTGTGCTTAAATCATCAAACGAGGAGATTCTCAACAGACTTGGTATCATTGGGCTGCACACGCAGCCATGTAACAAAACACATCTATCTTAAGAGTGCAGGGTGATTTCTGTTGGTTGGGCAGTGAAGTTAACCCCAGAGAGGGGCTGTTTGGTTTGTAAGGATGGCAGGTATCTGTGCTGTTTCACTTCTTGTTTTCATATTTATCACCCTTTAGAAAAGCAATATGGTTGGCCCGATTTACAGCAAAAACCAAAGTGTTCAATCTACATGGTTTAAAAAGAAATTCGGCTTTCACTTTGAGTAGTCCCACTACCCCCTTCTTTTCCTATTAAAAAGAATTTGTTTCTGTTTGAGTCTGATGGCTTGGAGAAATTCCAACTAATTTATTTTTTTATTCAAATAGGTTTCGATGAAGCCTCAGTTCTGGGTTCATTAGCTGAGGAAGACATGATAGCCTCTAAGAGAGGCCATAGAGAAGATTTAGAAAGCTGTTCTTCCTTGTTTGTGGTTGTTTCTATTTTTTCCCCCCTTCTATCAGAGAAGTTCTCTCTTCCTATCGCAGGCTTGCATTGCCAGATGCTAGCTTATATTGCCAGCCACAGGAAACCCATTCAATTGTGTAGTGGAGCAATACTTCTGCTTCAAGTCAGGGGCCTGCTTTATGCCCTGCTGATTTTGTTATTTTTCCTATTATTACTGTACTCTTAGCCCTCTAATCAGAAAGAACAGCACAATTGTTTAAGTTGTTTTCCATTCTCAAGAATCCTGTAAATCAGTTTTCCCTAATCTGGTGCCTTCTCCAGATCATAGGGTTACAAACTCAGTTGTTCTTAGCTAACATGGACATTGTACTCACACGCATTTTGAGAAGACTCCGTATATCACACATTATCCAAACCTTTGTAGTGTGATGTACTTTTTTAAATGTGTAAATTTTGAGGGGGATACTTCTTTGTATTTTAAAAAATCATTTGGTGCATTCATAAAATAGCAACAAGGCATAAGGACAACGATCTTCTAGTTTGAAATATACTCTCAGCATGGCTTTCAGGCCTGAAAATTTGCTAACTTGTGGAAAACACTTATGTCTGGAAAAAAGTGAGATCTTCTTAGGACCATCATGGTAATTGCTTGGTGGCTAGATTCCCACATTGTGCTAAATTATGGTTTGTGTAACCATGTTTTAATAATAAAATGTTATTAAGTTTGCACAGTACAGTATGCTAAACCATAAAATATAGTTTACAAATGATAATAGCTGGATTAACATATACCGCCTTAAACTGTAATACGGTTTGGTTGATCATAGTTTAAAAGTCAATAAGGATATGTGAGAGAGCAAACACTTAGATCAGTGGCGGGATTCAAAAAAATTTACTACTGGTTCTGTGGGCGTGGCATGGTGGGCGTGGCATGGCTTGGTGGGCATGGCAGGGAAAGTATACTGTAAAATCTCCATTCCCTCCCCACTCCAGTGAAAGATTACTGCAAAATTCCCATTTCCTCCCAATCAGCAGGGATTCGGGAAGCAGAGAATAGATGGGGGCGGGACCAGTCAGAGATGGTATTTACCGGTTCTCCGAACTACTTAAAATTTCTGCTACCAGTTCTCCAGAACTGGTCAGAACCTGTTGAATAACACCTCTGATTTAGACTCACTTTTTAATCCAGCAAAGTATTTTAACATCAGGGTTACAACATGCATGGTGGCAAGTTGGTCCACAGATCTTAAAGTTGCCAACTTTAAAAAATACCATTTTGCATTATCAATGTAAATCCAGAAAATTTAGCTGGCATCAGCATCCAGCTTCTCTGGATCTTGTGTAGGTCAAAGCTGCTTGGCAGTGCCTGTTACTGATCTTATCCTGCTGATTTCTTGATCACCATTCAATGATTAGCACTAAAACATTTCCATTATAGGAAAAGTAAATATTTATCTTGTTGTAAACTATGCAGAATCACTTATATGATCTAGAAATTTAATAAATAAAAAAGGCTTGGGGATGTTTATGATGACATCATTATTATCACAGCATGGGAAGGATCCAAAGGATTTCTTAAATCTAGGGTCAACTCTGCAGTTGGTTGTAAAAATGGGAATTGTTCAGCTGCCTATCCTGTTGAGCAGGTCCATTGGGTGAGTTGTCATCTTTTTCTACAGTTTTCCATCTGTAACAGAGTCCAATTCAAGGTAACAATGGGTGTACATCCAGATGACCAGTACTAGACTAGCCATATAAGTTAAAGTTACTGTAATAGGCTTTGAGAATAACTTTGAAAGACAGAACAAGAGCTGCAGCCAGGACAACAGTCAGACAAGGGATACCTCAACCCATATCAGGAATTGGAGTAGAGAAAACATCTCAGAAGGGATCCTTCCTAATTTTCCTGAAAGTAAAGGGAAGGGAAGGGAAGGGAAGGGAAGGGAAGGGAAGGGAAGGGAAGGGAAGGAAAGGGAGAAATACTTTCTGACTTGTAAGATTCTGCTACTGTAACCTTATTGTAACCTTACTGTTACCTCTCATGATTTTGTTTTCTTTTCAGGACCAGAGGTGGGTTTCAGCAGGTTCTGACCAGTTCTGAAGAACTGGTAGTGGAAATTTTGAGTAGTTTGGAGAACCAGTAGTAAAAATTCTGACTGGCCCCGCCCCCATCTATTCTCTGCCTCCCAAGTCCCAGCTGATTGGGAGGAAATGGCGATTTTGCAGTATCCTTCCCCTGGAGTGGGGTGGGAATGGAGAGTTTATAGTATCTTTCCCCTGCCACACCCACCAAGCCATGCCCACCAAGCCACATCCACAGAACCAGTAGTAAAAAAATTTGAAACCCACCACTGATCTGGACTACTTTGAAAGGATAATATTAATCTTATCTCTATCTGTCTGCCTGTCTATCTGAAGGTAAAAGAGACCCTGTGGGCTTTACTCCAAGGGACAGTGCTCATTTCTGTTTCTTTATTTCATTGATCCAATGCTTTCCGAAGAGTTTCCCCAGTCATGTGGTCAGCATACATCATGCTGCAGCATAAAGTGTATGGTGAAATACGGAATGCTTCCCACCTAAGTGGTGCCTATTTATCTATTATATGACTAATAAATATGACTAATATTAGCATTTACATGCTAGGTTGGCAGGAGCTGAGACAGGAGCTCACTTTGTCACGTGGTGACAGGACTTGAACCGTCAGAGTACAGACCTTCTCTGATGTCTTCTAAGCCGTTGAGCCACCCTGCCTCTGGTCTGTCTATTTAAGTACATATAAAATGTTGTAAAAGAGAACCGTTTCCTTGAACAGAAAGAGATTACTTACTGGTAATCTACTTATATTAGCTGTGATGTTAAGAAAAAAAAAAGATTGGCATGATGTTTGCTAGATATAAGACAGGCAAAGAAAGAATGGGAAGTTATCTTTAGTTGCATATTAATTCCTCAGGCACTTTAAGGATTTTGACCAAAAAGGTGGGCTAATAACAGCAAATTGGGAGGTGGGAACTACAATCTTCTAGGAGTCAAGGGCTGTTCTTATAATTATTTGGGAAGCTGGCATCTGTAAAGTGGAGCCACATCATATTTTGAGTTGAGTTTGGAGGATAGCGCCTTCCTTCCTGTTACCTATTTAGGATTGTTTTCATCTGTTTCCCAACTCGGAATCAGTGGCGGGTTGCTCCCAGTTCTGTCCGGTTCTATAGAACTGGTAGTAAAACTGTTGGGAGGCTCTGCCCATCTGGCATGACATCATCATTGGTGATCTGTGCATGCGCAGAAGCTTCTGCGCATGCGCTGAAGAGCGCACACACGTGCGAGCAAAGCAAGCACACGTGCGTGATCCCACTGCGAACCGGTAGTAAAGGTAAGTGGAACCCACCCTTGCTTGGAATGCTGAGAAACTGTACCTGTAACTAGTTTTAGCATAGTGAGCAGAAAAAAAACTTGGAAGACCACAAAGTGTTCACAGGTGGTCTTGAGGCTGTTGGTTGTCATCATGCAGACTGCTTGGTTTTGTTTATTTATTTATTTTATTTTTTTTATTTTATTGAATTTGTATACCGCCCTACTCCCGAAGGACTTAGGGCGGTGAACAGCCATGGAATAAAACATATAAATACAAAATTTAAAATAAATTAAAACGAATTAAATAATTTGGCTGAACAAATTTAAAACCCCAATAATTTAAAACCAGATTTAAAATTTCCATTTAAAAAGGGGAAAGACTTAGGTCAGGCCGGCTTGGTGAAATAGGAAGGTCTTAAGCGCGCGACGGAAGGTGCGCAGATCCAGGATCCTCTGTATCTCCGGGGGGAGCTCGTTCCAGATAGTAGGTGCCCCCACAGAGAAGGCTCTCCCCCTGGGGGCCACCAGTCGACATTGTTTGGCCAACGGCACCCGGAGGAGCCCCTCTCTATGGGAGCGTACTGGTCGGTGGGAGGCTATTGGTGGTAGCAGGCGGTCCCGTAAATAACCAGGTCCTAAGCCATGGAGCGCTCTAAAGGTGATAACCAAAACCTTGAAGTGCACTCGGAAGACCACTGGGAGCCAGTGCAGCTCGCGCAGGAGAGGTGTTAGATGGGAGCGCCATGTCGCTCCCATCACCATCCGCGCGGCCGCACTCTGCGCCAGTTGGAGCCTCCGAGTGCTCCTCAAGGGGAGCCCCATGTAGAGAGCGTTACAATAGTCCAGACGGGAGGTGACGAGGGCATGAGTGACTGTGCGTAAGGAGTCCCGATCTAGAAAGGGACGCAACTGGCGAATCAGGCGAACCTGATGAAAAATCCTCCTGGTCACGGCCATCAAGTGCTCTTCTCACAGCCGTGAGTCCAGGAGGAGGCCCAAGTTGCGAGCCCTTTCCGTGGGGGGCAATGATTCGCCCCCAATAGTCAGCGATGGCACCAGCTGACTATATCGGGACGTCGGAAACCACAGCCACTCGGTCTTGGATGGGTTGAGCCTGAGCCTGTTCCTCCCCATCCAGATCCGTACGGCCTCCAGGCACCGGGACATCACTTCAAGGGCATCATTGGGGTGGTCTGGGGTGGAGATGTACAGCTGGGTGTCGTCAGCGTACTGATGGTACTCCACCCCGAAACCACGGATGATCTCGCCCAGCGGCTTTACATAAATGTTGAACAAAAGGGGCGAGAGGACCGATCCTTGTGGCACCCCACATATAAGGGGCCTCGGGGTCAACCTCTGCCCCCCCATCAACACAGACTGCGACCGGTCGGAGAGAAAGGAGGAGAACCACTGTAGTACGGTGCCTCCCACCCCCACCTCTTCCAACTTTAGCAAGTTGTAAGACTCTTACAGAACAGGATGATTCCCAGTGGTATCTCTATTGCTTTCACTGGTTTCACCTGAATAAAGACTAATATTCTGAGAGCATCTGATCACATTATTAACCTCCTTTCAGTCACCATGGGACCTTGCAATGTAGAAACTGCTTTTGAATGTTGTAATGGGCAGATTCTTTCTGATGGTAAGGTGATGACTATATTTTGCAATGGAGCATTTGCTCATTAACCTCCATCCGACTGGAAAGGATAATGCTCCTGCTGTCTATATCATAATGCAGACTCTTAGAGGTGACTTGTGTCATGGGCCCGGAGTCAGACAATGACTGAAGAAATGGCTCCAGTAGAAACTGTGGAATGACAGCCATAGGAGACACAAAGTCAAAAATCATCTGAGACCAATCAAACACAGACCCCACCTGAACAGCCAGAGTGGTCAGATATGATGATGTAAAGCCTCCAGCCTCCACACCCAGCAAATAGAGTGAAGAGCAGAACAAGGATGTTGTATGAGGCTCCTTGCCAAGCAAGGAAATAAATTTCTTGATTAAAAGTAATCTGCAGTCTGATTTAAGAGACAGCCCTGACCCATGATCCCTTGTTGAAATCAACTGTCTAACCTTCAGCTTTTGCATGATGCTCATGTGTGGATTCTCCTTATGAAATTCTTATGAAAATCATAAGATTGCTTATGATCGCTAGACTGGCTGACAACCCTGATCTGGATCTTGAGATTTTTACTATTCTTCTGCACACTCCTGTTAAAAGCAAAACCACTCAAACAAGCTTCTTTCAGAGACTCTGTTTTGGTTTACATTCCTTGTCTGGTCTTATCTCCTTGACCTTGAGCAAACTGCTAATTTCCATAGCAACTTTGTGTGCATGTATATGTAAGTGAAACCAGAAGCAGGACAATGTATTTCTTGCTAGCCTCGCTACATTTGTTTGTGAATATACTTCTGAATATCATGTCATTTGTTAAAGGTGCTGTGCTTTGTTAAAGGCTAGATTCTCTGCTTTTCATAGTTCGTTTGGTATTTTCCATGGACCTTGTTGGGTTATGTGTTTGTTCCTTGAAGAACAGGACTAGGCCTACTTGGTTCATGGAGATCTGTCTGCTTGTTTGGCTTCAATGGAATTTCAATTCTTTCTTTTTCAATAAATAATAATAATATTAGAATCAATGGACATATTAAGAATTGTAGGGGTAGTTGGGGATTAAATACATATAGCATGATACTCCGATTGGAAAAGGAAAAGAAGCTTGGCAGCTACCTGCCTATTTTCAATGGCAGCTTGGAGTCTTCTACATGCAAATAAGTACATGTTCTTAAAAATATCTTTAAAATAACTGTTGGATTTCTTTTCCCTACAAGCATTCTGGAATGGAAAGAAGTACACAGGTGACAGGCAGGGAAATTGAAATGGCAGATCACAGGAATTGCCTACTAAATATTTCAGTGACAAGTCACATACTGATTGAGATCTGTTGTAGTATACTGTGCATCAGAAACCACATGCTCCTAAAGTCTATCCACAAAGTGCTTCCTTTCGCAGTTTGGTAAATGTGGCCTATCTACAAAAGCTGTGAAGTGTTTCGTATGTGGCTCTCCCCTTAGGTAATTTAATTCAGTTTTTACTCTTGTGTCACATCAAGTTATAGAATCACTTCTTTAATGTAGGTTTCAAATCCCCATCCCTGCAGCTATCGTGCTGATAGCTCCTTTTCAAGTTCTTTGAACTTAAGTCTTCTGTTTGTACAGGTTTACGTCATTTCTTTTAAACAGCAGAATTTTTCTATTTTGTCTTAGTAGTTTTTGAGTTCTACTCCCACCTAATAACGTATGCATATACAACTCCAGGAAACAGTCTGGCCCATTAAAAATAATTCGTAGAATGACCAGAGACATCACTGGAATCTGGTTAAGTTCTTAATGTTGTCCTTTTACATCACAACCCCTTCTCTCTGTAGTTTTATATGTGGCAATGGGAAAGCTGAAGATATCTCACATGTCCAATTGCGCTGCAAGTTCTACAGGAACATCACATCAATGTACATTCTCCCTTTATTACATTTTTTTAGGGAGATCAGATAATTTCTATGGAAATCATCTTCTTCAGGATTCAAATCCAGCCACCAGTCATGCTTTAGTAAAATTTTGTGCTGCTGCAATAATAATAGGAATAACCAGTTAAAGAAATGAAGATCCTTATTCATATTAATACTTTGCTTAGTTATTTACTAACAATTTTTAGAGAATATATATTTTGAGGTACACTTTTATTGTGTTAGTTTTATTAGTGTTGGATGGGTGGACAGGGTATTGGTGTGGTGTGATGTTTGGCATGTATTTTATTTAATTTGTTTTGTAGTTGCTGGCATGTAGGTACACCTGCTTCTCTTTCTTGACCCTGGTTGTGTTTCCTGCTTTTTATCGCTTATTTTGTTGTTTGATATGGCTGGTCATTGACCGATTAAATAAATAAATTTCAATTTCTCTTTGTAGTTTTAAAAGCTTATTTCTGTGATGTTGATTTTTAGTCTTCTTTAACTCTTGGTCTCTCTTAATGCCACTTATATTCTCAAATTTTTCTCAACCTTCAACCTTTTTCTGCCTTTAATCTCTAGATTAGGAAAAAATTCTATTGCAAGAATAGAATTTTTTAGTTTTCACCCGTTCCTTTCTAGAGAAAAGAAAAAATGCCCTGTACTGTATCTTCTTTTGGGATTTTCCTTTTTAACTAATTTAACAACTATATGGCTACAGAGAGGTAGTTCTATCATTTATCTTCTTCTAAATTGTATTAAATTCACATTTAATATTTCAACATTTACATTTGAAAGGGTGTATGGGTTACATTTTATTTTATTTATAAAAAATAGTGTTTGAATAAAATAACTTTGTTAGGTTGGTTTATCCCCCCAAATGAGTAAAGGAAGAGCTAAATCGTCTAATCCAGGGGTGTCCAGACATAGCAATTTTGACTTTAAGACTTGTGAATTTTAACTCCCAGAATTCTCCAGCCATTTGTTCCTAAGAGCTTTTATGTACTGATATTAGAAAAAGAATTTGATAAGAGCCATGGTGGCGCAGTGGTTAGAATGCAGTATTGCCGGCTACTTCTGATGCCTGCCGGCTGCCTGCACTTCGGCAGTTCGATTCTCACTGGCTCAAGGTTGACTCAGCCTTCTATTCTTCCGAGGTCAGTAAAATGAGGACCCAGATTCTTGAGGGCAATAAGCTGACTCTGTAAACCACTTAGAGAAGGCTATAAAGCAAATGGTATATAAGTCTAAGTGCTATTGCTATAATAAACTGGTTGATGTTTAGTACTAAACCATATTGCAGTTGGTTTAGTACTAAACCATAATTCAGTTGGTTTGTTTTGGCTTATATGTGGAAATTCCCCCATTATGGTTTGGAGCTATATATAATTCACTATAGCTTCTTCGGCAAAGAATCATTAAAAACATCTGGATTCATATGTGGACATAGCCACTGTAAAGAGGAGAATATAAAGTGAGGAATTTGAGGACAGATTGTTTTGATTTAAAATATTATTAACATAATAAGAAAGAGATAAGTAATTATAAATAACTGCTTGTATGGAAAACACCAGGCACCATTTCTTCCCTTTCTCACATAAGAAGTGGCATAGCCTTGTGCTATTTAGCATGATGTTTGAATGTATTCTCCATGTGTAAAGACCACCTCATCTCTCTTTCTTGCCAACATCCAAGGCCTGTATGTCAGGAATGTAAGAAGAATCTTCTTGAGGGATCTTCTCAAGCTTTAGCACTTAAGACATGGGCTATGGGAACCTGAGTAGATGCTTTCTTGAAGCTAAGTAAGTCTATTCTGGATGGAAGATCAATCTCTTTCCCTTTCTCCACCAGAACTTCTGTTGTGGTCTGCCAGCAGCCTGCGGAGCTGGCAGTGGAGTCGGACAGCGATGAGGCTGAGGAAGAACATGGGCCAATCCTGGAGGCTGGGGAAGGCCCGGATGAGGGCTCTGAGTCGGAGGCAGAGATGGGGCCAGAGCCATCGAGGAGTGATGCACAGGCTTCAGAGCCTCCAGAGGCTGACAGTAGACAGGCAGAGGAACAGGAGGTGCCTGTTCCTAGTGCATGTATGAGAAGAGCTGCCAGAAGGCAGGAGCCGCTAAAGCAGAGAGGACGACTCGGGAGTAGGGCCAAGAGATGATTGGCCCCTCCCATAAGGCTTAAAAGACCAGCAACAGCTCTTGGCCTCTTTGCCGGAAAACAACCGTTGAGAGATTTGCTTCGTGTTTGGATGTATTTCTTTCTTGTCAGTGTCTTCTGTTCCTGAACTGTGGCCAAGAAAAGCCTTTGGCAGTTTGCCTAATTATCTCAAGGTCAGAGATAAACTGAAGGTGTTTTGAAAACTTTGCTTTCATTTAATTTGGAATAAGCTGAGAATGAGTTAAACTCTCAGCTGTTTTAATAAAATCTGTTTGTTTTTTGGAACTGTTTTGCATTTAATATTAACTACGTGGGCCTGGGTCACAACAATTTCATAGATGCTTACCTTAAGTCCCATACTAGAATACAGTCAAGCTATAACTCTGTTGATTAAATAAACTCAGCCACAGAAGTCTGATGGGCTAAAACATTCAGAAAAGTGTTTGGCCTTTAATCTGCATTACGTTTGCTGGGGAGATTTTAACTGCTGAACATTGTTTACTTTTGAAGGTCTTTCCCTGTTGCGGAGCTGAAACTCCATTCACCCAGCCTTGCGTGTTTGTACGGTGCAGGTTAGACAAGGTCATGACATAAATGATACGTTTCTAATTCATGTATGCTTCAATGAGAGCTTTATTTTTATTTATTATTTTACTATACAGGCAGTCCTTGACTTATGACCACAATTGAGCCTCAAATTTATGTTGCTAAGTGAGACATTTGTTAAGTGGGTTTTTCCCTATTTTGCAACCTTTCCTGCCGCAGTTATTAAGTGAACCACCACTGCAGTTGTTAAATTAGTAACATAGTTATTAAATGAATCTGGCTTCTGTAGGAGATGACCAGGCTGAGCCCGAAAGAGGGGTCAAACATCTCATCAGTCACGAGACCTTGTGTCTTCACAAGAGATCTAAGTCCAGTCCACCTTGAATTCCTTCTACTAAAATTCCTTCTATTATCTCCCACTAATTTCCCTTGGTCATTAGTAATTCAGATTCTTGTGGATAGCTTAAGCTTGCAATAAATCTTTATATCCATTTGAATTGTCTGGATCTCCTGATTTTCCTTGCACTTGGCAGCTTCCCCATGGACTTTGCTTGTCAGAAGGTGATCACATTTTTTTTTATTTATTTTTTTATTTGATTTATATGCCGCCCTTCTTCGGAGACTCAGGGCGGCTTACAATGCGTTAAGCAATAGCCTTCATACTTTTGTATATATATTTATACAAAGTCAGCTTATTGCCCCCACAATCTGGGTCTTCATTTTACCTACCTTTGAAAGGATGGAAGGCTGAGCCTGGTGAGATTTGAACTTGCAGTAATTGCAGGCAGCTGATGTTAATAACAGTGCTTTAGTCTGCTGCGCCACCAGGGCTCATTACCCCGGGACACTGCAACCCTCATAAATATGAGTCATTTGCTAAGAATCTGAATTTTGATTGTGTGATCATGGGGATGCAACAACAATTGCAAGCATGAAAAACGGTCATAAGTGACTTTTTTCAGTGCTTTTGTAACTTTGAATGGTCATTAAATGAACTACTGTAAGTCGAGGACTACCTGTATATGATAATTATTTTATTTATTTACAGCATATATATTATTGTCATTGGCCAACTCAAATACTACTGATCATGACACAACAGAGTAGAAATTAAGCTATTAAATAATAAGCAATTGGAAGGAATGGAGAAATATTAAGGACAGTAAAACCTCGCGGCTTCTCAATAGAATGGCAGGCAACCTACTGAGGACCTGGCCTGTTACCGTAACTGTAGTGAACAAGGGGCTTTTGCAAGTAAGCCATGAAGTAGCTTCAACCAGAGCTAGTCCACAGTGCTGGGCTGGGCCGACACTAGACCAACACTAGTCTTCCCAGCTAGTAAGAAAAATAGGAGTTTATGTCCAATATATCTGGAGGATATGAGGTAGGGGAAATCTGAACCAGGCAAATGTGCTTGCGTACTTAAGATGCTTCTATGTGCTGTGCACTTAACTGTATTATTTGCCACTGCATTAACAACCAGCTTTTTGTCCATTGTGAAAAACTTGGTTAATTCCATTTAAGCTTTTCAGTATCTGTTCCACCACATCTGCTCTTGACAAATAGGTGTTTTATTTGGAGAGCAATATCAAATACCATGAGCGCGCTGTCATTATAGCTATTACGTGACTGATTCTATTAAGTAAGTGGCATCCTGTGTGAGAATTAATCAGCCAGCAATCGGAAAGTGGTTGCTGTTTACCCACCATTTTAACTAACGGTTAAAATAGTTTAATCAGTGCTTTGCCATTAAATACTTATATAATTAAACAACCAATTTAGATTTCCCTCAACTTCTGCAAAAAAAACCCTCCCCCAAGTAAAATATAATTTTAAGATACTAGGTAAGAAGACAAAGCTAGCTTCTCATCAGAAAGTTTGTTTAACTAGTGATTCATTGGTGTTTGTAAAAATAGCTAACTTGACTTGAAACCACTATCCGTATACAAAAGAAAAGCCTTCCATTACCATAACTCATGTAAAGTGAAGATTAAACATTTTAACATAGACAGTGTCTTAATCCCATGAAGCTTATTTATTTCCAAATGTAGTGCTATTGGCAATAAACAGCAATTTGAGAAGTCATAATCCAAGAAAATCATTGTCAAGGAGCATTAGAGCTGCCTATAAATTTTCCCCTGATGACTTGAGTCCTAGTGTACAACTTCAGAGTCAAATATTTGTATTAGAGGTTCCTGCCTTTCACAGACTAATTAAAAAAGATGGAATTCTTTGATTCTATCTCAAATCATTCTGGGTCTAATCTCTCACAAGAAAAAGCTACTCTATAAACTGAAGTCAAGGTATTTTTCCCCCCTTCTCATTCAACCAAGACTTTTACTGTCTTGCAATAAATCCTGGCCCTAAAAAGTAAATGTAACTGAAGTGCTCTTAATGATGTGTCTACAAGACTTCCCATGGAAAATTACAAACTATATAAGAGAATATCAAGTAGAAAATAATGCTATTGAAAAAAAGTTTTTTCATTTAAAGAATGCTATCGAAAAAAAAGTTATTTCGTTTAAAGAAAACACAGGGTTTTGAGAAAAAGATCTATGTATTTTATATTCAATCAATGCAGATTTTTGGAGACTGCCTAGACAAACCCCTGCAGTTTACTTGGCAAGATTTTTCAGAAGTGGTTTGCCCTTGCCACTTTCTTAGGGTTGAGAGAAAGTGACTGGCCCAAAGACACTCAGCTGGCTTGTACCTAAGTTGGGACAAGAATGCATACTCTCCTGGTTTGTAACCCAGTGTCTTAACCAATATACCAAACTGACTCTCTTATTACAGTAACAGAATCTTGCCCACCTAAAAATACCTTCCCCCTCCCTTTCTTTTACTCTCCCAAAAACTTGATAGGGTCCCTTCTGAATGCTTCTCCATCTCCATCACTTCTTTGGACTCAGATTTCATATATCAGACCATTGTCTAGGATGTTCTTCTTCCTTCCAAGGTCATCCCCAATGGTATTATACGTACTGAGGCAACTGTATTCTCTTAGCCTTGGGACTTCTTAAACTGCTGTGAACTAAACACAGAGTTGTCTCATGAAAAGCAGACACGTTAAATTTGTGTCCTCCTGACCCATATTAAGTTGGCCCCCTTTCCCCTCTTGCTATGATGTTCCTAAGACATAAACTGTGGGTAATTTCCAGGTTAGTTTGCACTCAGAGATCTATCAGGCCACCTCTGCATCCAAATCAGAGCAAGCATACCTGCAACTCAGTTCAAACCTGATGCTTATTTATTAAACATCAGCAAACATCAGAAACAGTTAACTGGCAAAATTAGACAAAAGGCAGGCAGAAACAGGGAAAGAGAATAAACAACAAAAGAGATTTTTTTTAAAAAAGGAAAAATTTACACGGTTTATGCACCTATATACCAAATAAAAAGAAAATTTCCAGAGCCACTGGAAACAATACTCTGGGCAATTAGCATGAACAGGCCCAAAGGGATTAGTTCTTGGTTATTCTGGATTTAACCCTTTTAGGGGGCACCATAGAGGTGGGAAGTAGGACACTGGGTGATCCTTCCTCGATTCCGCAGCACGAAGAAACAATCTGGTGGATGGGCATGTTGTATCTGTCATATGGGATTATTCTCTGAAGCAAAAACCAATCTATTAGTGTTCCTGTCTCATATCTCTTAAAGATTATTGCATGTTTGAAAAATAGAAAACATTAGTCCCTTATGCTATCTCTTTCCAAAATGCCTCTCTATTTCATATGAATCTTGTAATAGAATAGAATAGAATAGAATTTTTTATTGGCCAAGTGTGATTGGACACACAAGGAATTTGTCTGGGTGCATATGCTCTCAGTGTACATAAAAAATGTACATAATCAATCATAGAAAATAAAAATGATGGATGCTTACAGATTTGTGTGCTTTTGGAAATGTATTCATTGCTATTTGCATATTAATGTGCTGCTTGGAGATTGAGAAGAAAAAAACTAGCATTGGTAGACAGCACACTCACAAACAAAAGATAAGGTTTTTTTGGGGGGAGGGAGCAATATATACCACTTCATAGTGCTTTACAGCCCTCTCTAAGCAGTTTACAGAGTCAGCATATTGCCCCCAACAATCTGGGCCCTCATTTTACCGACCTCGGAAGGATGGAAGGCTGACTCAACCTTAAGCCAGTCAGGACTGAACTCCTGGCAGTGAACAGTGAATTAGCCTGCAATACTGCATTCTAACAACTGTGCCACCATGGGTAAGTAAAGTTTCCAATTTTCCTTCCAGTAAAGGATTATACTTTGTGACTTACTATGCCTACTATAACAACCATTTTGTAAGAAATCTGGCCAACTGTTCTTACATTTCCAAATGTGATCACTGGTAAAAAATTTCATATTTAGCTAGAATATACATACATACATACATACATACATACATACATACATACATACACATACACACACACGCACACACACGCACATATATATATATACAGTATATGGATGTGTGGTTTACCTACCGAAATTACTTTTTTTATATATTCTTGCCTACTAACACAACCTTTTGCAATGTCCAAATAGTAAAAGTAGAGTAACCAAAGGTTTATCAAGTAGAAACAAAATTAATAATACCAGTTTTAAAATAAAATATACATAGCTCAAAAAGATTTTAAAGGTCTGGGGAACAAAAATATCTACCTAATAAGAAAAATCATCAGTGGCATCATTGGGCCTCTTCAGGGACAGTATTCTTGGAACCATAACTAAAAAAGACTTAAGAATCATATTATCTTGGTGGAAAGGCATAACTAGTGCAGTTCTGTTACCAAACAGATACTTAAAAGGTAATAGGAAAAACACTGTTAGGATATTAGAAATGACATCTAGCTAAAATTAGTAATAATTGAAAACCCAATTATTTCCTCTATCTTATTGCTTCCCTTGAAAGAATAGATTAGTTATAGATTGTCACGGATCCTTGTGAGGCCAGTCTGTTTCTTTCTCACATCTTCTCTGTTTCTCAGGCCTTCAAGTGTGATTGCGTTTTTGTAACTGTTTCTACAGATTTTTTCCAAAGTTCTTCTGTATGGATGTCTACATAAACCAAACTGTTCTCTAGAATCTCCCTAAAGGAAATCTGATGTTTTTGACTGCTCTATGTTGATGCAAAATTGTATCTGTGTATCGAGAGATGTTATATTCCTTTCTTATTCATGTGCCCTCAATGGACAGTATCAGTAATTCCTTGGTTAGATACAAGAGCTCTGGTCCAAGTGACCTGCTGCATGGACCATCTAGAAATGAGTAACATCAAAAAGGACTTTCCTCTGCTCCAGCAACAGTTTGCACCTTTTGCTAAATAATGACCTCTTGTATTATTTTTCCCATCTGCTATGTAAGAATGCAGACTTATTTTTCCCACCATAAAGTTGGCCATCTTTTGGGCAAACTATGCAATTTACAGGACTGTGTTTCTTTAATTTTTCTTTGACTTTTAGATAATAAGTGTAATGGATTGTATCTTACGAGTATGTGCTTAATAAACATATGAAGGAACAAAAAAAGAGATTCCTGGATTTAGTTACAGTAGCACAAAGATAAAACCTCTGCACTATGCCAATATAAGTTAAGTGTAAAACACACAGACAAATACATGCTACCTTTCCTGAAGCTCTTTCAATTACCACAGGTAAGGAATAAATAACAGTGTCTGGTGAATAGTATATTATTGGATGAATTGTCAGTTCATCAATATTCAGTATATCAATATTCAGTTAAAGATGCATTAAAATCTTAAATTAAAATATGCCATCTTTGAATTGAATCATAGAAATAGAATCATCACTTTTTTCAGTGCCGTTGTAACTTTAAATGGTCACTAAATGAAGTGTTGTAAGTCAGGACTACCTGTATTCCCTTTTCTTTGATCCTGTTGCTTGATCAATAACAGTAAGAAATCTATCCATATTCTGTGATCCTGGAGTATATGTACATTTTGCTAGCATTTATGTTACTTAAGGAATTGTCTTTTTTTATGCAATAAGCAATATCACAAGGGTCAATTACTGGCATCGTTTACCTAAGAAGGTGAGAACGAGCAAAGAAATTGTAACCTTCCTGACAGACTGTTGTGTGTATTTGCAAAAAAGAAAAAAGAAAAAGAAAAAGAAAAGAAAAGAAAAGAAAAGAAAAGAAAAGAAAAGAAAAGAAAAGAAAAGTAAAAGGATGGCTGAGACATATAGTGGAGAAAGCCAACAGACCAATTTCTAGAAAATGCTGAAAGGATTTTAAACTAGGAGGTCAACTAGAACTGGGCTTATCACACATTATGTAAAACTAGACTGGATGACTTTCTGGCCATCAGTGCCACATACAGTTCCAGTTGATGGTTTGTGGATCATCCATGTCAGTGCCAACTCATTCTATCATTTACAGACTACTCAAAGACTACTGAGGTACAACTGCCAAGAAGATCCTCTCCCTAATTGTAGCAAGGAGGAATATTGCTTTGTTCTATGTTGATAGAACATAGATGGCAGTCTTTCAAATCATGTGACCCACAAACCATGACAATCTTTAGGTCTAGAAGCAACTCAGTGGTTCAATAAAAAGATTACATACATCATATGCCCGCACCATTTCTGAAAGCAAGGGAAAACAGGATTTGATGATTAGGCAGTATGGTTGGAGTTTCAATGACATGAGACCTCTTCAGACATTGCCCAAACATCAACTCTTAGCTTGATCAATCTTCTCAGTGTGATGCCCTCCAAATGGATTGGGATCACAATTCTCTTAGCCATGCTGGCTGGAAATTCTAGGATTTGTAGTTTCAACAAAATTTGAAATTATTTTAGGAGGTTGAATCCCTGATTGCAAAACAACAAAGTTTAGTCTTATTTTCTTGAAAATAAGCCCCCATTAATTCAGCTGGAATATACTAAATATATTTATAAAATATAAAGTGTTTTGGGATCCAAACTCTATAGAGAGTATTATATATTTTCTATATTGTATATTTCTATTCATTTCATGAACTGTCAAAAAAACTGGACCTAAGAATCAGGAAAAAATATAAGCAGGAATTGTGGTATATATTGTTTCTCTGGTATGTGGCAGTTGCTCAACTTATAAACCACAGAAACGTTTGGAGTTTGTGATAAGAACCACATATAAAGGATTCAGATAAAGTTCATTTTCAGATGACATGATGTTAAAAAGTCCAATATTTCCTCCTCCTCCAGTCACAAAGATGCTTTTCAGTTGAATTCAGCACCTGATATTCCACACATCTATCTTAGCAATATTGCAGAACTGGTTTTGCCTCCTTTTGGGCAATGTAAATATTTCTATCTCCTTCCAGGGCAGTCTGTTACACTCTCAAATACGAAGATCTTCATAACAGAATAATGTATGTATGTATGTATGTATGTATGTATGTATGTATGTATATATGTATGTATGTATATAAATAAATATTTGGTTGAAATTTGCTTTCTTGTAAATTATAATTTAAACCCTTAGGTTGTGGTCTTCCTGAGACCATGGCTATGTTCTCTCATTGCACTCTGTCATAATGAGAGAAGCAAAAGTTAGGGTTTTAATTGTGGTTTGGTTTGTTGATTGACTTCAGTTCATGGAGGCTGTTATTAATTATAGTGTACAAATTACAGTGACTGAATTCATATAAGGTGTTAAGCTGAACAGGGCTTTTCATGGTGTAATGGAATGTGTAGAATGTAACTCTCTGAAAATTGGATCTTGCCATGTATTAGAATGACAGAATTCCCAGTTTCAATGGCTGAGATATTATCAGATAAATTTGTTTGAAGGGCTACAGAGTGGGAAAAGCAGAATGAATTTTTTTAATTAAGATATAAACCCAGCATGTGTGTGTGTGTGCACAACATAGCAATCTGTATTGAAATTATTGTTCCTGATAAATGTAAGGCTTGTGGCTACCACATTGAACCAATTTAAGCAACTATGAGTTTTAAAGCTGCATGTGTGAAAACACCTTAAGCTGTTAATTAAATCTGAAGCCACTTATCATAATCACCACTTTTTTTTGTAACAGTTTTAAAGACTTCTATCAATCGTAACACAAATGTAAGTCCCACGTAAATCTTATCATGCCTACTAAAATAATGGGATTTTTGTTTACAAGGTGTCAATGAAGGTTTAGAAGCTTTGATAATAATTCCAGACAGTCAATAAATTCAGAGACTTTTACATTGCCAGTAGGAGCCTAACTAAACTATCTAATCTTGGAAATGACAGACAACACAATGAACCCTGAACTTAATCTCTTCCAAACACTAAGGATACAGCCAAATGTTTAACATGCTGTTTAAGTTCAGTACCTATTTAGGGGGAAAAAATCATTTGATATCTAAACACCTAGAAACAAAGAGCTGGCTGGAAGGAATGAGATGCTTTTGATTAACCAGTTTCCACAGTGAAAATGCACAAGCTTTTGAATTACATACAATTCTTAGTCCATTGAAATGATGGAAATAGAACACAAAACCATACACTCAGGAATATCCATGGGTACAGAAGAAGATGTGGCAGAAGGTACTAGATAGACTATTAAAGGAGAAAATGACCTGTATTTTGGTGAGGTTTCCTTCTTCCAACCCAGTCACCACAACTCTGGCCCTAGATGGCCAAATTGACAGGTGCCATGAATTCCAGATTTGCTGCCGAAGTCTAGGTCTGTGTGGGATAATACCACTTTAGTCCATGAAATGCTGGCAGATGAATGCACAGACTTGACACATATTACTGAGATCTGGTTGGAAATCTGCCTTCTTGAGTTCAGATCCAGAAGAATGTAATGGCTGGGAAGAAGGAGGTGGCAGGGATTGTGTGAGATATTATCATCATGACCAGTAGCATTGCCCTGTAGGTAACTAGCATGAGTGCCTGTGTGTGAAGTCAGGCAACAGACACACTAGTGCTGCTGCTAATGAACTGACTGCCAAGCTGCCATGGATCAGCCATTCATGAACTCATCTTGTGACTGGTGTTTGAGTTTTCGAGGCACCATCTTGCAGCTCCAGGTGTGTAGATGAATCCAGTCAATAATAAGCGGGGAACTAACCATTACTAGCTCCAGTGTGAGGTGCAGGACTCGGCCTTCTCCTCAGTGTTATTTAAAAAGATGCTAAGAAAGATTGTCAATATGCTGATGATTTTCACTTCTACATAACCCTCATAGACAAAGCTAGAAATAGTTAGAGATCTTGAGTCTAGGGTCCAGAAGCTGTCAGAGTCTGAGTGGAGAGAAAGAAACTCAAACTAAACCCTAGCAAGATAAGTCTAACCATCAGAGCTTCCACTTGTTCCCTAACTGCTTTTGATGGTGCTAAGGATCTTTTCTTGGATGCACATCTACATCAAAAGGTGGAGATTGTGGTCAGGGGACTTTGCCAAGCTTTGGCTGGTATGCAAGTTGCAACCTTACCTGACCAAGGTGACTTGGCAACTGGACTATTGAAACATACACTACACCTACAGGGATTGCCTTGAGTATGATTTGGAAACTTCAGCTGGTGCAAAATGCAGTGGCTAGACTGCTGGTAAAGAAGACCTGTCTTGGCAAAATTATATTTATCTTAAAGATATTGCACTGGCCAACTTCCTGGCCTAGTTCTAGTTCTCAAGTCCTATATCACATAGCATTATAGTATATCAGGGACCACATGCCAAGAATGTTTCTATCCATCTAGTTCTAGTCCAAAGATCAAAGGATTGCCACAGGAAAATGGATCTATATTAGGCCCGGTGAGCTACCCCCCACTTTATGGAATACATTCCTCATATAAGTGTGATTGACTTCCATCCTCATGTCATTGAGGGAGGCCTATAAAACACTTCAGAGGTTAGGATGATGGGGCTATAATTATAATTTATTTCAATGTATTATTGCTTATGGTATTGTTTTTATCAATTGAGATAATACGTTTTTTATTTTGCTCTTGTTCATTGTTCAGTCTGTCATAAATACTGTGCAATAAACAAATGCATATACATTTTAAGCAGAATGACATGTGTCTAAAATAAACATCCATGATTTTAAAGAAATTTTTCCTGCATAAGACTATACATTCCTTAGCTTTTGGTGTAGGCTGATTCTATTCCAAGGTCAATTATGGTTTTAGTGATGTGTCATTTTAGTGAAATTTTTAGAAGTAAATAATATAGTAATAATGAAATGGCTTTCTCATAAACTAATCATCGATATATTTCCCTTTAAAAAATCCTTAATTTTCTCTTTGAAAAATAGTCCTTCTGAAATAACTGGAAAAATTCTACACTTGAAATCAGTAATAGAATTCTTTGTATTTTTTCAGTTTCCAAGCCGTTCAAATTTCAAGTAGTTATCTTCTACAAAATTGTAACGACACATGCTGTCATTAAACATGTTTGATATTACTTTAATAATGGTTCAACCTCATCCAAAGAATACAATTTTTATATCCCACCACAATACTTAGCCTGTATAAATTCCACGGTAATATTAACAAATCATGAATTTACTGAGAAGGAAGGAAACTAGATTGTAAGAAAGAGGAACTAAAAACTGTCATCCAGTTGAAATGCTTATGAAAAAATCTACAAAGTGCAAACCTAATAATTTTGCTCACTATTTTCATCTACTCTAGTAGACATTGAGTATAAGTTCGTATTTTTAGGAAGTTTTGGGGGTTTATTGAATGATTCCTACATCCCTCAGCATTTTGTCAGTTTCTGGAACTCTTTTTTTCTTCAAAAGACTTTCTGAAGCATTTTGTAACAACCAATGCAGGGCCTTGATATTTTATTTTAAAAATGGTATTGACTGGTGTTCTTCTAGAAAATCTCCTTTAGGAGCCTGCCAACTGAACAATCAAGAGCTGCTAATAAAAAGTTGTTATTAGGTATTGAGTATGCCTTGACACCATTTTCTCTTATCTGCCTCTTTTGTGATCATCCTCACTTATTTAAGTGTTGGATTACAAAGATAGATTATATGCAGATGACTTTTTAAATTGCTTCTGGTTAGCCGGCACCACATGGGAAGATACTGGAGAAGACTTCAAGGAAGCCTGTTTGCTCACTCAACAATAGCCATGCTGCATGGGGAAGTTTGCCAATACAATACTGCTAATGGGACTTTTTTTTTACGAAGACAGGAAGGCAGACAATTCATTAGGGAGAAGTGTTTGTTGTAGCCACCAATGGCTTGAAAACTAACTGTACTCTGGTACAGTTTTGGAAAGCATGCAGTACATTTCTAAAGCATGTTTTAAATTTATAATAGAAACTGTATTAAGATTGGTATGGAAAATCTTGTTTGCAATATCTTCTTTGAAAGGCCTATCTAAATATTTTTCACCCTTGAAAACTTTAAGATGTCTGAACTTTCAACTCCCAGAATTCTCCAGCAAGCATGGGGGAAAAAAAATTAAAAAAAATCTCCTAAGATATAGAAATGTCTGTGATTTTTGAGTGGTCTCATTTCCTTTTCAAACCGGTAAGTATTCATCCATCATCTGCATTTGCTATTAATATAAATTGATTGCATGTTAAGCAGCCACACGTAATTGCAAAACATGCTTTAAATTTTCAGACAATTGGAAAAAATAATTCCAATTGTTATAGTCATACTCCAGAAGAGTATGGCTAGCTGATGAGAGCTAAATAGCTTGAAATAGATCTATAACTAGTCTCCCTTTATTTCTTTGTTGGTAAACATAAATTCAAATTTGAAAAAAAGTGATTTTCTCTTCTTGTTGAGCAGTAGCAAGGTGCATTATTTTGTTTTTAGAATTAAGAGGCCCCACCAGAAATTAAGTTAATCCTTTATATGCCTGAGGCTTTCTACAAATTATTGAGCAATTTGACTCTTTTGGGTATTTTGATATAATTACTTTGTTGCCTGTTAGAGAAAAAGCAATCTATTTTAGGGACAACAAAAATATTTAGCTATTATGGTTGTAGCAAAGTAATGTAGGGTGATGTGCTTTGAAAATGATAACCCAGTTTCATTTCCATGTTTGGAGATGTGAAAGAGATTAAACTGAACAAAAATTACAGGTAGTCTTTGATTTATGAACACAACTGAGTCCAAACTTTCGTTGTTAAGTGAGACAGTTGTTAAATGAATTTTGTCTCATTTTATGACCTTGCTTGCCACAGTTAAGTGAATTACTACAGATGTTAAGTTAGTAATATGGTTGTTAAATTAATCTGGCTTTCCCATTGACTTTGCTTGTCAGAAGGTCGCAAAAGGTGATCGCATGAGTCAATTGTCCAAATTTTGATCACATCAACATGGGGATGCTGCAACAGTTGTAAGTGTGAAAAACGGTCATAAGTCACTTTTTTCAGTGCCGTTGTAACTTTGAATGGTCACTAAACAAATCAAGGACCACCTGTATTGGCCTATTGAACTCAGTGGCTGGGTTGGCAAAAAGTACCAGATTAAAATAGGATCAGGGAATTTGTGGTTCAGCACACTGTAGTTCCTCGCCATTAAATCAGCATCTTGTGTGAATCAAACAAGGATCCATAGAGGAAGTAAAATGAAAAATAATTGTGGCCGCAATCATGCAACTAAAACGCCATGTAAAAAGGGGTGGGGTTTTGATTATATGATCATGACTATAGTTGTGACTTTTTTGCCCTCCCCTGATACCGTGAAAACAAGCTGTTATATTGCGCTATAAAAAGTTAAAATTATTTGAGCAAAGCTCGTTATACAAATTTATGCATTTGGATTTTTTAAAATCTGGGTTTAGGATTAAATATGTCATCTGGATCTAGCCAATGAATTATTAGGCGAAGTAGTATCTTCAGATGTGTTGGAAATCCACCATTTCAGGTCAGCATAGAATTATAACAATAATAATACACTGAGCTCATATTCTTTCTGGTTGCTCAAGGTAATGAATATGAGTGTTATTCATTAGATCTTCCCAATCTTAATAAAGTCCTTAACTTCCCAGGGAAGACTGTGTGACTGACTGAGATTATCTAATGATTGTATTGTTCAACAGGCTCCTATTTGGTTTTCAGGTCCATTCAATTCTTCAACAGGTGCATTATGCCCTCCCCCCCCTCCAAAACCCCCCAGTCACATATACCTGTAATTTGTAGTAATAAAGATATAAACCATGGCCTGAGTTTCACATGGCAAAGCTTCAGTAAACGTTTGTTAAATAAATCAGAATTACTTGTTCACACAACCTATCAGCTCCTTTCCAGGCAAACTACATCATGAGTTCAATGAGTTGTGTGAACCAGGCCAAAATCAGGAAGAACAACTTAGATCCCTTTCACTCTCTGGAACATATCAGCCATTTGAGACTAAGATAGTGTTACCATTTTTTTGTAAACATATCTGGAATATCTGGAATATCCCGATTAGGAATATCTGAAAAGTAGACATGTACCAAAGGCTGACAAGGAGCCAAAGGGAATGAAATAGAATTGCTTGCATAATATCTACTTGGGTCCAACCTGCAGGATCTAATCCTGGTGAATCTGACCCTTGAAACAAATGCTTTTTAATGCCCATTTTCCTGCAAGGCTGCCTTTTTGTAGGAGCAAAGAATACCTCTTTTCTGAATGTCTCAGTCTTCTGTGTAATGCCTGAATCATGTCCTTCGTTATTAATTTCTTGGTCATAGTTAATGATTTTATTATCAATGAACTTGGTTAGGTGTTTCAAATAAGTTTCTAGTTAATGCCTAATCTGGCCTTCTGTATACAGTCCCAAGACTGCAATAGCTACCGTCAAGATGTAATTCTTTCATCTGTGCTTGTGTGACATCCAGTGGTGAATTATTTAAAAAGGCCAGCCTGTCTGTACCGAAGGAGCAGCAATGCCTTGGAGGACTGTAGCATGTACTTCCTAATGCAGCATGAGGGTAGTAGGTTGTATATACAATACACAGCTGCTGAAGTTAGGCTGTCCTGCAAAGATTATTTGAAAAAAACTCTCATTTCACATTGTTTTAAAGAGAAGTATGGTACAATTGAGAGTTTCCCTAATGACTTCCATTGCCATGGGAGAAAAAGCAACTCGGGAAGGAATTGATTCTTCAAACTGAACCAAGCCATCCATCCTGGACCTGCTAGACTTTGCTCTGTCACCTGGAATATCCATTAATCATTTAGCCCACATTCCTGATGTCAGCAGGAAGATGGTTAGAAAGTCAATATGGTAGCCACGAGGCACATGAAAAAGAGCAGGGCTTAAATTACATTCTGTACTGGGTGGCTGCCATCATGACTTTTTTGACTCCCCCCCCTCATGTTTAGGCCTCTTCGTTTATATCAGTAAGTTCATCAGTTCAGTATTTATAGTTGAATCGTATGCATGTATAGGTAGTCCTCGATTTATGACCACAACTGAGCCCCAAATTTCTGTTGTTAAGCAAGACAGTTTATAAGTGTGTTTTACCCAGGGGTGAAATCCAGCAGGTTCTGACAGGTTCTGGAGAACTGGTAGCGGAAATTTTGAGCAGTTCGGAGAACCGGTAGCGGAAATTTTGAGTAGTTCTGAGAACCGGCAAATACCACCTCTGGCTGGCCCCAGTGTGGGGTGGGAATGGAGATTTTGCAATATCCTTCCCCCAGGAATGGGAGAGGGAATGGGGATTTTGCAGTATCCTTCCCCTGCCATGCCCACCAAGCCACGCCCACAGAACCGGTAGTAAAAGCATAAAAGCATTTGGATTTCACCCCCTGGTTTTACCCTATTTTATGACCCTCTCTTGTCACAGTTAAGTGAATCACTACAGTTGTCAAGTTACGTAGTAATATGATCATTAAGTGAATCTAGCATTCCCCATTGTCTTTGCTTGTGAGAAGGTCGCAAAAGAGGATCCCATGACCTTGGGACACTGCAACTGTCATAAATATGAGCCAGTTGCCAGCATCTGAATTGTGATCATATGACCATGGGGCTGCTGCAGTAGTCGTAAGGGTGAAAAATGGTCATAAGTCACTTTTTTCAGTGCTGTTGTAATTTCGGTTACAACTGAAATGAATGGTTGTAAGTTGAGAGCTATCTGCACTTTTGAAAAAAGTCAGAAAAAAGTTATATCTGGGTTCCAAAACTAATGCAGATGTAAGCAACAAACAAATCAATAAACAGATTTCTGAACTTTATCTCCCTTCAGTGGCCTCAACCAGGTTAAAGTCCGGTCATCTGGATTCTAAGCTGCTGAGACTGCTGAAGGCTGCTCTAAACCTTCATTAGTTTCACACTGTTTTAGAAATACTTCTCGGTAAATATAGTGCTGCTATGCACAGTTTTGCAAAACTCTATTTTATTAAATATTTTCCCACTTGGGTGAGACATCAGGGAACAAATAACATGCCTGCTTTAAACTCTGAAGAGTAGCAGAAATATAAAACCTCATGTTTGTGATGCATTTAGGTAATTTTAGAGTTGTTTAATGTAGCACAAAATAGCAATACTTTTATCATTGACTAAACTAAAAAAAAACCAGTGCTGTGTAGAACTGCAGCTGGTTTGACCTTGAATAGGTGATCAGAAGGGGCTGCAGGCTAGACTGGGAAGTCAGAAAATATCCAAAAGGCAATCCCCCGTGCCCTACTGTTGTAATCAAAGATTGAATTTAATTCAAGGAAGCCATTAACTTTTACTTTATGATCTTATGGAATTCCTATCCCCCCTCCCCTTTTTTAAAAGGCAAGAAGCTGCACCGGAGATCCCCAGCTCCTCCTACTGGTGGTAGGACTGCCTGGGATCGCATATTTCTAAAATAATCACTTTTCTTGATTTGTATGGACTTTCTCTGAATCTAGTGGATAAAGCTGAAAAAGGGGCATTATCTAACTGAACAGAAGGAGAATCAAAACTTATCCAGAAGTTAAAAGTGTAATTACTTTTAAACCAACATCTGCTTCCTCTTAAATTCATAAACTCTTTCATTTTACTGTTACACAAATGTCTATAAATATCTACTATTTTAATGGATACATTCTACATTCTTTTAAAAACAAGTATCGGATTTGGCTGCAGAGAGGTTTTGAGCTCAGGGCCGTAAGCCAAAGGTTACCAGTCAGGAAAGAGAAACAACAGCTGTGCCGCTCACATTGGTGAATAAGAGAAAGTCTACAGGACTACCAAGTCATACTAAAGGTCTGTTTTCCTTTGCTGATGGCAAGACAAATGTTGTGATATAAAAAAAAGAGAATCTTCACTTGCTGGTTGGAACAATTTAATACTTGATTATGGCAACAAGCACCAAACTACAAGGATTTAATCTGGAAGAAAACAAAGATAATGTATATGAAACAGTCCTTGGTGAGATTAAATATTTGGAGCTGCCTTTAGGAATCACTTTAGGGTAAGTACCATACTATAAAGAACTCTTAATTCTGTTGATTCCATTTTTCAGTTTTTGCTTTATTTGTTTATTCATTTATTCTTGTTACAAAATGCAGAGCTATTGCACCATTCCTCCTAACCTCAGTGGACCTGTTTCTAAAGTATCTAATTCAAAATTGTACCTCAAAATTGCAACATAACAACAGTGAATTTCTTTTCTCTCATTAGGTTCACAACACTGATGTTAAATTAATTTAAAAGGCTGTTCTTTCATCTCTGAGATTTTATTTGGCTTTCTCTTTTAAGTCAGTTTTGCTGATGGTAGATTGTGGTTGGATTGAAGTATATGCAAGTCCAATTTTGTCCCTTTTTCTTATTTTAAATCACCCAACTCCCTGCACAAAACATTATTATTATTATTATTATTATTATTATTATTATTATTATTATTATTATTATTAAAATTTGTGTCTGCTGCTAATTGTAACTCATGGAATAAAGTACAGAATTCTCTGATATTCATAATAGCAAATTTAGTATATGTTAAGATACAGCAGCCTGAAATAAATAGGAAATATTTGTATTTTCATTGTCATTGTATATATTAAATTGCAAGGCATGACTCTCAAGTTTATTTTTAGTACCTGCCAGACTATTTTAAAATAGCAGAGTGTTACTTTAAGTATCAGTTTACTAGAGAAATTGTATTTATTCCAAGTCATGTCCTGGTGAATTTTCTTCCTGTAATAATATATAACATCTTATAATATGAAAAAGGGGTAGAATAGAATAGAATAGAATAGAATAGAATAGAATAGAATAGAATAGAATAGAATAGAATAGAATAGAATAACAGAGTTGGAAGGGACCTTGGAGGTCTTCTATTCCAACCCACTGCTTAGGCAGGAAACCCTACACCACTTCAGACAAATGGTTATCCAACATCTTCTTAAAAATTTCCAGTGTTGGAGCATTCACAACTTCTGCAGGCAAGTTGTTCCACTGATTAATTGTTCTGTCAGAAAATTTCTTCTTAGTTCTAAGTTGCTTCTCTCTTTGATTAGTTTCCACCCATTGCTTCTAGTTCTACCCTCAGGTGCTTTGGAGAATAGTTTAACTCCCTCTTCTTTGTGGCAACCCGAGATATTGGAACATTGCTATCATGTCTCCCCTAGTCCTTCTTTTCATTAAACTAGACATACCCAGTTCCTGCAACCATTCTTCATATGTGTTAGCCTCCAGTCCAGTGGTGGGTTTCAAAATTTTTTACTACCAGTTCTGTGGATGTAGCTTGGTGGGCATGGCATGGCTTGGTGGGCATGGCTTGGTAGGCATGGCAGGGGAAGGATACTGTAAAATCTCCATTCCCACCCAAATCCAGGGAAAGGTTACTGCAAAATCCCCATTTCCTCCCAATCAGCTGGGACTCAGGAGGCAGAGAATAGATGGGAGTGGAGTCAGTCAGAGGTGGTATTTATCGGTTCTCCAAACTACTCAAAATTTCCGCTACTGGTTCTCCAGAACTGGTCAGAACCTGCTGAAACCCACCTCTGCTCCAGTCCCCTAATTACCTTTGTTGCTCTTCTCTGCACTCTTTCTAGAGTCTCAACATCTTTTTTACATCGCAGTGACCAAAACTGAATGCAGTATTTCAAGTGTGGCCTTTCCAAAGTGTTATAAAGTAGTATTAACACTTCACGTGATCTTGATTTTTTTTTTTTTAAATATACTTTATTGGGTTTGTAGTTAAAAACATCAAATCTCTACTAAAATCAGAAGTGCAGTGTTTGTACATATTTACAAGATATACATCAGGTATATTTCACATTTAAAATTGCAAAAGATAAGCATACCCTGACATCATAATTTTACCCTATTATTTAACCATTCATACCACTTTCCCCATACTACTTGGTGTTTAGATTCCTCGTCGTTATTTAGCTCGTTCGTTAGTTTTGACATTTCTGCGCACTCTAAAATTTTATTTATTAAAATTTCCTCTGGTATGGTTTTATCTTTCCAGAATTTCGCGTAGACTAATCTGGCCGCTGTTGTAATATGAATTATAAGTTGAATTTTTATCTTTAGTAAGTCCATTCCTAATTATTCCCAAGAGAAAAATTTCAGGGGATAGATCTAATTCCTCATCAATTATTTCCCGTAACCGAATTCGAATTCTAGACCAAAACCTTTTTGTCATTGAGCAGGTCCACCACATATGATAGAAGGTGCCAACCTCCTTACCACACTTCCAACAGGTTGCTGAAGCTTGATTCTAGCCCTCTGTTTATGCAGCCCAGACTGTGTTGGCTTTTTTGGCAGCTGCTGCACACTGCTGGCTCATATCTAAATGGTTGTCCACTAGGACTCCAAGATTCCTCTCACAGTTACTACTATTGAGCAAGGTACTTTTGAGAGAAAAGTAGTGTAGTCTCATGTAACCAGAATGAACATTACATTTTAGGCTGACCTTTTTTTTTTTCTTTTTTTTTTAACTCCAATGCTGTATGGTTTCACGATCACTTCAAAAGAGTATATATAACAAATAGCAAAATAATTGTAATGGCAAACAAACTTCAATAAGACTCTATTTACTTATCTAAATAGATAGGCAGAATAGGCCACCCTGTTGATTTTGCTTATCAGAAGGTGGCGGAGACTATCTGAATTCATTGTCATGTGACTGTAGGGACCCTGTGACTGCCACAATTTTGTGAATAAAACTAATACAAACATCACAAAAATTTCATTTCCACAGGAGAATAATGGATCCTGGATTTTTCATGCATTCTTTAAGTTGGCAGATTTTAGGTCCCTTGATTCAAAAATGGTTGCCACCAGGGGTGAAATCCAGCAGGTTCTGACAGGTTATGGAGAACTGGTAGCGGAAATTTTGAGTAGTTCAGAGAACTGGCAAATACCACCTCTGGCTGGCCCCAGAGTGGGGTGGGAATGGAGATTTTGCAGTATCCTTTCCCTACCACACCCACCAAGCCACACCATGCCCATCAAGCCACACCCACAGAAATCCAAAAATTTGGATTTCACCACTGGTTGCCACCTATTGTATTGCAGAGGTTCCCCTAACCCATGGACTGGTTTCTGGTTCATGGCCCATTGGGAATTGGGCTGTGAAAGCAGCAGGCAAGTGCCCAAAGCTTTATTTGCATATGCTCTGGATTAGATTGTGAGTGCATAACCTCCTCCCCACTGCCAGCCCACGGAACCAAAAAGGTTGGGGATCGCTGTTATACTGTTTGGGCTAACTTGAAGGTACAAACAGACAGTCACAATGAGACTATTAGTAATAGATGAGTCAGTCTAAAAAAAACCAATTAGAAAAATAGGGTAGAAGTACAGTGAATAAAATTCAATAAAACAAGACAATCATTATTTCAAGGAAGATACGCCATGGTCATGGAAAGCTCTGGATTATGGAAAATGGGAGATAGGAGGAAATGAAATGAGCACTCTGAGAAATACTGGCTGCCTTCCCCTTCACAAGGAGAAAAGTGTAGGATGCAACATTTTTATTCCAAGATCCACCTTGTGTCAAGAGCAGGATATCTAAATAGAGTTAGACCGGCTTAGCACTTGAATGGTGGTGTACTTTGGGTTTCAGAGTCTAGTTTGGGAAATTAAAAAAAAAAAAGTTGAAGAAAAAGACCAGGTGTGTCCATAGGGTAAGGTAACAAATAAATCAAGCTGGTGGCAATGATGATGCAACTGTAAGGCTTCCGTTTTTTAAAAAATATCTTTATTGACATAGTACCCCCAGTCCTTTATACTATATAATTAAAAAAAAAAAATCCCCCTAGGGCTCTGCCAACTTCTGCCTTACATCCTGGTTATAATAAGCACATAAATTTAATAATAAATAAATAAATATACTAGTCTTGGTCATATTCAAAGAATACAGATTCTTAGGCAAGAACTAATTATATTTCATTTTTTTTTTAAATAAAAGAATGCATTTCTCCTTCAAAAGAAGATGCTGTTGTCTCAAAATTAAAAGAATCTAATTTTTTGAAAAAAAAAGTGTTTCCAATATTTTAATTACCTCATCCCCTTTGCAGGAACTCAGGTATGTTCAGCAGGTGAGATTGATGCAACATCTTCTGATAAAATTTAACCAGAAGGTAGAAAACGTTTGGCTATCCAGAGGTTGCATTATGCTCCATACCTCTGGAACTTCAGCAACATTGGGTCAGCTGCAGATTCCTCTCCTAGTTGTTAAACCTTGAGATGGCCTTTCGACTTTTTTTAGAAGCCACTGTCAGAAGAAATATCCTTCTGGGTTCAGTTCCAAGTGAGGAAAAAGACACTGGAAACATGGAGACTGCTTGGAAAGATGGTTAAATGGTGGACAGGATCACATAGTTTGAGTTCCTGAACAGAAAAGGGCAGAGATGCTGAGTGTGCCTTGGTTTTATACCCTCTCTGGCTTTGAACTTATTGGGGATCAGAAAGAGTATCCCGATTGGTTATCAGACTCCCAGGGGGTGGGGGTCTTAGCTAGCCTTGCTGGCTGATGTAATCTTCTCAGGTGCCATGTGGTGAGTTTCTGTTGCTAGATGGGTCCCGTTGTGTTAGTGTCTGTTGCTAGATGGGTTCTATTGTGTTGCAGATGATGATCCTTTGACAAAGAATTGGGTTTCTGCCTCTGGCCCATTGATAAAAGGGGGGGGGGAGGCAGGAAGATGGGAGCTGCTTTGTCTTTAAAACATGTTTCTCCATTTCTCATCCAGGGAAATATATTCTGCCTTTTTAATATTTCCTAAAATATTTCATTCTTCTAGAAAAGAGGTGGGTGCTAACTTCCTACACCACTCTTACACCAGAAGAGAACAGAAGGGGATGCTTAGTGCCTCATCAACCTTGGTAACTTTAAGATGTGGGAAAATTTAACTGGCTGGGGAATCCTGGGAACTGGAATCTAGACATCTTAAAGCTGCCCAGGTTGAGAAACAGCGCCTTATACACTCCTCCCTTTTCACTCCAAGGAGGGAAAAAAATGCATAGAATATCCTGCACACTTTTAGGCATGCAAGCAAGGTGCTTTTAGAACCCAGATTGAAACCCACCCACCCCCCACGCACACACACAAGTGTTCCGGACTACAAGGAGCATGGGAGTTGTAGTTTGACACATCTGGAGGCCGCCAGCCGCTCTGAAGGTCGCGGGAGCCCGCCCTCCTCGCCGATTGGCTCCCTTCGACTCCGCAACGGGTTGGCCCCGCCCTTTCCCCCGCCCCCGCTCCCTTTGGCTTGTCTCTCCGTCTCCCTCCCTGTCTCCCTCCCCTCCGCTCCCATGCAAGATGGCGGAGAGCCTGCCGGAGCATGAGCGGATCCTGCAGGAGATTGAGAGTACGGAGACGGCCTGTGTGGGACCCACCTTGAGGTGAGCGCCGTGCGGGCGTTGGGGAGTCCGAAAGCAGGTGCCGCATCGGTCGCGGAGGCCGTGTAAACCCTCGGTCGGTCTCCCCCTATTTTGCAACGCCGGAGCGATGACAGCTCGCATTCGGGGAGCCCGGCGCCTCTGCCAAGCAAAATGAAGGGGCGAGGTGGTTGCAGCTCCCCCTCCCCCAGGAGTCTCCTGCCTTTCCAGATGCGTGAGGTGGGAGGGGGCGGTTTCCCTTCCATTGAATTTCCCTGCCCGTGGCTTGGTAGGACTCCTTTCCCCGGCGAAGGGGAGGACCAACTTCACCTCTGCCGCCCCCCCCCCTCGTTCCCCTTAAGAAAGGCATCTTCTCGACTCACCTGGCCGCTCACCTGTCCTCCGAGGAGTCCCATCACCAGGCTAAGCAGCCCCTTACTTTCCTCTGGAATCAGGGTGGGAAGTGCAGCTTCTCAGAAGCCCAAGCTGGGATGCCCATTTGTGTGGGGTGCCCGGGTTTCCCTCTGTTCTGACAACCTGTCAAATGGACACGTGAAAGACTGGCCAGAACCCTCCTTTCTCCACTGAAGTTCTCCTCCGGTCAGGATCAGCTTATTCACAGTCTCCCACACCTGCCCTCCTCCCCTGGGGAGTGTGTAAGTGTGCCATGGAGACACTCCTTCTTTCCTTCCTTCATTGTTTATTTCTTGACACTTCTGAGGCTTACCCATAACAAGCCTCTGGCTGTTTCCTTTGGTGAAATAATTGTGCAATGCAATATCTGGGTAGGGGGGAAAAAAAGGCATGTCTTTGTAAACCTTGATGTCCTCTTTAAGTGTTTTGGGACCAGCGAGTTTCCTTTCGTAGTCACGAGTTCTAAATCGGCTTCCTCTGAAGTGGTGTTTGACAGTTTTATTTGGAAATAAAATAGTATTTTGCTTCTAGTGATACGCTCAGTAGTAGCGTCCTATGTAAAAGAAGTGGAGCGGCTCTGTTGTTCTAACTAATTACACATTGCTGTGTAATACTATGGATTTACTTTCTACTACAAAGATATGGGTGGGTCTTTATTGTCTGGAAACGGGAAGACTTCAGAATATGTAGCACTGTGATTCTCCTTCCGCTCCATCTGCATTGGTCTTGTTCCATGGAATAATGTTTTAGGATGATGCAATTACATCTTTTGTTGATGAATGTTTACTGATATAGTACTGCTATTGTATGATTACATCTGGTATCTAGAATATATACTGGCTATATTACTTTACTGTTATGAAACCTTTGTCCTCTGTCTTTCAGGCTTTCTGTTGATTTGGCTCATACAACATGCTAAGCCAAAAACAACATATTATGGCTTAGAATATTGCCTAAATTGAGGAATTGTAATTTGTAAACCATGGTTTATAGCTTAGCACTGAGATGCAAAAACAGGTTGTATTTATTGATTCAATACTAAGGTTTTCAAGGGCTTACTTGCTGAAGGCACACGATAAATTGTAAACTTTACCCATTGAAAGTATGTACAGTATTTAGTAAATGACATAATTATGTATACCAAAATATAATTACTTAAAGTCATAAGACAAATTGATTCTAATACTTTGAATGTTTTTTATGAGACAATTCTAATTACAAGTAGTCCTTGACTAACAACAATTCATTTAGTGACCCTTCAAAGTTACAACTCTGAGAAAAGTGACTCATGACCGTTTTTCACATTTAGGACCACTGGTCACATGATCAAAATTCAGATGCTTGGCAACTGACTCATATTATGACGGTTGCAGTGTCCAAGAGTCATCAGATCATCCTTTGCAGCCTTCTGACTAGCAAAGTCAATGAGGAAGCCATATTCACTTAACAACTATGTTACTAACTTAACAACTATGGCGAGAAAAGTCATAAAATGGGACAAAATTCACTTAAATATCTCACTTAGCAACAGAATATTTTGGCTGAATTGTGATGCTAAGTCGAGTTCTGTCTATAATTATGCTCTAGATAAGGTGTCCTACAATAATTTTAAAAGTTCAGGTTTCTCCTAATTCATGAGTTTAGGAAGAATACTATATAAAGATTGTATGAAAGAGCTTATGCAAAGCTATATAAAGTTCATATGATTACAAAACTTATTTCAGTAGATTTTAAGTTATGCAAAAGATAAAAGTGGTTTTGCCCTGAATGTAATAGTCCATATGTGTACAAAATAAAAATGGTGAACTCACTAATGCTTACACATTATATATACACAAAATATTCCTAGTAGAAGGGTGAGGTGCTAGAAGTCAATGGCAAATATACTTTTATGACTTTAACTCATTTCAGGTTTTTACCATAAATATAAATACAGCTAGTCCTCAATTTATGACCATAATTGAACCCAAAATTTCTGTTAACTAAGCAAGACAGTTGTTAAATGATTTTTGCCCTATTTTTATGATCTTTCTTGCCACTGTTGTTAAATGAATCACTGTGGTTGTCAACTTAGCAACATGGTTAAATGAATCTGGCTTCCCTATTAACTTTGCTTGTCAGAAGGTTGCAAAAGATGATCACATGACCCTGGCTTTTTATAAATAAGAATCAGTTAACAAATGTCTGGAATTTTGATCCTATGACCGTGGGAATGCTGCACTTTTTCAGTGCCATTGTAATTTTGAATGGTCACTGAATGGTTTTAACGTGGAGAACTACCTGTATGTATTTAGCTACTTAGTGTTTCCTCACTGCCCATTGTACTACTAAATTTTGAAGAAACATCAAATTGCTGCATTCTAAAACCCATCAGTTAATAACGCCAAAGAACTAAACAGTAATGTTATGTCAGTGTTACGGCTGTTTTAAATAATCTTACTGGAGCAATTTGTATAAATCTACCTGACATCATTAAAATAGATGCAACTTCCCCCTATTTTACTCATGAATAAAAATATTTAAAGTGTATGCTGGAATATTTAATGCATTCAAGACCCATTTAATTCAAATAATGTTTAACACAGGGGATTCAACTTTGGCAAATTTAAGCCCTCTCCAACCAGCCATGCTCCCTGGGAAATTCTGGAGTTGAAGTCCACACCTCTTAAAGTTGCCAAGGTTGGACACTCCTGGTTTAACAGATAAAAATATTGAACAAATATAGTTTTCTAATATAATAAACACTTTGTGCAATTAATTATTGTATGCAGAAATTGAATTATTGTTCTTCATTGAAAGATACTGCATGACCTAATAAAGTTAATATTGAAATGTTTAACTGCAGCATTAGGAAGATGCTGAAGATGAGATAAGGATATTCTACCAAACCTGTTCTTTAATACGCCTCGTCATAAGTCTAAGGTTCTCATCTTCACAGTACTTATTAAATGTGTTTCTTGACAACATATAATGAAATAACTATTAAACACCTGTTTTACATGAGACTTCCTGGTTACAAGACTTGGTTACAGGACTTGGATTAATCAGATTCTTTAAAGAGCCAGTTTTATATTTTCCCTTGTTTTTACAGTTTATTTTCATTTGTATTTATCTAGTACAACTGTAGGAAATGTTATTCTCTTCAGGTATACAGCCTTTTAAATAAACTCAGAAAAATGTTTAGTATGGACATGTTTTTCTAGATCGTTGGTTTAGGAAATGGAAGAGTGGAGAACTGTGTTTCTTTACTACAGATTAAGAGTCCCAGGCTGTCCTCTTGTAGTAGTTGTCTCTCAGGATCAGTCTTAGTACTTTTTGTCCTGAGCTTCCAATATCATTTTTATTTATTAATTCACTTTCTATATCAGCCCACCTCAATCAATGAGTCTGGATGGCTTACAATTCAAAAAATATACAATAAAAACTTTTTTAAACAATAAAAACAATAGAAATCTAATTAAAAATATTCAAAATAAATATGCATAGCAACCGAGATATATGGCCAGTTAACCATAAAGCCAAGAAACAGTTCTTAACACATTTCAGCATCCCAGGCTCTTTGAACACAGATTTTTAGAGTGTTACAAAAAGACAACAAGGTTGGGACCATTCTAATTTCCCAGAGGAAGTTATTCCATCAGGCAGGGCTACTGCAGAAAAGATCCACCTTGGAGTCCCTGCCAGCACCACATATGGCCTTTGGCTGATGGGATCTGCCACATGCCCATTCTACCAGATCAGGTTTGACAGTCTCCAATGTTCCCTTTCCCTTTGGAAAAAGGTGATCTCTCAGGTAGCCTGGTTCCAAGCCATGTAGGAAGACAACCAGCACCTTTACGTGTATCTGGAAACATGGATAACCAATGCAGCTCCTGCAGCAGTGATATTACATGTGCTATATATCTGGCACTATTTACTACTCACACAGTTGCATTCTGAACCAGTTGAGGTTTCTGAATGCTCTTCAGGGTCAGCCTCATGTAGAGTGTATTGCAGTAGTCTAAACGAGTTACAAGGCATGATTCACTGTGAGGAGGGCTTCCTCCTCTAATAATGTGTGTAACTGGCACACCAACTAAAGGGGTGCAAAGGCTCTGCTAGCCATGGCTGCCACCTTATCTTTGAGCAGAAAGATATCTGTGAATCTAGAAGGATCCCCAGACTGTGCATTGGATCTGTCTGGAGTAGTGCAACCCTCACTCAGAACTAAAGATGGAAGAACTTTGTTTCTGGAGGGTCCAAATACCATAGCCACTCTTGTCTTCCTAGGGTTGAGTTGGAGCCTGTTTTGCCCCATTTAGTCTCCAACAGTCTCCAGACACTGGGGTAGGATGTCTATGGCATAATTCAAGAGGCATTGGGGTAGACATATATAGTATATCTTGGTGTCATCTGAAAATTGATGATATCTCACCCCAGGCTGATGGATTACCTCACCCAGTGGCCTCATGTGAATATAAAATAGAAGGGGACAGAGAACCCTGAGGTGCTCCACAAAGTAGGGGCCATGAACTGGATTTCTCTCCCTCTATTAATACTGTCTGGAACTGGCCTTGAGAAAGGAGGAAAACCAGCACAATACAGTGCCATCCACCTCCAATGATTGGATGCTATTGAATGCTGCTGGCAGGTCAAGATGAGCCAGGATGGATGGATGAACTCCATCTCACTTGCGCCAGAATCATCCATGTGTGAGATTGATGCTGTCTCAGTTCCAAACCCCAGCATGAACTCTGACTGAATGTGGTCTAGGTAATTTATTTCCGCCAAGATTCTCTGAAGCTGTCATGCCACCCTAGATAGGGAAGATTGGAGACTGGACAAAAACTATCCAGATTACTTGGGTCAAGTGATGGTCCTTTGAGAGAGGGGTGTGTTGTTCTGATGATACTTAAGTCTTATGAATCTTTTGTGACCTTTGATGACAGTGCATAGTTAGGTTCCAGCAATGTCTCAGTAGCATTTCCTTTTGGATGTTGTTCCACCACCTTAAGATGAATAGAAACAAGACTGAGGTTGTATTTTGGCCTGATTGTCCTTTCTATCCTCTACTCTACTGAGTCTTCTTCATATTTGTCTTCAGAGCTCCCAAACTGCTCAAGTTTTCTTCAACCTTGGGGTTTTGATTAATGACCAGCTGACTTTATACCCATGTACTGATTTTACAGCTAGGGTTACTCATTTTAACTTGATGAATATTCATTAGATTTGAGGGTTTCTGATGGAAAAGGCCATTGCATAATTGGTAGATGGTTTTCTTGTGTTGACATTAAGAATAATTGCCAGGAGACTATTACAAACTATTACTGCTGTTTGGACTGTTCTGGATTTTCACATTAGGCTTATGTCTCAGTACAGCATAGGATTCTTTCCTGGTTCCTATTCGGGTCACAGCCCTGTGTAAATACTGGTGTGTGTGTTTGGGGCATCTGGTCAACCACCCCTCCACACCCCGCCATATCAGTCTATTCTTATTTCTTCCTACAAATCTATTCATTTTCACACCACTGTTTTGTTTTCTTGCTCCAGGAGTCTTGGTCTCCTGCTTCTGGGTCTTGATGAACATGGGCCAATGACTCCTGAGTCAATTCCCTTCCTCCCTTTGTCTCTATAGTCTTTAAACCCTTTTAAAAGAACACTTATTTTATTTCTGTGTTTATGTAGAATCTGGCTGGTCTTCCTTACTCTTATTTAGCTGACAATTCCAGGTTACCTCTTGTTTAAATTATTTTGAATGTGAATACCATGTCCCTATCCCAATCCAAGTCTTTACTGGGTTGTGCACTAATATTATTACATTTATTTGTAATTATTGTGTTGTTGTTTTGTTCTGTGGTACCATACCTTAGTAAAGACACTAATGATAATGCTTGATTCCTATATTGGGTACAGCAGCCAATTTACACATGTGCTAATTTGGAATTTTGAGCTTGTCAGGCCTGTTGTTCCTGGTCTCCTGTGGCTACCAAATGATGCTTAAATATACAATTGCTCTTAAATTGCTATCCCAAACTCTGTGAAACCCATGTTTAAAACCTAGAACATGATTAAACATGAAAGCGACAGGAATTAAACTTAACTCAAAGAAGACTTTAGTTTTGAAGAGTGTATGCCTGCTGTATAGGGATTAATTTAATCTTACAATAATTCAAGGCACTTTCTATAGGTATAGCATATATTTCAAATTGGAGTTGGACTCACTCCAGGTTATTCCAGAAGGAAGAACTAAGACAATGCCTGGGTAAATTACATTTATATGTCATTCTGTGTGTAGATGTTGGCATGGGTGTGCCTTTTTTCTGATTATAAACACATCTTGTGATATTCCTGTATGCAAATTATGTGGGTGATGTCTTAACATTCTGAATTTTTTTCTTTCACAATACAGAATGACATTGACATGTGAGACCTGTTGGTGAAGTTTGACTGTTCAGTGAGTTTCTGAAGTGTCCTCGATCATATATCATAATAGTTTGTTGGTCATGTTTGTTGAATAAGCCAGAGTTGACCCAGTTCACACAACACACTAAGCTATAAACCACCGTCTACAAACCAGAATAGTTGAGCGCTAAGTCAAAATTAAATCACATTTTGGATAGTGGTAGTAGTAGTGTAAACTGAGTCAATATTTTTTGCTTTTACAGTGAGAGGAATAATGCTACGTTAAGTTGATTTGTACCCAGCAATTTGTTTTGAAGTCTAGCAATTTGTAACAGCCTTGGGGAATGTTGATAATGTGTTACTTCCCTGTAGCTTTTGCAAAATATAATGAAGCACTCTTTTTCAACTTGGTAGGAAAATTTTAGCTATAGATGTGTAGTAATTAGCAAACAGATGCAGCTAGTAATAGAATTAGGAAAGAACTATTTTATTTAGCAAACCATACAATATTCCAAGAATGTTTTCTTATTGTTTTCTCTCTAAAATTAGAATCAAGGTTGCACTTTCTTACATTAACCTTTCCTAATCTGTCAACTTTCATTATTCATAGCCAGCATTTAAAGCTATCAAGCTGGGGGAAAAAACTACTGATTGTATGCATATAAATTATGTTGGGAACAATCAGAATTGCTTTATGCATGCATTGGAGTACGCTAACTGTAAGGGACCTGAAATAACAAAGATCCAAGATCCAATTTACATATTTCTATTTTCCATCCACACATACAGCCCCTCCCCCCTCCCCAGACAAGTTTATAAAGGAATTCTAGCATATACTTTGAGTGGTGGACTTATAAAAGGATCGATTAAGCTCTGTTTTTCAGAGGATTTCTTAAAGGTTAAATTTTAAACAATTATTGTTATAGAAATTTCGGCTCTTTTTGTCCTAACTTTTTTACAATGAGAATATAATGGAGTTTCACTGTCTGTAACTTCAATTAAATTAGACTTCTACAGTTTAAAAGATCTATGGCTTGGGGTAAAGGCAATCTCTGTTTTTAGAGCTGTCAGTTCCAACTATGTTCTAGGTAAGTGGAGAATTAACTATTTAGTTGTATTCCACTTACCTTAGAAATAGCCCTTCATTCTCCTTATCTAAATTTTTGCACAAGTTTAATTTGTTTTAGCACTAAGTACATAGGAGTTTTCCCATGTTTGTAAGAAGTACTTTTGTGATTGTAAGCTTTTTTTCCCCATGTAATTTCCCTGCTAACCAAATCTTATTTATTTATTTATTTATTTATTTATTTATTTATTTATTTATTATTTTATTTTATTTTATTTTATTTTATTTTATTTTATTTTATTTTATTTTATTTTATTATTTTATTTTATTTTATTTTATTATTTTATTTTATTTTATTTTATTTTATTTTATTTTATTTTATTTTATTTTATTTTAATTTTATTTTATTTTATTTTATTTTATTTTATTTTATTTTATTTTATTTTATTTTATTTCTATACCGCCCTTCTCCCGAAGGACTCAGGGCGGTGAACAGCCATAATAAAACAATGTACAAAATAGAATTTAATTACAGTCGTGGGTTCCAACCAATGTGACTACTGGTTCTCTTCGCGCACACGCTTTGCGTGGCCAGCTGAGGTGCGGCAATCCACTCTGCCGCGCTTATCAGCTGGGCTAAAAACCAGGGAATAAAGGTAGGAATAAAGCAGGGGCGGGCAGGAGGGCCCAGTTCCCAGTCACAGAGAACCGGTTCGGTAACGTCACATTGTCACCGCTACTGGCTCGGCCGAACCAGGCCGAACCGGGAGCAACCCACCACTGAACTCTTAATTCTATACATCCGCCTGCTCTGGGAAGTTTTCCCCTCTTGGTAAGTTGAGCAAAGTTTCTCAACACTGGCAGCTTTTAAGATATGTGAACCTCAACCCAGAATTCCCCAGCCAGCTGAAAGTTGCTGGGGTTGAGAAACAATGGTACTAGCATACCAAGAAACATGTCCCTTCATTCTCTTTGGGAAACATGAATTTGAACCAATGTTCAGTTATTCCTCTGCTCATTGAGTAAGTAGTATTATGGTAGTAGTGCCTAATGCAACACTATTTTTACATCTTTAAGAATGTCAATCTTCCAGATTTCCTTCAGCATGCTTAGATCAGCAGTCTGCTAAAAGCTGCTTTTATAGGTTAAACATGGTTCTTTAAAAGTCTAATGTTCAGTAAGAAAATGAATTTCACACTTGACCTCTGTGTATATAAATGTCCTTGAAGTAACTGGTGTGCATATAATCGCACACCAGTTACTTCACCAATGCAAAATTTGAAATAGATTAGAGAACAGCAGAGGATAAAATGTGAATGTTGTCAGATTAGTGTAATTTTTTTTAAAAAAATAACACTTAAAAAACTTACAGCATTTGAAAAAAACTGTAGATCAAGAATGGGTACATAAAGTTTTATTTATTTTAAACATTTATATCTATATAGTTATATCCCCAAACTGCCTTCTCCATTGTATGTTAGCAAAACTTGATGTCAGAATATCCATATCAGGAGTGTGTTTTCTGGTGAAAAATGAAGCGTAATTTAAATATATCTAATTTATGTATACAAACCCAATCCCCAAAAGTCAATGATACTGCCCCTTCTGCTTTAGCAATTATAGGTTGATTTCTTTTTTGCTGTAAATTATGCATACTTTTTTCACTATGCTGGTTTAGTAATTAATTATAGTACACATAGTGATTATTTTAAAGCAGGGACTACTATTAGTATAGGTTTCTTGGCATCAAGATTTTTGGAAATGTTAAAAAGGTCCAAATAGATGCTAGACCAAGTTTTAGGTGTAACCATTTACTTTAAAATGGGAACAGCCTCGTTTTGGGGATCAAGTATAGCAAGTTTAAACAAGATTAATGTGCTGCCCACAGAGAACACCTGGGAGTGACCTGCCTAAACATGTGCACTATATCCAAAGAGATCATTTTACTGTCGTTTCATCAGTTGTACTAAATCTTGATGGGAGTGCTTGTTAATTAATTTATATAGCTGTTAAGGTTAGTATTACAATTGAATGACAAACCATTAATATAACACAGCCCTCTTTTTGCCACATCTGCCCAAATCTCTCACAAACTGTTTGCTCAACAAATGGTTACAAGAAATGATATTTCATAGCAGCCTTTCCAATCTGATTCCCTCTAGGAGTGCTGGATTAGCCAAAAAATTTAATCCATCATTGCTGGAGAGCATCAGTTTAAGGAAAGCTGCTGTACAAATTTGAATTTTAGATAGACTTAAATGGGGAATGTAGATTAAAAACAAATCTATATAATCTCTTTGCTCCATCACAGGAACACCTGTAATGTGTTTTGTGAACAGATATCAAGATATTCCCACAGGTGAGGCATAGGTGATTTAAGTTGGTGTGCTCTGGAAAGTGGTGTTTTTTCTAATGTCTTAAGATGCTATATGCAATGCAGTACATGATGAATCTTGGAAAAGTAGTTTGAAATTGTACATTCCAGGTTGGTAATCCTGTGCCTTTAGTTGGTTCTCTCTTTTCTCTATGGGACAACTCCTTCAGTCCTCTTTTGACTATAATAAGGACACTATGCTGTCCCCAGTTATATGAACAGTATAGAACTTGTGGCTAGAAAAGTCAGTCTTTTAAAACTTCTACTTATGTTTGATTCATTGTATGGTTGACCTAGTAAGCGGTCAAGCAAGCAGTCAAGAGTTAATGGTCCATATCAAAACACTTTGCCTGTCACTGCAGACATCATCAGAGAGCCCTCTGATTCTTTTCTCCTATCTAGTGGTCAAACAGTCAATATGTATTAAGACATAAATAAAAAAAACCAGACACCAGTATGATGGGGAAGAACAAAGATGGGGAATCAATGCACAGAATAAAAAGGGAAATTTACTTTGGCACTTCTGAAGAGGATCGAATTGGCAAAATTTTCTCTAAGGGCAGGAAGAGAACCTGAATTGACAGGTAGGACAAAAATGTTTGCTAATCCAATCAAACAGAAATAGATAACTCTCATTTTCTATTATGAAATAGTCAACAGATGCCCATTTTTTCCAAAATGTTCCACATAGACTAGAACAATTTTTGAGAAATAAAATTGCTTTTCATCCTTTTTTTAAAAAAGTGCATTCAGATGACAATTACCCTTGCTTCTTGCTAAGGATTATGAGCCAACCAGGATCACAGGTGCTTTTGAAGTAGAAAATAATCTTCTGAGCATTCTTACTTTCAACATTATACTCTCACTGTATAATATAGAAGAGAAGATTCTGGATGGAGTCCTGTGGGCCAAAATGAGGTCAACTGGAAACATTCAGAAATTATGTTAAAGTTATTTTAATTTTGCCCAATGAAATGATTCTAGGCATCAATGTCCATGTATCGATAAGACATGGAGTTGAAAGAGGCTCTTTTCTTGCACACCTGGGACAGTAGTCATTGATAATTTTTTTTGCTGCTTTTATTCTATCTTGTGCCTGCCTTAAAATTGAAAACTGACTATATTGGCTTCTCTTGTAACTTCAGGTCTTCAAAATTTCCAGTGCATTCCAATTTATTGTGTATTGGATTAAAGTTTGTATTATTACAGCTGTTGGAGTTCAGGAGAACTGTAGTTGAAAACATCTGATAGGTCCTAAGGCAGCAAAGAATATTTTGTTTTGTTTTATAAGGCACAATTTCCAGTGCATCAAGAAGTAGAGTGTGGCCATTTGCAAGCACATATAATATCTAGTGGAAGACGTTCTATTTTAACAACATCTGAAGTATAATACTACAGAATCTCACACTATACTAGTAGCCCAAGCAGTAAAATCAGTGGTATCATGGGATTATGGAAGTTGTAGTTTAAATTTCTGTTTCAAGCCCAGTACTATTTCTCTGTTAACTTCACAATGAGAAACACAAAGAAGCAGAGCTAAGAAAATACATTGATTCTGGGAGGCCATCTGTTCCTTGTAATCATATTTTAAAGTTATTTTATATTTAGCATTATGCATTGCAGTGATCAAATTTCCTAAATTAAATATAACTTTCATTTAGGTAAGATAGGTTTTAACTTCAATCTTGAAGACATTTCTGATTTTGATTGTATGTGATTATGGACAATCTCCAGCAACTTTCCCCTCTCTGCTTCCTAAATCCATCCCAAGATTTGGGATGCCTATTCTGCATTCTCATGTTTCTGTCTTTGATTTCCATTTCAAGATCTTTCAGAGTTTAGTATTCAGTCCTTCACTTGTCCATATTTAAAATTTCAAACGTTCAGTCGTCTTCAAGCTCTTTCAGGTGACCGATAGCTTTGTACAGGCATTACTTGTTTGCTTGATAATGGTACTTATTACTTTATCTTGTGGTCAGATGTTGCAATCCAATTTAAAATATAAAGAAAATCCTAGGAACTCAAATGGGGTAGTGGTTAGAATGCAATATTGCAGGCTGACTCTGCAGTTCGATCTTGACCAGTTCAAAGTGGATTCAGCCTTCCAATCTTCTGAGGTTGGTAAAATGAGGACCCAGATTGTTAGGGGAAATATGCTGACTCTGTAAAACTGCTTAGAGAGGGCCCTGGTAAACAGGGTGGATTTGATTTAAATCGAGTTGATTTAAATCACAATTTAAATCATGATTTAAATCACTAGTAAAAAGGCTTGATTTAAATCAACTCGATTTAAATCATAATTTTTAAAGAGCAACTGTCATCTCTGCTACTCCTTTGACCCACTGTTGACTCACCGATAGTCCCAGTGTTGCAGAATATACAGCCTCATGCTACATAACTAAGCTCCATTTCATGCTGAATAAACTAAATTATTTATGTATCTTAAATAGAAAACTATCTTACGATAGATTTTTACCCCAAAAGTTTTTTATTAAAATAAATTTGATAAAAATCAAAAAAATCCGATTTAAATCAGAAAAATCCGATTTAAATAAAAAAAATCTGATTTTTTTGATTTTTAAAAAAAAACATTGATTTTTATCCACCCTGCAGGTAAAGCACTATGAAGTGGTATAAAAGTCGAAATGCTATTGCTATTATGTTTGCCCAGTTGCCTAATCATCTTATGTGTGTATTGTGAATTGAGTAGAAAGAATATTTTTCCTTGGTTTGTCCTTTTAGATTGTCATTTCAATCTTCTTTTTATTTAAAGATTGTCTCATTGTGTTTGTATAAAGTAAACATTTTTAAAAAAGTGATAAAAAATATAGAATTTTCAATAAGCCTAATAATTTTAGAAGTGGTAGGGTTTTTTTGCATAGTGTAGGAGGAGTGACAGAACTTCGGTTGGAGTTAAAAGAGGGATCAGCCTACAATCCTTAAATGGCAACAAGAGATTAGTCCATCCCCTCCTTGAATTATGTGGGCTCTTATCTAACTCCAAGCAGGTGTTACGCATTAGTTGAGAAGATTCCTGTATGTAGGGTGTTTAACAGTATTAGTTTAATTGGACTTTCATGTGTGGACCTGGTCTTTTGTGCCTGACAATAAACTTCTTCTGCAAACAAGGGTTGTCTATAGTTTCCCAAAACTGTGGAACAATAACAAATGTTTGAAACTGGTTCTCTGCTTAATGTTGTTTTTACTCCATTTCTACACTATGGAGAATGGGATTGCTTTGATCAGGAATAGATAATTGAATTTGTTTATCAGATCTTTGCCTAGAGTCTATGAATTTCATGAAATGACTCTGTTACTAGATTACAGAGGGCCTGTTCCAAAAGACTACCATCCATTACTTTATCATGGCGGTTTACTGAAGTATCAAGGTTTCATACTTTTATAAATTACAAATGTTATAATTTTACCTAGCTTTAATGAAATTAGAAATATTAAGTATATCCTTGCTAGATTTGTTTGAATCTCCTGTCCCAATAATATTTTTGACAAGGAACGGTACGAATTTCCTGCAAGTAGGCTTCTTTTTGAGCAAAAGGTTTTCTCCTATATAGTAATCTTGCAGCATGCCTACAAAATCCCTTCTGGAAAATTGCCCACCTTCAAGAAATGTTGAGGTATGGATTAGGGGTGGGTTCTACTTACCTTTACTACCGGTTCGCAAACAGGGCCGCGCGTGTGCTCTCGCTTCCTGATGACTTCTGGGTTGGTGGGCGGAGCCTCCCACCAGTTTTACTACCGGTTCTGGCGAACCAGTCTGAATGGGGGGCAACCCACCACTAGTATGGATGGGAAGGAGATCTTTCTAGCAGTGATCTATTCCATCATGGGTGAACATCATTGGATTTAACCTATAATTCAGATTCATCCCAGGGGTGGGAATAATGGAAATATTTTTTTCTAGAATAAAGGCTGGTAAACCTGTAAAGAAAATGCTTAAATGTTTAATTTAATCTTCACTCTACTTAAAACAGAGTAAAATATCACTTTTTAACAGAGTAGTTTTTAGAACTCTTTTGAAGGTATAGCTTCATTGGAATGTTTACAAAGTCTTCATTTAAAGTGACACAAGAAGCTGAAAAATGAAAACTTTAAAAACATGTATTGCTTTTTGGAAAAAAAGGTGCTTATTGTATAAATTGGTAAGAAGCACAAAAGCTTGGCAGGAAGAGGCATCTCCTTGCCTGCCACTGTAAAAACAGGAAGGAGGAAGTCCACTGCAAATCTGGGTTTACTGATTATCAGGTGACGTTACACTACAAAGGATGTCCATTAACAACTATCAGTGAGATACACAGATTATCCAGACTGAACAATAACTGCTCTAATGTCACTATTACAGAATATTGACCCTGGTTATAGGAAGCAATGTTAACTAACAAACTGTACTCAGCCCTTCCTGCTTGTAGAAACAGGATACTATTAGTGAGAACAATTCACAGAAATTGCACATACAGGAAAAAGTGACAAGTCAAGTATAAAGAACTAAGATTTATACATTCTTTCCCCGTTTGCAGAATTTAAGCGAATGCCATTCTTTCTGCGTGTGGTAATCTTTTACATAGAACAAAGTGATTAAAAAACAAACAAACAAGGGATGGGATGATAGAGATCGCAGATAAAGGCTGCATATATAAAACTTGTTACAAAATTAAGAATATGTCCTTATTTAAAAAAAACCTGATGGATAGCAGGAAACACCTGGACGTTATTTTATGAAGTATTTGAAATGATTATATTTTTTTAAAAAACACACAGATTACAGAGAATACAGTATTAGCATCAGAAGTCTGTGGCTTTGACAAGGGAGAGTGACACTTCATTGTGCTTGGCATCTTTTATGTTTTATTGATTGTATTGTAATGTCTTGGTTTTGAGCTGGCTAGACTTGTTGGGCACAGGGTGACATACAAGTTTAATAAATTATTATATGAATATGAGATACGTAATCAAAGTGACTGACAAAATGTCCTGAAATAGCATGGGAGTGTAGGATTTATGGTATGTCCCATTATTTCCCATTATTTCATATTTGATAACACAATTGCAAATAATGAATATGAGTTTTGTGATTGTCTTGATGTTGAACATTGACTTTTGCATGTGTTGTCTTGCATGTTTAAAATTCAGTGGTATTTTGGGGAGATGATGTGAACCTATCTTCATATTTTGCTACATTTATCGGTTTTATTCATTTAGTTAATTTTGAAAACTTTTGTGATAGCTAGAGATATTTAATTTTCTAATGCATAGACAGCTAGTCCTGGACTAACAGCCATTTGTTTAGTGACTGAAGTTAAAATTGCACTCAAAAAAGTGACTGATGAATGTTTTTTCATACTTACAACCATTGCAGCATCCTTATAGTCATGTGATCAAAATCCAGACGCTTGGTAACAGGCTCATATTTATGACAGTTGTAGGACCCTTAGATCACTTGATCACCTTTTGCGATTTCTGATAAGCAAAGTCAACAGGGAAGCCAGATTCATGTTACTAATTTAACAACTGCAGTGATTCATTTAGTAACTGTGGCAAGAAAGGTTGTAAAATGGGGCGAAACTCTCTTAACAACTGTCTCACCTAATAACAGAAATTTTGGACCCAATTGTCATAAATTGAGGACTACCTGACTGTTTTTCTTTAAGGATTGAGATATTCATATTCTGTTTTATATTAATCACAAGACTGTTCCAGATCATTAAACTATATTTATTTATTTATTTATTTGTTTGTTTGTTTGTTTGTTTTTTAAATTTTTATGCCACCCCCTCTCCCGAAGGACTCGGGGCGGTGAACAGCCAAAATTAAAAACACACAATACAAATATTAAAATACTTTAAAACGAAATTAAATCTATGGCTTCCCCAATTTAAAACCCCTTACCCATAAAATTCCCCAATTAAAAGATTTTTAACCCAGCCCGGCTTGCTGAAATAAAAAAGTCTTCAGGGCCCGGTGGAAGGTCCGGAGGTCCGGGATCAGTCGTATCCCTGGGGGTAGCTCATTCCAGCTATGAATGTATGTAAGGGAAAGGTTTATCATTTTGGCAATGTTCAGTATTCATTATTCAGGTACTATTTAGTCTATTGAAATGATTTTTAGGGTAAATTATAGTGACCGATTTGCTCGATTCACTTTTAAAAATATACATTTTATTTTTAAAATAATACTTCAATATTTCAGTAAGAAATTAATTGGCCCGTAACATATACTGTTTGACATATAAAACCTGATAGGTATTCCTCTGCAACATTGTTCATTACAAGGTCTATACAAGAGTACTATAAACTGGTGGTCCTTCCAAATACTATAATCTGAATAGTGATGAACCATAGCTCCAAATTTGAATCATAAATTCCTTTTCAAAACAAATTGAAGCATTACATGTAAAAAATGGAGAAAGACCAAGGGAGAAGGTTTCACTGTCTGTAAAAAAAACCTTTATTTTTTAGCAATAAATAAGAGGACACAAAAATATTTAAGACAATTGGCTTTATCTTTTGGTTTATGCATACTTTTCTTGTTTTTTGAACAGATTAATTTGTCACCTTGTTGAGATCATTCACTGGAGTTATTATGGCTAAATTTTGCAATTCAGGATTTTGGGGGTATTTTTGTGGCAAAATGGGGATTAATTTAAAAAAGCACTAATTTTGCCCTTTAAATTTCCTGTAAAAAATCTTCACTTTTTTCTTTGTGGATAAATTTCAAGGGAAAAAAATGGGTGGCTTAAAACTTGCTACACCTCAATCTTTACCTCCCAACAAAGATAAAGAGGGGGTGAGGGAAGAAAGGAGGGGCAGGAGGTGAGATATGGATGTACATTTTTCTATACCTGCCATAGAATTCAGTACAGGCAGTGTTTGACTTACAACCGCAACTGGAAACCAGAATTTCCATTGTTAAGCAAAGTGCTTGTTCAGTAAATCACACCTGATTTTAGAATTCCCCCCCCCCCCACAGTTGTTAAGGGAATAATGTAGTCATTAAGTGAATTTGGATTCCCCAATGACTTTGCTTATCAGAAACTGGCTGGGAAGGATACAAATTTTGATCACATGGCCATGGAAAGTTCAACCTCGGAAATGCTTGCCAATTATCAGACACCCGAATTTTGATCACATGACCATGGGGATGCTGCAATGGTTGTAAGCGTGAGGACTGGTCATAAAATATGCGGTGATGCAATGGTTAGAATGAAGTACTGCAGGCTACTTCTGCTGATCACAGGCTGCCAGCAAATTGGCAGTTCAGTTCTCACTGGCTCAAGGTTTGACTCAGCCTTCCATCCTTCTGAGGTCGGTAAAATGAGGATCCAGATTGTTGGGGGAAAGATGCTGACTCTGTAAATTGCTTAGAGAGGGCTGTAAAGCCCTGTGAAGCGGTATATAAGTCTAAGTGCTATTGCTATTATGTTCAGTGCTGTTGTAACTTCAGTCGTTAAATGAATAGCTGTAAGTCGAGGACTACCTGTAATGCTTTGGGTTAACTTTATTGAATATGCCAAAATGGATGGTTTCACATATAATGGAAAGCAACAGAATCACACTTTTCAAATCAAGGGAAAGGCTACGTTCAAACCTTGAGTTAGAGTAACCAGTGAATAAATGCAACCAAAGTTTGCCAAAAAGAAAAAGAAAAACTAAAATCTTCAATTACTATTAGCTTTCAATTCTCTGTAAAATTCCAGAGAATAGGTAGGAGAATGGTTGAAATGAGTGTATGGCAGGTGCATCTTCTAATCTTCCGAAATGATTCCCCAGAGGCTTTCTAGTCACAGTGCTTTTTGAAGAGGGTGTTTGCTGCATCTTGCGTATCTCATAAAAGCTATATAGATACTTTCATGTTTAAAAATAAATCATAATTTAAAGGAGGATAGTTTCAAAACTCCTCTGAATACTAGGGTGGTGTCAAATTCAAAAGTGTTTCAGAAAAATGTGTTATAGACCTCATGAAAGTCTATGCTGTCTGTTCTGTTCTTTAAAACAGCTGACACTTTTTCAGGCTGATGCAAAAAAAGCCTGAAGGGAAAAAACCCCACACCATTGCTTTAAGGAATGCAGTTATCAAAGTTAATGTAATTTTTAAAGCAGCAGCACCTTTTCCAGAGTTACTTACATGAATACCAGAGAGGTATTGTGCTTGTTCAAGATATGAAGACTTCAAAGTTATTTTTTAAAGTGTGCTTAGCTTATCCCACTGTCTTTTGACATCTGTATAATATCTGTAGGTAGGCTCCATACACATTGTCTGCTGAACAATAAAAAGGAATTAACTCAACTCTTTCTCTGCCAAGTCAAAAAGCCTGGAACTGCACCTATGTATCTGGAATTTTATTATGCTAAACTGATAGAGAAGATGTTGCCACAAACATGTAGTTCTGCACAAAAATGAGTTGTTGGTTGTTGTTTTTTTATTCATTGGATTCAAGTCCCATAATCTAAACAGCTATTTCACTGTATCAAATTGGCTGTTCTTAATCAGCTGGGGCCAAACTGAATTGATTTAAAAAACAGTTCTGTATGGTGAGATTTTAAAGATTTGTTCATAAATAACAGATAAGATAGCTTTAGATCTTAGAGAAAGTGATAAATTGGAATACATAAAAAATGGATATATTTGATTAAGGTAGGGTGGGTGGGTGTGTCTGTTTGTGTGTATTAGCATACATGGATCCTGATAGATGTTAAGTGTCCAGAGTCATGGTTTGCAAATTGGACAGCCATAGATAAATAGCCCCTCCCAATCAATAGTTACTCATGAGAGATGAAGAAAAAATGAGAACTTTTTTTAAAAAGGCAAAATATTTTTTAAAAAATTGATTTTCAATATTACCATGCTTTTTGAATATCAAAGGAAATAAATTACCTTGTTTTTCAAATTGCTGTATGTAAAAACATTCAAAAAATTCAAAAGGAAATGCAGTATTTCAGCCAGCCCACAAGATGGCAGTGATCTGCTATTTAAAAAACAAACAAAACTAATGAGATTGAAACAGAATAGCAGGTCTCCGAATATCTTCATGCTCAGCCTGAAGTATGGAATTACTGAAGTATGGAAGCCTGAAATTACTCCCAGTTCACTAGCTGAATGTTAAGGCAATGATGCTTGACACAGAAAACAGAAATTAAACCTAATGCAATTCCTTACTATATATGTTTCCTAATTTTAGAGAAATCACAGTTTCTGAAGCAAGAAGCTCATTTGCTTCAGTTGCTTCTGAACACCTCAACTTCTTGCAGGCATGAAACTTTAGCCAATAAGTGTGGGAAATGAAGCTATTCTTTATATATATTAGTCTTGATCCATAATTTCCCTTTAGAGTTCAGGACTCTAATTTTAAATGCTGAAATCCTTTTTTTTTCTTTCCTTCCAGCAAAGGAAGAAACTTGGGGACACTAATTTTTTATAAATGACAGAGCATCTCTGTTCAAGGAAATAATACATTTTGCACCTGGCAAGTACGCTGCAGTTTTGTGAATGTCTAGCTAGCACGTAGACTTCATTCACAACATGTCCCTTTTTCCATTCACTTTTTTTAGTAGTTTCTGTTTTTCTCAGCCTGAGGTGCCCTCTTCTTTTCATAGAGGCAAAGAGGAGAAAGTGGTCTACCTGTGATTATTCAAGCCTGATTACATATGAATATTGGGCTGCTGTTCATATTTAGATTTTTGTGCTGGTAAATACCTAAAATAATTGGGCAAAATGCAATACGTTGTATGTACAGAATTACTGCAACACTATAACTATTCGATTTCAGGTTCTGAGAATTGCGTGCAAATTTGCATTTGATTTTCTGTTTTTGACTCATTTTGACGTGTGAGTTGTGTGGCTGCATCATTGTATTCTGTTGCTGGCCACCCACTAGGAAGAGAACATTTACTCTGGTTGATTTGACTTCAGCCTTTTTAGGATTCTAGCCCTAGAGGTAGTTATGAAACAGAAATCCATTGATGTCCGTTTCCTAATATGTTGAACATGGCTGATTTGGCATCCAAAAGAAAGAAATACTTAATTATTCATCGGATTTGTTAAGGTTGCCCAGCTCCAAGAAGATTGCAGTAATATGGTGAGCAACAGAAGAAGAATCAGCAAAAGTTGTAAGTAAGCTATGTCATCAAATCTGAAAAACAATTCTCTCTGTGTGTGTGTGAGAGAGAGAGGGAGGGAGGTGGGGGAGAGGGAGAACAAGAGAGAGCCCAAAACATTTCATTGTCCTCACATGAAACATAGATACAGGTCAAGAAACTACAGTATGGATACAGCATGGCAAAACAGACTGACTCCAAGTTGGCAAAGGAGTGAGATTCTATCCTTATTCATTCAAACTATATACTGAATATATATCAAAGGAAGCTGGAAGAAATATCAATAATCTGTGTTATGCAGTTGATACTACTCTGATAGCCAAAAATACAAAGGATCTGGAAGATTTAGTAATAAAAGCCAAGGCGCACAGTGAAACAATCACATAAAATTAAATACAGTATAAAGGCAAAACTGATGAAAACAGGCACAACAATCTGCTTTAGAATTGACACTGAACATATCAGAGTGGTAAATAGCTTCTGTCTTTTAGGATCATCTACCAAGTATAAAAGACAAGCAGTCAAGAAATACGCTTGAAGACTTGCAGTAGGGCAGGTGGTGAAGTCTTTGGCAATGATATTCAGATGCTATGATGGGAATATAGCTACAAAGATCAGAATGTTAATTTCCACAAGGTGGCACTGTTTCCATACAACATGGAGAAAATACATTTTTTAGGTAGTTTAGGTTTGTTCTTTTTTCATGCTGAATTGCTAATACACATTTTGATATTTATAAGGACCTACAGGTTAAAAACACAATTTTGGTGACAAAAAAACCGCTCACTTTTTTCTTTTTACTACTCTCTCTATTGGCTTTTCACCAAATTCATTGGCATCCTTGAGTCTCAAGAGACTATGGTATCGTGCTCTGGAAAGAGGTCCTAAAACAGCATATTGTGTGACTAAAAAGGCCAATTCGAGAGTGACAATCCCTTCCACACTGAATATTTAGAATATCCACATATTCTAAACATATTTTCACCAAAATATATTTAGAATATGTTTGTTTTCTAGCATATAGCATCCTATTTTCCAAAAATTAGATATTCAATAGTTGGCTTAATGAGAAATTAATTTCTATGAAAAAATAGCTACTGCTAAAAAGCTTAGGTAGCTGGAGAGGGAAGTCTTACAAGGTTTGGGAAAATTGAAAGGACTTAAAATGTTTTCCTCCAAAAGTATTATCCTCCTAAAGGCACTGCAGATGTCAGGATGATTTATTTAATGAATGTTTGTTTCATTTTTATGATATTTCTGTCTGAGAACTCAAGGCATCATAACCCCAGAATAACAGCCATTTAAGATAAATTGGGTCAAGCAGTTTTTATGAGCTCCATCCACTCTACTGGGGACTTAAACTGGAATCTCCTTGCTTAAAGCAAAATATTATAATGGCTCTCAGATGTAAGATTTAAAAAATGAAGAAGAAAAATATGATGGGGCGGAATAAACTGAACTTAGAACATACCAAGAAGACTATCAAACAGTGGTAGTTGAAAGAAAGCTGTACAAACTAAACAAGTAAAATTGTATTTATATATTAACATAAAAGTATGCAAAATCTGTTTTTGAGTAGAAGGCCTTGATTTTTTAAAAAAACTATAAAAATGTAAACTAGTAGCTTTTAAAATTAGGAATGTGACGGTATAATCAGCCCTCCCCAAACTGGCGGATTGGTGAGAAGGTGCCAGATAGGGCGGTGGTGATTATGGATTAAAGTAGCAAGAATCGGAATGTCAAAACAAGAAGATAGCAATTCTAGCAAACAACTGCTCTTAGCTTTTATCATTGCTGACATTTTTTATTTCACTAGACATAATTTATCTGTCCTCTTAATATATTTGACCTCTGTTATTTTGATATGTGACTGCATGCCATTGTTTTGGTATTGGCTGGTTCTAGAATAACCCCTATAGATGATTTCCAGATCTCTTTGGGACACTTCACTGTTTTGTTGTTATTATTCTACTTTGCTCTATGTCTGTTCTGGTTTTCTTATGTAGTTAATTAGTTCAATCTAAAAACACAACTCTGGGTAGTTCACAACAACAACAATAAAACCCAGATCAATAAAACCCATAAAGTTTTAAACCAAAACAAAACCTCGCACCTCAGTCTTTCCTTTGGAAATCCTCATAATCATCTCCAGACATCTTGACTCTATTCAGTGCCTGGGTAAAAAGCTCACTCAAGATGGCTTTCTGGAAGGCTGAGGGGATGTGAGCCTGCCAGATCACCAAGAGGGTTCCATCAGGTAGGGACAGCCAAGTTCCTACTACCATGTTTCCCTGAAAATACGGCCTACCCCGAAAACAAGCCTTAGCCCAATTTTCATGCCTGCACCTAAAAGAACCCTACCCCAAAATAAGACCTAGTTAATCCCTGCCGACTGTCTGGTCGTATGAGGTGGGACGAGGCGCAGCCTTAAAACTCAAGCTAGGGTGGGGGTGGGGGTGGATGATATGTGGTGGGTGTGGAGGATGAAACAAGATGGTGGGGGTTGGAGGACGAAATGAGGCAATGACATGGAGGAGAAAACAAGGGTGGGGGTGGAAGATGAAACAAGACGGGGTGTGGAGCTGCCCCACGCATCCCACACCAGCTTACCTAAGGGCCCCGCAGCCCGGCCACCAATGTCCTGACAACTGCTTGGCCTCACAGTGGTGGCTCCAGAAGCTGCGTCCAGGACCCTACGTGGCCGCCAGCTCACTTCTCCTTGCTTGCCACCACAATGGAGCAGGAGGCTGAGCAACGCACTTGGGCTCCTGGATGGGGCTGCTGGAACCGCCGCAAGACGAGGCAGTTGTCAGGTTGATGGCCTGGCAAGATTCCAGGGAAGGGACCTGATGGAGCATGCCTGTCCTTTCCAATATGATGGGACCGGCAGATATTTTCAAGCTATGCTAACTTGTAAGAAGGAATACACGGACATGTATATGTGCTGATATAAAATGTGCATGTATAAAAGGGGGGCAGTCAGATTACCTCCCCTTGCATCAGGGCCAATAGCATTTATCAACTTAGATATTTATAAGTTTTGTGTGCTTCTAGAAACAGAAAAAAAACCCCAGTTGAACTTACAAATATTAAACTCCTTTAGCAGATCCTTTTGTCTGATGAAAGGTAGCACAGCAGACCTGTAAAGAAATGGCCTTGGCGAGGAGAACAAGAGCTGAAAATATCATTCTGAAATCTTAATTTTGGTATCTTCAGAGTGGGAATCTTGATCGAGATAGCCTGAATTTGTTTGGAATTCACAAAATACAAATCAAAGTGAGCAAAATACTGAGGGCAATAAAAACACCTGTTATAGTTTGTATCTTTGTATCACTATATTCAAAGTTGAAACAAGTAAATACATTCTTTAAAAAAGCTACTAATTTTGGTTTTGGATTTTTTTTTTTACTTATCCATGAATACAGATTTGAGTAATGTTGGGCTTTGTCCACTTGAGGGCGCTAACAGAATGAATAATTTTTGAGTTAGAGGCATGAAAAATAATATAAAGGAAAACTTGAAAATAGTTTTTTTTTCCTGTAATGGTGTTTTTTTTTTCATGAATGTATATTTTGGACATACAATGAGCGGACAGGTGGATGAGTTCTACCACTGAATCAATGTAAGCAAAGTCATGCATAGAAGGCTTTTAAATTAATGTTAATTTTTGTTCGCATTTTGTTTGTATGTACCCATTGATAGATCTGTGTATGATGACCAGCCAAATGCACACCAAAAGTTTATGGAAAAATTGGATGCGTGTATACGTAATCATGACAAAGAGATTGAAAAAATGTGCAATTTTCACCATCAAGGATTTGTGGATGCTATTACAGAACTTCTTAAAGTAAGGGCTGATGCAGAGAAACTAAAGGTAAGGAGCTGCAGTTTTTAAAAAATAATGAAAGGGTTATTTTGTGCAGTAGTAGGGTGCAGGATTTATGGCCACGTGTTCTTTTCCAAAGTAAAATTGTGGTAGTGAAAATAGTGAAAATAGTCTTTAGATGCTTGTGAATAAAGACTCAAAACATTACAATAGTAACGGAAGAATTACAGCATGCCATAAAAATGCTACAATTACTTTTTGTAATTAAATATAATTAGGTAGAAGATTATTTTGTAGATCAGCTGTAAATGTTTTAGCGAGTATTGATTTATTTATATGTTAAACATATATGGACATATACGTCTTGCAAAAAGTGAATCTGGGTAGTGCACAACAAAATTATACAAGCTTAAAACAATAAACATATAACAATTATTAAAAAAAAAATCACAAGGCTAAGAGAGAACAGCAGATGTTAACCACAATCATGGAGCAGTCCCTCAGAGAAATTGGCCCATGCTATGGAGGACTATGGGTCAAAACCAGAATCTTGAATTGGTCCCAGAAGCACACTGGCAACCAGTGCGGCTCGCGAAGCACAGGTATAACGTGTATATTCTAGAAGCACACATAAAATGCCTGTATTGTTGCATTTTGAACCTGCTGAAGCTTCCAGATATTCTTCAAGGGCAGAGTCCAGGGGTGAAATGCAGCAGGTTTTGACAGGTTCTAGAGAACCGGTAGCGGAAATTTTGAGCAGTTTGGAGAACCGGCAATTTTACCACGGGGGCAAACCCAGGAACTGCACATTACAATAGTCCAATAGAACGGTGACAAGGGCATGAGTGACTATGAGCAGTACTCTCTGATCTAGGAACGGGCACAAGTGGCACACACAATATGATCAGGAGGACCTTGTGCAAAGGCCCTTCTGATCATGACTGCCACCTGCTGGTTGAGGAGGAGTCATGATTCCAGGAGCACCCACAGATCATGCACCAGGTCTGACTGGGTCTGTGCATCCACATCCAGCACTAAAAATGACATAGTCCTGGAATTGGCAGGCCACAAAAGCCAGAACCCCTGAGACTTGCCAGGATTCAGCTGAAGCTGGTTGTTTCCCATCCAGACCCCCATAGCTTCCAGGCACCGGGGTAAAATGATAATAGATTGTTTAATTCAGTGGCCCCCAACCAGGGACCAGTTTCAAGCAGAGAGGTTTTTCCGTGGACTGGAGGGGGCATGGTTTCGTATGCTGCCTGCATCCCGCGAATGGGATTTCGCTTGTTTGCACAGACCTGTCTCTGGCATGCTGTGGCCCAGTGCTCGTCCACGGACCAACGGTCAGGGACCCCTCGAACAACTGGGCCAAGATATAATTTTTGAGATAGTTTTTTCTGAGTGCCCAGATCCAGCATGGAAGTTTCCTCTTCCTGCAGATGTTTCTCCAAAAAGTAGCTGAAATTGTTGGGATTTTTTTTTTTTGAAAAGATATTGTGAGATTTCTTCAGAAGTAAATTGTGGAAATAGTCCCTCTTAGCTTCTTTTGCACATTTGTAAGAAAAAAAAAATGTGCCCCAGACAGAATGAGCATAGTTCACCAGAGGTTATGAGTAGAACAGCATTATATAAAGGATATTCATATAACTAGAGACTCAATGAGGTCATTGAGCATCTTTGTTCAGAATTTAATGAGTTTTTTAATAAACTAGAATGTGCTCCCTTATTATGATGACCTAATGAGTCACTTAATATGTGGGAAACTCTGAGGTCGAGCACTGCCTGCACCTGCAGCATTAAAATGTCGCTTGGCTGGCAATATCCACGTTTGATGTTAATCAACCTCCCAGTGTTTGCATTCAGCAAAGTATGAATGTTTAATTACCATAAAATGCAATCACCATTTCTTCCAGACAATGAGTGACACATAGAGCTCATTGAGGTTATCAAAGAAGGACCAGTGGTCAATTGGGTCAGTGATTTGAATTGTTTGACAGACCTATAGAAACAAAGTTCAAAAATCCCAAGTAAAATTGAGAAGTTTGCCACTGAATCTGTTAGAAAGAACTGTCATAACTAATTGAAGTTAACAAAAACCCTTGGTGATCAAAAGTTCAAGTTCAAGCTGTAGAGTTAATTTGGATTTACATTTCTTTGTTCTAAGTTTCTCATGAAGCATGATCTGATTACAAGGGTGAGCAGCTGCATCAGGGCATTATATGCATATTTTTCTAATAAAGGTGAAATCATTTTTAAGGTCCAAGTTACTGATACAAACAGAAGACTTCAAGAAGCTGGGAAAGAGGTAAGAAAATGGCTTTTCCGATTCATTCAACAAATGTTTTATGGAATATGACATGAGTGCACCTAATTTAACTATAATATGTTTGAAAATACTCAAGGTGCTAGCTCAGACAGAAGAAGTCATCCAGAGTAGAGTTCAGCAGAGGAATATTATGACCGTGGTCGAAAAACTTCAGTTGTGCCTTCCAGGTTAGTAACAAATACTTAAATGTATTTTAATATTTGTAGAGTACTACAAATGTAGGAGTACCTAAATGTCACTTCAAAGTTAAATGTGGATATATTTCAACACAACTAATATAAAATTGATCTTTTGTTTGCGATACACACTACTTTCTGGAGAAAATGTTGCTTAAAGACTTAAAGGGAATATTTAAATGCATTTAAATCAGTTATCTTTTAATTTTTTTTTAATTTGTTCATTCATATCCAGGATATTGATAGGATATTCAGAGATGGAATATTGTTGATGATATTAATTTGTAGATACAATGTTGTCATGTAATCGAATATTATTTAACCATTCATGGAACTCCCAAAGTTTCAAAGATAAGCTGAAACATCGTTATATACAATATTTCCCAAATCCCCCTTTCTGACATTTGGTTTTAGTTATATAGAGAAACATTACATTTTTACCATTATCTGTAAAACACCATGCTTCCCTGATGTGTTCTTCCTGTAACAGATGTTCCTGCCAACAGCAGTGATATATTTTTGGCTGTAAATCCATTGTAATTTTCACGGCGTTGGGTGGCCAATAAAGAGTTAAAACAAAGTTTAAAAATGCTTTGAGATCAGCCTAAACTAACTTTCTAAAATTCTTGTTTTTACTCCTTTTCTATTTTAAGTTTTGAACCTTAGGTTGTAAAACTTTCACCATGTCAAAAATGCATTTATATACAAAACTGATCGTTTGGAAAGCATCTGTATCTGGATTACCTATATATTTTATAGTGAAATTTATGACATTTACATTTTTTTTTCTTACAGTATTGGAGATGTACAGCAAATTAAAAGAGCAGATGAATGTCAGAAGGTGAATTAATCGTTTTTAACTCAACTAAATGTTTAATGAATTGGTTCATCCACTTGTCTATTGCAATTACTGATGGAGTGGTAAAGCTTACTTTAGTGAGAACGTTTAATGAATTTGGTCTGGTCATTGTATTCTTTTCCTGTCTTTGTTCCATGCTTTTCATGACAAATGAACAATTCTCATGAGGAAAAATAAAGTATTTGGAAGAATTAGTAATTGGCTTTAGAAATTAAACATTTAAGTCATATGCATGAAATTGAAATAATTAAATTTGGTTTATAATTCTAGTGATTGTTTGATTTTATTTGAAAACAAATAGTTAATATATTATCAAAATAGCAAAATAGAGATTTTCCTCACCGGTTAACATTTATCTTTGATTGTCATTTGGTATACCATACAACTTTCAAAACAAGTTCTAAATAAATATGTAAATATTAATATTGAATTATTATAAATAAAAATGAATAATTATTTTTATTTGTTTTTTGACATAATACATAATACAGTAAAATGTAGTATATAATAAACTATATATAATATATATATTATACCGTAGTATATAATATAATTCTAACAACACTTTCTTTGATCTAACAATTTAATGTCTACAGGTATTTATTGTATTAAAATTCAGGCTTTTTAATTATGTTGAAAACCTGCTTGGATATGCTAGGGAAAGAGTATAATATAGCCAAATGCTTTGCTTTCATCCTTCTCTAATTATTATTTTTTAATCTTGCTATCTTTCAATCTCTGTCTTCCTTAGGATTTATATGTCACTAATATAATTTTGATAATAATCTTATTAAGGATTATGTTATACAAATAAAATTAATACATTCTACAGAGAATATATATATATATATATATATATATATATATATATATATATATATAAAAAGAAAGAAACCAATTGAAACTAATAAAGTGAAGAAGAAAAAAAAGAGTTTTCCTCTTGTTCCCCAGCAAGTGTAATTAACACCATCTCTTTTTTTAAAAAATAATTTCATTCCATGTCTCATTCCATTCTCTATAATATTTTAAGAGTTTATCACTCCATCTTAATAATATTCAAATTACATTAATAATACCAATAGCATTTAACTTATATACCGCATTCTCTGGGTGGTTTATAATATCAGCATATTGCTCCCAACAGTCCTCATTTTACTGACCTTGGAAGTATGGGAGACTAAGTCAGCTTTGAGCCCATCAGGATTGAACTCCTAACAGGCTCAGGAGAATTCACCTGCAATAATGCATTCTAACCACTGAGCCACCAGGGCTCCTAAGAAACCCACTTTAAATCCATTCTTTTACATTTATATTTCATTTTCTATTTAAACACCCCATCCTCATTTTCAAATAATTTTTTTTAAAATTATAATTTTTTTTTCAATCTTAATAAAAAATCCATTAAACCTCACCAGAAGTAACATTCCATCTTTATAAACAAAATCCTTAAAACATTGTTTATAGTCTCAAACTGTTAAAATCCATTAGGTATTACCAGAAATAGCAATTGATTTATATTAACCTTGATTAAATACACTGATTTTGTATTCTTTTTTCTTTCTCCCATCAATCTTTAGTTCGCTCAAACAAACACCTACTTTTTCATATTTTTTATCTCTTTTCTCAGAATTATTGGCATTCTGAAGTCTAAATTCTGAAGTTACTTTTGTAATTTCAGTAAAGAGAAATTATCCATATCGTGGTTCATATTCTCACTGTCACTTCTAATGAAATCTTTGACAATTCCAACGTCCATTTTGTAAATTCATTGTAGAGAAGTTATCCACATCACTTTTCTGATATTTGTATGTCTTTTGTAATTATCAAATCATCATCCAATATCATTTGTAAATCAATTATTTCCCTTTCTTTTTATAAGCTATCATTTTTAAATCCACATTCAGATCAATTTCAATTTTATTCCGTGGAGCTTCTCATCAATAAAATATTCCAATTCTACAATAGCAGATAGCATTATAATTATTTCACCCATTCAACAAAAAAATCCTTTAGCTTAGCCATTGATATATTTATTTCCTTCTAGTGGCCTCTAGTATCCAACCTTCAGAGTTGTCTTATCAATTATTTAGATATAGACCAAAATATTTCCCACAGGAAAAGTCCTTTTAATTAACTTCAAAGTCTTTAATTCAAACCCTTCTGAACTGTTAATCCATTTCTGTATATTCTGAAAAAAAATCCTTATAAAATTTTAAATTCATAATTTTTTTTAAAGGATTGAAGGAGAATTCACCCAACAAACACAATCAAACTTGAAGTTGCAAATGTTTTTAGTTTTTTAACAAGCAGTAATTTTAAAAACAATAACTCCAAAGTGTATCCAATGCCATTTCTTCTTCCTTTTCTTCTCCGCTCTTATATGAGACTAGATTATTCAGGATCTGGAATCTAGGCTGTTATCATTTTTTTTTTTGTTTAAAAAAATATGCTTGCTATGTTTTTTTTTCTCTTTCTGTCTTAAAAAAAAGATGGTTTCTTGTTTTTTTCCTTCCAGATATTATTCTGCTCTAAAAACAATGGAACAGCTAGAAAACATATACTTCCCTAGAGTTAGTCAGTATCGGTTTTGCCAAATCATGATGGGGAATCTTCCAAAGCTTCGCGAGGAAATTAAAGGGATTTCCATGTCAGATCTGAAGGACTTCCTGGAGAGCATCCGGAAGCATTCAGATAAAATTGGTGAAATGGCAATGAAGCAGGTAAACATCCTGAAATGCTCATTTTATTAATATGATTAAGTAAAGCCTGACTGCAACCATCACATTTAGCTTTTGTTCCTATTCTCAGGAGAGCTTTCTCTGATCAAAGAATAGCATCCAAAAGCCTCCTCATTATCATTATGAATACATATTTGCAAACACCATGTGACAGCCTTCTCTGCAGCAACATAGCCTTTTCCCACCCATTTTGAATGGCAAAATAACAGTTTTGCGTCTAAATGGTAAAACTGGATGAATGAGATTCATGCCAAACCAAAACCGGTGGAATCGTTCTGGAAACCTTCATGTGTAATTCTAGATATGTGGCAAAACCTTGGAGACGGGTCTAGAATGAGATGGATGTTTGTCTTCTTCCCATAAACACTCTTTTAAAGGTCTCTGTCAAACATATTTGACCATGCTGGGCCCTTTTGCCAAGGGTACGTTCTGCTGACCTGCTGTAAAGTGGATATGCTTGGGTGGAGCCAGAGTGTTTTGTCAGATAAGGGCTGAAACTTTCATGTGCCCACTAGATATATATATATATTTCTTCTTCCTTCCGTTCCTTATATCATCCCCCATTTCAGTTGGGTTCAGATGGAAATGGTTGAAAGAAGGTTCCACATTTGTTTCCATCCTATGTTCAGCTGCACAGCAAGTTTGTCACACTACATCCCATCTTCTGAAAAATGCTGAGGTCTGCTGGATCCAGCTAAAGCATTAGGAGACCACCTCTTCCACAACTCTGCCCTTGTTATGACTTGCATTTGTTTCTTGGGACTGTAAAAGAGACTTATGGATTAGTTTTTTGACTGTATCTGCTTTGTTAATGCAGGCACAGCAGCAAAAAACTTTTAATACCGCTCTTCAGAAGCAGAGCAGTCTGTGCTGTGGAAAGAACGTATACATAAGCAGCAATGGAATTGCAGAAGCAAGGAGTGAAATAGTTTCAAAGCAAACTCTAGAAGACGAAGAAGAACACGAAGAGGAGGTATTTCAGTGGATTATATTGTATTTTGATGCTTAGGTGATTGCATGGTGTAGACCAGGGGTGTCAAACTGGATCTGGTACACAGGGTGCTTAGATCTGGCCCACGGGGCCGACCTAGAAACAACGAAGGATTGGCCCGCGGTGTCTCTGCCAGTGAAAACGTAGCTCGGGAGCCCGTTTTCACTGGCAGAGTGCTCGGGACACCACAGGCGTCTCTGACATGAGTGACGTGCTGGCCACACCCACCATGGCCATACCCCCACACCCCCCAGGGTCAGATAGAACCCTGATTCGGCCCTCAGTGAAATTGAGTTTGGTGTAGACAAGGTTCATCTGAGAAATAAACTGAAGTTTATACCGAAAGATTCTGATACAAGATAGAACTTTAAAATAACTGCTCATGGCACAAAATGTTACAGTGCTTGATAAATATCGTTCATATGAATTTGATTCAGCTGAATATTTTATGCTAAAAAGAAAATGTAGGAGGTTATCTCCATTTTGTTCTTCCTGGATAACAGCTTCTCTGTCGTTACCTAAACCACCAATTATCAAATAATTGTATTTGATCTAGTAGTAGCTGTCCTAGATTGAGATAATTTTGGAAAGCATCTTGAGTTTATTTGAGATGGCAGAAAAATACAAAATTGCAGAAAATTCACAATAAAGAAAACGATGTTTTGCTTTATTAGCATGACAGATGTTTCTATTACAAATGGATTTTACTGTATCCGTAAAGGAAATCATAACCTAGTACACATGATCATTTTTTGTTGAATTTATATAGCCCAAAATAAACTGAGAAAATACATAATTTATTTGTACTGTTTAAATCATTGTGTTATTTATTACTACCATTGCCCTTTTTATTCTTTATCTAATTAGCCCTTGCCAATAAAGGAGAATATTTGTAGCTCAGGATTGACATGAAGGGGTCCTTGGTGTTCTCTGAACTTGCTTGTTTCCTTGCAGATGTTTCATTACCCTAACTAGATAACATCATCAGTTAGGGTAATGAAACGTCCCCTAATTAACCCTTAGTTAAGCTTTCGCCCTCCACTTGTGTTACTTAAGGCACCTTTGGGGAGGACTTTTATCATGTGTTTTTTATCATTGATGGAATACAGTAGTAATCCTTTTGAATAAGTATATCCCCTCTTTAGTTACCATAACAACCATGTAACTAATCATAACAAATGTTTGCTCATGAAAGACAATATTGGCTTTAATTTATACTAAAAGTTTGCTTTGTAATATTATAGCTGATTGGATGTTATATTCTTGCCTTTTTTGGGGGGGATGCATTTCTACAGGTTTTGACGGCTCACGATTTGGTAGATTTTTCTCCTGTATATAGATGCCTCCATATTTATTCAGTTCTGGTATGTATATGTTATTTATGAAACCCTTTATATATATATATATATATATATATATATATATATATATATATATATATATATATATATATATACACATACATACATACATACATACATACATACATACATACATACATACAGTGTAATAATAAATATGTGCATGGTATTTATTGCCTGCTGCAAATGCTTGTCTGTTTAGTGTTTTTTCATTCATAAAAAGAGTCCTTCTGTAAAGACAGGAGCCTTCGTGCCACTAGAAGCTCTGTTTTACCAGCTGTAAAAGAAGACATTTCCCCCTAGTTTCCCCTCTCTTCTTAATTCCCATTGTCACCTCATGTACTATTGCCTAATTTTCCAAAATAACTTGGTAAAGATGGAGGAGGTTGCGTAAAAAGAAGAAATTAGTGGCCAAGGTTGCAGCTCTACAAAATTTACTGAGGCTAAGTAATGTTTAGAATAGTCTCTCTGAAAACAATGAGATTCGTGTTATCTTAACTTAAGTCATATTGATGATGATGTGCAGATTTTAAATGAGATTTGCCGTCTGTCCCTATCCTGGTTCTAGGTTTGTAATCTTTCCTCTTGCACATCCTCTCTATTACACAATTGTGGGGGGAAATAAATTTTGAAATAACATTTATGTACAGTATTTTCAATTTTTATGAGGATCAACTTGCTGTTAAACAAGCAGAGAATCTCAGTCTATGCTATAATACTCTTCTGCAATTGATTAGATAGGAGCATTAGGCTTGTTACCAGTAGGACCTAACCTGAAGAATCCCAGAGAAATATGCGGGTCATATCTTACTGTGGAAAAAGAGATTGCGAGGAAAGCAAGAAATGTGTCTCTGAGGGTCTCTTCATTGCTAACTCAGCAGCAAAACATTTACTTTTTTGGAAAGAATTGATAACTCAGTTTACTTTTTTTTTCTAATGAGGACAACAAGAATTTCTTCTGGGGTTTTTTGCAGTGAATCTTAGAAACCAAAAGTAATATAATTATTAAAACATTGATTTAAAGGAGTATTTTTAAAATAAAATATCTGTAATAAAACAGAATCGGACAATACATACGCACATTTGAAATATAATTTCAAATGAGTATCCCATAGTTTTAAAAAAGCTATTTTTCATATTCAGAAATATGGGGAAAAGGTGTGTCATGAAAATATTTGGGAAAAGAAAGAGATGTCTAAAATTGTGCATATTTTTTGTTTAGGGTGATGCAGAAACATTTGAAAACTACTATAGAAAACAGAGGAGGAAACAAGCAAGACTAGTTTTACAGCCACAATCCAATATGGTACTTGAACTTAAACAAGAAAAGATTTATACAACCTCTCAAATTGCTTTCTGTTAAATGATTGTGTTCTTTTCTTACAGCATGAAACAGTAGAAGATTATAGAAGATACTTCAGTCAAATTGTAGGGTGAGTAAAGCTGGTATCTGTACTTATTATCGCTTTTCAACTTGTTTGCATGTGCTTTTTTGTCTTATTTTTGCTATATCAACACCAGCAATGGATATTTTAAGATATCAAGGGGTGGAAACAGTTGCACCCCCTTGCTCTTCCCATTATCGTATAATAAATTAAGTTTTCTTCAAAGTAAATCTTTTGGTGGTAACTGGATTGAAGAAGATATTACTAATTTAAGTTGCCTATTAAGAGATGAGTTATGGGATGTTATTTGTTAGCTAAAAGGAGGTGAAGAGCCCATGAAATTGTTTGTACTTGTCATTATGATGGTGGCAAGTCACTTTCTTGTAGGGGGAGGGGTTTTTTAATACATTTTTTTCTTTTTTCTGGAACTTTTTTCTCTTTCTTTTTTAGTTGCATTATCTTTTATTGTTCTATGCAAAACTTTTAATAATATTTCTTAAAACATAAAATTGTATCTTTAGGGTATAAAGACTGTTGATGCCTTAGTTAGTTTAGTTTAGTTTAGTTTATTTGATTTGTATACCACCCTACTCCCGAAGGACTCAGGGCGGTGAACAGCCAAACAATAAAATACATAGATACAAAAAAAAAAAAAGTGAGATATTCTTTCTGACACTTATCATTTTCCCACTACAACAGGGGTGTCAAGCACGCAGAGTCACATTGTCGTCACATGACATATCACAACTTTTTTCCCCCTTTGCTAAACCGGCGGCGGGGTGTGTGGCTAGTGCGTGACTCATCCGGCCCATGGGCCACGAGTTTGACACTCCTGCACTACAACATCCCAGAATTTACAGGCTGAAGTTGTATGGTATATAACTTGAAACCAGGCACCTTATGCACAGCAACTATGCTAGATCTAAAATTAAGCAAAAACACTGCTCGCTTCTTAGACTGAATCTCTCATTTATGCAACATCCATTGATTGCCAAGATGTCTTCAGTGCACCACAGCCCAGCCCATATTCAGTTTGTTTGTTTGTTTGTTTGTTTGTTTATTTATTTATTTATTTATTTATTTATTTATTTATTTATTTATTTATTTATTTATTTTTCGTATTTCTATGCTGCCCAACTCTCCGAGGACTCTGGGCGGCTTACAACAAAGACAGTATGAACAATATACAATAAGAGACGTTAAAAAAACCCATACACACTGCTCATGGCCGGATCTCGCAAGAGTTGTTGGTTTTTCTGTTGATTTATAACAAAGTTCACAATCTAGGGGCAATCAGTCCTGCCTTGCGTTCCCACAATCTTGCTGTGTTGAATGCATGAACAAAAAATGTGCTTTCCTACTGAGGTGCGGTTTGAGGGTAAACGTCTACATTTATTACTGTATCTCAGATATACTCATCTTAATTAAATGGCGAAGCGTGGGTTTCTTTACACATTCCCTTTAGTTAAGCACTAAAGGTGCGAACGGCACTGACCTTACAAAGGGCTAGTAAAGCCTCCATGTTTGAGGCAGGGGTGGGTTCTACTTACCTTTACTACCGGTTCGCAACGGGATCGCGCGTGTGTGATCGCTTCGTACATGTGTGCGCTTTGCTTCTGCACATGAGCAGATCGCTGATGACAACGTCCGGGGCGGTGGGTGGAGCCTCCCACTGGTTTTACTACTGGTTCTTGCGAACTGGTCCGAACCAGGGGCAACCCACCACTGGTTTGGGGGCTGAGGAGGAAAAGAGAGAGCATTGGGCTTTATTGGTTTTTATCAATGATATCTCAGGAAAATCACATTAATTCCACAATTTGTTACCTTGTTCAGTTTTTTTGTCGTGGAGGATCACATTTTACACGCAACCCAAGGATTAATAACGAGAGCTTACACGGATGAACTTTGGAACATGGCGCTTTCCAAGATTATTGCTGTCCTTAGAACTCATTCGGTAAGTGAGCTGGGTTTTTTGGGAAGCTTCCCATTTAATTTATTTACTTAAAACCCCGTAGAGTAGGTTTAGAGGAAGGAGAATATGGGGAAGGCTGCTGGTGGTGGGGCAGAATGGAGGTCTAAGTGGGTGTGGGTGTGCGTTGGTAATTAAAAATTGCTCAGATTTGGGGGAGAGCCCATCAAGCCTTTGTTTGTCCTTGCAGTATCAGGCTTTGAGTCACAGCCCTGGGCTATCTGCATAATCCCCCACTGAGTTACAACTCCCCAGGTCTTCCAAACTGTTCTTAGTGGAACAGTTTAGAATATGCAGAGTTAATCTGCTCTTATTATTGCAATCTGTCCTAATTAGTTTCAACTGACCTCTTCATTAGATCAGAGTGAATTAGTTTAGCATTGAAAATAGCAGGAGGAAATAGTTTCTAATTATAATTCCAAACCCTTTTCCAAAGTAAACTTCACTGGCAAAAGCCTTAGGACAGCTCTAAATTGTAACAGAGTCATACACTAGTTACTAAACTATACCCTATTAGCTGTTCTTTGGTTGGGGAATTATAAACAAGTGTCATTTAGTCTTATAAAGTTATCTTTTCCTAATTTTTTTTTTGCATTTTTTTTTCCTATAAAAGAATAAATAGCGAAAATTGCTAATAGCCAATGGACTTTTATCATGACAGTTTGTCTGTAAATAGAAGCAAATGGGTTATCTAACATAAACCCAGGCTATTTCTTTTGTTCATTTACCACATTTATGCAGCCAGACATCTAACAAAAAAATATGACTGTGGGCAGTGCACAAATGTAGCAGCCATTAAAAACTACATAACAATATACAAGGAGTTAGCCATAAATAAAATAAATGTATAAACCCCAATAATATGGGAGAACAACAATCACTTGACTTCATACAGCCACTTTGCAGGCTCCTCATGGATCCCCAAGGCTGATGAAAAAAACATAAATAAATAAACATGTCTTGAGGTTAAGCATGTATACAGAAAACATGTAGATAGAAAACCCCACACATGTTCATGTGATATTTTTCAAATTGTCTTCTACCATCAGTAACTCTTTTATAGTCTCAGCAGATGACAGAATCAGACCAACCTTCTCTGAATTTTACTTAGAAACTAAGGAGGGTTAGATTTGGTTAATTCTTGGAAGAGAGACCACCAGGAGATCCCACATATCCAAGCTAGAATGTGAAGATGAAAAAAGCACTCTGTAAGAAGGGCAAACCACATCTGTAAATTGCCAAGCAAACTGCATGAATGTGTTGGTGCCGTCACCGCTAATGAAACTCAGTGATTATCTTAAATATTTTTATAGCTTCTACTTAAAGAAGAAATTGGAGTAGCCAATGTTTACATCTGAAATTTAGTGATGGGGAGCAAAATGAGAGGTAGAGCACTTTCTCAGGAATTGACTTAAATGCCAATGTGGGTGGCTTTAAAAGAGTATCGGGCAAATTAATAGTGGTTAAGATTATGGGTAGTCTCTAGCCATGAGGGGGCTATATATATCTCAGGGAAACACTTCTCAAATATTACTTCTAAGGAATGTCTATGGAGAATCTCAATCATTCAGGTCATGGTTGTTCCAAAGTTGCTTTTCAAAAGGCAACTGAATTTCCTTGGAAAACATTTCACTTCTCATCCAAGAAGCTTCTTCAGCTCTGGCACTGAAGAACTGAAGAAACTTCTTGGATGAGAAGCAAAACGTTTTCAAGGAAAAAACCCAAGAAAATATTTCTGAGGAAGATAAGCAGGAGAAACTCCTATTTTCAATAAACTTTGCTTGTAAGCTTCCATACACTATTATTGAAAATACAGCCATTAGTAAGCTTTACAGCTGTTGAAAATGAGTAACACACCAGTAGACAAACACTAATTTGTTTAATTTCTTAAGTATAATCTGATATTTTAACTTTCAGTCCTACTGCACTGACCCTGATCTTGTTCTGGAGCTGAAGAATCTGATAGTTGTCTTTGCAGATACTTTGCAGGTTGGTAACGTGTTGGCATTTCAGGCATGGAATGTCTATTTACTATCTTTTTCTTATTGATTTAACTAGATTCAAGAAATACCTGCCTTAAAATTAAGCATACACTAATAACGTCCTCAAACACAGAAAAGAGTAAAAATAAAAAAAGACAAGGGAATGGCAAACAAGATATCTTTTTATATACAAGATATACAAGATATTTGTAACATTTGACTTGTCTACCATAACCTGGCATCTTCTAGATTTGTTAGAACAACAGTGCTTGGATTCCCATTCAGCAAAATCAAAGCTCCAGGAGAATACTAAGAGTTGCAGTCCCAGTCATTCTGAATATTTATTTATTTATTATTATTTATTTATTATTTATTTATTATTCTGCTGTTCAGTCAGGGGCTCAATATATGGTACCAGTAATAGTCCATCCCCCCCCAATCCCTCAGGTTTAGTGTTTATTTGTCTACAACTGGCCTTGTAGATCAACTTTATAAGCAAGAAACAAATATCCTGTGCTCAAATATGGTGAAGTTAGGATAGCTTCTTAGAAGCCCATATTCTATATTAGGCTTGTGTAACCTTTTGGCACGCCTGAGCCTCACAGTGTGAAGAGACATTGTCTTTGGACTGCATATAAACTATATAATATAGTCACTGTATATAAATGCACATTATAATGTTAAAACTGTTTACAATCTTGTGCGGTTGCATTGCTAGCTGTGTTTTGTACACACCTGCTGTACATCATTTGATAGGAAGAGAATAAGTTGATATTGATGCCGGAATGGCAAAGGAGATCTGTGCAAGAAATATATAACAGCGTATTAATTGAAGGGGAAGGTTGACTTTTCATATTGAGCCCCTTCCCTTCTCCTCCCCTCCTCCCATTCCCCCTCTGTTTCTCTTCATGTATTCAGATAATCATGGTAGAGGACTTGGCCCCTATGTTGTATAAAGAGCATGGTGAAGGAAAGTGGTATCCATTCATTCCTTGCTTACAAGAGCTCCAGCATTACCATATGAAGCAGGCCAGAGATAAATGAGAAGCTGTGGAAAAGAAAAGAGATTAGAGCAAGCTTGCTTTAGGAATGAGGAGGAAAGAAAGTCCCCAGTGGACTATTGAATGGGAAAGGGATTGTGGTACGCTGACCTTTACTTGCAAAAACAAGGAAGGATACAGGCCTCAAACTTCTCAGTTTTGTAATATCATATGCTCGTTTCTGTTTGCACCTTTGAAATATTCTTTTATTTTACTTTTTGTTTTGTTAGGGTTATGGTTTCCCCGTCAACAGACTATTCGATCTTTTATTTGAAATAAGAGACCAGTATAATGAGACGCTTCTTAAAAAATGGGCTACATTGTTCAGGTGAGTATTGCAAGATAAGAAGAAAGTCTTTCCAAATAACAGCCAATTTTGGTTTTATTTTGAATGGCTAAATATTTGAAAATTTCATTATCCAATCTTTGTAATGATGATTTGTTTTCTGAAATGACAATAATTTAGAAATCTTTAGAAATATCAACATTTCTGACAGACTGGATATGTATATGAACGTAATTTAAATTTGAGGTTTTATTTATTTGATAATTCCATGTGTTTATTTTGTCTGTCAGTCTGGCTCTCACTCTCTCTCTCTCGCTCTCTCACACACACACACACGTTACTTATTGCTTTGATTTATATACCTCAAATTTAAATTACATTTATATACATATCCAGTCTGTATAGTCCTGTATTGTGGGGATTTCAGCTTGGTGTACTATAATAAATTTCCATTTCCATATGAAGCCGTTTCTTTATTGTAGCTTCACAGATATTTGTTAATTAGCATATTATAAATTCTTGTCTACTCAGACTAACAATTAATTGTGGCTGTTCTACTTCTTTGCCTCCTTTTCTAGCTATACTTTACAGCACTTTTTAACTCACCAACATTCTTGACTTTAGAATTTACAAATGCATAATTTTCCCTTTGCAAGAAATGCGATGCAATAAAGCTTAACCCTGGCTGGATTTTTTTTTTTTTTTAATTTGATTTATATGCCGCCCTTCTCCGGAGTCTCAGGGTGGCTTACAATGTGCTCAGCAATAGCCTTCATCCTTTTTGTATATTTATACAAAGTCAGCTTATTGCCCCCACAACTGGGTCCTCAATTTACCTACCTTAGAAAGGATGGAAGGCTGAGTCAACCTTGAGCCTTGGCGAGATTCGAACCTGCAGTAATTGCAGGCAGCTGGTCTTAATAACCAGCTTAATAACAGGGTGCCTTAGACCACTGTACTACCAAGGATTGTGCCCGTCTGTGTTGTTGTATTTTGTACTTGAACTGTATGTTCCTAACTAGTTCTTTAAATCCTGCAGGGATATTTTTGAAGCAGATAATTACAGTCCAATTCCTGTATCAAATGAGGAAGAGTACAAACTTGTGATTAGTAAATTTCCTTTTCAAGATCCAGAACTTGACAAGGTAAGAGAACTTTGTGGCATATTAGTTTTTGTTCGGCTAATTCCAATAACAAATCAGACTCTGGTGACCAGCTATCTGCAAGGAGTATAAATCCTTCCATTCCCCACCATCCAGTCAGAGCTGAAGAAGCTTCTTGGATGAGAAGCAAAACGTCTTCAAAGAAAAACCAGAAAGTCCAGTTGCCTCTTGAAAAAGCACCTTTGGGACACAAACTCTTTACAAGCTGCAACAGTGGGGGTCGCATAGTGTCCTAAACCAAAAGATTTCATAGTAGCTTAGTAGCTTCGAGATCTATGATATGGGACTTCAGGCCATGTATAGCCCTCTAAAGCCTTAGATGTGGCTTTCCACATCTCCAAATTTTAATGGAAGAAATTATTAAAATGTGTAAACAATAAGCATCTTAACTATATACAAGTTAATTAATAACTTACGTACATAATCAGGTGTTTTATGTCAAGGTTCCAAGTAACACCCACAACGAAAGAAAACTCCGAGGCTTGAGTTTCCTCAAAGTTCCTCAGAATTCAATTTTATTAGGTAATCCTCGACTTACGACCACAATTGAGCCCCAAATTTCTGTTGCTAAGTGAGACTTTTGTTAAGTGAGTTCTGCCCTATTTTATGGCCTTTATTGCTACAGTTATTAAATGAATCACCTTAGTTGCTAAATTAGTAACACAGTTGTTATATGAATGTGCGTTCTTCATTGACTTTGCTGGTCAGAAGGTCACAAAAGATGATCTACATGATCCCAGGAGACTGCAACGGTCATAAATATAAGTCAGTTGCCAAGCGTCTGAATTTTGATTAAGTGACCATAGGGATGCTGCAATGGTGTGAAAAATGGTCGTAAGTGTGAAAAATCATCATGTCACTTTTTCCACTGCCATTGTAACTTTGAACGGTCACTAAATGAACCAATGTAAGTCGAGAACTACTTGTGTATGAAACTTTAGAAAGACAATAATAGAACTACAGTAAGTAACTAAGTTGCAACCAAATATAATTTAGATTAGAGATCAGATTCTTTTTTACTTGACCTGTTTTGACATACAGTACCACATGGAAAATCTGTTTTGCTTCCACAGCACCGTTTTCCAAAGAAACTTCCAATGTCACAGTCAGTGCCTCAGATTTATATCCAGGTTAAAGAATTTATTTATGCAAGCCTTAAATTTTCAGAGTCACTTCATCGGAGGTAAGCTTTGATAAATGTATTTGGTTTCGGAAGGTCCTGTGCTGAATCCCTAGCATTTAGCTGGGAAGGATTCCTCCTTAAAATGCCAGTATATATATAGCCAGGGATGAGCTCGATCAATCATCTGTCTCAGAAATAGGCAATTTCTCCTCATACTTCCCGATTTGTCTTCCTATTTGCTCTGCGTGCAGTGTTAGAAATTGCTTTTTATTTTATTTTGTTTTATTTCTAAAGCTAATAATGAATCATTCTAAAATAGAAGTATTTTTTTTTAAAAAAAACATTGATAGAGTAAGGTAAACATAAATTATAATATCAAATTACAGAGTACAGAAATTAAAATCCGTGTCAGACCCATAAAAGTGCAATTAATTTTACAATTAATAATGAGTCCTATGAATGCTATAACTATGGTAGATAACTATAAAAAGACACAATTACAGGTAGTCCTAGACGTACAACCACAATTGAGCATTAAAATTTCTGTTGTTAAGTGAGACATTTGTTAAGTGAGTTTTGCTGTATTTTACAAGTTTTCTTGTCTCAGTTGTTAATCAAGTCACTGCAGTTTTTAAATTAGTAACCCGGTTATTAAGTGAATCTGGCTTCCTCATTGACTTTGCTTGTCAAAAGATCGCAAAAGGGAATCACATGAGCCCTGGGACACTGCAATGGTCATAAATATGAGTCAGTTGCCAAGCATCTGAAGAGTGATCACATGATCATGGGGATGCTAGAAAGGTTGTAGCTGTGAAAAATGGTCGTAAGTCACTTTTTTCAGTGCCGTTGTAATCTTGAATGGTCCCTAAATGAACTGTTGTAAATCGAGGATTACCTGTAATGGTAGGAAAGGTTTTTTTCATTAGTTTAGATCATTTAGAAAAAGTAATAGATATTCAAATGCTTCTCTCTCTCTCTTTCTCTCTCTCTCTCTCCCTCCCCCCCCTCTCTCTATTACACACACACACACACACACACACACACACACACACACACACACACACACAATACAGAAATGCAGATTGGTAGAAGGGAATAAATCTTTATTCTTTTGTTGTTTGAATAAATTTCTTTCTTTCCTCTTCAGCTCAAACTTTACTTTTATCACCCCATTCAGTAATATCCTCGTATTAAAAAAAAAGGTCATTCTCGGAATATTGAGAAATTCACTTTCTAATAGGTAGAACATACTACAAAGGAGAATTTACTCCACTTTTCAAAGGCTTCCATTTTCATTAATCTCAAAGCATTACTTGCCTTTAATTGGATGGAATGTGTAGTTCTTTGCATGTTGAAATCTGGAAACTATTTCAGTTTGTTGTCAAGCTGTGCCTACTGTTGACAATGGTAAATTACTCCCCTTTCACAAATACCGAGCTAATAAGGCTCCTTAATCTCCATCTCCAAACAGGAATTAATTAATTATGCAAATTACTCTTCACAAATATATACTAACAGCTAGAGTTCAAATTACATAAATACACATGCTAAATTTTGTCAAATTATTAACAAATATTAGCTTGAGTGAAATCCAGTCATTCATAGCAGTTAAGCAACATACTTGATTACATGTGTGGACAAATAAAAATAACAATGTGTCTGTGTAAAATACTGTATCTACATCTTGAAAATAATTTATGTATTAGCATGCCTCCAGAAGGAAGGGGCAACAAATTTTGAAAATAAAATTATGTTTTAAGAACTTCAGTAAACACTATTTGATATTACTACACAACAGCCTTGCAAAATGTTACGCTTTTTGTCTTCCTTGAACTTTTGGAAAATAATATGTGCTAGATCTTAAATTTTGTGGGCAGAGAAAAGATTAACTCCTTGTTGTTAGTGTTAGCTCCATATTAAACCAGTTTAATGATTTAGGGATGATGTAGTTATAGTGTAGCAGTATTTTGGATGTGCTGATTTTAGTACGTCTCTTGTAAGTTTCTATTGGTGTTCCATTTAGCCTTGGAAAAACCAAACTAATTACAGGCAAATTACAACAAAGTGCCTTAGCTTCCTCTTCTAGACCAGTGACGACCAATCAGTTCCATGGGGAGAAAGTTTTCCGTGGACCAGAGGGGGCGTGGTTTCACATGCTGTCTACACCTTGCAGATGGGGCTTTGCTTGTTTGCGTCGCCCAGTTTCTGGCATGCTATGGACTGGTGCTGGTCCACGGACTGGGAGTTGGGGGACCCCTATCAGTTGCATGACTAGTCTACCAATAATAGTTGACTTTTTGCTAAGACACAGAACAAAGATAGGTGATTTCATTTTTCAGTTTTGCTCCTACTCTAGTTGGCTGTGGGGAATGCTGGCAGCACATAATGGGAAAGATGGTGGCAGTTGGTGAGTGGTGTGCAGAATTCCCCAAATAAAGAAGGCAAAGCGAACAGTCACATGGAAAAGATTTAAATTTCTCCAGGTAGCCAAATGGTGTACTGGTTGCAAAATGCATCTATATAGGGTGGGATATGGAGCTGGAGATTGGAAGGATATCTGTTAAATAGAAAGCTGTTCCAAGCACTCCCAGATAATCAACGTGCCAAGAGTTATATTGACACTGGATTACAATCAGGTAGTGGGAAAGAAACAAAACTGCATGTTTATTTAGTAATTTTATATGCCGTGTTCATCTGTTTTCAGAGTATCTCATTTTTTTCCTGCAGTTCAACAGAGATAGATGACATGCTTAGAAAATCTACAAATTTATTGTTGACTAGAACTTTAAGCAGTTGTTTGCAAAACCTCATTAAAAAACCTCACATAGGTTTGACAGAGGTAAGTGCTGAGAATGTTTTCTAATATTCAATATATTGTCAGGTGCTTTCAAACTTTTTCGGTAGTTTGGGGACTTCCAAACTCTCTCCCTGGGAAGGATGTGATTTCCCCAGAACTTTTCAAAGAAAATCAGGAATTGTGGATTAGTTTCTTTAAAATACATCTTGGTATTAGTTCAGTGCCTTGCTTGAACCTGTGGTTCCCCAGGGGGGATTTTCAGGTAATTTGAGCTCATATGTTAAATCTGTAGTGCTTGACAGACTCCTAGAGTAGGTAGATTCCAGTCCAAATAAATGGTGAAAAAACAGCATAGGAAAGTATGTTTTATCCAGCACATAGATATTCTGTAGGGAACAATTTAAGGTTTTCTTAGTGGATATATAAGTGTAAAAAAGATTTCCTGAAGCTAGAAAATTTGCACATAATGTTCACAATGGAATTTTTTTTCGCACATTGGTATTCCACATTAAAAAGACAATCTGCTTTTAAAATAGACATACCAGTATATGTTTTTTTATAATCAATTCATGACATGCTATATGTTACGTTTTGTATTATATACTCTGGTTTGGGAGGGGGCTCCATAATTAACAGTGATTTAAATATAAGCTGAAACTTTAAAGAAGTGCTTTATTAGAATTTGTTCTTATATCTTTGTTTTCACTTTTTTTAAAGCTGGTACAAATTATCATAAATACAACGCATTTGGAACAGGCATGTAAATATCTTGAAGACTTTATAACTAACATTACAAATATTTCCCAAGAAACTCTCCACACAGCAAGACTGTATGGTCTTTCAACATTTAAGGTATGGGAGATGTGATCAGTTTTCAAGTCCCTGTCTGAACAGCCAAATTCTTAATTTCTAGATATCATGATTTAGTTCAATGTTTTTTGTGCAATTTATATATGTATGAATAACAGTACCCAAACGTATTAGGTAAAGTGACTCAGCATCATAAAAGTTCCAAATATTTACCTGTAAAGAGTACTTTTTTTTCTTCTTTTAATCCCTGTAATTCCTTGCTTCGGGATAGGGATGGGGCGCCTAATTGGAGCTGAGTGTTACTGGCTGGATACCCTTCCTGACGCCTACGCAGAGTTCACAGCAAACAATTACTCATTGCATCCAGAAAGAGAAATATCTGCCTTATCTAGGATCAAACACACAGCCTCCACATTGTGAGGTGTGAGCTACACCTCTAGGTCACCATGCCACTCATCTATAAAGAGTACATTAACTAAGCATAAAATAGGTGATACTTAAGTACATCATTATTATGATATAAAAATAATCACTTTCAGAGTGTTGCTTATTTTAAAATAACCTAATCTCATTAAATTAATCTATGGTGAACTACATAATACATTGAATGATGGGGTCATATTTGGGAGGAGACAAAACTAAAATATGCTTGTGCTAAACATCTTCAGTTACACCTCTATGTTTCTCAAATTTGATTATACATGTTGATGGTTCTTCCAGATAGTTTCATTAGCAAAGACATGGCTTTGTTTCCAAGTTTCCAAGAAAGAAAAAAACACAAAGCGAATATCAGGTATATAGGCATTTATGCGTTTGGTCACTTGACAAATTTAAATCAGTGAATATAGGCTACAGTTATTACACAGGCATGTATTACTGAGTTTCCTAATTTGTACCACTACAGTAGTACTCAAAGTCATGACCATAATTGAGTCTGCCTGTCAGTGTTCCGAATAACGCATCTGCCAAAAGCAGAACTCCGAGGCAGGTAGATTCCTCAAAGAAGATGTTATTGGATACATCATATCGGCACAGCTAGTGAAAACCAACTCTAAAAGGTCCCACAGTTTTCCCCTAATTAAAAGAGCAAATATTTCCCTCCCCAGATGTCACTGGTCACATTATCCATTGACAATAGCTGGCAGGCTGCTTGGTCACTCCTCTCCTCCTTCAATTGCCACCTGTTGGGATGATCTTGGTTCCCACAAGAAAACTTTTTGTTTTGACTGTTAGCCAGCCTATCTATTTCCCCCTCCCTTCCCCTTCTCAGAGTTCATGGCAACTACGAGGCAGCAAAAGATGGCTTCAGCCAGATTTGCTTCAGAGTTGACACTGGCATTACAGTCATAAGTTGTGGCAGTTGTTAAGTGTCATTACATTATGTGGTTGCTCCCAATTTTATAATCTTTTTTCCAGTGGTTATTAAGTGAACCCTGTGATTGTTAAGCAAACTCATTATACATAATATATACAATAATGGGTATTTTTTGCCCGAAACTGGAAGGATACACTGGTTTCAACCAAAACTGGGGAATGCTAGTAATGCAAGCCGATTGCCAAGTGCCCAAAATGCAGTTGTTTGATTGCAGGCCTGAACTTTAAAACTGGGTCGTAAGTAGCTCTGGGGAGGTCTACCATAACTTTGAACAGTTGTTAATTAACTGGTTGTAAGTTAAGGTCTACCTGTATTGGAAGAAGATCAGTATTCAGTTCTGGCTCTCTGATCTCTGGTACTTGTACTGCCTCCAGATAAGTTTAAAGTAAACTGGAAGCCAAAAATCATTTATATGCACTCAGATGTAAATGAGCTAGTGGGAACTGACCAGGAAAATGATTTTGGGGAAGAGCTAAGAAAGATGTTGGAAACAATGACCAAAATCATCACAGAGCTGACACACTTTCCCAAAAAAAACAAATTCGGAAACTATTATATATTTTGTATAGGAACAAAATAACCTTTGACACCATCAAACAACATCTACCTATCCCAGGTCCTTGGGAAGGACTTAATAGATGGATAAAAAATGATAAATCCAACCTAAAAATCCGACTGACTGTGTGATCAACCATAAAAAATAATAATGAATTCATGTGTCTACTTTAGAGACTATAAAACTAGGTTTATAAAACTTCAAACAGCTAACTTTAACTGTACTGACTTAGAAGTAAGGCCCACTCTGTTCAGTAAAATTATTTCAACTAATTAAATGTGTATAAAATTGAAAATTGAAAACAAATTCCTATAGGAGATTTATGCAAGGAGTACGTTTGTGTCCGTGTGTGCGCGCGTGTATCTTTTATCAATTCAGAAATTTACTCATGAGCTTATCCTAGAATAATCATTTTGAAACCATCCATTTCAAATGTAGTTTGTCACGTTGCATTGTTTTGAGAAGATTCAAACTTTATAGTCTTTGGCCTCATGGAACTAGCTGCGTGGTCTGTTGGATCCTATCCCCAACATAGGTATTATTTTAATACTTTAGATAATGACCTGTGTTTACTTTAGATAATGATCTGTGGAATAACAAGGCAAAAAAGTGGTCTATGTTTCTCATTTCTGAACCTATTTGTACAAAATTGGAATGTTTTCTTTCACTGACTTTTTTTTTAAAGTACACAAAAACAGGCATCAGTTAATTCCCTAACAATTACATCTTAAGTTTCAAGTAATTGCCTTACTGTGTATACACCCAAACAGGGCAGGATTTTACAGACCAACAAACTAAAAAAGGATTATTCCCACTGAGAGTAATTCTGTCTTCAGCACTTTTATTTTGTAACTAAATCTAAAATGATACCTATCAAATTCCAGCATTAGTCTCTGTCATCAAGGTTAAAGGAAGATAGGGAGGATAAAGAAATGCTCAAGGGATTAGCATCATGCCTCTTGTATTTTCTGCGTGGAGAACATTTAGTTATCATTACCATGTGACTGTTTGTGAATGTTATAAATAGGGCAAATGGGAATTGTTAACACAGCAAAGTTCAGAAGAACTTGTCAAGTATTCTCTGTTAAATCCCTCTTTTTCATGGTGCTCTATGGATTGTTGCTTGCAGCTGTTTTGCCTTCAGTTTAGACACCTGGTAATAGAGCTGAAGTAGAAATCCTCCATGGTCTTCTCCTGAAGTGGATTTACAAGACTTGCCCAAAGGGACTTTTCTGTAGCAGCATTAAAGACATCAAAAAACAGTTCTCAAGTTGTGTATTTTGGTAATCAAAATTTCACACAAGCCTTCCTTTTAAAAATTATGGATTTGAAGGAAGGTATTTTGTCGAAGTTATGTAGATAAATAAGGTGGTTACATTTTTTTTTAAAAAAGTGCTTGTGTTGGGGAAAATGCATTGAAAACTCCTAGGTGAAAAAAAGAATTATGGAAATTAACACATTTTTAAAACCATTCTGTAGGCAACCTTTGCACAGGTTCACCTGGTGCACCAATTGCGACTCTACTTGGATCGGGAGGCTCTCCTCACAGTCACTCATGCCCTTGTTACCTCACAGTTAGATTATTGCAACACGCTCTACATGGGGCTACCTTTGAAGAGTGTTCAGAGACTACAGTTGGTCCAGAACGCAGCCGCGCGAGCTATCGTGGATGCACCTAGATACACTCACATTACACCAATTCTCTGCGAGCTGCACTGGCTCCCTATTGGTCTCCGGGCACAATTCAAGGTGTTGGTTATTACCTTTAAAGCCCTATATAGCTTGGGGCCAGGTTATCTTCGAAACCGCCTTCTACCACATAGCTCCCAGCGACTGGTAAGATCCCACAGAATTGGTCTCCTCCGGTCCCGTCAGCTGAACAATGCCAGCTGATGGGCCCACGGGGGAGGGCCTTCTCTGTGGCTGCCGCAGCTCTCTGGAACCAGTTACCTCCTGTGGTCTGGACCACCCCCACCCTATTGGCCTTCCGAAAAACGGTGAAGACCTGGCTTTTCCGGCAGGCCTGGAGCCGTTGATCTCGCTGTTGCGATCTTGTGAGATCCGGCCATGAATGGTGTGAATGGGTTTTAATGTTTTAATTTTTAAATGTTTTTATAATAGTTTTTTAAATGCATTGTAAGCCGCCCTGAGTCTCCAGAGAAAGGCGGCATATAAATTGAACTAATAAAATAATAAAAATAATAAAACCACTCTGAGCCCAGTCCCCCAAATTCATTCCTGCATACTGTTACATCTTCCAAGAGTTGGCAGAAAGCCCAGAACCAAAGTTTGCAGAGAAAATCCAAACTCAATGATCAGCGAACGAACGATGTTTCCTGCAGCTTTTTACAAGCTGTGTGCACTCTTAAATAGGCTGAGGGAGTGGCCAATTAGCCCCAAGCCTTACTCTCGAGGAGCCCTCCTCCTGAGGAACCACTCCTGCCTTTTGGCAGCTCTGCGTGTTTGTGCATTGAGAAGAGGCTCCTCCACTTCATCCTCTGCACTTAAAGGAGCCTCTGGAAGTTCTGAAGGCCCTGGTTGAATCCCTGCCTTTGGCACCACATCTTCTTCAGCCTCCTCGCTGTCCGACTCAAGCGCTGGCTGTACAGGCTGCTGGCGCGACACCACACCAGCCTCCTTGTCGTCGGGATCAGCAACAATCCGTGCAGGCCGCTGGCGGGCCACAACACAGAGTTAGACGGCTGTATTCTATCATTGCTCCTCTTCCTCGTGGCCCTTGATGATCTTAAGTCAAACTCAATTTCATTGAGGGCCACATCAGGGCTCTGATTGACCTTAGGCTGGGTGGGTGGGTGTGGCAGCTTGACGCCACTCCCCAAACTGCTGGCATGTTTCCTCTTCACACTGGGTAGACCAGGCTGAAGGCACGCTGGCCTGATGTTTCCTCTTTGCATTGGGTAGACCGGGCTGAAGTGACACAGGCCGGCCCATTACATTTTCCAGGCCAACCCCACAGGCCGGATCTGACCACATTGTGGGCCGGATGCAGCCCACGGGCCTTGTGTTTGACACTCCTGCCTTAGGTGATGAACATCACGTACCCGGAAAGGCATTCATTATTCTGAAAAAGACCAGGCAACTTAGATTTTGCAGATGATATTGTCTTAATTGGGGAAGATGAGACAAAAGTACAAGTGACGACTCCCTAGGATGAGGAAGCAACCAGAATTGATCCCAAGATAAGTGTCGAAGATCATGTTTGTGAGCTTCACCACACAGATATGGGGAAGCACACTCAGATCACAGTGACTTGAAGTAGAAAGGTTTACCTATTCGGCAAGTATGGTCACCAGAAGTGGAGATGCAGAGATGGACGTCAGGTGATGCATTGGAAAAGCAACAGTTGTTTTCCAGAGGATTAATAAAATCTGGTACTTGTCGTCTATGTCACTGTTGTCTATACCACTAAATTCTGTTTGCTCACCTCTATAGTGATCCCAACAGCCATTTGTGCCAGTGAGGAGGCATCAGCAAGCATTAATTAACAAGAGACTTGATGCCTTCCAAAAACGTTGCCTTCACCAAATCCTAAAGATTCGCTATTTTGACCATATTACTAATGAAGAGCTCCAAAAGAGTTTCTCCTGCAAATTATATAACATTGTCACACGCAGAACACTCCAATTTGTAGGTCATATTCTCCATATGGAGAACCATCAAATCCCCTAGATGGCAATGAGATGGACCGCCTGTTGCCAAACAACCAAGAGGACACCCTCAAAATACATGGTGAAAAATGTTCATGGCAGACCTAAGGACTCTAAACATCACATGGGAAGACACTGAACTACTCGCTCAAAACCGAAAATGCTTGAGATCCATTGCTGCACGACATGCTACATAGCATGGGAGGATCTGATGCCACTGTTGAGGTGTTGGGCAATAAGTCCATCATCTCTTGTAAGCAAATCAGTGATCAAGCTGATGGAAACTAAGTTCAAGAGAACTGGAAGGCACCAAGTTGCAGAAAGTTACTGAAACTGCTGGTTGTGATTCTTCTGCAAAAGTTTTAGAATCAAATACCGTTTTGAAGAAAGTTCTGAGGAACAACTACTGTCAATAAAATTATTGTTTTATTTTCTCCAATAAAACGTTGTTTGGGGCCTTTTGATTTTGTTCTGTGGGAATTTGTAATTTGTTCCATATGTATAAGCATTACCTTTAATGTAGTGGCTACTATATGATCCATATTATTACTCTGTGGCATCATGCTGTGTGGCTGTCATTTGTGACATCGGTATAGGATTGTGCTAAGTAACTCTGGTTTCTTTGGAACAGATTTAGGTAAGGTTCAGGTTGTTTGAAAAGGTTACATTTATATACCAAACTCAAGAGCAGAATACATGGCAATTTAGTCTAAATGACCTCTAGGTTTTCCAGCTTGGTGATTCTAGTTCTGACTTGTATATAGAAATATTTCTACATCTAGAAATATTTCTTCATGTACTTAAAATGTTAAGATTTAAAATTGTAGAATGACATCATAAAGAATAGTGATAAAATACAACAAGCCTTGCTGGAAATATTGGTTTCTCATCCAGTTATAAAAAGCAATGCAAAAGTCATGATTCTAAAATTGCAATCAATAAATCTATACCGATGAAACAGTAATGCAGTCTTTTGAATAATAGCTTGCTCCTTTTTAAAAAAAAACTAGCAAGATCTGAGTATTATTTCAGAACTTTTATAGCAGGGTTCCCCAACCCCTGGGCCGTGGACTGGTAGTGGTCCATGGCCTTTTAGGAACCGAGCTGCACAAGTGGCAACCAAACAAGCAAAGCTTCATCTGTGAATGTGTGAGATCTAGGTTGCATGCAAAACCATTCTCCCACACCCTCGGTCTGTGAAAAAATTGTCTTCCATGAAACCAGTCCCTGGTGCCAGAAAGGTTGTGGACTGCTGCTTTATAGCATACAGTAGTTATCTTACAGATATATGTAAATGTATTCAAAAATGAGTCAAAGCATTAAGCATCATGTTCCTTTTGGAGCAGAATTTGACTTGCATTGATAGTGGTAGTCAATTTGTTTTTAAATACCTTACAGTTTGAATTTTAAAGATTTATTTTCCATTTTTCTTGGTCCACAACTGCTCTGTTTACAGAATTTATTCCATGCAATTATCCTTAAGTTAGTAATGCTATACTGACATTTTATTATCTGTTCTTTTCAGGATGCAAGACATGCTGCTGAAGGGGAGATTTATACAAAACTTAATCAGAAAATCGATGAATTTATCCAGCTTGCTGACTATGATTGGACAATGATTGAGCCTGATGGGAGAGCTAGTGGCTATTTAATGGATCTAATTAATTTCTTAAGAAGCACCTTTCAGGTTTTTACTCATTTGCCTGTAAGTATAGAAAATCAAATCTATAACAGTTCACTTTAATTTCTCCGTATCTAAGGTCATACCGATAGATGGGAGGGGAAAATCCCCATCCCTGGAATGCAGAAATGCAGCACATACATAGGAGAAATGTAGATTAGTTTTATCCTTTTTTCTCTCTCTCTCTCTTTTGTTTGGCTGTGAAAGGCAGTTTGAAAGCATTGGCTCCTGTTTTAGTTCAACTTCAGTTAGCAAGGCAATCCTAGGGAGGTGGGGGTTAGGCCAACAAACCTTCATAAATAATGTCTGCAAATGATTTCTTTTAGGTAGTCATATTTAAGATTAACTAGCGATTATCTGAATCTGGATGATTTAGTAAAGTAACGTTTGTAAGTAAAGTTTGCTTAATCCTTCATAAATAATGTCTGCAAATGATTTCTTTTAGGTAGTCATATTTAAGATTAACTAGAGATTATCTGAATCTGGATGATTTAGTAAAGTTTGATTAATCCAAAGGGGAAATAAAAATGTCTTGTGGTCTTGGACTTTCAACAAGACCAAAAGAAGGGAGAAGTTCTTTCTTGTTTTTGTAGTCTTAAACCAAGGGTTTAATGTTGCTTCTAAGCAAGTGATCAGCTTTGGGACAGAAGGACAGGATACAAACTGAAATTTTAGGGTAACAATCTCAACAAGAAAAACAACAACTATGCTCAATAAATCAAGGATATCCCTATCCCATTCAGTTTCTTCCCTTTTCCATTTGTAGTGAGCACTTAGGGCAATTAGATAATTTTACAATGTGGACTTACTAACTTACACCTTTTAGACAGTCATGCATATTATTTGGAACAGTAATCACTTACTGTAGGAAATCAATAAATATTAAACTAGTAAAATGAGCATTTGTTTTTAAGCGTTTTTTTAAAAAGAAAAACTGTTGCAGTGAACAGCATCCAACCTTATAGGCTCAAATTAGACTGAGAATTTATGCGGGGATCTGGATAGTCAGTTGGAGGCCCCCATTAAGTCTAGCTGTAATAGTGTTATTAGTATTGAGTTATCAGGATTCACCCTCCAGTTTAAAAAATGAATACTACTCAACAATAACTTAGAATTAGTTAATGGCATTCTGTACTTCCTTTAGCAATAGGAAGAGGTGGAAGTCTTTGAGTTCTCTACCTATTTTCTGCTTCTTATGAATGATTGAATGTCTCCAACAGCTCCTATCAAATGGGATCTGTTTTTGGACCATTAAAAGCAACATACCACATGTGCTATGTTTTAATCTGTATACTATGAGGACTGGGAGGGGTAAAATAAGACTTCTGAACCATTTTTATATATCTGTAAACTTTAAAAGATGTTTTTTTAAAAAAATAGTCACTATTGAACCTGATTAAAAATATATATACTTTTATTTAACATTACCTGGTTTACTGTTGGGGAATGTGTATTAAAACCACATTTACAGGTATGGTGTAAATGGTCCTTGTCGGTCAGTGCTTTAGATTTTGTGCATTATTTGAAACTCTTTCCTTCACAAGCTTTTATTTCACATTTATTCAGAAATCCAAGTTATGATTTGATTTTTTTGTTAGCGTTATTGGATCAGATATACTGTGCCTCAGTTAAATGAAATTATCAATGTGATGTCTTGGTTGTTAGTCTGGACTCTGTCATTTCGTCTCCTACAATTTTTTTCATATCTTATGTGAAAATACCCTATGGATCAATCAATATTGTTCTGGAATTTTGAGTTAGGAAAAACTTGGCTATTATTTCTAAATATATATAGTAAATCTATGACGTATCTGTAAATAGTAAAACCTATTAGATTGCCATGATTTTCCCCTTCAGCCACTTTGGAGGAGAGAGATAAAGGACTAATATTTAAACAGTGTAGTTCACAGAACAGCTCTATATGAAGATTTCTACAGTTAACACTTTTTTCTCTTTTCAAGATCTGAACTGATGCATATTGAACCATGGCTATTCTGCAACTTTTCTGCAGAATCTGTGGCATAAAAGGTCATGTCATTGTGTTGTGAAGATGGCAGAAATAGGGCAGATTGAGTGATCAGGCCAGCTGTCCAGGAGGAAAATGGAGTTAAACACTTCTATCTGAGAATTTATTTGGAAATTTTATCCAGATCTTTACACAAAGAAGATGAAGGGGTAAACCGGATTATCTCACTTTAAGTTATGTGTATGGAGCTATGTTTATATTCCCAGTTTGAAGAAATAAACTAGTTCAGAAGAAAAACAATTTATTTCCAAATATTTTCTTGTTATTAATTTTACCTTTATGCAGGTAATTATCAAATATATGATGAAAATGTACAGTAGGCTCAGAATATAAAACATGTTCCCATGCTTGAAAATGCAGGAGTAAAAATTATTTATTGTACGAAAAACAAGATTAGAATTGATGTGAAGACTCACTTCTTTCTGGATACGTGAGAAATATTTATTCTGACTAAATTTCTTCATATTCTTTGTAGTTAGAGTAGGAGGACCTATTCCATTTTCTGCTGAGAACATCCCAAGTAGTTGTGAATGAAAAAAGTTTAATCTCCAGAGAAGGAATAAACATGTGAATAAAACTACTTGTCCATCTCGGGCTGTATTTTCTTCCAGGATGGTTAACAAATCTACAGACTCCTCTATATATACCCCAGCATATTCTGCCTAAAAACATTTTTACTGAGAAGAGAGAGAGGTTTTCTACATGCAATATACACGTTCAAGTGTTCAGCTAAGGCCTCTCCCTAAAGCCCTAACTTTAGTATGTGAGAATATACAGGAAGTCCTAATAGGATCTCATGTTGATGATTTTCTGAAATCTCACAGAAATCATAATGCTGAATGATTGGCTTTTCTCATCGAGTAAATACTGAGCTTGCAGGGGACCTTTGTATATTTAAATAAAATGCTTTCCTGCTTTACTCTCCCTGCAGCATCACCTCCCATAACAAGGAGGTTTTTTAAACATCTAAACGGAAATAAATACTTTGGTTGGGATAAGAAGACAAATAATGGCACACTTAAGATAACACTTTGATTAACTTAAAAGTCAGTAAAAACTTGAGTTAAATTTAAAATATTGAAATATTTCTCATAGGCACTTAGCAATTACATGAATACAGATCTTTCAGTGTACATGGATGGCACAAGTGGAACATCACCTGCTAAATCAGAAGCAAGGCCCTATCTGCTCTCCCTTGGTTTATGACCATTTTTTTTTTGTTAAAAGTATACTTTTAGGATATTATATACATCAGAACAGATCTTGAAGGGTGTAGATTTTATCAAGCAGTGGCTTTGCTATAGTGTGAAGTAAGTAAAACTTCTGTGGCTCCTCATTTCTGCTGAATCCTATTTCAGATAAATTTCCAACCCCCCTGAGATCAATCACAAATCAGTCTAGCTTCACTTAAAGAAGCATTTTTATTAATGGTTTCCATATGTAGAAAAATTATATCTAGAATGTTTTCTAGAAATCACAGATAATACCTATGATTAGTTGAAAATTATAACTTAAATATGCCAGTAAAACGTTGTAAATAAAATCAGGGAAATTGACTTCAACTAAAAATAAGGAATAATGGTTTATCACTTCCGAAGACAAGTAAGAAACCCTCGAGTAGTTAAGTAGCTGGACATTTTTAGCTTTTTCAAGCATAACATATTCAGCCATAATTTTGTTTTACTTGTGCCTACTTATATCTTCAGAATATAATATGATTAATATAATGGCCATACTGAATTAAGGTTTTAGTTGGAATTCTCTTCTCTCCTTTCAATAGAAAAATTTTATGTAAATATAATTTTTCAACTTTTGACTTAAGAAATGAAATTTGAAATAGCAGTGCAGTAAAGAAAGCAATCAAAATTATGTATGAATATCAGAGTTTTTTTAATAGATGCCAATGATTTCAGATGCTAGGCTGAGGACAGAGCTTTCTGGAGAAGGTTTACCTACAGCATGTGCTAGTTAAGAATTGATAAGTTAATGTACCAACTTGATGACATTATTGGCATTATCAGTGGTAGATTTCCCACAACTGATACTCTTGAGATATGTTGGACATTATTCCAATTCAGAGGCAAATGATAAGTAGCCCAACATGTCTGAAAGGCTTCAGATCGGAGAAGGATGTCCTAAGGTTAACACTGTATATATGGCTATTGTGGTATAATCATTCTTTGATTTTTATTTGCTTTGTTCTTCAAAATTTGTTTGCTTTTCCCTTTTCTGTGTTGTCACTTGATAGAAAAACACTGATGTTTTAAAAATAAAGTAAAAGACCATACTTGTAATGAAAATAAGCAGTTTTTTAAACTTTGTTAATTACTGTAATGGCAGAATATTTTTTATGAAATGTTACTTCAGATTGTTACAAATGTCTTGAGTGCAGTGGTGGGATTCAGCCAGTTCGCACCACTTCGGGAGAACCGGTTGTTAACTTTCTGAGCAGTTTGGTGAACTGGTTGTTGGAAGAAATCATTAGGGCAGAAAACTGGTTGTTAAATTATTTGAATCCCACCACTGCTTGAGTGTGTTTTTATAGCAAAAGCCCTTAAATAGGACTGATGATAACCATGAAGGATTGGATCACAAGTAGATGTGAGTGGAAAACACTTGCACACAAGCAGCTTAAAATAACTGGATGATTAATCCTTTGGTTGATGGCATGTTGTGGAATTCTCTTCTGGAGAATTTTGGAGCTTGGTGCTTTAGAGATGGTGGGCTAGCACTGTGCTGCTAGAAGAGAGGGGCTTAAATCCCCCACCCACTATGCATGTGAGAATACCATCTATAGCAATTTGGATCTATTCAGGTTCTGAAGTTGTCAAACTAATTGAATAGATGCTCAATTTTTTTGAAGTGGCACTCCAGACAAATCTTTCCATTCTTTTGGAAGAAATACAACTTTATGCAGAGTATTTTAATGCACTATACTTTATATTATTCCTTAGTATGTCTGAATATCCGTTTACGATAAATGATAACCTAATAAAATAAAATAAAATAAAATTAGATTAATTAGACAAGCACCTGTTAGGCTTTTACAGATTACAAGTGGGATTCATTGAGTTTATGAAAATGAGGTAAAAACCATTCACATTTGGAATCATATTTTTAACTTGTGGAGATCTTTAGGAAATAAAGCTTAGAAGTAGGTGTTATTTATTTTCTTGAGGCTCCCAGCAGCCCCCCACCCCACCTCTGTTACTCAAATGCAATTTAATGTTGACAAGTGTATTTTAATTTACTTTCTGTTTTGATTGCTTTGCTGATTTCGTTCTCAGAATAACAACAATGACTATGCAGCCATGTCGGTAAGTAGATTGCAAGCTCAAGAAAAGCATGCCCTTGGAAAACTTAACTATGGACTGCCTGCAGGCTTATTGCTTTAGTATTGAGTGACTTATTATAAAGCCCACTATTTGGTTTGATCTGACTGACTGCTAAGTTGTATAGCAGCATGCAGAATCCAAGTTGAAGACTAACTCTGGTCTTTTGGACAGAAGGCAGAAGGAACCTTTTAAAGTCTCATAGAAACATGATACAGCCTGAGTTGCATCTGAAATGAGATCATTCAAAGGAAACTTTTAAGACCTCTTGGATTTGAGGTCAGGTGTCAAAATGCAACTATGGGATGTGCATACGAAATCAGGTTAAAATGGCCAGATAGTGGCTGAGAATAAAGAGCTGGTGAAAGTTTTAGCCTCTTTTAAAAACATACTTTTTGAAGTGAGGAGAATGTCTGTACCCAAATGTATTTCATAAAGATGATGGATTGCTTTAAAGGATTTGTGCCCCAATTATTTTCAGGTCATCAGCTTATTTTAAGTATTTTACTTTAGTCCAACACAATATTTGCATTTTGATGAACAGTTGCAACTTTTAAATAGGCAGAATCATTTATATTAATGCATAATTGAATTCTGTCTGCCTAGGTTGCATTATCTAAGTCATATTTATTTCAGTTGATAGTATTTTTGCATAATTTTCAATATCCACACTAATTTAAAAAGGACAAGTTACTAAAAAGTAAAGAAAAATATGATTCAGATTTGTAAAATTAAAGCAACCAAATTTAATGGCTGGGAGCTATGTAAAATGTTTTGCTGAATATTTTAAGAGTTGGAGAAAGAATTGGAGAAAGCTATAATATCACCTTCACATTTAACTATCTTTAGTAATTACTTAATAAATCTAATTTGATGCATTGAAATTAACAGTTTAAACCAAATGTTAGTGGTATTTTCCTGCGGAGCAGGAAAACTGATCTATTTACCACTCTAGAATAAATAATTCCTCTCACTCTTCCATTGTGAAAACTAATGTATTCAAGACAAGAACTGGCCAATAATGATGAGGCAACATGTAATGAGATTACTGCAGAAATACAGGAATTAAAGTCATAAATGAGTGGATAACGTGAAACAGAGTGCTAGCTGACAGACCCTTTTATATACTCATTTTCCTAAATTAGCTGCTTTCAGATGCTTTGAAATTAATTCCACTGTATCCAAGAAAATTTGCTTGTTTTGAGGAGTTTTTGATCAGTACATTTGGAAGGCGCAAGTAGAAGAAGTATGTACTGCACAATAATAAGTGAATTTTGACCATGCAGCAAAATTACTGCTTTTCCAGTTGTTTATCGTTCTAACAAATATATTCGATTTCAGGAACTAATTCACATTGCAGTTTTAACATGGGCACTTCCAAGTTTTGCACTTATATGCTCTATCAAGTAGCTTGAATTTCAGACAGAGCTGCAGTTATTTGCCTTTTAAATTTGAGAAATGGCATATGCCAGCTTTAAATTGAAACCTTGCTTGCATTAACCAGAGGCTACAGTTTTAAGCATTATACTTGTAAATTGGAAATATCAAAGAAGTTATTACCTGAAACAGTTACTTCTTTTGTTTTATTCTAGTTTTATCAGTTTCTGCACTTTATTCTGTAGCTTTTAGTGTTTGGACATGTCCCTTATATAGATAGCAAAAATGAAACTAAAGTATTTAGTTAAATACTGTATTTACAAATGCTAAAGGTTTTGCTTCAGTTGTTTCTGTGACTCAAAATTTCCCAGTTATTTTTTATACTGTCCTATATAAATGGAAATCTGTACCAAGACTTATGGATTAATGATCTATTCCAAGAGACATAGATTCTTATTAGCTCAATGCACATATATTTCCTTTAGGAATAAAGTTTCTTGCTTTCTGTTAAATGAATTCAAAGTTGACACTTATTAAAATAAGTGTCAATTGTTATGACAATTCGTGGGCCTGAGATTTTGCTCTGATAGCGGACATTTATGAGAATATGTTTTAATTTATTAAAAGGTGATTTCTAATTTGAATTTGAATTTTATGAAGAATATATTTAGGCGTTTTAAGAATCATATTAGGTCACACTAATTTTGTTAGTTGGATATTTTGGATCCAATGGATATATCCAAATTAATTAATTTTTCTTTATTTATTTTCAAATGTATTTGGTGCTCATCTTGTGATTCAGGAAACTCTTAGCCTTTTAACTAATTTTTAACACTGAATTTTAACCATCCTTGCCTCTTTTTAAATTTTATATGTTGTTTTTGTGTTTTAATATTTTATATGTCCAGAGTCCCTGCATGAGAGAGATGGGCGGTTTCAAAATTTGATAGATAAATAAATACTACTACAATTTTTAGTTAAAAAGAAAAAAGAAATAAAGGAGAGGGAGTCCCTGAAACACTGACCCATATTATTTTATACTGCTCGTATTACAAAAGTGTTCAGTTCAACTAAAGTCTCCCAGCTGGCTTTAATGCCTAAAGGTGGACTAGAATTCACTCTGTCCTGCTTTCTAGCCCAGCACTTCAACCACTACACCAAACTGGCTTTCAGTATGTAGCACTATACATTTCTTAAACGGTAGCGTAACCTCAGGATTCAATGTAGAAAATGTGTAATTATCAATGGGATAAATAATCAGCATATAAGCAATTGATATTCAATTCCATTTAACTGTTATATCCAAAATGTCCTCTGATTTGAAGATTGGTAAATATTATTTGCTTGAGCATCCCAGTCCATTTGTATAACAGAAGATAGGTGGGGGGCGGGGGGCGGAGATGAATTTGAGGAAAGAAAAAGCCCTCAACCTAGTCATATGTGAACTACCAATCATTCTACAAGGTTTTCTTTATTTCTTAAAACGTTTGTTAAGAATTGCCCAATAAATTAATTTTGGTGAATTTTTTTCATACAAAGTGCTTTTCATAACAGCACATGGTCCAAATATACTTATTTCTGGCTATCCCTTCATACATATCCATGCTGGCTATTATGGCCAAGCAATTTGCAAAATATTCAATTATATAAAACTAATGCCAAGGATTGACCATGTACAGCAAATACATTACAATTATCAAATAAATACTATCGTAATAATAAAAATTATGACTCATGTCCATATTAATCTCAATTTTGGTATATCTCCTGTTCTCACTTCAGTCCGCAAATGCATATTTAAAAAGCAGTTTTTAAAAACAACTTCCTAGGAGTGTTGATCTTTTGTCTGTTTGAAGGACATTCCGTGGAATCTTCCTGCAGGCATCCTTTGGATCAAGTGGTCTTGAAGGTGACCAGGCCCCAAACCACCTGGAACTTTAAGGGTGGTTACCAACACAAACTCTCAAATAACCCAGATTCTGCAACAATGGTATTATATGATGATGCCAATTTTTTAAAATTCATATGTGGGCACTGTATTTTGCACTCATTGACTTATCCGTATGTTCATCCCAGTTGGTACATACTGGGATCTCTGCTTTATATTTTATTGGAAGTATTTTTTCCAATTTAATATGTGTGTTGTGACCCAGGCTCACTTAGTCATTACAAAACACAATTGGTCCCAAACAAAACTGTTTTATTATAACAGCTGAGAATTACTTCACTCCCAGCTTAGTCCAAATTAATTCCAAAACAAATCCTTCAGAAAAAGTCCTTTGGCTTATCACAAACCTTTATCTTCTTTGGCACCCTGCCAGAGGCCTTTCTTGACAAAGCCCCACGAAGTTCGGGAACAAGAGTTGCCGACTGGAAACAGATTTAGCAATGTTGCTTTCCTACAAAGAGCCCAAGAGCCTTTGCTGCTCTTTTAAGCCTTATGGGAGAGGTCAATCTTCTCCTGGCCTTACTCCTGAGTCATCCTTTTTGTTTTATCTGCTCTTGCCTTCTGGCAGCTCTGTGCATGCGTGCACTAGGAACAGGCTCCTCCTGTTCCTCTGCCTCACTGCTGTCTGATTCTGGAGGCTCCGGAGTCCACGCATCACTCCCAGATGGTCCTGGCCCCATCTCTGCCTCCAGCGCAGAGCCCTCGTCCGGGCTTTCCCCAGACTCCAGGACTGGACCATGGTCCTCTCCAGCCAACTCCAACTCCAACTGTCCAACTCTGCTGCTAGCTCCGCGGGCTGCTGGTGGACCACAACAATGTGGCTTGGTAGCCTTGCTCTGTGGCATGATGTTATGCTGGACACATAATCGCAGAAACGTTTTCGGACAGTACCGGCTCAATGGCTTAAAGAAATAGAGATGAGCATCATCTTCTAAAGTCGGCTACGGCTAGCGGGGTAAAATCTGCAGAGATTTCTTCCTGCTCTTGTGTATCAGATCTTCTACAAAAGCAACTTCTTCCCCATGTGCACCTTATAAGATAATACGGGGAAATATTGTTTCTTATCCAATCAGCAAGAAATTGAACAATTTGTTCAATATTACAAAAGACATCCATATGCTGGAGAGAGAAGTAAATCCTCAGAACTCTTCATTTACGTATTTCTTGGACTAGACTTTATAACCAAGAAATTGCAAAGACTGATTGGTTTTCTATTTCAGAATTGTTGTCTGTGCTTGTGGACCATTTGGCCTGTGTTGGTACTGCTACGTGTTTTATAGGATATATTTACCTTCACATTGTAGATCTCCAGAAATAAAGATCAACAGATGTTTTAATGTGCAAGTTTGTAGCTACAGCAATACATTCAGTCATCAATTCTTAATGTGGTTTAGAATCATTCTGAAAGACTTCAAACATTCTGGAGATTTTTTCCCCCTTGAATAAATGTTAAAATTTGTTTGGAAAAATTAGATTTTGGGGAAATAAAGGAGATTTAGTATGTGTTAACAGTCTTTTCAGGATTGATTTATTTGAATAGTAAGTATTCTTGTTCTTCGTGAAATCTGTCCTTTGTCCAAAAGATCACAGTTGTGCATCTAAAAAAGCCTGACTACATATTATCTTATTATGCATTCATATAAATACATCCTCATTATTTTTAGTCAGCCAATCAACCTTAGGTGCTTATTAAACTTCATTTAGTACAGGAGAACAGACACTGTGTTTATCAGTTATTGTTCAACACAGTGGCAAATATATTCATCATTAGCGAAGGTTACATTTTGTTATAATTGATCAAACTAAGTTTTAATTCTTTCTTGTCACAAGAATATCCATTTTACACACTTAAATATCTGAATTTAAATTTTGTATTTAAGACAGTGAAAGAAGCTTCCCCTTAATGTGTCATGTAATATTGTTAAATTAACAATGAAGCTAGACTGTCAGAGCTAACAGACAAGTCTTGTTGTTCGCTGTTTGCTTGGGGATTGTGGACTGTGTTTTATTGTTTCTATGATTGGCAGTAAAAGCCTTATTTCACAGCTTGCAGCGGGGGGCTATTGGATAAAGTGTGATAGTGCTCTGCAAGCTATAGTCAAAAACTGTCCATCAGAAGCCCACATCGCCTACTTAGAGAAAGGACTTTCTTACTGATCCTTCCAAATGTCGTTTCATGCTGTCCTTGATTGGCACAGCCTGGCAGGGAGGATAGATGAATCTGTCACCGGCTGGTTAATTGTGTTGCTGGTCTCAGTCTGACATCAGCTCTTTGACTCTTAAGTGGCTCAATACAAAACAAATTAGGAGATTGTAGTCATATTTCTCATTCTATATGCTCTGACTTTGTTGAATGCAGTCCATAAATCATATTGACTGACATCCCACTGAATGATGAAAGCTGCTTTTGAGACATCGAGCGTAGGCCGAGAAAGCAGCACCACCAAGGTGCCATGGAAGGATGCATATGGCTGACCCTTTGGGAATTTCCTAAGGGCCAAATGTTTCTTTACAGCAATTGTTCCTAAGAGAAAAGCTTTGGGGCAGTATAGAAAAGATTTAACATGTCAGCAGATTCTCTTTTACAAGCGGCTTTGAAATATAAGACGTTTGTCCGAGGATTTTCTCTTTTTACCAATGTGGTCTTTAGCAGATGTGAAGAAGAGGGGAAATTCTAGGTGTTATGTCTTGTAGCAGGTGTTATTTTTTATTTCTTGTGCTTTGCAAAGGTAAAACAAAATGTAAAGATAGTTGAAACCGACAAATAAATGCAAGGATGTTAGAAGTGATGAGATAGTAATAGCTATGACATAGTTGGTATTGAGGAAACATGACCGATAAATTTAGTATTTATTATTATAAATGATTTGGGTACAACTTAACAATAATTCAAAAAGCAATATTACGTTAATGGATTCCTACATGCATTATATACAATAAGTTTATTTTTAGTTTCTTTCAAACATAAACATGATAAGCCTGAGCAATAAAGTACAGAGAGCTAAATTGTTCAACGAGAATTTGGATTAATAGCTTTCATAAATAAATGTATTTAACAGCTATATTTTCAATTTGGAAGAGTTAAAAATATGTAGGTAAATATGTTAGTATAATTTTACATGTATATCCAAACGTACAGAGACCCACATAAAATGATTCTAGGAGCCTTCTACCGGTAGCTTATGGTTAAATTTTAGGGCTTGCTTGTTTATTTTTGCCAGGATAAAAACCTAGTTATCTCAAATAGAGATAATACAAACTTTTTCCCCTTGTGCATGTGTTTTTTAATGCCATGAGAGCAATAAGCCTGTAGTCGGAGTGCATAGTTGAAAGCAAATCTGTTGCTTCTTTGAATAGGGTGTTAGCATTTGTCTATCATCATAAAACATGCACTTGATGTACATTTATGAAACTCGACTTTAAAAAAAGCCTTGTAGCTTCTCTTGTATCATGCATTGTAACCATTACCTTGTGCTCCACTACTATTGATACATTGATCTGAAAGCTCTGAATGCCTAGGTTGGAAGACAAACAGGAAACAGAATATAATACATCAATATATAGCAATAAAATGTTAACAAGGTTTAATTGGTTGCTAGTTTGGGGATGGGCAATATTTTATTCTTTATATATGTTACATGATATATGTTTTATATCTAAGCCAGTTTGGTTTAGTGGTTAAGGCAACAGGCTAGAAAGCAGGAGTTGGTGAGTTCAAGTCTCGCCTTAACCATGAAAGCCAGCTGGGTGACTTTGGGCCAGTCACACACTCTCAGCCCAACTCACTTCACAGGGTGGTTGTTGTGGGAAAAATAGGAGGAGGAAGGCATGTTGGATGTGTTCACTGCCTTGAGTTATTTCTAAAAATAATAAAGGCGGGATACAAGTAAATAAAATACTACAAAGGCATCAAAGCCAGTCTGTTGCATAAAACATGGGACTAATCTCACAGAGCCCTGCATTACATCAAAAGGTGCAGTTGTTTCATTAAATTAAAATAAGACTTCCAATTTGTATCTTAAATCTGTTATCTCATAATTCAGTTAAGCCTATTGATTCTTACCTTTCCTTCTATCCCTCCCCTTCAAGGCTCTGTTTTCATTCATATTGATACTGTTCCATTTGGGGAATAGAACTGCATGTCTGCTAGTGTAATTATGAGTGACTTTGGCAGCTGTTTAAGCATGCGGATTGTGTATTCACTTTTTATATGTTTGGTTGGTAGTTGGCTTTTGGTAGTTGGCTTGTTTCAGCCGCTGTATAGTTTTAGAAAATATTTCAATTTTTGAATGACCAACAAAAAGACACCTTAGAAGCAGCCTATAGAGCTTGCTGAAGATTTATAGTAGGTACATGCTTCAAACATGATTTGGAAGAAGTAGTTTGGAACTTGCGTGACCACAACACTGCTGGTACTCATTAAAATAACCCAACTTTCTTGAAGCTTTGACAGGAGTCTGAATAACAAGATGACACTCATTAAACTCTAAGCAGCTGCATGTTCTGGAGGCCTGAAAAAGGCTGGACTATATTAATGAAGAGCAGAGACGCAAAATGTCTGCACATTTTTCCAAATAATTTTTGAAGTGTGATAGAGCCGTTATGGCTTACATGATATATATTCCCCACAAATAAATACCAAGGAGCAAAATAAGTAGAATTTCCCAAGGATATCCTTTTAATATTTGTTATAGTTGGGAACATATAAATGCTAAATTGGTTTGAAAATGTTGATTCATTTTAGTATAGTGTTTTCACATGAGACCACTTGCTTAATCTCTATGTATGCAAGCCATAAGGAGGCTCCGGTTTTGCCATTATCCCTTCTCATTTGTGGAAATTCTTCTGTTTCAAATGGGTTCTTTCAATGATTCTCTTGCCACAAAAACACTTATTTAAAAAAGGCAGAATAATTGCAAAATGTCTTTTGACACAGCATTTACATGTAGTCCTCGACAACCAACTGGACACTTGACAACTATTTAAAGTGTCCCATGGTCACACTGCACATTTTAACATTTTTTTGCCAGTTTCTAGCATTTACTTTTAGTTTCCGGCAAAAACCTCCGTTGGAGAAAACAATTTTGCTTAATGACCGTTGGTGTTGCCTTGACAATTGTGTTTGCTTAACAACCACCACAAAGAAGGTTGTAAGATCGGGCATGGTCATATGGTGACCTACTTAACAACCACAGTGACTTATGACCATAATTGCAGGCTCAGCTATGGTCATAAATTGAAGACTACTTACTCTATAGCATAAGTATTATATTCAGAAACACCCTTGTATTTATTGTTTTCTAAATTATTCCATTTTTTTTCCTCTGGAAGCTTCATATCACAAGATAAAATAAATAGACTGGTCATGTTCATTTCTGGGGTTTACATGGGCTTCTCACATAGCTTTCTCTGCAGCGGTACCAAAGTGGTTTTCTCAACTTCCCAATCTGGTATAAAGCCCTGGTCTTTTCCAATGATTTTTCATCCAACGAATATGTCTGACTCTTCTTATCTTTTTGAGCCATTGTCATCTCCATGGATTGACTTGATACGGCATTCCTTCTGAACTAAAACAATCCAAGAACACAACCTAAATCCATATGCAAATATCCTGTGCTGCTTATTCCCAAATTATATAAAGGATTATAATGCAATTTACTGTTAAATAAACATGCACAAGAATTCACTATGGAAGGCTACAGAACTTAAATTTATGGATTAGTTATATGGCCAGATGACTGATAAGCCTATAATGTTGTTGTAAAGAAAAGGCTTTCTTTAATCTTGAAATGAGAAGGCGCCTAAGTTACTTAACAAAGTGCAATGTTTGCTAATAGTTGGCACACTGTTTCTTTAGCTTACATCTGAATTGATCAGTTACTAAAACATAAGATCACCAAAATGTATGGAACGTCCTTTCATGGAAATACACACACATACACACCAAAAAAATTATATTATCTCCCACCAACTACTTCTGTGCTGTTTTTATTAGCTACTAGCCAATGGAACTTAAACTGTTAATATGAAATGTCTTTGAACAGTTATGAATATCTTGAACAATGGAGAGCTTCATGCAAGTTGGTCATTTTTTAATATTTAGAATCCTCCCACTTATTGGATCAGGAGGAAAGCAACTGAGGGTTTTGGCAGAAAATAATATAGCCTCCAAGGACATTTGTAGTAATATCCTGTAAATATCAAGACATTTTTGATTTTTGCCCCCTAATTTTTTCACAAGAACAGTAACAACAACAACAAAAAAATAATATCTTAGCCATTTTTGTCTATTTGAAAATTCTTGGGTGTTGGCTCAAGCATCCAAGGGAAACTATTATTGTGAAACAAAGCCAAGCATTCCTTATCTGATTGTCTTGAGTTGAATAAATGCTTGGGGAAAGGGGGGGGGGAGAAATGGGAGATCTTTGTGACAAGAGGTGCCAGTTTATTTCTGTAATGTGTTGCCTTTTCTTTAATAGGGAAAAGTAGCTCAGACCGCTTGTATGTCTGCTTGCCAGCATCTCTCAACCGCCCTGATGCAGATGCTGTTGGATAGTGACTTGAAACAGATCAGCATGGGAGCTATTCAGCAATTTAATCTAGATGTCATACAGTGTGAATGTAAGTATGCAAATTCTGAATAAAAAGCATGCCTTGAATGTATAAACTATGAAAGCCAGAAATCCATGAGACTATGCTTCGGTTATTTGAAGCATTGTAGAATCTGGATTCTACATATCTGTGATGCTGCATTTTAGGCTTTTTTCCTGCGGAGCTTATAAAAGATTATTGGCTCTGATGATTTGCTGCCATTGTTGGGGTTTTCCTAGAATTTTATTTGCTAGTACGGAGGATCTTTCTAAGGACGATTCTGAGAAATTAAGCCACCTAACAGAGTGTGCATGAGCCAAATGAAAACTCCTAATTGGTAAAAATAATATAAATATCCAAATATTTGTTACATGCCAAGTATTTCAGAGGAATATATTTTATTAAATTGATTTGAGCCAAACTTTCTTTTGTCTCCCTCTGCTGGTAACTTGAACATTTATTATAATAAAAGAAAAATGTTACTTTTGATTATTAGTGTAGTAGTGCATTTAAAGAAATTACTTTATGTAATTTTAACTCAAAGTTTATGGAATAATACATTTTAGACTTTTAGATACTACAAAACCTTTTTAATGTTTCTGCTGCCAAAAAGGCAAACCCTTTGGAAATTAACTCTAACAGAAAATTGCTCATCTTGTTTTCATCTTGTTGAATCACGATGATGGGTTGCAAGAATTCTTCCCAAACAAATATATACCTTCTTAAATATACTGTAATGGAATTTATGAATTTGATTCATTCACTTCTTTATGTTTTTGTATACAGAAGATTGATATCCAATTTCACATTCAAAATTTCTTCAGCTAGTCAGTCTGTCTATGAGCTGATACATATCTGCACAAGTCATAAATTCAAGGATTGGCCATGAAGTTATTTGTCTTCACCTTCATAATTGTGAATGGTCACTAAATGAGGATTACCTATAATTGCTTAAATTATTTTAATAATTGATTGTCAGCTTTTTTTCCTTTGACATTCTCTTTATATTCCCTTTATGAAACATGAACCTAAGAAAATGTTTCTTTAAACCTCCACACCATCAATAGATTGAACTGAACATATGTTATAGATGGTTAGGTACTGAATATTCTGTCTTGCAAAAATTCTGAGTTAGCTGCTTCATCTGAATCCTTCCCACTCTCGTTAGTCCCTTTGTGTAACTCTTCTCTTACTGCATCTTTTTTCTGCATCCTTATATACCTGATTTCCTATTTGATAGATTCCTCCCAAAGCTCCACAAATGGTTGAAGTAAAAATAGGCTTTTTAGCTAGTAGATATCATTGAGTATAATAAAGCATTCATTCAATAAAATGTTTATATAGTATATATTCTTTCTTTGAAATGGTCTTCATGAATATGTAATTTCCTGGAAGAAAATGTTGTTTCATGTAGCCCAATCTGAGTAAACCAGATTTTTTTTTCAGAATGCTGATTTACCATTCTGGCTAATTTTTCCTATTAATGAGGAATTCAAAGTAATTAACAATTAATTATTTATAATCCTTAAATCCAATATAAATGAAAATAAGATTTCAAATGTATTCTGTTTTCCTAAGAAATTAAGTCAATAAATTATGTGCGCTCTCCTCTCTTTCTCTCTCTCACACACACACACAGAGTCAATAAGAATCATAGAATGTATCAAATCTAGATTCTTCCCGGCATTTTTTTTCATAAAATCTTGTTATTTCTTTTCAGTGTTTGCAAGTTCTGAACCTGTACCTGGATTCCATGGAGAAACCTTGCAATTAGCATTCATTGATCTCAGACAAGTAAGATGTTCTTGTTATTTATTTATTTATTTGGTTCCTTTTAAGAATACTCCGCGAATTCCAGTTGTTTCAAGTTAATTTAAACTTGTCAAATTCAGTTCAAAATTGTCTAAACATTGCTATATAATCCTGCAATATTAAAAAAAAAAAAAGAATTAAACCAACCATTCATACCCTTAAATTTAACTATTTTTAAAAGATGTGGTTTAAAAAACTAACAAATTGATTAGATCCCTTAATCCAATAAGGAATGCATTCCATCTGTCTGGGGTGCTCATAGAAAAAGATCAATTCGGAGATGCCAGCAGATGAACCTTGGCAACCAATCAAAAGACCTCCATGGATGACTCAGTAGGCAGCAGTGGGGGGATATAGAGAGAGATCAAATTGGAATGTCTTGCCTCAGATAGTCTAGATCCAAATGATGCAGGGCTGTACAAGTTAATAAACAACACATAGTCATTCCTCTAGGAACAAATTGGCAACCAGGATAAGAGTTTTAGTACAAGTGTAATGTTGTCTGTTTGAGTTTGGGCAGGAACCAGTCTGGCTGCTGAGTATTCTACTATAATTCTAAAGTAGACACAAAGGCAGCCTCTTGTGCCTTTACACAAGACATTGCAGAGATCAGAGTTGGAGATTACTAGGAAATGCACCAAATTTCCTTACTGTTCTGTTTCATTATATTTAGATGTAGTTTTTGTACCTGTCAAAAATTACTGGTGATTGTTTACATTTTCCTATTAAAAAACTACTCCAATGAATCAACTGGATGATGACCACTCCAAAGATGTGTGTGTGTATGTGAGAGAGGGAGAGAGGGAGAGAGGGAGTTTAGTTACAGTACTGCATAATTAGAAAGAGTACATTTCAGGTTTTGGTTAGTGATATCTCAAAATGGATTGCATAGAGCACATAAGATTACATAAGTTTCCTGAACTTGTTCTATGTTTAATATTTTGGATAAGCATAATTTCATTATTCCTGCTTAAATTTACTATGTCAGGATTCTGGCAGATATCAACGCCTTGCAACAATAACGTGTTGACTGGGACTGGAGGGAAAGCAGATTTATGTATATGCTCAGTTTAATTGTAATTCACTTGGCATACTGAAGCAAAAGATAATATCTCACCAGACGATTGGGACTAATTTCTACTTATTTAACAAGTGTGAGGTTACAAGTTCAGGTTTAAAATATGGATGTACTAATTTGGAATGGGGGGACCAAGACATTTGAGATTTAGCAGCCCAGAATCTAACAGTGGACTTAGAACTTGAGTAAGAAACTTGGTATCTCACCACTAAAGCATGAAGTAGAGTTGCCAGCAGACTGTTCTCAGTGTTTGGGTCTCTTGTTCACTCAATATAGGATATTGGTCATCAAGTGTCTTTTTGAACTAGATTAAAATTCAGTATTAAACTAGATCAGGGGTGGTATTCACTTACCTTCGCTAACAGTTTGCAAATTTGAGTGTGCGCGCCTCCTCCACGCATGCGCAGAGCCTTCTGCGCATTCACAGAGGGTCAAAAACAGGATGTGATAATGTCCAGGTGGGTGGGCGGAGCCTCCCGCTGCCAGCGCTACTGGATCACGCGATCCGGATAGAGCCAGCTGAATTTCACCACTGAACTAGCTGAATTGGAAGCTATATGTTATCCCTGATGGTAGGTGTGTTGTGTTACTGGGGAAAGTGTTTGCTTACTTCATCTATTCTTCGTTCTTACATTATGATTTCTCCTATCTTCCAGATCCTAGGTTCTGTATTCTCTGAGCTCTGTAACATTTTGTAACTTGGGTCTTTTGAATAACAATAAAAGGAAAGTTATTATCACTGTATTTTGGTATGTTTATAAGTGCTTCATGAAAGATAACACATTTTTGAAGAAATAGAGTAACACACCGTCAAAGATTAAAAAAAGATGGCATTATTTAGGTTTATGCAATTGTAATATTGAGAGCAGAAAAAGAGCTTGAGATTTTCTGGTGATAAAGGAGTATAGAGAAGGAAGCTCTTCTTAATATACTGGTTAATTAATTTCTGCAATTCATTAGTACAAGATGAAAAGTAGGCCTCTCAACAGCAGAAATAGCCATTTATTTTACCTTCGGTTGAAAGTTTATTCTGATCCAGCAAAGTAATGGATGAAAATTTCTGTTCCTGAAATGTTTGTGACCAATTCCATAAATTAATCAAATACCTTTTTAATTTTGTAGCAAATGTTATTAGTTACCATAACAGGGAGATTTTGTTATTCTTACCAAAAATGAGATTAAGGCTTTTCTTGGCAATTCATTTGTTATAGAAAATTCCATCATTTTAGATGAGAACTCTCCAACTAGCAAAAGGTTGTATATTAAGATCATAAATTAAATGATCAATACATAAGGTTGAATTCTAATATATTTACACAGTTGTACATTTTAATGAAATTACTGTTTTAATATATGCTAGCAGACTGCCTTATTTCTATAGGAGGTTATATGGCTATAAGTGCAAAAAAGGTAAATTAACTTTAATGTGATTTTTTTTAAAATTGTATTTTTGATTTTAGAGATCACATGCAGTAGCATAACAGGAAATGTTTTATTACAATATTACCTTTACAAACAGAAATTATATTCAAAAATATTTATTCTAGGATAGGGTTATTCTAGAGCTCTAAAACTGGAGGAATATAAACATCTTTGTTCGTTTGACCTGGGATATAGGTTAATCCTTTCGCATATTAGAAAAATATTGTTTTAAATTTTTTTTCTTTACACGGCTAATCAATCAGTCACTTTACAAACTTTCTTTGCTAGCCTAGGTTTTTTTTCACATATCTCCTGGGCAGTAGACTACAAAATCCATGTGTGTGTAAATATATACAGTATATTATTATCTCAGTCAATTGGCTACATTCTTTTTTTTTCTGCTTTTGAATGCAAAATTTGAGGTAAATTATTCTCTTTTCTGCCTAACTCACAACTCGTGTGGATGATATTTAAGTTATATGAAGGATTTAACACCCTTCCCCTCTTCTCTATTTATGATTCATTTCTCTCCTAATAGGACAGATGACAGTTCTTTTCAAGAATACTTAGAAAAGCAACAGAGCCGTTTCAGAGGGTTCTTATAAGAGGTCAGGCTTCTGTTCTTTAGTTTGAATTTGATACTGTTTCGTGAATTGCAGGATATGAAAGATAAGGAAGTAAGTCCAGTGGTCAGGTTTTACCTGCCCACCCGGACTGTGCCCTGAGGTCAAGCTCCTGATATTTGCTGTTTGGTGCAGAGGAGCTGATGACAGGTAGGGGCTGATACAAAGGGGAAAGCTTGAACCATATCAAAGCTAAAAGGCAAGAGAATTGGGACATTGCAAGAGACTGTAGCTAAAAGATGGATCAGCAGGATTGCCCTCTTTTTAAAAAGTAGCTGACCTGTGAGAAAAAAAACTTTATCGTCCTGCCAATCACATGCTTACTAATGGAAGCCAGTTATCTCAACAACAGTTTAGCCCCTTGGTGTGATTTCTTGACACTTTACAAGATTTGGAGGCGAGGGCAATACAGATTGGTAATTTTCACTACAAATACTATATAGCACATGTATAAAAGTTTGATAGTTAAAGAAATCCATACAGCTGTTTCAGTGATCCTCTTAGAAGTTCCACTACATGGGAAACACACAGAAGAGTATCCTGCCCAGCCTAGCATAGATGTTAATCCACATAGTATTTTGCATCCCTACATAAGGATGGTGGTTTTTTATTTTTTAAGTGGACTTCCATAGTCATTTGGGCAGGATTATGTTTTCTGATTGATTTCAAATTATTCAGTATATTTTAAGGCAAACAAAAGGATAAATCCTAACTTTACCTCTCTTCTGATAAGAACTGCTGTACATTTCTGATAAGAACTACATTTTTCAAGGAAAGGTATAGCTCAGTAAAAATGTTACTCCAGTGTGGGGCTGCTGTGAAAAAAACAAGTATTCTGGTGAGGGTTAATAGACAAGTGACTGAAAATAGATAAATTTGGATAACTTTTTAAAAAAAAGATTAGGCAAATTCAGGAAGAGGAATTCTATAGTGCTATTTAATATAAGAGCTCTCTATTGCTTTCAACTTTGTGACTGTTCATTCAGTACCGTTGGGGAGGGGTTACAAGTCAGAGGGGGCTACTGCATTTATGTAGTGCTTATGGACCTCTCATTAGGATCTGATATGGCATTGAATCATACTGGATGCTAAAGCCCTCGCAGTGAACTCTGGTTAAGAATTGTATGTCCACCCAGCATCAAGAGTTTCTCCTAAAATGAGTAATGCATTAAGTCCAGTACTGACTCTTAACAGCCTTATGGTTCTTCTATTTCAGTCTTAAGTTTAATAAAAACAGGAAAATGTTCAGAAACATGCTCCTGAATTTATTGGCTAAGTATTTACAGGTGTAGTAGAAATCAGATCACTGTATGATTCATCAGGACTTTGCATTTAGCACACCTCTGTGTTGATAGGATGCTTGCTGAGAAATGTTTCCCTGTGATGAACAACAGATAATGTTCAGTTTTGCTTGGCCATTATAAAATTTGGGCTTGAGTTTTTCCTGGCTTGCATTTCAGTGACTTTCCCTTCTAGAAATCTTGGAATATAGTCTATAAGGTTGGTATTTACTTATAGGGGTAGTCTTTACCAATTAACAGAATTTAGATCTGTATCCTTAGAGCCACTATTCTGCTATGTTCAGGTATCCTTATGTCTACCATCTAGAGTTTTTTGTCTTTGTTAATTGTTAAGTCTGGAGTCTTATATGGCAGGTGCCTGTTTGAATTCTAAAGTCCTAGCACATTTTAGCTACTTCATTTTCTTTTACTTTCTATATTTTTTTTTTGTTCCCACCAGTTCTTGCTTGCAGGCAAGTGGTATTTCTTGCAAGTATTCCAATGCACCATTGTTGCTACATTGTTATGTTGTTGTTTGTAGTCAGTCTGTGCAATTTTCCTGCAGTAGTTAAGTTTCTTCAGTTCTTTACATAGAGGGCTGATATTGCTTTCTTAATTATTATTATACCCTGCTTGACTCCCAGTAACTTTCCACTGACTATAATGAGAGTTATAGTTCAGCAACATGTGAAGGTCCTCAGAATCATCACTAGAATATATATTGGAAATCTAACACAAAGGCCATTTTCCTTTTTTCAGTTTTGCTCTTATTTGTGGAATTAATATGGACTAAGATATTCTACTAAAAGAAAAATTTACAGTGTGTGTTTACTTTCTTCTACGGACCAAATAACTAATAAATATTACTATCCCTGTAATAAATATAAAATAATGTACAGGTAGTTCTCGACTTATGACCACAATTGACCAAAATTTATATTGTTAAGCAAGACATTTGTTAAGTGAGCTTTGCCCCATTTTACTACCTTTTTTGCCAAAGTTGTTTAAGTGAATCAGTGCAGTTGTTAAGTTACTAACATGGTTCTTAAATGAATCTGGCTTCCCCATTGACTTTGCTTGTCAGAAGGTCGCAAAAGGTGATCACATGACCCCAGGACACTGATAAATATGACTCAGTTGCCAAGCGTCTGAATTTTGATCACATGACCAGGGAGATGCTGCAATGGTCATAAGTGGGAAAAATGGATCATAAGTCACTTTTTCCAGTGCCGTTATAACTTTGTCACTAAATGAACTCGAAGACTACCTCTAATGAAAAACACCTGGCAACTGGCAGCAATTTGAAACAAAAGTCAGAATGGTATAAGCGAGAAAGCAGCAATGTTAAAGTGGGGTTTTAAAAAAAGAAAGAAAGAATTACGGTACTCAAAATTATGGGTACATTTGGACTAGTCTAGCAGTTTTCTGATTCTCCCACATGCCAGGATTGTGGCAGAGGCCTTTGGATCTTGCTGCCTATGTAGCTCTCATGGTGACCCCTTATGGGGCATTCTGAGATCAGGGTTTTCTGACCTCAGAAAAAACCAGCTGTGCAAGATGGCGGAGGGGAGCTGGTTTTCAGTTTTCCTTCTAGTGGAGGTCAGCTGTCTGTTTCTAAGGAATCTTTATCCCCCTTGAGATAGCATTCCAGGGGTCATAGAACTGCAACTTCTATTTCATTTTGACTAATATGGAGATTTCTAAAACAGGTAAAAACGCTTGTCCAAACTAAGCGTATTAAGGCATGCAAATAAACAGATTCTATGCCATGCATGACTTTGTAAGTGTTGCAAATTGAATTGAATTACGTTGCAGAGAAAAATAAATGCATTCTGGTAACGTTTTTGACATGACATGGTACTGCTTATCCTACTACTTACGTAGTTAAAATTAGCACATTTGGTTTCTTTTAAAGAACCACAGTAATGAATGTTCAACATTTATTTGTGGTTCTGTATTGGCAAATGAGGGCTTTAGGTTATGGCAGCTGAACTGTCTGCATCTTAATGCTCTTTCGCTCCATGTTTTTTCTCCTTTTCTCCAAGTTACCTATTTCTGTCTTTGTAGCATGTGATATTAAGAAAGATAGATAGATAGATAGATAGATAGATAGATAGATAGATAGATAGATATAGATGATATAGATATAGATATAGATATAGATATATAGAATATATATATATTCTTAAGGGTTTGGTGTTACTACTGCTGATGAGGAAGGACAAACTATACATACAGCCATGAAATATAACCTTTGATTATATTAATAATATTACTATATTAAATTATATTTTGGGTTTTATGGTGTCCTGTGGCTTTTACTCCTAGGCACATTTCTTCCTTTAAGTTGCCTGTAGTGACTGATTTGCAGTACCAGTGTCCTATAAAATGATATTATTTGTCTTTGAACATAACTGTATTGCTAACAAGTAAATATTTTGTATTTTGAAAAACAAAAATGCATTGTTCCTAAGGACAAAAATAGTCTAATTACAGTACAATTTCATTTTGGAAAAATTACGTTGTTATTAATTGATATGTATGTAAACTTTATGCATCATACAAATGAAGGAATGAAATACATTCTGCATGATATCATAACATTGACATTTCAAAGAAGCTTTAAACCTAAAGAAATTAAGGGCTGCAATCATGTATGTATTTACATGAGGCAAAGTGCCACTGAATTCAGTAGGATTCTCCTAAACGAGACTTACTTCTGAGTAAGAATTGTATAGGGGAGAGCTTTTTAAATACTCATTTCAAGCCCAGCTTTGTTAAAATGACAAGTGTATTGTCTAATTTAACAAGAAACAGAAAGAAATCAGAAAATTTTAACAGCAAAGGAAAATATAAATATATTTCTAATTCCCCTCACTTTTACCTCGGACCTTGTGTTTTTTTTTTGTCTTAAAGGACTTTGTGTATAAACTAGCTACCACAGTTACTCAGAAATAATTTAGCCAGAATTATATCCTTTGGAAACTTGAGTGTATGTGAATGAGCTTCTTTTCAAGTTGTAAACTCAAAAAAAAAATGTGCTCCTTTTGTTACTGGTCCATTTTAACCTATAATGATGTGAAGGGAAGCATTACAATGTAGCATTTCTTTGTTCCTCTACTTAAAACAGCTATAGCATATTAAGTAGGACTCTTTTTTTACTTAATCTTACCCACCTTGTTTCATTCTAGGGGGACTTTCTTCAAAAATATCATTTAAATCTTTGTTTCTAAAATAGGATTAGAAAGTGTTGTACCCTTCAAATATTCTGGTTAATTCATCAGAGCACAATTTGACAATCTTCTTTTTTAATGCAAAGAGCCTTTAGTTAATTTTGAATCCCTAAAGAATTAATAACATATTTGGGTTTATTCCATGAACGTAACAAGACCAGACATTTCTCATAATGTTCCTAAAGGTTTAGATAGACTTAAAGAAAGCGTTTTGCCCTTTGGGATAATTTAAGTTGCAAAGGATTAGTATGAACCCAAATAACTTTTGACTTTTTTCAGAACAAAACAATTCCCTGTGGTGCAGCTGTCATAACCCCAAAGTTTATGTGTTTAGATACACTTACAAATGTGTGAGAGATTATATCTTTTCTGAGAGTTGTCTGTTTGAAATATATGTTATGGTATCTTAAAAGAGAATGCTGTTTTCCTCTTGTGCTTAATTACAGTAGCTAGGTAAGTTTTTGATTCTCAGCTTTTTAGAACCACTTATTAAAAATAATATTCATGTTAATATCATTGCCCTGTTTCTCTGAATATTGGCTGATGTTCTCAGCAGTGTTTGTTCAGTTTAAGACTCCGCTGAATTTTCACAATGGAGCTGATGAAAGTTTTCTTTGAAAATGTATCTTGAAAGCAAAACTACCATAATTCCCCTTCACGGAAGTTAATAATAAATGTTTTGGTTATGTTTTGTGTATAAGCACAATTTTTCAAAATTATATATGCCTTTAGTTTTAGTATTCAGAAAGATATTTCTATATTTATAAATAGGATTAGACCAAAAAAAACGTGTCTATGAATATCATATCCCATAGTTACATTGTCTTAGCTTAATAGGCTGATAATGAAATTCTGGGATTTCCCATTAATCTTTAGTGTGTATTTTTTTAATTTACTTCAAATGTATGACTGTGATTAGTTGAATTGTATCCTAGCTCCTTCTCTCTTTCTCTTTCTCTCTCCCTTCCCCCCCTCTCTCTAAAATATGTTTACTGTAATAAGATATGCATCCTGATAAGTAAAATACTATATAATATACTGACAAGGATATTATAGGACACCTGTCTTTATTGTAGCAGCTATGCAAGTTTGCTACAAGACCAAATAATTGTATATTTGTAACATTTCATTCTACTGAATTATGGACATCCTACAATACACTTTCCATCTTTTGCATGATGATAGAACATAGATATCATTTTGATGTGCCTTTTAATATGTATTTGTACTTTCCAAAGATTGAAATCCATCAAGAGTAGTAACTTCTGAAGACAAAGAACCAATGCTGAGGAAAAAATCCCTCCCCCCAACATGTATATAAAGAAACCCTAAACTTACATACATACATATGTACATACATACATGCATACATATATATATGTTCAAAAGTATAGTTGTTCAATGTGTATAGGATACATTGATGTGAATACCAAATGACAGTTGTTTACTTAACTTGTTTTCCATAAGTTACATACATAAGTTAGATTCTTTTAGGGTGTATAGTTTTTGAGTCAGAACTAATCTTATATTTGTTAATTTATCAAATTCTGAGGTAAACAATCCTGACAATAATTATCTTTGATGTGATTGTCTGAATCAAAGATGGATGCTATCATAATCATGGGTTAAAATTTATCATTTTTATCGAAATGACAAGGAATCTGCTGAACATAGTTCATAATGTGCTATTTAGGGAGGCTCTTTTGGCAGGAAACTGTTGAGGAAAAGATACTTACCTTTTAAAAATTAAAATCACAATCCATTATATCTGAATTTCAAAGATGAATACTGCAGTTCTCAACTTTCATACTCTCGTAGAATAACTTTTCAATGGCTGATTTAAACCAAAATAAATTCAGCAAAATTGTAAAATATTTTTGTAGTATGCAGCATACATTACATTCTGTGCAAGTGATAAAGAATTTTCCCTAAATACAAAGATTTTTTTTTTAAAAAAAACTACCTTAATTTTTTAAAATGTTATATACATAGAACCATATTTCTTGAGGATTAGAATTTTTTTTAAAAAAAAGATTGCATCATTGGGTTTGAATATTTTAAAGTAAATAATTAAAAATGCACTCTAAACTTTGGTAGCCTAAACTTTTTGATACAAGTATTCCTGCCATTAAACTTAGAGTAAGCTAAATTGATGGGTTCTTTCAGGAGTCTAGGCTGTGCCTAGAGTTTTGTACTTCTTTAAAAAGTTCTCATTTGCAGTCTCCAATGAATTTAAACTTTCTAGATTTGTACCTGCTTAAAAGGAGTTTGTGACCTCTTGACCCTTTTGTTATCGCTAATTCAGAAACGCCTTTATTCTGGAAAGCTTAGGTATTAAAAAGAGAGAGAGGGAGGGAGAGAGAAAGGGAAGAAGGAAAGAAGGGGGAAAAGCGTTAATGGCATAAGACTTCTTTCTGATCACCCTCCGCTAGATGTTTATGCAAAATGTCAATAGGAGCAATTGGCCTAACAGTGTGACAACTTATTTTGCTTGGAAATGGGCTAATCTCCTGTTTGGGTTATCTGGAGGTCAGGTGGGGATTTCTTTTAATGCTGGCTAAACTTTTTCAGCCTTTGTTGGGTTGAGGCTAAAATCTTCTCAGCCCTCATGAATCCCAGTTATCTATCAAAGAAAACAGTGGGCTTTATCCCAAAATAGGTATTCTTGAAAATAAAACCCCCCTTTTTTTTCTTTCATTGGGACTTTTTCTCCAATCAATCTGCTTTGGGTGGCAATAGTGCTTGCTTCTTAACACATGGGCTCAAGATCACGGGTGGCATTCTGTTTTTCTGATTGCGCACAGATTGCAATCCTATAGAGGGGGAGAAGGTAGATAATACAAATAGGTGCATGTAGGATTGTACCCTGCAACATCCTTAATCTTAAATGTGAAAAAGTGACTTGTCAGCCCCACAAGGTACACCAGACCAGAAAATAAAGTCCATTAGAAGACTAGAACTATGCTTCATTGAGATAAATTACAATAACAGAATTCTGCAAACTTTATCTCTCCTCCTTGTTAAATGATAGGGCATCTTGGCATCTTGAGGACCTGTGGACTTCAATTCTCAGAATCCCCCGGCCACCTGTGGAGAATCGGAGGATCCTCTCTGTCACTTCCAAATACTGGACTATCTTACTTCCCCAGATTTGAAGGGTGCTTTGGCTCTCATTGCTTATGCAAAAGTTCTTGCATACTTTATCAAGGTTATCCCCTTTATTCTCTGCCTTGGAAAGCAAGAAACACATTTTCTGTCCACCAGCAACGGGTTCCTTTCATGCCTTGCTTTGACAGCAGAAGTGGGGCTTGTGTTCTTTAATGTTGATAAGCGTTCATTAAAGGCCAACTTCGGGCCCTTACAGAAGTTCACGTAGAAGCTCCCATACAAATGGCCGCCATTTGCTGGAGCTGGTCACCATTGCACTATCACAGCAGGCTGGAACTCAATAAATGTTCAGGCAGGCATGGCTGGCCATGAAATAGGCCTTGTCAGGTTGCATGCTGTGAACTCCCCGCCTCAGCAGTGAATCAGCTTCTGTGTGTTTTTATAATAGCCTCCCACCCCCACCCCCAGCTAATTATGCCCCAAGGCTCTGGAAGGCAGCCTTACCTGTTGAAAAGGACTACGCAGCAAGTGTTCTGACATGTTTCTCAGGCAAATTGTTTTTGATACAAAGGTACTTTACCCGTAGAGCAGTCCAGAAGTATTTGGGTTGATCACTGGTTAAGAAAAAAATAATATAAAATAATATGCTAACTAATATGCAACCCTAAAAAGAGAACACAGCCTCTCTTTTCATGGCCTTCAATTCACAGCATTTTAAACACAAACTAACACCAGTATCCACAGGATCCATTTGAATTCCCTTGTTTCAGTTCTATGCAGCTGATAAGAATTAATTTGCCAATACTTTGAATGTGGTAAATTTTTCTTAACATTTTTAGTTAGTTTGAATATGAACATCTATATAAGCTGGTGATTTATAGCTTTCTGCCTTGACTTCTCTTTTCTAAACCACCATTTCATCCCATCCCCCCCCCAAAAGCTGAGTTCTAAGGAGGGTATATCATTCCTGAGGCAGGCAGATACAAGAATTTGTGAGGCCATCAAAATGCTATTCTAGTGAATAGCCACATAGGTTTCTGCTGTTACTGGAACTTGGCTGTGCTTGAAAAATTATATTTAATAAGAACCCACTGGCTTTATGTATGGTTATATATAGCTGTAAAGGACACCAAAAAAGGTCCTCCTTTGACTTCAGTGATCAGCACTATGGCACCTGCATGTTAAAATGTGATTATTTATTTTAATTATTATAATTTTAAAAAATATTTGATTAGTTAGTTCAAACCTCATGGACAATGATTGTTCAGAATCATCTAAATCTGATTTTAGTTTTACATCTACAAATTTGGAAACAGAAACTAAAAGAATGCAAGGCAGGAAGAAAAATCCGAAAACACAAAGTAAGCAACAAATGTCCTTTTTATCTTGCAGCCAAATTGCTGAGTGGTGCATTTGAAGATGTGAATTGGGTTCAAATAGCAGGGGCACATAACTTGGGGTCAGCTACAGGAATTCCTCACACAAATGTCTTCTCTCGCATATTCTTTTGTTCTTTTGAGACTGTTCTGACTGCTGGGTTCAGTCTTGGCTCCTTGAGGCTTTAAATAGCAGAGAGTTAACTCATTACTGGGCAGGAAAAAAAAAATGAGTTCCCAAGTTTTCATATTAAGAATGAGCAAGTTTTAAATATATATATAATTTAATCTTCATTAAACATTTCAGTTGCTAAACTTATCTCTAAGCTTTGCATAAACAATACAAGAGGCTTTCCATGTTGTCTCTAGGCCACCCAGCAGCTGAATTTGATTTACCTTTTTCCTTCTAAAAGATAGATAGATAGAATATCCATGGTATTATTTTCAACCTAAGTGATCCTATAATATAATCACATATTATTTATTGTCTTTGTATTTGCAGCATCAAATTATTTAAGTGTATAATCATTTTACCAGGAAATTTGTAACCACGTGTTTCTCAGTGTTGGTGCATTCTGCAGTAGAAACAGTAGCTGTTGATATGCAAATATAATGGGCACCCAAACCAGAAACTTAATAAAAACCAAAAAATCAAACCAAAAAAAAAAAAAAGTATACAAAAATGTTCTACCATATTAAACATTAAATAGCCAACTATAATCAATAACTGAAAGAGTAAATATTTATTTTGAGCAATTTTTTTTCCAGTTGGAGTCCTACACTTAGATTGTCACAGACATCTCTGCCAAAAATGAAGTAACTTCTTAAAATGTTTATATATCATGGTGTATACAATCTTTGCCAGCTGTAGAGCTTTAGGATTTGGTAGAAATCTTGTCACACGGCAAAGGTCATTAAATAATATCTGGCAGCATGAAAAATATTTTAATGGAACATAGTGAATATGTGTAGCCAGGAAAGCCTGCCAATTTCTATAATCTCATCATACTTCATTGATGAAGTGCAACTTTCCATCAACCCCAAATCCAACATGGGGAATTTCCCTTTTCATTTTCAGTGGGATTTTAACAAGAGAAGGATTAAATATTTAAAACTAAATGCTCAAGGGAAAAATTGAACCAGTTGAATGAAAACAATTGCAGTAACTAGGGATAAGGTTTTATGCAGAATGGAAAAAATCTCAAAAGATAGTACTTAAACATAATATGTATGCATTAATTCAACCAGTTAAATTATTTGTCTCCAGTGTGCACTATTTGAGTAATAACCCAAATACTTTTGAGGCATCAGAGTCAAAGGCTCTAAAGACCTGTTTATAAATGGGGAATTTTCTTTTCCTATGTTTCTTAGAGATAAGTTGGAATACAAAATGGATTTATTTGATTAAGGTTCAGACATATATGTTACTATTTCTAGTAAGTCTTAATAGATTTTTACTGACTAGGACTGATGAGTTTTGATAACTTGATCTCACACTATCAATTGGGCTTGGAAACTAAGCAGGGTGAGGTCTGTTTGGTTCTTGGATGAGAAACACAAAAGAATACTAGGAGTACAGGTTAGATGTAAAGTAAAAAAAAAAAAAAATTCCAGGAGAAGGCAATAGCAATAGCACTTAGACTTATATACATCGCTTTACAGCCCTTTCTAAGCAGTTTACAGAGTAAGCATATTGCCCCCAACAAGCTGGGTCCTTATTTTACCAACCTCGGAAGGATGAAAAGTTGAGTCAACCTTGAGCAGGTCTGGATCAAACTGATGGCAGTTGGCAGAATTAGCCTGCAATACTGTATTCTAACCACTGCGCCACCATGGCTCTTAAACCATTTCTATACTTTGATGAAAAAAATTACATGGATAGGTCCCCAAAGTCACCAGAACGAACTTAACCTGGAGTTAAGGTTTCCTTAAAGGGGACTTTGTGTATAATTTTTTTTCTTCCATTCAATTGTGTTTGATTCTCAGAGACTGCCTGGACAAGTTCCTGCAGTTTTCTTATCAACATTCCCCCCCCCCCCCCCGAAATAGTTTGCCATTGTCTCCTTCTTGGGGATGAGAGAAAATGACTGGCTCAAGATCATCAGCTGGCTTAGTACCCAATATGAGACTAGACCTCCCAGTTTCTAGCCTGATGCCTTAAACACTACACCAAACTGGTGTATAGAATAAAATATTACTTTTCTCCAAATATTTTTTCCTCTTTCTCTAATTGCCTGACAGTCTGAGAAGTCATGGATGGTGGCTGAAATTATTTGCAAAAACTATGTATCTATTTTCTATCCATAGAAGGAAGAAGTTAGAAGAGAACATTAAAGTCATGATCATCTATTCAGTACAGGGTCCAGTTACAATAGCTGTGTCCAGCAGCAAGAAAGAATGACTAATTTCTCCTTTTCCTTATTTTCAAATATAATTTAATCAAGCGGAATGCTTGCATACCTTTCATTATACAGATCTTATTTTAAAACAGGCTTATTCCACCTATGAATAATTTAAGGAGCTTAACTACATTGTTGAAATGAAATGGATTCAGAATAATTCCTGTTTTGATTCCACTGATAGCGACGTGTCGTGTTAGTTCCATTTATTTCAACAAAAGTTTGCTTTGATACAAGTAATGTACTTATCAGCATCAACAGAGCGGTGTACTACTGACTTCTGCTAGATTCTACGCAGTATAGTTAGGGTGTGTGTGTCTGCGCACAGGATTGTTTGTGTGTGCATGCATGCAGGATTGTTTATATTGTACACTGTTGTAGGACAGCCATTTTTCCAACTACCAAGTGATTGCTGAATTGCAAAATTACACACTCTTAGTAATCATAGTTTCCCTGTCTCAACTAGCAATGCCACTTGCTAAGCTTGCATTGCATTCCCATTGTGGGAACAGTTAGCCTGAAACTTTAAATTTTGCATCACTATAAACAGTTGTAAGCTGGTGTGTATATTTTTGGCAAAAGTAACTGTCATATGATTGAACTTGCCTTCAAATTCTTTTCCTGTTCCACCTTTATATTTAATTACAGGATTTCAGCCTCCTAGGATTATATCCTCTTCTGCTTCATTGGAAATAAACATGTGTACGGTTTTATTTCTGCTGAGATATGAGTCATTATGGTTGCCTTAAGCCAAAGCACTGCAAGATGAAGGCCTGATCATCAAAGGCTATGGACCATTTTATCCCATGCCGGTCCACTTTATATAGATATTTTTTTGCTTCCCATTTTAAGGTTAAGAAAGAATGACCGTCTTAAGTTATTCAGCTGTCTTCTGTGCTAAGGGTGGACTAGAATCTGAGTCTTTCTGGTCCAGTGCCTTAATCATTGAACTAGTCTGGCTTTCATTCACACACACAGAGAGAGAGAGAGAGAGAGAGAGAATCATATACAGATTTATCACTTTCCAGAAAATTAGCATACACATACTGTGTGTATACATATACCGACACACATTTACAAGAGAGACTTCTATATTTATATTGATTTCTTTAGCACTCTGCTCTATTGACAATTCCCTGCATTTCAGGGGATTATTAAACCATCAGTCATAAGCTAAAAGCCTTGTAGGTTTCAAGCATTTTGCCTAATGGTATAATATCTGAAAGTAAATATATTCCTACATTTGTAATTATTTCAAATTCTCAGGTACTAATCCTTTTGCAATCTTATATTTATGTGACATCCATCCAGAATATTTGTCAGCAGAGCTTGCCATTTACAGTAAATGCAGCAAATCTGTTCCCTGTTGAGCAATAACTTATAAAAATAGTTTGTACGGTAAACTTCAGCCCAGACCAGACGTGAGAAGAATGAAAAAGTGTCTAATTTGTTTTCTCAATGAGGGCTAACTTTGGGCAGGGAACCATGTCTCTGCCCAACCCACTTCAGAAAGGTTTTTGGAATATAAAATCGGAAGTGGAAGTGTTATGTATACTGGCTTGGTCCTAGAGCAGGGCTGTCAAACTCACGGCCCATGGGCTGGATGCGTCATGCGCTGGCCACGCCCAGTTTAGTGAAGGGGAAAAAAATTGTGATACATCACGTGATGATGCTGTGACGATGCAAGTTTGACACCCCTGTCCTAGAAAGAGGGGTGGGGAGGACGAGGAGAAGGAGGATTTTTATCTTTACAACCCACTGCAAACAGAAATTATGAAAATGTAAAATAGTTGTGTTAATGTTAAATAAGTAAAACCAAAGTACAGTGAATTTATAGAGAATAGATGTGTGCTCCTCTGCAGTGTCCTTATGTAGACTAAACAAATGGGAAAATGTTTCATACTGAGCTGTAGAAAATTCATTTGATGCTCCTTGAAACATCTGTCAACAGTGATACTGTTTGCCAGCCTTCCCTGATAGCGAATCACTCTGACATCAAGGGAACATCTGCAAAGTGCCAAATTATGTTACCAATGACTAAGATAGTTCCAAAGAATCATTATAGCAAGTGACTTTTGCCCATCTGTAAGTCTATTGCTACATCACGTAACTGCAACGGTGAGTAAAAAAGGAAGTGGCATTGCCCAGAGGCCCAAATGTACACCACTATAGTTCACTGCTATTCCTGCTCCATCTTCCTCAGATGGTTGTCCTAACATAACCCCCCTGCCCTCCGGTGGGGAAGGGAACAAATAATTGGATGGCTTACTTAATGTGCTTGTAGGAGTTGGTTCTGTGCTGCATTTAAAGTTGGTTTCTATGGTGTTCTTTAAAATAAATATTTGGGAGTTAATTGTAGTGTAACTAGCTACCATATTTCCCTGAAAATAAGTCTACGTCTTATATTTTTTTGAACCCTGATGTCTTATTTTTTTGAACCAGGCGATGTCTTATTTTGGGGGAAACAGGGTAATTGTAGAATTATTAGAGGGAACGCGATTGGGATAAAATATTTTGTCGACTCTGCACTGCTCTGGAGCTGATGATGTTCTCTGGTGATACTAACAGCATTTCCCTTTCTTTTGGGTGTCAGAGAGAGGGCACAGTGGCTGACGCTTCACTGGTTGTCTTGCTTCTCTCTGTGTTACAGACCTTGTGCATTCTGTCATTCTGCATAAATGAAAAGGGGAACATTGGCTGCTAAAGTTGGCATCTTGATCCCCCCCCCTTTCTTCCTTTTCAAAAGCAGTGTCCCCTCTCTTGCTTCAAGACTGACTCTGCAGCTGTGTGTGAGACGCAGGACTTCCAACGGCAGAGGGCATAACTTGGATGGATGCCTTTCCTAGTGCCTTGTTCTTTCCATTACCAGCACAAACAACATCCATTCTGCAAAATAAGCAAGTGCCAATTTGTGTATGAAATATATGAAGCCATGAGAGACATCTGCAATTTGTGTGTGTGTGTGTGGTTGCAGTGAGGAAGATATGAATTTGTACTCTCTATCTGTTACAGATAGAGATTAGCAGATCTCTATCTGTAGATTAAGCAATCTTAAACTAGCGAGTAAGATACCTTGAATATAGTCGGACTAATTTCGTGAATTGTGAAGCACACACATACACAGACAGTTCAAGATAAATTTGCTTTCATTTCAGTACCATAATGACTCTCCAAGTCTCTTCAAGAGGTAGGCCCTTCTCTTGACTACCTTTTGAATTTTCTCTTGATTACTGGGAATGTAAGGGTTCTTCTGTTAGAGTTTGCAGCAATCCAACCAGCACACAAGTAAACAATTCAGCAGGATTCGTTTATATAAGAAACTTCTTTATATACAATACCATACAGCAGAAGCCAGAACCAGAACTCAGAATCCAGAAGTACAGAATCAATAATCACAGAAGCTATAGAGTCACAGAAGCACTATTATATATGCAGATCAGTGAACCTAAGCCACACCCACAGTCCGAACCATCTGGGTCACCAAACAGTCCCCATTGGCTGACTTGTTACCATGTCTATTCCAATTCGTGAACCCTTATATACTGACACTCCTCCCTTCATGACTGGAATAGACATAATACCGAATAACTTAATATTCTTCTCATGGTGCACTCTACCCAATGGCTTGGTCATTGTATCTGCCAGATTGTCCTCTGAAGAACAGTGAAGCAAGCTAATTAATTTACATTTGATGGCTTCTCTTACATTACAGTATTTGATATCCACATGCTTACTTCTATTCTTTACTCTGTCACCTGTAGCCATTTTAATGCAAGCAGCATTATTCTCAAACACTGTTACAGCTTCAGTTACTTTACGTTTAAATCCTTTAACAGCTTTAACCAATTTACCTCTGAGCAAAGCTCAGATAGAGCAATAAATTCTGCCTCTGCGATAGAAATGGCTACATTTGTTTGTTTTCTGGACTTCCAACCAATTAAAGTCCCCCTTTTTATACCCATCCAATGCAATTGCATTGGTGCAGCAGTAAAGCGATTTAAGATGCTTACTGCATAAGCTATGTCTGGTCTGGACCACTGTGACAGATATAACAGGCTGCCTATTGCAGACTGATATATCTCTTGATCACAGGCTTCACTTTTGTCCTCAAATTGTTGTGAAAATCTGTGCTCATAGGTGTTGGAGCAGTGTTATAAACCTTCATGTTGTATCTCTCCAACAGCTGTTCTATTTTCTTTCTTTGACTGAGAACATAACCACCTTTCTCAGTTTTTTGTATCTCTAAACCGAGATAGTTTTCCATGTCTCCCAAATCTTTTAATTCATTTTTTTCTCTAATTGATTAGCAAATTCTTTTACCTGTGACAAATCCTTTGCAATGAAACAAAGATTATCCACAAATGCTAATAATTGACAATCCCCACCTTGTAACTTTCCAATATATATGCAACCATCAGCCTTATAACTCTTGAACGCAAGACCCTTCAATGCAGTATCTAAACAGATATTCCAATTTCTGGCTGACTGCTTCAGCCCATAAATGGCCTTGTTCAATTTATATACAGCGTTAGGCTTTTTACTTTCATACCCTGGTGCTTGACTATGTAAATTTCTTCTAATTCTGCATTGAGAAATGCTGTGGTTATATCAAAATGCCAAATTTTATGTCCATGTGCCGCTGTCAACTCTTATATCAACCTTACGCTTTCACTCTTTACAGTTGGCGCGAATACCTCATCATAGTGCATGTTTTTCCTTTGTAAAAAACCTTGTGCCACTAACCTTGCTTTATATTGTACCTCATTGTTGGGCAGTACTTTCTTTTTGTGCACCCACTTACATCCTACAGCTTTGCAACCTTGTGGCAAAGCCATAGATGTGAACACTTTATGTTCACTCATATATATACAGATCAGTGAACCTAAGCCATGGCCAGACTCCGAGCTGTTACCTGTTACCATGTCTATTCCAATTCATGAACCCTTATAAATTGACCTTTTTTTCTGACATGAACAAAATACCTTAACTCTGACTAGGATGCTAGCCAGATGAATACAGATGGATGCTGGTAGGCAGAGGCAGATTTTTTTTTTCCTTGTTTTCCTCCCCAAAAACTAATGTGCATCTTATACTCCGAAAAATACGGTACGTATGTAAGAAGAAGCCTATAAAATTAGCAGTTCACTGGAGATATTAAATGGTTTGTATAAAATAAGATTCTAGATAAAAATTTTGCTACTGCCTTCAAAACCCCTGGGTAAATGGTCGTTTAGTAAGAATATCTCAATCTTCTCTTCAGGAGTGAAATCTGTCAGTCTCAAAGGGGGTGTATTAGCTCTGGTTGCCGGTGAGAGTACAGCGGGCACTTGATAAGGTTGTGTAAAAAAGACTCAACCTATGTACTTGAGCAAATACATACTCAAGAATTTGGCGTATGGAGCAGCTGTCACCCTAATAAGGAGAGCATCTCTATGGGCAGGGAGAAGACCCTTCTGTGTAAGGCACACAGAATCTTATAGAAATAATTGGGGAGGTCCAGGAGGGGAGAGCAATTCATCTAAAAGGAGATGGGAAAGTTTGGCTCTGTCTACCTGAATGTCTAAATCCATACCCTTTGTTTAAGTTCTACCAAGGTTTTTTCTAGACTCAAAGCAAGTAGGGCTGGTATTGACAGTTCATACTGTCTCAAATCTTGGTCTATTTGTTTTTTCAGAGTAGATTGAACTAGGAAAGAGAGGTATCAATGAGGTTTCCCTGAATGATTAGTTTTGCCCAGAATCTTAGCTATAATCTTGTCCAGGCTTCAAGTGAGATGCAGCCTAGCTCTAATCTGGTGATGACATTAGAAGTTGAGTAAAGCATATCTGCTATTGATTTTAAGAATTTTGTTTTGATTATTTAAGGATCGATATGTTTTTGTATATCTGAGATCAATACAGCATCATGCCAAGAACTGAACAATTTGAAAAATTTTCCCTTGCCAACTAGCAAATTTGTTGATTTGCTAGAGGTAATTTTTGAGTTTTCATAGTTAACTCAATAGCATTGTTTGATGTTTTCTAGGATATTCTTAGAATGACATATACTGGAATAAATCCTTTCATGATAGACAGATCATATTTTCCTCAGAACTTGTCCCCAGTTGTCTCAATTGGGAGGAGAGGTTAAAGAAGTTAGTGCAACTCATCATTGTTTTAAATAAGCACCTCCACTATCCCAATGCTAATGCTTTCCAGTTTGATGCAGAGATTGGCTCAGGTTCAAATGTGATTTAATCTTTTGGCTGGATTGCTTCTGTGGAAAGGGCAGGACTTTCAGATGGTCTGCACAGGAATTCAACTTATTCATTAATTAGTATTTTAAAACTATGGGATAAATACAGAAAAAGAATTAGACTACATTTACCACCTCTTGTTCTGATCTTTATTCATGAAGGAGAGTGTACAGAAAAAAAAATTATTAGTAATCACTCATCAAATAAAAGAATTATTAATAAAATAATGATGAAGTCCTTTGAGATTCTTTAAAATGCAGCAGTTATTGAATCACACTGGTTTCCAAATCTACAAATAAGCAATATAGTCCTAAAGGAATAACAAAAAGCAAGGAGAAACAAGAGATTTGACTGAATTTGGAAAATTTTGTCACACAGGATTTAGAACATTTAAAAGAATTTATTGCAGTACAGTTCAGAAAATGAACAAATTAAGGATTTTAAGATCAAATGGATACAGAATTTAAACAAAATAATTGGTATGCAACGATGGAACATTAATGGAATCCTACAAAGGTGTTCATACCATATCCAAAGTTTGACTTTCTCTTAATATAAGACTATAACATTTATGTTTTTCTTTTCCTTTCTTTTGATCTGCTAAATTCATATTTTTTTCAGATTAGATAAAACTTAATGTTTTTTCCTTTTCTCATTTTATAATTTATAAACTGAACCTTGTTGGTTACAGCTGCAAGTTAATTATACAATAGTCTGATTTTAATAGTAATTTATGTTAATACTTATTTCAATGTTCAAATTGATGTAAAATATTATAATATCTTTATTTATATCCGTATCAGTTGGAAAACTTTTCTTTTAAATTTTAGAATGGTTGTAAACCTCTATTTACAACTTGTTTTCCTATTTTTTCTTACTTTTTCCTATTATATTCGTACATTTAATAAATAATAATTGAAAAAGGAAAACAATAAATCAGTACCAGAAAAAAAGATACATCTGGAGAATATATAATGTCTTATAAGATGAAAAGGATGACAAAATAACTTTATACTAATATTTAGCTGATGTGTAAAAATCGTGGATGTTTTAATGAAGTTATCAGAGATCTTTGAATGTCTGTAGCATGCCGCTTTGTATAAATGAGAAACAAAATATATTTTGCTAGCTTGAAGCCTCCCATTTATCAGTGACAATTAACTGATCTATTTGAAAAATGATAATTTTAGGAACCCGTAACATTAATCAATGTTGGTTAAAAAAATTATTTTGTCCACTTATTAAGTACAGATATGGCAAAGTGGAAAAGAAATATTACAATAGAAAAGTGGATTGCATATGAACGTCTTATACAATTGCTATAGAACTGGGTTTTGCTGAAATCTTATTGCCTATTCAGCCTACTCCTAATGAGAGTTATGGAGGAACAGCATTGATAGCTGTAGTATTTCCCTGTTTAAGCTTCTCCCATAGGCTTCCAAGGGGATTTACTCTTCAGGTTTTCATTTATTATTTATTATTTGGATTTCTATTCAGCCTTTTATTCAGAAACTCCAGGTAGAATACATAATGTTCCATCCTCTCACTTTTCCCTAGAACAGTGGTTCTCAACCTGTGGTCGGGACCCCCTTGGGGGTCGAACAACCCTTTCACAGGGGTTGCCTAAGACCATCAGAAAACACATATTTTCAATGGTTTTAGGAATAATTGTATGGTTGGGGGTCACCACAACATGAGGAACTGTATTAAAGGGTCGCGGCATTAGGAAGGTTGAGACCCACTGCCCTAGAACCACCCTGTCAAGTAGGCCAGACTGAGAATGACTGCCCCAAATAAACCTGGTGAGATATGGTCAACTAGATCTGGGCCAAGAGCAAATAGTCCATGACTTAAGTGTAGTAGCATGTTTTGAAGAACGTTGGTGACAAGTATATATTTAGACAAGTATCAGTGGTATGTCAATAGGTTATGAGTGTATTACTAATTTCTTCTGGTTACAATTTTCATTTGCTTCTCTGGAAGGAAGCTTTGTCCAGTTCCGTGGGGCCTGTTTGTGCCCAAGTATGCATTGTTGATGTGTTAATGAATGGTCTGCATTAGTTTCTAAATCAGAAAAGCCTTCCAGAATGTCTTAAAATGTAAAACGGGGCATTCCTAAATGTTTCAGTTCAAAAGTAAGTACCAGGCCTTTCAGGGAGTCTTATTTTCGGAGAAGTGCATGTGGCATTTAACCTTAAAAACCTAAATCATCCCAGTAGAACAGAAAAGGATAAAAAAAACCCCAGAGGTTATGGAAATCACCTTAGAGAAACCCATGTCCCCTTCTTTGCGTATTGAAAATGTTTTCAAAGATGAACTTTAATTATGGGAATTGGGATTCTGTAGGGAGAGACAGCCACTCCAGTAGCCTGCCCCATTGTGCCCAGAAGCAGACTGGCAGCCAGAGCCATTCAACCAGGCAGGTGAACCATAAAGCCAAGGAGAGAAAGCAAACACTGCCTCTCACACTGGTGGCAGTTTCTGCTTCAATCCCTTTTTGCTGAGGCCCTCATGCAGAGTGTGCTATAGTGGTCCCTGTGGAAGGGGATTGAGCCATCGGTCATTCCAACCAGTTTATTCTCCTTGTGGCTTTCAAGAGCTCCTGATGGGGCACTCAGTGGCAGGTGGTGGCCAAAGGTGGCTTCTCTTGGAAAAGTGCCACTAAGGAAAAAAAAATGGAAAGGAAAATGTGGTTCCAAACCGTATTTGTTCACCTAGCAGGAATGATGTGGTTCATTTTTATTTTTGTTTATTAAATGTTCAGGGGTGCACAAGGATTTATTCTTGGGGCCATGAGCTCCTTGCCTTAATTTTAAATAAGAAAGTTTAGCATCATCACAATGTAAAAAAACATTACTCCTCTTTCTTAAGCATAATATGAGCAAGAAGGACCTAGTAATGAGTGACTGAACCCTTAAATTCAGATAAGATCGGAAAATGTACAAGCATTGGACTCTTAGGTTTATGCACTCTTTTCAGTAAAAAAATATCTTACTGTGTTGATGGTTTATATTTATTATTAGATTTATATCTCATCTTTCCACCAGGAGCTCATAGGAACACACCTAGCAATCCAGTTTTTCCTCCTTTGAGGCCGGTTAGTCCCCTTGCATTGGAAAATATGAAAGGGACAAATGAATGGAAGTTTCTACTGACAAAGAAACACAATGTCATCTTAAAGCAACATCCAGGGCTGCCTAAGTTGTGGGTTCAATCACATTCTCCTTATTGATTTACTGACACCTGTTTGGTGCCAGCTTACTCTTTCCACCTAAAAAGGATTTAAGTATAAAAATTAAATAAGAGGAATCCGTGTTTTAAGGGCCTTTTTTCTCAGTAGCACTGAAATTTTAATTAAAGAGTCTCCCACGAACTCCTCCTTTCCCAGCTACAGGGGAGACAGTGGAGTAGCTTAGCTAGCAATTCAGAAAAATCACACTGAAATGGATACAAACTAGTGAGTTGGCCAGTAGACCCACACTGAATAATAGAGATATAATGTCTTTTTAAAAAGATGCGTTGTGTGTTTTCTATGCCCATATGCGCATAGAATTCTATGCGGTCCCTTTTTTAGGGTTAGCCAGCCTGTTGGCCTTTTCCGTGGGGAAAGGAAGAAAACTTATAAAAATTGTGATCCTCCTTCATTCGTGTCTGGGAAAACGGAGCATATATCGCGACGAACTCCGAGCGATAGTAGCCAAAGGCCGCTTTTCCCCCATTCTCCTTCCCTCGGTTTAGAGGGATCCGTTTCAGCGCGGGGATGCCCAAGACGGCTCAGCCGCCCCCCTTCCCTTCCCTGCCCTCCGATCTCCGCGCGTGAAGGGCGATCGCGTGGGAGGCCGTGGGAAATCCGATCTCGCCGTGCAAGCCGGAGCTCCGCAAAGCCAGCGGGGAGGGGGGGGGAAGCGTCAGCTGCCCCCCGAGGCGGCGGGATCGCGCTGCTTACTGCCGCTTCAGGCTGCCGTTCCCAACTCCTTCCCCCTTTCAGGCAGCGTCGGATTAAGGCGGAGAGGAAATCGCGCGTCGAGCCCCATAATTACGAGATAAAGGCCCCGGCGAGAGCGTCCCGGCCGCCTCCAGCGGGCTCGGCTCGGGGCGAAATCAAAACAAACCACCTCGCAGGAACCGCCGGGATGGGGGGTTTGCGGGGCGGGGGTGGGTGGGTGGGTGGGTGAGAGAAGCCGGTGGAGGCTCTGATCCGCGCCCAAGTCTCAGGCCAGGGGGGTCGAGAGCCTGAAACAATGCAGAGCCGCGGCTCGGAAGTCGGGGTTTAAGTGGTTTAGCGGGGATTAGGACTTCAAATTGAAGACGGGGCTGCCGCTTTCCTGCCAGAGTCACCCCGGCTTTTAAGAGATTACGTCGGGATTGGAAGGCAGCTCCAGTGGCAGATTCTGAACCCGGGAAAGAACTGCGGGCGGGTGTGTGTGGGGGGGGGAACGGGAAGGGGGAGAAGAGGGGCCGGAGGCAAATCTCGCCCGGCTGTTCATCCTCAGCATCGGGTTCTTGGTCCCTCGCGAAGTTTTAATGCACCCTTAAGCATGTTTGCAGCAGCGAAAGAGGCATCCAGAAAGAGGGATTTGGAATGAATGGATTCCTAGGGAATTCTCTTCCCTTCGCTTTCCCGACTGCCTCGGACTCAGGGTCGTGCAATTTGCAGGAAGGGACGGAAAAGCTGGTTGGGGGCGGTGTGTGTGTTTGTGTGTGTGTGTGTGTGTGTGATAGGTTCGTCCCGATGAAGCCGCCGAGGGTGGCCTTGACCTGATCTTTCTCTGTCGCTTTGTCCCCCGCAGCTCCTGGATCTCTTCATGGTGTGGGACTGGTCGACTTACCTGGCCGATTACGGGCAGCCCGGCTCCAAGTACCTGCGCGTTAACCCCAGCACAGCTTTGGCCCTCTTGGAGAAGTAAGTGGTCGCGGAGAGCTGCGGCTTTGCGCGGGCTGCGCTGGAGGTGACCCCCATCCTCCGGTTCCGTTTAGCCTTTCTGCTTTCCCAGACGTCAGACGTTCCCCTTTTTTAAAAAAAACACGATTAAGATAAGCACCCACCCACCCCGAGAAGAGCCAGCCGTTCCCTCCAGGAGCCTAGAACTGCGGGGTCTGCACCGAGCGGTTGGCCGAGCAGCCGGTTAGGAAGGTTTGCGGGAGGAGCGCCTCTTGTCCTGTGTCTGCCGGAATAGCAAACAAGAAAACACCCTTCTTCCCACCTACCCCAACCCCAGTCTTTGAAATAGACTGTGGGGGGTCCGCTGGGGTCTCCACAGCTCACGAAGGACGCGCTTTCTTTGCCTTCGCATTGGGGCTTTCTGAGACGCTTTTGCTCTTCAGCTGACCTTCTCCCTATTTCTGATCTCCAGTATCCCTTTCGGTTTGCCTCCCCCCCCCGCCCCTTTCTTTGGCTCAATTAGCAAATAAATGGGTAGCTGCCTTTCGAAGTCCTTTGGATCCGGACTCGGCAAATTATTGATCATCTGGTTAAAAACAAGACGAGCTACCAGACCCGGCTAAGGTGGTCGGTAGCTCGGCTGTTCCTCAAATTGTCGTTTTTTTAAAAAAAAAACCCTTTAAAAATTAAAAAGAGCGCGAGAGAATAAAGATTTAGCTATGCTGTCTAAAACGGAAAGATAAACGCAAGTTTATCGAACCAATAAATAAATAAGTGTGTGTGTGTGTGTGTCTGATTTGTGGCTGCGATGTTCTCTCCAGACGTTCCCGGGTATTTTCTACAGGTAGGTGGGATTTTGCCGTTTGCTAACTGGTTTGCGCTCTCTCTCTTTCTCTCTCTCTCTCCCTCCCTCCCCCCAACTTTCTCTCCTGCTTGCAACGCCGGGACGTTTGGCAGAGTCCACCGAGGGTAAGCATTGTTTCGATTCGTTTTGATCCGGAATCAATTCCCCAGGATTCAGTTTAGAAGAACTCTTGGGAAGTTTCGTGGAAAGAGCCAAACTTTGGATGGTTCTTTGTATAATGGAGCGGGGAGGGGGGTTTTCCTGCTCTTTAGAAGAGATCTTGCCCTGCGCTTCGGTGTTTTTTTTTTTTTTTTTTGGTTTTTTTTCTTTGCTGGGGGCTGCATGCAGACCTCTTGCAACTACAGCTGCTCCCTCCTCAGCACTGGAAACTTGTGAGTTTCGGATAGAAATAGTCGCCTTATTGAACTGGCCTCTTTCAAGGCATTTCCGAGGCTGATAGGCCGAATTGGGGCGATCTCCAAGTCATCCTAATTATTTCCCCCAAGAAGCAGAGGGGCTCAAGCCTTCCGAGGTAGTGAACCCCCCCCAAAAAGCCTAGCTCTCGTCGGTCTTAGAACGAACTAAGGAGAGATCTGGCTTACCTTGAAAGGCACGTCCTTCTCCAACCCTCCAACCTTCCCTTCCTGGAAGCCGCTTCTTGGGCTTCCACGTTTTCTGGTGGAGGCTGGAAGAACCCCCAGCGTGGGTTCGTGAAGTGGGCCTCGTGCGGGGTTCTCCCAAGAGCTCCCTTGACCTTCTCTTTTTCTCGGCTTCCCTTTTCAGGATGAAAGACGTCAACAAAAAGAACCACCTTTTTGCTCAGTTCCGCAAGAACGACCGCGACAAACAGAAGCTGATCGAGACGGTGGTGCGGCAGCTCCGGGGCTTGGCCAACTGCATCGCCCAGCACCCGTGAAAGCGGCCCCGCCCCACCTCACCCCACCCCGCCGGCGAGCCGGGCTCCCGCGAAGCTGGTTCCGGTGAAAGGGCCGCTGATTTGACGGAGAACGAGAAGGAGGCCCTGGAAGGGACCGGCCGAAGGAAAGGACCCCTTGCCCTGCATTGCAACCCTTGAAAAGGAGGCCAGGCCTTGCCAAGGGGGAAGCGGGCCTTTGTTGGCCAAGGCCAAACACCGGGCTGCCTCTGCCGTACTTAATTGTGTAAATACGATCTTCGGAGAAGACCTCAAGATCCTCCCTCTTCCCCCAAGTCCCCCAAAGGCCATTTAGTGTTTTCTGCTCCAAGGTCCCATTTTCCGACCAGCGATTTTTCTCGACTCGGACATTTCCTACTTGCCCCTCTGCTTCCCTATTTCCGCATTATATTTGTATGTTGTAAGCCTTAAGTAATCCTGACATCAGAATTTCTCCCCACTTTTTTTTCCAGGTGTGTGTGTGTGGGGGGGGGGGGAAGCCAAAGTGCGGGGAGCTATTTTGTAGTACCCTTTAAACTACCTAACTCGAACTCCGTCCCGATGGTGTCCCGAACCGACTTTGACTTTGGAAAGCAGCCTCCGGCGCCCTTCGATTTTATCTCCGGGAGATCGGCCCGTGTTGGATGTGGGGGCACGGGGAGGGGGTGTTTCCTGAGTCCAGGGTGCCCAGCTTCTGCCAGGGAGCGTCCTTGCTGGAAAGACAAGCGAATGTATCATAAAGGGAACGCCCCATAACTATGGGACTTATAAAGAATGTCCACTTTCTTCCCATACCTGGCCGCTGATTAAATTATTTGATGGTCCTGCTGAATTTCGTGTAAACCCAGAACTTCCTTTAGCTGTGCCGCTGGATGCGCCGGCCACACGCTATGGGCAAAAGTCGCCGGGCAGGTTTTCAGCGGATTATACGTTTCCTTCGGTGCTGAACGGCTGGCGGCTCTTTCCAGACCCGCCAAGATGCGACTTTCAGAGGCAGAGGAGCATCTTTCCCCTGCGGCAAAGATGAAAGCCTTTGGATTTCCTCCGCGGGATTTAGGGACGGGATGGAGTAGCTGTCCGGAGGGTCAGTATGCTCAGGTGGAAGCCGATGGCGGAGAGATCCAGCCGCGCCTCGGGCATCCTTTTGGAGGAGAGGGAATCTGAGGTCTTTTGCGAGGGAGTGAAGGGGTCCTCTTCCCTCTTTCGGGAAACGGCAACGCTCTTTAGGGTGTAACAATGAGAGGTTTAGGAGTCTGGTGCGAATTGTGATTTGCTAGGGGAGAGGAGGGGGGTCAGGTCGGGTCAACAACGTCCCCATCTTTGACTATATACTTGGCTCAAGTCGATGGGTGTTTTCTGCTGGTCCTCTCCGGCTGACGTGGGACCGGGCACCAGTTGCGAACTTGGCTTCCCGTGACGCCTTTGCGCTTCGGAGTGGCGCATATTCTTGGCCCAAATCCGCTCCGAACCGACTTGCTGGTAGGCGGACTGAGGACTTGACGCCTCGGAGGTACGCCAAGCCAAGGCTGTGGCATCCAGGGTGAAGAGCGTCCTGTGGAGATTCTCAATCATCCGGGTCATGCTTGCCCCAAAGAATGCCTTTTTTTTCCCAAGAGGCAGCTGGACTTCCTTTGTTTTTCCTTGAAGACGTTTCGCTTCTCATCCAAGAAGCTTCTTCAGTTCTGAGCCAAACGTCTTCAAAGAGAAACCAGACGCGTCCAGTTGCCTCTTGAAAAAGCAGCTTTGAGAGAAGCGGGGTTTTGCGATTAAGACCCCCTGCGCTAGAGCTCCCAAGGTCTGGATCCCAGCTCGAAAGTGGAAGCTCTGAGGGGCAGAGACCTTCCCGCGGAGGCCATGTGCGGTTTGCAGCCGACCCCCACTAGAAGGTCCCCGGTTGGCCGGTACGAAGCGAATTCCAGCTGACCAAGACTTCAGATCCCCTCCGCCTTTCTTGCGGGTAACCGGGAGGAGCGCGCCGGTTATCGTCGGATTCCTGAAGGGAATCTTTATCTCCGAAAATAAACCTTTAGGCTGTGACCGGGCATCCTTGAGACCTATAGCCTAGTCGGATGATACTCAGCTGCGTGAGAAGTCAATAGCTATCAAGTGGTCCCCAATTCTTCATCTCGACCAGAGCAACCTGGTTCGCGTGGCTCAGGCAACTGCTCGCCTAGGAGGGATCGAGGGAAGAAGCCCCCTTTGTCGTTTCAATCTGCATCATCAAAATAGTTGGGTTCACACGACCCGCCGAATCAAAGTTAAACCAATCGTGTGGCTCAAGGAAAAGAGATGATGCTCAAGTTTAGCGGGATGCGAGAATCCAGTCAGTTTCTGCAAACGAAACCTCCATTCGCCAAACGTCCTAGTTTGTTTCGAGTTTTTTTGCTTGTTTGACCGGCTTAAAATCTTGAGGCATTTCGTAACTAGTGGTTTACAACCTCTTCTACTCTGCCTGCACCGTGGAATCGTAAAGCTAACCTCGAGATCGTTATTTCGATGGGAGGGCGACACCCTAAATGGCTGTAAATCACTGGCTGTGAGGAATCCGCCTTGGTCTTTATTAATTCTGAGAAAGTACCTTCCCTTTGTAACCTTCGTGGCTACAAAGCATAGCCAGGGTACAAGACTGGAAATGGAGTATCCTGAAAGCGGACATGACCGACACGAATCCTACATTCTATCTTGCAACGCTGCCTTCAACTGGAAATCGGCTCCTTTTCCCAATCTCCTTTTCTGAGCCGACTGGTGGGAATTGCACTCCCAACATCTCTGGCTTAGGCGGGGCGGCTCCCTTAACGCTTTCCTCTAAATTTAGTCAGGCCTCCTAAAGAAATCGGTGGAGCTCAGCTCCCAATAAGAGATGCGGGGCTTCTTTTTTTAGTCTTGCCCCCTTGCAGCTGGGGTGGACAGCCTCAAATTAAAACAATTCATTTTTAATGTATGCCAATTAGTGCACATTCAAAGGTGACAATAAAGTTATTCCATTCTATTCTATGCTATGCTATGCCATTCTCTTGAATGGGTTGCAAATTTAACCTGGTTCCACCTTGCATTTTCTTCCTCTGGGGATTTTAACCTCAGCTAATGGATGTTGGGCTTTGTTCCCCGTAATTGTGGCTAGCAGTGACGGGAGAACTTTGGGAGATCCCCCCTTCCCTCCCCCAGACACGACCACAGTTTGAGGAATCGGAGCAGCCTAGCTAGCTCTCGGACAAGAGGCAAGCGGAGTGTTTGAGCCCCCAGCGGGCCACCTGTGTGTGTGGGGGTGGGTGGGCAGGAGAGGTCCTTCGCCTCCGTGGCTAGAGGTTGCCCTTGACGTGGAACCGCAGGAGGGAGACTCCGCTGTGGCTTATACCTGGGTGATGCTCCCACGCTCGCCCAGAAGACGAAACCCGCCCCCCCACCCGCTCCCCTCCATTCCCCACTCCGTTCCTGGCGGACCCTCCCGGGCGCCAATCGCAGCCGTTTCGGGCCCCGCTTTGAATATTAAGCGGCGACGTCATCCGCGAAGGTGGGTCGGCGGAGCTCTATAAAGGCCCAAGCAAAGCACAATTAAAAACACCGAGGGGAGGAAAGGGAGGCCGCGCGGGACTCCGCGAAGCCTCGCTCGGTCATGGGTAGGGCATGCGGGGCGGTTCATGGACAGCTGGCTCGGGAAAGGGAGGGAGGAAGGAAGGAAGGAAGGAAAGAGGAAGGAAGGAAGGAGGAAGGAAGGAAGGAAAGAGGGAGGAAGGAAGGAGGGAGGGAGGAAGGAAGGAAAGAGGGAGGAAGGAAGGAAGGAGGGAGGGAGGGAGGAAGGAAGGAAAGAGGGAGGAAGGAAGGAATGAATGAGGGAGGGAGGGAGGAAGGAAGGAAAGAGGGAGGGAGGAAGGAAGAAAAGAGGGAGGGAGGAAGGGAGGAAGGAAAGAGGGAGGGAGGAAGGAAGGAAAGAGGGAGGGAGGGAGGAAGAAAAGAGGGAGGGAGGGAGGAAGAAAAGAGGGAGGGAGGGAGGAAGGAAGGAAAGAGGGAGGGAGGGAGGAAGAGGAGAGGAGGTCGAGAAGGGGGGCAAGAGCTCTGGAGACCCCAGGCCAGCTCCACGCTGCCTCTTCTGCAGGGCCGGACCAGCTTCCGACGACGGGTCCCGGGAGAAGAGGCGCTGGAAGCTCGTTAATGGGGAGCCCGGCGTGGGGTGGGGGGCGGCGTGGGGGAGGGGAGCAAGGGGAACCGAGGGCTGCCCGGCTGCCCCCTCCGAACCAAGCCCAAACATGCCGGGAGAGCCAGGAGCCGGGACAGGCAACCTCCCCTTCCAAGCGATGGAAAGGACGGGGAGAAGGCTGCCCCCCCCACCTCCAGCTGATTCCTTCCCTCTTCTCCCGGCAGCCCAAGCCGGCCAGGAGGCGCAGCCGTCGGGGGGCTCCGGGGACCCGCTGGCTTGGCTAGAAGTCGCGCTGATTGCCGCCGCCACCGCGGGGCTCCTGCTGGTCGCGGCCCGCCACCTCTGGGCCCTGCGCTGGAGCCTGAGCCGGGACCGGGCCAGCGCCCTTCCGTTGCCCAGGGGCTCCATGGGCTGGCCCTTCTTTGGAGAGACGCTGCACTGGCTGATCCAGGTGAGCAGCCGCGACGGGGCGGCCGATCCCCATCACCGCCTTTGGGGCTCAAGGCGGGGGTGCCCACCCCGGGGTTACCTTCTCCCGTCGGTCCCTTGGGGGAGGGTTGCTTTAAAGCCTTTCCTGGGTTTGAACCCGAGTTTTCCTAGCCCTTAAAGCCCGGAAACGCTGCCTTCCCTTTGCTGCGGGTCGAAGGCCAGGCACTCTGCACATGCTTAAGAGCCCCCTCCATTTTAGAGTCTCCACAAGGCGCTCTCTATTTCCGCCTATTGGGAAGAGAGACGCCCACTTGGAAAGGAGTTGTTCTTCCCCAAATTGGGGCGAGGAGGAGAAGGGAGCTCTCGCCCGGCCCCTCCCCCCTCCCTCCTTTGGCTTTGATCCCCGGCATCGGAGAGCCCATCGGCTGGAGGGGAGGCTCGGCTCGGCTCGTCGCCACTTCAGGCTCCCCGTAAGCTGGGCGGACAAAGAGGGTTTAAAGCCCCCCCCAAAGAAACTGGCCCTCCGGTCGGGAGCGATCTCGTGCGCTCTGGGATCAAAGCTGCCCGCCGCAGGTGCCCGCTGAGCCCCGCAGGAGCTGAGCAGCGGAGCGATTTGGGCGCCAAGAGAAAGGTGCTCTGCGCAAGCGCAGAGATACCCTGGGCTTGTCGACCTTTAGCGGTGCAAAAAGGCAGCGGTAATTTGCCAATTCCGCCCGACACCCGACTCACTCTCCCTCTCCCTCTCTTTCTCCTTCCCTCTATCTCTCTATCTCCCTCCCTCTCTCCCTCTCCCTTTCTCCCTCCCCGTCTCCCCCTTTCTCTTTCTCCGTCCCTCTCTCCCTCTCCCTCTCTTCCTCCCTGCCTCCCTCCCTCCCTCTCGCTCTTTCTCACCGTCCCTCTCTCCCTCCGTCTCTTTCTTTCTCTCTCTCTTCTTCTCGTTCTCTGTCTCTCTCTTTCCTTGCCTCCCTCCCCCTCCCTCCGTCTCTCTTTCTCACCGTCCCTTTCTCCCTCGGTCTCTTTCTTTCTCTTTCCCTCCATTTCTCTCTCTCTTTCTCTCTCCCTCTCTGCCTTTCTTTTTCTTTCCCTCTCTCTCTCTCTGTGCCTGCCTGCCTCTCTCCGTCTCTCTTTCTCACCGTCCCTCTCTCCCTCTGTCTCTTTCTTTCTCTTTCCCTCTTTCTCTCTCCCTTCTTCTCGTTCTGTCTCTCTTTCCCTGCCTTCCTCCTCCTCCCTCCGTCTCTCTTTCTCACCGTTCCTTTCTCCCTCTTTCTCTTTCCTCTCTTTCCCTTTCCCTCCTTTTCTGTCTCTTTCTCTCTCCCTCCCTCTCCCTCCCTGCCTTTCTTTTTCTTTCCCTCTCTCTCTCTCTGTGCCTGCCTGTCTCTCTCCCTGTCTCTCTTTCTCACGGTCCCTCTCTCCCTCCGACTCTTTCTTTCTCTTTCCCTCCTCTGTCTCTCTTTCTCTCTCCCTTCTTCTCCCTCTCTCTTTCCCTCCCTCCCTCCCCCTCTCCATCTCTCTCCCCCCCCCCGACCGAGCAGGGTTCCCACTTTCACAGCTCCCGGCGGCAGCGCTACGGCGCCGTGTTCAAGACGCACCTGCTGGGCAGGCCGGTGGTGCGGGTGAGCGGCGCCGAGAACGTGCGCAAGATCCTGCTGGGCGAGCACAGCCTGGTCAGCGCCCAGTGGCCGCTCAGCACCCAGATCCTGCTGGGCTCCCACACGCTGCTCAACGCCCACGCCGAGGCGCACCGGCACCGGAGGAAGGTGAGCGGGGCGGAGGTGGAGCGGCGGGGGGACGGGGCGGTCCTCACGCAAACGGCTGCTCTGGCCGGGTTGGGGGGCTGGACCGCAGGGCCTCGGTGAGGCTGGGCATGATGGGCTATGCTCAACTGGGCGCGAGGCTGGGCATGATGGGCTATGTTCACCTGGGCGTGAGGATGGGCATGATGGGCTATGCTCACCTGGGCGTGAGGCTGGGCATGATGGGCTCTGCTCACTTGGGCGTGAGGCTGGGCATGATGGGCTATGTTCACCTGGGCGTGAGGATGGGCATGATGGGCTATGCTCACCTGGGCGTGAGGATGGGCATGATGGGCTATGCTCACTTGGGCGTGAGGATGGGCATGATGGGCTCTGCTCACTTGGGCGTGAGGATGGGCATGATGGGCTCTGCTCACCTGGGCGTGAGGCTGGGCATGATGGGCTCTGCTCACTTGGGCGTGAGGCTGGGCATGATGGGCTATGCTCACCTGGGCGTGAGGCTGGACATGATGGGCTATGCTCACTTGGGCGTGAGGCTGGGCATGATGGGCTATGCTCACCTGGGCGTGAGGCTGGGCATGATGGGCTCTGCTCACCTGGGCGTGAGGCTGGGCATGATGGGCTATGCTCACCTGGGCGTGAGGCTGGGCATGATGGGTTCTGCTCACCTGGGCGTGAGGCTGGACATGATGGGCTATGCTTACTTGGGCCTGAAGATGGGCATGATGGGCTATGCTCACCTATGCCTATCTGCAGAGTGGCACATGGGCAGTTTCTCCGGCGCTTCCCAGGGCTCTCCAACCTTGGCAACTTGAAGCCTGGCGGACTTCAACTTCCAGAATTCCCAAAGCTGGCTGGGGAATTCTGGGAGTTGAAGTCCGCCAGGCTTCAAGTTGCCAAGGTTGGAGAGCCCTGGGCTAAGCTGACAGACTCTTAAACTGCTCCACGTTGAATCGAAGCGCGGGGAGTCTCCCAGCCCCGCTACCCCTCGGAAGCCCAGCCTTTCCCCAGGGCACCTCCAGTCGGGGAGAAGCTTCAGACACCTCTCCCTGTGGCTTCCCCACCGGGGACTCCCCAAGGCCAGCCGAGGAGTCCCCCCCCACTCCCCTCTCTCCCCCGTTGGGCTGCCTCACCTCCCGCGCTCTGCCTCTCCTTCCATTGCGCAGATCCTGGCCCACGTCTTCAGCCGCGCTGCCCTGGAGGTCTACCTGCCCCGAATCCAACGCCTGGTGATCTGGGAGCTGCGCAGTTGGTGCTGCCACCCAGGACCCATCGCCGTCTACGCCTCGGCCAAGGCCTTGACTTTCCGCATCGCTGCACGGATCCTGCTGGGTCTCCGGCTGGAAGAGGAGCACTTCGAGGAGCTTTCCGGGGCCTTCGAGCAATTGGTGGAGAACCTCTTTAGCCTGCCGCTCAACGTCCCCTTCAGTGGATTGAGGAAGGTACCTGATGGCGGAGGTGGCACACACAGACAGACACACACACACACACACACACACACACACACAGGTGTCATCCTTTTCCTCAATGGCTCTGGAGTTCTGCTTGCACGGGAGTCGGTGGGGGGGAGGCAGTGGAGGATTAAGGCTCACTGGTGCCCTAAACACTGACAAATCCCCTCCTTTGTACATACTGTACAAATCTTCCTTGGTCTTTTTTTTTCTTTCTCAACTTTGTGGTGCCCCCTTTGGGCCTGATGCCCTAAGCCACGTGCTTTGTCTGCTTAATGGTTAATACACCACTGGGGGGAGGGGGGCTTAGTGAAGGTGGAAAAAAGCCCCTTGCTCCTTTAAATTTGCTTAATAGGGATTGATTTGTGGCACAGGTGAGATGCCAGCATGCAAACTTGCAAAAGGACCCAAAGTCTTCCAAATAGAAAATAGCATTAACTCTGGTTATCGCCCTCTTGCCTTTCCCTGTGAAAGGGAAAATTGAGGTGCACCTGACAACAGCATTCTCCAAACCCACAAAGCCTCCTCTTCAACCCAGCCCTTCCAAATCTCCAGTTGTAGTTGGACTAATCGATCTCGAGAACTGGGGTCAAGCTGCAACCTGGGAGTTGCTCGATTGGTGGAAGGCTAGAATAGTGCCTTAAATTTATTCTGAGCAACAGTGGAGTGTCCAAACTAATAATGGACTAGAGTCAAAGACATCATTCCTCTATGACCCTCCCTGCACTGGGGTCACAGGTTTCAGGAGAAACCTTTCTACCCACACATTTCTCTACTTTTACCCTTTGTATCCTGAGCTCCTTCCATTCCCACTGCTTCCCAACCTTCAGGTTTCTGAAACCAACTTCTGCCAGCTGCCAGCAAGTTAAGAGAAGAAAACAGACCTCCATTATTATGGTGGTTGCACAGTCAGCCAGATGTTTAGATTGGATTTGACAGTTTTATCCACTTATTTTGTCCTTCCCAAAGAACCTGGGGAAGGCAGATGTAGTTTGCTAAGCTGTTTTAGGTAATACTGCCTTTTGCAAGTGACTGATGGGTGATTTTGTCAATGCTGATGTTTGTTCAAGTAGTGAGCGGGTAATTGGTTTGTATTTTTCTGGTGCTGCCCCTTTTGTTGGATCTTTCATTGTTAGGATGATTTGCTGACCAATTGTTGATCTTCCTTGCTCTTTTCGCCACCATTTCTGCTGTTTTTACAAGTTCTTTCATTTCAGCTTTGTTTTTATTCTTAGCCACACCCTTTATCCAAGCTGCATTCTTGATGTCTATGGAGATTCTTGGTCATCCAGTTCATGGTCATACCAAAGGTGCTTTTTCTCATCCAAGAAGCTTCTTGGATGAGAAGCAAAATGTCTTCAAAGAAAAACCAGAAAGTCCAGTTGCCTCTTGAAAAAAGCACCTTTGGGATTGCATTCTTGTATTTCTTTGGGTTGTTCCATAGCTGTTCCCAGAATCTTCTCTTTGTTGGGTGTGGATTAGTTCATTGCAGTCTGTCCATTGATGGATTGGTAGAACCATTTCTAATTCCACTGAATGGAGATTCTGCCTATAATGTACAAGTCAAGCTTCATATCTGCTTATCCTCTTGGATATACTGCAGCTGTTGTTTGCTGCTTTATTCTTTCCAGTGCTTCTTGAACTTCCTTGCTTCTAGGTGATATTTCTTGATCAGTTTTGTTTTGTTTTGTTTTCTTGTTCCTCTTCTTCCCCCCCCCCCATCTATTATAGTTTGCTTGCATCGGATCTTAGCATGCTGATGCTATTTGATCTTTTATTTTGATATTGCACTGCTTGGCTTTTTTTCTTGTTTGTTTGTTGCGTGCCAGGTATTCATTCATAACTGCAGCTGTGCTGTGCATTTGTTCCTTGCAGTGAGCTGGTTCTTATGTTTGATGTTACAGTATTGGCACTTTTTAATACTTACGCTACTAGCTGATTCCGTAGAGCAAACTTCAATGCAGGCAACCTTTTTCTGCTGTTTTTGTACCATTCTAGATGCTCAGTTATTCGTTGCTTTGATTCTTCTTTTGTTAGAGGACTTTGCTCTTTCTGAGGAGAGGTCAGAGTGATGGGTGCCTGGTTTGGGAATGAAAACAATTCAATAGCTGATCAGGCTTCCATTATGGTTGACTCCCCTTGGTTTTCCTCCACAATCTGAGCTACTTCTGAGAAGGCTTTGATTTCTTTGCCCTTGGAAAACCTTTGCAGTTCTTCCAATTCTACTTCTGTGAATAATCTTTCACATTATTTTCCCTGTTATGGTTGGTCACACTGTCAGCCAGATGTTTAGACTGGATTTAGCATTCCACCTATTGAATCCTTCCTCGGATAGGAAGATGATTTTGTTTGATGGTGTTTTGTTTGCATCATGATTGCATGATGCAAACTCTTCCAATAAAGCTGAATTTTGCAAATGACTGATGGTGAATTTGTCAGTGCAGATGATGTTCAAGTGATGCCCCAGATGTTTGGGGATTTCACCAAAGGTGCTTATTACTATTGGTATTATCTTCACTTTCTTTTGTCACAGCTGTTCCACTTCTATTTGTTAGGTGTATTATGTGATTTTCTTGTGTTCTTTTCTATTTTAGGTTTTCTTGTAAGCCAGTTTGGTCTCTTCTGTATTCAGTAAGCCTTGATGTCCTATTGTTCTCCTCCTCCTCCTCCTCCTCCTGCTGCTGTCATCATCATTCCATTCCATTCCATTCCATTCCTGTTCTAATCTATAGTTGCCTAATTACGACAGGATCTGTTTTGGGCTATTTGTGTGCCACTCTCTTTCCATAGTTTCCCAGTCCTGTCTCCCCCCCCCCCCCTTTTTGGAATTTGGGAAAAGCCCAGATCAGAAGAGAAGCCCAGAAACCAATCCGTATCCTATTCAGGCTGTAGGTGCTATGATGGCTGATTGTTTTGTGGTGATTCCAACATCCTAAAAGAGGATGGCAAAAAACCCAAAAAAACCCACCTTATTTATCGGGATTGGCACAATTGCAAATTAGGACACCAGTAATTTGGAGCAGTTGCAATACAGGCAGGATAAGCAGAGGCCACAGGGATAGCAAATGTTGCCCAGGCACTTGTGCTAACTCTAAGAGAGGCAGAGCATGGAGAAAGCTTATGGAAGCCAAACCAACTTTTCATAACAGGGCCATAACTTGTGGAATAAGGATTCTGTCCAGGCTACCTAATTCATTAGTGGCTTTATTTGAAAGGAATGATTTTGAAGGCCAAAGCCACACCACCTTTTATTTCTATTATTTGTAAGGAAACTACCGGTAATAAAATAATTTAATTTTATCTGAATGAGTCTTTCTTGCAGAAGCTCAAACCTGTCTATATAGCACAATCTTTTTCAATTTCCCCACTGAACTAGACTGACTGGACTGCGTTCACAAGACACTATGTGACCCAATGTGAATTTAATCATGGTCTAATCAGCTAATTTGGTTTGGCAGACTAAAAACACAATGTGTTGGGTTTGTCACAAGAGATTAGTGAGCTAATTTGTGCTCAGGGTGTCAGTAGCAATGACTAGTCCAATTCGCCCAGTGAGCTTCCATACTTAGCCTTCAGCAAATTATGGAAACAAAGCCACTAGCTCTCTTGATCTATCCAAAGAGACTAGAACTTCAGTTCTTTTGTAGCATCATTTATATTTATTTATCTCAGGAATAAATTCCTGTGGGTTCAGTAAGACTTTATTTGCTTATTTCGTGCCTTCAGGTCAGAGTTCACTACTGGTAACTGCCTGGTCTAGTCTAGCAGGTTTTTTTGGCAAGATTTGCCATTGCCTGCTTTCTAGGACTAATAGGGAGTGACTGGCCCAAGTCACCCAGCTGGTTTTGTGCCAAAGGTAGGACTAGAATTCAGGGTCTCCCATTTTCTTGCTTCTAACAGGGCTTAGTTGTTTTCCTCTCAGTCAAGAGAAAAAATAAAGCCCTCTTGCTAACTTGAGCTTTTATTACTTGGAGAAGGCAACATAAATAAAGTTCTGGAACTTTCTAAGCAGTCTACTGCTTTCTTCCTGGAACTTCAAGACATTCCATTTTCTGAATGAGTTTCTGAACCAGATTTCTGTGCTCTTCTCCTTTGAACCATCTTCTGTTCCTCAGGGTATGAAGGCTCGTGATCTTTTACATACTTACATGGAGAAAGCCATCTTGGAGAAACTGCAGAGAAAAGATCCTGAAGCTCACCGTGATGCCCTGGATTTTATCATCAACAGCGCCAAAGAACACGGCCAAGATTTCACTATGCAGGAATTGAAGGTGAGGATTTTTATGCTCCTGGGGATCAGTGGTTTCATGCAGGATTTGACATTAGCCCCTGGTGGAAGATGGTTTCTCAGCTGGTATAATTTTGCAGGAGGTCTGGGTGGAAATATTTTTATGGAATAGCTAATGCCTGGCCTCCTAATGTTTACTGATCCTGAAGATTCTGTGGTCAGTTGTCTCAGGATACTGTAGCTTCATAGAGTACAAAGATTTGTCAGCAGTCACTCAGAAGTTGGTTTTAGCATGTGTGTGTGAGAGAATGGAATGGAATGGAATGGAATGGAATGGAATGGAATGGAATGGAATAGAATAGAATAGAATAGAATAGAATAGAATAGAATAGAATAGAATAGAATAGAACAGAACAGAACAGAACAGAACAGAACAGAACAGAACAGAACAGAACAGAACAACAGAGTTGGAAAGGACCTTGGAACAGGGATGAAATCCAGCAGGTTCTGACAGGTTCTGGAGAACTGGTAGGAGAAATTTTAAGCAGTTCAGAGAATCGGCAGCAGAAATTTTGAATAGTTCGGAGAACCGGCAAATACCACCTCTGGCTGGCCCCAGAGTGGGGTGGGAATGGAGATTTTGCAGTATCCTTCCCTGCCATGCCCACCAAGCTATACCCACCAAGCCACACCATGTCCACCAAGCCACGCCCACAGAACAGGTAGTAAAAAAAATTGGATTTCACCACTGCCTTGGAGGTCTTCTAGTTCAAACCCCCTGCTTAGGTAGGAAACCCTATACCATTTCAGATAAATGGTAATCCAATATCTTCTTAAAAACAGTGTTAGAGCATTTACAACTTCTGGAGGCACACACACACGTAAAGCACCTGATTGAGGGTTTAGACCAGGGGTGTCAAACTCAATTTCATTGAGGGCCACGTCAGGGTTGTGTTTGACCTTGGGAGCCACTTGTGTCACGGGTGGCTGTAGTGGCCTGAGCATTCTGCCAGCAAAAATGGGCTCCTGAGCGCCATTTTTGACTGTGACACTTCCTGCAACCCTCTGCCAGTGAAAACGGAACTTGGGAGGCACTGTGGACTGGTCCTTCGCTGTTTCCAGGGCAGCCCCATGGGCCAGATCTAAGCACCCCATGGGCCGGATCCTGCCCCCGGGCCTTGAGTTTGACCCCCTGATTTAGACCATACAGGTGGCCCTCACTTTCTGACTGCAATGTGACTTGTGACTTCCTGCTGGCTTCCCCATTGACTTATGGGAAACTGGCTGTGAAAGTTGCAAATGGCAATCACATGACCGCAGATTGCTGCAACCACTATAAAGGCACACAGGTTGCCAAGCCATTAAATTTCTATCACATGACTGTGATGATACTGCCATAGCTGCAATTGGAAGGACCAGACAAAAATATCTTTTTTTACCACTGTTGTAACTTTGAATGGTCGCTGAATAACTGGTCAGTAAGTGAGGACTACCTGTATATCTGTTTTGCTTTATTCTCCATTCTATTAGCATGAGTAGCGATAACCTGGCTCAGATAGCAGAAAGTCAGCTTGATTTTGTGCCGTTCAATCCAGTGCATATTTTCTAAACTATTTTAAGCCAAGTGAGCTCTGTTTCTTTGAGGAATAATGGCTGTTTAAATAAATATGGAAATGCTATAAATGCTATGAATATGTAAAGCTTTGATTTTGAGATTTTGATTAAATCTCCTATTTGAATTGAGTTTCTGAATCAAATTGGAAAGTCAAATCGAATTGTCCAATTGAATGCCTTTGAACTGACTCAATGTGACCCCCCCAAAAAAATCAGGTAAATAGTATGAATTGAATTGGGTTGGAGCCAATCCACACCCTCAAATACTAGGTTACATCCAGATTAGATTACTATCATGCATTCTACCTGAAAATTGTCCTTAGATAATTCAATTAGTACTGCATACTACTACAAGAGCCACGGTGGCGCAGTGGTTAGAATGCAGTACTGCAAGCTAGTTTTGCTGACTGCCAGCTGCCTGCAATTTGGCAGTACAAATCTCACCAGGCTCAAGGTTGACTCAGCCTTCCATCCTTCCGAAGTTGGTAAAATGAGGACCCAGATTGTTGGGGGCAATCTGCTGACTCTGTAAACTGCTTAGAGAGGGCTGTGAAGCACTGTGAAGTGGTATATAAGTCTAAATGCTATTGCTATCACTATACAGTTTGGGGGGAAAAAATCCCAAGGATTTTCCTCTTATGGTTTCTATTCTTCTCACTCATATTGACTACTTATTTCTGACCCCTAATTGAAGGTGCTCCTATCAAACATTGATGCTGAAATGCAAACCAATCAGTATTGTTCCTTCCAAATACTTTGAACTTCATCTATATACCCAGACACACAACACCACAAAGGTCCTCTCTTGTTCTTATGTTCCTCCTCTTCTGTAGTCACACTTAAGTACTTTAAAAAAAGGGAAAGAAAGAGAAAGGGGGAGAGAGGAAAATTGGGGGGGGGGCAGTCAGAGACTTTGGAAAAAGTTCAGAGAAGAGAAACTAAGATGATGAAAGGCCTGGAAACTAAACCATATGAAGAACGGCTGCAGATTTTGAGTTTGGCTAGTCTAAAGAAAAGAAAAATTAGGGGTGACATGATAGCAGTATTCCAGTATTTGATGGGCTGCCACAAAGAAGGGGGGGGGGTTCAAATTATTCTCCAAAGCACCGGAGGGCAGGACAAGAAACAATGGATGGAAACTAATCAAAGAGAGAGGCAACGTGGAATTAAGGACAAACTTTCTAACAGCGAGGACAATGAACCAGTGAATTGCCTTCAGAAATCATGAGTGCTCCATCACTGGAGGTTTTTAAGAAGAGATTGGACAGTCACTTGTCTGAGATGGCATAGGTTCTCCTGCTTGAGCAGGGGGCTGGACTAGAAGACCTCCAAAGTCCCTTCCAGCTATTCTATTCTATTCTATTCTATTCTATTCTATTCTATTCTATTCTATTCTATTCTATTCTGTAAAGTAGACTAGACTAGACTAGACTAGACTAGAGACTAGACTAGAGACTAGACTAGAGACTAGACTAGACTAGATTAGACTAGACATGAACATAGATATAGAAATGCAAGTACATATGAAAAAGAAATAAGATACTTAATTATTCACATATTGATAGCAGCACAAATAGTTTTCGCCCAAAACTGGAAAAACAATGACATACCATCAGAAGACAAGGTGATTAGAAAAATTATGGAATGTGCGGAAATGGATAAGCTCATAAAGGAGATACAAGAAAAAGATGAAACAGATTATTACTTAGTCTGGGAGAAATGGTATAAATGGTTGGAGGAGAAAGGGGGAAAAGAAAAAAAGGGAACAAAAGAAAACTAAACAATGGTTAAATTAGGTGGAGAAATATGGAAATAAATGGGAAGATATACATTGTCGAAAGGAAACTATGTTAAAAGTTTATGTTAAAAGTAAAATATTTAGATTAAGAGAATATAAATATATGATTTACTAAGAATATATGTATAAGAGATAGATTAAGATAAGAAAGAGAAAATGTATAAATATAGATTACTGATGCAAAGATGTTGAAAAGAAGAAATGTAAATATCTATTTTTGTTTGTTGTTTGTTTGTATGTTTGTTTGTTTGCTCGTATTAAAAAAGTGTTCAATAAAAATTATTTTTTTAAAAAAAGTAGAGTAGAGTAGAGTAGAGTAGAGTAGACTAGACTAGACTAGACTAGACTAGACTGCATTGTCCTGCCTTGGGTCATGAACATAGATATAGAAATGCAAGTACAAATGCATGTATGTGCACGTACACACACACACACACACACACACGCATACACAAAAACCACAGACACAAATATAAGTCCCCCCCAAAGTCCAGCAAGTGTTCGAGTGAAGTCCCAAGGGGCTAAATGTTGCAGAAGGTTCATCAGGCAGTCTAGGTCCAGAATGAAAAGTCATGTAGTTTCAAATGAAGGCATGTGGAATCTGGGTAAACAAACCGTTGTTGCCAACAGAGAGGGTTGAGTTTGCTGCTCTTCTTCTTGCAAGTCTTACAGAGCAGCTTTCCTACACACAGGGAGCCCTTGCGGGAGTTGGAGTGATGGTGTTCGCAGCTCAGTCTCCTCATCTCCAGTGACTGACAGCAACTACTGTCTACTGCTTGCAGCTCCTTGGGCAGTGGCTCATCCAGCAACTTGAATCGGCTGTTCATTGTTCAGCAGGCCATGTTAAGCATAGGGAAATATTGTGAGCGTATTGCCAAGGGCTTTCAGAGCACCAACATTTCGATAAGTGTCCAATAGCAACTCCTAGATTTTAAAATTAGCATTTTTTTTCCTTTAAAAGGCTGAGTAATGTCTTATTTAAATTCTGATCACAAGGTATCTGAGCTGAAAGCACAAGAGACATTCAATTTATTAATAGCATGCATAACTTATTTATTTGTAATATTTATTTGCCGCCTAGCTATAATAATAGAAAGATCTAATAGATCTAATAATAATAATAGATCTAATAATAGATAGGCCTATCTCTAACCCTATAATAAGAGGAACACTCTTCTAATTCATGTATCTCCATGGCTTGCCTTACAGGAATCTGCAATTGAACTAATATTTGCAGCTTTCTTCACCACTGCCAGCGCCACCACTTCTATGATCCTACTCTTATTGCAACACCCATTGGTCATAAAAAAGATCCAGCAGGAACTGACCTCCAATGGCCTTACTGGGCAGTGTCAGTGCTTTGCAGCTGAGAATTTCCTAACAGATTACCAGTCTGGCCAAAAAACTTTGCCTGCACGTGAGAAGGAAAACAAAGATGGTGACTCCAGACTGCCTCTTCCATCCAGTTTGGGAAGAGAACAAGGACAAGAGTCCAAGATGGAAGAGAAAGGACCTAATATGAACGTCATGGCTAAAGTGTCCCAGGATATTGTCTATGGAACTGCAAATGGTCCTAGCTCATTGTCCAGGCTCGAAGAAACAGGCCAGTTCTTTAGCAGTCTGGAAAGATCTGAGTATTGTTGCCATTCTTACTTGACCCTGGAGAAGCTGAATCGTCTGCGCTACTTGGATTGTGTCATTAAAGAAGTTCTCCGTTTGCTGCCCCCAGTATCTGGAGGGTATAGGACAGCCTTACAAACCTTTGAGCTAGATGTGAGTTGAGTGGCTTGCTCTCTAACCTTTTGGTGGAAGTGTGAGGAACCTGGGTTGACCTGGATATTAGAAGGTTAGGCTGTGTATTTTATATGGGAATCCAGGAACAGCACTTTTGGTTCCTAGTAATTCCAAGAACTTCTTCTGTTTACAGCCAGCAGATATGTGAGGAATCTCAGGGCCATTTGTAGGAAGGTGAGCTTTTGGTGTATGAGAAAGGATGTCTCAAATGGACTGTAAGTACTGTAACTAGGGATGGGAAACATAGAAGCTCAGTAAACAAGATTCCAAGTACTGGGTAGTGGACTGTGATAAAAAGTAAAGAGGTTTGTGAAGAAAAGTCAAGTAGAAAAGGGCCCACAGAAAGAGTGTCCGAGCAATATTTGTATGCTGGTCTCCGATTCAGTTTCTGGCATTACTATTTTAGCAATGGAAAGAAATACTGTACTGCTTCAAATGCTGGAGGAGCTGCTATCAGATCCTGTCAGCAGTTTAGGGCAAGATGGATCAATGGTCTAATTTGATAGAATCCAGAGCACGACATATTTTTCATAAGATTGAGAACTGGAGAGAGGAGTGAGGTCAAGACGAATGCTTCATTCAGATCATCAAAACGATTGTGTCTATTGGGCTGAATTTAGGAAGAATAACTGTAACAGTTTGGTGTAATGGTTAAAGGTGCTGGGTTAGAAGCCAAGAGATTGTGGCTAGTCCTACCTCAGGCCTAAAGCCGATGTGTGTTTGTGTGTGTGTGACTTTGGGCCAGTCCCTTTCTCTCTGCCCAAGATAGGAGGTCAGGACAAGCCAGTTTCAAAAATGTTGCAACAAAAACTACTAATACTTGTACATTTCCAGAAGTCAGTACTGATCCATAAGCACGAAAAAAAGGGGGGAGAGAACAATATAACTGCTAGTTACAATTGCTCTCATCTGGAATGGCACTTGGAACAGCCATGCCAAGCCAGTGCTAATATTATGGCCATCAATATCTCAGTTCATGGGGACTGTAATTTTAATTAACTGTGAAATAGTGATATTTTTTTAAATAAACAGGCTCCCACATTCCTTGACCTATAGCAGCAGTGTTCAGAAAGATATTTAAAAATATATAAAGCACAAAATAAAATGACATCTTTAAGGAGAAAGAGATAAACTTAGTGGAAAAAAAAGAGGTCTATTCGTGATTTTTTTCTCTCTGCTGTTTAGTCATCTGAAATGGCAGCACTTGGTAGCAGAAAATCCACATTTTAAAAAAGTATTGTTTTTGTAGATTGTTAGTAATATTTTTGAAGTTAGCCCGTCTAAGCACACGGATAGTGGATGAAGTAAGGCTCGCGCTGTCCCTCCAAAAGGTTGGCTCAAACTGTTGTGGATGTTTGCTCACTCTTTCAGACAGGTTTCATCTGTCTGGCTGCTGTCTGTGGTGCTGATTTTGTTCCATCTCTCCTTCCCTTCCTTAAAGGGCTACCAGATTCCGAAGGGTTGGAGTGTGATGTACAGTATTCGGGATACACATGAGACCACCAGCATCTACCAGAGTCCCCCTGATACTTTTGATCCAGAGAGGTTTTGGATATCACCGCAAGACCAGGAGGAGCACAAAACTTCTGCCTCCCTCCGGTTTAACTACATTCCCTTTGGTGGAGGAGTCCGAAGTTGCATAGGCAAAGAACTGGCCAAGGTGATTCTCAAGATGCTTGCCATTGAATTGGTCAGCACAGCCAGCTGGGAATTGGCCACGGCTCATTTCCCCAAAATGCAGACCGTGCCAATTGTGCACCCTGTAGATGATCTTCAACTCTATTTCCATTCTCTGAAGGCTGGCCATGAAAGCAGCAGTGGAGCAGGCAAGGTCAATGCCTGAATGCATGGACATCTCCATTACATCTCTAGCTTAGGAGTAGACTAGGACAGGCCTCTGGGGCAAAACACCACTTTTCTTTCAGCGCAAGCCCCTTCTACCTGCCTCTTGGTTATGGAGTAAGAGAAAAGGATGGACTCACTGCACTCTCCCTGAATTCGTTAGCATCTCTTCTTTGGACAAATATGCATCAGTTGGTCTTCTATCATCTTTAGTTGCACTTCTTGTTTTGTAACGAAGTGCATAATCACTTTGTCTTGTGGTTAAGAGAAGTCTTATTCCAAAGGTAAATGTCTTGAAAAAAGTTGTGGAGACACTGGTGTTAGTTCTACATGAGGATTAAGGGTATGTAGCTCAAGCAAACAAAAGAAATGGGATGCAGTGAACATTTTGGGAATCCATGATCTAGTCTGCCCTATGAAGTTTCTTCAGCACCCCTCGCAGCTTCTGAATAAGACTGCTGCTCCATCGCTTCCTTACAAGGTGTCTGTGCTTTATTCCTGAAGGGAGAGAACTTTCATAGCTGTGTTGCCTTCAGCATGGAAAATGTTCCAAGTACAAGTCAGAATGGCCATCAGAAAGGAAAGGCACTGGCAAAGCAAGAACCAACAAAAGAAACGGAACCAAATAGATCAGAAACGGACTTTGCTTCAGGATGTGCTTTTTGTATTTAAAGACAATGAATGTAACCACGCTCTGCATTGCAGACAAGAAGACAAGATAGGTCTGGAACAGATTTATTCTCCAGTTTCTGCCATGACCCCAAAGTACAGTGTTAAAGGGAGTGCCTAGCAGTGGCTCTCCATGGTTTCAGCTTGGAGTCTTTCCTAGATGGAGTCAGATGGAATTGAACAGGAGACATTCTGCTTGTATGGCACATGTATAATTGAACTGTGAGCAGCCTGATCATGACACAAAAGCCTCACCCTATTTTAATTAAGCAAGCTACTCATGTGTTAGGGTACCAGGTTGTCAAGCAAACTATGCATGGCATGTCTTAGGTCTGGTTCATAATCATACGTGCTTTTTTAATTCTTTCTCCTTTGGGTCCTGCAAAATGAAAAGCATTACACTTGAAGGGATATGAGAGGGTTCATTTCTGAGATTGAACCTATGATGGCTGGCTGACATATCCAGTTTCCAAAGGAGTAGCTATATTAGCTCTTGTAGTAAGAATAAGCGAGAGTCTTATAAGAGTCTGACATGATTTCTTACAGCACGTGCAGTTATGGATTAGTTATGGATTTATTACCACCTGGGCATATATGTAATTGATAAGGTTATTTCCATGCATCTGATGATGTCTGGAGTCTGTAAATTAAGCCAGGTGGGGAACTTTGATTCCTCAGATGTTGTTCAGCTATCTATGAGCCCAAACCAGTAAGGCTTATGGTGAGGGATCCTGGGAATCCTTAGTTCAGCAACATCTGGAAGATCATTGGTTCCCCACTGCTGCTTACATTGTAGTAAAATGTTTAGCCTATCAATTTGCTGCCTTGTAGATATGTTGAGGTTTTAATCACTAGCATTTTTAGCCAGCATGATGAGCAACTAGAATTTTTGTGGGATTGTGTATTTGAAGGAATACCAACATGGGGAGAAATAAAACTACCATTAATACCTATCAGTCCTCTCCAACAGCTTAGAAAAGCACTTTGTAATACCTGCAGAATGACACATACTTCTCTTGAGCTACTAGGCTAAGAACTGCCTTTAAAAAGCTATGGGGAGCATTATTACAGAAAAGGCGCACTGTGTGTAGATAATTCCCCTCTCTAATCCAGATTGTGGGGACTAATTCTGTCCAAGTATTTAACATGCTGATATCTTGCCAAGAAGTGGGTTTTCAATCACAAGTTGCCAAGGAAAGCAAACTTTCATACTGGTAGACCCCAAAATCAAAATCAATATCTACAAAGGAACAGAGAAGTTGGACACAAATGACATAAGGAACAAAAGGTTATTACTCTTCAAAAAAAAAAAAAAAAACACAGGAGGAAGACAGAGACTTAGAGCATAGAACAAAAGATGCCCAAAGCTTCTAGCAAATATGATTGACAGTAGACTAAGATAATGCAAATTGCAAAATTGGATTGGAGAGCTGTATCCACTTGACTTGCAACAGGATCATCGGGAGATTGAGTAGGTGTTGAGTAGGTGGCCCAAGTACCATAAAGGCAAATCAGAAACTCAGTTGTAATTCAATCCCCCAATGCTAGGAATCCTTTAAGACCTAAATGTAAGAATTTGATACAGCAAGGAGAAAGTTAGGCTCAAGTTATTGTTATTCTGCCTCTCCATATGCAGCATTTTCCTCTCTGTGGGGTATAGACCCGGGTTTTCACTGTGTGAGCTCCCCCTACCTGCGAGAATGATATGGTGCAGCCCAAACACAGCTTTCCAGATTAACTTCAGTTTGATATGCTTTCTACATGGTTGGATTGGAACTCCCGTGATGCCATTGTGCTGGCAATGGATTTACAGCCGGCTGTGCCTGTCTTAAAGTGAGTGCGTTTCAGCAAAGGGAATATCCTTGAACAGCATATTTAATGCCCAAGGCCATTGTTTGCCCCTCTCTTTGCCCTTCCATCTTACCAAAACTAACTTCTTGTCCTCTTGAAAATCAGCAACAGTTTTTTCCTGCCTTTTATTTATTTTTTAAATAAACCCAGTTCTGTGACATTGCTATATCTACTTGGCATCATCTGCCACACCGTTACCCAGCAGAGCTCCTGGTCAGCAAAAGCTGCTTGTCCTGTCACATAGTGTAGGGATGCATTGGATGGATTGTGATAATTTTGTCTTTCAGCTCCCTTTTCTTGATCACCAGGCTGCCCCAACTTTAGCTATCACTATCCGGAATAGCTCTGCTGTAGGTAACTGATTGCTAAATAAAATTCCTATAAAAGATGTGGGAGGAAAGGCCTTTCAGAAACAAATCCTGCCAGAACTTCTTTTTGCTCTGCATTTATTTAAAATATTTACTGCCTGGCACAACGCCTGATAGGGGAAATAGTTTTCTGCTAAACAGTTGGCCTGAGAAAAATTAAATCCGGGCTGGAAGGGGCATTGGGGAGAGTCAGAATCGAAAGGAGTGCAGCTTTGGTATTGTGCTGTTTTTTCTCTCTCTTGTGGTCTGCTGGCCCCTGGCCCCTCAAATAGAGCTTAATCCTCATCTAAACTGAGAGGTGGACATATGGTGGGGCATTCTGCCAAATACGCAACATCTCATGTTGTGAACTGTAATGCCAAGAAATTGAGAGCTGGGATTCCCATTAACTTAGCCCATTAATGTTGCAAGAAAGCAATTTACTCAACAATTACGGTGCCTTACTGAACATTGGAAAAGCTGCCTTTGATTTATGTCATCATTTAAACAAAAGGAAGTAAGGCAGATATATTTGCCCTGCTGCACGGGCATGGTACTCAAAAATAACCTCAAGCAATTAAAACAACAAAATTAAATATCTGGAACTTTTAGCATCTTTAGAAGTATTGGGTACCTATAACCTGTTTTTTTTTGGGGGGGGATGGCTGGAGTTTGTAGAGCACCACTAGAGTGTTGGAGGGGAATGACACCCAAATAGCTTCTTTGCATTATCTAAATGGGATTTCCACGATCTGCTGTCTTTCCAATGTTTCGAACAGCATTTTCCATCACCCCTAAGTTAGCCCTATAGAACATGTTCTTTTAATTCACTACAGTATTTCAATAGTTTAGACAGTGCCACTGGTGAAACCTTGCTCACTTTCCTCCTATTTCTTATTTTAGAAAGCCAGTTTGGTGTAGTGGTTAAAGCATCGAGCTAGAAATTATGAGTTCTAGTCCTATCTTAGACACAGAGCCAACTGGGTGACCTTGGCTCAGTCACTCTCCCTAAGCCTTAGGAAGGAAGCGAGGGGGGAAACTACTGAAAAAACATGCCAAGAAAACTGCATGGACCCATTCAGACAGTCTCTGAGAATCAGATACGATTGGATTTGGGGGGGCGGGGGGAGAGATTATTTTGCTAATTGAAATCTTCCTAAATTCAAAATTAAATTTGGAAAATTGGAAGCTCTGGCCATGAGCATCCTAGTTGTGGAACTAAGCTATTCCCAATGAGCATTCAGATCAGTGAATGGTGCTACTTGAAGATCTCTCAGTAGGTACAGTGGTGGGTTGCTCCCAGTTCTGTCCGGTTCTTTAGAACGGTAGTAAAAGTGGCGGGAGGCTCCGCCCACCCACCCAGATGTCATAATTGACGATCTGCGCATGTGCATAAGCTTCTGTGTGTGCGCTCCTGTTGCGAACTGGTAGTAAAGGTAAGTAGAACCCACTCCTGAGTAGCTATCATCACCTGAGTGGACAGAATTGTACCTATACTATGTGTCTGGACTGGCATTGTTTCAGTTTCAAGCAATTAATGTTTAATTTGTTGTTTTGCCCACTCAAGATATATCAGCTGTGTGCTGTCTCTGTTCCTCTCACTCCTCCATGTAGAGAGATGTACTGTCTTTTCCTCAAAACAGGGAATATGATGTAGTCCTCTACAGGTAGTCCTCGACTTACAACAGTTCAAAGTTACAATGGCACTGAAAAAAACGACTTATGACCATATTTCAGTTATGACCGTTGCAGCATCCCCATGGTCACATGATTGACATTTGGATGCTTGACAATTGACTGACATTTATGACATTTGCACTGTCCCAGGGTCATGAGATCATCTTTTGTGACCTTCTGATGAGCAAAGTCAATAGGGAAGCCAGATTCACTTAACAATCAGGTTACTAATTTAACAACTGCAGTGATTCACTTAACAAATATGGCAAGAAAAGTTGTAAAATGGGGCACTTGACAAATTTCTCACTTAGCAACATAAATTTTGGGCTCAATTGTGGTCATACGTCAAGGACTACCTGTATTGTCCCCTAGATAGATGTGGTTGTATGATGTGCCTACGAATCTCTCCATAAAGAAATGTTGCATGTCAAAAAGAGGCGGAGTTTCAGTTGCATGGTCATGTCCACCATCTTGGATTTTCTTTACATGCCTGGCCACAAGAGGGCGCCTCGTGGCAGGGGAATCCTTGTTTATCTATGTGGCAGCTATCTTCATTTTTAATTGGTGTTACCGCAAATTTACTTTTTAAAAAATTTAAAAATTCAACTACCCAAATAGACATGCATTGCGTACACAGTTAAGCCATGTTCTTTGGGGGGCTTCCTAAAACACAAGCGATTTTCGGTGGATGGTTGGCCTGATGCCAATATTTTTGCTGGGAACAGGAACATAATAAGACTTTGAATTCTCTTCCAAATTATCAGTAATGAACATGGTTATATTTAGGAAGTTTACAGGAAAAGTAGATGCTTAAAGGGTTTGTTTTCAAATTCATGAGGTTCAAAGTAAAATATGCAAAGTAAAAGCAAAGGTTCCATTTAAAAATCAAAACAGGCTGGTTTCAATGGACGATAAGCTTCATTTCAGCCCTGCTTCTAATCCCTTATAGATGTTTGACTGGCACTAATCCCAGTTACTGTTGGGAACACCGTGTCATCAGGTCACCAGGGTGATTCTCCTCTGCAGTTTTTAAAAGTTTGTGTTTCATTGATAGATAACGGAACAATATTTGTTTTTAATCTAAAGTCAAATTTCAAAGCCAAATATACAAGCTTCTCTGTTTTGCAATTACCAAATTTAAGACATATTAGTCATCAATGGTTTCTTTAGTTCAATCTTTCAAAAATTTAGTTTTTAAGGTTAAAAAATAAATCCTTAAAATCTTACACAAATCTTTAAAACTTAAATGTTTCTCTTGTGCAGTTGTGGTACTTTACTCCATGACAAAGTTGTTTATCAGTTGCCTGTGGCCAGAATTTACAGATCCCCAGCCACTTAAAGAAAAGCAATCAGTACCTGTGAAAAAAATTCTCATAAAGTCCACATTTCAGAGCAAAGTCCATTAGAGACCATAACTGATTAAACTGTGCAGCCAGAAGATGATGCTGACAGTAGATTTTCCTTTAGCCTATAAACTTCCTTATCTGTCTTGTTAGAATTGCCTTCCTTTCCTCATGAAAGCATCATGCTTTCAACTGTGATAAAAAGGCAGATATTCAGAAAGTGAAGTTTTCTCCGTATATTTCCTAAGCTTCTAATCCACATCACTTAATCTGTTGGATAGCTGCCTGTCTGAAAGTTTTAACATTAACCTGGCCTCCTGACTTAGGCCTCTGGTACCCAAATTCTCCCCTAGATTTCATTTATAGAGGAAGACACTTTTTCATTCACTGGATTAATCACTCCCTGAAGTTCTCACACGTCCCTGGCTCTCTTTTTCCTGAAAGAGAATGGAAGGAAGATAGTTTTGTAAAATAAATCCTTCTAACCTTTAAAATAAAAGTTGGTTTTAAAGCAAAGGAGGAAGCCAGTGTGTTCGCGGTTTGGTTTTTTAAAACAATTGCATCTGTTATTTGATTCCGAAGTCCTAGAACTCTCCTGTCTGCATGCAGGACACTTCCAATGATCAGGAAGGACTTCCGAATTAAGGGAGGTGCTGCTCCTATGTAAGGTAATTCTCCTTTTCTTTCCTCTCCCCCATCAAAGCGGGTAAAGGTTGCACTATAATGCTGAGTTAAATACTGTTGGCAGATTGACCTTCAAGTGAACCAGAAGCTTCTGCCCTCCTGACCTTGTCTTTAAGGTAAATCTTTGTGGTCAGCTGAAAGAAAACAGCCAAATGTCAATGACTAACTTTAATTAACATAACTTTCTGTATGGTGCATCTAAAGTGCTGTGATGCTACAGTTCTAAGATTTGCCTTTAATCAAAGGATTTCGATTCAAACATCCAAAAGCTGATTTTAAAATCTATTTATCTCTCTAGTTATAATTGTTTAATTTCAAGACACACCTCAATCTTATTAATTTAAATATAAACCCAGGTTAGGATGAAGGAGAGCAAAGAAATAGCTTTTTAAAGGGGCAAGAAAGTGACATTTATGTCTCTTGTTTTGTATTTGTATCCATCAGGGTAAAAACTCTCCCTTGCCTCACTGCCCATTCATATCTTTGGGACATGTTGGACTACATTTCCCATCAGTGACTCCGCACACCTTGCTTTGTATTTTTCAGGGTAGAGAGGTCTCAGCCTCCCTTCCCCCCATCCGTGTGTTTGGGACATGTTTGGACTACATTTCCCATCCGTCACTGCAGGCAGCGTAGCTGGAGAATAATAGCCACTAGGCACCAACACATATGGGCAAAACAAGATGAGGAAATTTCCCTTCGATTAGTCACATCCTGAAAATCCAAGAATTATTTTAAATTTGTGTTCTGAAAACCCAATGACTGAAATGATGGATTTTTCCTTTCTTCATAGTTATAAATTCAGAATTATCTCTGTTCTAGCTAAATAAATCCTGTCCCGTTGTGTGGATCTTGCTCTTGTTTGGTTAAGGCCGGGGTGTGGTTTTGAGAAAGCTAGTCTCAAGAAAACTCAGCTGATCTATCATTGGAAAAAATTGAATGCATATCCAACCTAAAGCAGGGGTCTCCAACCTTGGCAAAGCTGGGTAGGGAATTCTGGGAGTTGAAGTCCTCCAGACTCCAACCCGTTGCCAAGGTTGGAGACCCCTGACCTAAAGCACACAGAGGTTGAATTGAGCTGCTGTTTCTCTACAACACCCTGAGCTACGAACAAGCCAATCAAATCTTAAGTAGCAATAAATGCCCAACTTGAAACCATGCACTTTAGTGGGCCTTGCACACCCAATAAGTTCAGTTCATTTATGCATTCATAAGTGAAATGTCTATGGAGATTCTCAGTCATCCAGGTCATGGCTGTCCCAAAGGTGCTTTTTCAAGAGGCAACTGGACTTTCCAGTTTGGGACATCGATAAGTTAAAATAGCTCATGTAGGTTTCTCATAGGTGTAGGAGAGGAAACACCCCTCCCCAGCTTTTCATTCCCTGCGAATTATTTCATCTTCATTACAATCGCATCATAACAGGAACTTTTGAAACAGATGGTAGTTTTAGATTTACATATATTGTTGGAAACCTCAATTGAAACCAGAAAGTAGTCATAATGAATATCTAAAGGCAAAGTTAGAAAGTAGAGCAGATCCAATTTGAATCCCTATGTAAAATATGTTAATCTGCTTTAGAAATGGCCATTTAAGTGACCATTGCCTGAATGTCTGAAGTATTTCCTGTGAAAACAAGTCCGGGCACTTTAATGACAAAAGGTTCAATCGCGGATCTGTTAAAAAAAAACCCCACGGAACTGATTCATTAGCGCCTTTAAAACTTGTGAAAAAAAATTTTTTTTTTCCTGAAGCTTTTGAGATCGTCCATCGAGTTTGTTGCTCTGTTTCTGGACAAATTATGAAGAAGGTTTACGAGTCTAGCTAACCAAGAGGCAAATGCTTTATCACCTGAAAGACTTCCTCTATTTAATTGCTATTTTAAAGAAAAACGGGCCAGTTTTTCTAACCGGGATCCCGCAATTATCGGATCTCCAGTAAACGTGGCCTTAGGGGGGGAATGGGATTCTTCTGGTAAATTTACTTCGATTTCGCAATAAGGCGTTTTTGAGAAGCGCAAGGGCAGCGTCATTCCACGGAAGGTTTTCCCCGAGGAAAAACTTGCCATCTTCGCCAGCAGCTCCTCTTGGGCTGTTCATTTATTAACCTCCTTTCAAGATGTCTTTAATTATCCTTTTCACTCTGTGGCCATCGGAGCGCGCACAGCTCCCCACCCCCCCTCGTGTGTCCCCCCCCACCCCCAGCTACCCCGGGATTGACGCACAGAAACTAGATGGCCGCGGAGATAATGAAGGCTTCCTGTGGCAATTAACGGTGCTCAGACCTCCGTATCTCGTTATTTGATAGACAGTGAACTTGGCGAAGAAGCAGGCAGGGTTCATTCAAATGTCACGGTCCGGGCTGTAGGTCGCCTGCAGGTCAGCGCCTGGGAAGGCGCAAGTGCCCCGAGGTCATGCCCTTGTTTTCTGGTGGCTGCAAAACCGCAGACGGGCCCTGCCAAAGGGGCATCCGTCTCTCCCCCCACCCACCCCCGCTTCTCCTCCTCCTCCTCCTCCCCGCCCCAGCCATTAGGCGAGCAGGCACGTAGTTGGAGGTGGATCCCGTCGGTTTTCACCTCGCTGGGGCGCTGGGATTATCTAGGTCAGGCGGAGCGGCGACAAAGAGCAAGAGTGGGCACGTGGGGGGGGGGGGCTTTAAACTCCCACCAAACAAAGAGCCAACTTGGGGAAATAGATTGCGTGGTTGCACAATCCCCACCCTTCGCTCACAATTAGGTCCCCTTGCGATCCAAGAGGCACCCCGTGCACGCATACACACAGGCACACTTAGAAGTATGGTGTGGGGAGAGGGAGGGTGCAATTGCCCCCCCTCCGGTGTCCCTTGCCCCAGAGGTATCCTATTAAAATCAGCATTTGCCCAAAAAAATGAAGATGCAAACTTAGGGGGGGAAAAATAACTTTCCATGAAGAGACTGTACAGGTAATCCTCTACTTACAACAGTTTGCTCAGCGACCAGTCGAAGTTATAACAAAGTGACTTATGAACATTTTTCACACTTAATGACCATTGCAGCATCCCCATGGTCACATGATCAAAATTCAAATACTTGGCAACTGGTTCATACTTATGATGGTTGCAGTGTCTCAGAGTCACCTGATCCCCCTTTGCGGCCTTCTTGACAAGCAAAGTCCATGGGGAAGCTGGATTCACTTAACAGCCGGGTTTCTAATTTAAGAACTGCAGCGATTCACTTAACAAAAGTGGCGAGGAAAGTTGTAAAATGAGGCAAATTTTACACTTAGCAACGTAATTGTTGGGCTCAATTGTGGTTCTAAGTTGAGGACACCCGTAGAAGAATGGATCCTGGGCAGGAGTTGTGTCTATGTACTTGTAAGGCTGACTTCGGACTTAGAAATAAGCGCAGGATTGTGTGTTGTTAAAGATAAAAACGGTACAGAACAAGATTGACGATTAAGAGCCAATGAGAGGGAATTCAGTGTGAAGGTGCTTAGTGGCCTTGGGATTATCTCACTGCTTTACAAGTTCCCTGGTTAGATTCATTACCTGTTATATTCAATATTCAAAACGTGCCCGGGTTTTCTACATAAAACAGATCGGCCCCTTAGTTTTTCTGAAGGACCGCAATACAAAGAATCTTTATTAATTTGGGAATGTGGGGGGGGGAATTGGGATATCCATAGGAAATAAAACATCATTTCCCCTCCCCTCCCCCATAGTCTCGGCCGTCTCCTTCTCTTCTCCCCCATTTCTGGGCATCGTTCAGGATGTGAAGAGTTAATCCGCCACCAGGAGTCCTCTCTTCCCATGGAAGAGGCCAAGCTCTCACAGAGGGAAGTGCAGTTTCACTTGGAGGAAGTCCCAGAAAAGCGGAACAATTCGGTGTAAAACGTGTCAAAAGGCCGGGCGGTGCGGTGCGCCTCTGGGTGTCCAATTCCCAGAGAGTGAAATGACTGGAGCAATTAATGCAAAGCGTTGGAGTAAATAAACTTTTTTTGAGTTGGCGCGTCCTGTTCTTCGACAGGAGCGTCTTGCTACGATCATTTAACACAGATTAATGATGCACGAATTATGAAGAGACCTGCCCCCTATGCTTTCTTTGCCACATTTCTGGCCGGCAGCCTTTCCCCCTTCCTCTTTTGAGGGTTCATCTCCCGAAGGACCCCCGGAGAAGCAGATTTATAGGAGAGGTTCTATATCTGAGCGAAAATTACTCTTCGGATTTGGAGGTTGAGGGTTTAAACTTGTTTCGTTTCAGACCAAACCTCAAGCTACCCTGACTATTAATTGTCCCCAAAAGGTTTGACTTGGACGGCGGGGATGGAGTGTCAGCTGAACTCTATTGAAACTGCAGGAGACCGTTGTCCATTTTCGATTTTCTTCATCCGTTTTTTTAAAAGATGCTTAATGTTAGATTTGCTCTCTTCCCCAGTTCTGTTTGTGAAATAAAAGAACGCTAGACACCCCCTGAGTTCGGCCCCCCACTTCTGTCTCTTAACGCCAGCCTTAATTGGACCTTTTCCCTCCCCTCCCCCCCAGAGCAAATCCCTCGGAATTGGGGGGAATCGGTGCAAACAGTAACAACGAGAACCAGGAAGAGCAGATGGCCGAACCCGCCCGGTTTCAAGTATCTCCGCTGAAACACGAGAAGGACGAACTCCCGTTTCTCACTCGGCTCTAAGAAGGGGACCGCGGCCTCCTGGATCGCCTTCCTTGAGGCTTCCATCCATTCCGTCTTTCCGCTTGGATCGCATTCTCCAGTCATCCCTCTCGAGCCCGTCGGACGCGAGCGAAGGGCAAAGGCGAACCCGATCCTCCAGGAAACCCCCCTATTCTCCCGCCGCCGCTTCGGATGAACAGGGTGGCCGCCGCCTTTGACCGAGCTCCCCACCGCCACCCCGTTTTCAAAGAAGGGAAGTCTCTGCAATGGTGGATTTCTTGGCTTCTGCTCTCTGGAAGGGGGAATAAAAAACAAAACCGGTGGCGATCTCGGAAGGGAGGGTCGCCCGAGAGTGGCTGCCCCTCGAAGCGTTGAACTCCTCACTTGCGCGGCGAGACATTCACCCAGCCCGCACCCGACTCCCGAGAAAAAGCGAGGCGACCTGGCCGCGTTCAGAGCTGAAGAGGGTCCACGTAAAGCGCCACACCACAGAAGTCAGGCTGGCTGCGGGGGGGGGGGGGTAGTGGGGAGGGGGGGTCGTGGCGGTGAGCGAAGAACGCGGTACCTTTCGCAACGCATTGGGGACGGAGAGGTGGGGGGGTGGGGGAAGAGAGACAAATCAATCCCCGATGGATCCCGTTGGATCCAAGGCCGCGGCTTTTCCACCCCCGCAGCGTTTTCCCGGAGCGAAGAAGTCGAGGCAGTAGAAGCTACTCTTGAGAGCGCAGGTCTTCTTGGCGGCGGCATTGCTCCTTAGCGGTGCCTTCGGGCTGGATCGCCCAGGCAACGAAGTCTTAAAGGGCGCGGGCGATCGTCCCAAGGGCGGCGCCGGGAGGGAAGGAGGGGGGGGGGGGCGCCCGCTGCTTCCCATTCGACTCCGAGGTCGGTAAAGCCCCTCCCCACCCCCGGCTCGAACGAGGGAACTCGTGAGGCGTTGCCGGCAGGGATGTGTGGCTTATCGACAGGTGGAAAGGTCCCGCGCGGGAAAGAGCCTGCGCCCGTGGAATCGTTTCCCTCGGGACTTCTGAGGAGAGCGCGGGCAAGACAAGCGGGCCTCTGGCTGCACCGTCCCCCCCTTCCCTCCCACCCTCTCCTCCGCTGCCTCGGCTGTTGGGCGAGAAGGAGGCCTTCTGTCACTCCTCCTCACCGGCGAAACCCGAGGCTGAGGCGTCTGGAAAGGCGCCCCCAAGTTCTCTGAACTGGGCCCTCGCTGGCTTCTGGAGCCCGGCGCCTCGTCTGCCAGGCCCGGCCCCGGTTCGTTTCCCAGTGCTCGTCTCCCGCGTAATTTGTATGCAGAATTCCCTCGGCCTGCCGGAGTTGAGCAGGGGAGCAGACAGCCGGCGGCCTCTCTCTCTCCTCTTCCCGGTCCTTGTTCCCACAGAAATGAGGCTGCTTGAGCGCCGCTCCGCCCGTCCGGAGGAGCCGCCCTCGGGCCTGCGAGCGGGGCCAAGGCGAAAGGAGCAAAAGCTTTTTCCCGCCCGCGCCAGTCAGGGGCGACGAGAAGCCGCGGCGCTGGCGCGTGTTTACCTTTGGCCACCCTAACCTTTTTTTCCCCCTCCCTCTCGCTGACCTGCGGTTGAACCTGCGATTAACAGCGCTTCGCCGGTTCGAGAATCTGCTGCGTCTCTTCTTGCTGCTGGGGCGGATTCTTCCTCTCAGGGCCCCGAACGTAAAGATAAAACTCCTGCTTTGGGAGGTGAAGCGAAGGCCAAGGAGGACTTTTTCTAGGGGAGGAGAGACCCAAGGCCGATGCTCTCCGCGCGGAGGCAAGGCGGTGGTGAGGGAGGGGGGGCACCAGCGGTTTATTTATTTATTTATTTGTTAAGCATATAAACATAATTTGAATACATGAAAAGAGTAAGAGTAAAAAGGAATATCAGAACAGGGACGGGAGGCAGGCTGGTGTTCTTATGCACGCCCTTTACAGACCTCTTAGGAATGGGGTGAAGTCAACAGTAGACAGTTTTAGGTTAAAGTTTTGGGGGTTTGGGGAAGAAACCACAGAGTCAGGTAGTGCATTCCAGGCGTTGACCACTCTGTTGCTGAAGTCGTATTTTCTGCAATTTTGGCGGGTCTCCTGTGCTGGGGATTCATTTGACCCCCCACCAAATCCACTGCTGGGCCCAGCAAAAAGCGGATATAGGCCAAGAGGAAAAACTGGGGCCTCTGTGTGAGTGTGTATGGGGGGGGGGTAAGAGTAGGGGGAGAGAGAGCCAACCCCAAAACTCAAGTCACCCTGGTATCTTTCTACTTCCAGATTTTAGCCCTCTAATTTACTTCTTTTGTTTCTGCCTTCGAATCAGAGTCAATTCCTGGTGACTAGATAAGTCTCTACTTTCATCTCGTGGCAAAATTCTCAGAAGTGGTTTCGTGCAGCCTCTTTCTTAGGGTTGGCTAGAGTGATGGGTCCAAGGTCACCAGGCTGGCTTTTGCCTCTGGGCATAACTCTGGGTAGACCTGTCTCCCGCTTTAACCCCTACACCAGTCTTGCTCTCTAGTTTAGGTGGTTAAAAAAAAAAGGTTGGATCTTATTTCTCTGGAGGGGTGTGTGTGTGTGTCACAAATTCTTGCCGATCAGATGAAGAATCTCCTGATAGATCTATCTGGATCTGATGGCTTCCAAGGTTCTCAAGAGACGATGAGTATGAATGCAACTATCAAGGAACCTGGTCGACTGGATCTCAATATCTTACAACTATTTGGTTCGAAACCAGATCAAATCTGAAGCCCCATGGCTCCAGCTGGAGCGGATCCCTACAGAGCCATGAGGGGAAGGGGATTAACAACACCAATTGAATTTAACAGCATGAAGCTTATTGATTAATTATTTACATAGCCGCATCAGAGGGCTCCATTTATGGGTAAAAAACAAACTTCCAGAGACAGACAAGTCTCTGGAAAAACGATGAAGTCGCCCATAGGTGTTGGTTAAAGGTAGCTATGGACATGAAAAGCGGTAGAGAAGTCTAGCATCAATCAACTGCAGATCATTTAAGTTATATGATCAATATTCCTATCTGCAGAAGGCTCTAATCTAATAGAATGGCTAAAAAGCTGAGCAAAGTTCCCAGTTCAACATTCTTCATCAGTTGAGGTGTTAGGAAAACAGGGAGACCAAATGGACCTTGTGGCACCAAAACGAAATTAGATTAACTCGTGAACTCTGCGTCTTTAGATAACACAGGCCGGAATTCAGCAAGTCCTGCTCTCGCTTCTCGTTTCATTGCCACGCCCGAAAGTGTTGAGATAAATTGCATTTCTGCATATCATGCAAAACGCAAAAAAAAAAAAAAAAAAAAAAAAGGGGGGGGGGGAGGGTGAGGGTGCAAAACCTGAGGACAGGCGGTGAAGGTGACTTTAAGTCCAAATAGTTTGACTCAAGGAAATTGCCAACGATTTAGCTGCCAGCAATGCTCAGGATTTTCACAGGTAATTATTATTCATGGAGGAATTTCGCAACCTCTGGAGTGGGGGAAATACTTAAGAGAGATAATAAAACTTTTTAAGAATGTGGACCAAGCCAGGGATGGACTCTGATCTCTGAGGAGATCCGGACAGATCCTACAAGCACGAAACTCACTGGATGACCTTGGGGCAGTCCACTGCTTTTCCGAAACACCGACAGATTCGGAGAAACTAGGACGGAATGGGGTTAGTAGGAAACCGGACCGAGCGCTGGTCAAGTCTGCAATTCACGATTGGCGTCCAGTCGATATTTTATTTCCTTAGAAATGCCCGGATCAGATTCCTCCTTTCCTTACATAACACAAATCTTCATTTTTTGCTTCACACGAGCTGGTAGGAGGATAAAACGAACGGAAGCGATCGACTTTCCAGGAATTGGTTGTTTTTAAGTATATAATTTGGAACTCCACGGTCTTAGGTTACTGTGCGAGAAAAGACATTTTAATAGTAGACGGCGGGTTCGGTTGCTCAGCACGCTTAACCAACTTCATTAACCCTTACAGTGTTATTTCTAGAACACGCTAAGCCCATTTAATCAAGTCAGATCTTTATTGTGGTCATCAACCAGTATAAATCTGTTTATTGGTTGATTGACCTGTTTTAGTTTATAGTGCTATGTATTTTGGACACCGGGAAGAAAATTAATTTGCACGGAAAGAGTAAACTCGTTCGAGGTTCAAGCCTTTCAACACCCGGATGGTATTAGAAAAAGTGATTAGGGGAAAAAAAAAATCTTTTGGAGCTTTTCAGTTGCTGAAGGAGGTCTATGCCTAACCAGCTGAAATTCGGTTTAGCCTCCTTTGTGCCCCCTTGAGAGAAGCTGATTCTCCAGGGAGCAATCGAAGCAAAATTCATAGGCCTTGGAACGAGACTAAAGGAAGTCTAAAACTAGCTCAAATTAGCTTTCCCTCTACTGGCTGGGGATTATGGGGGTTGTGGCCCTTAACATTATAAATCTCTTGAATTCAGCAGGCTGCCGCTTAAAACCTAAAAAAACGGAGTGCCTTCATTATGGGCTGCTCAGAAGCGGAGAAATGTCGGAAAGGTTCTGAAAACCTTCCGTGGAACCCAGGAATTTACTTCCTAGAAGGAGTAGGAAGGGGCTACCGCGCTTGAATGAAAGGCCAAAATCACTTGCATTTCATGCATGGCCGCCGTGCAGGGATTTCCTCTGAATAAATGTGGTTCAGGATTGTGCTGAGCGACCGAGCAAGCAGATTCTTCCCCGAGTGTTTTCGGGACTCCGCTTTTGAGGCTGTGTAACCCGCCTACGCATTAACCCAGTTCATCTCACTTAACCCTAAATCTACCATAAGTGGCTGAGTTTACACCCACGATAAGCCCAGCCAGACCCTGCCCTAGAACGTGTGAACCCAACCAGGGAATATTCCGAACCCACGCCTCTTAGCTTTACCCTATTCTACTTGGATTGCCAGTCTCTCGTTTAGACGCCGTTCCTTGGGGTTGGTTTCTAGTTTCAAGACACCATCACAAATCAGAGAGAGGGTGGATTCCGGAATCGAAATACTGAGGATGGCACCGCGAGGCCGAACTGGCGGATCCTGCCAGCAAAACGGGCGAACGAACCGCCGCACCTGCTTCCCACGCAGCCCGGAGGCTCGAGATAGAGATGCCCGATCTCTCCAGGGGTGAAGAGGACGGATTCCAGAACAGCCTACTTGGGATCGGAGCTGTAAAGCTCCCTTTAATTTTTCGGAAGGAGAATCCGCCCTCCCCACGGGATCCCGATCCCAGGGCCAGGAGCTGATCGCGCGGAGCTGTTGCCTGGCCCGAGTGACAGGAGACCTCGCCCGGCTTCGGGCCCGCGGTTTGGTAAAGGGGCGGGGACGGGAAGGGGCAACACCTCCCCCTCTCCAAAGGCTTGAAGCCAGGGCGGGGCGGGGTCGAGGAAACGATGGGGCGGAGCTTGCTGGCCACCAGCAGCAATTAAAGCTGAACTTTGGATGAACTAATTGATCGTCCGGACCAAGGTAAAGTGGGCAGCGACCTGGGGGCGAGGATGGGTATAAAAGGGGTCCCCGTAGCGGGGCTTAGCCCTTGCGCTCCATCGCTCGCCGAGAGGGAAGGCAAATACCGGTCCCGCTGCCTCCGCTCCAGCCGTGGGAGCCAAACGAGCCGCTCAAGCATGGGCTTCTCCTTCTTGCTGGCCAGCGCCTTGGGCACCCTCGTCCTGGTGCCGCTCTTGCTCTGCCTGGCCTCCGTCAAACTCTGGCACTTCTATTGCCTGCGGGGCCGCGATCCCGCTTGCCCCTTGCCGCTGCCGCCGGGCACCATGGGGCTGCCTTTCCTGGGGGAAACTCTCCAGCTGGTGCTGCAGGTAAGGCGAGGAGGGCGGCGGGCACCGCGCCTTCTCGGTTGGGGAGCCCCGGGGACCCGATCCAAGCGCCCGGGCTCCACTCCATCGCTTGCCTCCCCCCCCCCTTTCCTTCCCAGCGTCGGAAATTCCTGTCGATGAAGCGTCGGCAATACGGCCAGGTCTACAAGACGCACCTCTTCGGGAGGCCGACGGTGCGGGTGATGGGAGTGGAGAACGTGCGGCACATCCTCTTGGGCGAGCACCGGTTGGTGGCTGTGCACTGGCCGGCTTCGGTGCGCATCATCCTGGGCTCCGGCTGCCTCTCCAACCTGCACGACGGTCAGCACAAGCATCGCAAGAAGGTAAGCGGGTTGGGGAAAGGGCTCCTTCCCTTCCGTGGCAAAGCAGCCCCCTGATCCGGCCGGGGGTTTAAGACGTGGGAAAAGGAGATCGGCCTCTGGCTAGCTTAAAGGCGAGGAAGGTTTGTCGCGGGATCTGGATTCCTAATTATTAGAGAGGAGATGTATTTTGTGTGTGTATGCATGAATGTATGGATGTGTGGCGGGGCAACCTAAGGATCCGAGTCTTAGCTGAAAACCTTTACATGCATGCATGCATGTATACACGTATGTATGTGTGTATGCATGTATAAATGTGTGGCGGGGCAACCTAAGGACCCGAGTCTTAGCTGAAAACCCTGAAGTCGGATGAAGTTTTAAGGAGGCCGGCTAAGGCCCAGTTTTTAATCTGTGCGATGTGCCTTTTAGTTTGTAACTTCTTTAGCCAAAAGAAGAAGAAGAAGAAAAAAGCCGTCGTATTCAGCGGACTGCCCTGCTTCGGAATAAACGGGCTGTAGGGCTCGTTGTAAAAGGGAGAAGGGAAGAAGGGAAGGGAAAGCCGCAGAGGAGGATCTTAAAACACATCTGAAAAGGTCCTTCCCCATAAAACAGGCCCCCATAAAATGAATGGTGCCTTTGAGAACTCTTTTCCAGAAGCAAGGGGGGCAATCTAGAGGCCATAAAGAGGGGTTGCTTCCCCGACCCTCCACACCTTAAGACTTATGATGAAATCCCTCCTCCCCTTTTCCAAAGCATTTCCTTTCCTTTCAAGTGGTTGGACGGTGTGCCAAAAAAGGGAGTACAGTCCAGGGATATTAAAAAATGTAATCGCTTTCTGTGCTCACTAGTGGTTAGTTGTAGAAGATTTGAAAAGAGGGAGGTTTTATCCTGATCTGTATTTTAACACAATCCGTATCACTTGGCCCTTCTTTGCCCTGGTTGAGGAAAATTGCTGATGCTCTCCTAGGTGTGTCAATTTTAAAATAATAGTTTCTTGGCTCTTGTTCCTTTTTAGTCCACTTCTAGTGATGCAATTTCATGTTTTTGAGACTGTCTGATGGCAGATAAATTCTCCCAGGCGGTTCTGAGAACTTTTTATGTATCAACAATTTAGTTGCATGAATATTGCACAGATACATCAATCAGAAGATATTGTTGTGATTTTGAATCTTGCTGGCTGGCAAAACCTTTTTGGGTGGAGGCCAGAAAGGAACAAAAGCCTTTCCCCCTTGCAGCCAGCTTCACATTAGAGCAGGGGTCTCCAACCTTGGCAACTTTAAGACTTGTGGACTCCAACTCTCAGAATTCCTCAGTCAGCAAAGCTTTGGGGAGGAATTCTGAGAGTTAAGAGTCCACAAGTCTTAAAGTTGCCAAGGTTGGAGACCCCTGCATTAGAGTCTTAAGGTGTGTAGGATTTTGTTGTCTGCTATCTTAAGGGTGAGGTCAGCTGATCTTTGTGGGTGTGATTAGAAGGGTTGGCAGTGATGATGAATTAAAAGTAGAATAAGGACTGGCAATGGGGAATGGTTTCTATGCTGTTTTTATCATGTCTCAGGAATGAATGGATAAAATGCACACATCTCCTGCCAACTTGGTTTTTGCACACGCATCTACTGCCAACTTGGTTTCCATAATATCCTTGTTACATTACCTTCAACTCATCCCCAACTCATCTAAAGTCACTTCTTGATGTTTGAATTTTAAAGTAGCTTTCTCCAGTTTATCCCAAATGCAATTTTTGTGATTGATTCCATGCTTTGCTGATAGTTTGGTTGAGGGTACTTACCAGAGCTTGGGGGGGGGGGTTCCTATCTGGCTCCTATTGTTTGTTTTAGGCTGGTGTGGGTCAGCTTCCTCTGCCTACTGGACACTGTTCTCCATTTCCATTTTGGCTTAAAAGTGCCCATCATTCAAAACAGCCAACTTAAATGAACCCCATGCTACCATAGAGAGAGTGATTGGTAGGTTCTTTTCCCCATTGATAGAGGAAACAGAAGAAATCCACCAATCCCTTTTCTTAATTTGATCAGCATGGTGAATGTAAGCAGGTATGTAAAGATAAGCACCATTTGTGAACCTAATATCTTTGGCAGAACAGAGATTGGAAATTTTTTGTGTGTTTGTGTGTATGTAGGAGGAACAATTCAATTTATGTTGGATTTTTTTTGTCCTGCCTCAAAGAGATAGAAGATAGCATTTTAGCTCAGTTTTGAGGAAGAGTCCTCAGCCATGGAAAAGGTCCTGGAAACAAATAGATAAATATAGGATCTATTCTATCTCCCACCTCCCAGAACCTAAGATGACTAAAGCAGTTCTGAGATGAGCAAATATGTTCAGAATTTGGATTCTGAGCTCAGAAATGATTGAACTGAAGTGAGTTCCCTATAAAAAGCCAAATCCATGTTTTTGCTACTCTTAAAGCTATGGGGATCATTTAGAAAAAAAATCAAATTATTTAACTCAAAACAAATCATTGCTCTTTGGGACACAATTCCATTAAAAAGGACAACACCTCATTGCTTTTAGTTCTTGAAGTCTTCCTTAGACACCTAATTTTATGCTGGGTGCATTGATTTTGAAAAAAAAAACCCCTACTTGAATTCAGCTAGATTTTCATTTCAGTATAAGAACTCAGGGCTGTAATCTCATTGTTCAAGCCATTTGGATACTGAAGGGGCATTCAGATGGTTTTTCTCTAATCATACTGCAACTTTTATTGCCTCCCTGTTAAACACTTATTGTGCTCAGGAGAATCTATGGAGTGTTCCAATCATTAAAATAGTCCAGCTTTAGGAAATGAAAGAGAACCAAACACTATTCAGTAACAGAGTTGGAAGGGACCTTGGAGGTCATCTAGTCCAACCCCCTGCTCACGCAGGACACCTATATTAGGGATTCGAACCGCTGAACTGCCGACTTTTCTGATTTACAAGCTCAGTGTCTTAGCCACTGAGCCACCTAGTTAGCTCCATTCATTTGATGGAGACTTTGAACAGGTTTAATAATTCAGCCGTAGCTTCCAAATTTTCACCAAACTGAGGTGATTAATAACATTTATTTATTTATTAATCTAATTTTTATATTGCTCTTCTCCCGAAGGACTCGGGGCGGTGCACAGCCAAAGATAAAACAAGTACATATATAAAATTTAAAAACAATTTAAAAACATATTAAATAATTTGGCCCCTAACCTCCTTTTCCATTTTCAGGTCATCATGAAAGCTTTCTCCCGTGAAGCCTTGGAGCATTACACCCCAGTCATCCAGGAGGAGGTGTGTGCTTGCTTGAAGCGATGGCTCTTGGCTAGTTCTGCTAGTGGCTCCTGCCTACTGGTGTACCCAGAGGTTAAGCGCCTCATGTTCCGCATTGCAATGCGCATTCTACTGGGATTCCAGCCCAATGAGGCAGGTTGCAAGAGTGAGCAGCAGCTGGTCGACACCTTTGAAGAGATGATCCGCAACCTTTTCTCTCTGCCAATTTATGTGCCTTTCAGTGGCTTATATAAGGTAAAGCTGTGAAGTCTGCCTCTATTTATGAATTTAGACAATGAGATAGACATCCTGCAGAGCAGGCATGTCTGCTCGGACCTAGGCTTCCCGAGTCAGTAAAACACACGAGTAGTCCCTCTTTTATTGCAACAGCTGTGAATTCTGTTCATTCACAGATGAGTCCCAAATAGTTGTAAAGAGTCCTTCGGGATAAGGCTGATAATCACCCACCTTTATCTCCCTTGACACACGGCCAAAGACCTAATTGGCAAAGCCACATGGAGTCTAGAATCAAACAGAGCTTCAGACTTTAAACTGAACAGAATTAACAAAGTTGCTTCCTGCAAAGGCCCACGTGCCTTTGCTCCTCTTTTAAGTCTTATGGGAGGGGCCAATCATCTCCAAGCCCTACTCCAGAGTCGGCCTTTTTGTTTTAACTGTTCTTATCTTCTGGCACTTTGCGCATGGGAACATGTTCCTCTGCCTCGCTGAGGCCTGACTCTGGAGGCAGCACATACCTCCCAGATGGCCCTTTCTCTGCCTCTGACGCAGAGCCCTCGTCCGAGCCTTTCCCAGACTCCAGGACTGGCGTCTGACATGTTTCTCCCCAACCTCCTCACTGTCCGACTCTGCTGCCAGCTCCTCAGGCCTGCGGCGGAGCACAACAATGTCTACAGTACCCTTGGCAACTTGAAGACTTGTGGACTTCAACTCCCAGAATTCCCCAGCCAGCTGGGAATTGAAGTTCATGAGTCTTAAAAGTTGCCAAGGCTGGACACCCCTGCTTTAGGGGAAAAGTTGTGTTTCTCAGCTCATGAACACAGTCCTGTCTTAAAAGACTCAAAACAATTCTTGCTCTGTTCCCAGGGTTTGAAAGCACGGAATGTCATCCATGCCAAAATTGAGGAGATCATTCGAGTGAAATTGGCTGAGAAGGAGCCCTCCAATGGTTATAAAGATGTGCTGCAGCTGTTGATAGAGCACACCCAAAGCAGAGGGGAGCAGCTTAACATGCAGGTGAGTGTTTCATTCAGCATCTGGCTGGAAGCCTCCAAAGTCCAATTCTTTGAAGTGAATGACAACTGTTCTGCTGTTTGGTCAAACAGGAAAAGCTGTTTGGCTGGGAGAAAATGATGTATTTTATGTTTCTGATATAGGGTCCTCCTCCCAATTTTGTATGCAAGTCTTCAGGATATCTGCTAATTTTAAATTAGGTTGAAGGAGAATATAGCTGTCATGGCTGCACAACAGAGCCAAAAGTAATGGAGAATACCATATTTTTCGGAGTATAAGTACCTTAGTTTTTGGGGAGGAAAATAAGAAAAAAGCTGATTGGCAGGTGGATTGGCCTCCTGGAATACCCCCAATCAGCTGTTCCCAGAGGTGAATTTTAGCAACAGGTTCCTTGGTTGTGAGCTCTGTGCCTTGCTCTTTTTTGCTTTTTTTTTCTGCCTCTGAAAGCCTCCGAAACAGAGCTTCAGAAAAAAAGCCTCTGAAGCTCTGTTTGGGGGCTTCTTTTCTGAAGCTTGGTTTCTGATGCTTTTTTCAGCCTCTGAAACCTCCGTTTGAGAAGCTGGGCGTGGCTACATTTGGAACCATACATACATATTCACCCAGATTTTCAGCCTCTTTTTTGGGGAAGAAAGGTGTGTAGTACTGTATACTTGGAAAAATACGGTAGCTTTCTCCAGATAGATTCAGAAATTCAGTAGTAGGCTTGAGATCAAGAAAAGCTATATTTTATCATGGGAGGGAAAATTAATTAGAAGGATTACACTATTTCTTTTTTAGAGCATCCTGTAACATTTTTCTCTCTATTCCTGTACCTGTGAAAGTCATACTGCTGATCTGCTGCCCTAGTGCATCTGGCAGTGCAAGTTTCCCATCAGCTGAGTGGATGTATATATTTCCAGAGGTCTAATCCTGAAGCAGATGTAGATGTTAACTTCAATGAAATAACTCTTATCCTGACTAAAAAGAGCCTTGGTAGTACAGTGGTTTAAAGCACCCTGTTATTAACACAGCTGCCTGCAATTTACTGCTGGTTCGAATCTCTCCAAGGCTCAAGGTTGACTCAGCCTTCCATCCTTTCTAAGGTAGGTTAAATGAGGACCCAGTTTGTGGGGGCAATAAGCTGACTTTGTATAAAATATACAAAAGTATGAAGGCTATTGCTTAACGCATTGTAAACCACCCTGAGTCTCCGGAGAAGGGCGGCATATAAATCAAATTTAAAAAAAAAAAAAAAAGTCCAGAAGAGGGAGATGCTTGTCTTTGGTCTTCTGATGGACTTTTTATATTAAATGCAATCCTAGAAATGTAACTCTTTGCTAAATGCCAAGGTTTTCCGCAGGCAGAGGTCCTAGATTTTTCTTGCTCACTTCTTTTTCTTCAACTTTGTGCTGATGTTCATTAGGTGAAAACGTGGACATGTGCCCGTTTTCTCGGAAATAAGCCTTATCATAACTGGCGTTCTTTCTAATTTAGCATTGATAGGATACAGTGGTTCCCAGTCGGAAAAGGATTATAATCCCACAAATCAAACCTTTATTGCTTTCAATTCTTTGAATTTTATTCAGTTTAAATTCATTAGAGCAGACATGTCAAACGCAAGACGGACCGGACCCAGCCTGTGATGTGGCTAGATCTGGCCCACGGGGCCACCCAGGAGGCAGTGAGAGTGTCCGGGGTGACCCCATGGGCCAGATCGAGGGCTGACCATGACTTCTAAACTTCAGTGAACAAATATATGTATGTATAAACTGTCCCAGTTTAGAGCTGGTGTAGGAGCTCAGGGAACCAAATGGGCCATCAGGCAAAAGAATTACATGGACAATATATTAAAAAAGAAGCTATTTTTGCAAGCCCTTCGTTTCCTTCAAGGACCATATAATCTTCAATGATAAGTCTTTGCTACAGTTTCTCTACCTCATTGTTGACCTTCCTTATCCCACCTCTGCCTCCAGCATTCCTTCCCTAGTATCTTTAATGGAATTGCCATTCAATTGTACTCCATTACATTTACCATTCCTTGAGTTCCTTTGCTACTCTAGCAAACAGATCCGCGGCCTTTTTACTTTCAAATTATATTTATTTATTTATTTATTTTATTTTATTTTATTTTATTTTATTTCTATACCGTCCTTCTCCTGCGGGACTCAGGGCGGTGTACAGCCAAGATAAAACATTGCATATAAAATTTAAAAACAATTTAAAAACAATTAAATAATTGTTATATATATATCTTGTTTGGATAATATATCTTATCCAAACATCTTCACTATTGGCCAATTTTTTTTTTTTTGGCTGTTTTCTCCCCCACCTTCTAATCTCTACTATCTTCTCTTCCATTTTTACAGTCCTGCTCTTCTTAGCCCTTACATATTGCAGCCATGATTCTCTGACTCTATGAACCTGCCTTCTGCATTGAGCTGAAGGCCAAGCGAGATTAAGGCCATCCTTAATCCCCAATGGAATTCTCTCTCTCATTTCCCCCACTGCTGTTCACAATGAAGATTCCTAAGTAAGGCCAGGATTGGCTCAAGAGGTTTTATTGCTTTAGATAAAGGATAAGGCAGCATTTGATTCTTCAGCTTGACTTGGACATAGTTTTCCATCATACTTGAGGGCAGAAAGATAATTTAGAGCAAAGTAATCTTTTAGGTGTGTTAGATTGCAATTCATTTAAGTGGTGAGCTTGTCTTTAGTAATTTTCTCATTATCGAATCCAAAGGATCATTTTCCCCCATTCCTGCTTTTATCCTTCCTCTCCTAATGAAGAGCCATAGAGAACAATGTCTGTCTGTCTGTCTGTCTGTCTGTGTATATATGTGCATGTGTGCATGTGCATCCTGTTGTACAAATTGATTATTATGGCATAGTTTGTGCACTTATTTGACTGCAGTATGCCGTATGTAGGAAAACCAGACTGCTACTAGCAGTCCTTAGACATAAGTGGTTCATTTGTATCACAGAAAGACCCAACCAAAATGAAATTTTAATGGAGTGCAAGCTATTAGCCTTAAAACTTTTCTATGGGACTTGTTATCTCACCGCCAATCTCTAAACCATGTTCTCTTTAAGAGAGCCCAAGGTTTAGGTAATAATTAGGCATGTCTATCTCTCCACGGAAGGGACGTGGTGGCTCAGTGGCTAAGACGGTGAGCTTGTTAATTGAAAGGTCGGCAGTTCAGCGGTTCGTGCCGCATCCCTAGTGCCGCGTAACAGGGTGAGCCCCCGTTCCTTGTCCCAGCTTCTGCCAACCTAGCAGTTCGAAAGCGTGTAAAAATGCAAGTAGAAAAATAGGGACCACCTTTGGTGGGAAGGTAACAGCGTTCTATGCACCTTTGGCATTTAGTCATGCCGGCTACATGACCATGGAGATGTCTTCGGACAGCGCTGGCTCTTGGGCTTTGAAATGGAGATGAGCACCGCCCCCTAGAGTCGGGAATGACTAGCACATATATACGAGGGGAACCTTTAACTTTATCTCTCCATATTTTGAGCTAGCAATTGCAAATGTTGAGGTGTATAAGAAAATGCAGGAAATGGATTGCAGGGGAAAATGTCCTTCTTTGTAGCTTCTTCTTATAAACAAGGGTATATATAAAGGTAATCCTCAACTTACAACAACAGTTTGTTTAGTGATTGTCCCAAGTTACAACAGCACTGAAAAAAGTGACTTATGACCATTTTTTCACACGACCATTGGAGCATCCCCATGGTCACATGATCAAAATTTGGGTGTTTGGCAATTAGTTCATATTTACGACGGTTGCTGTGTCCTGAGGATGTGTGATCATCTTTTGTAACCTTCTAACGAGCAAAGTCAACGGGGAAGCCAGATTCTTAACAACTGCAACGATTCTTTTAACAACTGCGCAAAGAAGAATTGTGCAATGCAGCAAAACTCATTTAACAAGCGTCTCACATAGCAACATAAATTTTGCGCTCAGTTGCGGTCATAAATTGAGGACTAACTGTACAATGGAGAGAAATTTGGTTGAAAAATTCCGAGGCTGATTGCTGGACAACATGTGGCTGGTTGAGAATAAGAATAGAAGGAAGGTACCTGCATCAGCCATGAAAGGCCTTTGGAGAAATGGGAAGCCATGGGCAAAAAGTTTATGGAAGTTCCTGGATGGAAAGGAGGAATGCATGATATCGATCTAAAGAAAAGGACCACCAGCAGTGGTGAAATCCAAAATTTTTTACTACCGGTTCTGTGGGCATGGCTTGGTGGGCGTGGTGTGGCTTGGTGGGCGTGGCAGAGGAAGGATACTGCAAAATCTCCATTCCACCCCACTCCAGGGGGAAGGATATTGCAAAATCCCCATTCCCTTCCCACTCTGGGGCCAGCCAGAGGTGATATTTGACGGTTCTCCGAACTACTCAAAATTTCTGCTACCAGTTCTCCAGAACCTGCTGGATTTCACCCCTGACCACCAGCAATAGGAATCTTCCAACCAAGCAACACTTTTGCATGCAAACTTTGGGGTATGGCTCTCAATATCTGCATGCAGAAGTATTAGACTTGAAAATATCTTGTCATGCAAAATACAATCTGATCACTATCTTTGTTTCCTTCCTCCAAAGGAGCTAAAGGAATCAGCAACCGAACTTCTCTTTGGCGGGCATGAGACCACAGCTAGTGCAGCAACATCCTTGCTTACCTACCTCAGCCTTCACCCTAAAGTACTACAAAAAGTGAGAAAGGAATTACAAGAGAAGGTGGGTTTTGCCTTCAAGGTCTCTAGGCAAGAAGCTAGGACAGGGCACGAAGGAGAATGACCTGGCCCAAAAAGCACAGGTCCAGGTAGTGGGTAGCTGTAGCCTTTTAATTGATTTTAATTGTGGATTGAATCGGTCCAGATATTGTTATTTATCAAAGATGACTACTTTTTATTGGTTGAGGGTCACAGTTAAATGTTCAGAGCAGAGGTCTTCAAACTTGGCAGCTTTAAGACTTGTGGACTTCAACGCCCAGAATTCCAGCTGGCTGGAGAATTCTGGGAGTTGAAGTCCACAAGTCTTAAAGCTGCCAAGTTTGAAGACCTCTGCTTTAGAGGGTTGCAAATTGATTATGATCATGTGGAATGCAGAGTTGAGATTTCTTTGTGCTTTTAAAAATATAAGCTGCCCATATTTAGGGCTTACAATTACAGTTCTCATGTGTTTCCAGCTTCAAAAATGGTAAGAAAATACAAAGTCAGTTTTTATTAAAATAATCAGTGAGGACCCTATAGTTGACAGAAAGTCCTCAGTGCTGCATGGACTGTATCTTTGTCTGTATACATACAAATATATTCAAGTATTTTTTTGATTAAATCTTATATTGGATGGCTTAATCCAATGATGTAACTATAAACAGTGCAGTAACCTATGCAATTTGTATGGAGTATTTTGTTCTGTTTTCAAATTAGGCAAAATAGTATTTAGCCTCTTGGATGTACATCCATTTTATGGCTTTGCAGTATTCCAGATGAGCAAAAATCTTTTGAACTCCTGGGGAAAAATGCAATGTAGCAGGAAGGCTGAAGGGAAAAAAAAGTAAATTAAATTAGATTTGTGCTCAGAAAATACTGCTGATGTTTTGATTTAGTCTACGAGGGTTTCTACCTCCATGAATAACCTGTTTGAGAGATGCTGCATGTTTTTGTAATTTCTGTTAGTCAAATAAGTCTCTGCTTTACATCTCTTCTACCATGTTTCCCTGAAAATAAGACCCTGTCCTACATTTTTTTGAACCCTGAAATAAGCCCTTGGCCTTATTGCCATGCGCTCAAAAGCCCAATTGGGCTTATTATCAGGGGATGTCTTATTTTGGGGGAAACGGTAATATTTATCGTGACATAACCTCTGCTTCTAGGGATTATTGGGCAATTGCAGTCAAGAGAAGCTTTTGGGAATGGAAGTGCTGGAGCAGTTGAAATACACTGGCTGTGTTGTCAAAGAGACTATCCGACTGAGCCCACCGGTTCCAGGAGGGTTCAGGGTGGCCCTCAAAACTTTTGAGCTCAATGTAAGTAAGAGATCGTGAAGTTCGTGATTTCTTAAATGCATCTCCTGGGTAAGGCTGATGATTTAGAAGACTTTTATATAAAATTAATTTTATTAAATATACAATTTAAAAACATTAGACTTGGTGCGACTTGTCTGGTACATACTTTTCTAGAACTTTTTCTTTCATGTATATTACAATATAATATCATGCATATTCCATATATACTTTTTGTATATTCAATCACACTTCAGTTACATACATATTCCCTTCGTACCTATTCAAATCCAATTTATTCCTATCTAATATTTCTTAATTTTATTTTATTTATTTTTCTCCCCTTTCTTTCACTCTGTTTCTAATTCTCTATCCCTACATTCCTCCTTTTCTCTAGCCATTTATAAAATGTATTCCAGGTTACATAGAATTCCGATTCATCTTTATCTTTGAGCTCCAGTGTTAACCTGTCCATTTCTGCACAGGTCAATATTTTGTTAATTATTTCTACCTCCTGTGGGCTCTCTGCATTTCCAATTTTGTGCGAATATCAACCTCGCTGCTGTTAGTATGTGTACCATAAGATATATTTCTTCTTTTTTGTAATTATCCCTTACTATATCCAGAAGGAAGAGTTCTGGTGTCATATCTATCATCTTGTTTAACATCTCTTCTAGCCACTGTTTTATTTGGCACCAAAAGTCCTTGGCTTTCAAGCACCCCCACCACATATAATAATAGGTGCCTAATGTTGCTTTACATTTCCAACATTTCGGTGAGCAATTTTTGCACATCTTGGCCAGTTTTGTGGGTGGTAATGCCACCTGTAAAACATCTTGTATTGATTTTCTTTATATGCAGTTAAATATATTTTAATACTTCTCTGTCTGAACATCTTAAGTATGGAATAGCTTGTTTTGGCTGATCCAAATATATATTTGGCCATATACCAGTGGTGGGTTGCTCCCAGTTCTGTCCAGTTCTTTAGAACTGGTAGTAAAAGCAGCAGGAGGCTCCGCCCAACCTCCCGGATGTCATAATTGACGATCTGCGTATGCGCAGAAGCGCGCATGCGTGCTCCCATTGCAAGCCAGTAGTAAAGGTAAGTAGAACCCACCCCTGCCATATACAGTACTTGGGTTTCAGGTTTTGTTTTGCCTCCACAATCTGAACTGAATTTATGTTTCAGTTGTGCTGAATTATGGCTGATCTGAAATGGTTCAGCCAAATTTCCAGGACACAAAAATTAAACACGGTGGTCTTTTTTGTGCGCACTTGTAGTGTTTAGGCTCATAACTAAGAATATTATTAACTAAGCTGACTATATCATTATCAAAGGACAAGAGGAGGTATTAAATCCATTGAGCAATAAATGCCCCTTGCCCCTATAATAAAAATAAATGTTCAAATTTGCCCTTCCTCCTACAGTTCAGTGTGCAATGGAATAGGGCATCTGTTGAAAACTAATTTTCCTATTCTGGTGGCAAGTGTCATTTTTGGCAGAGAGATTGTGGTATGGGTATTATCATGGCTTGTGATACTTGTGGAATTAAATGAAGGGACAATTAATAGAGTACTATAGTATATAGTAAATATTTCTTGGGGATTTCAAAAAACGGAAAGCAATACATATATTCAGGAAAATCATATTGTGTTGCAATGAGCACACACAAACACACACGCACACACATTAAGTAGGCATTAGAATATTTTTTTATTCTTTAAACTTGCTTCTCCACTGGTTTGATAACTCATGGGATTCCATAATTTGTTTTGTTGTGTTAGAATAAATTTCTGCATTGGCAATCCATTCACTGAAGAAGAATAGAGAAATAGGTGGCTTAATGGGGTGTTAACATTATGTATAATTACACACATACACATACACACAGGTATGTGCATGTTGGATGGGGTATCACCTCCTTCTGAGCCAGGAATTCACCTCTGAGCAGAAGATTACTTGTACTTGTACTTGGTAGGTCCCAAATGCTTGTTGTATGTGCTTAGGAAGTAATACTTGAAATTATGTCTCTCTCTCAATAAGTAATCAATTCTGAAGAATAACCACACAAAGAAGCTTGGTTCTATGCATGGGTCATTCTTAGTGGGTTAGAGTATAGCCTGGAGACTTAGATCTATACGACAACAAGTGGTTGATATCTCTAGTATCCCATTAAGATGGAATGTCTTCTCCAATGCCTTTGTGGTAAAGTACATTTGTTCAAAATGGCCATCTTTCTATGTGACTCTAGTAATTGCAGCCATCTCAACCTGGTGTCCTCTTGCTATGTTGAAATTGCAGTTTCTGGAATTCCCTCAGTCAACATGGCCTTCAGCCAAGCTGCAGAAGGCTGTTGTACACCATACTTGCTCATAGTAATCATTGAACGTCAGTCTTTACTCCAGTGACCTTCCCTCCGTAAGTGCAGGGGTCAGTAACTTGGGTAAACTTCGAGCTTTGCAAAAGTATAAGGCGTTGGGGAAATAAAATGTTCAGAATTACCCGAGCTGCAATATTTAGGTAACTACTTAGATGGAATTGCCCTCTCCTTCAAGGTAAATCATCTTTATAATGGTACTTTTAACTACTTGTTGTTCAATTATGTATACGCTCTTAGGAAGCAGGGCCAGACAGAGCATTTAGTAAAAATTGGTTGGTCCAACGAAGCAAATGCCTATAAATGCTGGTCATTGCATCATTATTTGTCTGTTTCTTATAGGGATACCAGATTCCAAAAGGCTGGAATGTCATATATAGCATCAGTGACACTCACAGCGTTGCAGAACTTTTCACCAACAAGGAAGAATTCAACCCTGACCGTTTCATGGCTCCTTTCCCAGAAGATGCGTCACGATTTAGTTTCATTCCTTTCGGAGGAGGCTTAAGAAGCTGTGTGGGCAAAGAGTTTGCCAAACTTCTTCTCAAAATCTTCACAGTAGAGTTGGCCCGGAACTGTGATTGGCAGCTTTTAAATGGACCTCCAATAATGAAGACCGGCCCAACTGTTTATCCAGCGGACAATCTCCCTACGAAATTTACCACTTTCAAAGGTTGAGATGAAGGAATTCCATTTAAAGCTTGCACGGTGGCTTTCTATAATGTCTTACGTTCAATGTTGTACAATTAACTTTATATAAAGTTGTAATAGTTATTTATAAAGTGTTCTTTTAAAAATGTTTCTTATATTAAACTTAGGGTTTGTTTTTTTTTTAAAGCAAGCGTTATACTTGCAGATCCTTGGGGTTCATAACTGGATAATTTTATTTCTATAAAAATAAAAAAGTTTTATTTAAGAAACCTATTCAAAACTTTTTTTTTAAGTAATTAAGAAAGTAAGTAATTTTTAAGTAAGGGAAATATTGGCGAAACTGCACATTTAAGCACAGTTCTGAAGACGAATATTTATCACATTTAGAGACCATTGCAATTATGAAGCAGTCTCAGCATGTCAAAAGACAAAAGCCACTCACAAACATTTAAAGGACACAGTTAAAATTAAACTTGAATCTGTAACCCCAGTACAGTATCAGAGCCCAGACACCCTCCAGAAGACTCCATTGTGAACTGCTTATGGGAAGCAGTCCAAAAGGGACTCCACTGGTTGTCCGTTGGGAGATTGTTCCCAAGCTCTGATGTTACCTCTGAGAAGTGGTGCTGAGTCTTAGGTCCCCTCACCTCCACAAACTGAAGAACCTGCTAGCAATGTCTATGGAGATTCTCAGCCATCCAGGTCATGGTTATCCCAAAGGTGCTTTTTCAAGAGGCAAGTGGACTTTCTGGTTTTTCTTTGAAGATGTTTTGCTTCTCACCCAAGAAGCTTCAGCTCTGAAGAAGCTTCTTGAATGAGAAATGAAACGTCTTCAAAGAAAAACCAGAAAGTACAGTTGCCTCTTGAAAAAGCACCTTTGGGTTAACGGCTAGCAACTTCTCCTGGGGATAGACTGGACTGGTTGGGCTTATTCCAATGAGAAATATGGCCCTGCAGGTAATTGCAACAAGCCTTGTAGGGCTCTATAGGTTAGCATCAGCAAATTGTACCCCAAAGCTTGCTAGTAACCAGTGAAGAGTCAACAGCCATGGTGTCTGCTCCCACTGTCAAATGCAGGCTAGTGCATGGCCCAGGTCATTTCAAACCCACTGCAATTTTCTAAAGATCTTTGAAGACAAGTCCATATGGAGCAAGTTTCAGTTATCTGACAAAGGCATGAGTTACTGCAGCAAGTTCCTCCTTCCCCAGGTTGTATCACAGCCAATGCACAAGCAAAATTAGGGAAAGTCCTCTTGGCTATGACCTCGACTTACAACCATTTATTTATATGTATATGTAGTCCTCGATTTGCAACTATTTATTTATTTAGCAATGGTTCAATGGCCCTGAAATAGTGACTTATGAAAGGTCTTCAGACTTAGGCCGTCACAGCATCTCCATGGTCACATGATCAGAACTGGAGTATTTGGCAAGCAGTGTATTTATGATGTTTTGCAGGGTCACAGGGGGTCATGTGATAGCCATTTGTGACCTTCCCAGCTGGATTTTGACAAGCAAAGTCAATGGGGGAAGCTGGATTCACTTAACTGCATGATTTGCTTAACAACTATGGCACAAAAAAGGTCATAAAATTGGCCGTGACTCATTGCTTAGCAATGAGAATTCTGCTCTCAGTTGTGGTTATAAGTCAAGATACTGCACACCCAGAAGGAAGCTCAAATTACAGACCTCTTTCCATCAGGGATATTGCCATTCTATCTAACTCCAACTTGCTTAGATTCAGTTTAAGAGTGGTTTGTCCCACCAAGACCATTATAGCTTCCAAGTATTGAATCAGGACTGGGGGTTGTGATGTATCATCTGCATATTGTAATATGAAATCTGAAAATGATTCATACCATGCCTACAATCCCCAACCTCTGCAGGTGGCCCAGAAGGGTGCCATACTGCACATCGCTGAGAGATCTAACAGGGCCAGGAAAAGTTTTCTTCCCCATCCAGGTCCTGATGTCATGGCCATGCTGTTGCTGTCTCCATTCCACGCATAGGCCTTGTCTAAAAAAGAATCGAATCGAATCGAATCGAATCGAATCGAATCGAATCGAATCGAATAGAATAGAATAGAATAGAATAGAATAGAATAGAATAGAATAGAATTTTTATTGGTCAAGTGTGATTGGATACACAAGGAATTTGTCTTGGTGCATATGCTCTCAGTGTACATAAAAGAAAAGATACGTTCATCAAGAATCATAAAGTACAACACTTAATGATAGTCATAGATTACAAATAAGCAATCAGGAAACAATATCAATATAAATCATAAGGATATCAGCAACAGGATTACAGTCATACAGTCATAGGTGGGAGGAGATGGGTGATGGGAACGATGAGAAGATCAATAGTAGTGCAGACTTAGTAACTAGTTTGACAGTGTTGAGGGAATTATTTGTTTAGCAGAGTGATGGCGTTCGGGAAAAAACTGTTCTTGTGTCTAGTTGTTCTGGTGTGCAGTGCTCTATAGCGTTGTTTTGAGGGTAGGAGTTGAAACAGTTTATGTCCAGAATCCAAATCAACTATTTCCTTTAGGGTGTTGCGTAGTTAATTCACCACAACAGCCTTTTGAAAAAGGGAAGAGTAGAGAGTGGGCAGTAGTTTTGCTTAACACCTCTGGACACAGGGAGGGATTCTTAAAGAGGGGATACTACAGCCTTGTTCAAAGCTGCTGGCAACATCCCCTTCCCCAATCAGTCAATAGTCTCAATGCCCCACCATCCAGAAAGCTACCCTACTTTCCAGCTTCATGAAGGAGCCAGAAGGGGTAGGATCCAACCTGCAAACGGTAGAGGATTTCTTAGAGAGCCCTCTGTCCACTACTCCACTGTCCACCCAAACCAAAAGGAATTCCAGAGAACTAGGCAAGATATGCGCCAGTCATTCCTCCAGATTCTGTCCGCATAGAGTCAAAACGTGAGAGAATCTGAGCGATTTTACTGACAAAGTGCTGTGCTATTTAATCCTGGTGACTGGGCAGGAATGCTTGATGCTATTTTTCTCCTAGTGGAATCAGCCAGCTGAATCAAGTTGCTGGATGAAAACTTAAGCCATAAAAGAGGAAAACTAACAATGATTCAGCTCTCTTATCACAGAAAAGACTTGAACATGTGCACATACTTGGTTAGGTATACCCGTACTTCTTGTCCATTCACTGGTCTTCAAGGCACTACTCTGCTGCTTCCTCTCCTCAAAGCCCTAGGTCATTGTTTCTCAACCATGCCAACTTTAAGATGTGTGGACTTCAACTCCCAGAATTCCTTAGCCTTAGCATAGCTATCTGGAGAACACGGGGAGTTGAAGTCCACACATCTTCAATGTTCAATGGATAGTGATATCAGGCAGATCATGTAAATTGTACCAATCATCTTCACCTTGAGGGACGTGATGGTTCAGTGGCTAAGATGCTGAGTTTGTCGATTGAAAGATCGGCAGTTCAGCGGTTCGAATCCCTAGGACCGCGTAACGGGGAGAGCTCCCATTATTTGTCCCAGCTTCTGCCAACCTAGCAGTTCGAAAGCACGTAAAAAATGCAAGTAGAAAAATAGGGGCCACTTTTGGTGGGAAGGTAACAGCGTTCCATGCGCCTTTGGCATTTAGTTATGCCAACCACATGACTATGGAGACGTCTTTGAACAATGCTGGCTCTTCTGCTTTGAAATGGAGATGAGTACCGCCCCCAAGAGTCAGCAACAACTAGCACATATGTGGGAGGGGAACCTTTACCTTTACTTTATCTTCACCTTTGGTCATAATGGCTAGCAAGATTGCTCGTTTAGTAATATTTAAGATATTTCAAGCTGTGTTCCATTGGAACCTAAGGTTCCACAAGAACTTTACAGGGTTGTGTGAGAGATTAAGGGGAAACAATAACTTGAATACAACCTTTTTATTTTTTATTTTTAGAGCTTTGACGCTTGAACTGGGTGCAGGATTCTTTTTGTTAAGTAACAGCCTGGAAATGTTTGACAATCCCTTATTCTAGAAGGTCATAAATTGTCTGTCTCTGAAACACTATCTTGAGGTATCAGTTCTACCTCAAGGATAGGCAGTCTGGTACCTCCAGTTCTATAACTCAGTCAGGACAGACAATGGCAAAATGTATCAACATTTCACTCTAGAATATATGAAGCCTTCCAACTCCTTTTTTTGTATACGTTTTTTTTCTAAAAATATCTTCGAGAGAGGATATTCTCAATATTTCTATAATCAATTTAAGAATGATAAAAGAAATATCCCAATACTTATTATTGCTTCCCAGAAAGTGAAAACAAGTAGTATTTGTATCATTAAATTTGTTAGAGCTCCATGGATAGGTTCATGAATCATAATAAGTCATAATGAAACATTTTGGATTTAGTGTGATATATGAACCAATCCATTTAGTATCATGGCTGAATGCAATGTGCGCATTCAGCCAATTGTAACATCTTCAAGCAAGCCATGGATTAGTATGATATGTAGAATTGCACTTGGCTAATTCTTGACAGCAAATCATCTATGGCCATGAATCTGCCACTAACAAGGTAAAGGGTATTGCCCTGTTGTATCCTTGATAAAAAATACACTAGAAGACAGGTTCATTATGGGTTACCTCTGTTATGAATTCCTCATAGACAACCCCAATAAAAGCCAAACCTTGGACCAGTTTGCTTTCTGTAATTGAAGCATTCGTGCATGGAATGAAAATCATTGAAAGGACATGGTCCAAAACCATGGATCAAAAAAATTAGATTTGTTTAGCCACCATGAAGGCCTTGAAGAAAATATTCAAATGTTGTGATGTGGCTATATGTACAAAGATCAGAATCATGCAAGCCATGGTCTTCCCTGTGACTGGAAGCAGACATTGGACTTTGAAGAAACATGATAGGAAGTGTATTCATGTCTTTGAACTTCGATGTTGGAGAAGACTCTTGAGAATATCATGAAGATCCAAGAAAACAAACTAATGGATTATCAAACAAATCAACCCGGAATTGTCACTTGAGGCACAAATGACCAGATTTAAATTATCCTACTTTGGACACTTTATGCAAAGATCCAATTCTCTGGAAAAGGCTTTAATGCTGGGAAAGAGAAGAAGAGGAGAAGACCAGCAGTAAGGTGGATGGACTCTGTTACTGTGGTGCTGAATGCAGCATTGTAAAACCTAATAGAACAGGCTGGGGAATAGATCATCATGGAAAAAACTTAAGTTGTGGCTAGGTGTCAAAAATAACTTGATTGCACATAATGAATCAATATGTCAGTCAATCAATCAATTAAGATGGTTTCAGATGTGGTTGAACTTTTCACTGGTCATGCTAGTAGCCATTACTGAGACTTGTACTACTGTATACTGACATCTGCCCAACCTTAAAAAAAACTTTCCTATTGTACCTCGGCAAAAGCACAGAATAATGTGTATCAAAACCATCTTTACTTTCTTCATGCTTTTTCCATATTTATCTACGTTCATATTGTTTTTGTTGCATCCTGTTGTTGCATTGATTTACTATTACCAAACCATTGCACTCTACCTTTAGCCAAACAAATTTCTGCTGTGCTGATCACATTTCTTCTTCAAAACTCTTTTTGCATGCTTGTTCTACTCTTGAACCATTTGTCCAAATTCTATCAGGATACACTGGTGAACAAGGTAATAACCATAAAAATCACCACATACAGTCTGGTCATTTGCTTCTCTCCCCACTGCCTTATCTGGCTTTTAAAAGAGAGATAAATTCCATGGAGAGAAGTTTTCTATGAATGGCTAGTTTTCATCCATGGCAACTATATGAAGCTACCTGGTCAACGCAGGTAATACATAACTGGTTCCTCTGCAGAAACAGTAGTATGTTGTTTCTTAATATCCTACTGATGGGTACAGTATTCTGAAAGCAGCTTATATGGAGTTATGTGGACTTCTTATTTAATCCACTGTTTGCTTACCAAAATTTTGAAGATTCCATGCCTCTGGAGGTGTTTGCTCAGGTTGATAAGGGCTATTTTCTCTGTTTCTAAAAAAACATGGACATCTAGTCTCTTATGGGTCAGCCTTTATCAGAAAGTTGAACTACTAGGTTGTAGGTCAGCAGGTTTTCATCCTCTTGGCTCTAATATGTCCTTCACCTACCCTGGAATCTCTTTGTTTCTTTCCTAGCTTATGGCTGTAAATAAAAAAACATGGTCATATGGTACATGTGTGCCTGAGATGGATAAAATGGCCCGGGAATGACCTTCTGAACCTTGGATAACCTTAAAGACATACATTCAGTCAACATTTCTACCTCAACTGCAGTTGTGGCCTTCGCTAAGCACTTCAACGTTAGCACGAAGGCAATTTAGCTGGGTCAATAGTTAAAAAAACAAGAGTTTTTTGCCATACATCATTCCGTCCATGTAAATAAAACACAATCTGTTGAACTATTGAGTATTTCAAGCATGCTGGGCAGATATGATTTTCCTTTTTCCACAGGAAGATAAGCTTTCAACATACTCAAAGCAACTGTTGAGGCCACCTACTAACTGTACATTTCTGCAATTGATTTTATTTTTAGGATTTTTACACAGGGTGAAATGTTTTAAAAAAATTCGAGTCTTCTCTTTCTTGGATCAACACTAAAATCCACAGGAAAGTTTGCCCCTGCCTTTTAAGTATAGTTATATCATCACACTGAAAAAAAAAAAAAAAAAGGATATTGTAGAACTGAAAAAAGTATAGACAAGAGCAGCCAGCATTATCAAGGAACTGGAATAGTGTTCCTACAATAGTCAAGATTTGATAACTTAGTAGAAAGATGAGGAAATAAAGCCATGATATCAAGAAAGTTTGTCTGCCTCTGTCTGAGTTTTGGGATTTAATGTTATTAAATGATTATCATATTGTTTAAATATTATCATGATTATATAATTTTATCACACAGATAAAAACACCATTTAACACAGGTAAACTCTGCCAATGCAAGGTGTAGTAAGACCCGCCAACTTGAACAGTGTTAAAAGAAATTAAATATATTCACGGAAAGGCAGTTCTCTGCATCTTCTAGTGAAGTCAGGAAAATATGCCAGAATAAAAGCATACAAACATCTTCACACCAACTGTTGTGGATACAGAAGTGGGAGCATACTGTTATATACATATCCATGTTATAGGCTTCCCATGGGCAATTGGCTACCATGGATATCTACAAGGGTGGTAAAAGGTGGCTGGCTAATGACATCACACACCGTGACATAATCATGACTTCTATGGAATGCTCTCCAAGGTTGACTTCTGATGGCAGAAAACTGAATTCATCAGCCTTTGATCTGATCTTCCATACTTAAAATATTAAATAGTAACTTCAAAAAATGAATTCTCCCCCTGGTATTACTTTAAAATGTAATCTGTGCTTTCTACACATAGGACACCAAAACCAGCCGTCTGCTTCCTCCAGCCAAGCCGTTGGTATGACTTATTGGAGCTATTCTAAATGTTGCCACCAAATAGTGATTTTCTATTTTTAGAAGGGAGAAATTAATAAATACACGGAGGATACTGATACCTGTTCAATTGGAATAAATCCAATTCTGCTTTTGCTGTGGGTCAGGCTAACTTTTTGTTCTGGCCCCACTTATTTTGAGGAGCATGGGGATGAGATTGAGATAACTGGAACCAGACTGGCTTGATTCTGCAATGAGATATGCAGAAATATACTGTGAAACCTTTTTTGAAGGTTTGCAAACTTTTACTAATAGGTAATGAGGCTACTGGACAGACAAGAATTCTCTCTGAGTTACAGTACATCAGGAAAAGCCTCATTCTCAAACATCCTGAATTGTTTTAGAAACACTCATTCTAAGCAGAACAAAATACTAACTGATGGCATGCGGCTAATTTTAAAGTTTGGAGAGCTTTTGATCTCACAAACTGTTTAAAAGTATATGATCAAGAGTTACATAACTTGTGAGTACATAACACTTGAGTACATCTCACCACAACTACATACGTAGATATGTAAACAGAAGCAAAAAGACAATATGTAGCTACATTCATGAAGATACAAGTGGTATGTAAAGACTACTATCTCTAGAATGTTTTATAATAGTAGAATGCTTTCTATTGCCCATATAATTCCCGTCTTGTAATTGCAAGATCTGTTTCTCTTTAATCTTGGAGTTGCCAGTTTAGGGAAATATTATCTAGATGGATTTCCTAGTCTAGTTATTATAGTCCTAGGGCAGGGGTGGGCAATTGTGGCTCTTTTACAACCTGTGGACTTCAACTCCCATAATTCCTGAGACAGCTTGGCTTCAACTCCTTATGGGAGTTTAAGTCCACAGGTTGTAAAAGAGCCACAATTGCCCACGCCTGTCCTAGGGTAAATAGCAATAGCCAGGGGTGTCCACAGAGTATGATCAACAATTATGGTATCCATGATGATGTGATCAAAAGTCTGCCTGTTTTATACATGTTTCAGACATGTATAAAATGCACAGCTGGGCTGCTATTTTTGACCATTCCCTGCAGATGCTCCTATTAGTAATAGTAGAAGCAGCAGTAGCAGCAGTCTACCCCATAAAAGGAAGATGGAACAATGCTTCAATTATTTCTTTCTTAGGTCTTCTTTTCTGTGATGGCTTACTGAAGGTTTCTGGAAGCTTGAAGCTTCCAAAGTTTGAAAAGTTTAATCTTTTTGGGGAACACTTCCCTCTAGGTCAGGGGTTCCTAAATGTTGTGCCATCACACTTCTCTTTTACACTAAATGCACACACGTTTCCTAAAAATTCAAACACCAAAATGAACATAAAAGAACAGTTGCACTGTTTGCAATGACTGCAAGGAAGATACAAAGCAAATGGCACTTTTAATATTAGAGGGGATGTATTGAATTGATACCTTTGCTGTAATTTTATATGTATTTTGCTAAAACCCATGGTTGCAAGTAATCATTTAAATATAAACATAAAAGAACTGTGAAAAACCATACAGTGAAACTTTGGGAAAGGTGGATTTCTTGTAACAATGTGACTCAAAGTTTCTTCACATCATCCCTTTACTCTGCCTGTACTCCAAGGAGCTACACAGAGATGCAGAAGTTGGAACTGGATTAGCTGCCTAAAGTGCTGTTGTGAAAACCTGCATTTTTTTTTTTACATCTATTGTCTTGCGTGAAGCTCTTGCTTTTACTGCCAACTATGGTCCTAGTTCTGCCAAAATGTATTAATGGTGGACCCAGCTAGTTGCCAGGTCTATTAAATCATTTCACAAGCACCTTAATTTTTGACACCTTAATGACATTTTAATAGAAAAGAATAGAATTCTTTATTGACCAAGTGTGATTGGACACACAAGGAATTTGTCTCCAGTACATAAGCTCTCAGTGTACATACAAATGATAAATCATGATCATAGTCATCATAAAAAAATACATTCATCATAATCATAAGATACAATACTTAGTGATAGTCACAAGTTGCTAAATAAGCAACGAACATAAATCATACTAGGATACTAAATGAAACAATATAAATCGTAAGATACAAGCAACAAAGTTATAGTCATACATAGAAAAGGAGATAGGTAATAGGAAAGATGAGAAGAATAATAGTAATGCAGTCTTACTAGATAGTTTGACAGTGTTGTGGGAATTATTTGTTTAGCAGAATGATGGCATGGGGGAAAAAACCTATCCTTGTGTCTAGTCATGTTGAGGGTAGAAGTTGAAACAGTTTATGTCCAGGATGTGAGGGGTCTGTAAAAAACATAAGCATTAATATCTCTACCATCCCATACTTCCTGAATTTAGCTAATTTGGGAAGGTGTATTTAAGTAAGTGCATATTTGAAGGTATATCAACGTTTCTCAACTGAATGGATCTGTTTCATTCATCTGATGATGAGGGCATCAGGCCAGAAATTCATTTATCTTTCAGATGGGGCAGATCTCTTTGTAGGGTGTTTTTTTTTTTTACTATGATGGTCTAATACAGCTATCTCTCGAGAATGTATCTGCTAATTACATTATGTACAAATTGCGATTATCCCATGCTAGTCCACTCACATATCTTTGCATATAGGTGTACTTTTAACAATTGCTGCTTCTTACATGGAGTGGGTAACAGTTCAATAGGTGTAGTAATTTCTGGCTGAAAAACTCTTAAGATCGAAGTGTTTTACAAGGTTGGGTTATATTTTCTGCAGAACTTCAAAGCTAGGTGGGGGATGGATGGGCAATTTTGGCAGTCAGCCTAGTTCAAATTATCTTCCCCTTCCTATTTATACATGCAAGCATTATATAGATCACCCATAAAAAAGTATCTTTCTGTCTACGTGCAGAAGTCATTAATGTTACAGATGGAAAATCAGGAAGACAAATGGCAGCAAACTCAGAAAAAGCCATTTTCAGGACGGGGGGTGGGGTGCCCAAAGTGTTTAATAAATCAACATGAAAAACGATGACATGAAAAGTTGCATGAATTATGCAGTCTTCATTATGGTAGGGAAATAAATGCAACTTCATGGATGGGTTTGAGATGAAATATTTAACTGTTTCCATATGGAAACAGATGGATATAATGATCAGTCTTTTAATTACTTTGAACCTATTTTATTTCCAAAAGTAGCTGGCAGCAAAATAAAAAAAAATGTCTACATTGGACACTTCAAGGCTCTATTGAAAAGCTATCTGTCACCTACAAAGGAGATTAATATTGGTAAGAAAGAACACAGACTTGCAATTCCCAATGAACTCAGTACAACCTTGTTTATCTGAATGGCCCAGAAACTTCTGAAAGTTTCCGGAAAATCCAACCTTGCTCAAGGGCACTGGAGTTTTACAATGAGTTTAAAACATGAAAGGGACGCATTTTGCGATAACCGAGACTGTAGAAGATAAGAAGTATCTTGATTGAGCAGACCAGATGTCTAGTCATTCATATGTTCCTTGGAAGGTGAATAACCTTGATATTCTTTTGGCATTATGGAATAGAAGTTCTTTGAAAATGCTCAGATTAATAGTGTTTAATGGTTCTGCTAATCAAAATTTTAACTTGTCCATTGGATTTGGCTAATGAAGACCAGCAGTTTTTTCCATGATTGTCTAGTTGTTTTCATAAGACTGTTTGTGGACAGACAACCCAAGAAACCATAGTTAAAACTTAGCCTAAGGCAAAGGATTTTCATAAGACATTGGCAAATAAACTATCTATTCTCATAGTAAGCCAAGCTACAAATTTACCAACCACATGTTTAGCAGAGTGTGCAGGTTTATCTTTTTAGAGCAAACATAGGAAAAGTCTTGTTTTATGATAATTTTTATTAAAAGTTAGACGAGAAGAATAAAAACTAACAGAAAGTAATAATGAAGATGTGAGAAAAAAAATAAAGAAAGAGACAACAAAGCCAAGTTTAAAGAAAAAACAAATATACTGGTAAATGATTTCTGATTTTACAATAATTATAAGTATAAATTTAAATTGACTTCTTAGTAAAAGGTTACAACATAACTTTCATTTTTAAAATTATTTTTTCTAATAATCAAACATGCATAATAGTTTCAGGGTTTTTTTGGTTTTATGCAAGAAGTTCAACAGAGGTTTCCAATCGACATTCAACAAAGGAAAAGTCCGATAATACAACTTTAAGATAATAGCATTGTTTCTCTTTAGAAATTCATCTCAGTGCAAACTGGCCTACTCCTAAGAATATTAATGCAAAGAACACGAAGATGGATTTTACAGTTTGTAACAATATTCTTTCAATCTGGTATGTACCGAAGCGTTGGATTTTAACTCTCACAAATTCTCAAACACCATAAATGAATGGTATTTGGATGGGGGTAAGTAAAGAAGGGTTTTTTTTTTAAAAAAAAATCCTTTCCAAAGTAAATTAAAAATTGGAGTCATACTGACTTTATTCACACATAACACAAAGCTATGATATAGTTCTGGTTTATTTATTTAAAGAACCTATATGGTTGCCTACCTCATATAATGATCCTAGGCAGCTCAAACCAACTGTAAAAATAAGAATAATAACAGAACCACCCTTCCCACCTGGCGCCAGACCAACTGCGCTATTAGCTTCCTGACTCAACCCCCATCCTAGCCCAGCATTTGGGGGAAGAGCCAAATCTTCATGGCCTTCTGGAAGGTTAAAAGATAGAGACTTTCGAATCTCATGTGGGAGGCGACTCCAAAGGGTGGGGTGGCTACAGATAAGGCATGCCTCCAAGGTCCCATCAGATGACAGCATTTAAGGGAGTGGATCTGGAATGTACCCAATATATCAGACACCGTAAGGTTGTGTAGATACTCTTGGAGAGAGATATTATGATATTGCTTGTTTAGTTTTAACTGACATGTGGTACATGAGGCCCCCCTCATATTTATGAACTCTACTATACGACTTGGTGTGTATCAGATTGCTAAATTCTGTTCAACAAACTGTAGTTTATGGATGATAGGCAGTGTGAACTTTGTCTTTCAAGGGCTTCTTTGTCTCTTGTCTGAAATGCAGGGGTGAAATCCAGCAGGTTCTGACAGGTTCTGAAGAACCGGTAGTGGAAATTTTGAGCAGTTCGGAGAACCGGCAAATACCACCTCTGGCTGGCTCCAGAGTGGGGTGGGAATGAAGATTTTGCAATATCCTTCCCCCAGGAGTGGGAGGGAATGGGGATTTTGCAGTATCCTTCCCCTGCCATACCCACCAAGCCACGCCCACCAAGCCACATCACACCCACCAAACCATGCCCACAGAACCGGTAGTAAAAAAAATTGGATTTCATCACTGCTGAAATGTTTAAAAATACTTGTTTTCTTTTTTTTAAGTGCTGAATCTGTATCTTTCTGAATCGATTTGGAGGCAGCTGATTTGATTCAATGATTCCAACCACTTCAAAAATCACTGTTGATTTTTGTTTTCTTCTGCCTGATTCTTGGAGACAGCCTGGAGAAGTCTCTGCAATTTTCTTGGCAAGATTTTTCAGCAGTGGTTTGCATTGTCTCCTTCCTAGGGCTGAGAGAGAGTGACTGGTCCAAGGTCACTCAGCTGGTTTGGGCTTTAGGCAGAACTAGAACTCACAGTTTCCCAGTTTCCAGCCTGATGAATTAATCTCCACACCAAACTGGTTCTACCTTAGAATTAAATACTTCAAAAGGAGAACTTCAGCCAATTTAATATCTTGTGGATGGTATGCATGCATGCTGGTTTTGTCTTATTCACACATTACATCTGTAAAATGTGTTGCACATTGCTTACTTATTTTCAGGTAAGTGTGCAGAAGATTTCAGAGTAAAAGATGTAACTTCTTTTTTAAAAAACGGTTCATAAAAATCAAACGATCATATCTATACATTTTCTGAGGCCACCATTAGGATCCTCTTATTCTGTGCTTTAATTTCTTTTTCTTTTAAAAATGATTTTCTCTTCCGTGCATTTAATCAAAAAAGGAAGCCAAAAAAAAAAAGAAAGAAAAAGAATGGCGAAAGATTCCAAGAAAACAAATGCAAACTCCTACACATGTCCCTGGAAACTTTGGTGGTCTGAAGGTCATTCATCTTTTCACCTTTTCTGAACCTGAAAATAGCCCTTGACATGAAAGCTAATAAGAAATGCTCTGCACAAAACCCAGCGTTACCCAGGTCACAAGGAAGGAGTCGGGGTTAAGGAAGGAATACATCCTAAACGTCAAGAAAGAAGTAGAATTCGAAGGCATTTTTTTCTCCGTTGCTTGGCCATTTCTCTCCGCTCACATGGTTGTGATTTACAGTATGGGCTCAACTGCTGACACCTTTATGTCCCTCCCCCCTATCCCAGCAGGCCTCATAGACACAGCCCATGATCGATGCTGGTGAACTTTTCCTCTGATTACCTTCTGGAGAACTTTCCCATCATCTATTGTTTTCCACCAGAGTGGAATACAAAACCAGTTCTTCGCCTTCCACCCTCTACTTTCGCTAAACTAGCTATTTTGCTCTATCTTTAAAGCTATGTGCAGAATTTATTACAGCCAAGTGAAAGAGGTTTTAAGCTCTTCAAGGCTTTTACCCCACTGCCTGAACTTAAAATGGTCCAAAGTAAATCAACATAATGGCTGCCCGCCTAACATTGTCCCGGGGAGGGCTTTTATACACACTGTTGTCTAGTCATTCAGAACATTTAATGAAAAACATAAAAAGAGCAGGAGATGGTTGACTTTGTCTTCCTTCAGTATACTGTATTAAAGTAAACAAAGAATGAACATCCTAGGCTTGATTAGGCAAAATGAATGGGAGGAGGCCATAGAAGCATTCCACTTGTTTTGGGGAGATGATGAGAATATATTGCTGGTATATATGGTGCCCCCATCTGAGATTTAGCTCAGAAATACCTTCCTTGACTGCATGTCTCATCAGTATGCAGCCTTGCTCTTGCTGTAAGACAAGGCAGGGAGGTTGTAGGAGAAACTGGGGGAGTCGGATTGGGAAGAAAGAAAGTTGCCAATATTTGTTGCTGCTTCTGACGCTGTGCCTTAAGCACAAGTCTAGTTTGTGTAATAGTGTCTTGCCCAGCAGACACTGAGCAGGCAATGCTGGTTCCAGAAAAGGCATCATGTGTTAACAGAATGCTGATATTCAGTAGGTGCTCTCAAGAGATTGAGTGAAAGAGCAGTTTCAGGTATGATTTTGGCCATCAATGAAGCATGCCTTGATGGCCAACGTCATACCTGAAACAGCTCCTTTACTTATTTAATTTGGGATTGTTGCTTTCTTCTTTTAATTTTTAGGGTTTGGAGATCAGCGGTGGACTTCTGCCTCACATCTCACGCAGCTGGTGGGTGCAGATAGATGGATGGCCATTTTGTTGTACTACTTCAGGCCACAAAATGTCTTGGTACAACTCTGATCTTCGTATAAATGAAAAGAACGGGCAACTTTGGGGGATGCTTACCGAGCTGTCCAGGTTTCACAAGTTGCTAACTATTAGGGTATGTCAAATTTTTAACTTTCAATTTTCAAACATTAGGGGTGCTTAAAAGTTGCAACATGCCTTGTGGATTGTAAAGATTTTTGGTTACTTTCATATAATTTAGATGTGCTTGGTAAGTAACTACATAAGTATTATAACTTTTACACATTTTGTTTGCTTCATTTGAGTAACCATGATTCTACAGCTTTGTTGGGAAATTTATAACTTTATCATTTTACAGGTGACTTGGGAAACCAAAAGATGATGGTCAGCTAAGGGTGATTCTTGTAGAGCTGCCAGACAAAGTAACCGATGGACCAGATTCTTGCATAAAGTAAGAGGCATATTTTTGCAATTTCCTTACCCATAAAGTAAGGAAGGTTCAATATTTCAGTGCAGGCAAGCATATATATTCTCTTTTTAACTCTCTGCACATCCAATCTGATTTTAAGCAACAAGGCTGATCGATTATTAATTCCTTTGTGAGTCAAATGAAATAACCAAGTATGCTGAATCCACATCTATTAGGAAATACTTTCTTGGACTTCGATGTAATCTTTGCCTCAGGGATGAAATCCAGCAGGTTCTGACAGGTTCTGGAGAACCGGTAGCGGAAATGTTGAGCAGTTCAGAGAACTGGCAAATACCACCTCTGGCTGGCCCCAAAGTGGGGTGGGAATGGATATTTTGCAATATCCTTCCCCCAGGAGTGAGGAGGGAATGGGGATTTTGCAGCATCCTTCCCCTGGAATGGGGTGGGAATTGAGATTTTGCAGTATCCTTTCCTGGAGTGGAGTGGGAATGGTGATTTTGCAGTATCCTTCCCCTGCCATGCCCACCAAGCCACACCACGCCCACCAAGCCACGTCAACAGAACCGGTAGTAAAAAAAAATTGGATTTCACCACTGCTTTGCCTTCAGAAATCATAGGCATTCTATCACTGGAGGTTTTAAAGAAGAGAGTGGACAGTCACTGGTCTGAGATTGTATCGGTTCTCCTACTTGAACAGGGCTGGACTAGTAGACCTCCAAGGTCCCTTCCAGCTATTCTATTCTATTCTATTCTATTCTATTCTATTCTATTCTATTCTATTCTATTCTATTCTATTCTATTCTATTCTATTCTATTCTAGTGTTTTTATATATATGCTATTTCCCATTTGAACAACTAACCCTCCAAAACAGAAGAAGAAGTTGGATGAGAGACCAATCTGTTGAGTGCCCACTTCATACTTTGCTATATACTCTATGCAAGACTATCAAACAACGCTAAAATTCCAAGATTCCATATGAACTATGAAGGACATAAGGCAGGAAGGAGGGATTTGCGGGGGGCGGGGGGATGACATTGAGTCACTTGGTGATTACAAGGACAGTCCATGCTGTTTTCTTCACTTACTAGTTAATGACTCAAATAAATATTACATTGACATGATTTTGGAAGGGGCTTTTTATTGCCTTCTTCCTAAGGTTGGGAGAGAGCACAGCTGGTGCAAAGTCACACTGATAGCTTCATGCCTAAGGTAGGATTAGAACCCATGGTTTTCTGGTTTCTAGCCCAGGGCGTTCAACCGCTACCCCAAACTGACTCTCTTACTTTGGTCAGGAGCTTTCCATATTGTCCTGTCCCCACAGTTGGCCAAACGAAATATTTGCCTTATTCTCCCCCTAGGCTGATGGCTATTTAAATTAAAACACAGGCCACTTGAGGTAATGGAGCAAATAAACCATCACATTAAACATTTTTGTTATTTGTTATCTTTTTCCAGAGGATGTTTCATTTAGTTGTTTCCGTAAAACACCAAGACTCTGGGGAGATTGTAGACGCCGAATGAACCTTTTCGGCGAACCTTTTTGGCACTGAGTGCTGAAACGGGAGTGAGTGGGGGAGCGCAAGAAACCAGAAGAACAGCTCCCTGGTGCGCATGCGCGGGAGCGCTGGAAACCGGAAGAGCAGTTCCCTGGCACGCACTGAGGTTCCGGTTTCCAGCATGCGCATGTGTGCCAGTCACCTGGTCTTCTGGTTTCTGGCGTGCATGCGCGCACAAAGACCAGCTGGCTGGCGTGCATGCATGCATGCATACGCCGGAAACCAGAAACTCAGTTTCCCAGTGCGCATATGTGCGCCAGGGAGCTGCTCTTTCAGTTTTTGGTGCTCCCGCGCATGCGAAGACCAACTGGCTGGTGCACATGTGCACGCCAGAACCTGGAAGAGCAACAGGTGACAGCTGGCGTGCCTGGAGAGATGGCTCTGCATGCCACTTCTGGCACACGTGCCATAGGTTCACCATCACGGTTGTAGGCAGTGTTTACTCATTTACAAGCACTCAGGGAGGTTTGTTCAGGTAGCAGAAAAGTCAAGATGTTGGCTATGACTGTGATCAAAGCCCATCCCTTCATTATGTGTGTTGCGAGGACATTCCTGCCTTCCTTTCCCTGACAACTCCTAGGCTTCACCTTCTTTCGCCAGTCTTCCAAGGAGGAAGCAACTCGGTGGCTTTTCAGTTTTCCCTTATAGGGGCCATTAAACTAATTAACACAACTTGAAATCAAGATTGAGATATGCATGTACAATTTTTTTTTTTTTAAAAAAAACCCCTTTTCGTGTGGATTGGATTAGGATTGTGGTGAGGATTGTAGGAATGGGGGAGAGGAACAAAACTGCATTCTCTGCTCCGTCTTTTCAGCATTTTGAAGCTGGTGAAAGTGAAGGTCATTATGTTAATGACTGTAGGAACAACAGGAGCAGCCTGGAACTGCCTCAATCCCATTGTTAACTAGTTAACTCAGTATGATTCTCTATGCTTAATGCAGTACCTAAATCAAATGGAAGAGCTAATTCACCCTCTTAGAAATCCACATGAACTGGTGTTGAGGATGGGAAGTGGAACCAATTGGGTATGATGGCTGACACTTTGCTAAAGACCAGTCATTCTGCATCTGGTTCTTGCCAAAGGAATTCAGCTCCTAATGTCCTCAGCAAGCATGGTTCTCCATATTTATTCATGTACTTTGCATTGTACCCACATCTGGAAGGCACCAGATCAAGGAAGGATGATTCAAGGAAAAGAATGTATCCATTTCTAATTGCACAAAGACAGGTTTCAGATATGTGTCCTTTGTTACACTGCAAGAAAATATATTAACCACTTCTGAAGATTGTTTTTTTTTTTTTACTTAACAGAAGATTTATTGTATGTTTAAATAGATGGAAATTGAATTTCCCCCCCAGAACTACTCTCATTCAACTTAGCTGTTTTAATTATATCTTCCAGGTGAAGAGAGTATTTTAAGAAATTAGATTTGTGTGTCTCAATTGTCTCAGTCAGGAAACACAACAAAACTGCATATAATGAAAAGAAACACTAGGAAAAAAACTTCTGGGAACAAGGGCCTTTGAGCTGTCTTTTTTTTTTTTTTTTTTTTGAAGGGTTCTCCACACCCTTTCTTAGCGGAAACCAAAAAGCCAGCTTTGAAATTGGCCTGTTTTGCAAAACTATTTTCGATTCAACTTTTTGGACCAACTATTCTCCGAGGTCATTTTAAAATGAAGCATTAGTACCAATAAGAAAGTAGCATCACAAATATAAAATTGCACAGTTAAAAGGGATCAAATAACTCAAATGCGTTTAATGTCTGAGACAAGGGAAGCAACGTTTTAATCTGGCGCCTAGTGTTGGCGCCTGATGGACTGTTTTGAGGATTGCTTAAGACCCATTAAGTTAAGGACTGCTTTGTACTGAAGCATCTTTGCATGAGCCATTTGTACACTGTAGATAATTTTTTTTATACACTCAGATCTTTCCCCATCTTCTCTGCTCTAGAGATAACTATGTCAGTCCTTGATGTCATCTGGTTTTTCCTTGAAATCCATACCTCTCATGATTCATGGTCTTTCTACTTCTCTTTTTTGTCAGATTTAATTAGTTTACTTGTGTTTCTTTTGAAGGACAACATGAAATCGGACAAGGAAGTGAAAGGTGCCCTAATATCCGCAAATTGAACTACATATTCCTTACACAATGAGGTTCTGTACAAGTGGGTTGGTTTTACTGGAGAACAACCAGATCCAGATTAGGCCTGGGGCTGAGAGGACATTTAACCCTTCTCTCTCTCTTATCCCCTTCTTGTTTGCCCTCAAAGTAGCATCTAGCACTATTATGAATTCATACTTTGTACTTGATTAAGTACAAAGCAATGTTACCAACTCCTAGGGATAGCTGCAGCATGAGGAATTTGGGCACGAACTTCACAACTAGAATTGGAAATTTTAAACTTCTCCTTCAGTAGTTCTTCTTAGTAAATTATGTTACTAAATAATATAAAATAAATAAGGTTACTGAATAAGTAACCTTATTTAGTAACCTATGACTATCACTAAGTCTTGTATCTTATGATTCTTGATGAATGTATTTTGTTTCTTTTTATGTACACTGAGAGCATATGCACCAAAGACAAATTCCTTGTGTGTCCAATCACACTTGGCCAATACAGAATCCTATCATCTATCCATCCATCCATCTATCGATCTACAGTATCTATCTATCTATCTATCTATCTATCTATCTATCTATCTATCTATCTATCTATTATCTATCTATCTATCTATCTATCTATCTATCTATCTATCATCTATCTATCTATCTATCTATCTATCTATCTATCTATCTATCCGCTTGTGGACTTCAAATCCCAGAATTCCTGAGCCAGCCATTCTGGGAGTTGAAGTCGATAATTCATGAAGGGGCCATAGTTCCCCACCTCTATTCTAGGCACACATCTAAATACTTTTTAAGCATCATGTTGTCAGGCATGGGCAACTTGTAACCAACATTACTAAAGGTTCCTGACTCCCCCCAGCACATCTAGATATGCTCAATTCTTCCAAGTAGATCAAATTTGGATTCTACTACACTTATGCACACAGACATAATTGCCATAAACGAGATGATACATGTACAAAACTTGGAAATTGGATTTAATTTATAGTATAATCAAAATCAATTCCCCCCCCACTGTTTCCAGTATTTGGATACTACTGTATACAACTGCAAATTTCTGATTTTGTCTTGTCTGGTTCTTATTGTAATATTTCCTGGATTTTCATTCATCATTCATCATTATAAAAATACAAAATGGTAGTGAGATCACTGCTGATAATCTTTTCAATTCGATTACTATAATGTCCTTTCTATGGGTCCACCTTTGAAGGCCATCTGGATGTTGCAACCTGACTGCTAAGTCAGGGAGCTAACCTGACCTTCACCTCTATGAAAGGTCCACAGGTGATCAAGTATGGACCAGACTGAAGGTTTTTACATTGGCATATAAACCCTAAACAGCTTAAGATCTAAGTATTTTTTTAAAAAAATGCTTTCTCCCAGTATCACCCAGTCTATTAACTCAGATCTACTGAGAAAGATCTTGGATGTTACCTGTTAGAGGTGCTTTAGAGCAGTGGTTTTCAATCTGTGGTCCATGGATGTTGTTACAGGGGATCTGTGAAGGCTTGAAGAAATGTTATGATTTAAGTCTTGGTGGTCTGTGGTCATGATCCATGACCACAAAAGGTATTTAAAGGAGGTCCATGGTGAAGGAAAGGTTGAGAACCACTGCTTTAGAGGATCCTGCACTGAGATGTAGATGGATTAGATAACTTTTAAGGTAACTTCTAATTCTGGGATTCTATGATATTTGGACATGGCTTGGGCTATTGCAAGGTACTCTACATGGGGCTGCCCTTGAAGCGTACTCGGAAACTGGTGCAGAACGCAGCTGTGTGGAAAGTTCTTAGTGCCCCTAGGGTGGCTCATATTATACTGCTGGTTCTGTGATCTGCCTGGTTGCCACTTTGCTTCTGGCTCCAATTCAAGGTTCTTACCTTTAAAGCTCTTCATAGCATAGGTCCTTTTTGCCATTACTTGCCAAAAGTGGGGATTGTGCGGGGCGTGTTGCACATGTGTGTGCCTACACTCATAATTCAATACCCCCTGCCCCTCGCCCCCCTTTGCATGCGTGCACAACCCCCCTGCGCTACCCCCGCTTTTGGCCCGCAACGGCAAAAAGATTACCAGTGGGCCTGGCAGGCCAATTTTTCGCCCTCCCCAGGCTCTAGAGACTTTCTTGGAGCCTGGGGAGGCCAAAACGGCCTCCCCCCACCCTCCAGAGGCCCTCTGGAGGCCAGAAACGGACCATTTCCCGACTTCTGGTGGGCCTGGAAGGCCCAAAAATCAGCTGGCCAGTGTGCACATGCGTGCTGGAGCTCAGCTAGGGCAACGCTCGCATGCCCACAGATATGGCTATGTGTGCCACCTGTGGCACAAGTGCCATAGGTTCGCCATCACGGGTCCAGGTTATCTGAGAAACCATCCCACCCCAGTGGGATTGGCCTGCCCCTCCTATGCCAGCAGAAGGGGCATATTGGGAACTCCGCTCATCAAGGAATTCTGGCTGGTGAGGTCCAGGAGAAAGCCTTTTCTGCCATGGCTCCTGTCCTTTGGAATATTGTCCCCACCAGACATATGAGATCCATACCCATCCTTTTGACCTTCTGAAAGGGCCTGAAAACCTGCTCTGCCAACCAGCCAGAGATCCCAATGGGGCCTATCACTCTTGGGGTGGTTAATGGATTAAGATAAAACCCCACCCCCTCCCGATATGCATCCTGCTTCCTTCCTTCCCATCTTGTCAATTTTAAATCAATTTTAGTGTTAATATTTAGTGTTTTAATACCTTAATATTTATCTTATTTTATGTTTGTAAGCTATCTAGATTCCTCTCTAGGCAAGATGGGTGGCATATAAATTGAATAAGTAAATTAAAAAAAAATTACATAATCTTCCTATGGCTGCCTTGCAACACAATAGGTGCCCAAACACCATATTACAGCTATAAAATATCTGATATTTTCTTCTCTTCTGAGAGGATTTCTAAGTCAAATGCTCTATCATCAAACTCAATGTGAACGGATAGGGAAAAGTATATGGTGATTTATCTGTACAGCTCTGAGATGTTTCTATACTATATTGCTGTACAGGATTGCAGGCTTCTTCCAAATACTGTGGTTTCTCAATTGGCAAATACCAAACAATGAAGTAATTTTAATTTTAAATATGTACTTACTGTGGTGAACCCACTGCCATTAAAGCAACAATATGCAAACTATTAAACATGACCAAGCAAATTGGGAGCCCAATCACGGCACTGAACTTTTGCTTGTTTGGGGTGCTAAATGCTAAATTCTTCTGCCTAGCAATGATGAGGTTGGATTAATTAGGGCCAGAGTTTGCAACCAAGAGCCTTATAAATGGCCCTGCATGTACCATATTTTTTGGAGTATAAGACACACCTTCCCCCCCCAAAAAAGAGGGTGAAAATCTAGGTGCATCTTATACTCCGAATGTAGCCCCACCCAGCTTCTCAAATGGAGGTTTCAGAGGCTGAAAAAAGCATCAGAAACAAAGCTTCAGAAAAAAAGTCCATAAACAGAGCTTCAGAAAAAAAAAGCCTCAGAAACAGAGATTCAGAGGCTTTTTTTCTGAAGCTCTGTTTCAGAGGCTTTCAGAGGCAGAAAAAAAAGCAAGGCACAGAGCTCACAACCAAGGAACCTGTTGCTAAAATTCACCTCTGGGAACAGCTGATTGGGGATATTCTGGGAGGCCAATCCACCCGCCAATCAGCTTTTTTCTGATTTTCCTCCCCTCCCCAAAAACTAAGGTGCGTCTTATACTCCGGTGCATCTTATACTCTGAAAAATAAGGTAGTTTTAATACTCCCCCTCAATTGTAACTAAATTACAGTATTGAACATGATGGAAGAAAAAAAGATTAAATTCATGGGAGCAAACCTATCAGTTATTTAATTAGATTTACATCAAACTTACACTCAATGTTAGGGGTTTTTTTTGTTCTTGTTAGAATGTGGCCTCTGCAAGCCAAGGAAAATTCAGGGATAATTGTAGGCTTGAAAAAAGCTGTACGGTTCTTATAGAAGACTTACAAATTTGGGGTTAGTTTCTCCTTTCCAAACGTAGAATGTAGTTTATGATGCCCATTTCACTTACAGGTTGTCCTCAACTTACGATCACAACGGAGCCCAGAATTTCCATTGCTAAACAAGACAGTTGTTAAATGAGTTTTGCCCCATTTTACGACCTTTCTTGCCACAGTTGCTAAGTGCATCACTGCAGTTGTTAAGTTAGTAACCTGGTTGTTAACTGAATCTGGCTTCCCTATTGACTTTGCTTGTCAGAAGGTTGCAAAAGTTGATCACATGACCTTGGGAGACAGCGACCATCATAAATATAGTCCAGTGGCCAAGTGTCTGAATTTTGCTATCCCAGGACCATAGGGATGCCTCAATGGACGTTAAGTGTGAAAAACAGTCATAAGTCACTTCTTTCAGTGCTGTTGTAACTTCAAAGAGTCACTAAATGAATGGTTGTAAATTGAGGACAACCTGAGTTTTTCCAGTAAACTTGTCGCGGTAGGGTTGATTGAACTCTATGAATTCCATCAAAATTTCCCTTTGGGCCACTCTCCCACTCTAAGATCTCAGTAGCTGCTCTGCTTCTTGACTTTCTAACTGAGACTTTGTCCTTCAAAGAACTTTTCCCTCTTCATTTTTAACCCCCCCCCCGCCCCCAGTTTCCTTTTGCATTTGGTTAATGAGGTTGTTTATTTTTGTTAAAGTCTTCAAAACCCATTAATTTTTACCAGGAGCTCATTAAAAAGCCATGAGTGAAGAATACGCATGTATTGATAGTGTAATGTAAAATGCATCCCCATTTAAAATTTAATGGCACAGCAGCCTCGATCATTAAAAATGCCATTTGTAAAAGAAAAGAAGGTAGTGCATTGTTATCTACCCATTCATTCATTTGTTTCCAGACAATGACTTTTAGCTGCCTTGTGGCGACCATTTGAGAGACGGATGAGGCTTGCATCCATCAAGGCGAAAGCTAATGGTTGCTGATGTCAGGCAGCACCTGTTTGTTGTGTTCTTCAACTCAAACTCTAGATGTTCCCAACATTTCCAAAGGCGACTATACTGATGAAGGATTCTTGCACTGCTTTGCTTCTATCTAACCATTTGTGGGTAGGCGTTTTCCTCAAAACTATTGTCATGTCAAAAGAAAACTTTAACAATCAAGGGAAAGTACTTTGGGCCTCTGGAGGCCTCAAAATGCTGGAGATGGTGTGTTACCAAGAAGAAAAGAAGGCCAACCTGTTTGCAATGGGTTTCTCTTCTTAATAGACCTGTTGGGTTACAATAAATAGGTTCTCAGCCTGTTCTGCCGGATCAGGAAATTTACACCACAGGACTAAGATTTTTAGCGCAGAATGGCACATATTCTATCGTGCCCCAGAAAATAAAGCAGGTGTGCGACAGGAACATGCCTACAGAGAAATGAGTCCCATTGAGCTCAAGGGAAGTTTTTAATAAACTTAAATAATAAATACATCTGGCCTAAGTCATAATGTGACTTGCTTAGTTTTGGCTGTTTAACAGCCATCGATAACCAGGCCATTGCTTTGAGACATACTGAACCAGATGGTTAACAAAAAGAGAAGAATTGAAACAAAAAAAGAAGATGAATTGAAGGGGAGAAATTTAATTTTTTTCATCCAGCAAGGGTGAAAACATGTCTTCTCCTAAACCAGTTTTTCTCAATCTGGCTGCTGGCTGGGGTATTCTGGGAGTTGAAGTCCACCCATCTTCAAGCTTCCAAGGTTGAGAAACACTGCCCTAAACTAAGTATTTTCAGGATCCATTCTGGGAGCATTACAATTGCTGCAGAACTGTATCCATGGCAACTCTGTGTACAGGTAGTCCTTGACTTACAACTACAATTGAGTCCAAAATTTCTGTTGCTAAGCAAGATACTTATTGAGTTTTGCCCCCATTTTACAACGTTTCTTAAGTGAATCACTGCCGTTATTAAACGAGTAACACAATTGTTAAGTGAGTCTGGCTTCAGAAGGTCACAAAAGGACACTGTGTCTGTCATAAATATGAGCTAGTGGCCAAGGATCCAAATCTTGATCACGTGGCTGTGGGGATGTTGCAACAGTATGTGTGAAAAAGGCTCTTGTCCATTTTTTTCTAGTGCTGTTGCAATTTCAGTCACTAAACAAATTATTGTAAATCGAGGACTACCTGAAATTTTTCTTCACATGCCTCTTCCTGTTTTTCAACTGGGCAAAGTTGGACATAGCAGGAGGAAAAAGAAAGTTTTAGGAAAGGAATGGTTTTTTAGATCTGCATAGCAAGCTGCAGATGGGATATATGTCACACTTTATCCCAGTTTTCTACGATCACACAACATAGGCAGCCACAGATTTACCACAGGGCTAAATTCATAGAATATTGGTTACTCTGGAGGTAAACATAGGCAATTTCAGAAAATCTGAAAAGTATCCAAACTCTGAACACTTCCAAGATTTAATGTTTTAATAAAGAGTCAATTGAAGTGCTGACTATAGCCACATATTGGTTGTGGTTTGTTTCAACTTTTTAAAAAATAAGCCATTGTGGGCCAGAATGGGATGATTCTTCCAACACACTAAATCACAAGCAAACAATCCAGATTATGGCTTTAGACAACGTGTAAACTTCATCAGTAAAACAATTCCTTTTCTTAAAATGGCAAATTGTGCCGGTTTGTTAAGTTGCGATAAGTAAATGCTTTAGGTTTAAACACTCTTAACTATTTAGGATCTTTTGCATCATAGATACAACAAAATAAAATCCATTTTTATTGGACTTTGATTTTTCACAGAGGGGAATGCTACATATGAAAGTTACAATATTTTCTGTACTGTCTTGAATATATCTTTGGAGACCAAGTGGGCCTATCTTTGGACATTTGAAGGAAATAGATAGCTTGGCAAATTTTATATATATATATATAAATATATATTTCTTAATTGTGCCTAAAATTAAGCCTAACATTTCAGTTGTTAAGTGAGACATTGTTAAGTGAGTTTTGCCCCATTTTATGACTTTTCTTGCAAAGTAAATTGTTAAGTAAGTTGTTAAGTAAATCACTGCAGTTTTTCTGTTAATAACAAGGTTGTTAAGTGAATATGACTTCCCCATTGATTTTGCTTGTCAGAAGGTCGCAAAAGATGACCACATGACCTTGGAACACTGCAAGTGTCATAAATATGAACTAGTTGCCAAGCGTCAGAATTTTGCTCATGTGTCCATGGGGATGTTGCAATGGTCATAAGTGTGAAAAAGTATCATAAATCACTTTTTTCAGTGTTATAACTTTGAATGGTCACTAAATGAACTTTGTAAATCAAGGACTACCTCTAGTTGGTGCTTTGTCTACAGAAATCTCTTTTGTTCGGTTCCTGATCTATTCATCATAAACTATAATGGTTGGGTTCCCATACCTTTAGTTAACCAAAACCAACTAGTCTAGCACTATTTTTGTCCACAATGTTGAGTAGATGGATTAAGCTCTGATGCAGTGGCTGTACTTTCACATCTGAAGGCCACACTCTCATTGAATGAACACACGTGCAGCTCCATCTTGAATCTGTGCAAATTACATACTCTAACCTTCAAACTAAAATGGCAATTGCTCCAGAGTCAGCAAGTCTCAAATCTTGATTAAAATACAGTATGCAAAGGAAAGAGATTGTATATGTGTGCTCATCAATCTACTCCTTTAGTTTACTAGATCATATGAAGTTATTCAGCAACTGTAAGAGAACTATCTTTGCTCCAGCATTGGATTTGTAAGTTTTTGCCTTCATCAGTTTAAATCTGTGCACATCAGGTATGATGGGCATCACTTATGGAGGAGTAGTTGCCAAGATAGTGGCCACAATTGCATGATCAAAACCTTGCCCTCTTGACAAGTGACAGCAGGAGCAATAGCCCTTAGACTTATATACCATTTTACAGTGCTTTCCAGCCTTCTCTAAGCAGTTTACAGAGTCTGCATATGGCCCCCAACAATCTGGATCCTCATTTTACTGATTTCAGAAGGATGGAAGGCTGAGTCAACCTTGAGCCGGTGAGACTCGAACTGTTACGTGAGACAGGGGCTTCAACTGTATAATCATGGAGACCATCTCACTTCTTTGACCCTCTCTGCAGACATGAAGGGATCTGGAATCAATAGATCTGTGAAAATTGTTCACTGTATATAGCTGAAGCAGTTGTCAGTGATCCTGAGCCAAACTATTTTGGTGCTGGTGGGAAAAGAAAGGACAACACATAGGTGCCAAAATGCCCAAGGAGGAACCTGTAGAAGTTTTATTGGGGCAATCAAAGCAATGAAATGGCAGACAAAATGCAAAGGGCACTGAAAGTTGAAGTTAAGCGATGCCAATATGCAGCAAGCAAAGTAGATCTGGTAAGGGGGTCTGATTAAATGGAGAAAAGGAAGACTCTGAATGGAGAAGCAGGTGATCCGGTGAGTCTAAAGTGGGAATCCGAACCCCAAGCGAAGGCAGATTAAAGATGTAGCAAAGGGGCAATAAATATTGATACTACTCTTTGTAATATCACCCCATGGGAAAGAATCTTTGCCGGATGTTCAGGCCTGAGAACTACAGGAGCTGGGAGAGCTGTTTTGACAGCAAACAATACACAAGAGGCCGAAAGAATTATACGTTCTTCAAGCAAACCGGAATGCAGAAGCAGCAATAGTAGGCTCACAGCCTGGGAACAACAGCCTCTCGGAGGCTTTAAAGAACCTGAAACATAACCCTTTTATATAGACTCAGCTAAAAAGACGCAGCTGGTTCAGCAGTTCATGTCTTGGAATACAGGGTAATACCTTTTCAGAAGAGAATTAAGGGGGAAGATTTAATAATAATATAAAAAGAATCTCATTCGCGTGACCGGGCTTTGTTTTTGTGGTGAACCAGGCAGCTTCCACCACCAATAAGGGTAGCCAATGATTTGGTTCCCAAGGTTCTTAAGAAGATTAGGAGGCAGGTGAAAAATTAGATGCATCCAAAGGCTGTGATCTTATATGGCCAACCTTGCAGCATCTGGTGCCTTCCAGATGTGCAAGGCGCCCTTAACGCTCCAGCCTCCCACCAGGCCTGGGAAAAACTCAGTGTGAACTTACCTAAGAATAAATCTCATTGGGTTCAGCTGGGGAGACATAGAGTTGAACCTGTCCTGGAGTAAGCCTGAGGGCAAGATCTTTGTCCATGAGAAAACAAAGCTTGTGATGATTTTGAAATCTACCGTACTGATTTTAATAGAAGCATGCATTAAAAATAAAATAGGTTGTAAGTCTGGGGCTATGGGCTATATTGAACTCAGAGTAGTGATGACGGAAGAGATGGCCATTTAGGATCTATTCAAACAGTGAGGACAATTAATAGTGAGGATAATAAACCAGTGGAATAGCTCGTGGGTGCTTCATCACTGGAGGTTCTAAAGAAAAGACTGGACAGTCATTTGTCTGAAATAGTATAGGGTCTCCTGCTTGAGCAGAGGGTTAGACTAGATTAGAATCCTTTTAGCCACCAGTTTTGGAGTTGCATTGGATTAAGGCTATTTCAATAAGCTGCTAATAGTTAGCTTACAACACATCAGAGGCAGTGGTGGGTTGCCCACGGTTTGGACCGGTTCGCAAGAACCGGTAATAAAACCGGCGGGAGGCCCTGCCCACTGCCCCAGATGTCATCAGCGATCTGTGCATGCGCAGAAGCAAGGCGTGCGATCCCGTTGCGAACCAGTGGTAAAGGTAAGTAGAACCCACCCTGATCAGAGGGGAGAAAACCCAGGAGCAAATCAGGGATTCCTGGATAAAAAACCAGCTTCCCAAGTAAGATAGAAAACCATGGGTTTCTGAAATGGGAATCTGCTTAAACATAAAACTCACCTTCCCCAGAGAAGTATAAGATAAATTCAGTGTCAGTCATCGTCACCATGAATACAACTTGAATACGTTATGTCAGTGTGCCTTTTAAAGCGGTCAAACAAATTAGGATGTCTTTCTCTGGCTAGCTAGCAGATCACATTTTCATCTAAAATTAAGAGTCCAAAGTAGCCTTAATAAGCTAGGCCTAAACCTAGTTAAAATCAAGGTGAGATCTAATTTAAATCTCTTGCAACTAATCTGAAGCTTGTTGACAGCTCTGGCTGCTTTTGCACAACGTAATGGCACAAAATAGGCAATCACTAGTTTAATCTAGCATTTGCACCAATTTTATTTGTGTGATTTGTTTGTAGTCCCATGTGGTCTGCTTAATTTTTGGTGGCTTCAAATTAGTGTTGATTCTCAGTGACTGCCTGGACAAGTCCTGGCATTTTTCTTGGCAATGTTTTTGGAAGTGGTTTGCCATTGCCTGCTTCCTGGGGCTAAAAGAGAGGGACCGGTTCAAGGGGTTCCAGATGGCTTTGTGCCTAAGGCTAGACAACAACTCATGGTCTCCCAGTTTCTAATCTGGTGCTTTAACCACTATCCCAAACTCTCTCTCATTATGTGTTGTGCAAATCCCAAACTTTGGACTATTAGAATTCCCTGAGGGTCGGTGTCCATGGTTCAGCAAGTCGTATCAATGCAGTTAATGGGATTTCAACAAACACAACAGGAACTAATTGGAAAGTGCCCAGTTCTAAGTCCTGCTCTCCTTCTCTGAATAAAGGGTCCTTCTGAGCACACAGCAATTGTACACGTAGTCCTCGACATACAACTATAATGAAGCCCAAAATTTCTGTTGCTAAGTGAGACATTTGTTAAGTACATGTTGCCCCATTTTACCACTTTTCATGCCACAGTTGTTAAGTGAATCGCTACAGTTGTTAAATTAGTATAGGTAGTCCTCAACTGACAGGAGTTCATTTAGTGATAATTCAAAGTTGGTGCTGGTACAATGGTGCTGAAAAAAGTGACTTATAAATAAATAAATAACTTTATTGTCATTGTACGTGTATACACAGTATATCCATACAATGAAATTCACTTAACACCCAAACACATAACAATCCCCAAACACCCCCACCCACCCACCACAATTCTCCACCCCTAAACCGCCCAAACATCCACACAACAGACCAAGTAATGCTGTCCAACAGCTCACTGATGGTGGCCCTTTAGTTCATTGTTAGTACAATTATAGCTCTGGGATAAAAACTATTCAGAAAACATGTGGTCTGAGTTTTAATTGTTCTGTATCTTCTGCCAGAAGGCAACAGTCCAAAAAGATTGTAAGCAGGATGGGAAGAGTCTCTGAGAATGTTATGCAACTTCCTCAAGCAGCGAGATTCGAAGATGTCGTCCAGGGCTGGTAGCTGGAGCCCGATGATATTCTGGGCAGTTTTAATGATTCTTGGTAGAGCTTTTTTGTCCGCTACAGAACTGCTCCCATACCATGCAAGAATGCTGTATGTCAGGACACTCTCAATGGTGCTGCAATAGGAGGACAGAAGTAGATGCTGAGATAGATGTATCTTCCTGAGCATTCTCAGGAAGTACAGCCTCTTCTGTGCCTTCTTCACATGACCATTTTTCACACTTAGGACTGTTGTAACATCCTCATGGCCACATAATCAAAATTCAGATGCTTGGCAACTGGCTTATATTTATGATGGCTGCAATGTTCATGTGATCACGGGTGTGTGTGTGTGTCATGTGATCAGCTGTTGCGACCTTTTGACAAGCAAAGTCTCAATGGGGAAGCCAGATTCAGTAATTCATCTGATGGGGCACCTAGTTGGGGAAGGCTGCTTTAGATCCTAAGGAATCTCCACATTTCCTAGAAGCCACAAATCATCTTGATATTATGCAGTAAATATAATATGACCCGAGCTTCAACCTTCTGCAATTGGATCTGTTCTATTTTCTCCAGTGGATGAAGTACTTGGTTGTTTTAAAATACATCTTCTAGCAATCATACCAACAGTTGCTGGATGATCGGTCTAAAAGCTTTTTCTCTTGCCAGAGAGCAATTATTCATTTTCAAAAAATAAATCAAGATCTGATTAAACATTTTCCCCCATTAAGGGATGTACTCTGAAGTGTATTATGATAGTGCTATAAGATTACCTACAAGGATGCTTGGCCTGCGGATTTTTTTCAAGGCGCTTGTTGGGAATAGTTTCATATGGCTGATGTATTAAGATTGTGTGAGTCATTAGGATTTATGTGACTGATACTTTGAAAATGTTGTCCATGCATGTTAGTTCAGGAACAGGTCACAGACATGGGTTATTGTAGAAGAGAATGTTATTTCTAATTGGGGATTTTTCCTTTCCTCAGAAATGCCATAGAGAGGTTGGGAATATGTTATAATTTAAATCAATGTAATTTAATTCATAATTTAACATGAACGGACTAATTCCCCAAAAACGAGCAAATGGAGTCATTTAGAATTCCAAGCCTATCTTAGACTTAGACTTAGACTAACTTTATTGTCACTTTAAATGTACAGTAATCGGCATACATTAAAATGAAATTTTGTTGCATACAGCTCTCAAAAGGTCATCACCTCCAATATACATTACATAATCACTACATGACAAATAAATAAATAATCATGATAAATAAATAAATAAATAAATAAATAAATAAATAAATAAATCATGTACACATATATCCACATATATTATATGACACAGAGAAACAACACAGTCTAGTTTGGATGTGTACATGTACATGGCGAGAAAAACGAATCTTGCGAGTTTACCAGATGGCATAGGGAACAAAGCTGTTACAGAATCTGGTAGTCCTGCTAGAAATATTTTGAAACCTCCTCCCAGAGGGGAGCAACAGAAACAGACCGTGAAGTCGGTGTGTGGCAGTGGTGGGTTGCCACCGGTTCACCCTGGTTTGGGCAAACCGGTAGCAGCAGCAGCGGGAGGCTCCGCCCACCCGCCTGGATGTCATAAAATAAGATCTGTGCATGCACAGAAGCGGTTCGTGCGTGAGCAAAGTGAGTGCTCATGCACGAGCGAACCGGTAGCAAAAGTAAGTGAAAGCAAGTGACCCCTGGTGTGTGGGCTCTCTAACAATGCTTTGAGCTTTAAGTATATAGTGCTTATAAGCAGTATCCTGAATAACAGGAAGTTATTAGTTTTTAATGAAAACTAGCATGTTTTGTTTGGGACCAGTGGTTTATGAGACAATCTGGTTTCTGATTGTTATATGTATGGTAACACCCACTTTATATTTGGTGGACTCTGATTTTGGGTTTTTTTTATTGACATATTGCTGTGCAGAGCCATACAACATAATTTGTGTAGCCTTATGTGTTGTATAAATAAATAAATAAATAAATAAACCTGCAATTTTGTAGGGAGGAGAAGGTGGGTCAGAAGATCACCTGATCCATGAGCTCAACGTCGGGAGTGACTGAAAGTTAGAGTGGTTCTTTGGGTGGCATGGTGAGGAATACGGAGAGCCAGATTGTAGATATGGGCAAGTCAAGAACAAAAATAGAGAGTGAATTATTAAATTACAAGTCAATATGATTACTCTTCCACCATATTAAAGATGACGGTTTTGGAGACCTGGAGGCCATAGGCTATTCTGGGTTTGAGCATCTCTGCTGTCGAGCAGCAGCCTTCCAATCTACCAGCTTGCCATTTTGCTGGGGGAAGAGTGTGCAAAAGTGTCTCAGTTTCGTCTTCCACTACCTGGAATGGAAGCAAATAAATTAAACTAGTTCAGCTGATAAAATGTTGTAATAGTTTCCAGAGCCTATAGAAGAAGTCCCTTCTGTTACATCATTTCCATACCTGCCCCTGACATGCCCCAGTTTTTCTTGGTGTGTTCACTGCGACAGCAGAACTCTGCTTGGATAGGGCTGATTTCCCCATTTTTCCTAGATTTGGAACACCGAGAGGCATTAAATGGAGTTTATCACAGGATTGATGTGACATGTTTTGATTGTTTGCCACTCAAAATAGTAGGAAATTATGCCATTAATTTTGATCAATTATTGTCCAACAATGCCACAAAAAACTGCCATCCCCAAATAAACGTTTCTGCATACACAATTGCTAATTTAGTTCTTGCTACAACTCCAGCAAGGACATTCCTCCAGACCTTGTGCACTCACACACACACATACACACGCCATTTGTCACCGCCATAAAAATTCCTGACTCATCTTAACTTCTGGCTTAGAGATAGGAAATAGCATAAAGGCACACTTTAAAAAAACAACAACCCCACAACCCTTTTCTACGCAGAGATTAGAAAAGAGATGAAGAGGCATTGTAGCATCCCTTGTTTTCCTTCCTTCCTTCCTTACAGCTCAGTAGGAGAAGCTCACAAGGTTGTGAGTGCAGTGTTTGGTGTGCACTTTCCTCCCCCCTCCCTTTCTTTCTTTTAACCTATATTTGGATGTGAACTCCCAGCCTTGGAGCATTTGAAATAGACAAGGAATCTTTGGTCTCGTCACAAATGCTTCTCCAACTTGTCCCAAGGAAGCCTTTAATAACGGGGTCAGGTAGAGTTCAACGAACTACCAGCCCAGCAGTATTTCAGCTATGCTAGGTGCTCTCTTTCCCCTGATCTGGGCATCCCTCCCTTTCTGTTATTAAATGGGTCGTTTTTACAACATCAATAAAGAACTTTCCTATCCAATTGCCCCAGACAAAGGCTTGAAAGCCAGGTTTTAAAACTATGAAAACTTTGTGTTAGGTTCATGTTAGATTGTTTTTGCTGTGTCAAATACTCACTGGAGTTCAAAAGTTCAGATGAACCATGAACCTTGTCATTTCACAGCAGGTCGTTCTACAAATATAGCCCAAATATAGTGGGTGAGAGTGGGTGGGTGGGTGGGAGAAGAAAGATGGGCCACGTGCCTCGATATTTAGGGCGCCTTTCATTTGGTCTCTCCTGATACATATTTGTGTAACATTAACAATATGTTTGCATCAGGTTGCACAAAGACAGCAAGAATGCACCTTTTGAAAATCAAATAATTTCTCAATGGTTGGAAAGAGATGAAGTATTCAGAATGACACACATTCAATGGCGGGTCCTTAATGCCCAGCTAAACCCGGCTAATCTGCTTCATAAATTGTGAAGTCTTCTATGTCTTTACAGTCTCAGCAATAGTTTTTCTCCCGTCTGGGCATGATCAAATATCCAAACAAATAGGTCATGACTTTACAGATTGGTTTTTAAAGTTTGGATCCCTGCTGTCTTGCGATACGGTCTCTTCACCTGAATCCTTATGGAAGGACACATGGGGCTTCAAATCGGGAAGATCAAGGACATTCCTTCTCCATATTTTGAAGACAAAATAAAAAACAGAAACCTATGGAGAAAGTCACCGGGACTGGGACAATATGAAACTTGTTTAAAACTATCAAACCAAATATGCAACGATTTTAATACAAATCATGTGATCTCTTTTAAACAAAGACAAGATCCACTGAATCTTGTAGGGTTATAGTCTCTAAGAGAAATGTTTTATATAGACTAATCAGCCCAAACAACCAACTTCCAGGATAATCAATAGTTACAATGTCAGCTTCCTTCCCTCCACCTTTCAAGCCACATCTGTCAAATTGTTGTAGTACCTAGACTACTTATATATTAATTCCAGTCTCTTTGGAATACCATCAAAGAACACAGATAATTTTATAACCCCTCTGTTCATTTTCATAATGTCAATTTAAAATAAAGAAAAAAGCAATAAAATCTACACTTCCCTAACATGATTTCTCCTGAAAAAGGCAGTGCATCTTCTCCTAGCAGCATTCCACAAGTAAAATGGAGAATGCTTCAACTTTCTATATTCAACAGCAGATGGAAGCTGCAATACCCACAACGATCACTCCTAATGCAGTCATAATTATGATTTAACTCCCAAGCAGCTATTGCCTTTGAAGGAAGACCATATGGCCACCGCTCACATATAAAAGAGCCCAAAATGCTTCTTGATTCAGCTTTCCAAAAGTTGATATGAGAAAAATGTTTTCAAGAGGAAATGATGACTAGGATAACCTTACTAAAACATATATTTAAAATATAAAAGCTTGATTTCCTTAAGGAAGATCAATGGTGTATTTAGGACGGTGGCATCAAAGGTTTAGTCTTAAATGAAAAGGGTGAAGACTTAATGCCAGGCAGGATCTGATTCAATACAAGGAAACTTGCACTCAAGGTGCCTTTCTTAGATGAGTGATAAAATTGATTGAATTTTTATTTACTGGAAGAAGCCATGAAACAGAATTTTTTGTGCTTTCCAAGTTCTGGAATACCCTTAACAAGATCCTTTTGGGTATCTTGCCTAGCTACTTTTTAAAAGAAATATTTTGCAAGATGGATTACTGAGGGAGATTTAATTCTTGAATTGAAATGAATTCTGCACCTATGTTTTACTATCTGCTCGTTTTGTTGGGCTTTATTGAAAATTCTACTATTTGTCATTATACTTATGATCCTGTTTGGGATTTTTTTTTAAATTAAAGTTTGAATTAAATAAACTCTGTATGCTAATGACACCTTATTACTTTCTCTTCTGAGCCTTGCAAATGTGTTGGATTACAATTCTCATTATTTATAGCCAGCATGACAAATTATGAGTCTGATGCTTCAAGAAGATAAACAGTTAGGAAATATTACCTTTTATGGTTACAATTGATGAAGTTCCCATTTCTTTAATTAAACCATAGAAGAAATAGATTCTTATTAAAATTATCTTTCTTTTCCAATACAAAAGATGGATCACAGTGCACTATATAATGAAAAAGTGATGTAAATATACTACTGTCATCTTTACCATGTGTTCCCTTTTAAGATTTTGAATAATCTTTGCTATTTTTTCCTCATACTTGCCCTCTCTGTTCTGGTTTTTTTCTTCTAAACTGGGGTTCTACAATTTTGGTTCCACTCAACACTATTTCATACACTTCTTTCATTTTCTCTACACAGACAGTTTCAGAAGAAAGATATTCTAGTTACTCATTGGATTATATACATTCAGAATCGCTTTACTTACTGCCATGGATTTCTTGTTAACCATTACTCACTTTATTTGTGCTCTGCCTTTTCCAAGGATTTGGGAAATTCTTTGGGAATGTTTCTTTGATAGAAGAGTCTCAAGAAGAAGCAAAATGCTTCTGCGCATAATTTCTTTCATTTCTACTAAATGATGAGAAATCTATTATTTTAAAGTATTGGAATAGTCTTGTTTGACCTTTGCATTCAACAATCCATCACATCACAGTTCCAGGTTTCTTAGGAAGACTTTGTTAAGAGGACAATCATGCTGGCTTATGGCATTTAAAACCAGAAGGAATGATTGAATGTATGACTTTTAATAAAATTTGGTGGCCTGAAAAGATGCTAGCAAATTCTTTTTAATTTTTGGGAAGACTCCTGTCTGAACTAGACTGCAAGTGCCAGTTAGAGAAGACATGGCGCCTTTTCTCATTTTCTTTCAAGGATGCACTGACATGCTCGGGCCACCTTTTCTTCTGGCCAACATTTCTTGTTGCAAGATATTGCCTCCAACCACTTCCCAGACTATACTTGAGGCCCCCCTCATGACATTCTTAGCTATTGAAATATCCTTTCAAGAGATTTAAGACATGCTGTAAACAAATATCACCCTCCAGAATTGCTGGATTATAACTCCCTTAATAATCAATTCAAGTTGTACTGAGTTGTAGTTTATTATGAATAGAGGCTACAAGTTTAGGAGAAGTTGTATTAAACCTACTTTCACATTGGTCCTATCAGAGGAATTCTTACACCAGGGGTCTCCAATCCCAGGCCGGGGCCTGGTACCAATCCATGGCCTGTTAGGAACCAGGCTGCCCACTTGGAGGTGAGTGGCAGTCAAGTGAGTGAAATTTCCTCTTTATTTGCAGCCTTTCCCCAATGCTAGCATCCCTGCCTCAGCTCCACCTCAGATCATCAGGCATTTGATTCTCATAGGCGTGTGAACTCTACTGTAAACTGTGCATGCAAGGGATCTAGGTTGCATGTTCTACCTTCCCACTCCACTACCCAGTCTGTGGAAAAATTGTCTTCCACAAAATGGTGGCAAAAAGATTGGGGAGTGCAATCTTACATAGTGAGAAAATTCTGTATAGCACTGCTTAGACTCTCTCTCTCTCTCTCTCTCTGTGTGTGTGTGTGTGTGTGTGTGTGTGTGTGTGTGTGAGAGAGAGAGAGAGAGAGAGAGAGAGAGAGAGAGAGAGAGAGAGAGACAGAGAGACAGAGAGACAGAGAGACAGACAGAGACAGAGAGAGTTTTGAATATTTTCCTCATGTTTAAAAAATCTTACGGTGTGATAGAAGTTATTTATTAATTATGTTAATTTAGCATATTAAACAAATTAGACTCTCCCCTGATAATACTGGACTACATTGCTACACGCAAGGGTTTTTTATGAAACAACATTACAAACATAGCAGAATCTTTCAGGAACACAACCAGCTGCTTGAAACAACCCAGTACACACTTCTACCATCTTATTCTTTATCATCTATCAATCAGCTCAATCGGGCACTTTTTATTCCACGTATGAATGAGGGGAGGTCTTCTCTTGACTTAATGGCTTGGGAAAGTCCTAGGAGAAAGGCTAGCCCTCCTTGATTTAAAGGAAGGAAAAGGTGAAAGATGCTATAAAATAAAATTCACAATAGATAGCGTCTGCGCCATGGAAGGAATCAGCAGCTAAGAGGCAGATTGCTGACTGAATAAAATGTAGCTATTGGATTCTGGGACTTTCTTTGTCCGAAAGGCAATGCTGCTGCTTGGTTTTAAATATTTATTTTCGTTCAAATGCCAAACCAAAACCCTTTGCCATTCCAAGTGGAATGCTATAAAGTCTTATGCTCAGGATTTGCAGCTTAGGCATTATTTCCTGTTTTTTTAGTTCTTTGACATTCAATGGATCACTGATTTTTGCCAATAGAGAGAGGGCTAATCACATCTCCTGGAAATGAAATGGTGAGTTTTTGGCTGCTCCATTTTTGAAATCAAAGACAGCCGAAGGGATTTACATCCCTCTTGCATTTGTTTGAGATTAAAAAAAGAAAAGAAAAAGAAACTTTTGCTTCAGAACAACTATAAATCAATTATAAACGAATGCCTAGGGGCATTGTAAAGTTCAGTTAATGCTGCTCTTTGTATCTTTATTGTTTTCTGTTTATATATGAAGTGAGACATGATATTATAACATAGAGTTACATTTTGGCTTTAAAAAAAATCGCAAGCATGAGTGAAATCTTTTTTTCTCTATGGCACTTCAGTTTATATTATAGAGCCCTAACATGCAAGTTTATTAACCATTGAAGGATCCTCTATTAGCATCAGGGGCTAAGAGAAAAGGAGTTTTGACAGAAGGAAAAGGACATGTCTCCTGTGAATAGACCCCCCTGATCTCACACATAACACTGTCATCATTATTAAATCATGTACAGAGAGACTAATGACATATTTTAAGACAATGTAATACATAACAGATTTGCAATCATGGCTGATAAAAGGATAGCAACATATTGCTGAGAATTCTGCTTTTGTATAATGTTGGTAGTCATAGGGTTTTGGGCAGGTTATTAAACGAGATTCCAAATTTTAGGCAAAACTAATATATCCTGTTTTGGTATTTTTTTTTTCTAGAATTACAGGTAGTCCTTGACTTACAACAGTTCATTTAGCAACAGTTCAAAGTTAGAATGACACTGAAAAAAATGACTTATGACTGTTTTTTATACCTACGAGCGCATTCCCATGGTCATGTAATCAGAATTTGGATCAGGGGTGGGATTCTACCAGTTTGGGCGAACTAGTAGCTCCGACGATCAGCTGGGAGTGAATCAGTTCGCTCCGACGATCAGGTGGGCCTGCCCACCCTCCCCTGCACTTTACTGACCTATATCTTCTCAGCTGATTCGCACGGCAGAGCAGATTGCCGCGCCTCAGCTGTGTTACTCCCCAGCAGTAACGCAGAAGGTAAATTTTTGTAAAACTGCGCTCGCGCGCACAGCATGCATCAGGTGCGTGCGCGTGCGATCACCGAACCGGTTGTTAAACTGGCAGGATCCCACCACTGATTTGGATGCTTGGCAACTAGTTCATATTTATGACGATTGCAGTGTCCCAGAATCATGTGATCGCCTTTTGCAACCTTCTGACAAGCAAAGCGATCTTCACTTAACATTCACTTAACAACTGTCTCAATTAGCAACAGAAATTTTGAACTCAGTTGTGCTCAGTGGTGGGTTGCTCCCGGTTCACACCGGTTCGCAAGAACCGGTAGTAAAATTTTTTAGTAGTTCAGAGAACTGTTAATAACATTGGCTGGCCACGCCCCCGAACCAGTCCCCGGCCCGGTCGCCGCTCGCTTACCCCGCCCACCTCATCAGAGGCTTTTTTTTACTTTTAAAAGCATTTTTTCTACAACCTCTTCGGCTGAAAAAAATGCTTTTAAAAGTTTTTTAAAAAGCCTCTGATGATTGTGCGGTTCAGCTGGGATCTCAGAGGCTTCTGAAAGCATTTTTTTCTGCAACCTCTTAAGGTTGTAGAAAAAATGCTTTTAAAAGTAAAAAAAAAAAAGTTGGCCACGCCCACCCAGTTACATTACTCCCCACAAGCCACACCCACAAAATAAGCCACGCCCACAGAACCGGTAGTAAAAAAAATTAGAACCCACCCCTGGTTGTGCTCATAAGTCATATACCAAGTCTCTCCTCAGCAACCATTTCAACACTTTCAATTGTAAAAATTCTTGCAAATCCCACCATATGCACAATTCACATTGAATCCTGAAATGTTCCTGGTTTTATTTGCAGCTATCAATTTCAGTAAAGTAACTTTTTGACTAATCCTTGCATTGATGACCTTCATAGGTCTGTAAAGCAAACAAAAACAAAACAAAACAAAACAAAACCAAACCAAACAAAACAAAACAAAACAAAACAAAACCCTGAAGCTAAATCATAAACAGAGTTAGTGGCAGAATTGCTGGTCACTGAAGAACTGAAGAAGCTTCTTGGATGAGAAGCGAAACATCTTCAAGTTGCCTTTTGGAAAAGCATTTTTGGGACAACCATGACCTGGATGACTGAGAATTTCTATAGACAATTCTTCCCTCTCGCATAATTTTCCTCAACTCAGTTTAACCACAGCCAAGGTTTCAATTGTTTGTTACTAGTTGTAATAAAGGTTGTTTCTATCTAGAACTTGCCACTAGCAAACAGTAAAGGGAAGGAAAAATATAAAGAAACAGACCTATCAGAATAGTAAGATAGCTATTTATTTAATTTATTTTTATTAATCAAATTTATTGGCTGCCCATCTTACCGCAGAGTAACTCTGGGAGACTACAGTATATCATATCATAGAACTATATTTTATGAATTATTACCACTAACTACTAAATAGCATTTTGAGCCAGTTTGATGTAGTGGTTAAGGTATTACCCTAGAAACCAGGAGACTGTGAGTTCTAGTCCTCTCTTAGGCCTGAAAGCTGTCTGGCTGACTTTGGACCAGCTCACTTCAAAGGATTATTGTGGGGAAAATAGGAAGAGGAAGAAGAATTATGTATGTTTGCTTATGTTTACTTATAAAGTAGTAAAGCAGGATCAAAATCAAATAAATAAATGGCAATTCCAGTTTCCCTTCTCTCATTGGATCTACACATCTCAGCCCTATGGCTGAAATGGAATTCCATCATGGAGACAGTGGCATTTACTCCCTGTGAAGTATGGATATACTTATTTGCTATCCAGTACAAGATTTGAGATATCATGGTGTTCAGTTTGCAATGAAGATTTAGAGAATGTTACGTTTAATCACAGCCCAATATATGTCATCATCTTTTCCTCCCATTCTTGATCTCTGGTGATGGGTATGCCTTGCTTACATCTAAAATAGAGTTCTGCAGAACTTAAAACGCTGGCTTCCAGAAGCTTCAGGAATCACTGAGCCTATGAAAGAGACCACTTTTAATAAGTATAGAGTATTTCTTGTCCTCTGTTGGTTTTTCAGTTCAACTTGTTACCACAGAAGACCCTAAGCCCCTCCCCTCCACTTTCTTTGCGTAAACTGGCACAAATCCTCAAACAAGTAGCAAATTATTTAAGATAAGCATCTCCTCTTGTAAGCAGCTGCCAGAATAGAAGCAAAAATAAACTGGTGAAAGGAAGCTGCCCAGTTCATGAAGAGGGCAGCTGGAATATAATGCAGGGAGCCCATGACACTTCTGGATACACAGGCTGAAAGCCTTCCACTGGCTGGACCTCTACAAATCTCCCCGTAATTCATGAAGGAGAAACTGCTCCTTGCTACATTTCACTCCTGTTTTAACACCCTTCCTTTGTTTTTACCTTCCATACTGGATGGGTTCACTCCTATGTCAAGAGAATTCAAGGGAACTCGGCTTTCATTCTTGATAGAGAAGGCCTCTGTTTGGCTCAAAAGTAGACGATTCAACAAATGCTTTTACTGTAAGCAGTTTAATGGTCTGTGGAATTCGCCAGGGCTTGGGGTCAAAACCGGGAGAGAGAGAGAGAGAGAGAGAGGAAAAAAGAGAGGGAGAGAGAGAGAGCGAGGGAGGGAGAGGTGAGTAAATACTGTGCAATAAAACTGTACAACTGCTCACCTACAAGTGAGAGAAAGACAAGAGAGAGAGAGAGGGAGGGAGGGAGAGAATGCACAGCAAAGTTCTCTGTGAATGTATTTTAAAAGAAAGAGCTAAACTAGAAAAGATCAGAACATCTTTGAATCCTGATTGCAGCAAATTATAAAGTAACAGTTTGTGGGGGGTGAGAGATGCTTTTTGGGCTGCTTTTCCAGAGTAATTTAGCCTTGAATCAGGAATAATTCTCTGCACTCTAGACACAGAAGCTACTTTGAAAGCTCTTCGCCAAGAGATTGATTGGTTCAAATCTCTAATCTGAGCTTTTGGTCCACAGGTGGCTGCTGCATTCAATGGGGAACGAGGATGGAGTGAGAAAGAGACAAGAAAGGGCTGGTAAGGAAAGAAGTGAATCCTCTGAGTCCACTTTTAATCCTCTGAACCCATCTACTCTTGGTCAAAGGCCTACTTGACGATATAAAGATGTGGAATAAAAATTAAATGTCTGATGTATGACTGGTGATTCTCAACATAAACTTAATTTGCCTCTGCAGGATCCAATCTGGGTTGGTCACTGGGACCAGAGATTTTGTTTTCCAAGCTTTCTATGCTAGAAACCATCCTTGGAAGTCCGAAAGCTCGGAAGACAAAACCTCTGGTCCTGGTGACTGATCCAGATTGGATTCTGCAACAATATCCTGAAACACGTATATTCTCCGTGATTTATTAACCTGCCTCGGCAATATTTTGGTCTAATGGATGTATGAATATACTGTTTATAATTCATGCTTCCATTATGTGTATCTCCCTAACTATTTCGGTGACTACACGAAGCTTTAAATTGTCCCATTCATTTCCAGTATTCCTATGGATTGAAATACTGGAAAATTCTGTTGGTATTCATGCTTCTAAATGCGCACTGATTTCAAGATAATCATGTGATCTACTCTGCCAATTTTATTTTGGATTTGTTACTGTGGAATGCTAAGTTAGATAATATTTATTTTTTTCTAGTATTAATTCCTGGAGATTGGCTGGACAAAACCCTGCAGTTTTCTTGGCAAGGTTTTCATCAGTAGTTTACCCTTGCTTCTTTTCCAGGCCTGAGAGAGAATGACTGACCTAAAGTCACCTCCATGCCAGGGGTGGTATTCACTTACCTTCACTACCGGTTTGCAAATGGGACCGCGCACGTGCCACCTCCGTGCATGCGCAGGACCTTCTGCGCATGCGCAGAGCGTCAAAAATGGGACATGATGACATCCGAGTGGGTGGGCGGAGCCTCCCACAGTCACCGCAACTGGTTCCCCCCCGAACCAGATAGAACCGGCTGAATACCATCACTGCTCCATGCCCAAGGCAGGACTAGAACTCCCAGTCTCCTGATTTCTACCCTTGGACATTAAGCATTGCACCAAACTGGGTTTTTTGTGTATGAGTAGCTCAGATTTAAAATAAAGATTTCAACGAATGAAGCACATTAAATATTTTCTATCACATCAAAAAATATTGCTAGCCGTGAAATTTCTTACTGTACATTGTCTTGTATGTGAACCAGAGGTGGGTTCTACTTATCTTTACTACCGATTCGCAACGGGGTCGCATGCGCAGAAGCATTCTGATAATGTTGGGGTCAGTGGGCGGAGCCTCCCGCTGGTTTTACTACCGGTTCTATAGAACCAGTGCGAACCGAGGGCAACCCACCACTGATGTGAACTAGGTAGATGGGATTCCTCTGAAAACAAATGGATGACTTGCAATGGATTAGCCAGCATTTCTGGCATCAAACTATAGTCTCTCTGAAATAAACAAGGAGAGAACTCATGATTGTGAATATAAAAAGGCTGAAAGGCCAGTTTGGGGGTGAAAGAAATCCCTGGACCAACCATATATTGAGAACTAGTGAGTTCTGGAATCTAATAAATCAAAAATATAAAGCAAAGTAGGCATCAAGAAAGTCTGCATTTGTCGGCATTGTACATTTTCTTAAGCAATTATATCCTACCCTTCCATCAATAGTTTTTTCCTCTGCTATTTTTACCTGTGAAACTATACAGTAATTATAAGTATCACTTTTATAAGCGATTTGCATACCTGCTCCCAACTCAACCTTGGTGGTTAATTTTTCTCCTTTTCTCACAATTTGATAGTCAGAGGAACGTTGAAGAAGGTAAAATGATGCTATCTGGGATATAATAAGCCGCTTTTAAGAATTCTAAGATAAAACATCCCACTGACTATTAATTTTATGGAGAATTCTTTTTTAAAAAAGTTTTTTATTAGTAGTTCAAAATTAAACACATTGGACATAGATATGACATCACTGGTCCAAAGCATCTTCCAACACTTTAAACTAATACATAATATACTAATAATAATATAATATATTCCTTACACCTTATCCATTATTTAAACATAGTATAATAATAGTAATTTATACCTTTTTACTATTAATTTTATGGAGAATTCTGAGGATGTTTTCCCTATAAAAATGCCAGGAGCTTTTCATTATCTTTAAAACTTCTCAGATGCTTTGTCTTCAAAAGAATTTCCATGTTTAAATCTCACATCAGATCAGTCGACATTGTAGGCATACACGATGATATACTGGGCACATAATGCTGTCATCTAGATCTCACGACTGCTAGGACTTCATTGTACCTTCGTGCCAGAGATGTTTCATCTTTGGAAGGAAAACTGTTTCAAGACAGCAAAGGTTTTTTCAGCAACCATGAAGTGCTAGAAGTGTTAGAATGTGCCATCTAGGTTGTCCTTGGTGAACTGTTGGCTTCATTTCGCTGTTGGCTTTCCCTTTGTTACTTTTTGTAAGGATTTTACATTTTTATGTTATTTTTACTTGCAAAGGGAGTCACTCAGATGGTGAGATGAATGGTGTCTAAATTTGATTAATAAATACAATTTTTTAAAAAATGCAGAATGTAAGAGTAAGTCAAGCTGAGAAATTTGATGCAATGGTAATTTCAACCTGGTGAATCCAGAAACGCAAGGAAATGTTGGCAATTTTATTTTTCCTTTTGCAAAGGGGGAAGGGAATTGGAAGCAAGACACAAACTGCAAGGAGCAGAATAAGATACTGGCTTTTCTGGCCAGTAAACGAATGCGGATTGGTTGACATCTTTCTCTGCTCAGTTATTGGTTAGAAAGGATAAATCCTGAAAGGCTGGCAAACTTCAACAGCTTACAAGCCCCGGCTCATAACGGCAGCACTGCATGTAGTAAAATTGGCTCCAGTTTCGAGTTTCTTTTAAACTGAAATTTGAAAGATTGGGAGATGGAAAAGTACTCATGTGGTAGCTTTCTTGTAAAGAGTCATAAACATAATTTAAAACTTCACTGATCGTTGTCTGTTTGCTTTTAAAAGGTTCTTGTTACAAAACAGATTACATTTTACACACTCTACAAATGTAGCCAAAGGATAAACTATTAAGTAATCACTCAGTAATGGTATTTTCCTATTCCATGAAATCATAAGGAAGCTTACTGACTTGTATCTTAGTGTATTACCATCATTATTCTCATCTTCCCTATTACCTCTCTCCTTATCTTATGACTATAACTTTGTTGCTTATCACTATTGTTGTATGTACATTGAGAGCTTACGCACCGGAAACAAATTCCTTGTGTGTTTAATCACACTTGGCCAATAAAGAATTCTATTCTATTCTTCCAGGTCCCCTCCCACAAGGGAGTTGAGGTACTGTGGGTTTGCCTTTTCTGTTGAAAGGACATTGATGGGTTGTCCTTTTCAGAGAGATTTATCAGATGTTCACCTTAGCAATAGTTTGGCACTAGGTGAAAAGCCTTTTTTTTTTCCAGTATTTTTAATTATATTCTTAATTCATGCTTGATAGTTTTAGATTTTGATGTCTACCTTGAGCTTTCTAGTTTGTATAGTATCTTTATTTTGTACTTTATTTGATTTTATGGCATATGTTTGACCTCGTTTTTTTTTCTTTTTGGTTGTGTTGCAAACCAGTCAAGGAGCTTCAGGAATTGGATGGTTTAATTTTTTTAAAAGGTAATAATTGATTATACCATCTTGTGACTATAAAGGTAGAGTATCAGGTTGAAGTGGAGTAATACTAAGGCAAGAAGAATTCACTAACTGTGGATTATTATAAGATTTTTCAGCAAGGTTTAAAGATTGTGTTTTGAATATATTAATATTTACATTTAAAAAAAGAGAGGTTTAGTTGAAGATCAAGCTAAAAGTTGGCATCAAGAATCAATAACATTAAAATATCAACACAAGATCAATACATGTATCAATACATAGATGCAACATCATCAGTTGGGTTTATTGAATTCAATGGGCCAAGTAATCCTGAATCACTCAACGGCCAACAACAGAGTGTTGGATCCAACACATTAGCCTCAACAACGGAGTGGAGTACAAAAGTGAAATATACACATCAGGAAAATATTTACACTCTCTAGATATCTCCTTTTGCTTCCTGTCTTCTCAGAAGAACAGGTCCATCTAGTGAACCATTTCAGTGTAGTTGTGAGCAATGAGTGTCTGAACTTAATTGGACAGAAACTAAGACAACAGCATTATATGAAACCTTTGAAAACACTGTTGATCTCAGGCTCCGGAAGGCTTTCTCAGGGATATCAATTTTCCCTGTATAGCTGGAATTCTGATTATATTTCTTTCATAGTGGCTCTATCACTACCACACCACATAGCAAACAGCTGTCCAGTCTTTCCTGCATGTCAGCTGTTTATTTGTAGGACTTGTTTATACTTTTTAAAATACTACAAGTACTACCTGGGCTTTTAGTTACTGTAAATGAAAGCCCAGTGAGCTCACACAAATACAGTACTGTGGTGCAAATATGATAAATGTGAATATTCTTTGTAGAAGAATCTACAATCAGGTTGAAATTATCACTCACAGGAAGAGGAAGAAGAAGCCATTGTTCACCCAGTTGTCCTCCTTCAGACTTTTATCTGCAGAATTTGTGTGAGTTCTTGGAACTATATTTGGAAGAGTTTAGAGCAGTGTTTCTCAACGCAACATGCTGGATAGGAATTCTGGGTGCTGAAATCCACTCACCTTAAAGTTGAGAAGCACTAGTTTAGAGGCTGCAGTAAGGACATTAAAAAAAAAATCAAGAGAATTTCCCTTGGCTTGTGACATTTTTGAACAGAATTGTACCTCTAGTAAACCTGCGGGAAAAACATCCACCCTGTTATATAGGAGCATGATTAAGTTAATACCTTCCAGATAAATAGGATTCAATTCATAGGCTGGTTCAACTCTGGGAGCTAAAATCCAACCTATCTGAATGGCATTAGATTGGAGGAATAATTTAATTTCCTTTTAGAGTATCAATAGAAAACCCATGGAGGAGTCCCATATATCTAATTCATCTCATTCCTTTTATGCATTTACTCTTTGGGGTACAGACACATGTCCCAAGTGAATATCATGATTTCATCATGTTTGGGTATCTGACTGGGGGAGTTGATTTTGATTTATCGGCCAGCAAACAGATGCTAGTATATTTATTACTTTTATATCTATGCAGTCAAGATATGCATGGAGCCTGGGAAGATTGGAAGAGCTTGCCTGAGGAGCCAAGTCATGCACAACAAAAGGAAGGGGTGATGTCAGCGAAGAAAGAATCCGGAGAAGATGACAAGACACTCAGAGTAGCACAAAAAAGAAGCATATGTCTTAGAAATTGCGTAACTAGACAAAGGCTGGAGTCGTATCTGGTCTTACCTGGGAACAAATTCTATCTTACTCAGAACAATTTACTTCTGAGTAAACTTCATAGTTGTAATATTGACATGTTGCATGTACGTGCCATTTAGACTGAAGATAACTTTTCCCTAGACAATGTCACAGAACATTGCCATTCACTGAAATAAGATAAACTGATCCATGGCATTAAGGGATTCTTTCTAATGAATAAATCAGCATTTAATATTAATAAGTGACACAACATTTACAAGGTAATTCTCAGATCCTTTATCCTGGCATAGTAATAATGTAGTGTAATTGCCATTCTAGCTACCCCTAGCATCAATGTTAATTTTACCCTCAGAGACCTAAAATATAACTATTTTTCTGACTACTACCTCAGTGTCTCCCAAAACCATCTGTACATAACAATTCCCAGAATGACTATGATCAACTATGTCCTCTTTTCACAATGACAATGGGCAATCCCCAGATGGAGCCTCTCTACATAGACCAAATTGGATGCTCATCCTCGACACAAATGAATTCTAAATGCACCTATATCAAAGGGGATAGTGATCCCTCTTTCTCACTGTGATGAATTTCTAATCATGGTAAACAGGCCAATATAGTTTAGTAAAACTACAGATTATATATGCTGCAAAGAAAGAGGGATTAATGAGATATTTGTAGTAGGCTGGTGCTATTTTGAGATGCCATCTCAGGCCTGTCTATTTGGTTATAATTTATTTATTTATTTATTTATTTATTTATTTATTTATTTATTTATTTATTTATTTATTTATTTATTTATTTATTTATTTATTTATTATATTTGTATACCGCCCTTCTCCTGAAGGACTCAGGGCGGTGAACAGCCAAGATCAAATACATAAATATAAAAATTAAAAACAATTTTAAACCAGATTAAATACTTTGGCCCATAATTAAAACATCCCATTAAAATCCAATTTAAAATTTAAAACCGTTAAAATTAGGCTAGCCCGGCTTGCTGGAATAACAAAGTCTTCAGGGCACGGCGGAAGATGCGCAAGTCCGGGATCCTCCGTACCTCCAGGGGCAGCTCGTTCCAAAGGGCGGGAACCCCCACTGAGAAGGCTCTCCCCCGCGGGGTCACCAGTCGACATTGTCTGACTGACAGCACCCCAAGGAGCCCCTCCCTGTGGGGGCATACTGGCTAGTGGGAGGCTGTCAGCAGCAGAAGGCAGTCCCGTAAGTATCCAGGTCCTAAGCCATGGAGCGCTTTAAAGATGTTAATCAACACCTTGAATTGCACCCGGAAGACCACTGGGAGCCAATGCAGCTCGCGCAGGAGAGGAGTTACATGGGAGCGCCCCGCCGCTCCCATAATCACCCATGTGGCCGCAAAGATTAAGCTTTTGCCTTAGCACTACAATGTATATGTGGATCAGTGGTGGAATTCAAATTTTTTTACTACTGGTTCTGTGGGCGTGGCTTGGTGGGCGTGGCAGGGAAAGGATACTGTAAAATTTCCATTCCACCCCACTCCAGGGGAAGGTTACTGCAAAATTCCCATTTCCTCCCGATCAGCTGGGACTCAGGAGGCAGAGAATAGATGGGGGCGGGGCCAGTCAGAGGTGGTATTTACTGGTTCTCCAAACTACTCAAAATTTCTGCTACCGGTTCTCCAGAACTGGTCAGAATCTGCTGAAACCCACCTCTGATGTGGATTATTGCATGCAACAATATAGTTCATTCCAACTTATCATATTTAAGGATAATTTAGCCTACAGAGAAAGCAATGCTAAGAAATAAAGTTCTCTCAGAATTTTAAATGACTTGCCCGTCTTAAGAAATATTCCACAGTCAAAATAATATAACATATTTTCTCTCAACCCTTTCCCAATGTCTAACATGAAAGAATTGTATTAATTAGTACTTGTCCACTGTATATGCTTAAGGATTCAGAGCTCGCAAGCCAGCTCCTTTGAGGGTCATTTAAACATTGCTTCACTCTTCGGGATTCAAGAACGACTGTCATTTTGTCAAATGAGTGTACCGGAGTGGTTTTCCTCTAGTCGGATTTCATCCCGATGTTGATTATTGTTTATATCGAGCTAGGCGACATCTGAATAGTAAAAAGGAGGAAGTTTTACCCCAGGATTTGAGGTCATTTTGTAATGAACCGTGGTTTCAATTGCAAGAACAGCTGCTTCTTTTATAAGCAAAAAGGGTCATTTACAGTTCAGGGTAACACAGTAATAATTTAACAAGGAAGTGCCTGTGCATTTCATATACATATATATGCTCTTAGCTGACTTCACGCTGAACCTGAATGCAATATTAATGGCTTGCAGAGTGTAGGACAAAGGGGACGTATAAGAAAAATATTGAATGGATCTGCAACTAACCTACCCCCCACCAATCATTACAGCACTTTTCTATGCCTCTTTATTCCAAAGCACATCATACAAGTTTCAATTCCATGAGACTGTAACTAAAATGGCAGACTAAAGCTTGATTTAAATCTGCCTGCAACTGCATGTAGCCGCGTACCTACACTGCGAAGGGGTTGATGGGTAAGCATATGTTGCAGATGGCTGCAGACGGGCCGATATTCATAGCTCCCAAATCCCAACTGCACTCGTGCGGAAGTGCATATCTTGCATGCTGTTTGGTTGATTCGCCTTCCGCTTCTGTGCTTTGTTGTTTGAGCGCCTCCTAGCTAGAATGTTAACATGTACAGAAATATAAATGCAACACCAGTGCAACCGTCTCCAAACGACAGATGCACCCATTCCCTGATGTACAGTGATGGAGAAGTTTAATCAAGGCTTTAGAGCAGGGGTGTCAAACTCAAGGCTCGGGGACTGGATCCGGCTCACGGGTACTTAGATCTGGCCTGTGGAGCCACCCTGGAAATAGCCCGCGGTGCTTCTGCCAGTGAAAATGGAGCTCTGGAAGGCAGTGTGCAGCCCTCCTGAGCTCTCTTTTCACTGGCAGAGGATTGCAGGAGGTTGTGGTAGCTGAAAATGGAGCTTGGGAGCCTGTTTTCACTGGCAAAAAGCTTGGGCTGTCACAGGTGCCCTCAACATGAGTGACATCAAGATGGCCACGCCCCCACACCCCCCCCCCCCCGAGGTCAAACACAACCCAGATACAGCTCTCAATGAAATCGAGTTTGACACCCCTGCTTTAGAGGGTATTAAAGATTTCGGTATTTTGACCAAATTTCATATTTGGTCAGTATTTTGACCAAACCTAGGTAACTCTCACTGTACTTCCTTCCAGATATACTGTATCTACAGTTCCCAGAATTCCTAGTCAACACTGCTCAGAATTCTGGGAAATTGAGCTCCAATACTTCTGAAGAGCACCAAGTGGGCAAAGGCTAATATAGGTCAGTTGCAGCAGCATCTGGTTGAACTTGGTTGGGCTCCAGAACTAAGTAAAGTTAGGCTTCTTTGGTGGTTGGTTAAGAGACTTCCAGGAAACAAAAGGATTGTGAGTTAAGCTAGGGAATGAAATATTATAGAAGAAATTAATAAGGGGTGAAATCCAGCAGGTTCTGGAGAACCGGTAGTGGAAATTTTGAGCAGTTCGGTAGCGGAAATTTTGAGTAGTTCAGAGAACTGGCAAACACCACCTCTGGCTGGTCCCAGAGTGGGGTGGGAATGGAGATTTTTAAAAAAAAATTTTGATTTATATGCCGCCCTTCTCCGGAGACTCAGGGCGGCTTACAGTGCGTTAAGCAATAGCCTTCATACTTTTGTATATTTATACAAAGTCAGCTTATTGCCCCCACAAACTGGGTCCTCAATTTACCTACCTTAGAAAGGATGGAAGGATGAGTCAACCTTGAGCCTGGCGAAATTTTGCAGTATCCTTCCCCTGGAGTGAGGTGGGAATGGAGATTTTGCAGTATCCTTCCCCTGCCATGCCCACCAAGCCACACCACACCCCTCCCACAGAACTGGTAGTAAAAAAAATTGGATTTCACAACTGATATTAATAGTAAAATATGTCTGTTTGTTGCAAAGAAAACAGCAAGGATGTGTCCATGAAGACTCAGGAGTCTAGCTTTTCTTTAAAAAAAAAAATGTAGAACAAAATGTAAAGGAATTTTATTCACATATAGAGGTAATCCTCGACTTGTGACCCCAATTGAGCCCAAAATATTATGTTGCTAAATGAAACTGTTCTTAAGTTAATTTTGCCCCATTTTACAACTTTTCTTGCCAGGGTTATTAAGTGAATCACTGCAGGTCATAACTTAGTAACACAGTTGTTAAGTTAATCTTGCTTCCCCGTTGACTTTGCTTGTCAGAAGGTCCCAAAAGATGATCTCATGCAACCATCATAAATATGAATCAGTTGCCAAGCATCCAAATTTTGATCACATGACCATGGAGATGCTACAATGGTCGTAAATGTGAAAAAAAAGTCTTAAGTCACTTTTTTCATGGATGTTGTAACTTTGAATGGTCACTAAATGAACTGTTGTAAGTTGAGGACTACCTGTACATACTTCTTCCAAAGATGTGCATGTGAGTAGAGAGACCGGAGAGGATTTGTAACCCTACAAATCTTGTTACAAGAAGAAAGGTGAGCGCTCCAGAAAAATAAAGGATTTTAAAGGTAATTGGCAAATAGGTAAGCACTATGCTTTTCTAACATGTCTCCTTCTGAAGTAGTAGTTGATTGATTAGAAAATTCCCAGTTATTCTCATCTGCCCTTGCTTGCATTTTGAATGTGTTACCATAGATAGTGAAGTCAAGCAGTTTAAAAGAAGAATGCAAAATCTTTGAATATGTGGTAGTCCTGTGGCTTGCTCTTTTTAACCAACCCATTGTAACAATTTAATCAATGCGTTGGCTTTTGGCATGATGGAGTTCGCTGGTGGGTGAGCCAGAAGACCCTATTTGTGGCTTCTTGGCAGTGCCAATGGTCCATCACATGATTTTAGATAAGACATCTAAATCTAGATCACGGGTGTCCAATCTTGGTAACTTTAAGACCTGTGAACTTCAATTCCCAGAATTCTCAGTCAGCCCCACTGGCTGGGGAATTCAGGAAGCTGAAGTCTACAAGTTTTAGAGTTGCCAAAGTTGGACACCCTGATCTAGATTATGGAGTTTCTCATTTACATTTAAACTATTATTGCTTTAGTAATTCCCAACATTGCAAAATAGTCTAGGACAGCTATTTCCCATTTATTAAACTGGAATAGTAATTTTCAGTTATTCAGTTAAAAAAAAGTTATTCCAAGTTTCTGTGCTCATGGAGATCCCAGGTCGCACTCTGTATGTTCAGTTGTGAAAATTTAAGTTGTGTGGATATTGCACACAGAAAAACAGGTGCGTAATCCACCCTATGAGAGCCAACCTGCAAACAAGCCTTCATCTCTGCCACTTTTAGTTGCTATTGTAAAATTCTTCTTTGAATTTCTTCTGAGTATGAAGGAGAGTTTACTTTGGTTATTATTAGTGTCAGAAATGGTCTACACTGGCACTAAATCAATTCCTGACAATCCTGGATAAAATACGATTTTCTAGTTCTCTTTTGATCCAGTTTCAAGTGTGGCTTGGAGGGGGGAAAATCCTGTTCTCTTGAATTATTCATACCAGTAAAATGGAGGAGTTAAATTCCCTTGATTCTTTCAGACTTCTCACCACTTTGAGTAGATGTCAGCATTTCCAGTGACTCTGCTCATACTTGGAAGTTCAATTTCAGAACGTGGTGCCGGAGGGCAATTCTTCTGTTCTATGCTAACTGACAATAATGCCTTTTAGGAATTGCAGGAAAAACGTTATTTGAGAAGGCGTGTTTACCTCTCATTTTTAACTAATACAGAGGAGTACATACCATCTTGAATCAATACATTGGAACAAGATGGAAATATTATTTTGAGATGGATCATGGGAATTCCACAAGTCCACCTGGGGGTACCAGGTTGTGGAAAGTTGTTGTAAATATAGTACATATGTTAGTAATTAGAACTTAAGAATCCAACATTATGCTTTAGAAACAATGGTAGACATGGCCTAGATCAGCAGTGTTCAATCTTGGTAACTTTAAATCTTGTGGATGTGAACTCTGGGTAGCTGGCTGGGGAATTCTGGGAGTTGAAGTCTACATGTCTTAAAGTTGGTAAGATTGGACACCCCTAGCCTAGGTAGAAAGGAGTTTAAATTCTTGATTTGGAGGCACGATCTTGCCTTTCAATTTAACCTATCTCACAAGAATTGGACTTTTATGGAAGGCAGACTAATGATGTAATTGATTAAATATCTAAAACATACCAGGGGTGAAATCCAACAGATTATGACAGATTCTGGAGAACCGGTAGTGGAAATTTTGAGTAGTTCAGAGAACCGTCAAACGCCATCTCTGGCTGGCCCCAGAGTGGGGTGGGAATGGAGATTTTGCAATATCCTTCCCCCAGGAGTAGGGAGGGAATGGAGATTTTGCAGTATCCTTCCCCTGCCATGCCCACCAAGCCACACCCACAGAACCAGTAATAAAAAAAATTGGATTTCACCACTGGAACATACCCATAATACTTTTTGGAGTAGTTTAGATGAACTATGATACTATCCTTATGAGAGCAATTTAACATAGATTTAGAGTTGAGGTGTCAATGGAGAACAATAGATAAGTAGTCAAAGGGCAATTTTTGTAAATATCTTTCACCTCCTGAGTTGATATGTATTATAAGAAGACTGTAGCAGCTATTCTTGAACACAAGGAACTTGTTTTTCTATTGAAGGAATACAATTAATATTCCAAAGAATTACAATTTCCTTTCTCTTTTAGTGGAGAGACATATACCAAAACCTATTTCACAATCATAAAGTTTTTATGAGGGACCAATTCTTGTTGGCTTAACTAATGGAACTGAGTATATTTTACATAGGCAGCCTGATCATATTCCAGAGATATAAAAGTCAGGTGTGCTACGGGGGTCGAGAGAGAGGAAAATCTTGAGAAAACTCCAAAGACGCATTTCTCTCTAATACCAACCATTCACATCTCTACAGATGTTACCTTCCTTGTTCTGTGGGAATGGATTAAGAACCAGAAGGGGGAAAATGTGATCTCAAATTCAGATTGTATAGCCAGAGCGACTTTAAGTTTCCTCTAGAAATGCTGATTTTAAAAAATAAATAAACAAAAATTCATGGTCAGAAGTTGCTTTACACTTTTCCCATTTTTATTCAGTTCTATGCTACAGCTTCCCAAATGTTTGTCCCAGGGTAAAGTTCTTAAGGACTAAATATTAGATCTATCTAGTTTTAAGTGAAACCATATGAAGAATGCTTGTAGGATTTGGGTTTGGCTAGTTTAGAGAAAAGAAGGACTAGCGGGTGATAGCATTATTTCAGTATTTGAGAGGTTGCCACAAAGAGGAGGGGGTCAACTTATTTACCAAAGCACCTGTAGGCAGGACAAAGACAATGGATGAAAATTTTAAATTGATTTTAAATTGGGTTGTTTTAATTTACGGCCAATAATATTTAATTATTTTAAATTGCTTTTAAATTTTGTATGTATTGTTTTTTACTCTGGCTGTTCACCGCCCTGAGTCCTATTTTGGAGAAGGGCGGTATAGAAATTTAAATAATAATAATAATAATAATAATAATAATAATAATAATAAAATAATCAAGGAGAGAAGCAACTTGGAACTAAGGAGAAACTTCCTAACAGTGAGGCCAATTAACCAGTGGAACAGTTTGCCTTCAGAAGTTGTAGATGCTTCATCACTGGAGGTTTTTAAGAAGCGACTGGACAGTCACTTGCCTGAAATACTATACGGTCTCCTGGTTGAGCAGTGGGTTGGACTAAAAGACCTCCAAGGTCCTTTCCAGGTCTATTCTGATTGCTTGATTAAGTGTGGGTTTGTAGAGATGTAAATCAAATGCATATCATCCCTTCCTTGATTATTTAAGATTCAGACATGTATGTGGATTCTCCTGAGAGGAGAGAGACTGCAGTCAAGGATTGCAAAAAGAGAGAAATATTTACAGAAAGAAAGGCTAAATCTGAAGGATTCCACTTAATCAACACAATAGATTAGGAATCTCTCCAAATCAGAAGACACCCCCCCCCAATCCTCAGTGAGAATATAATGTAAGTGTATTATACAATCATAAGTGGTTGTATAATACTGGCTGCTTGTTGAAGGAAAACAAACAAATCCAACAACAGGTGGGCACAGAATAGAATGAAGTGCTTTGAAAGAGGCCACATCACACGCCCACAACATTTTGTGACTTTTTTTTTTTTTACAGAAAACGCCTGGTCAACAGAGACTGGTATCAAATGAAGAAAAAACAAGAAACAATGCTAGAACAGGATAATTGTTCCAATATCTCACCAACAGGTACATTTGTTCACAGACTCATTGTCAGACCAAGTCACTAAATGTATCAAGCTGCAGTACTACAAAAGTATTTCCTGATCCAAGATGTGGGAACCGGCTGGGATCCAAGTACACTCTTAATTTTTTAAATTTGCTTTTGGTGCTTCTACCCCCTTATTGCCTCTCTCTCTTTTGATTGAGTATTTGGTGTATGGAAAAAAAATTGTACACCGGAGTTATTTGAGCAGAAACTAAATTGAGCCCTAGCCTCCTATTGGGAAAAACCCAGGTTGCAACATCAACATAAGGAGAACGGAGGGTTGCCATTGCCCAACCTGGTGAAGCTGTAAAAGCAGAGTGTTGTAGCTGTGATACTTGGGACATCTATGTGCTATTCAGAAAACAAGAGGGAAGGTATCAGTGGTGGGTTGCTCCTGGTTTTGTCCGGTTCTTTAGAACCGGTAGTAAAAGCAGTGGGAGGCTCCGCCCGGATGTAATAATTGATGATCTGTGCATGCACAGAAGCACATGTGCGTGCTCCCATTGCGAACCGGTAGTAAAGATAAGTAGAACCCACCCCTGGAAAGTATACAACATGTTTCCGGCTCATTCATTCAGCTCCTGTTGTGGCAGACGAGCCACAGAAGAAACAAACATCTCCCCTGCTTGGCCAGTGCAATTTTGATCAAAAGCTGGATAAACTGAATCAATTGATTAGCTTGCCAATAAATTACAGGTTCTAAGGTCTGGTGGGCTTGAGATCTGAGGAAAAAAGTGCTCTTCAGAAGGTAAAACGTAGACTGGATTCAGAGTTTGTCTTCCCAGAAGGGCTTTCCTGTCCTTCTCTTTTCAGAGATCCTTCTTGGTTCTCTAAAAAACGATCTGAGGCAGGGGAAGGCAGGGGGTGGCTAGAAAATGGCATAGGAAGTGTTTTAGTTGTTGTGAAGAAGCTCACACACTGTTTTAAGCTAAATATCCTCCCATATTTTTTTCTTTCTTTTGTAGAGGTTAGGAATTAGTAAAGAGATATAAAGCAGAGAAATAATGAAAGCTCTTGGAGCAATAGATTGTAGTTTGGAAGGAAGGCTCGGAAGAGGCTAATAATTGTCCACAATGAAGTGTCATCTCTTAACCGCTTCAACAACTCTTTGATCTCCCCATCCTGCTAAATAGCCGTTCCCGCCCCCAGCAGATCCTGTCTGGTTTACAGGAAGCAGAGAAAAAGAAGCTGAGAGGAAGTGGCTGATCCTGTTATATGATTTAATTAGACATGGTGAAAGAGCTGATATTAGACTTCAACAATCTAACCCTAAATTCTTATTCCTATCATTTCAAATGACCGGCTGATGGCATCAACAAACTTCTTACATCATGAAATCTGTGAGAAGATAATAATATAGCTCAGATTGTTTGACCTGTTCACCATTCTAGGATATATTTTTTTAATTTCATTTATTTTATGCTGCTTTATTTTACTGACTATCATCATATATTAGACTCAATCAATCAATCAATTCTTTATTTTGGGCAAGGACCAGCATTAAAAAAAAGAATTTAAACAAAAATAAAGCAAAACAGAAATAATCTAATAACAGCACAATATGAAGAACATGGATTTTGATTACTTTCAATAAATGCATCTAGCACGCTGTTGCTAATAATAAACTTAAATGACCTGAGCTAAGAATAACCTTAAATGAAAGTAAAATAATGGTATTGCTTAAAATAAAAGCTTTATCCCTAAGCAAAGTGAAATGTCAAGAGTCCAAAAAACATACTAAGGAAATGTCATCTCCCACCTACTTTTAACAACTGTATGGCCGAATTTAACAACTTCCAAGGACGTACAGTCTACTGGCCTATTAGTCTTTGTCATTTTATTAATATTATTATTAAATTAAATTATTACATTTATGTTTATAAATTCATTACACCACTTAATTTAATATCAATAGTTAAGTACAGTTCTTACATTCAGACATTAATTTTTTTGAAGTTTTAGATTTTGTGTTAGCAATCCCTACATCTCTGTTCTTAATCTGTTATTTGACACCTTACATTCTTATTCCTGTAATGTTGGTAATTTCATAGGTTATCTACAGGTGAAGTACAAATTGATGACGTGTTTATGGGATTTGGGTGATGAGTTTAGCAATTTTCTGAGGGAGGCAAGTAGCAAAGGGTGAATTTAAAATTTATATTATACTGCTTGAGTAGGCAGTGGGAATGTTGCGATATTGTTGTGAACAAACTCTGAGAAACTGCTGAGCTGGGAGATGAGATTTACCTCTGCTATTGTAGTAATACACGGTCTATACAATATTTCAGATTGATCATAGATAAACATGAACCAATGTCTTATTAATCTCTGCAACTGGCTCTTTTATGTCCGCTCAATCCTAAAATCTTAACAAATTGGCTTGGTATCTTCTTGTAAAGTGGGATACAAAGTGAAGACATGATTCATAAACCTTTTAGCTTGATAGGACACCTGTTCACTAACGTTCAAAGCCTTGTTGTCTTCCTATTTCGCTTCCTCTCTGTAATACCCCCCACTTCTCTGCAAATTAAGGAAATAATTGCCGGGCCGCTGACTTCAAACGAAGAATTACAGAATTACGCCAGCATGCCACCCAACTGAAGAGATGTCCATTTCTTCTGGCAATTACATGAATAATGATGCGCTTAATGATTTGCTGGCTTTGCAAGTTGCTTCAAAATCCTGATAAATGGATTACAGTGGTGCAAATAGATAACAAAGGAGTTGTAGGTGCTTTCCTGTAAATGAATGTTTTCTGGAGTCTCATCAGGGCTCTCACAGGCATTTATTATTGTTTTTTAAATAAATGGGAATCACCTTCTATGATTTCCAAAGAGGCAGCTGTGTTGTTCTGGGGGAGCCACAAATACTGTGTACAAACAACAACAGTCTGCCAGGGAAGGCTCAGAGAAGATAAAATAGTTAAGGTGCTAGAAGAGTTTTCTATTGTTGAGACCACTTAAAATAGAATAGCCAGGGAAATCACCAATTCACTCAGATGCAATTTAGTCCAATGCCACCTACTGACCAAAATACAAAAGTATCTATTTGTTTGCCTCTTTCATTTATTTACAGAATTTATATTCTATGAATAATCATATGCTGTGGTACTATAAGCGCACACTCAATAAATCCTTGATAGTACAGTGGTATACGCACCCTGTTATTAACACAGCTGCCTGCAATTTCTGCTGGTTCGAATCTCTCCAAGGCTCAAGGTTGACTCAGCCTTCCATCCTTTCTAAGGTAGGTGAAATGAGGACCCAGTTTGTGGGGGCAATAAGCTGACTTTGTATAAATATACAAAAGTATGAAGGCTATTGCTTAACGCATTGTAAGCCGCCCTGAGTCTCCGGAGAAGGGCGGCATATAAATCAAATTAAAAAAAAAAAAAAAATCCACCGTACTCTAAATAAATAAATAACAAATAAACCTTTTGAAAAAAGTCAACGTACAATCCCATTTTCAGTGTACAGGTAGTCCTCGATTTACGACCACAATTGAGCCCAAAATATTATGTTGCTAAGTGAAACGGTTCTTAAGTTAAATTTGCCCCATTTTATGACCTTTATTGCCATGGTTGTTAAGTAAATCACCACAGCTGTGAAATTATTAACGATTGTCAAGTGAATCTGGCTTCCCCATTAACTTTGCTTGTCAGTAGGTCGCAAAAGGTGATCACATGACCCCCTGGACAAGTATAACCGTCATAAACTTGAATCAATTGTCAAGCATCTGTATGTAAATCGCCTGGCCATGGGGATGCTGCAATGGTCATAAGTGTGAAAAATGGTCATAAGATACTTTTTTCAGTGCCGCTGAACTTCGGTCACTAAATAACTGTTGTAAATTGAGGACTATCTGTACTTAAAACCGAGAGAAGAACCACAGAAAAACAGCAACAAGGAGTTAATATCTGCCAATTTCAACAGCTAAAGTATCTTGAAGAACAAGGGCCTTGGTCTGCCCTGCATCTTTCGGCTGCTTGTCTCCTATGCGTAAACCAAATGGAAATGAAGGTGGCTTTAAAAAGCCTCTTCCAGATTTCAACCCTTCCCCTGTTTGGGCCACAGAAAAGACCTGAAGTTGTGATTGTGGTGAATTTCTCTGGCTGGTGAAATCCAAAATTTTTTACTACCGGTTCTGTGGGCATGGCTTGGTGGGTGTAGTGTGGCTTGGTGGACGTGGCAGGGGAAGGTTACTGCAAAATCTCCATTCCCACCCCACTCCAGGGAAAGAATACTGCAAAATCCCCATTCCCTCCTCACTCCTGGGGGAAGGATATTGCAAAAATTCCATTCCCATCCTGCTCTGGGGCCAGCCAGAGGTGGTATTTGCCGGTTTTCCGAATTACTCAAAATTTCCACTACCGGTTCTCCAAACTGCTCAAAATTTCTGCTACTGGTTCTCCAGAACCTGTCAGAACCTGCTGAATTTCAGCCCTGCTGGTGGATTTCCTTCCTTCTTTACCCATCTAAAAAAAGGGGGGCACAGTTTTGCCATTTTTACCCATTCAATTAAGCCAGGAGGGGAAAGTGGACTTTTGATATCACCTCTTTTATAGATCCATCTTGAACTGTGAAGTGAAAATGTCAAAAATCACAGTTGTGAAGGGCCATAGCCAATGACTGGGAAGACAGGGCATTCTTGCCACAATACATGGTACTAAGTGGTATACAGGAGCTGGCCTACAATGAGTCTCAGTGAATAAAATGGACCACAAGGTGTTTTTAATATTTCTTGATATTTACACTTGATTTCTGTCACCATAGATTACATTAAAGATCTCATGCTTAGCTGATGGTTCAGAAAACATTTGATGGGAACAATGGTGAACCATAAAATAAGAATTTGGCATTACTATTATAGCTTATGATATATTGGAGGAGAGCACATTTGACTGGTTTTTTGAGCAACACCGTTCCTGTAAGATGGTGAGAATTTTGTAGCAGGTCCCATTTGTGTTAGCACACATGTCATTTTTCTATGCTATCAAGATCAAAGTGAAGAATCAGAGGGATGAGGAAATATATTACTTTTGATTTGTGTTCTTTGAAAGGTGAGATGGGATTTTTGAGACTTGGTGGAAAACATTTAGAAATATAGTTTGCTATTGAATTAAACGATGGTGTAGGGCTTGTAGGCCACGGATTATTCATCCCTATTATAGAAGGATGTATCACTTAATTGGTCTGGAACCATTCATAGTCTCAGTTACAGGATAAAAGAGGGCATGATTTTGGATAGCAATACCATTTGGATATGGTTTCTTTTAAAATGAACCTGGAAATCCCCATGGATTGGATACCATTCATGGGGGTTTCCAGAGATAAACCTCAAAAGTGAAAATGCAGAAAAGTGATCTCCTCTAAAAGTACACCTAGATCTCATCTGAGTAACATACATTTCATGATTCCTAAAAGAACAAATGGCTACTTTTCCTAATCAATACAAGGCAAAGGAGATTTGGGCTAACGTTTCCATCTAATCTTCAGTTGCAAAACTATGAACAGATATGGCAGAAGACCCAAAGAAATACGAATAAACATATAGCAATTCAGCAAACAGGAAGAAATAGAACTGCGCAGAAGGAATATGGAGGCTATGCAGTCAACAAAAAGGAAGATTAAGGTGATTAAATTGGGACACTTCACACATAACATTCACCTCCTCTTTTACATCCAGGTTCTCATGGGAACACCCAGATTTTGTAAAGCTTATAATTAAAATATATCCTACTCAACCTTCTGAACTAGTTAAGGGTATTGTTGCTTGGAAATGAAGCTTCTTATCTCTTCCATTTTGTAATAATTTCTACCTGTTCATAGGCTGGGAAAGAGACCCTCTTGAATAAAATGAAATGAGACATAAGAGTGGGCTGTTTTTTTAATATACAAAAGGAGAGAAGGAAAAAGAGGGGAAAAAAACATATTTCTACCTATGAAGAGGTAGAAACTGGACAGCTCATAAATAGAAAGCGAATACATGCTAGTAATCCAAAAGTGTAAATCTGGATTGCACTGTTTTTCCTACATTAAACAGTGATATTTTTCTGTCTCCTTGCTTGATAAATTGATATTTGTTCATATAATAAGGACCAGGGTTCTTATTAAAAAGTATAATTCAAAAGTACATTCACATTGTAAACTATATTACAATAATTGTAATATAATAATTGTAATTATATTACAGTTATTATAATTGGTAATGTTTCTACTATCATATTAAAGAGACCTAGTTTGTGTCATGATTAAAACATTAGACTAGAAACCAGGAGACCGTAAATTCTAGTCTGGGTTTAAGAATGAAAGCCAGCTGGGTGACCTTGGGCCAGTCATTCTTTCTCAGCCAACCCCTTGTGAAATTTTGCCAAGAAAATTGCAAGGACTTGTCCAACAAGTTGTCTGTAATCAAGGTTTACTTGAAGGAATTTAAAAATATCATATTAACAAACTTATTGATATCAAAATGGGCCCCACATCATATGACAAGTATTCCTCCATAGCCCTTTTTACATCCAAAATAATGAAGTTAATCACCAGCCTTTTTAATGCATTATCTGGGATGCCTAGTAAACGTGAATTTTTTTTGATCAATTAGTATCATTTTAATTGATGTGATTTAGCAATGTGATTAATATAGGATATCCCAACTCTTTGATCCAGAACCCATGCAGATTATTAATATCTATCTTAGTGATACTTTTTAATTGCGCATAAAAATGTTGTAGGTCTAGGGTTATCTGAAACATGTTCCAATACTGACAGAAATTTGAGAAGTTTTACATGCTTGTAAATGCATTTTTGAAATCAATACAGGTAGTCCTCAGCTAACAATTACAATTAAGCCAAAATTTCCGTTGTTAAGCAAGACAGTTTTCCCAAAGGTGCTTTTTCAAGAGGCAACTGGACTTTCTTGTTTTTAGAATAGAATAGAATAGAATAGAATAGAATAGAATAGAATAGAATAGAATAGAATAGAATAGAATAGAATAGAATAGAATAGACAGAGTTAGAAGGGACCTTGGAGGTCTTCTAGTCCAACCCCCTGCCCAGGCAGGAAACCCTACGCCACTTCAGATGTTATCCAACATCTTCTTAAAAATTTCCAGTGTTGGAGCATTCACAACTTCTGCAGGCAAGTTGTTCCACTTATTAATTGTTCTGTCAGGAAATTTCTCCTTAGTTCTAGGTTGCTTCTCTCCTTGATTAGTTTCCACCCATTGCTTCTTGTTCTACCCTCAGGTGCTTTGGAGAATAATTTGCCTCCCTCTTCTTTGTGGCAACCCCTGAGATATTGGAACACTGCTATCATGTCTCACCTAGTCCTTCTTTTCATTAAACTAGACATGCCCAGTTCCTGCAACCATTCTTCATGTTTTAGCCTCCAGTCCCCTAATCATCTTTGTTGCTCAATCTTTCTCTGAAAACGTTTCACTTTTCATCCAAGAAGCTTCTTCAGCTCTGACTGGAATGAGAAGTGAAACGTCTTCAAAGAAAAAAAGCAAGAAAGTCCAGTTGCCTCTTGAAAAAGCACCTTTGGGAAAACCATGACCTGGATGACTGAGAATCTCCATAGACATCAAGCAAGACAGTTATTAAGTGAATTTTGCCCCATTTTATAACCTTTCTTGCACAGTTGTTAAATGAATCACTGCAGTTGTATAGTTAGCAACTTGGATGTTAATGATCTGGCTTCTCCATTGCCTTTGCTTATCACTGCAACCATCATAAATACATGCCAACTGCCAAGCTTCCAAATTTTGATTACATGGCCCTAGGGATGCTACAAGAATTGCAAGTGTGAAAATAGGTCATAAGTCACTTTTTCAGTGACGTTATAACTTTGAACAGTCACTAAATGAAAGCCTGTAAATTGAGGACTATGTAGATGTTTGAATTGAATATACTTTATGTGTAAAGTTTCAAGCAGCCCAGATTCCTTTTCCAATAATTCAAATCCAATAAACTGGAATTGTCCCAGTAGGTAGGTTTATTGTGTGAATAGGAATCAAAGTTATACTTCAGTCCCAGAATTTTCCAAATGTGCCTTGTAGCCTTTAATGCAGGATATCCTTTGTTGCAGTGATGCCCCCGGTTCGCACCAGTTCTATAGAACCGGTAGTAAAACCGGCGGGAGGCTCCGCCCACTGATCCTGACATCATCAAAACACTTCTGTCCTTGTGCAGAAGAGAGAGAACACACACGCACAGCCCCATTACGAACCAGTAGTAAAGGTAAGTAGAACCCACCCCTGCTTTGTTGCCATGACATGACAGAGATAACACACAGTACAGGCAATCCTTGACTTACAACACTTCATATAGTGACTGTTTGAAATTACAATGGCCCTGAAAAAAGTGACTTATGATTGTTTTTCAAACTTAACAACCATTACATCATCTCCATGGTCATCTGATCAAAATTCAGATACTTGGCAAGTGACTCATATTTATAATGGTTGAAGTGTCCTGGGGTCATGTGATCACCTTTCACAATCTTCTGGCAATTAAAATCAATAGGCCTTGGTAGTACAGTGGTTTAAAGCACCCTGTTATTAACACAGCTGCCTGCAATTACTGCAGGTTCGAATCTTACCAGGCTCAAGGTTGACTCAGCCTTCCATCCTTTCTAAGGTAGGTTAAATGAGGACCCAGTTTGTGGGGGCAATAAGCTGACTTTGTATAAATATACAAAAGTATGAAGGCTATTGCTTAACGCATTGTAAGCCGCCCTGAGTCTCCGGAGAAGGGCAGCATATAAATCAAATTAAAAAAATAAATAAATGGGGACGCCAGATTCATTTAGCAACCATGATTTAATGTATAAACTAATTTATAACTGCATCGATTCACTTAACAACTCTGGCAAGAAAGGTCTTAAATGGGCAAAATTTGCTTAACTGTCTCGCTTAATAACAGAAATTTTGGGCTCAATTGTGGTCAAAAGTCGAGGAATATCTATAGTAACTTTCTAATTATGCATGTAATGGATTTGTTTTAATCACTGACTTCATTCCATAAAATGTTAAAATATATAAAGTTGCAAATCAGACAAGGTAACCCCCTGAAACATTATATGGTAGCCATAATTTAAATATAGAAAATCAAGGGGTTTTTCTTTCCATGGGAAAATAAAGTTAATATAATCTTAGAGTAATTAAAGTATACTAGGGTAAGAACGCATTCAAGCTAATATGAGTTGATTTCTTTTTCATTTTTGTAACACTTATCTTCCCCCACAAATTTAATGGGATTTTGAACCATCTATGTGTATCATTTTTTAAGTGAGATATTTATTTATTTATTTATTTTTAATTTGATTTATATGCCGCCCTTCTCCGGAGTCTCAGGGAGGCTTACAATGCACTAAGCAATAGCCTTCATCCTTTTGTATATTTATACAAAGTCATCTTATTGCCCCCACAACTGGGTCCTCAATTTACCTACCTTAGAAAGGATGGAAGGCTGAGTCAACCTTGAGCCTGGCGAGATTTGAACCTGCAGTAATTGCAGGCAGCTGGTCTTAATAACAGGGTGCTTTAGACCACTGTACTACCAAGGATCTTTTGAGCCTTATTATCTATCATCTGTCAATCATTTATCTCTATCCATAAATGGTTGCTTGGAATAAAGAAAAAAATTCAGAAAATAATTGAAACTCCATTATAAGAAGATTAAATAGAAAATTTGAGTTAATAGGAAGTATATGATATATAGAAAGCACATAATCATCAGTAAAGGATCATTGACTCACAATAACAATTTGCATCAATTTCAGCCATTGTTAGACAATGTCCTCTGTCCATCTCCCAAATTAGAGCAGTATTTCCAAAACTAAATTAGAAATCAGATTAATTCCATGAAATATTTGATAAATGAGAAAATAATACCATTAGAAATGACTCTCCTGAAGGGACTAGAGCAGACTTATTCCTCCAATTAATAAAAATGGGAGGAAATCCATATTTAGGGAAAAAAAAAAAACTATGACCATACCCTAAGTGTGGACTTCAACTCCCAGAATTCAGTAGCCAAACTTGGTGGCTGGTGAATCCTGGGAGTTGAAGTCCACACATCTTAAAGTTGAGAAACACCACGCTAGAATGATTTAGAACAGAATTACAATTTTGAAGACAAGGTTAGAAAAAAAAAAGTCTTTTGGGTTAAGGCAGTATGATAATTTTTTAGCAAAATTTCAAAATATATGCACAGCCCATTTCCTACATCACTTCCTCTCTTTCACTTTGGACATTGTAAATTCTTTGCCCTTTCATCTTGCTTTTCTGGCAACCACAATAATGACTGCAAACTGGAAACAAAAATTCACATTTGAGGGGATCTAAAGGTGGTATTTGTATTATATAGAATCCAAAACAAATAGCATTGTTTGTAGTTATGGATAATGAGACAGTGTAATCAGAGCTAACTGGAAAGTGGTTTGAATGCCCTTCCCATTCTTCTTTTAAAATTATTTTTGAAATGGATCTAGCTCCTGGAACAAGAATGATCATGAATTAAGCTTGTTATATTTCCCAGAATACGATATTTCCCAAGAGCGATGCAAATCTTCAGTCTTTCAATCTTCTTTTTGATATACTTCCAAATGTCTAGAAGCTGCAAATTAGTATTAAAAATAGCATGTTGCCATAGGCATTTGAATCTTTCTGTTTCCTGTAATGTGTTAATTTTCCATGTTTCTCATCACTCATTCATTCCTTGTAATCCAGTCTCTTATTGAATTAGCACCATAAACATCTGAGTTGAAGAGAAAGTTTCAAGACAGGCTGGATCAAGTTCCCTTGAAACCATTGGTTTTTTTTTACTGTAGCTTCCAAATGCAACTTTTATTGTCTTAAATGTTTTTGACAGGTCATCCATAAGTATTTTAAACAGGTCATCATATAATGGCTTAGCTCACTATTTTTCAATCTTGGCAAATAAAATCCTGGGAGGTGAAGTCCACATATCTTAAAGTTGCCAAGGTTGAAAAGCACTGGTTTAGCTAATCCTGAGATCATTCGACCCCATTGTTATATCTCCATCTGAGGTCAAATGCATGAATTGACCTACATCCTGGGGCTGTTATGTATATTACAGAGGCAATGTGTTAATATTAGCCATCTTACTGAAGTAATGATTAGGCACCTACCAGCTAAGGAATAATCAGGAGAAGGTGAGTTCTAGTCCTGCTTTTTAACTTGTTGATCTTGAGCCAGTTATTCTCTTTCAGCCCTAGGGAAAAAAATGGCAAACTACTTTTAAAAGAACCTGTCAAGAAAACTGCAGGGGCTAGTGACTTGTCCAGACAATCTCCAGGGGTCAGCACTGATATGAAGACACATACACACCAAAAAGTAATTGAGTGAAATCCTGTTATACAAACAAACATTCACATCTCCTAATTTAATTTTCCAATATTACTGCTCTTGAGTGATTTGTCTTCCAGCTAACATTGACTCCCCAGATTTAGTCCAGCTCTGGTAGTAGCATGTAGTTAATCAAGACATGATTGGGAAATCATAAGTTAATCTCAAGAATGAAGTCTGCACTAGGAATTAAAGACAACCTGATTGAAGTCAGTGACAAGAAATTACATCATCAGGTTTCCAACTCTGCTTGAGATATTTGTTGTTTATATCCTTATTTTTAATGACAGTCTGCATTTTTGATACTCTGGTGTAATTAATTGTTATCATTGACTATCAAACTTTCCCTATTATTCAATATGGAAAACTAAAGCTTATAAAATTATAATGCAGTCAGTTTCACACACGGGGGTTTTCACAAAGGGGGGGTGGTGTCAAAAGAGTCAAGAAGAATGGATTTTTGCTGCATGATCGAAGCCCCATTCCTTTTTTTAAAATGTGTATTGTGCAGGTTGCACTCACCATTTTAGCCTTTTTTATACCCACACTCCTGACATATCTGTCTGAAAGGCCACTAAAAGAATTGAGTGAGGTGACAGGAAGGGTTCATTTGTGACAGATTAAAACCTAGAAGGCTGAGAAAAAAAGCCTATTTCACTCTTTTATACTCTCTGAAGGGAGAAAGGATTATAGAGACTGTGGTGAAGAGCTCCTGTAACTTCTAAATATACCTCCTCTTCACCTCTGAAGGTATCTTTTAATTCCAGGAGTGGCTGTCAATTAAAAAAAAGTGGCTTCAAGTGAGTTCCTTTGTTCAGCTCTTCATCCTAATTGGGCTCAAAAAATGTGTGAAAGATTATTGTCTGTTCTCCTGAAGCTTCATGAAAAGAAGAATTGTTGCAGGGACCATGCTGGACACAGCCCTTATTGTTTTCTCACTTTTATATATTTTTCCTCATCTTTTATTTTTTTCCCCCTGGGCTTAAAACCATATGGGATGTGGAGGTTGAATGTTTAAAATCTGGCTTCCAAGTCAGCCTTAAACAAGACCAGAAGGTGGAGGCCCAATTTACATGCAAAAGTTGTTTTCTGATGAAGCTTTTACACTTGGAAATTAGTTGATTTCAGGGTTATTTTCTTTCCATTGTAATGGAGGTTAATTTGAATGGCAAAATGTTGAGAGGGCAGATTGTGGGCTATTCAAATGCACCGAAAAGGATTTAGCTGGTTCTGGGTCCCTGCTGGGGGTGGGTGAGTAGAGAGCTGAGGGGGCTGATAGATATTTACCAAGCAGAAGATTCTTATTTTAATGAAACTCAAATTGTTCAGGTTTGGTTGGCCTTAAAAGCTAAATTTGTTTCATGAGCATTTCAACAAAAGTATATTGGCCCTTTAAATAGTTTTTTGTTTATTTGTCTATCAAATTTATACAGCTGTCCATCTCACCAAAAGGCAATTCTGGGCAACACACAAGAATAGATACATCTGCCAATATAAAAAGAACAGGTAAAAATCTGGGGGAAAAAAACCCCACAGTAATAAATATTATAAACACAAAAATATGAACCATACTGGAGGGGAGGATAAAAATGGCCCCTCAACAATGGTGCCATGTCCCTGGCACCTTGGCAACATAAACAGATCTTGAGGGAACTTTCAGAATATCAAGTACCAAATATCGCATCTATTTGCCCTGAATGTACTAAAATTAGGTTGAATGCAAGTTGGAATATTTCATACATAATGTTTTCTACAGAAGAGGCAGGATTTATTTCTTTGCCAAAACACCAAATAAGTTTTAGATTTTTTATTTTCGGGAGGGCAGGAAGGGTGGGTTGGTGGGGGGTGAACTGTAGTTCTCTAAGCTTCAGGGCATTTTTTAAATTTAAGGGGGAATTAAAGCAATTAGCATTTTGCTTCAAGATGTCAACCAGTCCAAGAAAAACAAAACAAGTTAAATATTTCCTTGGGTTATTCTAGGTCCCACACTTGAAACTAACATATTATTTCACTCCTTTCCTGTCCTTTATGTTACTTTACTTTACTTTTTAAAAAAGCTCTTGTGTAGTAAATAAAGTGCTGAAGTTCAAAGTTAAGATTTATGGCGGAAGGAAGCAGTTTCTGAATACTGGGCACAAACTCCGATGGGTTTTTCTTTATCCAAGATCCCTTCCAATTTATGATAAAGGCTAGTCAGCTTCTTTAAAATGGGTGGTATCAAAATTGTTATAAATAAAAAGAACAAAGAGAAGGTGTCAGTGAGGGAAAAAAATACTCTGCATGTTTTTCCTACCATACTTTAAAGAAATAAAAATAATTCTATCATGTTCTGTTGTCAGGTAGATGTTGATATATAGTTTTTTTCTTCTATTCAATCATGTTCAATTTTCAAGAGACTGCCTGCATAGGTCCCTGTGGTTTTCTTGGCAAAATTATTCAGAAATGTTTTGTCATTACCTCCTTCTTAGGGCTGAGAGAAATTGTCTGGCTCAAGGTCACCCAGTTGGCTTTGTAGACAAGACAGGACTAGAATTCCTAGTCTCCTTAATAGCTTTGAACCTTAATCATGATACCAAACTGGCTCTCTGGAATAATAGTAGCTCAGATTTAAAATAAAGATGTGACTAAATGAAGCGAATTAAATATTTTTGATCACATCAAAAAAGCATTGCTAGTCATGCAACTCACAGTCTCTCAGTTTCTAGCTTGATGCCTTAGCCACAATCCCAAACTGGCTCTAGCTGCTTATTTAAGAAGATACAGTTAGTAAGTTAGATAGCTGAGCTCAATACTGATTGATAAAATGTTCAGAAATTGACTTTTGTGGGCTTGTTTTCAGGGATACAGGCCCATGTTATTATTTCATTCTTTTTTCATCGTATTATCTCATTGTATTTCATTCCTCAACATAGTGACTAAATTAGTAGACGAGCAAAATACTGTGGACATAATATACTTAGACTTCAGCAAGGCATTCGACAAAGTAGACCACAATCTATTTCTTTGTAAGCTAGAAAAAAGTGGGATAGTTTCACCACCAGATGGATTCACAACTGACTGACAAACTGTACTCAACGAGTAGTCTTTAATGGGTCTAAGTCTACATGGAGAGAAGTAAGCAGTGGGGTGCCACAAGGTTCTGTCTTAGGCCCAGTACGGTTCAATATCTTCATAAATGACTTAGATGAGGGAATCATCTAAGAGGGAAATTTGCAGATGATACTAAGCTGGCAGGAATAGCTAACACCCTAGAAGATAGACTCAAGATCCAGATGGATCTTGACAGACTTGAACACTGGGCCCTATCTAACAAAATGAAATTCAATGTGGAGAAAAGTAAAGTCTTACACTTAAGTAAGAAAAACCAAAAGCACACATATAAACTGGGGGAAACCAGGTTTAATAGCAGTGACTGTGAGAGGGATCTTGGAGTCTTAGTGGACAATCAGCTAAATATGAGCCAGCAGTATGCAGTGGCAGTTAAAAAATCCAACACAATCCTAAATTGCATTAACAAAGGGATACAATCAAGATCAAGTGAGATACTAATACCACTCTATAAAGCCCTAGTAAGACCACACCTAGAGTACTGCATCCAGTTTTGGTCACCATACTATAAAAAAGATGTTGAGACTCTAGAAAAAGTGCAGAGAAGAAAAAGAGCAACCAGGATGATTAGGGGACTGGAGACTAAAACATATGAAGAATGGTTACATGAACTGGGCATGGCTAGTCTAGTGAAGAGAAGGACCAGGGGAGACATGATAGCCATCTTCCAATACTTGAGGGTCTGCCACAGAGGGGAAGGAGCAAGCTATTTTCCAAAGCACCTGAAGGCCAGACAAGGAATAATGGATGGAAACTGACCAAGGAGAGATTCAACCTAGAAATAAGGAGGAACTTTCTGACAGTGAGAACAATCAACCAATGAAACAGCTTGCCTTCGGAAGTTGTGGGAGTTTCATCACTAGAGACTTTCAAGAAAAGATTGGACGCCATTTGTCAGAAATGGTGTAGGGTCTCCTGCTTGAGCGGGGAGTTGGACTAGATAACCTATAAGGTCCCTTCCAACTCTGTTAATCTGTTACATCTGTTATGGTAAATATCTGATGGCTTTTAATGCCTAAACTAACCCTTCCCAATCTTAAGCAGACTGAACAGAGAACCCATAGAAAGCAATTGGCAAGTAAAGGCAAATTGTAATGTTTATTCATAAATCTTCCTTCCTTCCTTCCTTCCTTCCTTCCTTCCTTCCTTCCTTCCTTCCTTCCTTCCTTCCTTCCTCCCTCCCTCCCTCCCTCCCTCTAGATCTTCTAACTGAAACAGTGACATGGCCATATCAAAAATAATTCTGCTGCCTTATCAATGAATTGCAAAAATGTTTTTGCTTTTTCAAAATTACAGAAAAATGAGGTTGTTATTCTTTGGTGAATCTAGATGAAGTTGCCAGATGTTGTTGAGTTTATATTGATTGTATTTTTCATAATTATTTAAATCTCTTTGCATTAGAATTTTAAATAAATTGTCACCTTTGTTTTGGGGTAGTTTTGGAAAGTTTATATCATAACTCTCTTAATTTTCTCACTGGTCTATAAAAGGATAAGACTAACATTACACATCACTTTTCTACTTAAACATTTGGAACATACAAAGATTTGCATGTGGAGCCCTTACAAAGAGAATAGAGACACTGACATCTTGTGACTGACAGAAGAAATGCTATGTTATATTTGGACCAAGCAGCAGGGGAATTTTAAAAATAATTCTAATAATAAAAAGCTTTTGGCTGGGTTAATCTTTTTGCTTCTGAATTCTATGTTCAGTGGCTGTCCCATTGTTTTAAAAACAATATTAAGTTCCTTCTTGTGAGGAAAAAAGCTGGAAAAGCTGGAAAATGTTTTAATGAATAAATACATGTCTATGTGGAAGGGGAAAAAAAGCAAATATGCTAAGAAATCGTATCTATATATCTCCATCAGCAACTTTGGTTCCTGACATGAAGCAGTTTTGATTATTTAACAAGTGTTAAGGCAATTCTCATGCAGATGTGATTACTATTTCTTTACTTATTACCTGGAGCTAATAATAACCATCAATTTTACATAGCCTTGTCTTCTTGTCATAAAAGAGCAAGTACATCAGAGTAGCCAAGAAAGAGAAATAAACAGTAAAATTCAATGAAACGTTCATGTAGTAACTTTTTAAAAAATGATAATTTTAGTTTGAAATTGATAAGTCTCTGTGTTATATTCAATAAACAGTTGTCAAACTCTTTTCAAGTGCTCTAAGTTTTTATTTATCTTCTGTATTATTATAGAGGTGAACATTTTAGAGGAATAAGCAAAGAATGTCAGAGATTATAAACAAAAAGTAGTAATGGAAATTCTCTTCTACTGCTTGGGAGAGACCAGAGAAGGGGGAGGGGGGCTGCTTTGGAAATTTGCACACACAAACACAAAGGTAAACACACAGACACACAACTATCCATGCTGAATCTCACTAAAGAATTCTTAAGATCAATTTCTTCCTCATATTATTCTAATTTAATCCTCCCATAGTTCCTTTTTACCCCCACTGGATTTAAGAACTAATTTAAGAATTAATTTTTATCACAATCATATGTGGAAAGAGCAGTGTTAAAGATAGAAGCCAATCTTCTCTCCATAGAATTGCAATCTAAGTGAACAAGAAGGTCCAGGTCTCTCCACAATCTATTTTTAATTTTCTTAAAATGATACTCTTTAAAGTTCTCTAAGGGAAATGTTTTTTCTAATAAGAACTTTTAAGTACATTGCGTTTCAGCTCTTGGATGAAAAGCCATCCATTTGTGATTTTCATTCTTTGCTTAATCGTGGCACTGACTGAACCCTTACTAAATGAGAAGTGATCAAATGTTCACTTATATCCAGGCAAGTTACTGCCAAAATATTATGTCACTAAATAGCAATCCATCTGGATTCTGATTAGTTCCAGCCCTGAGCTATTGCTCTTAGGTCATACTTTTCAAGTTGGTTCTTACCACTCCCAAATAAAGGGCAATTATGTTTTGACAGAAAAACTGTTCCATTCTAACATTCCCATCCACGTTATGGAAATAATTTCGTGGAATTATAGCCATTAGTTTATTCACCAAATTCAGACCATTATCATTTACCCAGTCAAGGTGAAAAATAAGCAATTTCTATAAGCTTCATACAGATTCAAAGGTTGCCCTGCCATGACTCACCAAGAAGCAAGAATTTTCTAATTTCTGTAGCCGCCATTGACTTATTGGGAATGACTGGGCAAGTTGCATTCCAATGAGAAAGAAGGCCCATCTGTAAAATCCTAACTTTCTTCATCCTAACCATGCTTCGTGTCTAAGTATAAACATATGGTAGGAACTGAGTCCTCTGCAGAAGTGATTCCTGTCTCAAATTGCCTCTGTAACAATTAAGCGTGGATGGCTCATTTTTTTAAAAAAGGAACTTGTGCTTTCTAAATGGTAACTTCACACAAACACCTGACCTTCTTAAGACACTTGACTAAACTAAAGTGGGCTTTGATAGATTGTAGGGACCAAGCCATGATGGTAAGTGACAATACGGTTTATTGGAGTTGCTGCATGTTTTATGAATTTATGAATTGTATTTTTTTTTAGCCTGATTAGGTTTATTTATTATGTGAACACAGCCAAAAGAGAAGGTTCTCAGCTCTATGAGTTAACTAGTTTTGACGTTTGTGATTATGGCCATTGTCTCCATGGAGACGTTGATAGATCATGGGGATGACATGAGAGACTGTAGCAAATTTCCAGTAGCTACAAAAACACATTAAATGCATTAAAATGCATTCATGCTTAGAATTTCTGTTTGTAAGATGAACCACAAATGTCCGCTTTGAGAACTCTTACCTTACCAATCGAGTTTTTAGAATATGCGGTGGTATAACTCTTTGTTGTGAGACAATTTATCTTCTGATGATAGTACAAGTTAGGGTTCACTATCTTCTCTTCAGAGTATGCTGCCATAATTTATTGAATAAGTTACTGTATTAATTCCACATAGTGTATATATTAAGTGTATATATAAGCAATGGGGAAAAATACTGAGCCAGTTTGGTCTAGTGGTTAAGGCACCAGGCCAGAAACTAGAAGACCATGAGTTTGAGTCCCTTCGAGTCCCTTCTTAGGCATGCAAGCCAGTCATTCACTCTCAGACCAAGAACCTCACAGGGTGATGGTTGCAGGTAAAATAGGAGGAAGATGCATTAGGTATATTTGTTGCCTTGAGTCACTTAAAAAAATAATAAAGGTAGGATAAAAATAAAATAAAATAAAAACATTAAAAACATTATATCTGATGACAAGAAGAAGAAAAAGGAATCATATGAAGAATGAGCAGATAGTCCTGTGTAGCTAACCTGCTTCCCCATCCTGAATCCCTTGATTAATGTGAAATTTTGAATTTCATTTAGGACAGGACTGTGTATTATTATTATCTGTTTGAATTATTGCAACACATTCAATGGGCCTGTTTTCATTTCAACTTAAGCAGGGAAGAGACTTTCTAAACAACCAAAGTCTCCAACATTAATCTGATGAACAGTGGTGATCAGAACAGTATACCATCATTTTTGTTGGGGTTAAAGCCAATTTTCCCTGTTCCATTCCCACTTGGTTGGCATTAGATGCCACAATCATGTATGTCTATTTTAGGGGCACTTGCTTGCAGGCGCAATGACTGAGCAGTTAAACATGCTGAGCTGGTCAGCTGTAAAACTGACAGCCCGGGTTTGAGACCGAAGCGCCGCGCAACAGACTGAGCTCCGGTTATTTGCTATAACTCCTGGAAGTGCAAAAGCATGCAAGTGCGAGTAGATAAATAGGTACCACTTCGGTGGGAAGGTAACAGCATTCCATGTGCCTTGGCAGACACTCATGCTGATCACATGACCATGGAAAATGTCTTTGGACAATGCTGGCTCCCTCAGCTAAGAAAAGAAGATGAGTACCTTTCATTCTCATTCTCCGCTGGTACAGTGTGTGAAATTTATTAGTCCCTTACCTGGACCAAGTTTAAGGCAAACGGGACCCAAGTGTCATGGCAGTTCTGACTCTGAGACTCTGAGGAGGTTACTTTAGAGGAGGCATGTCCAACTTATGGTGACTTAGGGCCAGTAACTCTCTCTCTCAGCCCATGATGTCAGCAACAAGCTGGTCAGTCAATTCCTGTTGTAACCAAATATTCAATACTTTGAAAAAAGCGAACTCTGCACTTGAGGGAAAATGATATGAAATAAAAAACAAATCTATATTTTGCTAAGCACAATAACCACAAAGCTAAACTGAAAATTTGTTTGGCTTTATTTCACTGCTTTGTTTATAAGGCAGGACTGTAGCAAAATGAAGCTTAGAGCTATATTTATGACCTTTTATACTATCCTATTCATGCCACTAGTGAACCATTTTACAGTCCTTTCTTTTGTAAAAACAAGTAGTATGTGTTTCCCCCCTCCCATAAAGTTAAGAGGCACCATTTCAAACTGCTCATAATTAAAATAAACCTTTGAAGTTTCCACTTACCTGGAAGTCACTCCCTGTGAAACTCAAAGGGGCTTACTTGCCAGTAGACATGTATAGAATTACAGTGTAAACAGAGTACATATTTAAAAGGAAGGTAAAACTGAAAAAAATAATGAACGGTATACTGAGAAAAACATTTAAGAACAAAAAAGACATATCATTTTATAATCTTCTATCAAAGTCATAATTCAGAAATCATAGTCACTTTCGGCTGTTATTTCTCAAAACATCTTGGATAGCAGTTGAATTCACATAAGTGGTCTTTTTCCTGGTGCAAAACTCAGGAGATCAGAGACAGACACATAATTTGAGGTGGTGGTTCAATTTGGCCCAAAGGTTGTATAACCTCGTTTCAAAGTCAAGCTTCAAGAACAATGTGTTCCTTAACGAGATGAAAAAGGATTCACAATCTTCATTGAAATGTAGTTCTACAAAAATAAAAAGAAGCCATAAGGAATTCTTCACATTTGGACAGGCATGGTAGTTTTTAATTCACAAGTGTTCAACTAAAATCATTGCAAAATAGTTTAAAGAAAAAACATGCATATTGTGTCAATCATCTCCTTCATATATAGACTCCTTTTTGGCTCACAGTTTAGGTTCAAAAAGCTCTTGCTTTGGTGATACACTTAACTTGCTTTCAGAGCAGTGTATATAGATATTGCGGCAAGGGAGTGATCTTTAATATAATCTTGACCCGGTGCTACAATTATTAGTAATTAGTTTAATTACTGTTATAGTCTTTGAGTTACGACTCATAGCTTAGCGGCCGTTCATAACTACCCCCCCCCAAAAGATACCTAGATCCTCCCCAAAAGATACCTGTAACCTGGTTCAAAAGCCCAATGGCCGCCCCCTCTAGGTCATGTGGTTGTATTTCAGGGGCAACTGGCCTGTATTTACAGTCATGTGCAGCTTCCTGTGGTCACATGACCATGTTTACTTCTAGTTTTCAGCAAAAACTCCCCATAGCAAACAATGGGTTCGTTTAACAACCATAGGAAAAAACGTTTGTAAAATTGGATCGTAAATTGAGGATTATCAGTATAGTTTCACAGAATCAAACATTCTAATTTGTCTGTTTACTATAAGCCTAAATAGTCTAATTACTGTTAGCTCTAGGAAAAAGGCTATGGCAAACCAAAAAAACCTGCAGGGATATGACCAGGAAGTCTCTGAAAATAGGACAATTGAACCAAAGGGGGGAAAAAAATCACTAAAATATACTTTGAATATGTGTAAAGTAATTGCCTAATTAATGCAATAATGAATTGATTTAGATTTTAATCCATTTAACAATACTCGTTTTGCTTAGTAAAATTGAAAACATGTAGCTTTCCATCAATGCCTATTGAAACCAAGAAGGAATGTTTGTCTGTGGTCAAGTGCACATATGTATAACCTGATTATCAGCCTAACTAATTTGAAAGTAAAAAGATACAAACAGAAAATACATACTGGCAAGGAATATAGGAGGATCGCTAGAAATAAAAGCACAATCAGCAGGATGATGATGCCAATGAAGACCCACTTAAATCTCCGCCACACAATAAATTTCATTGTCTTGCATGGATTTGTGAACCAAAGGAAGGACGTTTCTGGTCGGCTGTGAAAAGAAAAAAGATCCAGTTGGTGCATGGCTTTCATATAGTTGACTTATGTGTGCAGAAATCCTAACTTTAAGAATCTAGTATAAATACTACGAATACTATGACTGAACTGTTGAAGATAAGAATCCTATAAGATACTAATGGTGTATAATATGTAATAAGAGGCACAGGGACTCCTTGCTTAATGATCCTAATTGAGATGGGTAATTCTGCCACTAAGAGAAGTAGTTGCTAAGTGGGAAATAGGGTGTTCACAAATGTGCTTTCTGGCTGGAAAGAGATGTGACCACTCAGTTTTATACCTTTGGCTTTTGTTTGCCTCCCAGCCACTCCTCTGTCCTTTGGAATGTTCAAGTGCTAGTTTATTGCCTTGTACACATTGAAAGCAATGCAGTGACACCTCCTCCCCCCCCCAGCTTTGGGCTGGGAGATGTGGGTGTACTACGCAAACAATTTATAGTATTCTTGAAATCCCTTTTTTCCCAATCTCTCCACTCTGTGCACAGGTGTATGGGAGGGGGAAAAAAGCAAGGGATATCTATAGGTATCCTTTACCTGACCTTTTTCTGCTACTGGTGTGATCTCATTATTCTCAGTGTGTAGAAGAGCAAACAGCTTATCCTCTTGAAATCCCTTTCCAACCACCCCCTTAGCAGGAGGATTGAAGGATCAGACAAATGAAGGGTCTGCAAAAATTGCTTCCTCCCTCCCCATCGCAGAGCAGAGAGATTGGAGACGAAGAAATTTCAAGAGAGTAAGTTGTTTGCGTAGGATGCATTGGGCTGCATTGCATCTGATGTGTAGAAGAGCAATCATCTTACTCTCTTACAATCCCCCTCCACTTCAATCTCTCTGCTCTGTAAGATGGGGGGAGAAAGAGGTCAGACACAGGACAACATGTACTGACTATAATAGCAATTACCTGAATGATGGACCCTGCAAAGTCATAAAAGGTCATAAATGTGTTGTAAAGTTATTTTTTAAGTACCATTATAACTTCAAAGGATCACTGAATGATCAGTAAGTGAGCACTACCTGCGTATTTGTGCAAATGTTCAATTTTTCCAGTTTTTCTGCCTAAAAAGAGGTTTATTTCTATCCCTCATCTCCAAATGTCCACTGCTGTTTCTATTATAGTTCTTAAAACTAAGGTTTACATAATATGCTTGGCATAAATTAGCTTGCTCCTAAACTTCAGACATATTTGTCATGAAGAAAAGACTGATAATTGGAGGAGAAAGAGCTGCAGGAAATGATTATCAAATGATTATTTCAGTGTAATTTTCCAAGTTACAGATGAGAAGTTGTGCAATAATATAGAAATGAATTCTAATGTCTCCATTAAAGTCAAACCTTTGGGCTAGAGACTATGCATTAAAACAAAGGCCACTGGCCCAGTAAGAGCCAACTAATGTGTTCATGTGTTCTCACTGAAATGATTCTTGTTTCAAACCTTTAGGTTTCCATGGACTTGCCATACTCAAGGTATCCCCAAAACTTTAAACCCTCATATAAACATGTTGGGAAGCATAATCTACAAGACCCTAAAATAAAAAAGTGGAAAATATCTTACTTTGGCATGTCTAGTTTGGGGTTCATATTAGGTTCATCTCTTCCTTTACCAGCTGGTCGTTCTTCAATGTCTTTTTCACCAAGAACTTCCAGAGTCATTTCAACTTTACCCTTTAAATAAATAAAAATATGATCAAGAACTTTATAGTGCTGCAGCTTAATGATGTTTTATTCATGATGTTCAATGATACATGAACAGATTTCAAGCCCATCCTGAAATGTGATTCAGTGCAAAGTGTCTCAACTTCAGCAGCTTTAAAATGTGTTCCCCCCCCAAAAAAAAAGAATTCCCCAATCAGATTCTCCCCAGGAAAATCCCCCAACCTACCAAGCAAAAATCACATTCAGATTTTGTGAATGTGGCATAAGGGTGTGCTTTGTGTGCATTAGTTGCACTGATTTTCACTGCATATTGGTACTTCTGGGAATTTATCTTCATAATCAATTCAATTTCTTCTACTTTAATATTTGGGGCAAGAAAGAGTTATTAAATAGCTTGTGGATTCTTTCTGTCCCTTTATCAGGGTCTATTGTGGAGAAGGCAAAGAAATGGGATGAAGAAGAATCCACTCCAGAAATGGAGTGGATTCTATAAAGCAAAATTTAATGAGTTTATGTAAATAGTTCGGAATTATAAATCTCAACACAAATGAAATGACAATCCCATGCAAGGAGCTTCCAGGTGTAGAACTGTTATTTACTTAATTACTTACTTACTAACTAAATAGTGTGTGCAGTACTTCCCTTCAAAAACAATTTAAATCTTTTGTGAGGAAGAAGGGTAGTTAAAAGTTTGAGAAGCAAAATGAAAGGGTTTAGGACAGCGATGGCGGACCTTTTTGCCGTCGCATGCCAAAAGAGGGGGGAGCGCGGGAGATCATGCACGTGTGTGCCCACACTCATAATTTCAATGCACCACAACCCCCTTTGCACTTCCCCTGCTTTTGGCACGTGATGCCACAGTGGCCCTGGTAGGCCTGTTTTTCGCCCTCCCCAGGCTCCAGAGGCTTTCTAGGAGCCTGAGGAGGGCGAAAACAGCCTTCCCCCCCCCCCCGGAGATCCTCTGGAGGCCAGAAACGGCCCATTTGCCAACTTCCGGTGGGCCTGGAAGGCCCAAAAATCAGCTGGCCGGCGCACACATGCGCACCAGAGCTGAACTAAAGCAACGTTCATGTGCCCACTGATATGGCTCCACGTGCCACTTGTGGCACGCATGCCATAGGTTAGCCATCACGGGTCTAGGACAACACGTCCTAGTCATCTCATTACAGTTGACTCACCTTAGCCAACTCACTGCAGCCAAATCACCATGGAACAACTCACCGTGGAACAATTCAACATGGGATAACTCAAGAGAGAGACAAGTGAATTGTAGCAGCAGACCTTGTCTTGCTGCTAAAGTCTTGCTTTAGGTTTCAACCCAAGGACTTCTAACTTGAGAAAATTCAAACCTAAAGCAAGACAAGGCCTGCTGCAAATCACTTGTCCCTCTCTTGAGTTATCCCGCATTGAATTGTCCCATGGCCACAGTGAGTTGTCCTGTGGTGTATTAACCATGGCAAGTCAGCTGACGTGAGTTGGCCATGGCGATTTGTCCCATTCCAAAATGAAAACCCAAGGATTAAGGAGTATTAACAGAACCTTACAGCCAGAACACGGGAGCCATCTTTTTCGACGTAGCACGGCCACCATCCCCTCATGGATTTTTGTTCAAAGAGTGAAGCAATCTTAACATTCTTCATCAAGCTCATTGGCTTGTGCTCTGGAATCATGTCTAAACTGCACTTTTGTGAAACCTTTGCTGGCACCACTGTGTTGTGCAAATCAAGTTCAACAAAACCTAAAGAAAAAGCGAAAGGGCAGAGAAAGAGAACATCGTTATTATCTCAAGATATTTTGGCACAGAGAACTTAAGGATATAACTTTCCTTATCCGGAAATACTTTATACATACCCAGATAATCATCCAAAGAAAATTTATCATTATCCCATATCTGAATAAGCAGCTTGGGTGGAATTCTGAATTCGGTATTGTCAAGACTCCAGAAGTGTTCCTAAGAACCAGAATCAGAACAGAAGGAGACTAAGCAAGGAATTTATAATGAATTTCCCTCATCATCTTTTGTAAAACTGCTCTTAGCATCACCCATCTACCACTTTCTATCAGCAGCATTTCAGTTCTGTCTGAAGAAAATCTACAGAGATTAAAAAGATCGATTACCTTCAGTTCTTTGTATTTCAAGGTATGGTAATGCGTACATTAGAAGCCAGTGATACTGACCACTGAAAGCTGGTTAAACACTCTGTATTCAAGGAATATATACGTAAACTAGATTCAGTTAGTCTTATACAAAAAATCTTTGGCAATTTATTTTTTCTGCTGTGAACTTGAGACAATGCTACATGATCCTGGGAAAAGATAGATTTTTTTTAAGAAGTTGCAGATAGGTGCCTCATGTCATGTGTGACTCTTTTTGCCTTCTAATTTAAGTGTGGAACTGTCCACTGTTAGGGATTAGTAGAATTCGATGATTTGCACTTGGTAAATCACTAACAATCTGTGTTGAACTGTGTTAAACTTTCAGCACACTATGCGGTCCCCATCCCTTGCATCAGTTAGCAGCCTTGCTGCCACATTTGGCAAAATAATGCAAAACAGAATAAGAATTAGGAGGAGGGGTCTTTTCTCTGACATCACTCCCCAACCCCAATCTTTGTAGTTCTTAGAAAAGAATTTGAAGGCTCAATTGTTCTGACTCATTTTAAAATCTTTGATTGTATTTTACTCAGTCTTTTCATTTTGAATTGAATATAGTTTTTCATTGTTTTCAATATCTGATTATGTAGTTTGCGTCTCTGAATTTCAATTTTTTGTGAACACTTTTGCCTGAAAAATTGAGCTTTCCTTCTATTGTCATTGCTACAGTAAAAAAGGAGAGAAAAGTGTTTTTATAGATACAGAAATAAATATCAGCTAGCAAGGTGTCCTGCTGTTCCACCTGTGCTGGCAGAGGAGGCATCCTGTAGGCCTCATTAGCCCAATTATTCTGGTGGGCAGGGTCAGGAGAAGGTCCTTCTCTGCCATCCCACCTGCTCTGTGGAATATCTCCCCCCGCCCCACATTGTGAGGTCAGCATCCCCCTGCCCTTCCGCAATATTCTGAAGACCTGGCTCTGCTAGCTAGCTTGGGGGTCCAATGGGGGAACATCTCAGTGGCTGATTAACAATGGATGCCAACTCCCCCATCCCCCCCCAGCCTTCCCAACTTTAAATGGATTGTAGTGTTTGGTTTATTTTAACTTATTTATAATGTGTATATATCTTTTATTATTGTAAGCTGCCCAGAGTTACCTTATGGTAAGATGGGTGGCTAAATTTTTTTTATAAATAAATAAGGTGGGATGAGTGCTTGCTGCAATCATAGGAAAGACTGCCCACTTAAAGGCATAATCACTCTTAAAGTGACCTGTCTTATACACTGCTCAAAAAAACAAAGGGAACACAAGCAGAAGATATCCAAGATCTGAATGAATGAAATAGCCTTTAAATATTTTGTTCGTTACATACAATAGTTTTGTGTTCCATTTAGTTGTTTGAGCAGTGCATAAACTACTGTATGTAAAGAACAAAGTATTTAATAAAGCTATTTCATTCATTCAGATCTCGGATGTCTTCTGCTTGTGTTCCCTTTATTTTTTTGAGCAGTATATTTCTAGGCTATTACTTGCACCATGTAATATCTCTCAAATGAGACATTACATGACAAACATATTTGATTGTTGTTGTTTTAAAAGAAAATTGAGCATGAAAGATGAAAGCCTTTAGTGAAAAAACAGCAAAGGGAAGAGCTGTTTCCCTTTTCTATTTCCTATTCAGAATTACCCTTCCCATATACCATTTCCTTGCTCTTCCATCCTTAGGGAAAAATATTAAGTCAAAATTCTTTTCTCCTATGGATGAAGAAGTGGTTGAGTAAGCCAGAGAAGCAGGACAATCCCTCGTGGGTCTTCCTACGGATTTGTGCACAATGGTTTTCAGAGTTTCATTAAAACAAATACAAGCCTAGATGCTCATTGTCAGGTTCATTAACGATTGCAGAGTTGTCCTTGGTATCTATACCTTTTTGGAAACTGTACAGAGTTGCTCCGCTGGAAAATAATCGAAGGGAAAAATAAATCTCCAATTGAAATTCCCTTCCCCATCAAGGGACCTATAATGGACATCCGTTTTCTGTTTGTGCTCTTCGTGGCCAGGCATCCATCTGAAAGGCAGAAGCAGCAGATTGGGCTGTGTAGTCCATGGAACTGACCAATCCAAACCTTGGCAACTTTAAGATGTGTGGACTTCAACGCCCAGTTGTCCATGCTGGTGGGGAAATTCTGGCAGCTGAAGTTTATACATCTGAAAGTTGTCAAGATTAATGGACTAATCCTTCTAACCTAAGAACACTGTACAACCTTGCATCCAAATGTATGGTTTTTAATATGGACCAAATGATGGAATGTGAATATTACGCGATTATTCAATTCCAATACTTCTAACTGATTGCAGGGCAAAATGACCAAGTTCCATAACACTAAACAATGCTTTCCTATTTTCAACAAGTTTCGAATGCCGAAGTCATCGTTACCCTTTTACGTAGATGTCACTCATTTCTTCTCCTGTGATGCTTTTCTCATCCAGGATGACATCCTTGGTGTTCCAAATTATCACCCGTAGTTCATATCTGTAATGCAAGTAATGGAAAGAATGAAGTGGTACGGCTTAAAGCTCTTGTCTTTGCTTCCACGTGAATTCAGCGATGGTGACAAGGGGCAACAGAAGGGAACAGAATGCAAGGCAAACTTCTCGTTCATCTTGAAAGGATTTGAAAGGATCAATATTTCTGGGCCATGAAATAGCATGCTACAAACTTCAGCCAAGCTTACTCACTTTTTAGCCTTGCGAGGAGTGATGTTAAAAGGAGGACCTGGTGGGCCCAAGCTTTTGGGAAAAACATCCACCCACATTTGAAGCTTCCCCTGTATCAATAAGATAATGATCATGTCAGGCTTTAACTTAAATAAAGAAGAAAAGAAAACCCATCTCTTAAACTATCAGTATTCTAATTTGATGACATGACATGGATGCAACCCCCTAAGAATTCACTCTGCATGCCCAGGTCATATTTGGCTGGATTGTGCTAAAGAGGAGTCCCACCTAATTCTTTTATATTCAAAGGACAAACTATGATTAAAACTAATGGGTTTTTCAAAAGCATTTTGCAATGGAGTGGGGAACAGAAGACCATTCACAGGACATACGCAAAACAGCCCTTTAGACTCTCTCCCATAATAACAAGTCATAATAATGCAGTGAGATTGCTTTGAAATTATTCCCACTTTAACTGTCAGAAGCATCCTTCACACGGTACTTCCTGTAATGACCATCTGGTTATTATGATATATTTCTACTATTTTTTGTTGTGTGTGTGATATTTCACCATAAGAATGATTTTTTAAAAATAGTATTACAAGGTGTGTGTATATTTCCTGCCAATGCAGGTCTCCCTACCTGGATGAAACAAAGTAATGATAATGCAAGGTGTGGTACCAAGCGTTATATAGTTAGCTACATCAGAAAAATCATATGGTAGGAGACTATGTTATGGATGTTTACTTAATTTCTGTGTTTCATAATGGGCTTTTTCTAGACGTACACCTGAATATCCCTAAAAAAATGATAATATCCCTATAAAATTACTGACAAAAGGAGGATGCGAGAGTAGAAAAGTCATTTTGTATCTAGCTTTTTCACGGATTTGCATCTCATAAACAGAAAGAAAAGAAAAAAATGTAATACCTGAGGAATGTTAGGTTGGAAAGTACTGTACAGGGTTCTGGTTTCTACATGCTCAGGCACCAAACCCTGAGTTCTGAGAATGTGAAGAGCCAGCCTTTCTTCTCCAGGTCCCAGATGCTCGTGCAGTATTTTGTTTACCTCTGAAATCAAGTGAAAGAAACAATGAAACTCACAAGACACTCACTATAGAGCATTGAAAGTAGACATCCCTATCTGCTGTCAACCTTTCTAAATAGACCAGACAGGAAACATGATCAGGTGAGCTAATTCTACTTTATTGTAAAGGTACATTTTTAAAGGTACATCTTGCAAGTCTGAAAGTACACATCTCCTGCTATCTCCTTAAATGCCTGGAAAGCTAGGGAGAGTCTCTTCTGAGTCTCTTTCTCCACCCATTATACAGCTGTGGGCTATGCTCTCTCTTACTTGACCATTCCCTAGTAATCCTTTCCTTGCCCTGTCTCTCAAGGTCTTTCTCACATACCATTATATCTACATATTGGTTTCAGAATATATCTACATGTTGTGCTTTAAATCTAAAATATATGGGATTCAGATTTTTGACATATTTTGTATAATACCAATAAAGGAAAACATTTGTAGCTCAGGGTTGAAATGTGGGGTCCTTGGTGCTCTCTGAGTTTGCTTGTTTTCTTGCAGACTTTTCATTACTCAAACTAGATAATTTAATGCTAGTTAGGAGTGCGGTTTGCTGTTAGTTTAGAAATACGGAAATACGCAAGATCTCTGACCTCCAGGTGTTCCGCTGCGCATTGAAGACCTTGTTGTTCCGCCAGGCAGGGCTGTCAATATAATAATTTTAAATTGGGGTATTTTAAATTTTAGAGTTTTTAAAGCAGCCAAATCTATTTAATTATTTTAATTTTTAATTATTGTTGTGTCTTGTGTTTTTAAACTGGCTGTACACCGCCCTGAGTCCTTCGGGAGAAGGGTGGTATAGAAATAAAATTATTATTATTATTATTATTATTATTATTATTATTATTATTATTATTATTATTATTATTATTATTATTATTATTATTATTATTATTTTAGTGACTGGCCCTGTCAGTGTTGGTGAATCTCTTAGAGATTCTTTGGTTGGGCTGTTTACTGTTGACTTCTTTGGCAGTTTCTTGATTGGGGTATTGTTTACTTGATTGTTGGTCTGATGTTAATCTTGAAGTTAATCTATGCTGATCTGGGTGTTGATTGCTGGTGGAGAGGAGCTTGGGTCTTTTTGTTCCCTTTTTAGCTTGTTGATTGTCTCTTTTGCATATACAGATGTTAATGCCTATGTGTTTATTTGATGGCTAATTTGTCAGAGTACCAGGCTTCTTGAAATTTCCTGGTGTTTTTGGACTTGGCTTGCTCTGGGATGGTCACTTTTTCCCAATTGAAACTATGGTTAAGTCTGTCTACATGTTGCGAAATTGAAGAGTTTTTATCATGTCTTCTGACTGCTAGTTGGTGTTCATGGATGTGTCCTGCCAGTCTTCTGCCTGTTTGTTCTATATAGTGACAAAGAAGCCAACGGTAAACAGCCCAACCAAAGGATCTCTAAGATCACGCCCCCCACCAACATTGACAGGGCAAGGCACTAGAATATAATCTGACAGCAAACTACACTTCTTACTAGCACTGATGATATTTACACCGATACTTACACTGATGATGATACACTGGTTACTTAGTTTGGGTAATGAAGTGTCTGCAAGAAAACAAGCAAGCTGAGAGACCACCAAGGACCCCTCACATTTTATGTAAACATATTTTTCACATTTCCCTAGTGTACAAGAGAAAAGTCCATTGAGCATTGCTGAGCTGGCATCCCAAATCACAACCTCTTATGTATGGATAGTTGTTTAGCAGTGTCTTTGTTTAGCAACTTCCCTTAGCAAGGAAGATAAAACAGAAATGGCTAACTTGATTGTTCTATTAAAAGAGGAGAATATATTTATGGTTTTTATTTGGATATCGTTTTGGATTTTGTGCTTGTGATGAACAAAAAAATGAAACTTTGACTTTGGTTATGCGACCACTTCACTTAACAACCAAGTTGCTGGTCTCATTTGTGACTGCTAAACAAGGACTGCCCATAAATGCAACCCTACAGTCTGTATGAATATAGTTAAAAGCATAATAGAGATAAATGGAAATTTGCCAAATATGAATCAGTAACACTCAGTTAATAGAAAAGGATTTACCAAATTCTTCCAAAGTATAGTCCCTTCCTCCATAACTAATTATTTTTCCATTTTCAGAGAGGACTGGAGTACGATAGCCTTTAACTCTGGCAAGATTTTGCAAAAGTTGTGTTGGCTTTAATTGATCCCTCCAAGTATTGATACCTGACCTTTATAGAAAACAAAACACATTTTGGAATAAATGCATTATAGTCTCGGCCATACTATATATACTTTGATTACTCTTAGATGTGATTGTTGTAAAATTCTACTGCTTGCAAAAAAAAGGTAGGTAGATAGAAAGAAAGAAAAGAAAAGAAAAGCAGTACCATCAAAATGACAAATAATGTAAGTTTTTTTTAAAAGAAATAACCTCCTGAAAACTATTTTTAGTTTGTTTTAATTTCATTTTCCAGATACTTAGAAAAGCAACGATGCATATATGGAATTACTAAAGGTTTTCCATGATTTCAACAAGGGAGCTTTTCTAAATGAAACTCCAAAGGAGTTTATAAATAAAATTAACTGGAAAACACTGTTTGAGTTTATAGAATTGTGGCATAAATGTTTAGTTGTAGGAAAGAACTGTAGGAAAAGTCATTTCAGGAAGAAGTGATTTTTTATGTGTGTGATTATATGGATCATATTTATTTGTTCCCACCCAAGGTCACATGGAAAGGTATTATGTAAAGTGGCTCAAGACAGTGACATTATAAGATAACTTTGAAAAGAGAGTTCTCATATCTAGACAGGATCATTTTAGTGTCACGGGAAAAGTTGATGTGGTCTGCCAGCAGCCTGCAGAGCTGGCAGTGGAGTTGGACAGTGAAGAGGCTGAGGAGAACATGGGCCAGTCCTGGAGTCTGGGGAAGGAGGCAGAGATGGGGCCAGGGCCATGTGGGAGTGATGCATGGACTCTGGAGCCCCCAGAGTTGGACAGCAGAGAGGCAGAGGAACAAGAGGAGCCTGTTCCTAGTGCACGCATGTGCAGAGCTGCCAGAAGGCAAGATCAGCTAAAGCAAAAGGAACGATTCGGGAGTAAGGCCAGGAGATGATTGGCCCCTCCCATAAGGCGTAAAAGAGAAACAAAGGCACTTGGGGTCTTTTGCAGGAAAGCAACATTGCTAACTCTGTTTCCAGTCGGCATCTCTTGTTTGTTTCTGAACTTCGTGGGGCTTTGCCAAGTAAGGCCTTTGGCAGGGTGTCAAAGAAGATAAAGGCTTGTGATTATCCCAAAAGACTTCTTCCGAAGGACTTGTTTTGCAACTAATTGGGACTCAGCTGGGAATGAATGTAATTCTCAGCTGTTACAATAAAATAGGTTTGTTTGGGACTAATTGTGTCTTGTAATGACTTGGTACCTAGGTCACAACAAAAGCAAAAGAAAAATCAGGCTTGAAAACTCAGTTTGGAGTTGCAGAGAAGAACATTCCAGAAAAAAAATCCCTGCCAGTGCATTCCTGTGAATGAGGCATTTGCAAAGAACTTTGGAACATTGTTGGTCAGCTGTCATCACTTCCATCTGATGCATAGCAGAGTATACTAGGTTTCTCAGTAAACATAGGTAGTCCTTGACTTACAACAGTTCATTTAGTGACCATTTAAAGTTACAATAGCAATAAAAAATGTGACTTATGACCATTTTTCACACTTACGATGATTGCAGCATCCCCATGGGCATGGGATCAAAATTCAGATTTTTGGCAACTGGTTCGTGTTTATTGTAGTTGTGGTGTCCCAGGGTCATATCATCAACTTTTACGATCCTCTGACAAGCAAAGTCAATGGGGAATCCAAATTCACTTAACTACCAGGTTATTAACTTAACAACTGCAGTAATCCCCTTAACAACTATGGCGAGAAAGGTCATAAAATGGGGCAAAATTCACTTAACAAATGTCTCACTTAGCAACATAAATTTTGGGCTCAATTGTGGTCGTAAGTCGAGAACTACCTGTAACATACATAGAGACACATAAATACAACAGAAGAACAGAAAGACACACAGAAATGAAAGATGCTACACTGTTTTGACAAAGAAAATGAGGACACTACTGGAATCCAAAAGAAGTTGGGAAGAATTCCAGAAGTTACATTCTTTCCATATTTTGTTATAGTTTAAAAGAAATAAGTGCAATTCCCAATCATGCTGCACATCTTTAAAAAATAAACCAGATAAAAGGAAAGAGAAAGATGAACCCACCTAGGTTTTTTGAGTAAATCACTCAGATTTATTGAATTATTGACTGACTAGTATGTCAGTCAATCACATTCTAGGTGGTTTTTGCCATAGGATTAAGCCCAGGATTTGATTTTAGCAGGACCCATGGAGGACTAATTGGGATAGGAAAGACTTACGTGCAGTGTTGTTGTGGTATCCCACAATGAGATCCAAAGCGCGAGAGGAACCTGTTTTCCAGATCAATTGTAGTTTCACCAACTTTCTCATCTCGAGTCATCAGATCATAGTCATAGATGGAAATTTTCAAATCCTTCTCTTGAGGCAAGAAGCAGCTCAGTTCATACATTCTAAGTGCAGAAATAAATTTCAATTCCAGAAAAGTGATATTGAAAAGATGAACGAAGCTAAAATATTACTAGCACTGCTCACACAACTGATGAATATTGAAGATCTGTTATTTAAAACAAAAGAGTAATATTGAAAAGAGTACTTGAAAGGAAAGGATATTGATCAGTGATGGCTAACCTTTTCCAGACCGAGTGCCCAAAGCACGGGTCTATTCTATCACAATTATTCTCTGAATTTTAATCCAGCTAAGGATATACTCTAGATAAAATCAACAGAAATGACAGAAAGAAAAAAACCAGAAAACCATATCACTTTCCCCCTCTTTCTCATACATACCTATTTTTTCATATAGGAAAATAAATTCACAATTTATTTTTTTACTATTTTAATAGAATGTTCCCAAGATGGTATTCTGTACATAAATTCTAATTACAAGAGAAGGAAGAACATTTTAATTACCTACCTGCCAAAAATTGGATTCAGTGTATTGGGAATGTAATGATCTCTATCCTCAACAATTTTTTTGCCTAAGCTGATCTTAATGTAAGGGTCACACTATTTGGAAACAAATAAACAAAAAAGTTGTTAGTGTTAATAATAATATTAATAATGTTTAAAAATACGTTAACATTCATTGCTAGACTGATCAAAAAATACATTATAAATGTTAAGTTCACAGCTGTCCAGGTAGAAAAATTATAAATTTCCAAAAATTTCACTGGAGAAGGTAGCTGTGTTCCCAAAGACTTTCAATTAATTGCCTGGGATTTACTTATGTTGCATTTAATTACTCCATTATGGCATTAAATACAGAACCTTTAACTTATTCATTCCTCCATACCACTTTGAGACAGATCATGATAAATGCTGTTTTACAGATAACTTTAGTGAAACTCATTTATTCAGGAACAATTCATATCTCCGTATATTTATTCATTCCTATCAACTACATTCCAACTCATTATTTACCAGTTAATGCACCACAATGCTTTAATCCAGTGATTCTCAACCTCAGCTGCTTTAAGATGTCTGGACTTCAACTCCCAGAATTCTCCAGTCAGCATGCTGACCGAGGAATTCTGGGAGTTGAATTCCAGACAACCTAAACTTCCTGAGACTGAGAAACACTGCTCTAATTGGTTCTATTGGCTGGAGCTATTAACTTACCAGTCCATTATTATCCTTAGGTTGGAGCTCTAAGGCTCGTACTACATAAATCCGTACAATACACTCCTGAGGCCCACTGTCTGGTAACACACAAAATTGCCGAGGAGGAGGTGGTACGGTTGGATCATCTGGTAGTGTGTAGATCCGGAAAGAGCCCTAATAAATCACATGAATACTAGTAAATAAACCAAAACAAGCTTATTACAGTAAAGGAAGGTATGAAAATACGATCACATTTATTTATTCATTTATTAAAATGGTATCCAGCCATAATATACAATCATACTTCATTATTTTCATTAAAAATATTTGTTTGTAAGATTTGACTTGATCTATTTGTATTGTTCTGAATACAAAATGAACAAGTACGAGTTTGGAAATATTAATTCCTATAAGCCAAACATTTAAACCAGAGGTGGGTTTCAGCAGGTTCTGACCAGTTCTGGAGAACCGGTAGCGGAAATTTTGAGTAGTTTGGAGAACTACTCAAAATGGTAGTAAAAATTCTGACTGGCCCCGCTCCCATCTATTCTCTGCCTCCCAAGTCCCAGCTGATCGGGAGGAAATGGGGATTTTGCAGTATCCTTCCCCTGGAGTGGGGTGGGAATGGAGATTTTACAGTATCCTTCCCCTGCGATGTCCACCAAGCCACGCCCACCAAGCCATGCTACGCCCACCAAGCCACGCCCACAGAACCGGTAGTAAAAAAGATTTAAACCCACCACTGATTAAAACCTATTTGGATAACTGTAGAATGAAAACTCTGCAATAATTTGATAGCCAATCTTTCAATCAATATTCGAGGGATAGATATTCTCTCTATCATACGTGTGAAACACAGTTTTTCCTGATATCTTTCCTTTTTAGTAGATTTAGTAGATTTCAATCTAATTCCTCAGAAATGGAAGATGAATTTGTATTTGGGATAACATCTCCCCAATAACTCTGTTAGCTATCTGGAATTAGTCTCAGAGGATTTTATTTAAAAAGAAATGGGCAATAAATAGGGAGTAGGGGGCCATATCATGTTAAGGGAGCACGCACCCGCTGTCTTCAAGCAGTAGGGCGCTCCGGCCCCCATAGCTCCACTCATTCTCCAGGTTGCACAGACCCTCAGGGCCCGGGCCTTTGACTGATGTTGTGCAACACCAGGTCTGAAGTAAATAAAGCCCCCCTCATTTGTGATCTTATTCAGGAGGGGGGAGCGGACCTGGCGGGTATTACGGAGACCTGGTTTGGCCCGGAGGGAGGGGTCCCTCTGGTAGAAATGTGCCCACCAGGCTTCCACGCATTCCATCAGCCGAGGCCTCAGGGGAGGGGCGGGGGAGTAGCGGTTATTATTAGTGAAGGCCTTAGGCCGAGGGAGACCACTGTTCCTCAGACAGCCGGTTGTGAGTCCCTCCTTGTGAAGTGGGGTCATGGGGTTCAGATGGGCTTGTTGATCACGTACCTGGCTCCCTGCCACGTGGCTGCAGCCCTGCCCGAGCTACTCAATGTTATCGCCGCGGTGGCGGTTGATACCCCCAGACTTATGGTCATGGGGGATTTCAACCTGCCGTCCGCGGGTGAGGCATCTGAGGTGGCTCGGGAGTTCATGGCTTCCATGACGGCCATGGACCTGACCCAGCTAATTCATGGCCCTACGCACAGGGGGGGAAACACACTGGACCTGATTTTTGTCTCTGGACAGTGATTGAGTGATCTTGAGATAGGGGACATAGTCATTGAGCCCTTGTCATGGTCGGATCACTCTCTCCTTCGCCTTGACCTTCGAACCGCGGTACCCCGCCGCAGGGAGGCGGAACCGGTAAGATGGTACCACCCCAGGCGCCTGATGGAACCTGATAGGTTCCAAAGGGAGCTTGGGCCAATCCCCGAGGATCTTGCACACGCCTCGACTGGAGACCTAGTGGCCGCTTGGGATAGAGCGGCCGCTGGAGCTCTGGATCGAGTCATGCCTTTGCGGCCTCTGACCCGGCGCTGTTCTCACCTGGCTCCTTGGTTTACTGAGGAGCTGAGGGAGATGAAGCGCCGGAAAAGACGCCTAGAGAGTAGTTGGAGGGCTAGTCGTTCTGAATCGGACCGGTCACTGGTAAGATCTCATATTAAGAATTACCTAGTGGCGATAAAAGCAGCAAAATGTACTCATTGTGCTGCTCTTATTGCGTCATCAGATAATCGCCCGGCCGCCCTGTTTAGGGTGACCCACTCCCTGCTCCACCAGGAAGTGCGGGAGGACCCCTTGGAGGGAAGAGCCGAGGACTTTGTTCAATATTTGCATGACAAAATCACTCAGATTCGGGAAGGTCTGGACTCCGACTGGGTAGGTCCAGCGAGGGTGACGGGGGCAGGTCTTGAGAATGTTATCTGGGACGAGTTTGATCCTGTGACCCCAGATGACGTGGACAGGATTCTGGGTAGACTGAATGCGACCACATGTTTGTTGGACCCGTGTCCCTCCTGGTTAGTACTGGCTTCCCGGGAGGTGACGCGAGGCTGGCTCCAGGGGATTATAAATGCTTCATTGGGTGAGGGTGCCTTCCCCGCCGCCTTGAAGGAGGCGGTGGTGAGGCCTCTCCTCAAGAAGCCTTCCCTGGACCCGGCAGTATTGGCTAATTATCGTCCAGTCTCCAACCTTTGCTTCGTTGCGAAGGTTGTTGAGAGTGTGGTTGCACGACAGCTTCCCCAGTACCTGGATGAAACGTCGTATCTAGATCCGTTCCAGTCGGGTTTCAGGCCTGGGTACAGCATGGAAACGGCATTGGTTGCGTTGGTTGATGATCTCTGGAGGGCTCGGGACAGGGGTTGCTCCTCTGTCTTGGTCCTGTTAGATTTCTCAGCAGCTTTTGATACCATCAACCATGGTATCATGCTGCACCGGTTGGAAGAGTTGGGGGTGGGAGGCACCGTATTACGGTGGTTCTCCTCCTTTCTCTCCGACCGGTCGCAGTCTGTGTTGACAGGGGGGCAGAGGTCGACCCCGAGGCCCCTCAAATGTGGGGTGCCGCAGGGATGGGTCCTCTCGCCCCTTTTGTTCAACATTTATATAAAGCCGCTTGGCGAGATCATCCGTGGTTTCGGGGTGAAGTACCATCAGTACGCTGACGACACCCAGCTGTACATCTCCACCCCGGACCACCCCAACGATGCCCTTGAAGTGATGTCCCGGTGCCTGGAGGCCGTACCGATCTGGATGGGGAGGAACAGGCTCAGGCTCAACCCATCCAAGACTGAGTGGCTGTGGTTTCCGACGTCCCGATATAGTCAGCTGGTGTCATCGCTGACTATTGGGGGCGAATCATTGGCCCCCACGGAAAGGGCTCGCAACTTGGGCGTCCTCCTGGATTCATGGCTGTCTCTAGAAGAGCACTTGACGGCCGTGACCGGGAGGATTTTTCATCAGGTTCGCCTGATCCGCCAGTTGCGTCCCTTTCTAGATCGGGACTCCCTACACACGGTCACTCATGCCCTCGTCACCTCTCGTCTGGACTATTGTAACGCTCTCTACATGGGCCTCCCCTCCCTCCCACTCGGAGGCTCCAACTGGCGCAGAGTGTGGCCGCGCGGGTGGTTATGGGAGCAACGTGGAGCTCCCATGTAACACCTCTCCTGCGCGAGCTGCACTGGCTCCCGGTGGTCTTCTGAGTGTGCTTCAAGGTTCTGGTTACCACCTTTAAAGCGCTCCATGGCTTAGGACCTGGTTATCTACGGGACCGCCTGCTACCACCAATAGCCTCCCACCGGCCAGTACACTCCCATAGAGAGGGGCTCCTCCGGGTGCCATCGGCCAAACAATGTTGACTGGCGGCCCCTAGGGGGAGAGCCTTCTCTGTGGGGGCACCTACGATCTGGAACGAGCTCCCCCCGGAGATACGGATGATCCCGGATCTGCGCACCTTCCGTTGCGCGCTTAAAACGTTTTTATTTCATCAAGCTGGCCTGGCCTAAATCTTCTCCCTTTTAAAATTTTTAAATTTAAATTTTAAACACTAATTTTAATTTGTTTAATTATGGGATATTTTTAAAATTTAGCCAAATTGTTTAATCTGTTTTAATCTATTTTAAATTTTGTATCTCTGTGTTTTATCTTTTGGCTGTTCACTGCTCTGAGTCCTTCGGGAGAAGGGCGGTATAGAAATTTAATAAAATAAATAAATAAATAAATAAATAAGCCAGTTTAGCCAGAATAAAATATTAGAATTTGATCTTCATTTATGTGTGTGGGTGTTCTATTAAAACTTTTTGCTCCATGTTTTTATTTAGCTGCACAAAAAGAACATTTAATGGAATATCTAATTGTTATCAAGAAGCTTATTTCATTTTTTATTAATTTCACGTGAGCTGAAATTTAATTTGAAAGCAGAATCAACCTCAGCTCATTAATTTTAACACAGTGTCATCATGGCATATATTTTGGTAAATAACATTTCATACTGCCTGCATTTTTAAAATAAAGTTTGATTTTGTTTATTTCGGATAAGGTTGCTCTGTCTCCAAAGGGCAGGAAGTACTGTAATCTTTAGTCATATGCCTATAAACTACAGGGTGAGGATACTGTACTGAAATCTTTTTTAAAAAAATTTCATTACCCTTTATATGCCAGAAGGACAACATAGGTTGTGGCAGTTTGTTTCTTTCATGGACTAAGTTAGGAATGAGGATGCCAAGGAAAAATATGGGGTGATGGCAGTAACTACCATACAACTATTCCTGAGTAGGAGATTGGGCCAGGGTATATAATCTCAGTATATTTCTGAGACAGAATACTTGAAACTTCCAGCCATTCATTCTGTGGACTACTGCTACACTTGTTCCCTTGAGGCAATCTGACAAGAATATCAATGCATTGTGGAGGAAATCAGGGGTAAGCTGCACGCCAAGAGTGGGGAGGGTTTCATGTTGTTTGCTTTCTCCCTTTCGCTCTCTGAAGCTTCTTATATCTTCCTGTTTTCTATATCTATCCATCCATCCATCCATCCATCCATCCATCCATCCATCCACCCGTCCATCCGTCCATCCATCCATCCATCCATCCATCCATCCAGTCCTTCTCATATAATGTGACTCTGCAAGGTATAAAATAAAACAAATATTTAAAACAAGTCTAAAATAACCATTAAATAAAATTAAAAACATAAATAAGACCATGGGAGAATGAATCAACCTTGTACACATAATGCAATCATTTCACAAGCCCCCATTTTCTCTTGGTCTTTCCAGAAAGAGCCATTCCTCAGTTAAAGTTTTACTATTGGCCCAAATAATGTCGATCATTTATACCCATTATGTCTTTCATCTACTTCTATTTTTTCTTTTCTTTTCACAAATCCGTTCATGAGAAAATATGGAATAATTGTACTATTTAGTTTGACTGCATTCTCAATGGGCTTATGAGGACAGATGAAATCAATGTATCCCATGTTTCCCTATTGCAAATATAATTTATTTGTTGTTTTCATTGTACCTTAAATTCTCCTGCAACTGTAGGGTCATCATTTTCTTCGGTTTTACCTCGATACAGCTTGAAAGTATCACAGAAGTCTGTTAAACCCCTAAAGTCAGGTACATTCTCCAGTTCACAGTTGTAAACCTACCAAAAAAAAGTGAAGTGCCACAATTAAAAGAACTGTGATGTATACGTCGATGACAGATGCTGATAAATTTAAAATAGGAAAAAATATTCCCAGTTCCAAACCAATATAAGGATATGGGGAAAATGTTTAATTGTACTTGTGAAATAATTCTCGATAATGGTAAAAAAAAAATCAGATTATTCAAACAATAAATTAATGAATAATAGCATAAAGAGACATTTTGGTCTAGTGGTTAAGGCACCAAGCTGAAAACCAGGAGGCTCTGAGTTCTAGTCTCACCTTAGGCACAAAGCTAGTTAGGTGACTAGGCCAGTCATACCCTCTCAGTCTTAGAAGCAAGCAATGGCAAACCATTTCTGAAAAATTTTGCCAAGAAAACTTGTCCAGGAGTCAACAATGACTTGAAGGCACCACCCCCAAATAAAAACAAACAAATAACAGCATCATAACACTACAAATTATTATAATAGATATAAGTCCTGTCCTGCATATTTTTTTTCTAGAGAGGATGGATTGGGCTAAGAAAAGGTAGCGATCCAAAACCTAGTCATTTTTAAACATTGTTATTTTTTAAAACTCAGACACCAATACTAGTCTCATCAATAAAAAATAAATACCTTCAATGTATCATATCCTTTCTGAACGTACTGTCCACATTTTTCAGTGTCACCTATTGAGGCATAAAATTTGCTCCACCAATCCACAACTTCTTTTTCCTAAAGAATAACAAATTTAAAACTAAAAGCAAGCAATAACAATCTCTAGGATAATTATTTTAGCTATACTGTACACATAATTTCTTCAATTTGGTTTCTTCCTGTCATATTAGGTTACAATTCCTTAAGCCACACCCCAAATCCCTTCCCTCTTCCACTGATATAAGTCTCTGCCTGTTCAAAGAGGAACAGAGTTAAGGTTAGAGTTAGCGTTAGAAGCTTTTTTTGTGAAAAAGAAAACATTATAATATACATTATACTATAGCATACATTGAAGAATTGTATTCAATTACTGTAATTCAGTTCCATTATTTTTCCAAAGAAGCTTCTAAATCCTTTGGACCTGTAAAGCTATTTCTCAAATAAAGGGACTCTGGCAGATTTTTTTCCAATTAAGTAGTGCATATTAAATTCATGCATGTTAAAATTAATAGATATAGCATCAATAATTCAAATTACATAGATGTAATTCAATTACCTTTTCAGTGAGCTGTTTATGGAAACACATTCCGGGGTGGATCGGTGGGGAAAACCAAAACAGAACAATTAAAATCAAACCAAGCATCTGTATTTGATACAACATTATAGAAGACAAAATGTGATTTTGGATTACAGATATATTTTCAGATAATGTGTTTTGTTTTTCTCTGAACATTGCCCGTGTCTTTAATTAGTGAAGTGAAGAAGTTCATTCAGATCCACCAGAGATATTATAATTCCATAAGTCTTATCAAATGAACATAAAGAGAAATCATGTCTTGAAATTATCTCCAGGACACTTCTGGATTAGCCCAAGAATCAAAGGATTAATTGATTTGTTTAGGAACATCAAGAAATTTAGACTGGACCAATAATCTGTTTCTCTGAAAGAGGACTAAAGTTAGGAGCATAATAATCTTATTCTATTTATCTTTAATTTCATAGACATTGCTATTATGTGTCAAAGGAATTCCAAATAGCTTGAATTAAATTGTTCCTCTGACTACGTTTTGTCCTACGACCACCTTTTTAAACAATTTACAATAAAATTCTATTAATTATATCCCAGTGAATTTGACAAAATGTACTTCCAGATAGGGGTGCACAGCTATTTTGCTTTATTTAACATTGTATGAAATTTGTAATCTAACACATATTTTCTGTGTATTTTGATTTTTTTTCCTGTTATTATAAGCTAAGACAGTTTATCTTTTAAGAAAAGCACTATACAACTTTATTTGGAAACAAAATTAAATGATTCTTAACTATGTTAAACCAGCTATATAAGAAATATTGAATGACAGTAAATAATGAGTTTGTATTTTTTTCTAAATATTTATAAAAAGTTATCCGTTACACTACAGATGATTATTTAAGCCAGGGGTGTCAAACTTGATTTCATTAAGGGCCACATCAGGGTTGTGTTTGACCTCGGGAGGGGGGGGGAGGGGGGGCAGGGCCAGCTCGACGTCATTCCTGTTGGGGACGCCTGGGGTGGTCCGAGGGCTCTGTCAGCAAAAACAGGCTCCCGAGCTCTGTTTTCACTGGCAGAGGGTTGCAGGAGGCTGTGGCAGCCAAAAATGGAGCTTGGGAGCCCATTTTCACTGGCAGAAGCACCACGGGCCGGTTCTTCGCTGTTTCCAGGGTGGCCCCATGGGCCAGATCTAAGTACCTTGTGGGCCATATCCGGCCCCCTAGCCTTGAGTTTGAAATCCCAGGTTTAAGCTTTCTGTCTCTATATGTTATAATCCTGCCAACCAGATGGCACTAAGGGGAACACAGATTAGAGAAGAATATAGAATGCTAAGTAGTTTGCCTGATGCCCTTAAGCTTGCCTGTTTCCTTCAGACAAGGCAGGAATTGTTTTATGGAGAGTGATAAAGAACAACTCAATTTTTCCACATGAACAGAAAGTGGAATAGAATATTATGTATGTATGTATATATTTTATATCTTCCCTTTCCATCCTCCATTTTTTCAATACAACAAAACCCCTATGGGCTGAGCTTTATAGTTTTTACCAAAAGAAAGATCTTCTGTAAATTGTTTCTTATAATTATTCCTGAAAAAGTATTATTTTCATAGATTATCCTGCAGAAGTCTTTAAATAGACCTTCACAGCAAAATACAATTACAATTTCTAAGTAGGAACCCAGTTGATGATAGAACCCATAAGCAATCACTGATCACCAAAAGTTGTTTCATCTATTTATTACATACTTAGTGCTTTGAGATTTTGGAGAAAGCGTGTAAAAATAATCACTACCAAATTTTGTTTTCCAATGGCAGAAAAAAAATTGGTCATATCAAGCAATGCAATTTTATTGTGATTGACTGCAATCCTATGTCCATATAGACGGGGGCCTATCCCTCTGAATTCACTGGATTCATTTCTGAGGATGCACACATAATGTTCTACTGTTAGCAAGCCAATCAGATGCTACATTAGTGGCAACACATCTGTGTGAAAGCAACTTTTCCCATTCTCAGTGAAAGGTGTAATTTTCAGCTGCCTCAAAGCGGTGACAATGGAAATGTTTCTCAATTTTGCTTTGAACCAAAACTTTTATTTTTCTCCAAAAGCTCCCTGTGTAGAATATTGAAAAGTGGCATAAAAGCTCAATGATAAAAGCATCAAAGGTGAATAATCCCCATGCATTTTTTTCATCTATACATACATGTACTGCGCTTGGAGAAGCCATTTTGCTGAGTGCAGCTGACATACTGCTTATGCACTAGAAATTGGAATGCAGTTTGTGAAAGTTCTGCATCTATCACACTAGCCTGAGATCTGCACATCATTTGTTCTAAGAAGTCTTTATTTTCCATTCTGCTCCATTAAAAATTAGAATGCTGCATCTTTAAAGGAACATTCAGCTCCAAACAAATTAATATATGAAATTAGATTTAAACATCCCTTTGCTTTTAAATATGTTTACTTTGAACACAGAATTCCATGTCTTAATTCCATGTGCTGATGGCTAGATATCAGTCAAAATATTCTATATACCAAAATATAACCATTAATGATAATTATTTGGTCAATTTGCCTTGTGCCTGAAGCTGCAGATCTAGAGAAGTTCCTATTGTTACAACTGCCACTAATTGTTAGAAACACAGTGCAAAGATTATGCAGCACCTACTGGTACAGAGTTGTATCATCAATGGTTCTCACCAAAAGGAACTCAGTAATAATGCACATTGGCCTTCAAAATTTAATAAATTATTTATTTCTTATGCTTTCTTGAAGCCCCTTAAAGTGATCCTTATTTTATTTAAATAAGGCACTATAGCTTACTATCTTGTCTTTAATTATTTCAGGTATCCTATAAATAATACATTATTCTAAGCATGTACATAGTTGCCATTCTGTAGTTAATCTCTAAAGTCACTTTGGCCTATTAAATTGCTTTACAAGTATCACTTTTCTGTCTGGCAGTGGTTGAACAGAAGCTTAATTAGGAATCTTTTCAGTTGCTCGCCTGTAAACCCTGTAAAGTGGTTTGAGATGCCATGAGTTGATCTTTTTACACAGTATGCAATATATGCAAACATCTAATTTAGCATATAGGATATAGTGTAGGTAGTCTTTGATTTCCAACAGTTCATTTAGTGACCGTTCAAAGTTACAACAGCACTGAAAAAAGTGACTTATGACTGTTTTTCACAGTCACGATCTTTGCAGCATCCCCATGATCAAGTAATCAAAATTCAGATGCTTGGCACCTGGTTCATACTTATGACGGTTGCTGTGTCCCAAGGACATGTGATCCCCTTTTGCAACCTTTTGACAAACAAAATCAATGGGGAAGCCACATTCACTTAACAACCATGTTACTAACTTATTAACTGCATTGATTCACTTAACAACTGTGATAAGAAAGGTCATAAAGTAGAGAAAAACTCATTTAATAAATGTCTCGCTTAACAACAGAAATTTTGAGCTCAATTGTGGTCGTAAATTGAAGACTACCTGTATGTGGCACGCTTTCCCCCTCCCTAAAAATTACCACAAAAATATTGGAGTTTATCTCTATGAATTGACTATTTAGCCTTTAAATTATCTTAGATTTTTGAAATCTTCTATAGAGAAAAATGTTGTTTGCTGCTTAAAGACCCCAGAATAATTAGGGAATATAACCATTTTGCTTTCGGTCATAATTCTAATAATGTGTCCTCTGGTGAAATGTAAGGTTAACAAAAAGTAGCAGTCATAAGAATGCACAATGAAGTAGTGCCCAATATTTAATGAGCAATCTCTATTAGTTGCTCCACAGGTAGTCTTCGACTTATGTCTGTAATTGAGCCCACAATTATGGTCATAAGTATGTGACAGTCACTAAGCAGGTCATCATGTGACTTCACAATCTTTTTTTTAAGAGTGAATCTGGCAGTTATAAACATGGCAATAGTTAAGCCACTGCTTAACTTAATGGTCGATGGAACCCATTGTTTGTTAGGGGGTACTTTTTGCCAGAAACTGGAAGTAAATGCTAGGTTCTGGCACAAATGACATAAATCATGGTCACGTGACCGTAAGTAGCTGAAAATGGATGTAAATGGAGGCTGACTGACAAGCGCACAATATGGGGTCATGTGACTCTGAGGAGGTGGCAGTTGGAACTTTGAATCCGGGTCATAAGTAGCTTTTTTTCAGCAGTTGCAAAGTAACTGTCAGGGACCATCTGTAGTGAATGAAGAGACTGACTACCATAACAGAGAAATGTATTAGCTGCAAAAACACACACATTACTGAAATTAATTCTGTTACATCTTGTACAACTTAATTCTAGTACAGCTTCTACTCTTATTTGTAATTGTGGCAAAATGGGTGGCAAGCAAATCTAAGAAATGAATGAATGAATGAATGAATGAATGAATGAATGAATGAATAAATAAATAAATAAATAAATAAAATTAGGAGTAACAATATATTGTGACTGGCTCTCTTTTCACATATTGAATAAGATGAGGTGAGGAATTTTTAAAGCAAGAGGAACACAGTTTTAAAACGCTGCAATTACAGAGAGAAAATGAATAATTCACTGAATTTAAATGTTGACTTTTCTGAATTGAATATCTAATGTTAAATATTTTCATCATTTAGCTTCAAAAACTAAAACAATCCCTTTAGTATCAGTGGTTAGTCTCATATCTGTCTGTGATAACCCAGCAATTATCTATCTAATTGTAGTTAAACAGTGATTATTTTACAGAAAAGGGAGGATACTGATCGGAAATATGTCTGAAGGTTGAATAGCTATGTCAATTTTAAATTTATGCTGTGCCATTTCACCCAAATCATTTTGTCATGCAGCTGTCATTTTTTCCAATGGTATCTGACAGGGAGAGTGCTCCCACATTTAACCCAATTTCATACGTATTTTAGATGATGATTTCAGAAGATAAGCCTTCAAACTGCCAGTTCAATTTATCAGTCTATTCACTGGAGAGCACATATGATCTAAAATTATTGGCAGACAACTCAGGAACTGCAGCCACACAGAAGACAGACAATAATTTAAATCAGCCCCCCCTAGCTGATGGTCTCCAAATATGTTGGTCTTCGGTTCCCATAAGACCCCATCAGAGTACCATCATACTGACTGAAGAAATCAAACACATCTGAAGAATACCAAATAGGGAAACCTGATTTATACATACAAAAACAATGGAAAAACATAGAGTGATTGACATGTAACCTTCTGGCTACATAAGAGAATATATTAGCTTTCAACAATTATTATGGATAAATTGTCTGGTAAGATTCGCATGCCAAAAAACAAATGAACTGGCCACAGAAAAATGTATGTAAACAAGAAGTTTACCTGTGATGTTAGTAAGGGTTGTGCATCTTCCACTTCAATTACAACATCTCGGCAAGGTGCAGCTGCTAGAATAGTAACTGCAGATAAAACAACTTATTAAACCAAGAAACACTAAGAGCCAAGAAACACTAAGAACCAGATTCAGGAGTCATAACTTCAGCTTTTATTTCTCTTAATGCTTTGCTCTTTTATTTGTTTCCTCCAGATGGGACAGTCTAGAGCAGGGGTCTCCAACCTTGGCCATTTTAAGACTTGTGGACTTCAAGTCCCAGAATTCCTCAGCCAGCTTTGCTGGGCGAAGAATTCTGGAAGTTGCACTCCACACGTCTTAAGGTTGCCAAGGTTGTAGACCTCTGGTCTAGAGAACTGGGCTGCTGATTGTTAAAACTGGAATAAAATATCCTTCCTTCTTCTAAATCACTGTTTTTCAAACTTAGCAACTTTAAAATGAATGAACTTCAACTTCCAGATCTCCCCAGCCAAAATTCTGGGAGCTGAAGTCCATACTTCTTAAACAAGAGACAAATGGACTTTCTTGTTTTTTTCCTTTGAAGATGTTTCATGTCTCATCCAAGAAGCTTCTTTAGCTCCGATTGGATGGTGGGGAATGGAGTCTAGTTGCCTCTTGAAAAAAGCACCTTTGGGACAACCATGACCTGGATGACTGAGAATCTTCATAGACACACTTCTTAAAGTGGCCAAATTTGAAAAACATTGCTCTAAATGAATTCTATTTGGAGAAATTACCTGCCAAGTCAAATTGCTCAGGAATTGGCTTCCAAAAGGCAGGATATAAATATATAAATTAGTGTTTATTTTAGAGCAAGGTACATTTTCTGTATTTAAGCTCAAAATGCAGTTGCTTTGTGTTGCCAAAATAACCCATTCCTGCAAGATGGAATTATCACCAAGCTTGGAGGAACCCCAAAGTCTTATAGGTAAAAGGAGGCATATTCAGTGCTCATGAACAATCAGAAAACTTCTGGGGGCAAGGCAGTGAAGTGGATGGTCTCTATCTGAATCCCCACTGCAACATTTTGGTTAAGATTCCTTTTTAATGAAGTTAAATGCAGAACTATATGCTAGAATTAAAGAAGTGAGACAAAATTATAGTAGGAGCAATGAAAGTAATCTTATTCATCCTTGGTATATATTCCAAACCATGAATGTTAATGGCTATTAATTATCTGGTTTCATTCTTTCTCAGTTAATACTGATTTTCTTTTCACTGACTACCCAATATATGAAAAACAGTGATGGACTTTTATAAAAGTGTTAAACTATCACCAAAGTTTTGTTGTGCTCATTTATTTCAATGGGGTTTTTGTAAAGTCAATAAATTATCTTAGTAGTAACAAGACTGAGAGAACGATAAATGAAAAATAATGTGTTTATTTTATAACTATACCTTTCATCTGTGGTGCAATATCTTCTTTAGTAAGGTAAGGATCACAGCGAAACCTCTCCAGTAAATCAATGGTACATTGTCCCACAATAGGCTTACGGCCAAACTGCCTGTGATCTATCACTTTAAGAACTAGTGATGGAGTGTACAATTCCTCTTTGGGCAGCAGCTAGTTAAAAACAAACAAAATATATATTATATAGACTACATTTAAAATCAATTACAAAAATACATCTAACATAGCAACATCTGGGATGGAGAAGATAAAAAGTCAAAATAATTGAAGCTACATTTATTTTTAAATGTACAGTGATACCGTGGTACTCAACTGCTTTGAAACTCATTGAATTTGGTACTCAACACAAAATTTTGTCCCAGTACTCATTGTTTGATACTCAACGCACAAATTAAAACTTGTTGGTGTTGGCCGCCTTGTGATTTGCTACATTGTTCCTTATGGGAAAAATTTGTTTGGTACTCATTGTTTTGACACTCATCGCCCTTCCCGGAACCAATTAAAAATGACTACAAAAGTACCACTGTATATCAACATATATAAAATCTGATTGAACTTTATGACATAGTTGCAGCTGTTGTCTTGACTTTTTTCTGTTTGAAATCTCCTGAGTATCCCTGCAAAAGACATTTATATGGATTGGGAGCACAGCGTGGAGATTACAGATTTAAGCTTTCTTTTCTGGTGAAAATTAAGATCCACATTCTACAGTCAAAATGGACATGCTTGGGGACTCCAATCATAGACTGCTTACATCTCTCCCAGCTTGATTTTTAGAAAAAAAATAGCTAAATCAAAAACAAATTGCTTTGATCCATTTTGCTATATGATATTCAGAATAAAAAACTATTAAACACCAAAGAAGCTAACAAATGAATACAGTTTTATATATTCAGATGGGAGAATGTGATTTTTGCTTCAATTCAAAAACTGTGTTATGTTCAGGGAAGAGATGTGGAAGATAATGAATTTAGCAAGGGATGCAATTAAGCATTTAGTAGGAAAGGGAGATATACTGAATACTGCTTGATATTCTACAATGTTCCCACTTGCATCTGTATGTGTAGGGGTGAAATCCAGCAGGTTCTGACAGGTTCTGGAGAACCGGTAGCAGAAATTTTGAGTAGTTTGCGGAACCGGCAAATACCGCCTCTGGCTGGCCCCAGAATGGGGTGGGAATGGAGATTTTGCAATATCCTTCCCCCAGGAGTGGGGGAGGGAATGGAGATTTTTCAGTATCCTTCCCCTGCCATGCCTACCAAGCCATGTCCACAGAACCGGTAGTAAAAAAATTGGATTTCATCACTGGCTTATACCGTAATAATGATATCTCTGGTATAGAAATTCAACATTCCATATCATGTATCTTCCCATCTACTTCTGAATGAGGATACAGACATATCCAAACTTAAAGATAGGATTTATTTACAATGGTTAAATTTTTGCTTTGGACAGTTTACAGAGTGAATATATGTATCAACATATATACTAGTTCTATTTTTTTAATGATCAATATGTAGTCAAAATATGTTATACAGCTTTGCTATGAAGTCTTTGCAGTATCATACCACTTTCATGAAGAGAACAGATCCGGGAAAATTAGGTGTCCTCTTCAAGTTTTTGATCACTACAGATTCTACCATTTCACCTCCACATTCTATAATGAGACTGGGAGAAGTCACAGAAGCCATTTGATAGTTTTTCATGTTCCGTAATCCCCAGGCAAGGATCTATTAAAACAAATGAAGCAACAGGCCCCAAAACATCACATTATGAAGAGAAACATAATCTGCTGCAAAATTAATGTAAAAAAAAAAGGGGGGGGGGTCTGAATGGGACAACTTGCTGTGGCCAACTCACTGCAACCAACTTGCCACGGCCAACTCACCATGGCCAACTCACTGTGGGACAACTTGCCATGGCCAACCTGCCACAGCAAGCTCACCATGGAACCATTTAACAATTCAATTACTTAAAATAAATATTTTTTTAAAAAAATTGTCATTCACATTTCCTTTTGTCCCTCATTTTGCATCTTGACTCCTACTGACTTCACAGATATAGCCATGAAGGTTTTTTTGGCATGAATTTGCAAATGTTTTGCCATTGTCTTTTTCTAGAATGTTGTATTAATTCCCAGGGTAACCTATTCTCATGAATGTAATGCTACTTTATTCATAAATTCAAGTCCATTTCATAATATTCAGCATTTCCATAACATATTTTGAAAGTGCTCTTAGTTCACCTAGGTAGTTCTTGGATGCCCACAATAGTCCTTAGATGCAAGACTGAGATATAATTGTTAATTTGAGATCAAGTTCATGACGGATATGAATTAAGGTTTTTGAATTTATCATTAAAGCTTCTAATAATGACATTAAATCTTGGATGAACATTGCATAATGAAAATAAAACATCATCCAGATTTTTTGGGGAGGTGGGGGATAGTTGCCTAAGCACTTGATAGCAGCTGTTTATTATACATTAAAAGTATACTAAGATTTTATGCTAGCACTTGGCCTTGTGTAAGCAAGTATGCCCAAATGCCCTATTAACATGTCACTTTGGATAACAAATAAACAATAATCAAAATACCTCAATTGCAGTAAGTTGCACAACAGGTCTAATTCCTTGTGGTACCATATATAGATTTGGTGCTCGTTGAGAAGGAAGAATTGGAAGATTGGTGCCACCCTGTTTAAAGATATAGATACATGTTTCTACAATGTATAGTGAGACCAAACATGGATATTATCTTATCGAAGTATCTTAAGCCCAAAATAAGTCAATTTATTTTTCATTACCTTTTCATTCAGTATAAGCTCAGCAGCTAAAAGAACATCTCCACAAGCCTTGCCTCCATTCTTAACTGGATACCAAAGAAGTTTTGGATTGATATCAATATCTGGATTCAATTTTACCATTGGAGAGCAAGAGGTTCTTCCAAGAAATTCGTCTTTGCCCTGAAATCCCAAATACCAAAATGATCATGTATCTGATATCATTAAACTAAAACAAGACATAAAAATTTGGTACGGTACCTACCACTTGGTCATTGTCAAAAAGGTCAACAACCACCAGAGGAGGATTTTGTGCTACCATTTGGGGATCACCGTAAATTTCAATATCATCAAATATAATTGTTTGATCCCAGGTTGGGTTCAGAGTTGAATGGATAATCTCAGTTGTTTTGCTTCGATGAAGGAATGAAACATGAGCGTATGGATCTGAAAGAGCACAGCAAGGGAATACTGACATAGACTTATTTAGAGTTAAGTTCGTACATTTTTCTACCATCTCTCTTTTCGCTTCACTTAACAATCTTAAAAGCCCTAACCTTGGTACTGAGTCATAGTAATCCACACTGCATGATTCCAAAAGATTCCAAAATTGTAATTTACATCTCTCCCTTTTTTTCAGAACTAGACGCAAATGAATACAAGAGCTTTAGGCCTATTATTTTTTTTAAACCGTTAAAATCATAACGGACCTCTGAAGAAGGGGTGGGGGAGGATATCGTTTTCTGTACAAATTGCTATGACTGGATATCATTTAAAGATAATCCCTCTGATTCCTTATGCAAGAGATGTAATGGCAGTGTTATATATATTTTTAACTTTAGTATTTAGAAAGTTAATGAAGTGAATAAAGACTTCAAGGGCCCATATTTATCCAGGTAATTCTTTCTTTCCAATAGTATAATTTTTTTCTGGAAAATGTTTATGGTGTCCTGATTTATCTCTGTGTGTGGGAAATAGAATGTAACTTTTAAATGAAAACTACCTGGATATTTGAAAAAGAACTGTGAGTCTGTAGCTTTTAAAAACTAATGAAAAATCTTAAAGCTGTGTGATCATCACAATCTACATATGATGCCCTCGCAGATTGTCATACGTTTTACATTATATATGTTATGACATTTTATATACTAAACCAAAACCAAAGAGATTCAAAATGACCACAAACTGCATTTTACAATTTCAAATCCACCCCGCTCCCAAAAAAGACATTGCATAACATGCAGCATAATACTCCTAATTACAGCTTAACTCCTCTTTGTGATTCTACTAATGTTTTATTTATTTTTTTTGGCTAACTATTATTAGCTAAATCTTTTGCCTGCCTTTTCCTGAGCTCTTCTGGTCCTTAAACAGGAGAAGAAATCAGAAGAAACTTGGAAAACAAGCAAAAGGAGATTGAGAAGGATTGGAAATTAAATCTGAGGAGGAAGAGCCAAGTCCAATGTTCCCCAACTGCACCCCAGGGCTTCTGGCTAGGATATTCTGGGAGTTGAAGTCCACACATCTTAAAATGTTTATGGTTGGGAAAGACTGGGTTACAGGATAGTGTTAGCAAGGAAAAAAAACAGAAGAGAACCAAAGCGCAAGTATGGTGATGCTCCTTTAGTAATGGTGCCCATAAAGCATTGGACCATGATATTTTATTTATTTATTTATTTATTTATTTATTTATTTATTTATTTATTTATTTATTTATTTATTTATTTATTTTTCATATTTGTATACCGCCCTACTCCCAAAGGACTCAGGGCAGTGAACAGCCATAATAAATACAAATACATATAGAAGTTAAAAACTATTAAGAAACAGATTAAGTAATTTAGGCTCAAAGATTAAAAAACCTCCAAATTTATCTAAAGAGGTTTAAAACCCAATTTAAAAGCCAGTTTAAAAGCCAATTAAAAAGGGAGAGTTAGGCCAGACCAGCTTGTTGGAATAGAAATGTTTGAAGTATATAAATATTTGAAGTAGTAGTCTGACTGAGGATTAATATTCATTAGTGGGATGTTTCTCCTTTACATATTTTTAATGGGGTGATATCAGGGGTGAAATGCTACCGGTTCGCACCGGTTCAGACCGGTGAACCAGTAGCGGCGGCAGTGCGAAGCTCCATCCATTCACCCGGATGTCGTTACTTCCTGGTTTTAACCAGGAAGTAACCTGTTTTTGACCCTCTGCATATGCACAGAAAGCTTTGCGCATGTGCAGAGGGTCCAAAATCACATACAGAGCACGCACTTCTAAACCGGTAGGGAAGGTAAGTAGATTTCACCCCTGGGTGATATCCATATGTAGAGACATGAGAGCTGTTCTTGAATGAAATAGTATAGATATATGTACATAAATGATGCTTCCATGAAGTAAAGACCTTGCACGCAAATTGCTTTTTTTTCTATTTTTTTGTGTTATTGTTTGAACTATTTGACAAGAGTTCTGCTATATAAATATTTTAATGAATAGACATCACTATTAAATAATTAGGCAAATCTTTGATTAGCCATAACATTCTGAACAGGAAATGCTCAAATTATTTCCCTTGCTTATCAAGCTGTTTGTTCTAGAAAAATATCAGAAAAAGATATACATTCTTTGAATTCATTCCCTAGCTTCTATTCTCTGTACCTGAAAAACTGTCTTTATCCAAAGCTGTAAGATTTCTTCCCTGATAGATGTAACATCGAAGGTGGTAACTAAAAACTCCTAAAACAACAAAAAGTCAGTGTAAATAAAACAATCTTTTTCTTTGTGTACACTTACCTTTGAACCAATGACTCCTGATGACTAAGTGGACAAGTCCTTCCAGTTTATTTCCTAAGGCTGAGAGAGAGTGACTGGCCTATGATTACACAACTGATTTCGTGCCTAAGGAAGGGCTAAAATTGACAGTTTATAAACACTTACTTTTGCTCCTCCTCCTTATCCTCTTTATTCTGTCTATGTTAGTACGAGTCTCTGTAGTTATTCCCCCATGTGTATTTTTTATGCTGTACTTGTCAATAATTTCCGATTTCTAGTCATTGTTTAGCATGTATTAGTCTTCATTAATTCTATAGTAATTTTAATTATTTGGTTAGGCTGAAGATTGTTGAACATTTCAATCATTCTCTTCATCTGTTTTTGCCACAAATAAATGGATTCATCTGGTCCAACAGTATGCTATGTCAACATCTGGCATTCAGGAAAACACTGGAGAACAGCTAATGCATTTGTTATTTCTAATATAAGTGTTGTCTGCCTCCGAAGTCTTTGGGTTGTAGGTTTCCAGGGTGTTGAAAGCACTAACCAACTAGGATCATTTCTACAAATCGGATCGAAAATGGAATGGAAACTTAGTACAATTTTAATAAGCATAAGACTGGTCATATCAGATATGCCCACATTTTGGACTAGCTTCTTTAACTGATCAAATAAATGGAAATTAACCTTTCTTTATAATTTCTATCAGTGTTTATTTTGAAATAATAATGTGAAATACAGCTGTATTCTACAGACAAATTGATTATTAACTAAATCTTGCCAGAAGTTAAAGTATAGCAATACATTTCTACTAATCCAAGAAACAGACTGAAGACTGAATGACATTAATGGATCATGGTTAATGATGTGGACTTCTTCCTGTTCTCACTTCACTCTATTCATTTTTGTGCATTGCCCAATGAGAGCAATTTGGCTTGGAGTTTGCATATTTGCATTTTGGGAGGCCTTACATCAGGCCTATGGGTCATAGCGTCTTCTTTCTTGGCAGGAAAGGGCTCAGAAGAGCCCTAATACAAAAAGGGTATTAGGTATGTTCGCCAGTTTGAGTTTATACTGCATGTCAACTACAATAAAAGAACAGCTGTGAGAAAATCAAGGAATCCCATCACTTTGAATAAACAATTTGAACTGACTTACTGTCAAAGTTGCAAGAAACAATTGGAGTGTTTGCACCAAACAAATTTGCTGCTGAATCTGTAGACTTCTCAGAAGTGTGGTCTTCATCTTCAATACTAAAATCTGCTCCCTAAGAGTATATAATTATTCAATGTTTATAAAGGACTTAGCTTAAACCCATAGTTTCAAAGTGGTCTTTGTTATCAGGCTTATCGAATAAAAACCCAACGTGAAAAGAAAAAGGGAAAGGAAAGGAGAGAAGGCAAACACGGCCATCCATTCTTAGCTATAGGGATTCCTAAAATTAATGATGTCACTGAAGACACTGCAATTCACCTAACCACAGTGACTCACTTAATGACTGCGGCAAAAACGGTCGCAAAATCAGGTGCGACTCAATGAACAATTGCCCTGCTTAGAACACTTTCTTGGTATATTAAACAGCATCTGCAGAAGGGAAGATTGTTAGGATTGTGACAAGGGAAAAAAGAATTGAGAGTGCCACTTTTTAATCCACTTGCCTAGGTCACATTTAAGTGCACTTTTTAAATCATAGGTTATCCTCGAAGTGATCATTAAGTGATAACAAGGCAAATTATCCCTACGTACAAGAGCTCCTTCAAGTTTAAAGATGGCAGCTGCCCCATATGCATCTGAAGGAGCCATTTTTCTTCTCCAGCGTCTGCGGCGAAAAGTATCAGAACTACTTTGCTTCCAGTGAAACTTCCACCCAATCAAAGATGCAAATTCCCACCCTTCGCGATCTTCGTATGATGTGATTTCCTAAAAGACAATCATAACAAGAATTCAATGTACTTCTTTGACAAAACATAGAATTATTTTCTGACATCTATTTTCTATATACTGCCCCCTCTCCCCATTCTTTTCCATAGACGCTCATTGTCGGCTGCAATTTCTTTGTCTTACCTTTGATGCAGTTGTTTGGTTTGGATCCTTTCTGCGTTTTCGAACCAACCTTCGCCTTCGATGGGTGTGATACATTTTTTCTGTTGCACCCCAGGATTTTGGTTTATTGTCAGGAGGAATGGTAATTCCATATTCCCAACCTTAAATGAAAAATACATGTATTGGCCATTAAAACCGGACTTTCCTTCCATAGTCAATAGGGTAGCTACTGAAATCTAAGATTCACAGCCTTCAGTTCGCCAACCTTTCCTCATCTTTTTCTCATAAGCCAACATTCATAAGACTCATTACATTCACATTTGAAATAAAAAGCAGTCTGCAAGTTCAAATACTTGCCTTTTTCATCCACTGCTCTGTTGATGTCATATATCCAAGCATCATCATCCCACATCCAGCCAGGAGGACACGTTATTTCACCTGGTGGGGGGGCTTTTTCTCCATTCTTTGAAACACAGAAAGAATCATACTGAGAATTATATTCACATTTAGCAGAATGATATATGTGCATACAATCAGGGATGTTCAGGGGAGGTTAAAAAATCAACATAATAGCTGCAACTGCATATCAAAACTCGTTTTTTTCCACATAATGCACAAAAAAAAAAATTCAATCTCGTAGATGGGTCAACATCTTGATTTTTTTTTACCCCATTATTTGGGGATACCTCTACATTTCATAATAACTCATTTCAAAGTACAGTACCTGAAAGACCACTAATTTTATTATCAGATCCAAATGAGGGTCCAAAAATGTATGTCCCAAGAAATGTTTAAACCTTTGAAGTACTATAATACCATTGAGTGGTTTGATGCACTAGACTAGCAAGACTAAGACCAGTTCTTTTCTATTTGACTCCCCCTGATGTACAATTGGAAGCAGCAAACTAGGATCCAATAGTTGTAAACTAGCAATAGAGTTAGATGCAACTTTTTAAAGGGTGACACAAGAATTCTGCATTCAAATTTATTTTACAACTCAGTAATGCACATTTTAGTTTGCTTGCACATTGCAATTTAAGTTTCATTTTACACAGAAATAATAATATTAAAAACAAATGTGTTTCCTTCAAGAGCTCAAGGCAACATTTTCTCCACCAATTCTTCTCCGTATAATCTAGCAGACAAGTATTGGCTGAGAGTCAAAAATTGACCCAACCTCACCTACAGTGCTTCCATGGCTGAAGGGACATAGACATAGGATATTAAACATGATTTGATAAACACAAATACAGTGTTCAGTATGCTAAGCCATAATGGACAGATCATACCCTGCCAAAATAAACAAACCATATTATGGTTTAGTATTAGCTGTTCTGCCCCAGCTACGGAACCCAAGAAATGTAGCACACACAAAACTCCAAACAACTCCGTTTACTACAAACACAGTCTTTTTCAAATGCAGACTATTACTAAAAATGTCCTTAACAACCTGCCAGAAATTCCAAAGATTAGATAAAGGCTTACAATAGTTGGCAATTAGCCAAGAAACCAGGTTTGCAAGGAAAATTCACTCTCAAATGCTCAACGAACGACCAGACGAACACACGTTGTTTCCTGCAATGTTTGCCAGCTGTGTGCAAACTTAAATAGGCTAAGGGAGTGGCCAATTAGCCCCAAGCCTTACTCTCAAGGAGACCTCCTCCTGAGTAATCACTCCTGCCTTTTGGCAGCTCTGCGTGCTCGTGCATTGAGAAGAGGCTCCTCCACTTCACTCTCTTCACTTGAAGGAGCCTCTGGGGGATCTGAAGGCCCTGGCTGAATCTCTGCCTCTGGCACACATCTTCTTCAGCCTCCTCACTGTCCGACTCGAGCGCCGGCTGCACAGGCTGCTGGCGCGACACCACACCAACCTCCTCGTTGTCAGGATCAGCCACAATCCGTGCAGGCCGCTGACGGGCCACAACAATTAGCTGAAAATTTGTTTATAGCTTAGACTTAATGAGATCTTGTAGCAGTAGCCCTTAGACTTAAATACTACTTCACAGCGCTTTAACAGCCCTCTCTAAGCGATTCCCAGAGTCACCATATTGCCCCCAACAATCTGGGTCCTCATTTCACCCACCTTGGAAGGATGGAAGGCTGAGCCAACCTTGAGCTGGTGAGACTCGAACTGCTGAACTGCTGGCAGTCAGCAGTCAGCAGAATTAGCCTGCAATACTGCATTCTAACCACTGCACCACCATGGCTCTTATGGGATTGGAAAGAAATTAGTTTCAGGTAGATCCTCACCAACTGGCTGCGCTCTCTCTCTCCCTCCCCCCCCCACTCTCTCTCCCACACACACACACACCAAACACATTAAGTCACCCATACCTGGAAAAAAAATCAGCAGCACTTAAAATTGCTAAGCCACCAGAAGCAGCTCTTACCACATCTGTATATTGATCTTCAGCTGCTTTCCATTCTCCTCCAGGATAACGGCTCTCATTTTGATATACTTCATCAGTGAATTCAGTGTGGCCAGCATCTGCTTCTGTTAGCAAGCTGTGGAGCCAGAAGGAAGACTTCAAAGCATTAGATAACAGGGGATGTTCAACGAAAGACACTGTGCTACAGTATAAACCCCAGGGCACGGTTCTTTTTAAAATGTTTTTTTTTTAAATATTTACATTATCTATTTTTTTAAATTAATATAAAGCTATTGTAGCTATTTTTAGTTTTTCTGAACTTTTTTTGGTAATAACAGCAATAAATAAAACTGCAGTTTAGTAAAATATGATGCAGACATTGGTGACATACAGCTCCATCTACTGGGAGGAAAATTATGAATAGAACAATAGGGAATAAAAAAAATTAAAACCAGATATGAGGAGACAGAAAACTAAGTGAAGGGGGAGGGGGGATGAAAGTACTCCATGAGAGGAGGAGGAAAAATTGAGTTAAACCAAGAATAGAAGCAGTGAGTTGATAGAAGAGCTTGGGGGCAAAATTAAAAAAAAAATTAGTTATCTGGGATGAGTTTGGTTCTATTACTCCCAAGAAAGTGGGCAGTGTTTTTGGGTGATTAAATACAATCACAGCTATGTTAGGTTCATATCCTCCTGAAAAGTGATATGTGGCTAGGCCACGTTGTGTCCAATGTTACTTTGTTGGAAGGAGCAATTCCATGTGCCATAATGATTGCATTATTCTGCCTTCTTCTCAAGACCCTGTCACTGGATCCATTAGTACTGGAAAATTTCATCCAGTTGCTAAGCTTCCTTTTCTGGTTGTTGAGAAGGAAGTAGATCTCCAGCTAATTATCTGGACCTGTTGCAGTCAGGTTTCAGGCTAAGATATAGCACCAAAACAGCTTCAGCCATGCTTATAGATGAAGGCAGATTTTGGATGGGTGCAGCATATCCATCCACACCCCTACATGAAAATGCTGGATGAGGTTATCTATCAACATGGAATCAAGAATCATCAGATGATAGTCAGTTATATATCTCTGTCCCAACTCATCCAACTGATGCAGTCAAGGCATTTTCCCAGGCCCTGGAGGCTATATAGGTCTGGATGGGGAAGAACTAGCTTTGGCTCAATCCTGAGAAAACTGACTGGCTTTGGGTTTTAGGTCACACGTACTTAATCATCTGCAACAGGCTGAATATGACGCTACCCTTGAAAACCATTTGAAATTTCAATCCAGAATGCAGTGAAATATAATGTGCACATATGGCACTCCATATCACTGCTGTGTGAGCTGCACTAGCTCCCAATTGGCATAGAGGTGCAGTTTAGATGCCAGTTGTCACCTTTAAAGTCTTTCATTTTTCTTTTTTAAATCAATTGGATAATTATGTTTTTAATCGTTGTTCACCATCCAGAGTTCCTCTGGTTGATCATATACATTTGGTTAATAAATATATAAGAAGTATAACTTATAAGTAGCATATAAGAGAAGAATTAGCTAAAAGCAGAGGAGAAAATTGGAAAGAGTAGTGGTGATGGGTGACCTCTAAAAAGCACTATAAAGGAAGACAGTCTAAAGGGAGTGGATGTAGTAGTTGGACTGAGCTGGTTGGGGACAGAATCCAAGAGAGCAGATGAGTAGGAAAATTTGGTGAGTTCAACAAAAGAGAAGGGGAGGATGCTAAAGAGGATTGGTGGATGGCAAAACATGTGGAACTGAACTGGTTGTTAACAGCCAAGCTATTCTGGATATTCTACCCACAGGCACAGTTTTTAGAGTTCTTAATATAAATTTTCTCAATTTGTTTAGGCACATTTATGTTTAGGCACATAAATCTTCATAAAAGGTAAAGGTAAAGGTTCCTCTCGCACATATGTGCTAGTTGTTCCTGACTCTAGGGGGCGGTGCTCATCTCCGTTTCAAAGCCAAAGAGCCAGCGCTGTCCGAAGACATCTCCATGGTCATATGGCTGGCATGGCTAAACGCCAAAGGTGCATAGAACACTATTACCTTCCCACCAAAGGTGGTCCCTATTTTTCTACTTGCATTTTTTACGTGCTTTCGAACTGCTAGGTTGGCAGAAGCTGGGACAAGTAACGGGAGCTCACCCCATTACGCAGCACTAGGGATTCAAACTGCTGAACTGCCGACCTTTCGATTGACAAGCTCAGCACTTTAGCCACTGAGCCACTGCGTCCCTTCTTCATACAGCAGGAGAAAAAAAGGAGATTTGTTCAGGAACGAAAGAGAAGCATTAACTTTCCTGAATAAAATATCTCCTACATCTTCTATTACAGGTGGCCCTCCAGTTACAACCACAATTGAGCCCCAGGTTGTTAAGTGAGACATTTGTTAAGTGAATTATGCCTCATTTTATGACCTTCCTTGCCTCAGTTGTTAAAGTGAATCACTGCAGTTGATAAGTTAATAACCCGGTTCTTAAGTGAATCTGGCTTCCCCATTGACTTTGCAAAACATGATCACATGATCTTGGGACAGAGCAATGGTCATAAATATGAACTAGTTGCCAAGCATCAGAATTTTTACCATAAGATCATGAGGATGCTGGAAAGGTCGTAAGTGTGACAAACAGTCATAAGTCACTTTTTTCAGTGCCGTTTTAACTTTGAATGGTCACTAACAAACTGTTGTAAGTCAAGGACTACCTGTACAAAGGAATAATTCCAGTACAGTTAATAAAAGTAGGAATTTTATCACAGAGAATCTGCACAAGACTCAGGAGTACGCCTCAAAACTAGAGGTATGCACCTAGCTTCCACTTATCTTCTATCTTATCATCATGGATTACATAATCGGTGAAAGTAAATAGATTAAAAAGTAAATAAAATTTTAGTAAACTGCTTATTGAGAAAATGCAATCCTTCCTTCCATCTGCTGATAGCTGAGATTTCAGTAAGACTGGTCTATTAGCCAAGTTACGTTCTGTAGATTACTTGGTTTCAGACAAGGTCCTTTTCTGCCCCTCGAAACTTGAATTTGCCTCTAAAAATCTTTGAGAGGCCCTTGAAATAGCATAGTTATTTCTCCCTGGGATACAATGCACCTGTGTTGGCTTCTCCAGAAGTGTCAAAACAAGCTTGCGCCCATCAGCCCTTTTCTCAACATTCATAATTTAAGGAAGCCTTTATGTTGTTACCTTCCCTTGGCATAAGCAGGTTTATGCAGGAGATCTTGATAGAACTGCTTTTCAACAGGAGTTAGCATTTTCCTGCCTTCCTTTCTTCCTGCTAAATTTATGAGATTTCCTCCAATGGAAATTACATAAGCTTCCCCCTCCCCACCTTTTTGTGAGAAGAATCCGAGTCAAAATCTGACCTTCTTTCAGGATCAACGAACCACTCGTCTTCCCACTCCCATCCTTTGGGAGGCAAAAAATATTCTCGTTTCAGTTTGATTTTTCCTGTGACATCAGAAAACTTGTGGCGTCCAACAAGCCCTCTGGTTCCCCACTTTCCAAACATAAGAACCTGGTTTTCATACTGTTGCCAAAAAAGTAAATACAACTTTAGAAAAATGAATCTGTTCACCGTCAGCATTCCAAAGCCATCAAAACAAGAAGTCAGGTACATGTTTAAAACTTCTTTATACTCAATCTATAATCATCACTCCAGCCTTTCCCAGGACAGAACAGAACAGAATAACAGAATTGGAAGGGACCTTGGAGATCTTCTAGTCCAACCCCTGCTCAAGCAGAAAACCATATTTAACCACTTCCCACTTTACTCCATAATCTCCATCTAGATGAGATGGGTGGCACATACATTTAATAAATAAATAATTCCTAGTCAAGGGGTTTCCAGGTTCTTCATCTTCTCATATCCTTCTCCCTAATGAAACCTAAAATTCTAGTTGTCAAAAACAGATCTTGGTATTTTTCTGCCCACACAGAAAAGACATCTCCATATCAAGTATTATACCTCTTCCCCAGTCTAATAAATGTTCAGGTTTATATATCAATGCTCAAGAAACTTCCCCAGGAGATGTATAATTATACATTGTGTTCATCTGTGAGTAATGTCGGGAGAAGCCTTAAAACTATTTCAAAAATAAAACTATTGGAATTAGCTAAAAATTCATGAAGATCATGGAAGGAGGCAAGGATGGAGTTTGCTGGTCTCTCAAATAAAGCCTGAGCAATGTTCATATGAGTCTAAAGACATGGGAACCTTTGTAGAGCTTTAGCTAAGGAAAGGCTTTAGGACTATAGATTAAATAAAGACTTGAGCACATTTATTAAACTCTCTCTCTCTAATGGCAGCAGTGAATCCAAATATAACCCACCTATATGGCCTGCAGATCTCTTTAGCTTCCCTCAGCCAAGTTTTTGTGGCCTATAAAGCTGCCCCTTTAGATCTTTCTCCTGAATCCATAGGAAATTGTCCAGGATCAATTCTGCTTATCCTTCCAAAGAAGTGCTGAAGTTTCAAACCCAACCTCTCTGGTAATATTAGTGCATCCTCAAAAAAGTGTAGCCTCCAACCACAAAATATTTACCTGCCATGTATAACAGCTGCAGCTGTCTGAACTGAAGCACCTGCTACCTTCAAAATCAAGCTTTGGGCTGTGGTAGCCTGAAATAAGTCTTTTGATTCAAAACACTGAGAAGGGTGATATCGTGCCAAGCTATGAAACTGTTATCTATTACATGGCTTTTGCTGAATTATTTTGTTTATCACTTTATTTCCTACTTTTATATTAAGGGGCACTCAAGACAACTAACACAAAAGAATAAATAGGGGAATACAAAACAATACATTTTTCATGTTTTCAGATGGCAATGTGCAATACCAGTGATAGACATATTAACTAATAAAGATTAAGATTAAGATTTGCCCTTGAACAAGTAGTTGTACTATCGATTTGATCAATCTTTGGCAGAAGCCACTGTACATGTGTCCCAAGCATGTTCCACTAAAACGAACAGGAGCTGTACAACACATTACAGAAATAAATTTTTATTTCATTTTCAAGTCCTGAGGGGCCGTGAGAATGAAGAACAAGAAAACCAATCCTTGAAGCCTGATTTCAGAATATTAGCGTAAGGACCAAACCTCAACTTCCCAGAGTAATGACAGAGTAATGATTAGGCACATACCATTTCAGCAAAGACACTGAATGCTCCTTCCGCAAAGCTATTGAATTTTTTTTCGACTGCACTCAAGCCAAGCCAAAAATTGACTCGCAGCTGTGCTGGTATTTTGACGTTGTTTTTGTCTTGTGGGTACTAGAATATGTTTTAAGAAAAAGAAGGAAAAAAAACCAGTCACTTCCAATGTGTGTTCATCACAATAAAAGACATACAGTACAGATTTCCAGGACTTGTGCCTTATAGCTTGTGCTTTTTCTACCAGAGGCTACTTCAAAAAAAAAAAGAGAGAGGTTCAAAGTATAAACTTGTCCTTGATTTGACTTAAGAGGAAGCAAAGACAGCCAGATGGTTAATCTATTTCCTGTTTTTCCAATCCCAATTGTCAGCCTACAATACTTTGCCACTACCCAATTCCGAGAATGAAGATTGTAATCACTGCTAATATTTCCTTACTATAAGCAACTTGAAGATCAGCATTGTTAAGTTGAGACACTCTAACCACTGAAACACCGTTTTCTTCTGAATTGAAATTGGAAGCATGTTTTAGTCTTACTTCCGGACTTTTATAACGGGGTGGTCTTCTAAATATTGCTGGACTCCAACCCTTATCAGCCTCAGCCAGTATGGCTGGCCAGGGAAATGGAAATGAGAGGTCACAGACTTTCTATCATTGCTTTTGAGTTTAAGAAATACAAATGGCATGCCCTTACAGGGGCCAGTTCTCCTATTTTTGTGTAAGTTATTTTTCTGAATTTTTCTCTAGAATGCAAAGAATCAGCCCTGGACAATGGTAATGACAGCAAATAATCTTGAGAGGAGTGATTGAATACAAGACTGGCTAATGCCCTAACAGAACCATCAGCAATGAGAGGAAGGCTTTCCCAATCTTAGTTTTTAGTAGTGGGAGTTGGCAATAGAGGTGGTTAATGTTGGAACGCACACTGTGCTAAAATACCATAGCTACCTGGAGGACATTGCCAACCTATTTCCATGGTGATCGTATCATTAATTAAAGAAATAACTATTCTGCAGTAGTCTTGTATCAGTTAGAGCCAGTTTGGTTTAGTGGATAAGGCACCAAGCTAGAAAGCAGAAGGCCATGAGTTCAAGTGCCATTTTAGCCATGAAAGCCAGCTGGGTGGCTTTGGGTTGTCTCAACCCAACCCACCTCACAGGGTTGGCCGTGGTGGAAAAAATAGGAGGAGGAAGATGTGTTGACTTCGTTTGTCTCCTTGAGTTATGTGTAAAAATAATAAAGGTGGGATGCAAACAAACAAACAAAAAAGTCATCTAAAGCAAACAGACTTCTCTATAGAGGGGTGTATTATGCCAACTGAAATGTTTGCCTCAGTTTTCTCTAACCTTGAATCCTTCAACTGCATTGGCTCTATAACTTTCAGGATTTCTACCAGATTGAGAAAAATTGCTGTATTTACTTTAATTCACTAGGACAGTGGTCCCCAACCTTTTTATCGCCGCGGCCCGCTGAGCGCGCGCAGGGGTGGGGGCACGGCCCAGGAGCTTTTGCGCACGGCCCATTGCGCACGGCCCAGGAGCCTTTGCGCTGCAGCGTTCATATCCCCCGGCCGCTGCGCGGCCCGGTGCCAGGTACTCCACGGCCCGGCACCGGTTCGCGGACCGGGGGTTGGGGACCACTGCACTAGGAGATACTAGGAAATGTCACCAAAAATTCTAGTTTGGACAAATTAGGAGAAAACAGATACCATCATAAACAAAAGAATCCTGAGCCTATCTATTGATTTACATGCATTCACCAAATGCTGGACCAAACCTGGTTTAGAAATGACTGACTCACCAGCCACAGATATGCATGGAGTTAACAGTACCTTTAAAAAGACTGTCTGAGTTTTCCCACAATATTTGCCAGATGCTTCAGGACATGTTGTTGAATGTAAAATCTCATGAGCAGGAACACGTGCATAGGCCAGTCTCTTCTCTCCCCGGATCATCCATATAAACACGTCAGGCATACTGTTTTGTGGCTTTTGTTTTCAATGAAGAAGAGAGCAATGAAATAGCTTTATTAGTCTTGCTAATATCCGACATCATTTGTAGACTTCCTTGGAAATGCCTCATCAGCAAACAGGCCCATTCTAAAGTGCTTCCTAGGCCAACTTATTTTCAATGTCAGATGAAATGGAGTCCAGCTTGCAAAACTATCATATACCGTACACTTATAAATGCCACTCACATTTACAATATATGCATGAATCGGCAGTACCATCTGTACAACCACAATTATGTCGAATTATGTCGAAGTGATGTCATTATGGCTCATGACATCAATGTACAAATAACACAATTATGTTACCAGCATCGTGGCAGCTGACATAAGTTGGTGAGTCATGCCATTTATGCTATGGGATCATGATGCATGTGTTGTCCTTTGCCCATGGGCACCCAAGTAAGTGTGTGTGTGTGTGTGTGTGTGTGTGTGTGTGCAAACAACCCCCTCTCCCCAACATACAATCCATTCACCTCTTCAGTTAGTTGTATTAATCTGTCCAGCCAATCTTCGATGTCTGGCAGAGTGGCCTTCACATCCATGGCTTCATTCCTGAGTCTAATTGCTGCTTCCTGAATCTGATGGAGGGACTTGGTTCGTAATTTGAGGATCTGGGTGTCAAGGACGGTGACATTCTGCTTGCCTTCTAAGTGAGGCAACTCCTTACTGAAAGGAAATGCCAGTAATTTTTAGCAATTAAATTTCATTCAGCAAATACTTAAAAGGTCATAAAAATCACCACAAACTAATGCAATGTAGTAATGCCCCAGGGGTCTCACGAAACCAGGATGGAAAACTCTGAATGCAACAAATGTACAAGGGAAAAAACTGTACTCAAAAAGAGCAGGATTTATGACTGAAGCATTTCAGAAAATCATATTCCTTTTGTTGGGGAAGATTCTTAAAATGAAAATACATGAATATAGATGTGAAAATATAAAGAGTAAAAACCTCACCTATTTAAATATTATTATTATTATTAACTTTTATTTATTAAACATGAAAGTCAGTCAACTGAACATTTAAAAATGTATCATCATAATAATTATAATATACTTATATTATATATATTATTATATATTATAATATTATATATATTATTATTACGTTAAACACTGACTTCTTTTTTCTATAGGAAAAAAGTAGAAGATACAATTATATTTACAGCCACTTGGAACCAATAAGGCTCAGTCAAGTTCTTCTCTTTATTAATTGGAATCTTTATTACAATCACTGACCAGGACTCTACAATTACCAAAAATTAAAATAAATAGTTGCCATTCTAAATAAAATCAGACAAGTTTTAATTATAAGTAGAGGTGAGATGAGGTGATCTGGGGTTGTCTAGTTTTAGGAACAATACAACATAATTAGGCACATTCAAGGAAATGAAATCACATTAATCTTATAAACAGTAATTGTACACAAAATGTCAGAATTATCTGGGTACTTTGCCAGATAGGAAGTTATAAAGCAGGTGTGCAGTATAACAGGCCATGATCTTTGGATCTGATAAAGTCTACTCCACAAGAGCACAATCCTAACTCATAAGGCCGTGATTTTGGGGGTGTGGGGGTTGAGAGAATTGTATTTGCCCTTGTGCTTTCAGAATAGAATAGAATAGAATTCTTTATTGGCCAAGTGTGATTGGACAGACAAGGAATTTGTCTTGATGCATATGCTCTCAGTGTACATTAAAAAAAAGATACATTTGTCAAGAATCATAAGGTACAATCAGTCTGAATAAGGAGCAGAACACTGAGGAGAACCATGTTTAATAAATTCTTTGGTGCCTGCTTTGAAAGAGAGTTCTTAAATAATGGAAAAGCAAAGATATTTATAGAAGTTGAGGGCTACAAGATGGGAAATCCTAGGGATTTGCTAGCCAATTTGGGAATCTAGGCAGTTCCTTGTCTGGATAACTGGGATAGTACTATTGTTAAACAAAATAGGCCTTTCAGCAGGTAGCAGAAGTTTATTGCAAAAAAGATACAATTGAATGTTGAGGTTGCAATAGAAGATATTTGTAACCCAGGGTTGAATTGTGGAATTCTTGATCCTTTGTTGTTTTTAACCAAGTTGAAAACTTGTAAACCAAGTTGAAAACCAAGTTTAGTTTTCAAAACAACCAGGTTCAGAGAGCACCATGGACTCCATAATGTTGAGGTGACCAGCTGATGGAGGATGGAAGGTTGGAGTTTCTCTAGTTTGTAATTTCCTTAAAAGGATTGTCCTTGTGTTGTGCTGTGAGCTAGTGAGGAGGCTTCTATAATTTGATTTTGATGGAATTGCAGGGGCCTTTGTCTGAGGCAGGGAGGATCAATTTGAGCCTCATAGAATTAGGCAAAGAGATGAACCGGGTTTGATCCTGCTCACATCTAAAAGTTTGGTGGGAAAGAGGGTGAAGCCTCCATTTTGTTTGTCAAGATTTATTTTCTCACATATTAAAGCAAATTATTAACATATCTTATTTTTCAATTAACACAACTAAACATTTTAAACAAGTATTTCCCTCAAATCTGTCTATATAACTATCCATTATCCCCAAAAACCCGTTACCTTAAACTAACCAATTATCAATCCATTTTTCTCTTTCATTTGCCTAGATGGATATATTTTAACAATATATTTTAACAATATAAAGCATACAATTATATTAAACATTCCAAAGATATTTAATTTCAACATACCCATTTTATTTCTAACTATTAGACTCCAAATTTATACTCTTTATTTCTATTATTAAACCTACCTTATTTGCTTTAATATGTGACTGGAGCAAAAGCTTCGTTTTGAAAAGATGTGCTTTATGTTTTTGTTTTAAAAAAATAAAAAAAAATATTCAAAAAAAAAGATTTATTTTCTCTACAATTATCTTCAATAACAGTTGTTGTCTTTGGAATTTTTGTTTCAAGTATCCTGCTGGCTTAAAAAGGAAGATATAGATAGTAAATGTGTCCGGGTAGGAAACATTCAACTAGTTGCACTTCCAAATATCTAGCACATTGCTTAAGCATGGTAAGAGCTCAGTTGTATCTCAACATTGGAATAGATGGTCCTCTCTTGACACCCATAATGTAATTTTTGAGGGGATGTCCTTTTTCATGTAGGCTGAGACAAACTATTTGGCCCAGAATCAGCTAGGTTTCATGCATAAAGAGGATTGGAACTCACAGTCTCCCAGTGATTGGCCTAGAGTCCCCCAGCTGGCTTTCATGCCTAAAGCGGGACTAGAATTCACAATCTCCTGGTTTCTAGGCCAGCACTTTAACCACTAGACCAAACTGGCTCTCAGGTACAGGAATACTTAGCAATCTTAATTCTGAGGCAGCCACAGAGAAGAAAGATACAGGACAGCTTACCTTAGGTCCACTATAAGTTCATCGATCAGCTTCAACCATATCTCTGCCAATTGATTTTCTGCCATCTTTGCTTGTATTCCTGATTTTAAAGCTGTTAGGTTGGCTTGCTAGGAAGGGAAAGAATTGAATAGCCAATGCCAGCTTCATTTTTATAATTCATCAAAACGACTTTGGAAAGACCTCTCATAGTTATTTAAGTTTATTACAAGCATTGTGTACATCTCTATGTAGGACAGAAATCAGCAAAAATTAAGACCTTCAATGGTTTTCCCCTTGCCTGAAATCTTACAAGATTTCTATGATTCATACTTGATGGAAACTCTGAAATATCACAAAATCTCAGTTAGAATGTTGGCATTGTTGTGTATAGTTTAGAAATATTGTGAAATTGTAATAATGTAACTGGGGATAGCATAGTTATTTTATAATAATAAATAATAATAATAATAATTTTATTTCTATACCGCCCTTCTCCCGAAGGACTCAGGGCGGTGTACAGCCTATTTAAAAACACAAACAAAACAATGATATAAAATTTAAAATAATTAAATAAATGGCTCAAATTTAAAACCCCAATAAATTTAAATACCCCAATTTAAAACTATTGTATTGATAGTCCGCCCTGGCGGAACAACAGGGTCTTCAATGCGCAGCGAAACACCCGGAGGTCAGATATCTTACGAATTTCTGGGGGCAGTTCATTCCACAGGGCTGGGGCTCCCACAGAGAAGGCCCTCCCCCTGGGCGTCGCCAGCCGACATAACTTGGCTGACGGCACCCTGAGGAGACCCTCTCTGTGGGAACGAACTGGTCGAATTTTAGAGGTAACAGACAGCCCATAAAGATAAAGATGCTGCATTACCAGTCTATTTTTAGAAACTGGATACAAATCTAATGCTGGAAATTCATAATGCATGCATTAACATTAAATAGTTAATAATAAAAACTGATTAAAATAGTCCCAAACTACTTACCAATTTTACTATCATGGCAAGAATCAAGTTTAAAGTATCCAATCTGTGACTTATGTCCTCCCAATAAGAAGTCAATGTTACTACTGGCTTTGTGTTTGCCCACGGTAAATAATAATAATAGTTTCCTAGGATGAAACATTGATAGATGAATAGTCATTTATTTATTTCATGAGATTTATATTCCACCTTTTCTCAGGAGCTCCAAGTAATATACATAGACAGCATTTCTTTCTCGAGTTTTTCCCGAGAACAACTTATGTTGGCCTGAGAGAAAATGACTGGCCCCTGAGCTAAAAGTTGAAATCCACACATCTTTAAGGTGTGGGGTTAAAGAAACGCTAGCCTAGCTAGAGCATTTAGATTTCCTGAAGTTTTCTCATTGTAAATTTGACCTGCAAGTTCTTTTCAAGATCAACTAAGGTTATCTACAACTAATATTGTAGCTTAAAAATAGGAAGCAAATAACGAAGTATCAAATGGAAAGACAGAGGGGGGGAGGGGGGGAGGGAGAGAGAGAGAGAAAGATATATTTTTCATACAATTTAGGGGGTGTAGTCAAAAAGTCAAGATGGTAGCCAAAACTATGTCATCAAAACATTGCCTGCTTTTTTGACCACAGCCCTGAGTTACGTAACAAAATGTAAAAAACATTTCCTCTTTAAATAGGTCACCATGGTAGGATCAGTGGTGGGTTGCCCCCCAGTTCGGACTCGTTCTATAGAACTGGCAGTAAAACCGGAGGGAGGCTCCGCCCACCGACTCCGAAGTCATCAGAACGCTTCTGCGCATGCACAGAAGAGTGCGCGCACATGTGTGTGAGTGAAGCAACTGCACGCGCGCGCAGCTCCATTGCAAACCGGTAGTAAAGGTGAGTAGAACCCACCCCTGGGTAGGATCCCCAACCGCAGTACTCACCATCAAAAATGGCCCGGCTGTATTGGGTGGTTGATGCCAATGGTTTACAGGTGTTGTCAAATTTATTGCCATAATTGCCAATGCTAACTTCAAACTGGATGGGCTCTCCAATATCTTGCAACATGGTGGCAGAATGAAACACAGCACAGAGACTGTATTTTCTTCTGCGCTGGTATTTCTAGAAGATCAACAAACATGTTGGTTTACTTATATTACTAACTGAATCTTACCCTAAGGTTTTAATGGATTAATTATTATCCATAGCAGGATGCATAACATTTGCTTAGGCGTGGTGGTGCAGTGGTTAGAATCCAGTATTGGAGGCTAACTCAATGCTCACTGCCAGGAGTTCGATTCTGATTGGCTCGAGGTTGACTCAGCCTTCTATCCTTCCAAGGTCCGTAAAATGACGACCCAGATTATTGGGGAGAATATGCTGACTATGTAAACCCACTTAGAGAGGGCTATAAAGCTCTATGAAGCTTATATACATCTAAGTACTATTGCTATTATGTTGGGGCCATATTCAAACATATAAATAATATGGGGCCTTATGTATGAGTGGTATAGAAACATAATTTCATTTAATTTAAATTAAATCATAAAAGTTAAAATAGGTGAATATAATAAATATAACTACCTATCGTGTTATTTAATGTTATTTAATGTTTTTTATTACATTATTTTTATTTATTTTATCATCTTAAAAATTATAACCTATGTAGCCTTGTCCACAGAGTCGGTAAAAAAAGTCAAGGTGGTAGCCATGGTTATATGAATAGAGTCTCACCCCTTTTTTCATGCATTGTACATGCTGCTGCCATTTTGGTTTCCTGCAGATGCCCTTATACAGGGCAGATGAAAACTGCAGTTCTAGAAGGGTATGCTAAGAAAATACATTGTAATTCTTAACGCTGCTAAGCAAGCAGGTGGAATGTCTCACATGATTTGTTTTGACTGCAATAAATTTTAAGTGTATTTTTAGCACTTCACTGTGTTCTATATTATCTATCTATCTATCTATCTATCTATCTATCTATCCATCCATCCATCCATCCATACCTCTACAGTCCAATAGTCAAAATAATAACAAGTAAATTATAATTCACTGGAAATTTTAGCAGATATTAGGTGGTATATCTGATGCTTTTCCAGGCATACATACAGTACTAATTCTTCAGTTTGTTTACATTTGTAACCAGTGGTGAAATCTAAAATTTGTTACTACCGGTTCTGAGGGCGTGGCTTGGTTGGGGGGGGTAATGTGACTGGGTGGGTGTGGCCATTTTTTTTTTTACTTTTAAAACCATTTTTTCTACAACCTCTTCAGCGAAGAGGTTGTAAAAAAATGCTTTCAAAAGGCTCTGCCAATCAGGCAACTCAGCTGGGATCGTCAGAGGCATTTAAAAGAAAAAAAACCCTAAATGCCTCTGACGATCCAAGCTGAATTTTTTAAAAAGCCTCTGCCAATCAGGCAACTCTGCTTGGATCGTCAGAGGCATTTAAAAGAAAAAAAGGGTTTTTTTCCCAGCTGAGCCAGAGGCTTTTTTTTTTTTTTTTTACTTTTAAAAGCATTTTTTCGGCAGAAGAGTTGTAGAAAAAATGCTTTTAATAGAAAAAAAAAAAGCCTCTGATGATTGTGCGGCTCAGCTGGGCATGGGGGGGCAGGGATTTTTGCTACCGGTTCTCCGAATCACCCGCCTCCATCGCTACCGGATCAGGCGATCCGGTCCAAACCAGGAGCATTTCACCCCTGCTTGCAACGCAGTACATTTTGATGTCAGCCTTATACCTCTGATGGGATGGCTTGTAGCCCTGGTAACATCAGGGATATGCCTGTGTCATTTTCTTGGCAAAAACAAGAAACAATAACTGTGTTGTTTTTCTTGGTTTTGCTGTTTGAGCTTTGAGGAGGTTACTCATTGTCGGAAAAGGTTGACAGGATAAGAAGATCTATCTCCGTGTCATCTTTCTCCACGGTTCTGGGTATTTTGATAGTTTTAACATTTTAATATCTATAGTTTTAAAATTTGAATTGCTTTTCTATTTATCACTTTATGATCTGAAGCTGCATAGAATCATCCTATCGGGGAGATGGGCAGCAAATAAGTTTAATTTAAAAAAAAATTGTCCAATCTAGTTTATAAAAGCTTATAGCCTGGGATTTTCTGATGATGTCCAAGGACTAGTCTGTTCCAAACAAGACAGATCAGCTAGAATAGATGATGCTTCTTCCTATGATAGCTGTTTACTGAGAAACAAAACGCCACTTACCTCTACAATTAATACATCATCGCTGGGTATAGTTTCAATTTTATTAGCATGTGGTTTGCTATCAAGCACTGTAGAAAGTTCGACCAGGATTCTGCCTCTGTAAGAGACACCTTCTCCCTGCAACCCAAGCAATTTACTTCAATGTAGAGTTAGCATAATATTCTACATTACAAACGCAGCACCATATTCTTCAACTGACATATTGAATCGGAATAAGAGAGTTCTTTTGTTTATAATTACATTGACAATGTGACTATCGAACCCAAGAAAACAGGTTTCAACATGTGTTTGTAAGATGGGAGGTTTTTTGAGACTTTAAAGGTTTAAAAGAGTCTTGAATTTTGGTTTATTTAAAAATGACTTTCTTCTCCTGGTTGTGTTAACCGCCGTATATTATAACTATCTCCTGAGTTGCTGTTTGTGGAAAGCAGTGGAAAGCCTCTTGTGTGCTGCCCTCTGGCTCTTATAAATAGGTACAGAGAAACTTGTCAAAGCAACAAGTTTCTGTGTGCATATATGTGAGTCTCTCTCTAGCATAGGAGGGCATATTCTACACTTGAAGCATTTGCCCTTAGATGTTTATATTGACTTGTTCACCATCACTCATGCCCTTTTGACATCCTGTCTAGATTACGGCAATATGTTCTATATGGGGCTTGAAGAGCATTTGCAAACGTCAACTGGTACAAAATGCAGCTGCATGAGAAGTAAATGGTGTCAGTTACTTGGCACATGTTATACCACTACTTCAGGGACTGTAATGATTGCCAGTATGCTTCTGGGTGCTGAATAACAGAATAACAGAGTTGGAAGGGACTTTGGAGATGTTCTCCTCCTACTCCATGCTCAAGCAGGGGTTGGCAACCTTAAACACTCAAAGAGCCACAAAGGTTCTAATTAGAAGCCCCCTGTTCAATTCTGAAGTCCGGTTCCTCCATTATAGAGTCTTCTCCTAGTGAGGCATCCTTTTTCCTCTGCTGACCGGAAGTCTGGTTCCCCCACCATAGAGTCTCCTCCTAGCGCGGTATCCTTTTTCCTCTACCTGTCATAACTGAAAGCCCTATCAATTGTGGAGCCGACCAGCGACAGGGATCCGCAGCAGAGGGATGAAAGAGCCACATACGGCTCCAGAACCGCGGGTTGCCAATCCCTGCCCCTTCCCTACCGATTTGCGAATGTGAGCGCACATTTAGAAAAAAAATATTTTCTCTAGAAATATTCAAGAACCAACCTTTCCATAATTTAGCTCATCATATGGGTCTGGAAATCCAGTGTATTCTCTTGGACTTCCATAAAGATTCAGGTAACAAGGCCCAAATGTTGGTAAGAAGCCCACTTCAGTTTCTCCAGTATTTGCTAATAAGTAAACATCATGATTAGGAGACATTAAGGCTCACAGTGTGATAACTGAATCTAATTACAGCAAGGTTAAATGTTAAGTATTAATGGTTAGTAAAATGAGAACGGTTTTTTTCTGTTTACATGGAGAAAGTTTAAATATTAAGGACTATTTCCATCTATATATATAGCCATCCCAATCTATAAATTCCAGCTGTATGCCTGAGGTTGGAAAGTGGCAGCCACTAGGCCAAATCTGGCCACACAAGGAAGCCCATTGCAAAGTATCAGTGACTGAGCAAAATCATGGCATAAACATGATTGACTAGCTATCTTATGAACAAGGACTCCTTTATTCATAGACTTGCCACAGATAAAACCCAAGTCCCCAGGATCATAGAGCTGGAAAGCCCATTTAGCCCCAAACTCATTGATATGTGTCTAAGCAGTCTCAGCAGCTGGCTGGATGAACTGGTTTTCCTGGCAATTCCTTTATTTTGTATTCTTTTCCTCCAATTTATATTGCAATGTATTTTCTGCAAAACCACACCATATGATGGCTGGGCTATCCAATATTATACTGGGTCACCTTTGATGGTTAACACTTGTTCATGTGTTTGTACTTTCACTGAGCCAAGAGAAGCGCTGAGATTTAAACCACCAACCAGCTACAGCTCCTTAAGCAGCAGAGATATTGTACAGCCAGATTGCTGAAATAATAATTGCACTAAAACTCTGATATACAGCCATGCAAAAGGCAAAAGCATTTTTTTTGTCAATTATGCCAAGCTGATTAATGTTATTTACACAAAGATAAATGTATTGCTGCAGCCATTAATGCAACTTTAAGCAATAATTTGGGTAACTCTTTTGATTTGAAAGAAATATTACTTTGGACCAAAGAAAGCAAATCATATTACATTCCAAGATATGATTATGAACCTTCATATGATGAAGCCCCAGCTCCCGAAGATGAAAGCTCTGCATTTTATAAAAAGACAAGAAATTGCTTAGCAAATAAGACAATGTATTCAGCAAATATATTAAACATTTTACTCAAAATTAATCTTAACAAATTGGGAGTGTCAAAGCTCATAAGAACTTAATAAGAGCTACACCAATTAATTATACTACCGTTTTCCCGAAAATAAGACATCCCCTCAGTGGTGGGTTTCAAAAAATTTTACTGTGGGTATGGCTTGGTGGGTGTGGCATGGCTTGGTGGGTGTGGCTTGGACATGGCAGGGAAAGAATACTGTAAAATCTCCATTCCCACCCCACTCCAGGGGAAGGATACTGTAAAATCTCCATTCCGTCCCCAATCCAGGGGAAGGTTACTGCAAAATCCCCATTTCCTCACGATTAGCTGGGACTTGGGAGGCAGAGAATAGATGGGGGCGGGGCCAGTCAGAATTTTTACTACCGGTTCTCCAAACTACTCAAAATTTCCACTACCGGTTCTCCAGAACTAGTCAGAACCTGCTGAAACCCACCTCTGCATCCTCTGATAATAAGAGCAATCGGGCTTTTGAGCGCATGCACTAAAATAAGCCTCCCCGAAAATATTTAAACTTAGAGCTGGAAATCAGGTAAGATGGCAAGAGGAGCCCCATCTTGTTCCACGCACCCCAAAATAATAAGACCACCCCAAAAATAAGGCCAAGCGCTTATTTTGGGGTTAAAAAAATATAAGACAGAGTCTTATTTTTGGGGAAACATGGTATCATTATGGAGATAACCATACAACTGTACATTATGTTGTCATGACTACAATAAATTGGACAGTGAGGAGCACCTCAAAATAATCCTATCTCATCTTTTTAAATGTAAAGTGTCCCTAGCAAGGTTATCCACAGAACACTATAAAAAGTAATAGTACTATTTCCTACTATGTTAGATTTGTTGTTGCTACTATTGTTTTACTTTAAAAGACTCACCCATTAACTTAAACAAGAGATAACGTATGAACAAGATTGAACCACCACCACTAGCTCTATTCTGAATGGCTTAGACAAATGACAGATATTATGAAGTAAGAAACATTCAATCAAATCACATACAATTTAAAACAGATTTCAAATTATTTCCATGAATTGGAACAGATTTCGTATGACTACCATTTATACAGAAGAACTAATGTAATTAACTGTGACAAATAAAATATGTAATCAGTATGCCTTTTCCTCAAGAATAAAAATTTCAGATTAAAAGAAAAGCAATCCTGCTAAATAGGAATCAAAAGAATAAGCTAAGAAACAATGTTAAGTATCCATCTGATCCAATGATAATTCAGTATTTTATGCACACAGACACACACAGACACACACACACACATGCACGCCATGTTTCTATATAATGGAGAAAGCCTGCATGATAACTCTAGAAAAACAACACTTAAAAATAATTGTTTGATTTGATTTAGAACTATATCTTGCTTCTTTCTGTTTGAAATGATATATTTCTAATAACTATTTAGCATACACTAAATAACAATTCTGAAATAAAATCAACACACATCATTTGCAGTGCTAAATTTAGCCAAGCAAGAACATTAAATGTCATTCTGAAAAGATAAGAGAACCAGTAGTATTTTATTTAAAGAAAGAAGTCCATCATCTGCATTATACTAATTAGCATGATTATTCCAGTTTGGACTTGTTCATATTAAATCTGGATAAACCAGAGCAAAATTCCCCAAGTCTTTGTCCTGCACCATATTTAAGGAAATACCACTGATTCTCCTTTGTGTTCATTGTCTTTCTGCTCTGAGTTTGTCATAGTTATTTTGAGGAAACATCTACTGTAAGAAAAGAGACTGGCTTACCTTCAACTTCACCACCAGAGGCAGCTATTTTGGAAAGGCATAAATATGTAGTGCCTACAACATCATTTTTTGTAAGACGATCCCTGTATTTAAATTCATCAATATTCATTTTAAATACACATTATTTTTAAACATTGTATCTCTAATAGTCCCATTTAGAATACTATGTATCTGTCCTATTTCCTTGTATAGTGTGAAATTCTGAGTGTTGATTATATAAACAGTAACTATATTGGTTAGCAAGACAACAGTATAGAAAATGCATATAGCTAGTATCTTTTTTTTTTTTTTAGAAAATGCATATAGCTAGTATCTTACAGATGTGGGAAGTTTTCACTTCCACTGGTAGCCAGCAGAGGGCACAATGTGCAATCTTCAAAAAGAGCATATCACCTACAGTATTTCTTTTAGAGCAGGGATTTATCTCAGTTCCTTATTCCCCACAATCTGAACTATCAACTACAAATAAGCACAATTAACCACAAAACTATCCAAATATTTGCTGATAAAAAACTCAAGGCTTTACTCTCAGTTACTCATGCCCTGGTCACCTTCTGAATGGATTACTGCAATGCACTCAAGATGTGGCTACCCTTGAAAAATATCTGGAAACTTCAGCTGGTGCAAAATATCGTAGCGTATGCAGTTAGTTATCCATGCTTCTAGAATTGGACATGTTACATCACTATTCTACAAAACACACTGGTTGCGAGTTTGTTTCTGGATCCAATTCAAGGTGTTGGCTATGATCTTTAGAGCCCTAAATGCCATGGGATCAAGTTTTCTGAGGGGCCACCTCTCCTTGATTACATTGACCTGTTCCGACCTGGGTCTTGTCAGTCAAGGAGGGAAGAGAGTAATTTCCAGTGGTGGGCTGCTGCATGGTCGCAAGGATTCGGGCGAACCCTTAGCTCTGATCAGCTCTGGCTGGGCCTGCCCACCCGCCCCTGTGCTATGCTTTCCATTTATAACTAACTTTCTGGCTCGTTGGCTGGCCCGGCTGTGATCCCCGCCACCCCTGCTATACTCACCGGAGCTGCCTGAGTTGATTAGGAGCATGTTTGAAGCTCTGTTTCTCTCCCAAAGGGGCGTGTGCTTTCACAACCAGCGAACCCTTTGCTTAAGTAAATGCAGCCTACCTCTGGTCATTTCTGCTGTAGCACCCTTGCTTTGAAGCATCATTCCCTGTGAGATGAGATTGTCCCTAGCCATGTTGGCTTTCCAGAAGGCTGTTAAAACCAGGTTTTGTCACTGAGCCTGGGGAATCCCATGGAAGTTAGAGCCCTGTTAAATGGTTGCATTGTGTTTACGTTGAATGCATTCTCTTGTGTTTTTCTTAAAGGTTTTTCACTATTTTAACTATAATTTAGTGGTCTTGTTTTTTTAATCATTTTGAATTTTTTGTTTTTGACTGTCTGTGCTGTTCTGAGTCACAATATGAGATGAGTGGCTATATAAATTTAATAAATAAATAAAGTTGGCCAGTGACTGAATGAAAAGAAATTATGTTAATTTTAAGGCAATTATTTTAAGACAATTTTTCAAATAAATGGAACTAAACTTTGCATTAGTATTGCTTGCGTAAACGTAACAAAAATATGTACAGCTTATGCAAAAATATTTGTTCTCAGAATTCTAACAGTTGCTTTGTAGAAGACTGACTTCATAACAAGGAAGAGCTTACCAATCATATACCATCAGCCTTATTTTTTCACACATTGAGGGAAACTAGAAAAAAGAAAATTATGTTATTTATTGAAGTCTTCTTTCTTAAATACGAAAGCCTAATTGTATAATAACATACTAGAGAACAAACCTTGATTTGAAGATTAATAAGCTGATTCCATTCGGGGTTAGCATTTTTTTCAATTATACTGGTGCAAACCTGCCAAAGAAAAAGTCCATTTCTATTTAAACCAAATCAATTCTATTTTTAATCCTTACTCTTTATTATCCACAAAGATATGAGTAGAATTGCTCATCCTGTTAATGTTAGCTAACTCAGAGCCTGGAGAAAGACCTCATGCACTTAATTCTTGAATGGCAGTAGGGCAGGACTGATTCAAAGGGGAAAATGTCACTAGAGTGTGTGTAGTCCTGCAGATAGCAACAGCCCAGAACTCCATGGAGCAGCCTCTCCTGTCTTGAACTAGCATAAGTAATTGATCCTGAAAGAGACATCTTCAGTTTGCAAGGTGCTCAACAGATATGAGTTGTATGTGCCTTAAATGTTCTGAATCAGACACTGCCCTTTGAATATGAAGTACTCTACATATCTAAATATCAATTTAACTATCCTCAATCTGATCCCCTCCCCATCTTGTTTAAATTGTAATTCTTTCCATTTTGTGCAACAAGGACTAGGAACGCTAGAAGTTCCCAACCAACCCATCTAAAGGATAGATCAAGAAGAGAAAAATTCTGCTAAATATTGCAATACAACAGAGTTAAATCTTCTCAGTTCTTTTCCAGCATAATTCTAACGAGATTGGTCGTGCATGAGTTGAGCCTTACTTCTGTTGTATACATGGATACTATCATGTGCTTTTCTCAGCCACAATTTGCAAAAAATCTAATAATGTCTTTTAGCGGGATAATTTTTGACTTCCCAGTTTACCCCAAAGCCTTGGTATTCACTGGGAGTCTTCTATCCAAGTAAATACCTTAACAGACAAGATATTTTCAAGCAACATAAAATACATATATTTCCATATGATTTTTTTTTCTTTTTGTAGTTAAAGGTTAGTAGAAATACTTAATTCTGCCCAATTCTATGTATTTAATATATATGGTAACACACGATTTCCCAAAAAATATAAAAATATAGTATTATCAAATCAATCATACTTTGTTCATTTCTAAATAAATTTAATTGAATCCAAACCACAATAGATTTTGTTATTTGATCTCTGTGAAAACATATATATCCAAGAGCAGTTATCAGACACTTTATCCATGGCTATTTAGTACAATACAGTTATTAGCACAAAATACCTTTTTTCCAGCAAAGCAAACTTCCACAAAGGGATCCACAAGGTTTTTCTTGTCGGCTTCTCCTCCAAATATTTCTTTTACAGTCTGTGCAAAGGCATCATCCACTGGACAGAAATTTTTAAAACAGAGAATGAAAGAAGTTACTTTCTATTGCTCAAAACTTGCAGCCATGATTATATATTTCTGAACGTGCAAAATGGTGTCATTGAGCACTAAATGCCACAGATGCTTAAACTATGCAATAAATCAGTGGTTCTCCATCTTGGTTACTTTAAGATGTATGAACTTCAACCCCCAGAATTCCTGAGCCAGCATACTGGCTGGGGAATTCTGCAATTCCACACATTTTTAAGTTGCTAAGTTTGAGAAATACTGCAATAAACTATTACAGTGGGCAATGCTTGTTGCATTGTTTTAGCAGCTGCAGCAGCACCAATTCTATTCCATTCCCTCTTTTCTTTCCCCTCCAGCATTAAAGCAGTATCCTCCTTACCCATTACACTTGCTCAGTTTTGAAATAAATGTTCATTATAATTTAAGAAAGAACCTATTGAGAATTTCCAGTTTCTGTTGCTTTCTCTGTTTCCTCCTTTTTCAGCTTCTTCACCTCTTTGTCCTGACTCTTACTGGCAGGTATCCTTTTAATGTTAACTGTCCAAATCAATGACATTGCATTTTTGCCAGATGTCATTTTCAGCTAATCTACTTGATTCCTTTCCTTTTCTGTTTTTTCCCCAGTCACCATGATCTGATTTCCCTTCCCTGCTTTCACCAAGGCACCCTATCGCTACTGCCCCCTAATAAATGTTTTGTTCCACTTATTATTACAGACTAATGGTTCTGAGTTTTTTTCTTTTTAAGATTTTTTTTTCAGATACTGAAGCTCTGCCTCTTTGTACCTTAGAGTGGTTCACTTATACAGGTGAATTAGGTGGATACGACAATGCAGAATTATGATTGAAAAAAAAACTACTTTTGGGATTTGGCTCAGGATGCCAGCTGGTTGCCAGTTGATTTAGGACCATCACATGCCATACTGCCTCCGTTTGAGCCAGCATTAGAAGGAAAGCAAATTTAATTAGATAGATTTGGTTTAATCATGGTCGATAGGGAATGGGGAAAACTGAAAGTACAGGCAAATACTGCTCTTTCAAATTTAGGGAGAGAAAATTGTCATCACTAGAGAGAAGGATTACATGTCAGCTCCCACTTATTGTTTCAACTTTTCAATTCCTTTTTTACAATTATAGTGGTGAAAGTGCTGGCCTAGAAACCATGAGACTGTGAGTTCTAGTTCTGCCTTAGATATAAAAGCTGGCTAGGTGATTTTGGGTCAGTCACTCTCTTTCAGCCCAACCCACCTCACAAGGTTGTTGTGGGGAAATAGGAGGAAATATGTTTGTTCCCTTGAGTTACTCCCTTGAGTAATAAAGATAGGATAAAAACATAATAAACAAAGAAATTAAAAAAAACATGCAAAGGTGGCCAGGCCCTCAACCATTCCCCTCAGAAACTCAGAAACGTTACCATGACTAATGTGTGCTATTTTGGTAAATTTTGATATCCTTTGAAAAAATAAATACTTTCCCCCATTCTGGTTCCTGAATTACCCTGCCACCACTTTATCCCAGAGCTTTATCTGGGCTGTATCCCTTCAAACAGCAACTGAAAATTCACAAAGCTGAACATTCCACATAAAGATCTTTTTACATGAAATATTGATGTCGGGTTAATAAACCTAATCTTCTTCTACACGTGCTTAATTGATCACAGAGGAAAACTTGTTTGCTAAACAAAAATATTTACAGGTAATATCAATCTCCTTTTGCCTTCACTACGTTTCCACTATTTGTAGATGGAAAATCATAAGAAAACTGCAATGTTTTGTAGTCCTATAATGTTGTAAACCACTTTGCATCATAACCTGTCCAATGTGGGCTATGTTCCAGTGGTGGATTTCCCCCGGTTTGCACCGGTTCTATAGAATTGGTAGTAAAACCAGCAGGAAGCCCCACCCACTGACCCCAAGGTCACCAAAATGCTTCTGCACATGCGCAGAAGAGTGCGCGCGCGGCCCTGTTGCAAACCGGTAGTAAAGGTAAGTAGAACCCACCCCTGCTATGTTCCCTTTAACAAAAACTATGAAATACCCCTGGATACAGCCAATTTTGAATCTATAGCAATATTACAGAGGTTTTCAGCTGAAGACTAATATGGAGCATTCTAGATGCAGGTTTACTTTAGTCTCTCTGATTTGGGGGCCTTTAAAGTCAAATATTACTATTAGCAGCAGCAGCAGTAGAGTTTAAGAAATCTACAACTATTTCTCTCCAATTTTCAAACATAGTAAACACACTCATTTTTCCTACTATCCAACTATGATACATACTCTGAGGAATATCTTCAGCTCTGTAGATTTTAAGAACAAAAGTGACCCATCGGAGAGCTATTCCAGCTGGGAGCAATAGGTTGGTTTCCACATCATCATTTTCATTCTCCCGTTCTCTGTTTTCCACCTGTTGGGAACATATTTGAGTGTTATTCTATTCTTTTTTTAAAAAAGCAACCTTTCTTCTCAAGCAGTTAATACCCCCAAAGATTGCAAAGTTATGATTTTTCCTGATTAGAGGAAATATGCTCAGGTAGTCCTCAATTTACAACTACAATTGAGTCCAAAATTTCTGTTGTTAAGCAAGACAGCTGTTAAATGAACTTTGCCTCATTTTCAACTTTCTTTCACAGTTGTTAAGTGAATCCCTGCAGTTGTTAAGTTAGTAACATGGTTGTTAAGTGAATCTGGCTTCCCCATTGACTCTGCTTGTCAGAAGGTCACAAAAGGTGAATAACATGCTCCCAGGAACTGCAACCATCATAAATATGAGGCAGTTGCCAAGCGTCTGAATTTTGATCACGTGACCACGGGGATGCTACAATGATTGTAATTGTGAAAAACGATCATAAGTCACTTTTTTCAGTGCCATTGTAACTTTGAATGTCACTAAATGAACTGTTGTAAGTTGAGGACTACCTATATATCTCTTCCATTCTCCTTTCTCCCTACAAAGTTCCCCCACCACCACCCTGCCAATTAATATAGGCAGGTCACTATCAATAAGGCATGAATACTACATGATCATCTGAAATAATTTAGAATAATGCCGAGCAAGGGCCCGAGATAATTCTTAACCCTATTAATTTAATTTCATATATCCAACTGGTTTAGGTTTTGGCTATCACAGCAGTATTTGTGGCTGATTTTCTGAGATTGTTGCAAATAATAGCATTAGTAAGTATTAATAGCATTTAATGATCATTGGAAATATATTAGTATCATGGGGTAGCTAGAAATGCACTTGAGCAATTAGTCATCCTTTCAGTACTCTTGTGTCCTCCCAATGTTTATACTTTGTAAATAATGGCATTTGATAATGAGTTCTGGATAAGAATATCTAATTCCTGCTTTAAACGGAACTTTTTAAAAGTCAGGATAACAGGTGACTACTCTTCTACATTTATTTATTTGCCAAACAAAGTTATATAGCTTATTTCCATATTAACAGTACCTTTGAAATTACAAAGATATTCTGCATCCCCATTTAGTTTCTCCATCCTATTTAAATATCGAACTTCTAAAGGAATTTTCCACTGAAAAGACTGCTTCAGGACCTTTCATTGGCTGTCACTGATATTTATTTATTTATTTATTTATTTATTTATTTATTTATTTATTTATTTATTTATTTATTGGTTCGATTTATATGCCGCCCTTCTCTGGAGACTCAGGGCGGCTTACAATGCGTTAAGCAATAGCCTTCATACTTTTGTATATACCTGCTTAGTAGGGCTTTCGGCCCCCCCTTAGCGGTGTTCTTTTTTATACAAAGTCAACTTATTGCCCCCACAATCCGGATCCTCATTTTACCTACCTCAGAAGGATGGAAGGCTGAGTCAACCTTGAGCCTGGTGAGATTTGAACTGGCAGTAATTGCAGGCAGCTGGCAGCTAAGTGCTACTTAACAGCACTTTAGTCTGCTGCACCACCAAGGCTCCTTTATTTATTTATTGGTTCAATTTATATGCCGCCCTTCTCTGGAGACTCAGGGCAGCTTACAATGCGTTAAGCAATAGCCTTCATACTTTTGTATATACCTGCTTAGTAGGGCTTTCATTCATTTAATATGAATACTATCTGTGAATACTATTTATGAAAAATATGAATTTCCAGATCCTAATTTGTACATAGTGTAGTTTATGTTGCTCAACTTTAGCTAAAACATGATTAGTTTTAGTTTTTAAATATGCAAAATACATTATTATCATAAAAAAATACAAACAGCCAACCTACAATAGATTCTTTATTCATTTTAATCTTGGAAAATTTAAAGATCAGGCCAAATAAGATACAGGGATAAGCAATGTGCATTTATTTATTATATTTATTTTATATTTCAATTTTGGAGATCACATGTCTCATTAACAGACCGACTTTGGGAAGTTTCTTAGATATCAATATGCACAGAAATATTTCCACTGATGCCCATCACACTCCTTATTCCTTTTAAATAAAATTATTTTTAATCAAAATATTTATTTCTAAGAGTATGCCTAGATGCCACAAAAACGTGTCTAAACTTCATTGTTTGTCTAAGAAAAGGAAAGTATGTGGCTGCCGTCCAGTATTTTATTTGGAAATATATCTGACATGCCAAGAAAAAAAATAAATAAGTTGTCTGCAATAACAGACTTCTTGAGGGCTGGAGATAATGGTAGAAATAATCTCATTTGTCTTCTTTAAACAGTGATTTCTAACTAAGGCAGATTCAATCGCAAAAAAGTTGATCTTTTTGAGAGAATGCTTATGAAAATTGTGTCCATACATGAGAATGTTATAGAGTGGGAATCCTTGACAATCCCACAAAATATTCTCATGTTCTTTTGCAATTGAATGAAACAGCAGGAATAAAGCAGCATTACGAGGAAGGAGAAGTTGGACCCAAGAGATGAAAATGTGAAAAAGGTTAAGGGAAATGTACCTTCAAAAGGCAGTGGTGTTGAAGGCCATGGAAGAGAGGTTATGCGGCAACAGAGTGGAAAGTAGCGGAATAAGCAGAACTAGGGAAAAGAAACAAAGGGTCAGCAGGTTCATTCTTTGAGTGTTTTCTATCATTAAACGTAAAGCCTCACATGGATATTAAAATGAAGTATCCAATCTAAGATGTATTGGGAGAAAAAAAAAATGCACATCTAAACTTACAGGTGGCTCATCTCCTGTTCCAAGAACGAACATGCTGACTTTCAAGTAGCCTTTTGGGCTTGAATTGGTGTCTTCCGGGTCATTCAAAAGCAGCCATTTTCTCATGACTGCATGGCCTGAAAAGCAAAAGAACACTGAACATGAACACTGAAGCGAAGTCACAAATCATGTTTACGTGATTTTTTTTTTTTTTTAAGAGAGTGGAGTCTTTTGTAAGTTGTGATAGTGGGAAAAAAAGAGTTTCTTCTGTTGCTCCTGCTGCTGATATGGGGAAAGGAAGATGTGAAACTGGAGCTGGAACTGGCTTCAAAGGATGTTATGTTGATTGCTTGTATACTTGGATGTACAGTATAAGAGCACTAGGCATGCATTTAAAAATAAGAGCAACATTTTCTCTTGGGTGAGTGCTGGTTCTATGCTGCATTGATCAGATTAAACCAGAAAGGAGAGGTGAGTTCCACTGTCTACCTTTGGTCCAGTGGTGAAATTCAATTTTTTTTACTACCGGTTTTGTGGGCATGGCAGGGCAGGGCAAGGATACTGCAAGATTTCCATTCCCACCCCACTCCACTGCAAAATCCCGATTTCCTTCCCACTCCTGGGGGAAGGATATTGCAAAATCTCTATTCCCACCCCATTCTGGGGCCAGCCAGAGGTGGTATTTGCCGGTTCTCTGAACTACTCAAAATTTCCGCTACCAGTTCTCCAGAACCTGTCAGAACCTGCTGGATTTCACCCCTATTTTGGTCAATAATGAACATAGGTGATTTTTCCAACATGGAGATTTGTGTAGCCATAATATTTACTTGTTTTCTTTTGGGGAGGAACCTCATGCTGATTATTCTTAATTCATTTTGCCGACACTACTTCCAGCGATGCTGATGGCCATGACTTCTTATTAACTGCTCCTTCCTGCTTCACTCTGCATACCCTCTCCATATTTGTTAGCATGATTTATATCCATCACAAGGCTGGAGAAAGAGTGCCAAGTAAATTAGGAAAGATCTCTTCCACGCCATCAACCTGGCAGGCTATTTTTAGACATAGGCTTAATATATTCAGAAGTAGGTCAAATGAATGTACATTCCTACACAGAAATGGAGAAAAGTAATGGGATAAAGAAGGAAGATGTGTCTGATGCTTCTCCTCAATGCACTGGGAAAATAGTCTTCTGCTTCACTTCATGCTTGTAACCAATCAGCTAGCTATCTTACAACTTGGATTAATGCTTTCAGTAGAGTGGTACACACATCTTTAGAAGCAGCTTGAGGAGTCATAGGTATGGAGTATCTGGCACTTAATATCTATCATTCAGGTAAATTAAAAGTCAATTAAATTCAATGGCTCAAACACATACCACAACCAAGCAACTCATACTACCATATGTTAAAAGAGAAAGACTGATAGTTGATTTTCCTACCAGCAGTTTTATTAACACACTCTACATTTTTATGAGTGAGCATAAAATCTCTTTTTCTTTCAAAAAGATTTACTTTTAATGAATAACTATAAATTGCAATTTTAGTGTCCTGCTGATAAGTGCAACATCAAAATGGACTGGACTACTGTAATGCTCTCCACATGGGGCTCCCCTTGAGGAGCACCCGGAGGCTCAAACTGGTCCAGAATGCGGCCGCGCGGGTGGTTACGGGAGCGACATGGCGCTCCCATGTGACTCCCCTCCTGCGCGAATTGCACTGGTTCCCGGTGGTCTTCCGGGTGCGCTTCAAGGTTCTGGTTACCACCTTTAGAGTGCTCCATGGCTTAGGACCGGGGTACCTATGAGACTGCCTTCTGCCACCAATAGCCTCTCACCGACCTCTACCCGTAGAGAGGGTCTTCTCAGAGTGCCGTTGGTCAAACAATGTCGACTGGCGGCCTCCAGGGGGAGAGCCTTCTCTGTGGGGGCACCTGCCATCTGGAACAAGCTCCCCCTGGAGATACGGAGGATCTGCGTACTTTCCGCCGCGCCCTCAAAACATTCTTATTCCAGCAGGCTGGTCTGGCCTAACCTCCCTTTTTAATTGCTTTTAAATTGGTTTTATAATTGGGGTGTTTTAAATCTGGCCAAAGTATTTAATGTATTTTAAATGGTTTTTAACGTTTGTATTATGTATATTTTACTTTTTGGCTGTTCACCGCCCTGAGTCCTTCGGGAGTAGGGAGGTATATAAATTTAATTATAAATAAATAAATAAAATAAAATATATCCCTTCTTTCTGTGGTTGAATATACAGGCTGGATCAAGTCTTAAATTTAGCCCCATCCTAGTCAACGCATCTATTACTAGATATGATGGTTAGTCTCAATCAACCTAAGATATTTTGCATGAAGATTACTTACCAGGTTCATCATAGACATAACCAATATCAATCTGTAATAGAAATATATTAATATTATCGCCTTAGAGTTAATGATAGGGTAATCAAATAAAAATAACAGACTACATATGTGGCTTTAAAGCTCATTTGCGTTCAGTCACAGATCTGAATGCTCTTCTGCCACATGTAGTACAGGATCTAAATTTAAACATGTGTAACTAAAATATATTTACATTAAAAGTAAGCCATACTCAAACTAAAGCTTTACGGTGGCTACACAAACACAATCAGTTGCAACACCCGTTATAGATATTAACCTTTTCACATCAATATGCTTAATGCTGAACCCGGATTTTGCTTCTTGTTCTTAAATCCAACGGAGTATTTTCACATTAATTCAGGCAGAGATAATACTTTACAGTTATCAGAACTGGATAAATAATTTCTAAGCCTGAGAAAAGAAAATGAAATAAAAATTTGGACTATTTTTTTCCATTTTTTTCATTCTAAACTGGCAAGAGGAAATCTATTCACACATTTACATTTCCAAATTTTTTAAAAAGCAGATATTGCCTTGAACAGATGCCTTTAATAGGATGTTTTGATTCTTTGTCTTTTAATTTCATGTTGTGTAAGCTCCAAATGAATTTATGGCGGAACATCAAGAATGCTTACCTTAAATTCCCCCATTAGACTATCAGGACGCAAAGAGTAAGAATCATAAACCTTTAAGGAAATGAAAGAAGTAGAATAAGTTATAGCTTTAACTTAACAAAAAGTAAAGCAATAATAAAGACAATCGTTCATTTGCCTTACCCGAATGCTTATGGTTTCATCAAATAGCTCTGAAGGCGTCATATTGTGTATGTTGTAGAAAAATATCTGTTAGGAAGGGGAAACAGTTTTAGACTAAATCTGCAGGAAAAACTGGGGTGTAACATAGAGGTGTTTGATGGTTACCCTATTAAAATAAATGAGATGTCAGTATGTGACCAAGCTCTTGAATTCCATTGTGTAAAAGAAGTGGCAGAACCTGGGAGTGGAGTTAAACGAGGGATCAGCCTAGAATCTCTACATAACCACTAGCGGACTAACTCCAAGCCCCCTTGAATTCTGCTGGCCCTTATCTAACTCCAAGCAGGTGCTAAGAATAGTCCTGTACATAGGCATGAGTAGCAATAATTCAATTTAATTGGACCTTCATCTATGGACCTGATCTTTCAGTCCTGACCCATGACATGCCACAGGGAGGTTGAGGAATATTCTTCTGTAAAAGTTCTAATTAATTGATTAAACATTTTTTCCAAAGATCCTGCTGCATATGAATATTCATAGACAAACATATATATGGGTGGGGAAATAATACAGAGTGGGTGGCCACATGTATGTGGAAACTTTCTGTTTTCCCTGTTGGGGGATGCATGCTTAGGGAGGACACCTCAGTTATGTTAAATTATGTTGAGTTTACAATTTTTAGTGTTCTTGTTATCTGAACTTGACCCGAAACTTTGCAATTAGTGTCTGGCAATCCTAGCACCAGTGGCTCTGTAAAGATGTTGGATAGCTACTGTACAGTAGCCCTGGAGTCTCAGATAATCTACCCGGTGTACACACTATGTACATTGTAATGTAATAAACTTCGAGAATAATCTTGAGGAAGAGGCAGAAAAAAGAGGCATTAAAACCACAGCCAAGGAAATGGTCAGATAAGAAAAATCTGGATCAGGAATGGAATTTGACAAAGCATTTTTGATCTGACCTTCTCTAATTCTCTGCAGAATAAAGGCGGCTAGGAAGGTGGGGGGGACACATTCAGAGTTGCAAGTTTCTGTCACTGTAAACTTATGATAAAAGCAGTTTCAGCATACATGATTTCAGAGTTAATGTTCATCTATCTTTTGGAACTGACAGAAACATGCTGATTCATGAGGACATTTTACATAAATGATAACTTTGAACCAGCACAGATTATTTCACTTTTAGTCATGTGTCTGTTACTTACACTTAATCATACTTATTTACAGTAGATACTTTCACCTCATTAATCTTAGCTGATCAAAAAAGCCTTGTAGGATAAGAACTAATTTGTATATTGAGAGGAGACTATCAGGAACTGTAGAAGTCACTAGGATACCAAAAAAATATTTCTGAAGGGATGAACAGCAACAATTTTGTACTATTGCTGAAAAGAAGAAACATATGTGGACTTGAAAGAGATTTTACTAATCATACTAAACTATGCATCAGTTTCACAAGATTTACTTCCAAATTGGCATTCCAAAGTTTATCTGCATGTAATTACCATTTTCATAAAATATAGTAGCTAAACTTATAAAGTATACAGTAGTTTTGTTATATATATTATACTTACCTCATCAAAATAGGGATTGTTTCCTGTTTTAATTCTTGTTCTGTGAGTCTGGCCACAAACATGTACTTTTATAACTGGCTTTATATTATTCCCGGACAACTGACGTCCTTCAATGACCCTAACACGAATCTGGTAACAAGTAATACAATAACATATATTAGATGGGTAACATTTTCTATTAATTGGCTGTTATCAATTGAATGTGCCTTGAGTGCTTTCCTGTTAAATAAATTAGAATGGGATTATCAGTTATTGAATTATAATGAACAACATTCTGTTTCATTAGTTCCAAATGATACACAGAGCCGAATATGAAAAGCTCATCCAAGGAATTTATGTTCATGAGGAACCTGATCATGATATATCTGGAGTAGCCCCAGGCATAGAAGGAGAAGGGCAGCTACCTCTGCAGTTATGAAGATCTAGGTGCATATCACAATCTATCATGCACTAGAGTCATCAAATCATAATTAAGCCTCAGGACATTCTCAAAAGCAGAATAGTATGATAAAGAATACCAAGAGGACATTAGAAAAGATAATGGATGTGGATGGTGCTCTCCTGGAGCACACCTATTATGAGAACTTCCATTACATGTTTTTAAAAATCCAAGTTTCCCCAAAGAATTAAAGAAATGCCCCTCGATGAATATTTAATGTGGCCTTCAACAACATACTGCCTTCTAATATATACATTCTCCAAGTTGTACTCTTAACGTGTTAGGAAAGGGAACAGCTTGGAGAAAGTTCATATTTTCTAAATACAACAGTATTTTCAGTAATCTTGATTTTTTCATTTAATAATAACAGAGTAATTTACAGCCACTAAATAACTTGTAAATTTTATGCATTGAAATACATTTTTCTTAGAAGGGATCTATTCTCCAGACTGTCACAGGAATCTATGTCACAAAAAGGTTAAAAATCCCTGATTTAGAGACTAATGCTTCAGTATTTTTCATAATTAGCATAGTGGATTTAAGTTAATTGGAATGCAACAAGTATTCCCAGTCTTTATTCTTAAATTCTCAAATTTATTTATACACTCCTTTGTTGTTATGAACTGGAGCCAAAAACGTCACACCAGGGAAAAGAATCTTCCAAGATTTAAATAACAGCTTGTGGAAGAGATTTCTAAATAGAAAATAAATATGTTGCCCAAACTGTACTAACCACAAACCTTTGCCTTATATGTAAGAAGTAAGCTTCATGTAAGAATACATGCTTCATTGTACTCAGTGGGGCTTACTCTCTGGTAAATTATTAGTGTTAGGATTACCGTATTACTGATAAAATTCATTATTTTCCAACCTGGAAATCTTGAGGTTTATTAGAAAGCACCCTGCGATTTTTCTTTCCTTTGGTAATATGCCGAGCAAGTTGAACTTCACGGGAACCGCTTGGACCCTTTTGGGGGAGAACTCCAGTTCCACCATCGGGCATACCCTCCTCACCGCCATCTTCTTCACCATCTACCAACAATTTCAAACATTACTATCCTCGAAAGCAAAGTAAGAAAAACTCAGACTGAATGAACCTGAAAGATCCCAGCACTAATATGGACCTCTGAAAGTGCTATCCCCAGGGCTGAAGAAAATGAGATGGATAAATCATGAAATGGAGCCACCTTAAAAAGATGGAAGTTACCAAAGGATCGTGAGAATAGCAGCTGATTGCAGAATATGCGGCTGCTTCTGTAGGAAAGCTAAGTCTGAGGCTCTCTCAGGAGCTATAAAAAAACAAGAAGGTAAGTTGGGTGCTGCTGGACCTTGAAGCTGGCTGGGGAGTAGGCCGAGTCATGCAAATCCCTGAGTGGCTGCATGGGAAGCAGACCCAAGGCCTGCAGGGACTCAGAGAGGCTGGTTGGGTGGGGGAGATAGGTGGAGGCACTGCAGTGTCCCTGAAGTTGGTCAGAAGTTGGTAAGAGAGAATGACCATAGGGGTGCTTCAGTGGCCATAACTTTGAAACCAGTTCATAAGTAGCTTTTGGGGTGGTCCATCATAACTTCAAACAAGTGACTGGTCATAAGTCAAAGATTACCCGTAGTTTATCCAAGGTGAATAAGCTGGCAGGGGAATTTGGGGAGTTGAAGTTCACACATCTTAAAGTTCCTTACGTTGAGAAACATTGTTCTAGATCAGACTCCCAGAATTCTCCAGCCAGCTATGCTGGCTGGGAGTTGAAGTCCACAAATCTTAAAGCTGCCAAGTTTGGGGACCCCTGTTCTAGATGGTTTTCATGAGAAGTTTTGGATTGGGAGAATAATGAACATACCATTTCTCATCTGAAATTACTAAAGGAAGTTTTAGGCTGCGTCAGCAGTTAGCTGTCATGGACCCTCCTCCGGACTCCCCTCTGGATGCGAGTTTAGAAGAGGAGGATGAGCCGCATCCTGGCACCTCGGGGGAAACTATCATGGAATCGCAGGACTAGGGAATGGAGGGAACTAGCCCAATGGAGCAGCCATTCAATCGGACAGGCAGCAGGCTGAGCCTGAACTGAGGAAGCCGCAGCTGCAGCAGGTTAGCGTGAAGGTTCCAGGTGAGGAGCGCGAGCAGCTGCCAGAGTCTACTAAAGATGAGGAGGTGGAGTCCACACCTCCTCCAGATCCAAGGACACGTAGGATGGAAAGAAGACAGGTGCAATGCAACACTACTTGTGAGGAGGCAACCTCACCCCATTGTGAAGGGCCGCGCCAGCATTTGCCTATTTAATCCCGCCCTAAGAGATGGGCCTTGCTGGAATAACATGTCCACTTCTTTGTTCTGCACTCTGTTTGGTGCATCTTGAATTTGTGTTTTGGATTCTGGACTGACTCTGGACTATGTATTGGGTTTTGTGGACTGGGGTTGCCAAGAACTCTCGTATTGCTCTAAGTCTTGCTGAGCATTGCAGTGGGACACACACGTTGTGTGGACTTTCTTGGAATTGCGGGAGTGGGGTGGGGGGAGGGTTGAATAAAAGCCATTGCAGTGTGTGAATGTTTGTGAGAGCGAGGCAACACATTAGCTGGGGACACGACAAAGGGAACATCATGGGAACATCATGTCCTTCAAAAAATAGAGATGCATATTTTTGAGAATTAATATTTTAAAATGTTTTATGGTGAATGTAGTTATACATTTAGATTTTGTTTTTAAATTGTGGATTGTTACCACAGGTAGGATGGCTGTGGAGAATGATAGCTAAACCAGTCTGGACTCCAGAGAGTATCAAGTTTGGGAAAGATATGTGACAATGATCCAAACAGCACCAGTCTGATCCTTGAAGCATTTAAAGTGCTGCTAAGTGGAATTCAGCAATTTAACCATTACAGATAACCAAAACAATTGGACATTAAATAATGGCAAAGGTAATCATAAGCAAACACCAAACACAAAGCACAAACAATCCATCTACTACCATACTAAAACTCATGTGTCAGAATGTTTGTAATCTTCAGTTGGGCAAAATAGTGTATCATAGGGCAACAACATAGCTCAAATTGGCTAACTTACAGAATGTTCCAAAATTTGAGAACTGTGGGATTGAAATTTGGCAAATCCGTGGCTGCTTCATTGCCGCCAGTCTGCTATGGTCAGCCATGGTTAGCTGATCATTTTCAATGCTCCCTGACAACTTCACAAAAATCAAGAGGATGCCGGCAGAAAGTGAAAACTCAATTGTGATTGTCCATGCTCCCTGCCAGCTTTCCACAAGCAAAGTCACACCATTCCCGTCATTCACCACACCCTTGTACACCTTCCCCTCAGGGCAACTTTTTTTTAAAAAAAATTAAGACAATGGGGAAGCTGGCAGGAAGCCTAAACTTGTTGTGGCAGAAAGATGGGAGGGAGGGAGGGAAGGGAGAAAGGAAAATTCCAATGCTTCTTGTCAGCGTCCCACAAGGAAACTTAATGAGGAAGCCGACAGGAAATTGAAAATCACTTGTACTTTTTTTTTTGCCTGCCTGTGGTCATTCTGTTTCTCTGTTTGGAAAAAGAAATATCTCTAACAATGACCCATCAGGTCACGGGTTATCTAGTACAAGGGTCTCCATTCCTCAGCTTTGCTGGCTGAGGAATTCTGGGAGTTTAAGTCCACAAGTCTTAAAGTTGCCATGGTTGGAGAGCTCTGATCTAGTATGTTATAGAAAGCTCAACAAAAGTTATATCACACACAAAGATTAAGCAGGGTTACTTGGATTGCACAAGGATTGCACAAACACCATCAGACGTCAAGAAAGAATGAGAGTTTTCTCTCGCTGTGCTGCCATCTAGTAATAATTTGGATTTTTGCAGATTCTATGTGAGAGCTGATACCAGTGGTGGGATTCAGCCAGTTCGCACCACTTCGGGAAAACCGGTTGTTAACTTTCTGAGCAGTTTGGTGAACTGGTTGTTGGAAGAAATCATTAGGGCAGAGAACTGGTTGTTAAATTATTTGAATCCCACCATTGGCTGTTACCCGTCCAGTTACATAGGATTGATGGTTGAAAGAAACAGTTCTGCTATGTGCTACAGTTTGGTTATCAGATTTGCTGCTTTAAGAACTGGGCGAGGAAAGAAACAATGCCAGTCACTTTCACTTCATGTCTCTATAAATCAGGTTTAGATCTGAAGCTCCCTGTTCCAGTTGTAAATGACCAAAATAGTTGCTACTATGATTTAAAGCCTCTCCAAAAACTTTGGCTTTTTATGTTATGAAAAGCATTTTATTCGCTTACAGACAGCCTGCTGAATAGCTGGTATATGCTATCTTAATTCCTAGGTGAGAAGAGAAAACTTTGTAAATAGAAAAAATATACTTTAAGGGCAGAGTGCTACCTTCCCCCAAGGTACAAAAAAAACTAGTTTTTCCAGTTGGTGTCACCTTTAAACTTAAAATTGTATTGTAAAAAAATAAGCTGGCTCTTTAGTTTTTAACTAAACATAAATGAGTTAAATAAAGGAAACAATTTATTTTTTTAACCAAAATCACAATAATACTGTACAAATCTGCATTTGGAGCCTGAAGTGGAATTTTTTTAAAGAACAATTTTATTTTTGACTATTTGTGTAGGACTATATATAGCTAACCACTTATCTCCTATTATCTTTATAAGCAAAATTTCTTTTTCTAATAATTTGATTTCTGTCCAATGGGGAATCTGAAAAAAAAATAATTTGAGAGAAGCTGATTTTGAAATATAGAATGTTGTTGCTACTTATCCACTTTAATGTTATAACATCAGTTGAATAATAATTTTATTTGAAAGCTTTTATTTGGGCAACAAAGTTCCTATTAAGGCATTACAGTAGATCACCCATTACAATTTCACTCCTTGTGGTAGGGTGTAGCAGTTGCATATTGCAAATGCTAATGTGAAATATATGATTTCAGTTTCAATTCCATTTTGAAGGCTGAAAGCATTTCGTTATATGTCCTGAGGAACACACACAAACACACGGAGAGAGAACTATATATATTAACAAGGCTGGTAAGTGATACTCTTCCTAAAGCTTTAATTGAAGTATATTATTACTAGATTGCCCCGATAGCATTTCCTTCCTATCCAATATCATTTGTCAGATACACAATTTATTCATTCACAATTTTTAGTCTGTGTGGTGCAGGACTGGCAACTATCTATGCTATCCAGGGCAATCTAGTAATAGTTGTCCATCACTTAAAGCTGTAGGAAGAGTATCACTCGCCAGTCTTGTTACTTTAGCAGAATTGGGGTGGACATTCAGGGCTGTGAAATTACGCCAATCCACAGTCTGAATATAACATGCTAACAAAGCTCTTTGGCTGTTCATCTAGGATTACCTGACTTTGAGACACCCATTTTGGTATAGTGGTTAAAGCACCAAGCTTGAAACTGGGAGATCATGAGTTCCAGTTCTGCCTTAGGCACAAAGCTAGCTGGTTGATTTTCAGCCAGCCGCTTTCTCTCAGCCCTAGGAAAGAGGCTGTGGCAAGCTACTTCTGGAAAACCTTACCAAGAAAACTGCAGGGACTTGTCCAGGCAGTTGCCAGCGGTCAAAAATTGACTCAAAGGCACATACAGGTACTTGATCTTGAACACACTTATTCATTTGAGAAATCATGCCTAGAGTGAGACTGCAGAAAATATTTTTTGGCTGGCAGAGTGCTGCAGGAGGCTGTCCAGGCTGAAAAAAAAAAGGGGGGGGGGCACGGTTCTGGCTGCCAGAGGCACCACGCGCCAGTCCTTTGCTATTTCCAGGCCAGCCCCGTGGGCCAGATTTAAGCACCCTGCAGGCTGGATCCAGCCTGCGCGGGTCTTGAGTTTGACACCCCTGATTTACAGTGTAGTTAATTGTCCCATAGCCATCATTCTCCCTTACATCTCCTATTCCATAGTTGAGGGTATTTTTTCCCCATTATGTTTAAAAAGCTGGTTAAATTTAAATTAAGGTTTGAACAAGCCAACTTGAAACCTTTTCTTCTTTAATTATAATTAAAGCTAAATGGAATTCCCCTTTCCTTGAGTTCAGCTGCAGTAGAGATCTCAAGTTATTTTAAAACCAAAGGTCCTTGATGCTTACTCAGCCTGGTGGTTTTCTTGCAGTTTCATTACCCAAACTAGGTAACAAAATCAGTGCTGTTTTAAAGCCAAAAGGAGTTTTTGATCTTCTCATAGCAGTGCCAAAGGAGATGGAGAGAAAGTTACGCCAATCCACAGATCAGGGGAGAGAAAAAGTGGAAAGCTCCTCCATACAATACTAAAATGCAGGCAACTAAAATCTTGGGATAACTTATTGCTTATCTTTGCTAATGGAAGGATGAGTGGGAATAGTGGTTTTAGCATACCTTCAGTGCTCTCTGGGTTTGTTCCCCCTGGGTCATTTGGATTTGGAGGTCCAGCTGGTGGCTCATAGCCTACCACCAAATCAATTGTTGCCTAAATTAAAAGAAAAAAAGAACTTACAAATGCTGCAATGGATGAATTCAAGGTGGTTCTATGGACCTACAGGCCACCCTTGTGGCTTATATATAAAACATATTCTCTTAATTTCATGAAGCTATTTTGTACCTCCAGTATAGTCTTTGATTTACAACCATTTGTTTAGTGACCGTTCAAAGTTACAACGGCGCTGATAAAAGTGATTTACAACTGGATTTTCCACTTAGCCATGGTGGCACAGTGGTTAGAATGCACTACTGTAGGGTAACTTGCTGCTCATTGCCAGGAGTTCAATTATGACCGGCTCAAGGTTGACTCAGCCTTCCATCCTTCTGAGGTTGGTAAAATGAGGACCTAGATTGTTGGGGGCAATATGTTGACTCTGTAAACCACTTAGAGAGGGCTATAAAGCACTTTAAAGTGGTCTATAAGTCTAAGCACTATTGCTATTATGACTGTTGAAGGAGTCACATGGTCACGTGATCAGAATTTGGGTGCTTGGCAACCGGCATATATTTACAATGGTTGCAATGTAGAAGGGTCATGTGATCACCATATGTGACCGTCCCGTCCAACATCGGACATGAAAAATCAATGAGGAAAGACGGATTCAATTACCAACCTCATGATTCTTTTAACAACTGCAGTGATTCACTTAACAACTGTGGCAAAAAAGGTTGTAAAATCAGACATGACTTACTTAACAATGGAAATTCTGGTCCCCATGGTGTCAAGGACTACCCGTATGAGCAAATTTGGGCTCACCAATTCTTTGGATCTTTAACATTAATATTATGGATTTAGTATTTAAATGCATTGTGGGCTGCATTTCAGAAGAATGCTATGCTACCAGGGGTGAAATCCAACAGGTTCTGGAGAACCGGTAGTGGAAATAGTAGTAGTTTGGAGAACCAGCAAATACCACCTCTAACTGGCCCCAGAGTGGGGTGGGAATGGAGATATTGCAGTATCCTTCCCCTGGAGTGGGGTGGGAATCAAGATTCTGCAGTATCCTTCCCCTGCCATGACCACCAAGCCACACCCATCAAGCCACACCACGCCCTCCCAGCCACGCCCATAGAACCGGTAGTAACCAAATTTGGATTTCACCACTGTACAGTAAGGTAGTTGAAGCAGTATATTAGAATAATTAAAACCAACGTATAGATCTTTTGCCTTTTAACATGTATATTTTTGTTTTGTTAGTCCCTTTAATGTAAATACATTCATTCATAAAGTAATCATCTTGCCAGTTCTGATCTTCCCCACTCAGCCATCTTCGATTGCAGCTGTGGATTTATCCTTCCGAAAAGTTCCCCAGCTAAATAATCCAGCTAAATAATAAAAATAAAGAGGGCACTTACTCCAGTTTCCAGTCCCTTTTCATTTATCAGGGGAATGAGCTTGTATGGAAGAGATCTACTTTGCGTGCCTACTAGTTCCTTGAGTGCTACTGATGCTGTGCCAATTAGCCTGTAAGAAAAGAGGGAAATCTGTTATCAAGAGGACACTTACGGTATTATAAGAAAAACAATGCTTTCCTTTGAGAAGTTGCCAATTTAGGCCTGAGATGTTGAAAATCACTGCTGATCACAAATATGCTCGGGTTTGCTACATTATTCAAAGCTGTCAAATACCACAACGGCCATGGGCTAAAAACCTAACCTATTCCACTATGATATTTTCCAAATCTCTTGGATTATAACTCTCATCACCCAAGACATTATGAGCCATACCTCTGATGGCTGAAGCTGGTAGGCTTTGTAGATCAGTATGTCTGGAAGATACTTTAGTGTTTTGCAACCTTGGCAACTTTAAGATGTATGGACTTGAACTGCCAGAATTCCCTAGCCAGCTAACTAGCTGGAGAATGCTGGGAGTTGACGTCCACACCAGTGGTGGGTTCCTCCCGGTTCAGCACGGTTCTCCCGAGCTGGTAGCGGTGACGATATGATGTCACCGAACCGGTTCTCCCCCCCCGCCCTCCCCACCCACCCCCACGCCTCCCCACGTTACTCTTACTCTTTTATTTGGCCCCACCCCCAATCTATTGCTGCCTCCTGAGCCCCAGCTGATGGCTAGAGGGAAAAAAAAACTGTTTAAACTCTTGCTGTGGGGCTTCAAAGGGCTGCCTTACAGCTGATCAGTGTTAAAAGAAAACAAATGAGTAGACCAGTGCCTGCAAAAATACATAGGTAGATCAGTTCAGCTTTGCAAGCAGTTAAAAGCCTGGTATACCAGTACCTCTGCTAAATCCTAAATAATTGTCACATGACCATCAAGCCACCCCCCACAGAACCGGTAGTAAAAAAATTTAGAACCCACCTCTGGTCCACACATATTAAAGCTGTCAAGATTGAAAAACACTGCTTTAAATTGCAAAAGATCTGCATATTGCAGTAATATTAGCACTGAAATTTTAGGCTTCAAATCCATCCACAGACAAAATTTCTAGCCAAAGGGGGACTGTGTTGCATCAGAATAACAGAGTTAGAAGGGACCTTGGAGGTCTTGTAGTCCAATCCCTTGCTCAAGCAGGAAACCCTATACCAGTGATGGCTAACCTTTTTGCCATCGCGTGCCAAAAGTGGGGGGAGCGCGGTGGGGTCACAGGCAAGCGTGCCCACATTCATAATTCTATGTGGCCCCCCCCCATGCTCCCACCGCTTTTGGCATGGTGGGCCCAGTAGGCCCGTTTTTTGCTCTCCCCAGGCTCCAGAGCCTTTCTAAGAGCCTGGGGAGGGCAAAAACGACCTTCCCCACCCCCCCCAGAGGCCCTCCGGAGGCCGGAAACAGTGTGTTTCCTGACTTCTGGTGGGCCCAGAAGGCCCAAAAATCAGCTGGCTGGCGCACGCATGCTTGCTGGAGCTGAGCTCGCGTGCCCACCGATATGGCTCCATGTGCCACCTTTGGCACCCGTGCCATAGGTTCGCCATCACGGCCCTATACCATAAATATATCATTTTAGAGAAATAGCCTCCTGGCTAATCATTGCCATTCTAACTAACCAGCACATGTATGTTTGCAGCATTATCCAAATCCTCTTTAATTGCATTCCTCTGGATGCCTCTGAGCCATGTTACAGGATGTTATCTGTTTAGAATAAGTTATGAACAGGTAGTCCTTGACTTACAACAATGTGTTTAGTGACAGTTTGAAGCTACAATAGCACTGAAATAGCTACTTATGGTCGCTTTTCACACTTACAAACCGTTACAGCATCCCCCATGGTCATGTGATCAAAATTCAGATGCTTACACCTGGATCATACAGGTAGTCCTCGACTTACAACAGCTTGTTTAGTGACTGTTCGAAGTTACAACGGCACTGAAGAAAGTGATTATGACCATTTTTCACGCTTATGACTGTTGCAGCATCCCCATACTCATGTGATTTACATTTGGATGCTTGACAGCTGACTCACATTTATGATAGTTGCAATGTCTCAGAGTCAAGTGATCCCCTTTTGTGGCCTTCTGACAATCAAAGTCAATGGGGAAACCAGATTAATTTAACAACAGTGTTACTAATTTAACAACTGCATTAACAAATGTGGCCAGAAAATTCGTACAATGAGGCAATGCTCACTTAACAAATAGCTCACTTAGCAACATAAATTTGGAGCTCAATTGTGGTTGTAAATTGAGGACTACCTGTAATTCTGGTTCCAATGTCCCGGGGTCATGTGATAACTTTTTGTGAACTTCTGATAAGCAAAATCAGATTCATTTAACAACTGTCTTACTAACTTAACAACTGCTTTGATTCATTTAACAACTGTGGTACAAAAGTTTGTAAAATAGAGCCAAAGTGACTTAACTGTCTTGCTTAGCCATAGAAACGTTAGGCTCAGTTGTGGTCGTAACCTATATTTAGTAAAGTCATCAGAGAAAATATCCATATTTCAAAAGGGAACTTTCTCTGTATTCATATAGAAGTCCAAGGAGAATGAGTTCAATGTGTCTTTCACTTTAGCATTCTGAGAAAAATATTCTAACGTTCTTACATGAGAAAATCAAGTATTTTGTTGAATGTACAGGCCAGCCATAAGTTTCATTATTTCCTCTCCAACAAATGCTAGATAAATAATTAGAAATGATGGGGGAAGTCATATGTTGAGAGTTGGATCGGTAATGGATAGCTAAAGCAAAGCACAGGTGGCTTTAAATTCAGCATATAAAGTTGACCTAGAAAAAAGCAATTTTAAAACATTTTTTGGATGGATAATCATGAATGAGTTAAATATTTGGCTCTCCTATATCACCCAACCACACTATCCATTTATTGCCAAATGTGAGTTCATAGCAAGTTCTCAGTCATATCCTGCCACCATACCAAAAAGAGATTTGTTCTCCATTTTCTTTGGAGAATGCAGAGAACAATTTTCTTGGCAACAGGTACTATTATTCAAAATTATTATGGTGATTGGCTCTGTAATTTTCTACAGATCAGCAACTGATATAATAGTTAACAAAAATGTTATCCGAAGTGATTGGCAAGGACCTTACAATATGTGCTTTGTTTTTTGTTTGGGTGTTAATTACCTAAATCATGATTTATATTTAATATAGGAATGTGAACTTATGACCTGTTTATACTTCTACCCACATTTTATATATACATACTCCATTCTAAGGAAATCTTAATAACTACCGGTAAATAGCTATAAAATCCATTGGGTATATTAGATGCTCATGGAAGTTCTCAAATACTGCTGTATTGTTTATTAAATATAGTATACTAAATATTAAATGCTTAATTTCATGCTTAATCTGGCTACAAAACTCATTTTATGCAGAAACAGAAGGGCTACTTTGAAAAAAAAAAATCAAAGCCAGGCCGATTAGCAGTTTATTTGCACATTGTTGTTATGAAATATAAGGGTGTGGTTGCTGAAACTGTCAAATGAAACAACGTTGTTATAGTATTTATTCTGAACATTTCCTTTCTGAAGAAAGTATCACAGAATTAATGTAATAGCATTTCCTTTCTCCCCCCCCCAACTTTTCTTTCACTTTTAAGCAAAATGATTGTAGAAAGGATGACTTCAAAAACATTTCAAGTAAATTGGTATTAATTATTAACAAAAAGTTTTCATTCTCCACAATATTCATTTGAGGCACAGAATGCAAGAAACACTCAACTGAAGATGTCCATTTGTTTTGACACTGTAGCCAGGATAGTACATCATGCTAAGCTTTGATTTCCTTAACTATGATTTATTGTCTTAAATTTTACAATTTTAAGATTGGTGTACCGGTACTTTAATTCCCGGAGTTCCCCTGCCAGCTGGTTGGACAACAGTTGAACCTCACCCATCTTAATTACCAAGGTTAGGAAACATTGATTTACTAAAATACATTGCAATAGATTGGATTTGTAATAGTGCATACATTAAGCCAAAAGATGTGATTTACACACAGGGGTGAAATCCAGCAGATTGTGACAGGTTCTGGAGAACTCATAGCGGAAATTTTGAGTAGTTCGGAGAACCAGTAGCAGAAAGTTTGAGTAGTTCGGAGAACTGGCAAATGCAACCTCTGGTTGGCCCCAGAGTGGGGTGGGAATCGAGATTTTGCAATATCCTTCCCCTGGAGTGGGGCGGGAATGGAGATTTTGCAGTATCCTTCCCCTGCCACGTCCACCAAGCCATGCTCACCAAGCCACACCACACCAAGCCACGCCCACAGAACCGGTAGTAAAAAAATTTGGATTTCACCACTGTTTACACATCACAAAAGCTAGTTCAACACACTGAACCAAAATTAAGGAAACCATATTGTGAGTGTTCTGTAAAGTGTGAACCCAGGTAGTATGCATAATTGCTATGGTAATGGGAACAAAGCCAATAGAAGTTTTATCAGATCACAGATTTACACTGCCTTGTCTCACTCACAGCATAGAAAGAAAAGAATTGGAGGTGAGTCTTTAATAATAAGTACTTTTGTCTAAAAAAATAATTTGTCTTCTCATTCTGAGTCATACTCTTTAATTTCTGCAGAATTCCCATTTGGGAAGCAAATTGAGTCCCCTACCAGTCTGTTTATGGTATAACTTGGTGCTTTCCATTATGTCACATCCTGGTTTTCTTCTACTGTGATGGTGTGGTGTGTCCAAAATCTTGTTATTTCAGCAGGGAGAAGGTGACGCTTGGCATGAAATATTCAATGGTGCCACTTACAAGTATAGTGTTTAAAAAACAGATCTTGTACTCTTTCAAAATAGTTTGCAATCAATGTAAATAAGACCACAAGAGACTTAACCAGTGCTCTAAAAATGGACAGTTAGTATTATGCAGGATTCTGCAGAAAACAACCATTCAGGGTTGCAGCTCAGGGTTGAAAAGTGGAGTTTCTGGTGGTCTCTGAGCTTGCAAATATTTCATTATCCAACTAGATAACGTCATCACTGCAAGGGTCTGGAATCCATCCTTATCTCCATAATCAGACGGAAAGACAGTTGTCCAATCTTTCTTGCAACAATGATAGTTGCTTTAATTTTAATTAGTCATACTCTGTATCCTGCCTAGAATTGCAAAATTCAAAATAACAGAGTTAGAAGGGACTTTGGAGATCTTCCAAGCAGGAAACACTTTACTATTCCAGACAAATGTCTGTCCAATTTCTTCTTAAAAACCTCCAGTGTTGGAGTACCCACAACTTCTGAAGGCAAACTTACAATTATTATGGAGTCAATATAAGAATAAAAATGCATGTGACAAGAGCTGCACAATAGTTACAGAACTTATCTGAAAATCTATGTTCTAAGGTCTGTTTTAAAAAAATGAAAAATTGGGTAGCTGCTATTTCCCTTCTATTTCCAATGCCAAACCATTTAGTGTCTGAAAAAAAGGGGGAAATTTATTTCTCTTCCTACCTATGAAATAAGATCCTTTTATATAAACTTTGGTTTGATTTATTTTCTGTAGCACGACAATGTACAATATTCTAAAATATACAGTAGCAGCACATAATTTTCCACAGTTATTTTTCTGAAATATGTTAAATATTTTTTTAAAAGCTTGAATAAATTCAGAGCCATCGAAGAAAAAGTTAGCATATAACAGAAAACAGATGTCTTTACTGTTCTATTTTCCTTACAAGGGAAAATCCAGCTATGCAATTAGTCACATGGACTGGTGGTTCTGTTCATATTGTGGTTACTTTATACCATCAGCCTACAATTGTTGACACTACTTTTCCAAATGACCTAAACCTTAGTAATAACAATTCAGTCGGGTTTGATCTTTAAGGTTGGATAAGACTTTTACAAGTTAAAGCAAGTTAACTTGCAAAAATCTTAACCTACAAAAAACAGAAAAAGAGGCAGCATTTTTCTCAGCTTTATATGACAACACAGACATGCCAGAACAATGAATAGTTTGCTGGCAACGCAAAGCTGCAAGGAAACAGTTACCAAACTTGAGAGCAAACTCAAACACTAAGAAAAACTGGAAAAACAGAAATGAAAACCCATTCTCTTTTTCTGTGAAAGGAATCTCTTCCAGTTTAATCAACATTTGGCTCCTAACAAATAAAAATTCAGTGCCCTACTATGTCCTATGTTGCATTGTTTGCATTCAGTGCACAAAATTCACTTTAAAGTTATCCTGTGCAATGTTTTCTATGCAAAGCCCATCAAAAGCCTTCTACTTACAGTGGCCAGAAGTAAAACAAGCCCAAAAGTGATAAGCAAAAGGAATTTCAGCAGGTATATCCTGCTTATCATCTGGCCATCCGACATAAAAGTCATTCAAACAAGCAAAAGATTTTTTTAGGATATCTTTTTCAATAAATTATGCCTAGATGTAACAAGTATGACAGGGGCCTTGACAGACAAGGAAAGGAGAACTTTCCTATTGCACTTTTTTTTCACTAAAAGGAACATCATTCTGATTAAAACAACCATAAACATACTGCCATTTAGATATTTAGTTGTCTAGTTCTTAAAATTATCAGACACTGCAGTGGCTGCTAAAAGAAAATATTGTAAATAGATTTGCAAATGTTTGAGAGAAGAGTTATAAACATCCATACTCTGTAATTTATAACTTAGGGTACAAATTCAGTCACAATACTAGTGCTGTATATTCTTAATATAGAGGTGATTTAATAATAGTTTCCACTTGTATCTCTTCTGCATTTATTAAAAAAAGAAGCAATGCACAAAGAGCCATCTATCTGAAAGCATCATTAGTCAGAACATAACTAAAAGGTGATTCAGGCTGCAATTCTAAACCACCGTCACTGTGAATAAACTCTTTTTAATCCCAAAAGGTCTTGCATATTATCTGAGAACAAGTTGTCTAAGTATTGTTGAACTTTAGTAGAGCAGCATAGGCTTATAAGATTGTGTGGGGTGAGAAAAAAAAAAGGAAATACTTCTGAAGAATACTTCTGCTTCTTCCCAGTACACTAAAGCAGATATAAGAATAATAACCAATAAATAATATTGAGAAGTAGTCTTCCATACCTAATTACTGGGAAAGAACAACACAAAATGAGTACGGTATTCTTACCTGCTTATGGGTTTTCTGGAAGTAGCTGATTCAGCACTGTTGGAAGATGACTGATTTGATGAATGAGGCTCTAGGCCAGTGTTTCTCAACTGCTGGCTGGGGGATTCTGGGAGTTGAAGTCCACCCATCTTCAAGCTACCAAGGTTGAGAAACACTGCTCTAGGCCCTAGTAGGATATCTACTTCTGGTTTCACACTATATATCAGGTATATAGCCACAAGAAATGTATTTCTAGTCATCCGGTGTTGCTGGCTATAAATTTGCTCCCTCACTATCAAATACCTATTCAATTATTGTACATACCAGTTATTTATTTATTATCTGAATGAATCTGGGTCTGTTCTACCACACAGTAGGCCAGTTATGTTAACTGCTTTTAACTCTCAAGCAATCTGGCACATACACTCTTTGAGAGGAGTCAAAAACACTGGTGATATCTGATAAATTTTATGCCAGCTATTACCCTGCTCATTACAACAGTTGAACATACTGCTGAAAAAGTTTATTCCCATATTTTGAAAATATTTGCTTACTCCTAGAATCATAGGAACAGCCAGCATGTGCCTTTCCCACCTCTGATCAGTTGGCAACCCTTGTTATAACTATTGCTCCTTAAAATGGCTCTGTTCTCAAGAGGATTTGTTTATACATTCATTATTTGCGCTGGGCACGAAAGCCAACTCCCCAGCCATAAAGAGCAGAGCCAATATTTGTAATGATCAGCACTGGACTATTATTCAAAACGCAAATAAAAACACAGCTGATACCAGAAAATATATCACAAGCTTATTCAGACACGGAAAACCAGAACCACCTGAAATCATAGTTTGGATGCTAGACTAAACTTGTTAGGGAGTTCAGATAAGAATATATCTTTCTTGTGATCTCAGGAACATTCCTCTATACCTTACTCAACGAAAGCATTTTAAAACAGCATATGCCCCAGGCTTTCATTACATTACAGAACATTCTGAATGTAGCCTCCAAAATGTATTTTTGTACCTTCTGATTTTAAATTGTTATTAAAAAATTGGGGCTACCAAATCTAGCCTGCAACACTCAGGACAAACAGCAGATAACAGCAAACGGTTATAGAAAAACTACAACTTGTTTTGCAGCCCAGAGAAGGTAGCATTAAGTAAATTTGTAGCAGAACTTAAGGTAATAATGTATACTGTGGATTGGGAACTTCCGCATAAGTGTTTTATATCACTTTAGGTTTAACTCTGAAACTGATGCATCTCCTAATGCCATTAGGTCTTATCTGGTTTGTTCGAAACTACAGCTGGTTTGCACAGCTTCTGGATGTTCTGTTTACTTCCTGATGATAATTCTTGCTTCATCTTTGCTCTGAGCTTCTGGGTTCAAGTAAGCTATTATTCTCTTCAGCATCTTGCTGCTGGAGCTTGTTTCTTTAAGTATGCATTGTTCAGAATCTATTTCCTCATAATTAATCCTCCCTCTTCAGTTCAGCCTCCTGCAGCACCATGCAACCACGACAACACCTACTTGGGAAACTGTTTGTTGGAAAGTTATCAAAACCAACGGGGTACCATTTCAGCTTCAATTCTCAGATATTTTTAAATGGAAGATTGCCAGGAAGCCTTTGGAAGATTTAAATTGGACTCCTGTGAGATTCCATAAGTTGGTTCATGACAGTGATGGCCGTCGCGTGCCAAAAGCGGGGGAGCGCGGGGGGTTGCGCGCGTGCGTGCCCACACCCACAATTCAATGCGCCCCACCCTCCACCCCCACACATGCACATGCAACCACCCTGTGCTCCCTGTTTTTGACACGTGATGGCCCGGTGGGCCAGGTAGGCCCATTTTTCACCCTCCCCAGGCTCCAGAGGCTTTCTAGGAGTGAAAACGGCCTTCCCCACCCCCCTGGAGGCCCTCTGGAGGCTGGAAACGGCCGCTTGCCAACTTCCGGTTGCCCGGAAGGCCCAAAAATCAGTTGGCCTGCGCGCTCATATGCACTGCAGCTGAGCTAGGGCAATGCTCGCGTGCCCACCAATATGGCTCCACGTGCCACCTGTGGCATGCGTGCCATAGGTTTGCCATCACGCGTGCCATAGGTTCACCATCATTTATGATGTTGCAGACAAATCATGTCCACATCTCTGGGCACTCCAATATACCTTTCCTTAGAATCAGATCTGAAGCACTCCAGAGCACTATTGTTAAACACCTTAATTTACCTTTATCTTGTGATTGACTTCCCCTTATTTCTACCCTAAAAACTTCTTATTTTTATTAGCAAACCATCAGATGAACATACACAAATGTACCTACTGAAAAATGGGGAAGGGTGGGGAGAAACACCAAAGGGTTGGGGTTTTTTTTGAACAGGTAAGATGAATTGTGTTACTGGAAAACTGGTGGTATTCAAGGGACAGAAGACTGGTTAACATTTGTGTACTCTCCCACTGCTTTGCTGGATATGCTGAGGAAAAAGGATAACCATGGACTGGAATTGCATTTGGAAGTTGGCAGAAGTGAATGTGATCATAGGTCAATTTCAAACTCTGTTGTGAAAGCCTGGAGGGTGGTGATGGAAATACTGTTAGACTTTATTTACGGAAGTTAAAGGAACGTCCTCTTATTTCTTCTCCCCTTCCAAATGCTTCTTCAAAAAGACCTCCTTGAAAAATATGGAATGAAGCTTTAGGGATGGGACAAAAAATCTTAACTCATTCAGCCATTAATCAGTTCATTAATTCTCTTAGGCTAAAATTATCATCTTTTAAACCTTTATATAACCTTCTACACTCTGCTGTTCTTACTGCAGATGTTCTGAGCAGACACATGTAGGATACTACTGTCTTTACTCGCAAACTATTTAAATATTTTAAACATATTCAGTTAGTGATCTTCACCTCTGATCTTAGATGTTACATTTTATTAACTATATGGGAAGCATCTTTTCTCATTCAGAACAAAAAGTGTTTTATAACTTAGTTCCACAACAAAAAAAAAAGTTAAATAAAACTTGCTTATAACATGTCCTAGAGGAAGTCACCATAAGAAAAATGAAAAAGTGCTTGCAGGAAATGGTTCCTTAAATAAACATTACACTGTTAACTTTGAATTAACCCTTATGAGCAAATTTTTTACATATGAATCACAATATAAATTTTGCAAGATGTTGAGTTAGACTTCTAAGGTCTTAGAGTTCTAAGATAGAATATTTGTCTAACTTCCAGAACACAAACATGAAATCCAATTGTCCTGCACAAAGTGATTCTGGAATATGGGAATAAAAATCACATACTTGCATATATTTGTGAGACTGCCAATAGCATCACATGGTTGCCAGCCACCCTCCCATTCATCCAGCTGGAGAAATGTCAGTTTCCGTATCCTTAGGTTGCTTGGTCTCACTGACATTTCCACAAAAGACATATGCCTTTCTCTATTTCAAATAAATAGGGGACACAGTGGCTCTGTGGCTAAGACCCTGAGCTTGTCGAGCGAAAGGTCTGCAGTTCAGCGATTCGAATCCCTAGTGCTGTGTAATGTGAGCTCCCATTACTTGTCCCAGCTTCTGCCAACCTAGCAGTTCAAAAGCACGTAAAAAATGCAAGTAGAAAAATAGGGACCACCTTTGGTGGGAAGATAACAGTGTTCCATGTGCCTTTAGCATTTAATCATGCCGGCCACATGACCACAGAGATGTCTTCGGACAGCACTGGCTCTTCAGTTTTGAAACGGAGATGAGCACTGCCCCCTAGAGTCGGGAACGACTAGCACATACGTGCAAGGGGAACCTTTACCTTTACCTTTATTCAAATAAAACCTGACAAATATTAATGTAAATCAGTTATAAACAATCTCATTAGACTATTTTCTTTACTTGTTAAACCAAAACAGAGAATTTAAAAGCAGCATTCCAAAAAATCAAATCAACTATTTGATGCCTGCAATATGAGAAATACTATATAATATGTCTGCAGTGTTGACACAAATATTACTAAAGACATTTTTCAGATCATAGCAGTGATCTGGTTCTTTTTGGCAATACTCTTCTAAACCAAATGTATAGGAGGCCTGGTGGCGCAATGGTTGCAATGCAGTATTGCAGGCTAACTCTATAACCACAGCCTGGAGTTCGATCCTGACCGGCTCAAGGTTGACTCAACCTTCCGGATAGAAAGCTAATGCGATTTGTCTCATCTCTTATACAAAGCTAGTGTTAATAATTCAGAAATATTGACTGGTAGACATCACTGAATGACAGTAACTAGGACCAAAATTTCCATTAAGTGGTGCAGTCATAAAATATGTTGTCACCTGACTTAACCACAGAAAACCCACAGTCCTCACTGCACAGTAATTAAGCGACGATCATAGGTTATTAAGTGAGAACCTCACATAACTGTAACTTGCAACTTCCTGCCAGCTTGCAACAAACAAAGTTAATGGGGAAGCCAGCAGGAAATTACAAGTCCCGGGGGGCTTGCTAGCAGGCCAACAAATGGATGAGTTCTATGGAGTGCAATTGTTGTGCAAGGGCTGAAGGGCAGGTACTCCGGAGGGCAGGAAGGCACACAGGTGGCTGATGCAGACCAATGTGTATGTGCCAGGGGTGGGTACTCCAGAGGATGGGATGGCACTCAGGAAGTTGGTGGGAATGGCAGTAACTTAGAGGAGTGATTTGTAAGCTTCTCTGCTGGCTTTCACATTGCCGAAGGGAAAGTGGCAGAGAAGGTTGCAAATGGTGATCACAAGATCATAGGACTCTGCAACCATTATAAATGCAAGCTAATTGCCAAACACCCAGATTACAATCACAGGACTGGGGGATGGGGTGATGGCTAGAACTTTGAGGACTGGCCATAAGTACAACTCATTCAGAGCCATTGTAACTGAATGGTCTCTGAACACTGTTAACACAGGAATAGCCTTACTTTAATCATAAAGCAAAAAAAGCATAAAATAGCATATCTGATTTTTTTACACTTTACGAAATAAATAAACAGCATTGCAAAAGTAGTACATTTAGTTTAAAATCATGAAATGTTTGTTCAGAAATAAATGCACTAAAACTTTTAGTAAAATAACCTACTTGTTCTGCCCTATAGTTTCAAAATCTTTCACAATTATCTGCAGGGATGATGAAATATCCAGTGGTAATCCTTTCAAATCAAATTCAAGAATCTGTGTGAAAAGAATTGCAATAGTCATTAAAACTGATTTAACCCAGAACTGAACATATACAAGTAGAAAATGAACGTATTTCAGGAATAAGTATTTTAAATATATATTTTTTAAACTCAGTTATCACGTGAAGGTGAATTTTTAACATTTGTTCTGCTATGATACAAATATCATCTATCAGATGTAACTCAGTTTACAGCTACATCTGGTTAAATCTTTTAAAGCTAAAAATAACCCCTATTATTAGTTTCTATAAATATTTATTATCAATAAATGAATTTGATATGCAAACAGCAAGAGATGAGTGGAATAAAGAATTAGAGTTTCCTATATTGTCTAGACAATCGGAAAGTGTTTTAACTTCTATACCTAGTCTGGGTGTCGGCAACCCAAGGCTCCGGAGCCGCATGTGGCTCTTTAGGCCCTCTGCTGTGGCTCCCTGTGCTATCACTGCTTGGCCCCACCCCTCGCCCCTTTTATTTTTTATTTTTGGATATTTTTGGAAATCCAGGCTGGCAGAGGAATGATCAGGTGACCCTCCTCCCCCTCTTCCTCTTGTGACCCCCTGGTGGGCTGTGGATGAGCCAGGAGCCTGCGCACACGCCAGGAGACCCTCCTTAAGTGAGCAGCCACCCGCCCGCACGCACCTTTCCTGCGCTTTGGCGGGGCCAACCAGTGATGGGACGGAGAGCTACAGCAGAGGGCCCAAAGAGCTGCATGCAGCTCTGGAGTTGCAGATTGCCGACACCCGATATAGGACAATATTTGATTGATGTAACGCTTCTTTAAAACATATGTTTTTACAACTTCCTCAATACAATTGAGCCCCCAAATTTTGTTGCTAGGCAAGGTAGTTGTTATGTGGAGCTGTGCCGAATTTTACAACCTTCTTTTGCCATACTTGTTAATCAAATCACTGCAGTTGTTAAGTGAACGATGCAGTTTTTAAGTGAATCTGGCTTACCCCATTGAAGCCAGCTGGGAAGATTACAAATGGTGATCACATGACCCGGGAAAGTGCAACTGTCATAAATACATGCCGGTTGCTTAGCGCCTGAATTTTGACCATGGGGATGCTGCAAAGGTTGTAAGTGTGAAAACTGGTCACAAATCACTTTTTTACAGTGCTATTTTAACTTTGAACGGTCACTAAACAAATGGTGTAAATTGAGGATTACCTGTAATCTAAAAATAAAAAACCCAACATGCATGGAATATTGTTTTTTAAATCAACTGGGAAACAAGTGTATTATTGATGGGGAATGGTGGGTTTTGGGTTGCTCTTCTTCCTAATATTTTAGGCATTGGTGGGTTGCTACTGGTTCGCCCTGGTTCAGGCAAACCAGTAGCAGCGGTGGCAGGAGGCTCCGCCCACCTGCCCAGACGTCATCAAAAACGCTCTGCGCATGGGCAGAAGCACTGCGTGCTCGCTTTGCAAGCGCCTGCGCACTCCCAATAGCAAATCAGTAGCGCTGGGATTTGAAACCCACTACTGATTTTAGGGTTACTGTAGACGAGCAGTTGTGACATTTGGAATGGATGAGCAGAAAAGAAAGAAATATTAGGTATATTTAACACATGAAGTTGTGCAGCAACGAACCCGCCCCCTCCTACTTGCAGTGCTATTATACTCATTAGCTAGCTATGTTGCCTTCCCTTTCATCCAACCTTTCTAGTTTAGGATTAGGGTTAGAGTTAGTTTAAGATGTGAGTATGTGTGAAAGTATGAAAGAAACACTATCTTAACATATGCTGTGTTGCCACCTTTGAGTCCCCAATCCCACACCCACACTTGTTTTCTGGAGGGGAAGAGAAGTCAAACTTTGGGAAAATGTTAGAGACAAGAAAAAACAACCCACTCACATACCCCACCCCCTTCCCCAAAATCCAGACTAAATAAAACAACCACCCAAACCATGGCAACTGCATCCCTGCAGCTCTTGACTGTCTCAAATAATGAAAACCCCAGACAAAAGATTGCCTGCCCAGACAAAAGATTCTCGAGAAGCACACATACACAATATTTACACATTTCAAAGGTTGTGAATGATTCCAAATAATTATTGGTTTGTTTGTTTAGATTCCCAGAAATTGTAACTGTGGTGCTGGTGCAGATGTCAAAATAGTAATTTCTATAGAAATGGAAATGTTGCCTATCTAAGCATTTCAAAATATTCAAGTGCTCTGGTATGATTGGGATTATGATTGGGATCTGGTATGATTGGGATCTGGGATTAACATTTATCAAAAACAGAGGCCTGAAAAGGATATGCATAAATAAATCACAAGGAAGAAGAGGGAAGATATTAACCAGACTGTTCCTTTATTTTAACTATTTGTTTAGGAGGATAAAAATAACCTTGAATTTAGATTGCTCAATTTTAATACTAACTCCTGCCTTATTAATAAAAACCGAACTTAACTCCTGGTCGATGCAGCTGTTTTGAGAAAAATACAGGAATTCTTTGGTCTGTTTGGGATTTTTTTTTTCTGCTTAGCCTATAGTCTAGAAGTCACCTGGTGATTTCCCACTCAAATCATAACTTCCAAATCTGATGCATTTTTGGATTGACTGTGCAAATTTATTTTGCTTTTCACAATTCAGATTATAGGTGGGGAGGTTGACAATCACTGGAATTAGGTGAGGGAGACTTTATCTCCCATGGGTAAAAAAATATCCTCAGAAACAGGTATCTCAATTGGGAGGAAGTCCCTCCATTGGTATAACTGGAGACTTCCAGATCATCAATGTTGGCTACCTGGAACTTCTCAGTCTTAGAACAAGGCCTCCATGTAATCCTGATCAAGACATGAAGAATGGTCAGATTCTTAACAATTAAACTTAATGGAAAGGATATAGAAGTTACTGAATGATATGATAGTAAACCAATTATATCAGAAGGTGATAGATAACCTGTTGAATTAAGGGCTCTGCTTAACGTTTTGGGGAGAACATAGCTGAAGATCACAAATAGGTGGAAATATATATATATGTGCTTTGAGATGGACAGTTTTGGGATTTTCTTTATAGTTGGCATAGGGAGGTAGCCCTCAACTGGTCAAAATAGAGCCTGCCCATCATAGGATATGATAAGTTACGGCAGCTGTAAAATGGGTCACCAACTCAACATTATGAATTTTTTTTGTGGCAGTCATTAAGCAAACCAGTGGTTCACTGTGGGCTGATTTTACTGACAATTGGAAGCAAATGCTGGTTTTCAGCAAAAACATGTAAAACGGTCACATGACCATGACAGCAACTGGTCATAAGTTGATGACTACTTTACTCCACAATTTAATATGCTTCTTTCTAAAAGTGGCTGTTCCTTTTCACTAATCATAGTCAGGAGGACCTTCAAGAACCATCAAAAAAGGTCCTTAAGAGCCATATGTTGCAATCCATGGTTTTGTACTTATCAGTGACAGCTGTCACTGTCACCATCCCCAAACGAACAATGGCCAGAAGACCCCAAAACACTACTATGTGATTTGACATGCCCAAGGAAGTCCTTAAGTCCTTAAGTCCTTAAGTGAAACATAATTAACTCCTCAAATATGGTCACTGACTGTAAAAAGACTGCCTCCATGAGCATCCACCAGGAGAGCAATGGAGATTGCAAAGGATAATGTGTTTAATGAGGTCTCATGCAAATGCAGTAAATTACATCAAACACTGGGATGTAAACATATAACGGTAGTATTTGCATAATCATCTCATTGCACATAGGCCATCATTTTGGCAGTCTGTAGTCTCCTGCAGAGGCTGCTAGTTGGCTGCTACTAATTACAATCTTAGCAGGACAGGAAGAAATTCTACTCCTGAACTGAGCAGAATTACAGTAACGGAGTTGGAAGGGACCTTGGAGGTCATCTAGTCCAACCCCCTGCTCACGCAGGAGACCTGTACTAGGGATTCGAACCAGCGAACTGCCGACCTTTCTGATCGACAAGCTCAGTGTCAAATATACAACACATGTGTTTCTCACTGTCTTCTTGTTTGCAACAGTCAAAGTCATGAAAGAGGGCATGTGACTGAATCTTATTAAACACATTGTGCTTTTTCCTACATTATAGGGACAGAAAGATCAGGTTACCTCATTCCAAACAGGGTTGAGTTCACTATCAATTTTCTTTGTTTTCTTTTTCTCATCTGGAAATAAAGAAAGAAATGTGTTACTAGTGTGGAAAAATAGTTTTTAAAACTCCATTACAATTTTTTTTTTAAAAAAAAAACTTTTTCATGGCTATGATAATAACTCATTGGTAGAGTTCATCTTTACTATGTGGGCCTGGGTAGACCTATAACATTTCCAAATGCTTCCCTTTTTTTGCAACACTACCCAAGAACAGCTGTTAAATATATAACATCTCTTCAGCTTTGACATTTTTACAGCAATGGCTCTCAAACACATCAGTCTCAGAACACTTCTACAGTTTTAAAAATGATTGAGGATCCCAAAGAGCTTTGGTTTATGAGGGTTATATCTATTGATATTTACCATAAGAAATTAAAATTGAGAAGTTTTAAAATATTTATTTGACTTAGCAGACCTTATGTTGACAGAAAAGTATATCAGCAGATATTCTTTTTCCTTCTGATGATCTTTATCCTACCTCTAATACTCTTTTCTGTGTCACGGCAATCACCTCTCATCTAAGATGGTTGATTTTTAAAGTGTGGTCTCGGCAGAATGGGACAACTCGCTGCATTCAACTGGCCATGGTCAACTCACCACGGTTAATTCGCCACAGGTCAACTAACCATGGCTAACTTGCCACAGTACAACTTGCTGCAGGGCAATTCAACAATTCAATTATTTAAAATAATTAAAATTTTATTTTAACTTTTGTCATTCACATTTCATTTCCCCCCTCCTTTGGCATCTTTTCTTTAATGATTCTATTCTACTATTCCTTTGATATTAGTGCAACTCTTGTATCACAGTGAGTTGTCCCATGGGGAGCTGGCCATGGCGAGTTGGTCACAGCATGCTGGCTGCAGCGAATTGGCCATGACAAGGATAAATCTCCATGTAAGATTCAGATTGTCCCTTCAGCTATTTTTTCCCATGTGATTCTAACTGTATTAATTTAGGACTAGATCAGTGCTTCTCAATCTTGACAGCTCTAATATGGACTTCAACTTTCAGAATTTCCCAGTCACTCATGCTTAAAAGTTAATTTTTATCTTAAAGTTGCTGAGATTGAGAAACATTGGACTAAATCATTATTAATATATTTTAGTTGTGGTAAATAGAAGGACACTCTGATCATTTCAAAAGATGGACATTTAACCTCAACACATTTACATTGACTAAATATAGGTAAAAACTGCACAGAAAATCAGTACTTTTTAAATCAAATCCATACTTTCAATCTATAGAATCTCTAACAGAAATAAGAAAAAGCCAAAATACAGTAATTTTATTCCAAATAAGCCAGCTATTATAGCATGCATTGCACTAAATCTGTTTTTAAAAAGTAATGGAAGGATTTAATAGTGATTTTTTTAAAAAAGGATGCTTCAGATATATATTCTCCTTCTGTTCCAAATATGGCTAAATCTGCATAGCTTCCATGAAGTTCAATTACAGAACATACTACTTCTGCTAGATATGTGTGGGAAGAGCAGAAAATTTGGTCCTTATTTAGTCAATGTGGAAACTAGTGATTCACATTCCTGTAATAAAACTCTAACAGGAATTAACATTTTTTAAAAAAGGAGTGTGTTAGATATTAGTTCCGGCTAGATCACAAAAGATTTGCAAGTCCCACTGAACAAATATCAGCTGTAATGTTATATTTAAGCTAAAAATCTATTATAATCCCATGCAATTTTGCCATTATTTAATATTAGCATACACTGTTACAATTGAATTGGGCCCAACATTTTCTACAATTGATACTTTGAAATCTCAAAGTATGAGCTTATCACATATTTTTTGAAGAGAAGTGCTAAATTTAAGTTAAATTTGCGCGTATTGTATATTTATCTAAGAGTAAGTCTTACTGAGGTAAATGCTGAACATGTGAGATCTCATCAAACACTGCAAGCTCCACTGTCGTACTGTATAATCTTCACTTATTTCGTTTTAGTGAAATTCTTTAAGCACATTAGTTAATCCGCAATAAACAATACCAATTTATCCATTGTGGTTGTATTGAAGATGGTGGTGTTGTAATGGTAAGACAGTTTTCACGTAAGAGGGAAAATGGAGAACAGCAGAGAACTGAACCCTTGTCTCTGTGCTGAAGGAGCAGGTGATAGAAAGCTCTCACAGTTCTGTAAATTATTAAAGTACCTGGATTTCTAGATTATTATCACTACAAGTAAATATCCATACTCAATAAGGTATTCCTCCTCATCCTCAGCTATATCTCCATAATCAGTGGTGGGTTCCTCCCGGTTTGGTCCGGTTCGGCCGAGCCGGTAGCGGTGACGATATGACGTCACTGAACCGGTTCTCCCCCCCGCCCTCCCACCCACCCACCCACCCACGTTATTCTTACCTTTTATTTGGTCCCACCCCCAATCTATTGCTGCCTCCTGAGTCCCAGCTGATGACTAGAGGGAAAAAAACTGTTTAAACTCTTGCCGCGGAGCTTCAAAGGGCTGTCCTACACCTGATCAGTGTTAAAAGCAAACAAATGAGTCAGGTCGTAAGTGCGAGGACTGGTCGTAAGTGCGAGGACCTTCCAGAAATGACTCTGACCAGCTAGCCACGCCCACCTAGTCACATGACCTCCAAGCCACACCCACAAAATAAGCCACACCCACAGAACCGGTAGTAAAAAAAATTAGAACCCACCCCTGCCCATAATGGTTTGTGGGAGTGACCTTGGGACACAGGAGGTAGACACCCCCATTGAAAAATCCCATATAAAGTCTGCTTTATAATTCCTTCATTTAAGTTTAATGCTGCTTTCCAAGGAAGCTTTAGAAGCTAGGTTTAAAAAAAACAAGAAATATAAAAAAATATTAAATTCAGTTATGGAGGGCAACATTTTCTGTGTTTGTTCGTAGAATACCTGCTAGGACGTTGTGAGCAGGGCTGAATTAAGGGCCCAAAAGTAGGTTGATGTTCTCAAATGAATCACAGAAAAATGGAATAGAAGAACAAGTAGAAACAGATTACAAGCAAGCAATCTTAAGGATACAAAAGTGCTTCTCTCTGAAGGAGTGCTTTAAATTCACTTGGGAGGATTTTAAAAAGGATGCTCTACCCATTGGCTAATGCAGCTGCATGTTAGCCAATCAGCAGAGTGGACCAATGGGGCTTCCAAGCAGGGCCAAGGGATCTTCAAGACACCATCCATGGCTAGCATCACTTCATGTTAGCCAACATGAAGCAAGCACTAGATAGGGCTAGATATAAAAGTGACATGGCGACGTTCGTTTTACTTTGGGTTTCTATTGTTTCCTTTTTCCCTGATATCGTCTCCTTCTCCCTGGAGGGAGGAGACAGATCACTTTGAACCAGTGGTGAAATTCAAATTTTTTTACTACTGGTTCTGTGGCCGTGGCTTGGTGGCCGTGGCAAGGCCTGGTGGGCATGGCTTGGTGGGCATGGCAGGGGAAGGATACTGCAAAATCTCCATTCCCACCCCACTCCAGGGGAAGGATAGTGCAAATAAATAAATAAATAACTTTATTGTCATCGTACGTGTATACACAGTATATCCATACAACGAAATTCACTTAACACCCAAAGGCCAGGTCTCCAACACACATAACAATCCCCAAACACACTCCCACCCACCACAATTTTCCCCTAAACCACCCAATCATCCACACAACAGACCAAGTAATACTGTCCAACAGCTCACTGATGGTGGCCCTTTAGTTCATTGTTGAGTGCAATTATAGCTCTGGGATAAAAACTATTCAGAAAACGTGTGGTCCGAGTTTTAATTGTTCTCTATCTTCTGCCAGAAGGCAACAGTCCAAAAAGATTGTAAGCAGGATGGGAAGGATCTCTGAGGAATGTTATGCAAGTTTCTCAAACAGCGAGATTCGAAGATTTGAAGATGCAAAATCTCCATTCCCACCCCACTCCTGGGGGAAGGATATTGCAAAATCTCCATTCCCACCCCACTCCTGGGGGAAGGATATTGCAAAATCTCCATTCCCACCCCACTCTGGGGCCAGCCAGAGGTGGTATTTGCCGGTTCTCCGAACTACTCAAAATTTCCGCTACCGGTTCTCCAGAACCTTTCAGAACCTGCTGGATTTCACCCCTGCTTTGAACCGATCCCTTGCAATGAACATTTGAAATTGGTTCAACTTGAACTTGAACATATGAATTTAAGCTAACCTAAACTACAGATATTAATACTTATCTTATTCAGGATATTTCATCCCATTCCATTCTCTCCCCTCCTCTCCAACCTTTCCATTATTCAAATGATTTCCTCGTTAGCATCTTCATAGTATTATTTAGCCATCACTGAAGTAATATGAAGCCTGTCTTTATTATACTAATTTTGGCACAACAATGAAAGGATAACTATATAATACTGTAAGTCTCTAGTGGGGAAATGACCTCAATTGCTATTCCATGGCACTAACAATATTCAGTTCCTTAAAATATATGCCAATAATGCTGATTTGTATTTCAGCAAAACCTGTGCTTTCCAGGTTGTTCTTAGCATATATAACCAGGATCCAGAACATGTTGTTTTTGGAGATTCTGACCATTCATTTTCAGTTAGCTTTAAATGCCACAAAGGACATTTGTCTTTCTTTTGTCTCTTTCTAAGCTTCCACCAAGATGTCTTTTTTCCTCCTACAATCTTTGTACTTCTGCAAACTCTAGAGATTTCTTCAGGCCTGCTGACTGATACTTCTCCCTTGTGAGTGGGTGTATTTTGAGTACATAGCAACTCAATCACAACCTGAACATCCCAAAAATAAATGGAACAAGGATGAAGACACTGCTTCTAAACATTTTATCGCAAGTCATTCTCCCATCGTTTCCTGCAGGGTGTTCTATACTGCTCAAAAAAAATAAAGGGAACACAAGCAGAAGACATCCGAGATCTGAATGAATGAAATAGTCTTATTAAATACTTTGTTCATTACATACAGTAGTTTATACACTGCTCAAACAATTAAAGGGAACACAAAACTACTCTATGTAACGAACAAAGTATTTAATAAGGCTATTTCATTCATTCAGATCTCGGATGTCTTCTGCTTGTCTTCCCTTTATTTTTTTGAGCAGTGTAGTTTCTATTCCATGGAAATGTCTCTGCTCACAAATACTTTTCATTCTAAGCCTTTAAACACCGCCTACAACCCATCCTCCTAGAAGTACAGCATGGCTGCATCTTTAGTTTGTTTCTTCTTTGTTTAAAGTTTGTTCTATTGAAGGCTTCAATTAACATTTTCCATGGGAAAAAAGCATGAATCACGCAGTAACTCTTGGCCTTTCTGCCAAGCTTTTGTTTCAAGATACTTATTCAAATTTAAACAACAAAATCAGCTGCATGATGGGTGTACCAAATGCACCCCCTCTAATTTTATCAAAAAAAAACACCTCCCCATATGCCCAGCAGCACAGAAGCTTTAGAGAGGGGATGAAGAATATTGACAACACCATTTAAAGATAGAAATTAATTTCTGTTGGTGCCTTTTAAGCATCTTGATTATGGCTACAGAAAGCCAATTGGGAAAAAAAAATGTGGCCCCTTTGAAATATAAGTGGAAACTGGAAAACCAGTCTTGGGTAATGAATGAATGATTCACAAACAAGTTGCAAAACAAATCACCAGGCTTCATTTTCTTACAAATTAAAAGTCCCAGATTTTATCTTTATCTATTGATTAATATATTTATGCACCGATAATTCTACCAGCTCTGAGTGACTAATTTTGAAATAAAAGAAATGCAGTTAACTTTTTAATTATCATAAACGATCAGGGATAATAAAGCCAAGCATTCCTTGTTCACCAGACCCCATTTGAGAAAGACTTCATATTAGGGAAGAATCATTTTAAAAACAGAACAAAGTGAAGAATAAAAGAAATACTTTTTCCTCCATGCATTTAAGCTTCCCATGTACATTTTTTAAGGCTTAAGCCACAGTCCACTTTTAGCAACTCTACTAAATTTGGGAAGCAGAAATCCAGAGGACCACTAGATGGCAGTAGAGAAATATAGAAAACTCATTCTAGTCCAGTCCTTGATAGTCCTACTTTTTCCAATAAAATGAGTGTCCTTATTCAGTACACCAAGTAATATAACTGTCTTAGCTGGAATCTGTACCCCAAACTGATATATATACTGAGCAAAAAGTTATTTGATTTCTTTAACATCCAAAACAAATCCAACTAAACGGTGAGCCAAAGGACCAATATAAAGCCCACTACAAAATTTGCAAATACAATTCAAATCCTATTGCTTTTAATGTTGTCCTTTACTTTTGGTTAATGTACTAATAATTCAAATAAGAAAGGTCATAGAAAAATTCTATTTAATAATGTAAATAGAATTTAAATATTTTAAATCATACACTTCCTACCAGCATTCAATCAATTAGCATTCAATAGCATTCCTGTATAGCAGGTTAATAACCAGACATCTTCTGTGGCAGGAAAATTATTTATGTGCCAAAATATAATTCACTTGCCCATTCACCAAAACTGAAAGTGAGTGTCCTAGATGCAGGTGCAATGAAATATGCTTGTCAAGGCACCTCAAGACATCTCCAGATTCTTTTTCATCATTGAAAAAAGAAGCTATACACTTTAGAAGCTCTTTGCAATCTTGTTCTAATCATGCCACCTTGTCAGAAAGAAAAGAAACCTCCTAAAATTAGTTTTCCTTACCTTTAAAAATAATTGATGTAATAGGATCTGGTTTCCCAAATGTATGTTTAGGGATATTTGCAGCTGATTCTACAATTACCCGAAGCATTGTTTCAAGCAATGAAACGAATGCTTCTTAAAAAGAAGCTGTTTTCGAAGTAGAAAGTTCAGAGAGGGAAAAAAATACTTGAGATACTCGGCAGGCTGCAGACTGAAATGCCAGGAGGAGGAGGAAGAATAGGAGGAGGAGGAGACAAGAAGGAATGGCTCTGTTACAGCAACGAGAAGCTCACAGCGGAATTACCAAGTTTGTTACCAAAGCTAAAGAAAAGAAATGCATACCATCATTCACAAATCCTGTCCGTTAGATAACAAAACTGATATGATTGAAATTCAAACATAAGAATTTACAAAGCATGATGCTTAAAAAGGGGAAAATGCTCTCTATGCAAATGATGAGGAAGAAATATAAACGTGCATTAAATAGTTACTGAATCAAGGACTCACTCATTCAAATCCATTGCATACTTTCCATTTTTATGGCTATGGAAATAATGGCCAAACCAAGACAATAAAAAAAAAAAAAGCATGAACGTTTCCTTTAAAAATACATTCTTTCCTCATGTTTGTGGTTTGAGTGTCGTTCTCCTTCTTTTTAATTCAGGAATGTTGCAAACAGTCTTAGATCGCCCCCTTCGGCAAAAGTCAACCTTGTACATAAATTCTAAAAGTCATCTCTAAATTTCATGCAGTCAGAGTTTGTAGTAAGAAGAAGAGAGAAGAATCAAACTCCAAAGCGATCAATTGTGACTGAACTGCTTTTCAGCATCCTGCCTGAAGCTAAAATAGCAGATTGGTTCTTCCACGCACTGTGTGCTGCAGGGAACTTCCAGTGGAGATTTCTGAATGGGAACCAGCCACAAAATATTATACCAATTACTGCAGATTTTCCTTCTAAACAGATTTAGAAAAAAGAATGGGAAAAGTGAAACATATTGGGAAGGTTTTGAATGGAATCCACTGTTCATCATATCCTTCATAAAATTTGAGGAATAAGGCAAGGCAATTGTATAAAACAGTTGTGTCTAGAGGTTAAGGCACCAGGCTAGAAACCAGGAAATGCTCAGTTCTAATCCTGCCTTAAAAGGCCAACTGAGTGATTTGGGGCCAGTCATTCTCTCTCAGCCCAAGGAAAAAGAAAATAGCAAACTAATTCCAAAACTGCAAATTGCATGGACATGCCCAGGCAGTTGTTAGGATTCCAGATTAGGTCTAAAACAGGCAGGCAGGCAGATACCCATGCATGTAATAAACATATTTGGAAATTCTCTGTTCTTCCCCCCCAAACGCCAAACAGTTCAAGTACTTCTCATGTTACCTGTGCTAGACTGGTTTCTTATACATGTCTGATAAATACATATCTATGCAGCTAAATCCTATTTTGTCCTCCTATAAAAAAGAAAAACATTTGCTTTGTAAGAAAACAAAAAGAATCAGAAGGATCAGGCCATGAAGAAAGAGAAAGAAGAGGAGAAAGAGAAAGGAGAAAGTTAGCATCATCTGAACCACTCTGACATATTGCAATAGGAAGAGAATAAAAGCCTATTCTGGAAACCTTCTGCATTTCAGTTGTGTTTAAGTGCACAAATTGTGAAACCAAGCTGTCTTCCATTCGAGACATACATTAGGTATTGTATGGAATTAATATGAACGAAGACGAATATATATGTCCCAGGATAATGAACTAATTCAAAGTGAGATATCTTGAAGCCCTTCTATACTAGGCCATTCATTATTTAAAATCACACAATATACTAAATCAGAATTTTAAATTCATGCTTCATTCAATAAGCAACAAATGACAGGATTGATATTAAACCATAATCTATGGCCTATAACCTACAATTGCGGGATTCCTACATGTTAAAGACCCCATTATGATTTTGAACAATATATGCATCCAATTAATATGTTAGCAAAGCAGATTCTGAGTTTTCTCATGATGTGGTTATCAGAAATCTTGGAACTGCCTATATTCTTAGTCGTTACAGTAACAATTCTTAGATTCTTGATTAGGACTTGCATTATTAAGTTAATGCATGAATCTAACTGTAGATTACCCACACATAATAATATTTCTAGTACATTTCTACTCAACTCTATTGAGAGTTAGTCACAATGAGCCCAGGACTTTTGCCATGTGGGAGAGGACTGTGATCTCTGAAGATCAGCAAATGATGATTGAGTTGTGTCTTTACTGGATTATTGTTGACAGCAGGTGCTAATATCTGCTCGATGACCAGTCTTGGCGGGCTAACAAGTATCTCCAAGCATTTGTGCACAATTCACTCATTAGAAAATAAAACCATCATTAAACCATTCTGGGGGTTGTAAATCCAGAGACACCCATGCATGTAATAAAAATATTTGGAAATTCCACACAGTTCCAAACAGTCCAGCTACTTTTCATGCTATCTATGCTAGACTGATTTCCTAGATGTGTCTGATGAATATTTAGAACAGAATAGAAATAGAAAATGGAACAGAAACTGGAAGGGACCTTAGAGGTCGTCTAGTCCAGCCCCCTGCTCAAGCAGGAGAACCTGTACTATTTTAGATAAGTGACTAACTAGTCTTATTTATACAGCTAAATTCTATCTTGCCCTCCTAAAAAAAACCCATTTGCTTAATTTTGACAGCGGTGTGTGTGTGTGTGTGTGTGTGTGTGTGTGTGTGTGTGTGTGTGTCAGCTCCCCGCCTTCGTTCCTTTCATTAACGCTCCTCCCGACCGCTTCACTTGGAACGGTCAGGGAAGGGAACCCGTCCGTGACGTCACGACGCCGTCAAGTTCCGCCGCGCCTTTCCTTTTGGATCCACGCGGCGCTCGTAGCCTGGCAACCGGACGGAAGTGACGTCACACGCAACCGCTGGATTCAAACTCTCGGAAGCCGCGTTCCAGAGGGCGTCAGTTCGAAGCGGAGCGGTTCTGCCGTTGTTTCCTGCTCGCCGCTCCGCTACGGGCCGTCCCGTCCCGTCCCCTTCCTTCCGTGGAAGGGAGGGCGCGGTGCTGTCGGTGCCGCCGCCGCCGCCTTGCCATCTTAAAGCGCCCTTCTCCGCCCGGCTGTCTCCATCTAACGCTCCAGAGGCTTTGCTGAGGTGTGTATGGGGACGCCCTTGTCACGTCGGCCCTTTTGTGTGGAAAGAAAGGGAGGCCTTGCCTTGGAAGCGGTTATGGCCTTTGACCGATGTCTACGGAGATTCTCAGGCCTCCAGGGTCCCAAAGGTGCTTTTTTCAAGAGGCAACTGGATTTTCTTGGTTGGGTTTTTTTTTGTTTTTTTTTTTGGTGCTTTGAAGACGTTTCGCTTCTCTCATCCAAGAAGCTTCTTCAGTTCTGATAGATGGTGGGGAATGAACGGACTATAGAAGAGTGAGGAAAATCCTCACACCCTGGTCGACAACACTTCTTCATCCTCCCTACCCATCGGGAAGGAGATATAGAAGCATAGCCAGCCTGCACAAACAGGCTGAAGAACAAGTTTTTTATCCCTGGGCTGTCAGACTCCTGAATGCGAAATAACATCATAACTACGTAGTACGATGGACTTGCAGGGCCGGCGCAACGTGTAACGTGTTCACACCGGTGCAATAGGACTGGGGGTTGTTTAATATGATTTATTGGGTTAGGGATTTTCTGTCTTCAGTGTGAGTTGTATTGTGTTGGGTGGGGGGCTGCACTGAGGGAGCAGGGCAGAGATGAGCCTTGGAGGTCCTCTAGTCCAGCCCCCCCCCCCCCCCGCTCAAGCAGGAGCACCTATACCATTTTAGACCAGTGACTGTCTAGTCTCTTCTATGAAAGGATTTATATTCCTTGCAAACAACTTGTCATTTGCATTCTTTTTAGAGGGTCAGTGAGGCCACTTGGAAGGGTTCACATCTTCCAAGAAGGCTCCACAACCATTTGCACTACTCAGGTGACCCCGAGGACACAGATAAACCTCCAAGTGGCCTCAATGACCCTCTAAAAGTATGCAAAGGGCCACCTGTGCAAGGAATATAAATCCTTCCTTTCCCCACCATCCAGTCAGAGCTGAAGAAGCTTCTTGGATGAGATGCAAAATGTCTTCAAAGGAAAAACAAGAAAGTCCAGTTGTTTCCTGAAAAAGCACTTTTCAATCTTGAAAGGGACGCACACTTGTCCCTCTTAGGGCTGGAAGGGAGACCACTAGGAAATCCCCAGGCTGTGTCTCCATTGGGACATCATGGAACCAGGCAAGGACAAAGCCATTTCGGAGCCCCTTTGCCAAAAGAAAGTCTTGGATGCGCTCAATAGTGGGTGTGACTTGAGGACTTCTTTATCTTATCACAACAGTTATGCTTTTCTAAAGTTGATTACTTGCTCAGATCAAAACACCCTAAAACAATAAAGCACACAAGGCAAAAATGTTGAATGTAGTGGACTCCTTGCAAGAGGTGAAAAGCCATTATATATTCAGGTGTGAACAGCTAGTATGCATATCTCTAGTTCTAGAATATTCCAGTTTTAGTTTCATAATGAGAAATAGCGTATTTTGTCAGCTTCTAAGTAGCATACCTTAATTCTGTTATGCTGTGAGCATAACATTTGGCCTTGCATTCCTTTGTAATCTATGTGATTCTCTTGCTTCTGTGTAATTGATTCTAAAATGGGCATTTAATTAGCATTTTATTAACTATTTTATAATATTACCTAGCTTTATTTTCTTTATATATATAGTTTATATAAAACTCAAGGCAGCGAACATGCTTAATACATCTGTCTATTTCCCCATGACAAGGTGAGATGGACTGGGTTGAGAGGGAGTGGCTGGCAGTTATCAAATTTTTAAAGCTAGTTTTCTAGCCCAGCCCTTTTGAACATGTCATATTTGAAGGTATTTCCATTTACTTCAATTTAATGTTTAATAAGGGCAAGTCTGAGATGAAGTCTTTTAATCGATAAAATGATTGTTCACCTCAGCTGATGCGCATGAAAAAATACAGGTCCATTTTCCCTCTACAAAACAAGCAACAATTGGAGAGACATTTTAATTGGAGGAATGGCGGTTTCTCCACACCACTTTGCTCTCAAATTTATCTGGCTGCATTTCAGGTTTTATTGTTTTTAAAAGTGATACATCCAGTTGCAAGATTCTTTATTGTAATATCTTTGACATAAGCTACCTCATTTGGATAGGTTTAACATGGATAGTTAAAGACAATTAACATCTACATTGTGTCTGTTTTCTTTAATTTCCTCATAATGTCAATTTTTAAGATTTAATGTTCTATTTGGGAAGAATTTTTGCTATTTTACCAATATGTTCAGGGGGTTTTGAAAGGAATTTTTATTTTTCATAATATTTGTGATAGGGCAGAATCGTACATGTTTTTATCTGTCACTTTTAAAACACTGTTGGTATACAATAAAAATATGAATAAATGGATTAGTTGTAATAATATATATTAGAAAAGAATTCCCACGGGCTTGTACTATTTGTGGGTTTGGAATTTAGAGGGATTTTTTTCAAAAAATCTTGCAGATGAAGTGGTTGCTTCTTGAATAGCGCCTGATGATTTTTTCCGAGAACCTCAAGAATGACATCAAAGAAGTGGGGATTCAAGTCTGGTGATTCCAAATCTGAAACAGAATTGCAGGTGTATAAGAAAGAAAATGCAGCTTTGAAAAAGTCTTTGGAAGAAATCATTAAGGAGAAGAGAAAAATGACACCTGAAGAAAGGAAGAGGCTTTTGGAGGTGATATAAATTAAAATAATCCTAGTTTTGCATCTAAATTAAAACCTGGATATTAAGATCGAGACAAAGTATTTTGTAAAGCAAGGGCTTCACTTTTCATCTAATTACAAAAGAAACTAATTGATAATGGGATGTTAACCCTTACTGCAAGGGTAGGGAATGATGGCCCTTTTATGACTTGTGGACTTCAACTCCCAGAATTCCTGAGCCAGCCATGCTGCCCAACTCTGCCTAACTGTAATGTGATGTCTTACCAGGGGTGATAGATACCCCTGCTTTTTCTTTGTGCCTTGCTGTGCAGCCTGTTAGCATTGCTTCTAGATTTCTGCAACCACAACCACATCTGACAATGGGATGGCAAGTTACTCTTCCCTAAGAAATGCTAAATGTTTGCTTTATTCATTCACGTATTAGCTCCTTTTGTTCTAGTGCATATGAAGCACTCAGGACAAGGGGTGGCTCCTTCACTGTTGCTTTTAGGACCCTTCCTTCTACTCTTCTCATAGAGTCTGTATATTTGAAAGCCTATATGAACTATTGTAATTTAAATAGTTGAACTGTTTTGAACTATTTAAATTCAAATTTAATTGTAAATAGCTGACAGTTGATAATGACAGATGAAATCATCTGAGCTGTTTATGTACATATAAGTCATTTATATTGTGCAGTTCATGTTAAGACTCCATTTTTTGGTTAGTTAAAGTGGTGGAGGCTCTTCTATTTTTTGTTTCGCTTTCATATTAACATTAAATCCTTGATTTCATAAGAAGTGAATTTAGCTGTAGCTTTTTTTTGTCTTGTTTTAGTTCTTTGGGGAGTTTTTTAATGCTTTGACATATTAGACATATTTTGGTAAAACGTGAACATTTTAATGAGAGTGTACCTACAATTAAATGGACAGTTTCTAGGCAGAATAGTACAATCATATTCCAAATCTTGTCCCATAAGCTTAATTTTACTATCTTTATTCTCCAATAGATTAATATTTGCCAGCATGATTATCCGTTTCTACTCAATCAGGAATTTATAGTTTGGAAACTGACCTTTTCTTGTTAAATGCTTGCTTGTACTTCATATAGAAAATACTTGCCCTTGAAACAGAAATAGAAGAATATAAAAATAAACTTGGAACGAAAGATCAAGAAATCCAGGTCCTGAAAGATGAGTTAAGAGGTAGAAGCAAAAGTACAGATGCTGCTTCTCTACAAGGTCAGCTAGAAGAGAAAACAAAAGAAGTGGCTAAGCGGGAACAGCTATTAAATTCGCTCTCGGAAGAGGTAGAATGGCAGAAAAATCACATATCTGCAGTTTCTGCAAGATGTACAGATCTTGAAAGCAGAGCCAGTAATGTCCAGCTCGCCCAGGTGAGTTTATAAAAATGTGTGCAATGTTACCTAAGCTTTTTCCTCATATTGCTATTTGGAAGTTATTTGGGACTGAACACCTTTTGAACTCTTTAGCCTTGGATAGGGTAGCACTTGCCCGTTTAAGAGTGATGTGCAATCTGGGGGGGAGGGTTTGTCTGAACTCACAGCTCATGCTGAGTGAGGAATGCTTGCCCAGCTTCATTTGGTGTATGCCCTTTCCTAGATTAGAATGCCCTTCACTTTGCAGCTTACTGCAGTGCACTTTACATTGGGCTGCCTTTGAACTCCACCTGGAATCTTCAGCTGATCCAGAATGCAGTGGCACAGGCAGTGTCGGGTGTGCCTGTTTGATTCATAAGCAGTTTGCTTCCAGATGTAATTCAAGATACTGGTTTTGACCTATGAAGCCCTTTGTTGCCTAGAGCCTGATTTTTTGAGATATTGCCAATCTCCCATCGTATCAACCTGTATGGCTTGATCCGACAGGGTTGATGTACTCTAGGTTCTGTATATCAAGCAGTGCTATCTGTCACAGCACTGCTTGATAATCGGAAAAAAATAGAGAAATTGGGTGGCTCTTGGCCAGATGATGTTCCAGAGAGTCTTAAAGACCTGGTTCTATTCCCTGACTTGTAGGCTGTATGTATGATGCTATTGGCCAAAGTCACTGTGTTGTCCATTTTATTTGGATTGCACATTGCTGTATGCTTTTTATGCTGTGAACCACTCAGAGTCAACAAGTTGGGAAATCTCTGAGCTGAATTAAATAAATATGAAAAATTGGGTCGTTGCAAATAAGGAAATGAAACAAGATGGCTTAGTGATCTGCATCAAATCACTAAGATCAAAGCGATAACCACCATTTTCTAATTCTCCACCCCACAACAGTAATAAGCATGCCATCACCACAGTTGAAGTCTTCGGAACTAAGGTAGTATCTGCTTCATGATGCACTGATCTCAGCTATCACCAGTCTCTGGAATTGTTTGGTCAAAATTTCTAAGTGTCCTCCTGTATGTGACCAGTTAATTCTTTATTATTAAGATTAGATGTAAGCCTGACTGTATTAAAGCCCAAATTTGACATTGCATTCTGAGAGGTTGACTCAAACTAATCTTTGAAAGCCCTTTGGTTGCCTTAACTTCAGAAGATACCTTTCCACCCTCATGGCTAACTGAAATAAATCCAAGATTGTCCACACAGTAACTGATCTTGACTGGCTACCAAAAAGTTCTTCAGATATTAAAAAAAATACCTGATTCTGAACTTAGACTTAAAAAGGACCTAAGTTTTACTGCAAAACCCTGTAACTTAAGCATGTTAGGGAGACCATTCACAGGTGCCATAATATAACATGGCAGCATTTTGTACTGAACATAGAGAAGAGCTTTTACATTAGCCAGACTTGGAGCTTTACTTTCAGCTCCTCTGGAAGAGAGATATAATGGCACACATGTGCAAGACTGTTTATGCCTGTGTCTCTTAAAGGAAATTGAATCAACTGCATGTATCCTTTGTCGTCCCTTTTATTGAAACAAGAATAACATTTTATTCACATTCCCCTTAACAAACAGACATGGTAAAAACAGATGTTGTTCTTATTGTTCCCCTCCTAGCAGATATTTCAGAAATGACTTTCAGGAGAGCAGTTAAATTAATAAAATAGTAATCTCATGGACCTTTGGGATAAATTTTAAGTTTGACATTTCAGTATTCCAAACTCTTAACTAAACAGTCAGGTACCGCTAATAAATTCATATTCATTTATTTCTGTCTGTCTCTCTACCACTGTTTGAATTAGCCTAAGATATTACTCACTCCTTATCTATTTTGTTACTTTTGTTTTTAGTAAATTCTATATATTTTGATGCTCTGTTTTATTTTTATACTCCATTTTTAAATTGAAATTCTGTTAAAATAGTAGTTTTGAGTAAGTACTCTTAATAATGAAGTTAACAAATTAATTATTATCTTTAGCATCCTTAATTTAAACTTACTAGACAGATACAGTGGTCCACACAGAATATTTTAATTTTGGATTATGCTGCTGAGCGAGAATAAATGTCCTAAAATTTCACCCTGGCTTCTTGTTATTTCTAATGGGAGATCAGGTTTTCATAGCATATGAGCAAAAGTTAACTGATAACTACGTGTAATTAAGTCAACTGTAAGGATAGATGAAAAATGGACATACATAATTTTTATTTCTATGTACACTCATACTAGATGCTGAAAAGTGCTGTTGTGGACATTCCTCTGTTAAAAGTCAAGTTGAACAGATTATAAATTTGATTCCATTGACCTGATTAGCTAAGAGACATTATAGGAAGGATTAGAAAAATACCACTTATTGAAAGTAGATGGCAGTAGAGTATCAATCCTATAGAGTTTGAAAATTAAAATACCAAATGCCACAGTGATAAATCAGGTGCTTGTCCAAATCAGGAAGGATGTTTATAGATATTGGGTAATTGAAACATGTCAGCCATTATGCAAAACAATAGGCACAGTTAAACTCAAATATATGCATGCTGGCTGAATAGGTTAGGGACATATTACTCTCTTATCCTGAAGCTGTAATATACAATGTTTTAAAATAATAGATTCTAGTCTAGGTAATCTGACACTTATCCAAATACTTTTAGAATTTCTGTCATTTTTTGCCAATTACATGAAACTTTGCCTTTTGTAGGTAGCTCATTAGATTCTGTTCTGGAATTTATTAAAGAATCTCCTTTGAGTCAGTTCAACTCATGATGAAATAGAAAAGACCATGTTGGTGTTGGTACAGAAACAGTTTGCCTTCTGCTTCCTTCCATTCTTCCTTCCTTCCTTCCTTCCTTCCTTCCTTCCTTCCTTCCTTCCTTCCTTCCTTCCTTCCTTCCTTCCTCCCTCCCTTCCTCCCTCCCTCCCTCCCTCCCTCCCTGCCTCCCTCCCTCCCAAGATGTAAGCCATAGGATTGTATGGTGATCTCTCATCTAAATATAACTAGGTTCCATCCGGCTTAGTATTTTTTAAATTTGGCAAGCCCTTTTATTCTGCAGAAGGAAATATTTAGTAGAAATATGATATGTAGAATCTTGAATGTTTTAGCAGTTTGAAAAATTACAGAAACCCAGTGCTTTCAAGGCATAACATAGCAGTACCTACTCCTATCTTCAACACACAGGCATCTGCTTTCAGTTAATGGAATTGAACTGTTTCACTATTCTATTTTTTAACAGGAAAAGGCTGTGCACTGTGCTGGAATGCCAGTCAACATACATGAAATTGAAATTCAACTGAAAGATGTAAGGCATTTTACCAAATACATTATGTTTTATTTAAGGCATAAAATAACATTACATAAATACAGATAATGTAGAATTATCCTATATTAGCCTGTTGGAGCTAATTGTCGCTGGTTCCCCAACAAAGAGTATAAAGGAATGTAGTTGTAATAGGGAGATTAGGATCACATACAAAATATCTTTTTTTTTTTTAAGTAAGCAGTCAGATCTGTAGCTCCCCACAGTCATGTTACAATGGGAATACTGGGAACAACCAGAAGTTGAGGAATAATTGGAAGTACCATTCACTGTACATCACCCGTATAAAACTTTGAACGGTTACCGAATGAGTGGTTGTTAACCAAGGATTACTTGCATATGATTATATTACCCTGTAAAATAGTGTATTGTACCAGTTCAGATATTGTGCTGAGGCAGATTTAAATCTGGGCTCAAGTTTCTTCATTCAGGGAGGAGGCAGGAATTGAATTTGGTTCCATGGACTGCATGAAAGTGAGATAATTATAAAATGCTATGCAACAAAAGCTAATAACTTGCTGGTTTATGCCATACCTTTGTAAGCTCAACATTATACTATATATGAGTCACTATCAGTATAATTTAAAATGCCTTAGTCTGAAAAGGTATAATCAGACTCCTTATTTTTTGCTACTATAAAGTAACATGGATCTCCTCCAATGTCATGAATAAATTAGACTTTTATCCTCAATGTTTGGGAATGTATCCATTCAAAGAGCAGCACATTATCTCATCTAAAATGCAATAAATCAATTAAATTGTAATTTATCCATTCAACTATTAGTGTATTTGTCTGTAGGCAGAACCCTGATCTGATGTGATGCCTCCCCCACTTAATTAGCTGTTGCTATAGTTCAGTCACACAAAGAGCATCTGGTCAGCAGTTAAGTCTGTGCACCTGACCTGCATCTGAAGCGTTATAATATTTCTCTGCTTTTCTGAATAAAACAAACAAATTGGAGGTATGGCAGGCAGCCAACATTTCATTTCCCATTCTTAGCTGGAAAAGAGGGTCAAACCATGTTGAAAGCTTAACGTGGGCTTTCTGTTTATGCCTTGGCAACTTTTGCTATGAAATGGCACATCCAGTTCCAGTAACATTAAGAATGGATGATTAAACAAAAATGCAGTATAGTTCAATCTGCTTACTTCAAACAAGGCCAGGGACTGAAAGCCTTAGATTACATCTCCTAAATATTGCTATCATGTCTATATCTCTGTTTTTTCATTTTAAGAAAAATATAAAGAGGACTGTGAAAATAGTACTCTGAGCTATAAAGAAAGTGCTTTAAATTCCATTAATAGTAACCTTTATGTCTCATGAAATTCAAAAACTACTTTAATATAATACAAATGATGTCTGAGTAAAGAAAAGCTTTTGTTGAGCTATTGAAAGCCATATGGATTCAAATAAAGTTTAAAAATTGAATAATTATTAAATTATTTGACCTGCATGTTATCATAAGCTTTTTATCTGTAAAGGAATAAGGAATTTCTTGTCAGGGTCTTTTAATCTCCTACATATTACTACACATTAAATGCACTGTTTTACTTTTGTGGAAATTTTATTTCAACAAGGAGCATTTTTTTCTAAAACCAAGCAGCCACTTATGGATACTGTGATATCAGTTTTATGCATTTATATGGCATCTTGTTGAATGCCATCTTTCACAGGTAGCAACAATATATAGCAATCAAAATCAAAAGAATATATTAATACATTTATGTAGTTAACATTAATAAAAATAAATAAGATACTCTTCTTGTACCAGTATATGGATGTGCTATATAAAGTAGTAGAGTCACTTTGCTTCTATTTTAAAGATGTATGGTTTTGGAATTCATTGCCATAACTTTGAAGGGAATGGATAGGTTCCTTGGGAGTTACATTAGGGGAGGTTTGCTGCTGAAAAGGCCCTGCCCTTAATGTTTATCATTCTATTTTGAATAAAAATATTTAGCAATAATCAGCTTCTGGAATGTATATTTAAAAAAGGTTACAGTTTTATACAGTTCTTCCAAGTACTGTATCTTCAGTTGAAAATACTTATAAGTAGGCATACTTACATCAATTATAACGAATATTTTTCTGAGATTTTTGTAATCCAAATCGTTTGTTTGGTATTGTTAATTCACTGAATAATTATAAAAAATAAGTACAAATTAAAGAGCTTTCAGAAACCTCTCAATAGGGAATTATTCAAAATATTTATAAAAGATGGCATGCATGCGTTTACCCTGTTCTTCCGAAAGTTTGTCGATCTTAAAGAAAAGTACATTCTAGTCTTCATTTACAGTTCCTTAATTTATTTGTAGTTGCTTTTTCCTACATGCTACACCAGCCATGCATGGTGACAACACCTTTTTATACAGTGCGTATATATTTTTTTCACACTCAGTAAAGAGGGCTGGCAGAGACCTCTAGTTCTGAAAATTACTAGTTTTAAATTTTTACTTTTCTTTGTAGGGTGGTTTTTGTATGGTAAAGTTCAGAATAATCTGAAAGTAAAAGTTTCATATCCTTTTTGGAACTGAATTAGTTCTTTAGGTCCGGGTTTCAAACCAAAGCTAATATCACAAGCCAATAAACTGCAGATGCTTCAATGCCGGGTGTACAATGACTGATCAAGATTAGGATCAAAATATGGGACTAAGTAAGAGCCAATTGTTGTAGTGCAGGGGTCCCCAATCCCCAGGCCCACTATTCCCACCGACCCCCCACCAGTTTGCAAAGTCAAAAAGATTGGGTAACTGTTGTAGTGGTTAAGGCATCTGATTAATAAACATGAGAATGTGAGTTCTAATCATGCCTTCATTACAAAACTTGGTGACCTTGGGCCAGTCTGTCTCTTTTAGCCCTAGGTAGAATAGCAATAGCAATATATGCACTTAGACTTATATTCCGCTTCACAGTGCTTTACAGCCCTCTCCAACCGGTTTACAGAGTCAGCATATTGCCCCCAACAATCTGAGTTCTCATTTTACTGACCTCAGAAGGATGGAAGGCTGAGTCAACCGTGAGCTGGTGAGGATTGAACTCCTGGCAGTCAGCAGAATTAGCCTGCAATACAGCATTGTCACCACTCCACCATCAAGGCTACATCAAATCTTTTCTGAAAATCTTGCCAAGAAAACTGCAAGGCAATCCAGGCAATCACCAGGAGTCAACAATGACTTGAAGGTGATAGCTAGCTAGCTAGCCAGACAGACTGACTGGCTGACTGACTGACTTATCCCCAGGGCTCTAATTATGAACAAAAAGTCACACAGTCCTGCATGAAATAAGTAATGTTAAAAAATTCCATTGGCACCATAAAATAATATACATACATTTCCCTTCTACCAAATCAGCTGCCACACACTTATACTACAAAAAATACAATACGTGAGGAAGTCACATATTGAATTCATTGTGTACTTTGGCCCTAAATTCTATGTGTGAAGGAACAAAAAATTATAAACTCTTTAAATATTAAGCTGTATATTTGGGAAGACGTAAAAACACTTCGCAGCTTCACAGGTATACTTATACTTGGAGGACAACCTTAAAATTGTATTGGAATCATTAATCTTGGGGGAGGCTTTAAAGCAGGGGTCTCTGACCTTGGCAACTTTAAGACTTGTGAACTTCAACACCCAGAATTCTCCAACCAGATTTTTGTTGAAAATTGCCTGAGGTGATCAGAAATCCGAGCTGGTTGCCAAACACCAAGATTGTGATCATGTGATTGTGGGATAATTCAATGGTCATAAATGTGAACATAGGTAGCAAATCATTTTTTCCAAGATTGTTGTAATTTTGAACCATGGTTCATTCAATAATCAAGAACTACCTGTAATCTCCAGCAGTAGTCATTCTTCAAGGGGTGGGGGAGGCTTTTGTGGCCAAAATAAGCAACAGTGGCTTATTTTAAATGTTTCTTTTTGATTCTTTCTCAAGCCATCTTTTTTACTTCTGTTCTTTTTCTAGCCTCGTTTTTAGCACTCTTCTTTCTTTCCTTCCTTCCTTCCTTCCTTCCTTCCTTCCTTCCTTCCACCCTCCCTCCCTCCCTCCCTCCCTCTCTCCTTCCTTCCTTCCTAATTTATACTTTATTTCACTAACAACTCTCGTACATGTGTATGACTGTACTGTCATAGGTACCCAGTCCATCTAAAAGGTGCTAGAATAGTTGAATAAGAAAATGTTTGGCATGTGATAGAGCAAGTTTGATTCTCAATGTGGCCTGCACCTAAGAAAGACGATTTGAAGGCTGTGATAAATGAGTTTGTCCTAATTCTTCAAGCTCATTGCCACTGTCCTACTTTTATGTGACTCATAGTTTGAACAAGCCAAGGAACAATATGTAACAAATGTACTGGGATATCATCATATAGCTGCCTGAAATCTTGTTGATTTAATCTAGAATTCACTTTTGAGTAGATGCATTGAATTGCATTGTTCCTTCTATTGGGTTCCGTTAAAAATTAAGGTAAATAACATCCAAATCTATTGTCTAAGTTAACCTGTTTCTTTTCAAGTTATATTTGAAAGTGGTTTTCAAACACCGTTGTGGCTAGCTATCACTGTATATTGAACCACATCAATTTACAATCATTTCCCACAGTAAGAGAATGTGTGCTGAGAATGAAAAAAAAATACAGAGATAATTTTTCACTGGTTTAGTATTTGCTTCTGCTGTACAGGTAGTCCTCGACTTACAACAGTTCATTTAGTGACCATGCAAATTGCCAACAGCACTGAAAAAAAGGGACAACCTTTTTTTCACACGATAACCGTTGCAGCATTCCCATGGTCACATGATCAAAATTCGGCTGCTTTGGCCACTGGTTCATCTTTATGACAGTTGCAGTGTCCTGGAGGTCATGTGATTTACCTTTTGCCAGCTGACAAGCAAAGTCAATGGCCAGATTCACTTAACAGCCATGTTACTAACTTAACATCTGCAATGATTCACTTAACAACTATGGCAAATGGGGTAAAACTAACTTAACAAGTGTCTCATTCAACAATATAAATTTGAGGTTGCATTGTGGTTGTAAGTTGAAGACTACATGTATTCTACTGAAATGTCGTGTTAATAGTAGGAGTCATGCAAAAGAGACCTTGCAAATAGGATGCATTTGATATATTTGATTTACAGAAAAGGGAGATAAAACAAGTAGTTGTTTTTTTTCTCATAGAAGTCTCACTCACTTTCAAATCTCTTTACAGGCTTTAGAGAAAAACCAGCAATGGATAATATATGACCAGCAACGGGAAGCTTATGTTCAGAGCGTCTTAGCAAGAATTTTTGACCTGGAACAGCAGCTAAAAACAGTGATCCAAGAGCAAGCAAAAGAAGCTAGGACAGCAGGTATAGACTGATTAGTCTCCAAACTGCGTAGCATAAAAAAAAAATTAACTTATATTGGTCAGATTTCCATATATTGTTCAAAACATTGTAGCTGTAAGAAGAGCTCTTCTAAAAACTGTTTTTGTGCCACAGTACTTTTTTAGGAGAGAGAGTGGGAGAGAAAATACATTCCGGTCATTGTTTAGATCCTGGACTCCCAATTTTGTCAATAGGAAAACAGGATTTGTTGATCTGGTCTGGCATATAAAGCTCGTTTTTTAGATGTTGATTGAAAAATGCATATCATTCCAACTGAGTTTACAATATTTCTGAGAACAACTTCCATAGTACAGAGATGCAGGCAAGACTTCTTGATAACAAGTTTCACACTTTCTTCTGCTATTAGGTATCTGTTTTGTGCCTGAATAGTTATTAGTATTATATTTTTTTATCTATGCTATGTTTGATTAAGCATCTGTATGCCATGAGACATATTGGCATTGCTGACATTAATTGTCCAGAAAGATTAAAGTTGATAAAATTTTAAACTTAAGTCTGGAAACATAAGGATCAAAATTCTAGTGCAGTATCTCCCAGTAATGTTTTTTCCTATTTGTGTTGAGATTGTTCTGTTGAGATTGTTCTGGAATCATGCTCCTTCTGCTCCAAGATTTCTCCTGCATCCCATTGTAATCACAGGCTAGAGAAGAACAGTGGTAATTTTCTCCTTCCCACCTTGCCATACCACTACTGGTTCTGTTTTCCCAAGTTCTGCCACTAGTTTTAAAGACATTTTATTGTATAGAGGAGAGGAAGGGTTTAGACATCTCTCCGTGCCTGCATCCCTAAGTTCTTTCTTTATCTTGAATGATGGTAGAAATGAGGACTAGAGTTTGTAGCCTTGTACTTTCATTACAATTTCCAAGATACATTTTACAAAACTGATATCATCATTACCAAGTAAAATTAGTGAAGGAAGGACTCTTGATAATCAAAAATAGCAAATTAGTAGGACTTTTTACTTGAACTAGAAAAGTTGCTATAACAACACATTCAAAGATGGAATGGCGGCATGGAAGAAACTGTCAACATTGGATCTTCATCATTGAGAAGGATATTTTATGGACTAAGTTTGTGGACTAATCTATTCGTGCTTGTTGGTTTTTAAGGTCACTAAATGAACCTTATTAGGGATTTGAACAGAGGTACATCAAGCACTGTAGTACCCTTGGAATATGCTGTAGAATTCCAGTAATACAAAGGGCCATATGGAAAGCTATAAGAAGTGTCTGCATCGGAATACAATTAAATCAGGTTTCCCATTTTGTACCACCTATATTCTTACAAAAAGAACAGATTGTCATGCAAAACCATATTGGTTTAGAACTATAAGTACTTTATAAACAGCAGATAAAGTGATATTCTTATTTATTTAAAGTACCGTAAGATAATTTATGCTCGTGTTAGAACATTTTACAAAACAAGTGCTTAATGTTGCTAGTATCTGTGAAACATTCCACAGTTTTTGGTTAAATTTTCATATTTAGATTATTGAATTATTTTGTTTTCAATTTTAATATTCTGTAAGCAAGAAACAAGTATACAAGATAGCGGCCCAAAACAGTATATCTTAAAATTCAGTCATTTGAAATAACTAAATAGTATTATAGTATGGGTGCTAAATTTAAAAAATTCCAAGAATCTACTGCAGGGGTGTCAAACTGGATTTCTTTTGAGGGCTGGATCAACACTAGTTCTCCGAGGGCCAGCAGAGGGGGAGGCACGGAGTGGCGGGGACGGGGAGGAGATGGGACAGACGCTTCCTGCAGCACTTTGCCAGCCAAAACACGCATGGCCTCCTGTGTCTCATTTTTGGCCTCCATGGCCGCCTGCAGTATTCTGGCAGGTCGTGCAGGGGCCATTTTTGGCCTCTACGCGGCCCATTTTTGGCCTGCAGAGTGCTGCTAGAGGCCGGGGAGACCAAAAACAGGCCTCGTGGGGCCTCCATGCGGCCTGTTTTTGGACAGTAGAGTGCTGCAAGAGGCTGGGGAGGCTGAAAACGGGCCTCCTGGGTGTCGCATGTGCCCTCCTGTGGCCCATTTTGGCCGGCAGAGGCACCACTGGCCAGTTCTTTGATATTTCCAGGCCAGATTTAAGCAGCCGATGGTCCGGATCCGGCCTGCAGGCCTTGAGTTTGACAACCTTGATCTACTGTGATTACGATTTCTGGACTCACTATGAGAAGATGCCAACATGTGAAATACTATGATGCCATAATTCAGTTCTTATATCTAAAGTGCAATATGCTTTTTCCCTTCATATTTTCACATATTTGTATATTCATTTTTCCATGTCTTTTTTGTTCTTCTCCGTGTCCCTTTCCCCTCTGTCGGAATTCGTAAAAGGAGACAAGCAGAGATACTACGAACAGATGTTGGCCACAGCTGAAAGGAATCTGGAAGCTGAAAGGCGAATAGTCTCCCAGCTACATGCTGACCTTAACGAACTGCAAAGGAAGTATGATGAAATTAAGCAAGAGGCCTTGAATGCAGAAGGCCTCTTCAAGCTGCAGAAGCAAACTGACATTAAGGCTCTTCAGGATGAAAACCACCTCAAAGGGCAGCTCTTGCAAAGAGTTACACATGAACATGAAGCGACCAGGAAAAAGCTGGATGAAGAAAGGAAGCGTGCACATACCCTCTCAATTCAGGTCTTTGTATTGTTGCCTAGATGCCTTTTTATCACAGGCTTCCCAAACTCATCCCGCAGGTTGGGAATTCAGGGTATTGTAGGTTCATTCCATTTGGGTGGTGGAAGGTTGGGTTGGGATTACCAGAGTTGTGTCTGTCTAAAGACACTTTAAAAATAAAACCCCTCTAAATGGTTCTGCTAATGTGGTTAACAACCTGGGTGCATATCTTAACCCTGATTTTGGCAGTGAGTGAAACAAATCAGGTGGAAGGGAATTGTACAGACAGTCCTCGACTTACAACAGTTCATTTAGTGACCGTTCAAAGTTATGCTGTCATTGAAAAATGTGACGACTGTTTTTCACAGTTACGACCTTTGTAGCATCCTTTCACGTGATCAAAATTCAGATGCCTGGCAACCGGTTCATATTTATGACCGTTGCTGTGTCCCAAAGTCATGTGATCTCCTTTTGCGATCTGACAAGCAAGGTCAGATTCATTTAACAACGGGGTTGCTAACTATCAATTATAGTGATCCACTTAACAACGGAGGCAAGAAAGATCGTTAAAATGGGGCAAAACTCACTTAACAAATGTCTCACTTAACAACAGAAATTTTGGGCTCGATTGTGGTCGTACGTCGAGGACTGCCTGTATTTGTAGCATGCAGATCTTCAACCCTCTGCTCTAAATATATTCACCTAACATTGCTTTAAATATCAACAAAGGTGATAATGGCCTGGATACACCTGCATCCTGTCTAGGCTTGCCATTGAAGGTTATCTCTGTATTTGGACCAATATACAGTAGCTGAGAAGAAGTTGGGAGTCATAACTGTGAAGAAAAGGAGATCTTGCTCCTCTTCATTACACTTCATCACTCTTTTTATTACAGCAGAAGTGAACTGTAGCAAAATAAACCCATGGAAATGTCTTATATCTATTATTTGGAAGCTTTTTATGTATTTTTGTCACATAATCTCCTGTTCATATTTTACAGGTTGAAGTGCTCCACAAGTCTTTGATAAAACAGCAAGAAGAACAGACAAGAATAGCAGCTTTGGAACAGCAGGTACGAAATTATGCTCTCTCTCACACTGAGCATAGATCTCTGTGACTAATATCCACGACACTAATATTCATTTTAATGTAAAAAATGTGTTCTAATATAGAAACAGTATACATTTCTATGGTCCAGAAATCGAATGTTATTAATGTAATTTGTCATTAATGACTGCTCATGTTTAAGTTTTGAACCGAATATGAATTTAAAATTCATTCAAGATTAATTGTATCCCCTTTGTAGTCTTTACAAGTCTTTACTTCTTTTATCAAACTATTCTTCCCTTTTTATCTATAAAAAGGTAACATTTATTTTGTGTATCGACAGATATTTAAATGGAACATATAATTATCAGCTATGAAAGAAAAAACAGGAGGTCAGTTCATTTTTTCATCCAGTTCTTTTCTTCTAGATCCAGTCATGCACATCAGACTTTGAGAATGAAAAACTAGATCGCCAGAACCTGCAAATCCAGTTGAACAAAGTCCTTAAGGAACTGCGGAAGGCAAGAGACCAAATTACTCGTCTTGAGCCCTCAGTAAGTATTTATTGGTGGATTAATTAAAGACTGAATCTTTACTAGAGCTGTGCAGAGATCCAGCATGAAAGACAAAATAAGAGTTACTCTGTGGTAAAATGGGTAGCCAATAAATTGGATGGATGCATGGGGAAGTGGGGAAGGGAAGGGAAGGGAAAGGAAAGGAGAAAGGAAAGGAAAGAAGGAAAGGAAAGAAGGAAAGGAAAGGAAAGGAAAGGAAAGGAAAGGAAAGGAAAGGAAAGGAAAGGAAAGATTTACAGCAGGTGTACATATACTTCTAGCATCTGTCAGGAACACCATAACCCAAATGAGTCTTTTTTTGAGATATGATAGCTGTTCACTCTTGGGGAAAGGCTGAATGTGACTCTGAAGTCACATCTTCAGACATCTCTGAAGTCATTTTGCTCTTCAAATCTAGACCTGCACAGCTCTAAGACATCCTTTCCATTTTCCACAGCATGTATACTGAACTGCAATTGTTGATGAGTTTGTATTTTATTTGCCAGATGTGTTGTTTTTTATAACAATATCACACACTGTTGCAACTTCTGACTATTCGATTCTGTACTGACTCCTCTGAGAACTTTTGTCTTTGGTTTTAAGACAGCATCTGGTGGGGAATTTAGAAACATGGTAGATAATATCAAGACAGTCAGACAGACTTCTGATATAAAACATTAATGTCTTTTTTTTCTTTACAACTCACTAGATTCTGTTACATTCCAGTCAGATATCCTTTTTTAATTCAATTATATTTAGATATTTGACCCCCTAAAAGAAATTTTTATTTTTTTATTTTTTTATTTTATATCAAATTTATATACCGCCCTTCTCCCTAAGGACTCAGGGCGGTGTACAGCCAAATAAAAACATAAACTACAAACATTAAAATACTATTAAAAAGATATATATAAATTTGGCCCCATAATTAAAAAAGTGACAAACCAGTTAAAAACATTTAAAAATGTTAAGCCAGCCCGGCTTGCTGAAAAAAGAAGGTTTTAAGGGCACGGCGGAAGGAACCGAGGTCTTGGATTCTCCTTATCTCTGGGGGCAGTTGGTTCCAGAGGGTGGGTGCCCCCACAGAGAAGGCTCTCCCCCTGGGGGTCACCAGCCTACATTGTTTGGCTGATGGCACCCCAAGGAGACCCTCTCTGTGGGAGCGCACGGGTCGATGGGAGGCCGTCGGTAGCAGCAGGCGGTCTCGGAGATATCTAGGAGAAATACCGTTGGCATGCATTATAAATTATATACTGTCATATTTAAATGCAACAGTTTTTTTTCCAGAAGCTTCCAGAACGTGGTGGATGTTTAGAAGTCTTAGACAACTTCCAGGCTGCTTTTGAAGACAAGTTGATGATACAAGACAAACGTTCTTCACCAAAACGTATAAGCCTTCTGGATGAAAGTTTCCTAGAGTGTCCAAAATGTAAAACCCAATATCCTACAAGCCAGCATAGGGAATTATTATCTCATGTTGATTTCTGTACTGTTTAAGTCCTAGAGTAAGCCTGTAGCTCTGTCTCAATACACCCATGCAATTTAACAGAAAATAATAACTTTTTAAAAACAACTCATAAAGATGCTAAAGGACTACAGTTCATATTTCAACCAAAACATTTGAGCTATAATTTAATGATCATGAAGGACCACGCAGTAAACAACTTTGTGCATGGTATCTTCAGTTCTGAACTACTGATTGTATTTGCACTTTTGGGCAAGAAAGTTGTCTTATTTTCTGTAGGCTAATGCATCATGCAAATGTTCAATTACCGCTGTTTTTACTTTACTGGATTAACATATGATTCTTTGCCTTGCCTCCAGAAATGCATTTTGACATTTCAGCTTACCGAGGCCCTCTAACATTTGCAAAAAAGGAAATTCTTTTTAATAGCCAATGAGCTGTGAACATGTAGGCCACATGAAGGAATGCATGGAGACAGTTGGATGTAATAGGAAAACAAATATCACGTAGCCCAACTTCTAATTTCCACTGAACTCTTCTTTGCAGAAAGAAAGCAAGTCCCAAATTCAAAACATCAGAGTGTGTCTTGACCATTGCATCTATTTTGTTTAAGATATGCTCTCATTTGCACTTGTTATCCCTGAGCTGAAAGCTCAGGGATATAACTTATCAGGGAACCTGTATAAGGAAATGCTTTTAATAAAATGGAATTCGGCTATGCCACCAATCCTGTACATATGTCTTTTTTTAAATATCATGAATAGCTGTACATGCAGTTTCTTGTTATTCCCTCTTGAATTTACTATCTCCTGTGCTGTTCTTCTGTTTGTAACTTCTACTGTGCTATTTCTTCAATGTGATTTGAGCTTCTGGTCATTCTGCCCAGAATTTGATTGGACTGTATCTCCTTCTTTAGGAGACACTGTGTCTTGATGGCTTATAAAGCAACCACTAAAGTAGATAAGAACAATGTTTTGTAACCACCACACAGATATTTCACATCGAGCTGAAAGCAATTATTGTTACCAAAATCATAGGCACCCAAGTACAAATAGTCCTTGACTTACGACTGTAATGACAGCCTGTCCATCAAGTCTTGATGGTCATATAATCGATTTTATGACCTTTTTTGTGGTGATTGTGGCAGGCTCATTAAAGTAATACTGTGGTCGTTAAGCAAATCAATGGTTCCCTATTTGTGCGGTTTCCCAAAAACCGGACATAAATGCTGGTTTTCTGCAAAAGTGTCATAAAATGCAGCTCTGTGACCATGGGGCACTGCAAGTGGCCGTAAATATGACCCAGTTTGAACTCCGAAAGTTTGATCATAGGGCTGCAGAGGGGTCTGACCCTTGGACGTCGAATCCAGACCGGAAGTAGCCCCCAGGTAGGTCCATCAGAATTGAACGGTTGCAAGTGGAGGATTACTTATAATTATTATGCATGTTTTGTGGAAAGCTGCTGAATGTCAGGCAGATATGCATAAAATGAAAAGGGGAAAGTGGCCTTGGGTCTTAGTCCTCTCTGTGCTACAGAATAACTATGAACAACAGAGTCATGATCACACCTGAAACTATTCTGTTCCGTATTAATCATCTGCTATGGATAATATATTTTTCTATAAATTCCACCACATTATTCTGCTAGTATAGGGGAAAAGATGTCCAGGGCCGAGAACTGAAATTAATGTGTCATAAAAATTGACAATATGTGTCCTACAATGATAAATACCATATTTTTCGTTCCATAAGACGCTCCAGACCATAAGAAGCACCTAGCTTTTAGGGAGGAAAACAAGAAAACAAAATATTGTTTTGTTTCAGCAATGAAAATCTTGCACGGCTTTGTCTAAACCTTTTAAGACTTCGGTTGCCTCTTGTAACATGCTGTTATACAGAATAACAGAATTGGAAGGGACCTTGGAAGTCTTCTAGTCCAACCCTGTGCTCAGGCAGGAAACCCTACAGCATTTTAGACACTTGTCCAATCTCTTTTTAAAAAACACCAGTGTTGGAAAAGGAAAGAAGGAAGAATAGCTGAATAACAGAATTGGAAGGGATCTTGGAGGTCTTCTAGTTCAACTCCCTGCTCAGGCAGGAAACCCTATATCGTTTCAGCCAAAAGCTTTTGAAGCTATGGAAGAAATTTCCTGTAGGTGAGGCTGTCCCCACAATGGATTTTTTTTTCCTGGGACCCGGGTCTATTCTGTTGCTGCCGCTCACCACCGTCGCCTATTGCCTTCGCCGCCTATCGACAGTTGGATCGGCCTCTCAGAATACCACTGATCAGCTGTTCCAGGTGACGGGGATTGCAGCCGCTGCCTGTTGCTGCAGGTGGTGGTGGTGATAGGTGGCGGCGATGCCAAGAAGTTTATAGCTTGCCAAGAAGTAGGTTGTGGTCTACTTTATTGAATGCTTTACTGAAATCTAAATATATTATGTCCACAGCATTTCGCTGATCCACTAATTTAGTCACTTTGTCAGAATGAAATAAGATTTGTTTGGCATGATCTGTTTTTGATAAACCCATGTTGGCTTCTGGTTATAACTTTGTTTGCTATTAGGTATTCACATACTTGTTGCTTGATTATCTTTTCCCAGTTCTTCCCAGGTATTGATGTCAGGCTGATTGCTCTGTAATTTCCTGGATCTGTTTCCCCCCTCTTTTTTGACAATGAAAACTACACCATCTCTTTTCCAGTTCTTCTGAAAGATATATTTCAATGTTTCTGAAATCATGTCTGCCAGTTCCTTCTGAACGCTGGGATATAGTAGTTCATCAGAACCTAGTTATTTGAATCCATCCAGAACAGATAGATGTTCTCTTACCTTATGATTGCATATTTTAATTTGCATTCCTAACCTGTCATTTATGGTTCTGTTTTTGGTAAGTTGAGTAGTGTTTTCTTTTTGCATGAAGACAGATGCAAAATATGAATTAAGTAGTTCTGTTTTCTCTCTACTGCCTGTTACCTCTTTGCCATCTTCTCCCATTAGTGGACCAATTGTTTCAGGCATTACTGAGGATAGTCCGAATTTAAACTTCCTCCCAAGATTCCAGGGCAAGAAAGGCTGGTTTGGAGAAGGTTTAATTTTAATCCATGGTGATCCAATAGATTGGTTTCCTATTTCTCTACTAAACATTCTGAAAGGTAAGAGGATGATTCTGGTGAACACCATTCTCATACTGAAGTAGGTTTTGATAGGCAAAGAAGTGTTGTCATTTCCAGCTGGTGATTAGTCATCTGAAGGCAGGGAAAAGAGACAGATCTTCCTGGAAAGCAAACAATAGCAATAGCACTTAGACTTATATACCACTTCATAGTGCTTTTACAGCCCTCTCTAAGTGGTTTACAGAGTCGGCATATTGCTCCCAACAATCTGGGTCCTTGTCGAAAGAATGTTCGATTGTGCACCCAGGTCATAATGGGAAAGTATTCGGGAAATGGTCTGGAGAAGCAAGGCCACATGGATTATTTGTGGACTTCTCAGCAGCTGAGAAGTTCCCATAGTTTGTTAATTTTTTTCTAGGTAGGTTTCCTACATCAGATATTCAGGACAGGATTGTTCAAGGGGCCATTCTATTGGGGAAAGGGAGGGCAGGAGGACCAGGCAGTTTCAGAAGATAAGGTAGAAACCTTGTTTTGTTCAGTATTCAGCATTCATGACAGTGCTGAGTGACATCATATGAAGGTTTAGTATGTTTAGATATAGCCCCGATTGTTTCACAAGCCTAATGTTAAATTCAAGAAATTGACTCCAGGAGACGCTCCAAGTCTTTATTGAATCCTTTTCTCATTCCTGCCCAGCACACATTATCAAAGTCTGCTGCTGAATCTCCAACCAGGCCTTTCTCTCCGCAGATCCAATAAGAGCCCAAGTGTATAGCTATGAACAAATGCCTTCATTGAGCTATTCAACAAATGCCTGCATCTTCACTTGTATTCAAAACTAAAGGTATTATAAACAGCCACAGCAACCTATAAACTGATTCATACAAGTTCATAAAAATAATTTACCAACCCTAGGTAAATGTTTATACCTGGGTCCTGAGTTTGCTAACCTACCTCTATTTCTTCTTGACAGGTAATACAACACAAGTCCTACATTTGTGTCTGAAATCAGTAATATGCTGGATGAGGGCTAATACACTTGAATTCAAACAAGATAAAAGTACTCTTGATGAAACAATAGTTTTGTTAAGAGAGTGTTCAGGTCTTCTGGATGCAGAATAAGCCTCTCCCTGAAGGATCAGTCCTACAGTCTGAAAATGCACATCCAGCTGGCTTTGCCAGTAGACAGCAAAGCATCATTCAGGATATGGAGCCTCTTAGCCACTGAGGTCACCTCTTCGTAGGGATTGGCATGTGTGAAAGAAATGAGCTGAACAATAAAACATGCATAGTCTCATGCAAATGCCATGACTTATGTATTTATATTAGACATTGAGATGCAAGTAATTTATACCGGCATTTATGTGATGGGGTCACTACATATCATTTTGGTATTGTATTATGATTTGCCGCATATACTGCTGTTCTCATAGGCAACAATAACTTGAAGGAGTATTTTGAAGGATACAAAAATGGGCTGGAGCTGAAAAAGCAGTACTCTGATGATAAAACAGGCTCTGGGAAAATCTTTGCTTGTCCTTAAACAACATCATTAGCTTCCAAGCGATTACAAAGAGAGTTCTACTGTTCTCTCTAAAGCTTTCCAAGTATTCTGGCAGAAGCAGCTATTCACCCTTCCATTAGGTTGCCTGATAATATAGCCCATTTTCTGAATCCTCTCTCAAATTTCTTTCTGAAATGAGTTGGATAGTAACTTGATCAACAATTTTGTCAGTTGTGAAATTCCTTTAGGCAATTTCCCTTCATCCATCACAGGAGGCCTGCATACTTGAATATCTTTCCTGGGGAAAACAAAGCCTTTTTTCCAATGCACGATTTCAATATCTTTTATTACTCTATTTTCACATACTGTAGGTAAGATATCCTGAGGATGTGTCTACTTTAGGCATATACATTTTTAGAACAAAAATACAGCAGAGTGGGAAATCACTTAATCCTTAATGGGAAGCTTAAGTAGGGCAGTGAGGTAAACGTATCTCTTAATACGAAAGACATTCTGCAAGTAATTGTTGATTCAGCTTGACTGAACAACTGAGTCTCATAAATTTATTGCTCATTACTTTTTAAAAATACCTAATTGAATGCATCTCTCTATTAGAACATTCCGCCCATCAGCATTATCCATTACCGATCCCAACTTAAATCAAGTTGAATCAGTTTATAGTTGTTAATGTTTTTCCCTCACCCACACGGAATTACTAAAATGTGTCCTTGCCGAATTTAGTTATACTGAAATCCTTAAAATCATCAACTGTTAGGCTTCAAAGGTAAGCTATTCCTTACTTCTTCAGCAAGAAACAATGCAAGGACTTTGAAGAAAAGTGGAATTATAATCAAATGATAAGGGGGGGGGGAAGTGACTCGTCTTCCTGTTAAACTTCCTGTAGCTGAAACACCTGTTTTTTTAGAAATATAAATTAACCGTGCCTAAGGTAGATTGTAATTAATGTTTTATAATTTGATAAATCCAAATCAGTTCTGTGAACAAATTATTAATCACAGGAGTATGCAGGCTTCCAGTCTTTTGGTTGAACTTCACATATTTCCATCAAAGTGTGGGTTGAAGAAAAATACAGTTTCCATCAAGTAACTGTAGGAGGTGGCAGAATTATTTTTCCTTCTGTGGGACTGAACTCTCTATTCCTGCGCAACTATTTTCAAATGCCGGCCTACCTCAGTCACCATGTCAACTGCAATCCATCTGCTTCTCTGTATAAAACCTCTGCCATCTGTTTGCTTTAATGTAACAAAAAGAACTGAGCCAGCCTATTTTTATTTGCCATCTACAAATACAGGAATACATACTCTGGTGCACGAAATGCAATAAACAATCCCTTGACTGTAACTGGCCACTTGAGAGCACCTGAAAAACCTCCCCAACTTCCCATACAAACTAATAATAATGCCCATGGAACTTCACAAATATTTAAAGATGGTATGTCAACACTCATCAGTAAGGAATATAAAACACGAGGACATCATTTTTTCAAGGCTTGAAAAGAATACTTCAACCAATGGATAAAAAGATACATTTCCAGTAAAATGTTAAACCCGAGATGAGAATCTTTTCACTCTCTCCTCCATTTTCTGTTTGCTTGGCAAATTATTGGGAGATACAGGCTTATAATTAATTGTGGCCGCTCCCTTCTTTAAGAGTTCTTAATCTACAAATTAGATAGGAAAAGGAAAACCTGAAAATAAACCAAATGCTCATCTTTGACAGGCAACAATGTGGTTCAGATGAGGGGTCCTTGGTGCTCTCTGAATTTGGTAGTTTTCTTGCAAACATTTCATTACCCAAGGAGAAAAGCAACTTGGAACAAAGGAGAAACTTCCTAACAGTGAGGACAATTTACCAATGGAACAGCTTGCCTTCAGAAGTTGTAGGTGCTTCATCCCTGGAAGTTTTTAAGAAAAGACTGGAGAACTACCTATCTAAAATGATATCGGGTCTCCTGCTTGAGCCAAGGGGTTGGACTAGAAGACCTTCAAGGTCCCTTCCAGCTCTATTCTGATTGAAACTAGATAACATCGTCTTCATCATCATCATCATCATCAAGGACCCTTCATTTCAATCCCTTGAGCTACAAATATTTTCCTTTATTGATTTGGTTCAACTCTCTATGTTGTATATATGAGTAGATATGTTTACGGCTATGCTGCTGGATTGTGTGAACAATGTTTTGGTTCTGTTCATCCACCACATACGGTCATAGGGAACCTTCATTCTTTCAGCTCCAGGAGACACAGCCAATAACGGATGTTGATGGATGCTGACAATATCTTCCAGTTGTCTCTACTACTAGTGCCCAAATGTGTACTTCAGCAATATCTGGAGGCCACAAATTCTTCATCTGAAACTGAAACTCTAAATCTAAATGAAAGTAATTATTTAATCTGATAATATCTAGATCTGAGGGGTCCTTGGTGCTTTCTGAGCTTGGTGGCTTGTAAATATGTCATTACCCAAACTAGGTTAACATTATCAGTATTACGTCTGCAACATCTGCAAGAAAACCACGAAGCTCAGAGAGCATAAAGGACCCCTCATTTCAACCCTGAGCTACAAATATTCTCCTTTATTGGGGCCTTCTAGATGTGTTGGATATAACTCCTTTCTTGTTATCAAAACTACTGGTTGATTTGATTGGCGATGGGAATTTCCAGAGAATACCAGATTAGAAAAAAGATCTAGACGATATTGGTTTGCCCAGACTGTTTCTATTTCAGTATTATTCCGATATTTAAAAGGTAATGTTTCATTTCCTATTTCTTGAAACTAAACTTTTAATCTTAACCACTTTCTGAGTAAGCTCTTAGCTGGTGACTAAAAATCAACACCACAAATTCAGTCTCTTTGCAAACATTAAACAGTAGAATACAGTACACCTGTTTAGATGGTGAATATTATGTCAACCCATTACGATAAAGACACACAAAATGAAAGTTTAATCACCCAGGGTTGGGTTCAATAAAAATGCAATTCCAATCCCCAAATGACAGAACAAAGTAACTCCTTAGGATATAGAAACTAATTACTATTTCTCTAGTTTATTCTTTCTTGTAAATGATACTATGATAAACAGCCTTCTAATATAAGAGAAAAACATTTTGTGACGTTGACAATCATGCAAACAGACCAATTTCTGTGTCAGCATGTAGAAAAATCCCTTGTTTGCTTTTTGAGTACTAGTAATTTTCATGAACATGTTCAATAATTTTTAGGGTCTCAATCTCATTTCAACGTTCTAAACTGCCTAGGAGAACATCTGAATTGCACTGTCTAAGATTTAAATGATTGCTGGAAAGTTTGATGGAGCAGTATTCAGGATTAACTGAGGTCATGCCATGTAACTTCAAACTGTTTCCCAGGTCACGATTAAATGAGGTGATAGTTTAGATCCGTGTTTCACAACCGGGGCAACTTTAAGACCAATGGATTTCAATTTCCAGAATTCCCCAGCCAGCCATGCTGGGAATTATGATAGTTGAACTCCCCAGGTCTTAAAATTGTCAAAGTTGAGAAACATCAGTTTATATTAAAGCATTCTGCAAAGTAAATATTGCGAGATTCAATAATGAATTCTGATTAGGCTTCTCATCCTAGGCAACCTCAGGTCAACAAAGCAAGGCATATTGAATTGCAAGTAGGCGATTGAAGTATAACCCTTTCAATGCTACTTTCCACCCTAGACTGTTTCTGTTAATCTGGATTTTAAAACGAGCGATTTATCATATGCTTAAAAGTCATCTGAATGACTGTGCAGATCTGATATTTTTCCTAAACACAAAACTTGAATTTTGCTTGGAGGTGCTCAAGATATAACCGAAAGACATCGTTGTCCAGCAAGAACTACTCTCCCATCATGGGAATCAAAGGAAGATGGCAATTGCGGGATCGATGGAGAACAGGGTATACATTTTAATAGATAAATGGAATCATACATGTCCTCTAATTAATTTCCAGTATGGCTGTCTAGACACCAAGTAGAATGATTCCTGAAGGCAGTTTGGCATGATTTCAGTTGTGAATGGAAAGGCATGGGAAATCAGTGGAATGCCTGGCAGTAGCAATCAATTAGGTGGTGGGACGTAATTGGTGATCAGTTCAGTGAAGTAATTGAAGGGATAACTGTAACTTTGGTGGACAGTGTCCAGGGGCCACATCAAAGGAAACCCAAAGATTTCCTGAAGGGACCCTCCTCCTCCTGCATTCAGAAAAGCAGCGCCCTCCTCACCTGCAGCAAAAACAAACAAGCCACACGTCTATGGAAATTCTCAGTCCTCCAGATAAAGGTTGTCCCAAAGGTGCTTTTTCCAAAGGCAACTAGGCTTTGTTTTTCCTAGAAGACGTTTTAACTTCTCATCCAAGAAGCTTCTTCAGTTCTGACTTCTTGAATGAGAAGCGAAAAGTCTGCAAAGAAAAACAAAGTCCAGTTGCCTTTGGAAAAAGCACCTCTAGGATGAGTAAGCCATGGAATGGGAGAAGGATGGAATGGGACAACTCACCACAGCCAACTCATCATGGTCAACTTGCTGTGAGACAACTCGCCGTGGCCAACTTGCCATGGGGCAACTCACTGCAGGACAATTCAACAATTCAATTTAATTATTTAAAATAATTTTTAAAATATTTTCATTTTTATCATTCACATTTCATTTTGTCCCTCCTTTGGTATCCGTTCTTTAATTATTCTATTCCACTATTTCTTCGATATTAGGGTAACTCTTGTCCCGTGTACAGTTGTCCCATGGCAAGTTGGCTGTGGCCAGTTGTTGTAAACAAATCTACATTCTTGCCCAGGACTAAATCCCATTAAATAATGCTCCTTTCTAAACGGGACTTAGGATACAGGTAGTTCTCAATTTACGACCACAATGGAGCCCAAAATTTATGTTGTTAAGTGAAACATTTGTTAAGTGAGTTTTGCCCCATTTTACGACCTTTCTTGCCACAGTTGTTAAGTAAATCATTGCAGTTAAGTCAGTAACACAGTTGTTAAGTGAATCTGTCTTCCCCGTTGATTTTGCTTGTCAAAAGGTTGCAAAAGGGGATCATGTGACCTTGGGACACTACAACTGTCATAAATATGAACCAATTGCCAAGCATCTGAATTTTGATCACATGATCACAGGGAGGCTACAAAGTTTGTAAGTTTGAAAAATGGTCGTAAGTCACTTTTCCCACCGCTGTTGTATTGTAACTTTGAACGGTCACTAAACAAATTGTTGCAAATCGAGGACTAATCCTGTAATCCTCAGTTCAAGAGGTGAGCACATCATACAAGAATATTTATTTCTACGTTGATTGATGTATATACAACTAATGTTTCTTGTCCTTTAATCTTTGGCTTTGTGTTGCAGTCCTAAACATTACATAGAGTTGTTAACTAGGTGGTGGGCAGCATATACAATCAATCAATCAATCAATCAATCAATCAATCAATCAATCAGGCAAGTTACTTTCTTGTTCATTCTAAAAGCTAGTGTGGTAGACTAGCTAAGTTAAGACTACTTGTCTTGTCTTAACCTGTCGATCCCGCTCGTCTAAAGTTTCCTCTGGGGTTCTGTCACTTCATAACCCTGAATAAGGGGGGTACATAAGCGCACCAGCGTGCCTTCCGTCCCTGTCCTAATGTTTTCTTTTATTTGTATCCTTTTCATGTATTTATAATTATGTTTACACTTTTATCTGTCATAAAATACATACTTGATGAAATAAATAAATAAAATGAATAAAATTCCCACTTGGTGCCAGGGCAGGTCCTCTCCTTCTCCTACCAAGCATTATAAAACAACTCCCCTCCTTCCTTTTTTTTTTTTTGTCTCTAAGTGAGCGGGCCGACCCTTACTAGTTCCTCAAAGAAGCTCCCCTCGCGTCCCCTCTCTCTTTCGGGGTGTGGGTGGGAACTCTGTCGTCTGGGACGCATTTTCGCTTCCCGCTTTTTTTTTTTTTTTGTTTTCCTCGACGGCCTGTTCCTAAGTCCCATCGGGGGAGGAGGAAGAGGAGGAGGACCTGCCACAACTTGCGAACGGCAGACGGAAGGCAGCGATGCTCGCTCCTCCGTGCCACTTACTACTCCTCGTAAAGTACTCGCTTCCCCTCCCTGCGGCGGGACAGGGCTGCAAGCTCTCCTCCGCCTCCCGCCACTTCCTCGTCGGCCCAGCCTCAGCCAGCCTCTCAGGTGTTCAGTCCACCCCGAAGTCGCTTGGAAGGAAGAAGGCCGATCGGGGAGGGGTCCCTATCCGGCTCGGGTGCGGGGCTAACAGGACTGGACCCAAAACTGCTGCTCTTCCGCCCCTGATGCCCCGGGCGCTCGCCTCTCCATGCCCGGAGCCGGGGCTGGCGGGAACGACACGCTCTTCCCCTTCTTTTCGGACTTCAAGGAGGCGGCCGTCCGCCTGGGGCTGAGCATCGTGGAGACGGTGGTGCTGGCGTCGATCTTCGCCCTGGCTTTGGCGGCCAACGCGGGCGCCATCCGGCTGGTGCTGCGTCGCAAAGGCCGTCCGGGCGCCGCCAGCTGCCTGGTGCTCAACCTCTTCTGCGCCGACCTGCTCTTCATCAGCGCCATCCCGGTCATCGCGGTGGTGCGCTGGACCGAGAGCTGGACCCTGGGCGAGGCCGTCTGCCACCTGCTCTTCTACCTGATGAGCCTGAGCGGCAGCGTCACCATCCTCTCCCTGGCCGCCGTCAGCCTGGAGCGGGTGGTCAGCATCGTCCGGCTCAAGCCCGCCAAGCCTTGGAAGGGACGGCTGGTGGCTGCCTGCCTGCTCTCCGTTTGGGCCTTGGCGGCTCTGGCCACCCTCCCGCTCAGCCTCTTCTTCAGCGTCCAGCCGCTGCCCACCAGGGGCCCGGTGAGTTGATCTTGGTGGTGGCTGGCCAGCAACCGACCGACCTGGGGAGCCCGAGGACCCCGATGGGGCAAGAGATGTGGTGGCAGGTGTACAAAGGCATAACTTTATTGCTCATGTCCTAAGCATCACTTACTTAACACTCAGGTGAACAGAGTTGGAACGGACCATGGAGGTCTTCAGGAAACCCTATACCCGTGATGGTGAACCTATGGCACACGTGCCACAGGTGGCACACAGAGCCCTCTCTGGGGGCACGCCAGCTGTTGCCCCAGTCCAGCTCCACTGCGCATGCAAGCGTGCCTCCCGCCAGCCAGCTGGTCTTCGGGTCTCTGCCGTGCATGCGCGGAGGGGGGTGCATGCACGCACGGGGCACACATGTGTGCATGCACGAGGGACATGTGCACACATGCACAGGGTGCAGGTTGGTGCAGAAGGCTTTCCAGGCCCAAAACAGGACATGGGGGGGCTGCCCCTCCTGCACCAACCTGGAAACCAAAATGGGGCGTTGGAGGGGCCACACAAGGCTCCCCGTGCCCCGTTCTGGGCCTAGAAAGCTGCCTACACCAACCTGGAAGCCAAAATAGGATGCGGGGGGCCAGCGCAGGGGGGAGCTTGCATTGCATTTTGGGGGTTTGGGCACACGTGTGTATTTTTGCACGCACGCGTGTGCTTTGGGCACTCGGCACCAAAAAGGTTAACCATCACTGCCCTATACCATTTCAGACAAATGGGTTTTATTTATTTTATTTATTTATTTATTAAATTTTTATACCGCCCCCTCTCCCGAAGGACTCGGGGCGGTGAACAGCCAAAATTAAAAACACACAATACAAATATTAAAATGCATTAAAACAGAATTAAATTATCTTAGGCTTCACCAATTTAAAACCCCGTTACCCATAAAATTCACCAATTAAAAATTTTTAACCCAGCCCGGCTTGCTGAAATAAAAACGTCTTCAGGGCCCGGCGGAAGGTCCGGAGATCCGGGATTAGTCGTATCCCTGGGGGCAGCTCATTCCAGAGGGCGGGTGCCCCCACAGAGAAGGCTCTTCCCCGGGGGGTCGCCAGCCGACATTGCCTGACAGACGGCACCCTGAGGAGACCCTCTCTGTGGGAGCGTGTTGGCCGGTGGGAGGTTATCGGAGGCAGAAGGTGGTCTCGTAAATAACTGGGTCCTAAGCCATGGAGCGCTTTGAAGATGAGAACCAACACCTTGAAGCGCACTCGGAAGACCACTGGAAGCCAATGCAGCTCGCGCAGGAGAGGTGTCACGTGGGAGCGCCACGCCGCCCCCATAAGTACCCGCGCGGCCGCATTCTGCACCAGTTGGAGCCTCCGAGTGCTCCTCAAGGGGAGCCCCATGTAGAGAGCATTACAGTAGTCGAGGCGGGAAGTAACGAGGGCATGAGTGACCGTGCATAGGGAGTCCCGATCCAGAAAGGGGCGCAACTGGCGTATCAGGCGGACCTGATAGAAAGCCCCCCTGGCCACGGCCGTCAAATGCTCTTCTAAGGACAGCCGTGCGTCCAGGAGGACACCCAAGTTACGCACCCTCTCCGTGGGGGCCAATGTCTCGCCCCCAATAGTCAGCGATGGCACCAGCTGACTATATCGGGACGCCGGCAGCCACAGCCACTCAGTCTTGGAGGGATTGAGTCGGAGCCTGTTCCGCCCCATCCAGACCCGCACCGCCTCCAGGCACCGGGACATCACTTCAAGGGCATCGTTGGGGTGGTCTGGGGTGGAGATGTACAACTGGGTGTCATCAGCGTACAGATGGCACTGCACCCCAAAACCACGGATGATCTCGCCCAGCGGCTTCACATAAATGTTGAACAGGAGAGGCGAGAGGACCGACCCTTGTGGCACCCCACAAACCAGGTGCCTTGAGGTCGACCTCTGCCCTCCAGCCAACACAGACTGCGACCTGTCGGAGAGATAGGAGGAGAACCACCGTAAAACAGTGCCTCCCACTCCCAACCCCTCCAACCGGCGCAGCATGATACCATGGTCGATGGTATCAAAAGCCGCTGAGAGGTCTAATAGGACCAGAACAGAGGAACAACCTCTGTCCCGAGCCCTCCAGAGATCATCAACCAACGCGACCAATGCCGTTTCCGTGCTGTACCCGGGCCTGAAGCCGGACTGGAACGGATCTAGATAGACGGTTTCCTCCAGGTACTGGGGGAGCTGTCGCGCAACCACACTCTCAACAACCTTCGCCAGAAAGCGAAGGTTGGAAACTGGACGATAGTTTGCTAAAACAGCTGGGTCCAGAGAGGGCTTCTTGAGGAGGGGCCTCACCACCGCCTCTTTCAAGGCGGGAGGCAAGAACCCCTCACTCAAAGAAGCGTTTATAATCCTCTGGAGCCAGCCTCGTGTAACCTCCCGGGTAGCCAGCACCAACCAGGAGGGACACGGGTCCAATAAACATGTGGTTGCGTTCAACCTCCCCAGCATCCTGTCCACGTCCTCGGGAGTCACAGGGTCAAACTCATCCCAGATAACCGTCTCAAGACAGACCTCGGACAACCCGCCTGTACCTACCCAGTCGGAGTCCAAGCCTTCCCGAATCTGAGCGACTTTATCGTGCAGATAATGCGCAAAATCCTCAGCACGACCTTGCAAGGGGTCTTCCCGCGCTCCCAGATGGAGAAGGGAGCGAGTCACCCTAAACAAGGCAGCTGGGCGATTTTCTGCCGACGCGATAAGAGCGGAAAAGTAATTACACTTCGCCGCCTTTATCGCCACTAAGTAGGTCTTGATATAAGACCTCACTAGTGTACGGTCAGATTCGGAGCGACTGGCCCTCCAACTACTCTCTAGGCGTCTTTTCCGGCGTTTCATCCCCCTCAGCTCCTCGGAAAACCAAGGAGCTGGGCAGATTCGGCGCCGGGTCAGAGGCCGCAAAGGCACGACCCGATCTAAAGCACCAGCGGCCGCCCTATCCCAGGCGGCCACCAGGTCCTCAGTCGAGTCGCGTGCCAGAGTCTCAGGAAATGGCCCAAGCTCCATTCGGAACCTATCAGGATCCATCAGGCGCCTGGGGCGGAACCACCTAATTGGTTCCGCCTCCCTGCGGTGGGGCATAGCGGTCGGGAAGTCAAGTCTAAGGAGAGAATGGTCTGACCATGACAAGGGTTCAATAACTATATCCCCTGTATCTAAGCCATTCAACCACTGACCAGAGACGAAAACCAAGTCCAGCGTGTTTCCTCCTATGTGAGTGGGGCCCTGAATTAACTGGGTCAGGTCCATGGCCGTCATGGAAGCCATGAACTCCCGAGCCGCCTCAGATGCTTCACCGATGGACGGCAGGTTGAAATCCCCCATGACTAAAAGCCTGGGGGTATCAACCACCAACCCGGCTATAACATTGAGGAGCTCGGGCAGGGCCGCTGCCACGCAGCAAGGAGCCAGGTACGTAACCAGCAGGCCCATCTGCCTCCCATGGCCCCACTTCACAAGGAGAGACTCACAACCGGCTATCTGAGGTTGTCCAAGCTCTTCTTAAAAACTTCCAGCGTTGGGAGTTTTCTTTCTTTCTTTCTGATTTTCTCTAGTTATCTTCTCAGCTTCGATAGTGCTGGGTTTTGTTTTTGCTTTCCTCCCTTTCCCTACATCAGTTAAGTTAATGACAAGTCAAGATTGCTGAGTGAACTTCAGGGCTGAGTTTGGATTAGAACTGGGATCTCCCTGTGTTAGGTCAGGTTGTAACCAAATTACCAAACAACAACATTCAAATGGCCCAGTTTGAAACTTAGAGCAGATTTCACTTAGAGTTCAGGTCCTTCTTAGAGATATTTAAGCAAAGGCTAAGGGGACTATCCAGCTGTCAGATGGGCTATAGTTTCATCCTGTGTTGTGGTCAGGGGTGGGTGCTACTTACCTTTACTACCGGTTTGCAATGGGATCGCGCGTGCGCGAAATGAGCTTCTGTGCATGCGCAGATCACCGATGACGACATCCAGGGTGGTAGGCGGGGCCTCCCGCTGGTTTTACTACCGGTTCTTGCGAACCGGTCTGAACTGGGAGCAACCCACCACTGGTTATGGTTCATGAGGCTGACTCAACCTCCAACATCCTTTCCAAATATCATTCTATCATTAGTAGAATAAGGCTGCGCAGTGAGTGCGCATCACATTCTGCATTACATACGATGCTGCACAAAATTCAAAAGATTCTGAGGAGCAAGAACATTCAACAGACTTCAGGACGTTGAATGCTCAGGGTGTACTTTGAGAACAGGCTACAGCTAAATTGGGGTCTCAAGCTGCTTTGCCTGGATCACTCTGTCCCTACATCACCAACCAGCCATGTGTCTGCCTTAGTCCTTGCCAGACGTCCTGCGTGTTGAGCACAGAAACCAGGCATCCTGCTTGGCAGGGGATGATGATCTTCTCTAGGCATCTACTGCCAATTTATTGTGTTTCTTTGCTGAATGTATAGAAGGTGAAGTCCTTTGCATGTGCAGCAAAGAAATAAACAGGAGGTACCCTAAGTTTCTGCATTAACTATCAAAGGAGATTGATCAGCTTCCGTTTATCATCAAACCAAGGGTAGAAAGAAAGAATCTTCTTCTGTTTCACTGCAGGCTTTTCTGTTTCTTTTATGGGTATTTGACCTCTCATAACTTCTCCATGGGATGCTTGAGCTTCTGAAGGAAGAATAAAATTCTCCATATTTTTTAAAGTAGTCTACTATATGTTGGCCTCGCTGGGGAAAAGAAGTTTCTTACCCCAGTTTAGTATAAAGGATAAACAAGCCAAAATTTGCATCTGTTTTCTTGCACTTACCTACTAGAAATTCTTAGTTTTCTTCTATGGCAGCCAAAAGAAGCTTCCCATAATGAACCAGCATATCACCTGGTTCTTGCTAGATCAGGATGCAGGGGTGACTCTGCATTTTGATCTTACAGGTTTCCTGCTATGGAGATTCCAGATTCCAATTTTGAACAGGAGAACTCTGTGGAGGATGCCAAAACAGAGTAAAAAAAACATCTCAGTTAAAGAAAACTTCTAAAATAAAATTTATGAATCTCAGCCTCTTCTGTGAGAGTACAAATAACGTTATGGATTATCATGCGTCTCGAGTGAACTGCCACCTGATTACTTTTCCTTCCTTCTCTTCTTGTGTGGCCAGGATGAGAAAGAAGCCAACTTTATGCGCCAGTCATAAGCTCCAGTCCAAGTTTGATTTTATGATTTCAAAAACAGAGTAACTAGCATGAGAAAGACACGAGGGTTCGATTTTTATTTTCTAATAGAAGTGGGTGAAATTTGCAGACCCAGACTTGCTTCTGAGGGGATAAACCCTGTCTAGGTTCTGTAACATATATGCTGGAGGTTTGGAGACAATATGTTAAATTCTGCTTTTTTATAATAAGCCTTGTGAGTTTGGGAGAGACTTACCGTATATTACATTTGCAGGCACAGATGCTTCTCCTCAGAAGATAAAAACTGCCATGCTCCAGGAATGCAAAAAGATAAGTCCCTGCCCCCAGTCCATGTACTTATTTATCTATTTGGTAAATAATATCTACAAATAATGTCAATAGTTTCAGAGAGGAAATTATAGTTACAAATTACAAATAGGGATTCAGAGAGCTTAAAGCTAGGTACCTTTCTATGTCTTTTTCTAAGACAGTTAATCCTGTAATTATTGATTGTGCGGCTCAGCTGGGCATGGGGGGGGCAGGGATTTTTGCTACCGGTTCTCCAAACCACCCACCACCGCTACCGGATCGGGTGATCCAGTCCGAACGGGGAGCATTTCACCCCTGCACCCACCCACCCACCCACCCACCCATCCATCCATCATATATCTATTTCAATTGTGCTTCCCCTGAAATATATTAAAATTTATGTAGCATAGAGGCCAAAATTGTAAGCTGTTCTCCATTCAGATCCTGCTATAAAACAAGGTCAATTACTTAGCTCCATACTCGACTGTATTTGTCTGGAAGATTGGTGAGATTATTAATTTTAAATACTTAAAGTTTGTAAAGACGAGATACTGTGACCACGAATTGATGGAAACTGGAACAAGACTTAGGAAAGTCATCTGAGATTGGCTTTGCTTTCATTTTAAAAAGCTTTTATATGATAAAGCTATTTGCCATGTGTGTTTGTGGGCCCACAGCACACAATACCGAAACATTTATCAGCTACTATGTTACATTTTTGTTTGTTTATACTTATTGCATTTTATTGTTCTGATCATAATCTGCTTTGATGTGTTGACTGGAGAGCAGTTAAAGAATGATTCAAATCATAAATGCTTTCATTATCATAATGGGGTTAATGATCTTAAAGCAATTACAGCAAATGAAGGAAAGATCTATGACAGAAAGAAGTGTGACAACTGGGGAGATTCATCCACAGTGAAAAAAATCCCTTCTGTTTGTTTCTTGTTCAGATCCAAACAAAATATTACATATTGGCCAAAAAGGTAAAATAAAATGTGGCATTGCAAATTGGAGAGCTCAGCTTGGTTCACCCCAAAGTACGACTGACGTTAGCTGCCTATTACCAGGTTCATGGAGTACTTTACAATTCTAAGAGTACATAGTGTAGGCGTATCAAAGAGGTTGCGTAGGCTTTGATTTAAGGATTTTGAGTTATGCAAGGTATCTTGATCATCTTGCAATGAGTGAGCAAACAAAAAGAAGGAAGAAACTCACTCTTTGACTTAATAAGTGAGGTATAGAATAAAACTGGAGAAAAGTTGAATATGTTGTCCAGAGCAAGGGAAGATCCTGCGAGTTCCTTGGACTGCAAGGTGATCAAACCGGTCAGTCCTAGAGGAGATCAACCCTGACTGCTCTTTAGAAGGCCAGATCCTGAAGATGAAACTGAAATACTTTGGCCACATAATGAGAAGGAAGGACTCACTGGAGAAGAGCCTAATATGGGAAAGATTGAGGGCAAAAGAAGAAGGGGACAACAGAGGACGAGGTGGCAGGATGGAGTCACTGAAGCAGTAGGCCTGAGCTTAAATGGACTCCAGAGGATGGTAGAGGACAGGAAGGCCTGGAGGAACGTTGTCCATGGGGTCACAATGGGTCAGACATGACTTCGCAACTAACAACAACAACAATAAAGATCATGGATAAGCATTTCCTCAGGAAAAGCAGGATTGAGGTAGACATTCTTCAGCCTCTGAATCTCATCGTTTTAAATTGCTGGAGCTCCCATCAACCAGGTTGTTAAACAGGCTTCAAATAAAATGGCCCATGAGTTGAGGTTGATTTCTAGTGACTCCAAGGAGACCACCTCACAGTTTTCCTGGCAACAGCCTGGACATGATTTGCCATTTTTTTCCTCTAGGCTTTGTTTATAGACCTGGGCTTAGTTCATCGCCTGCAATTCTGCAATTTGGTGATCTCCCATTCAGGATCTATCTAGATCCAGTCCTGATTAGTTTACTCAGCTTTGCATATACAGTAGGTTTAAGGCAGTGGTGAAATCCAATTTTTTTTTACTACCGGTTCTGTGGGCGTGGCTTGGTGGGCATGGCAGGGGAAGGATACTGCAAAATCTCCATTCCCACCCCACTCCAGAAGAAGGATACTGCAAAATCCCCATTCCCTCCCCACTCCTGGGGAAAGGATATTGCAAAATCTCTATTCCCACCCCACTCTGGGGCCAGCCAGAGGTGGTATTTGCTGGTTCTCCGAACTGCTCAAAATTTCCGCTACCGGTTCTCCAAAACCTGTCAGAACCTGCTGGATTTCACCCCTGGTTTAAAGCCAATCAAAAGCAAATAGTCTCTCCGGACACACTATTCTTCCTTTAAAACACATGAAATGCCCTTTCCAGACATTCAAAGATGTCCGCTTCAGCTGGATACTGAGAGGTGTGGACTTTAAAAAATTAAGTTTTAGAGGCAGAATAAAAATTTAAAGGTCCTTCAATATTTTAGTATGCAGAAATATAGCAAGATACAAATAGGAACTGATTTTATATTAAGGAGGATAAACATTTCCACAGAAAGACTTCTTGCTTGGGTGAGTGGGGGAATCCAGACTTCATCATGTTTATAACAGAAAAATTTACATTCCTAACTAATTTGATCAATTGATGTTAGTATATCTACTTTATAGTAAAGGTAAAGGTTCCCCTCGCACATATGTGCTAGTTATTCCCGACTCTAGGAGGCAATGCTCATCTCCGTTTCAAAGCCGAAGAGCCAGCGCTGTCCGAAGATGTCTCTGTGGTCATGTGGCTGGCATGACTAAACTCTAAAGCCGCACGGAATGCTGTTACCTTCTCACCAAAGGTGGTCCCTATTTTTCTACTTGTTTTTTTTACGTGCTTTTGAACTGCTAGGTTGGCAGAAGCTGGGACAAGTAATGGGAGCTCACCCCGTTATGCGGCACTAGGGATTTGAACCGTTGAACTGCCAACCTTTCGATCGACAAGCTCAGTGTCTGAGCCACCATGTCCCTTATCTGCTTTATACCTGTCCACTAATAGATGCCAAAAATTGGCATCATTTTGTTTTTCCTTTGGTGACCAATACTCCTGTTGTTGTTATTTTATTTGCAAAATAAAAAAGGCAAAACACTTTTATGTTGTAGTTAGCCAATTTTATTCAACAGTAAGGAACTTTCACAATAGGGAAGAATAGAATGAGTTTTCTTAACCATTAAACAAAATAATTAGAGTGAAGCTATTTTAATTCTGTTTTAAAGAATGTAAAGTAGAACTCCTATATTTTTAGACCTGATTTTTTTAAAAAAGCAATTCTAATTTTTCAGGTCCATTTCTTGATTTTATGTTGGATTAAAACTGAAAATGTTCATGAATCCAAACCACCTTTGGTAGTTAAATTCTCCAAAGACCATAGAGAGGAATAAGGGCACAATATGATAAAACTGTCTTATAGCACAATATCATGTAAAAGGTAGAACTAGGGACAACACCTTTCTCAAATCCCTACTTTGCTTTGACCAATCTTAATAAAAGAGGGGCTATTAGTTCAGGGATGATTCTAGATGACCAATAGATGGCAGCAGAGTCAGAACTTTTAAGGTTTTCTGTGTCTCTTTGCTGACATCTAGGGCTCATCTACATTTTTGCAGTCCAAATCTAGGAAGCCTAAGATACTGTTGTGTGCAGCAGACACAACCTTCATGGGTATTTACACTTCTATAGCCAATTAAGCCAACCATGGTTTAGTTATTAATCCCAGGTTTCTGATTTCTGGCTCTCGAACAAGACTGAATTTGCAAAACAAACAAAATCATGATGTTCAGATCTGGTTTGTAAACTGTGTGATGAATGACAAACCCAGATTTGGGTAGTACAGATAATCCTCAATTTACACCCATTTGTTTAGCTACAGTTCAAAGTTACAACGGCAATGAAAAAAGTGTCATGACTGGTCCTTGCAAGTATGACCGTTGGAGCATCCTAAGGTCACATGATCAAAATTTGAACACTTAGCAACCCGTATCTATTTACAACCGTTGCAACATCCTGGGGTCATGTGATCGCCATTTGTGACCTTCCCAGCTGGCTTCCAATGAGGAAAGCCAGATTCACCTGAACAATCTCAGGATTCATTTAAAAGCTGCAGTGGTTTGCTTCACAACCGTAACTTTGGTCATAACATTGGGCACGACAAACTTAACAACTGCCAATTGCAGCTGTAAGTCGAGGATTTCCTGTAGGGTGATACGGTCTTGATTCATGACTAGTTTACATGGGTAATGCTGTCTGGAGGAACCAGTCCAATAGAAGTGGCCTTTAACTTGTTGATCTTGAAATAGGCTTCTCTGAAATGTTGGGTTGCATTACCCCATGAATGCTGCCACTGCCAGTGACCCTATAGATCAGGGGTCCCCAACCCCCGGTCCATGGACCGTCACAGGTCCGCGGCATGCCAGAAACCAGACTGTGCAAACAAACGAAGCCCCATCCCCGGGATGCAAGCAACACATGAACCACGTCGCTTCTGGCCCACGGAAAAATATCTGCCCACAGAACCGGTCCCTGGTGCCCAAAAGGTTGAAGGTCACTGCTATAGATGTTACTGAATCACAAACCCCACAACTCTTCATCATTAGCTTAGCTGGCTGGGATTTCTGGGAGTTGTAGTTCAGCAATACTTTCACTACACTTTCTTTAAAAAAACCTCTCCCTCATGTTTTTCAACTTTGGCAATTATAAGAAAATATGGCATATAGAAAATTGTGCAGAAATGTACATGTTATAATGAATGTATAATTTAGATGTTATAAAAGTCTTTGCTTTCCTGTGCTTGAGCAATATTCCTGCCTGTTATATCATATCTAGCATGCAAAACTGAGATGAGAAATCACTCGATGGCAACAAAGGGTTAGAGCAGGGATCCCCAACCTCCAGACTGGGGCCCACTACCAGGCCGTGGCCTGTCTGGAACCAGGCTGTGTGAGGGGCTGGCTGGCGTACGCCTGTGCGCATGCAGCTCGACTTGTGCAAGTGGCGGGCCGGTGTGCACATGCACAGCTCGACTTGCATGATCGATGGGCCGGCATGCACACACACAGCTTGATTTACGGAGCAGCAGGCCGTTTCTCCTCTTCCCTCCCCCACTGGGCCGCCAAGCTGTAAAGATCGGGGACCACTATGTTGAGAGTTTTCTGTTTCTCTTTGCCGCCACCAAGTGGTCATCTCGATTTTTGCTGCCAGATACAGTAGCCTTGTTCTTTTGAAAATTTGATGTACTTTCCTAAAGAAATAGGCTTCCCTATAGAACTGCAAGTTGTGAGGACCATAAGATGAAACAGGAAACAATACAGGTAGTCCTCGAATTATAACAATTCATTCAGTGACTGTTCAAAGTTACAACAGCATTGAAAAAAGTGACTTATGTTCATTTTTCACACTTATGACCCATGGTCTCGTGACTTAGATTCAGATGCTTGACAACTGATTCACATTTATGACAGTTGCAGTGTCCCCAGAGTCACGCAATCCCTTTTTGCGACCATCTGACAAGTAAAGTCAATGGGGGAAACCAAATTCACTTAACAACTGTGTTACTAATTTAAGAACTGCAGTGATTCACTGGTGAGAAAAGTCGTAAAATGGGGCAAACTCACTTAACAAATTTCTCACTTAACGACATAAATGTTGGGCTCAGTCGTGTGGGCGTAAGTTGAGGGCTACCTGTAATCATCAGGGAATAAGTACATATCGTCTTTCACTTCTAACCTACAGCTGTTATTAACGTAGCAGGATTGAGCTCATAACTTCTAATGTTTGCCAAGCTATTCAGTTCCACTGATGCGATACTGTGGTTTAATTTTTCCCAGGAGTTGATACACCTTTATTTGGATACACACCATTATTTGCCACAATATATAATAATGTAATCATTAGCTGTGTCGTAGCTTATATTTGGTGAGTGATTATGTCACCCGGAAGAGTGAGATGGATTTTTCTGAAAGGCTCTGTTGAAAATCCAATGAAGTCCTTACGTAGGTTTTGTTCTTTGCTTACAGGAAGTGTATATCTGCACGTTGGTTTGGCCCAGCATTGCAGGAGAAATCGCTTGGGATGTCTCCTTTGCCACCGTGATCTTCCTTATACCGGGATTGGTCATTGTAATTAGTTATTCAAAGATTTTACAGGTATTTTCCATAGTTTTACTTTTTTTAAAAAAAAAACAAATACAATGCTAAGAGTTGCCAGCTGTTTAAAACGCAGACAGTGGTATTTCAAATGGAATTTCATTTTTATAGACCACACGAATATGCCGGATTTTCGTTTTATCAGACCGCAAGAATATTCATCGAAGGAAGTTGATAATGCAATAAGCAACGCATGACCGCCTTTTTAATATTCTTAATCATCTCAGTAACGTGTTAAAACGTAAGCATTGCCCTGCTGAATCAGACCCCATCTAAGCCTAATAACAGAATAACAGAGTTGGAAGGGACTTGGAATTCTTCTAGCCCAATGGCCCCCAACCTTTTGAGCACCAGGGACTGGTTCCATGTAGATAAGTTTTTCTTTTGGACCAGAGGGGGCGTGGTTCGTGTGCTGCCTGCATCCTGTGAATGGGACTTCGCTTGTTTGCACGGCCTGGTTTCTGGCATGCCGCAGCTCACTGCTGGTCCATGGACCGGGGGTTGGGGACCCCTGTTCTAGTCCAACTTCCTGCTCAGGCAAGAAACCCTATACCAGAGATGACTAAACTTTTTGCCATTGCGTGCCAGGAAGGGGGGTGGGTGGGGGAGGTTCGCGTACATGTGTGCCCACACCCATAATTCTATGTGCCCCGCCCTGCGCATGCGCGCGCGACCCCCGCTCCTGGCATGCGATGGCCCAGTAAGCCCATTTTTCTTTCTCACCTGGCTCCAGATCCTCTCTATGCATCTGGGGAGGGTGAAAACAACCTTCCCGACCCCCTCGGAGGTCCTCCGGAGGCCCGAAAGGGCCCGTTTTCCAACTTTCGGTTAGACAGGAAGTGACTTTTTTGCTGTCCCCAGCCGCCAGAGTCTCCTAGAGAGGCTGAGAGTTGAGCCGGCATGCCAGGTGACATGGTTCCGCATGGCATCTGTGGCATGCGTGCCATAAGTTCGCCATCATGGTCCTATACCATTTCAGACAAATGGTTGTCCAATCTCTTCTTAAAAACTTCCAGGGTTGGAGCAGCCACAACTTCTGGAGGCAAGTCATTCCACTGATGAATTGTTCTAACTGTCAGGAAATAAGTCTAACAGTCTATTCTCACGGTGGCCAACCAATTCCTCAAGGTCTATTAGTCTCCCAGCAGATGGCCTTCAGAGATGGTCACAGTGCCATCGAGGCGAATAACCATGGATCCTCCTGATTTTGTGAATCATCACAACTCTTTTCTGAAGCCAGCGAAGTTGGCATCCAAACTCCACATCTCAGGATAGCAGATTCCAAAGTGATAAATGGGAGTGACATTTATTTATTCAACCTACGGTAGCAAGCTTATTGCAATGGAACTAATAATACAGCATACATTTAAAACTACAATGTAAAAAAAAAAAAAACCCACAGTGCATGAGCTTATAATATAAAAATCAATCTATCAGAACGGAGAGAACATTAGCTAAATTTGGGAAAAGTTAAGTGTTCAGCTTCTACCTCAAAGTGGAGAGAGCAGGAGTTAGGTGTGGTTTGGGCAATAAAGGAATTGCTAGGTAGGAAGTGAATTTGAAATGAAGCTGCTCAATCTGTGTTTGCAAACTAGGTAGATTTATGAGTAAGCAGGAAATGTTTTAACTCATGGTTGGATTCCAAGCCAGATCTGGGTGGCAAAAATCAGACAGCTGGTAGATGGCAGCAAAGGGATATAGAAGACACTCAGATCAAACTTTAATACAATCAGAGACCAATGCAGTAGAAAAGCACTTGCTCTCTGCTTACTGATTTCTGAAATCTCGGATCTGGTGGCCAACATTTGGGCTTTAAAGTGCACAATATACATCTTAAATTAAGTCCAAACCAGGCTGGTAATTAGTGCAGCTGACTTAATCTTTGCTATATGCCTGACCTCTGACATCCAGTTAGGACTGTTGATGCTCTGAACATGTCTGTGAGGTAGCAGCTTAAAGAAGTTGCTGCTTTTAAGAAATGCTCCAAGTGAATTTTTTATTTAAAGCGAGTCATTTAAACACGTCTTTAGGGCTTTAAGAGTCGTGGTGGCGCAGTGATTAGAATGCAGTACTGCAGGTTACTTCTGCTGACTGCCGGCTGCCAGCAGTTTGATTCTGACCGGCTCAAGTTTGACTCAGCCTTCCATCCTTCTGAGGTCAGTAAAATGAGGACCCAGTTTGTTGGGGGCAAGATGCTGACTCTGTAAATTGTTTAGACAGGGCTGTAAGGCACTGTGAAGTGGTATATAAGTCTTAAGTGCTATTGCTATTCTGTACAAATAAAGGAATAGCCAAATGAGAGAACATCCTGGCTGGATTTGCTGGAACTATAGTTCAGCAATGTATAGAACACCACAGTTTTCTGACTTATACTGTACAGCACCTTTAGTGATTGCAATATTGAGAAGGAACCTCTTCTCCCTTTTCTATCATATCAAATATTTTCCTAGACCAGGGGTCTCCAACCTTGGTCACTTTAAGACTTGTGGGCTTCAACTCCCAGAGTTCAGCAAAACTGGCTCTGAAGAACTTTGGGAGCTGAAGTCCACAAGTCTTAAAATGGCCAAGGTTGGAGACCTCTGTCCTAGACAGTCTAAACATTCTTCAGATGCTTGGAACGTCATGCCCTGTTTAGAATGGAAGTTTTCTTATTCTCCCTGCAGGAAAAAAATATGACCAGAATCTAGCATGGCATCATACAGCTAGTCTTCCACTTACTGTCGTTTGTTTAACAACCGTTCAAAGTTACAACATCACTAAAAAAACTGACTTGCAACCAGTCCTTGCACTTATGACTGTTGTAAGCAGCATTCCACAGTCACATGATCACATTTTAGGCACTTGGCAAATGGCATGTATTTACAATGGTTGCAGCATCCTAGGGTCATGTGATTGCTGCTTGTAACCTTCCCAGTTGGTTTCTGACAAGCAAAGACAATGGGGGGAAGCCAGGTTTACTTAATGGCAGCATGATTCGCTTAATAACTACAGTGATTTGCCTAACTGTGGCAAAAATGGTCATAAAATCGGATACAACTCACTTAACAGCCATCTTGCTTAGCCCCAATTGTGGTTGTAACTAATTGTGGTTGACAACTATTTGTAAAGGAATAGACTTCTTTGCTAGGGCTCTCATATTTGATTTGATCTGATTTGATTTATTTGATTTATATACCGCCCTACTCCCAAAGGACTCAGGGCGGTGAACAGCCAAACAGTAAAAATACATAGATACAAAATTTAAAAACAAAGTAAAATCGAATTAAACAATTTGACCCAGACAGATTAAAACACCCCAATCATTTAAAAACTGATTAAAATTTGCATAATTAAAAAGAGGGAAAAGATTAGGCCAGGCCCGCCTGGTGGAATAAAAAGGTCTTAAGAGTGCGGTGGAAGGTGCGCAGATCCAGGATCCTCCGTATCTCTGGGGGAAGCTCGTTCCAAATAGTAGGTGCCCCCACAGAGAAGGCTCTCCCCCTAGGGGCCACCAGTCGACATTGCCTGGCCGACGGCACCCGGAGGAGCCCCTCTCTATGAGAGTGTACCTGCCGGTGGGAGGCTATTGGTGGTAGTAGGCAGTCCCGTAGATAACCAGGTCCTAAGCCATGGAGCGTTCTAAAAGTGGTAACCAAAACTTTGAAGCACACCCGGAAGACCACCGGGAGCCAGTGCAGCTCACGCAGGAGAGATGTTACATGGGAACGCCATGTCGCTCCCATTACCACCCGCACGGCCGCACTCTGCGCCACTTGGAGCCTCCGGGTGCTCCTCAAGGGGAGCCCCATGTAGAGAGCGTTACAATAGTCCAATATTTGATTGGCACAAACCCAGAGAGCCACTAGATGGCAGCAGATATACAGAAAATTAACAATTTGTTGTCAGCTATGGTCACTTTGGGTCAGATGCGGTGGCTCAGTGGCTAAGACGCTGAGCATGTCAATCGAAAGGTGGGCAGTTCAGTGCTCCGAATCCCTAGTATCGCGTAACAGGGTACTTGTCCCAGCTTCTGCCAACCTAGCAGTTCAAAAGCACATAAAAAATGCAAGTAGAAAAATAGGGACCACCTTTGGTGGGAAGATAACAGCGTTCTGTGCGCCTTTGGCATTTAGTCATGCTGGCCATGTGACCATGGAGACGTCTTCGGACAGCACTGGCTCTTCTGCTTTGAAACAGAGATGAGCACTGCCCCTTAGAGTCAGGAACGACTAGCACATATGTGCGAGAGAAACCTTTATCTTTATCTTTATGATCACTTCAGTGTTTGCAACCGAGATATGTTAGCTCTATCAGACTCCCACAAATTCAGGGGTTCATTCCTAATTAAACGTATAAATCTAAATCATCTTTTTTGTTGATACAGCATAGAATGTCTCAATTCTTTCATATTGACTTTGTCAATATCAGAGACTAGGTCTAAAGTTCACACGCGGAACGAACTTTGTGAACCATAATATTATGTTGATATAAGTTTGATAGGTGTGATAATACCTATTTAATGCTACATTATTGCCATGGCTGCAATAGTAATAGGAACATGAATTCTTTTCTGATCCACATTCCATCAAGATTCCTTGAGCTTCAGAGGTAACAAAAAAAAAAAATTTGAGTCTGGCTTCCCCATAGACTTTGCTTGTCAGAAGATCACATGACCGCAGGACATTGCAACTGTCATTAATTTGAGTCAGTTGATAAACATCTGAATTTTGATCATGTGACCATGGGGATACTGCAATGGTCGTAAGTGTGAAAAGTGGTCATAAGTGACTTTTTCTTCAGTGCCGTTATAAGTTTGAACAGTCACTGAATATACCTGTACCTGAATATATTTTTTAAAAGATTTAAGAAATCCTAAACATGACATTTTTGGAACCTTTTCAAAGAGAAGAAAGGTAATTCTCAAGGCTTAACTTTCCACTATGTTTCAATTGCAGATCGCCAAGGCCTCAAGGAGACGCCTGCAGGTGGGCATGGCCTACTCGGAGAGGCACCACATTCGCATTTCCCAGCAAGATTTCAAATTATTTCGGACTTTGTTTCTCCTCATGATTTCCTTCTTTGTCATGTGGAGCCCCATCATCATCACCATTCTCCTCATTTTAGTACAGAAGTTCCAACCAGATGTGAACATTGCATCGTTTGTTTTCTTCTGGATAATGGCGTTTACATTTTCCAATTCAATCGTCAATCCTGTTTTATACAATATAGTCCAATTTAAACATGGTTGGAGGCAAATCTTTTTCTGTTGCCAAAATCCCCCTGGGAAAAAAGAGACTACAACGGACACATCCGTGAAGCAGCAGAATGGGAGACATTTCACAGTATCTGTTATCACCAGATAACCGTGTGGTATTCCTTGTGAGAAGAAGGTCAACAGTTTTTAAGAACTGGAATAAGCAGTTGAGAAAACAGTTTGTACAGACAGTTGTGGTTTCGTTTACCTTGGTAAAAAACATGGAGGAATAAATCTAGTAGCAATAAACGTGCATTAAAACAGTTTAGCTGGGAACATCTCCATACTATACCATCCTAAACTAATTAAAATAATGATTTATTCAGGATCTTAAAATCTCCTTTTGTATATCCATGACCTAACAACAGGTTCACACAGGACTGTTGATTTCATAAGAGTGAGTATACACTGGAAAAAAGGACCAGCTACTGGGAATTTTCACCACTTAAGTAGGACTATACCACTTTTAACATGCCAGTTTTCCTTTTGAATGGTGTTTGTCATCCTTGACAACTTTAGATTGTATGGATTACAACTCCTAGAATTCCCCAGTTGAAGTCCACACAAGTTAAAGTTGCCAATATTGAGAAACATTGTCCTACTGGTAGGAAGTCACAATCAGAATTTCTGACCACAGATTTATTTTCATTGATGGCTATCGAGAATGAAAGAATCAATTCCTGATTGCGCTGTTCTTGAGCCTGGCTGCTGACTGATTCTTCAAGGAAATTTTTTAATTGTTCTTTTTTGTAGGAACTAATAGCAATTAGTTCCTGGCCAATTAGGAACCAGTCCTCTTGGAATTTCTTTAAAATGGACCATTGAGAAGTTTATCTAGAAGAGAAATTAATCAAGAACCAGCTTTTTTAGACTCCTGTGACATGGGTTAATCAAAGATCAGTTTACAAGTTTCAAATGCAATTGCTCAGATTCTGTGTTTAGTTTTCTGTGAGCTTCTGCGACAACAAAGTCTTCAATTTTTCCATATATTTTACCAGGAACCCTAACCCTCCTAAACATATCCATGCGCTCCAAATTCGTTGGTGATGTTCATTTTTCTGTCCAAATTCATGGGGGCCTAACCCCAACCCTATGTGAATTTTCCTGCCAGTGGGATTTTTCCAGGTATTTTACCAAGAAATCCAGAAAAGCCAGACTCGAAAAGGAAATGCCCACCTAAACATACCCATGCACTCCAAATTCATGGGCAATGTGTCAGAGTTCCAAGTAACACCCCCAACTAAAGAAGACTCCAAAGCTAGCAAGTCCTCAAAGATCCATTTTATTAGAGATGTCAGATTGGCACATCTGGGAAAACCCGAATTTGAAAGTTCCTGGGTTTCCCCCTCCCCAAAAGAAAGTCAGTGACCCATCCCCTGCACCCATATGTCTGTCACATGATCCAATCAATCTACCATCCGAACTGGAGACAGCCCACTCCTACCCAGGTGCAGGCTGAATGTCCTTGACTCTCAGAGAAAAGAATGTTATCGCTATATAGCTTCACCAACTCCTTGCAAATCCCCCCTCCCGTTTTCCCAGGCACTAAATGTAGCAGCCCTGAAGTTCCAAAGAAAAGATGGCCTCCAGGGCTGACACGATGTCCATTTTTGTGTCTGAATTCATTGTGGTTTAACTCACTCTAAGTGGATTTTCCCATGTATTTTAACAGGAAATACAGATAGGCCAGACTCGAAAAGTAAATGCCCTCATAACATAACCATGTGATCTGAATTCATTGGTGATGTCCATTTTTCTGTCCAAATTAATGGAGGCCAAACCCTAACCCTATGTAGATTTTCCTTCCAATGGGGGATTTTTCCATGTATTTTACCAGGAAATGCAGATAGGGCAGACTCAAAAAATAATTGACCTCCTAAACATACCCATGCACTCTGAATTCCTTGGCAAGATCCATTTTTCTGTCCGAATACATGGTGGCCCAACCCTAAGTGGATTTTCCCATGTATTTTACCAGGAAATGCTAAATATACCCATGCGCTTTGAATTTGTTGGCGATGTCAATTTTTCTGTCCAAATTCACGGAAGTCTAATCATAACCCAAAGTGGATTTCCCCCCAATGGGGAAATTTTCCTATTTATTTTATAAGGAAATGCAGAAAAGCCACTCTCGAAAAGTAAACATACCCATTCGCTCTCAATTTGTTGGCGACGTCCATTTTTCATTCCGAATTCATGGTGGCCTAACTCTAACCGGATTTTCCCAACAATGGGATTGCCCATGTACTTTACCAGGAAATATACCCATATGCTCTGAATTCGTTGGTGATGTTCATTTTTCTGTCCGAATTCATGGTGGCGTAAGCCTAATCCTAAATGGATTTTCCTGCCAATGGAATTTCCCCATGTATTATACCAGGAAATGCAGATATACCCGCCTTGAAACTTAACTACCCTCCTAAATATACCCATGTGCTTCGAATTCACTGGCGATGTCCATTTTTCTGTCCAAATTCATGGTGGCCTAACCCAAATCCTTAATAGATTTTCCCACCAATGGGATTTTCCCATATATTTTACTAGGAATTGCAGATAGGCCGGACTTGACAAGTAAGTGCCGTTCTAAAGATATCCATGCACTCCAAATTCATTGGCAATGTCCATTTTTCTGTCCAAATTCATGGAGGCTTAACCCAAGCCCTAAATCCATTTACCCTCCAATGGGATTTTTCTTTCTTAAAGATAGCAGCCACTGCTGCCAGTAAATGTCAAGACATCAGAAACTATGACCATTCAGTCTCAAGAAAAGATTTTCAGCTGGTCAAGATGAGGGTATACTTTCACTATCCATGAGCTGAAGTTCTACCAACACAGTAATATTTGTGGATCATTTGTAGAATGAGAAGGGACACAACACATAAGTAGTTCCGACAATTTGGATTTATAATTTTTAAACATTGCAAAGACAACATGCTAATTACATATCCCAAATGCATAAATACACGTTCACAACACAATCGTGGTGCTATTACACTGATTTCAGTTTATTAACTGGTGGAAGGATAAATGATAAATTACTTATCTGTAATTCACATAAGTATACTTAAAATCCAAATGAACCCACGAATGAATTGAATTGAAATGAAGGACTTCTCTTGAAACAGTACATTTTAAAAGCTTTTAACTACTGAGAATCTGCTTTCCTGCTTTCGATAGAGTATGTTGTCTTTAGTCGCAGAATCCTAAGAAAGAAAAAGAGAAACTAAATCTGCTAGAATTCCCAGAATGCATTACAAAATAAAGCGAACTGGTTTGATTTAATATGGTTCTAGAGCTGGCAGATGGTATGAATGTTTGTTTAATTTCACCCTGGATGTCTCAAGAATAATACATACGTCTTAAAGTTGACAAGTCTAAAAAATACTGATATAGACAAACCTTCCATGAGTAATAGGTTAAAGCTTTTTGCAGGACAGGCAATATTGTATGAATGAGTATGACAGCTGCTATAATGTTAACTCTGAAGTGAGGGAAAGACATGAATTTCAGGATGGAAAAACAGATATTCTGGATTACAGAACTGCAGGAAGAGATTTCCTAGCAAAAAGAGAAAATAATCCAAATTTAAATAAAGAAGTCAGATTGCCTCTATTTGCAAAAGGACTGGAGAGGGAAGAATGTACTACCTGACTCTGGTTTCTTTCCCAACCCCCCAAAACTTTAACCTTAGACTGTCTATTGTTGACCTCACCCCATTCCTAAGAGGTCTTTAAGGGGTGTGCATGAGCAGTGGCTCAGTGGCTAAGATGCTGAGCTTGTCAATCGAAAGGTTGGCAGTTCAGTAGTTCGAATCCTGAGTGTCGCGTAACGGGGTGAGCTCCCGTTACCTGTCCCAACTTCTGCCAACTTAGCAGTTCAAAAGCACGTAAAAAATGCAAGTAGAAAAATAGGGACCATCTTTGGTGGGAAGGTAACAGCGTTCTGTGCGCCTTTGGCGTTTAGCCATGTCGGCCACATGACCACGGAGATATCTTTGGACAGCGCTGGCTCTTCGGCTTTGAAATGGAGATGAGCACTGCCCCCTAGAGTCAGGAACAACTAGCACACATGTGCGAAGGGAACCTTTACCTTTTTATAAGTGCACCAGCATGCCTACCGTCCCTGTCTTAATGTTCCCTTTTATTCGTATTAATTTCATGTATTCATAATCATGTTTATACTTATATCTATACATCTAGATAGATAGATAGATTATCTATTAGATAATCTGATGATGAAAATGAAAATAAATGATGAAAATAAATAAATAAATAAAATAAAAAGTATATGAATCATATCTGAGAAAACTGGTAGATAACAATGAATTAATATGGAAGAGCAGAAATTCCTCTGGGCCTCCTTTTTTTTCAGTTCCATTATTTATTAAAAACACTCAATGTTTAACTCATGGCCAAATTTGTTTTCTTCCTTTCATGAGTCTTCTCATGCCTAATTTGCCTTCCAATGCCCTCTCCTTGGTCCCCCGAGATTCTGGCCAAGTAGACTTGAGATCACAGCAGCTGACTAGAATTCAGTGTGAAAAACAGTGGCATTCCGGATGGATAAATAGGTTTATAAGTTTGTTTCTAGTATGAGCTACTCCTCAAATCAGATTGCACCTCTTAAACTTTATGTATTAGGATTTGCCATGAATATAACTTGAAGCATATGTAACAGACGTCTTAGACTTACAAATTTCCCAGCCATTGGGTCATACTGGTTAGAAATTCTAAGAGTAATAGCCCCAACAATCAGATTGGTGAAAGCTAGTCTTAAGGCATATGATGATCCAGACCAGTATTTCTCAACCTCACAACTTTAAGATGTTGCCTGGAGAATTCTGGGAGTTGAAGTCCATGCAACTCAAAGGTTGGGTGAGATTTAACAGATTAACAGAGTTGGAAGGGACCTTGTAGGTCTTCTAGTCCAACCCTCTGCCTAAGCACCATTTCTGACAAATAGTAGTCCAATCTCTTCTTGAAAGCTTCCATGATGAAGCTCCCACAATTTCCGAAGGCAAGCTGTTCAGGGGTGGGTTCTACTTACCTTTACTACCGGTTCGCAGTGGGGCTGCGCGTGCGTGCTTGCTTCGCTCACACGTGCACTCTTCTGCACATGCGCAGAAGCATTTTGATGACATCGGGGTCGGTGGGCGGAGCCTTCCGCCGGTTTTACTACCGGTTCTATAGAACCGGTGCAAACTGGGAGCAACCCACCACTGAAGCTGTTCCTTTGGTTGATTGTTCTCACTGTCAGAAAATTTCTCCTTATTTCTAGGTTGAATCTCTCCTTGAGATTGAGAAACACTGATCTACACAAATGCATTAGGAACTTAAATTTTGCCCACTTGAAGAGATACATAATCTTTCACTCATAGTGCTATTTTCTTCCACAATCTCTCTGGAAGAGAGGCCCTGTTTTTATCAAGGATCTTAAGGTGATTATGGCATCTGTGTGCCACTAAGAATTCTAACTGCCCTAGAACTAGCAGCTTTCTTGTTTCCAATCTATCCCATCCTGAGCCAGATTTCCTGTAAAATTCTAATAAAATGTTCCTTACCATTGTGTACAATACGCCTGTATTGCTTGTCTAGGCAGATTTCCACCTGCTTTTGCCTGACAATTCTTTGTGCTTCTGGTGTTAGCCCATCTGGAGTCCGGGAAAACAAAAACGAGTAGCTATCATCGCAAGTCCCATCTTCAGTAATATTACGGCAGGAGTAATGTAGAGCATAAGTATCGTAATCCGTGGCCACAACCCAGTGATCATCATCTAAGATAAAGCATAATGAAAATTCAGTATCACTTTACATGTAGGCCTCAACGTATGATGACTATCGGGACCAGAATTTCCTAAGCAAGGGGGGCTGTTCAGTGAGTCGTGCCTGATTTTACAACTTTTTTTACCCAGGATTGTTAAGTGAATCACTGTAGTTGTTAAGTCCAATTTAACAACTTTTCACAAGACCCCAAGATGCTGCAACGGTTGTAGATTCGTGCTAGTTGCCAAGCTCCCAAATTTTGATCACGTCACTGTGTGGATGCTATGATATTTGTAAGTGAGAGGACTGGATGTAAATCACTTTTGTCAGTCCTGTTGTAACTTTGAATGGTCATTAAGCAAATATTGTAAAATGAGGACTACCTGCATTTTTTATTCCACCAAGCCCATTAGTTCAGGATCACATTATTGATCCACCGTTACTCACTTTAAAAGCGATTTCATACATTCTTTCTTTATGAACAAAGCCTGTTTTGTAGGCATCTACTTAGGAGTGTAACAAGTATTGCCATTCAGGTACTGAACTTTATCAGAGAGGAGATTTATCTTTGTATTAGAAAATGCCAATTATTATTTTTATTTTTTTAAATTTGATTTATATGCCGCCCTTCTCCGGAGACTCAGGGCGGCTTACAATGCGCTAAGCAATAGCCTTCATTCTTTTGTATATTTATACAAAGTCAGCTTATTGCCCCCACAACTGGGTCCTCAATTTACCTACCTTAGAAAGGATGGAAGGCTGAGTCAACCTTGAGCCTTGGCGAGATTCGAACCTGCAGTAATTGCAGGCAGCTGTTCTTAATAACAGGGTGCTTTAGACCACTGTACTACCAAGGCTCTGTACTACTACAAGGCACTGTACTACCAAGGCTATTTAAAACCGATTCTGAAATGTTTGAATACACGGGCAATTTGGTCACTCGCATACATCTTTATGCTGTAAGTATAAAAATTATGAATAGAAACCAGATTTAAAAACATTATTTCAGAGGCAAATGGCAAGTCAAACTGGTGAAGACAACAGTGAGAATGGTTTTCAGAAATGTTGCTAATGGTATTTTGGTGCTGAAGAAGCCAAAAGTTTAACATCCGTAAACTGACCAGGCTTAAGTGATAAAAGTCCTGAAATTTACACAGGAATCAACATTAGGAGTACATTATCTTTAAAGTTATCAAATAACTTGAGGAGGGTTAAGGACTTCTAACAGCTTCCTTTCTAAAAGAATGGAGCCAGTTTTTGATAAGATACAATAGAAGGGATGCCCCAGATTTAGTGTTTAACATGGCCCAGACAAGCACACCAGCCTTTGGACTCCCGAGTCCTTAGGAAGCAGCCTGTTGTGATTTCGTGGCAGACCAAAGGTTGAATATCTGTTGAAGGTGGAGGTGAAAAAAAAAAAAACCCCAACCCTGGAGACAAACAGCCTTTCCAGTAATATTTGATGATTTCTGGAGTTAGTCTGTTCTAGCCAAAAAAGGAAGGGAAAAAACCTTTTAAAAAGCAGGCAATTCCATCTGCCTTTTTTGAAGACTTCAAGGGAAAGCTAAAACCAGATTTTCAGCAGCTTTAGTAACAAAATCATTCAAACGGTAATTATGTCAGTCTATTCTGAGCAACTTCCTTAAATATAGCTGGAGCTTCAGTGGGCAGGCGTGGGAGATTTTCTTCTCCTTTCATCTACTGTATGTAAGGTTTAGAGATTTGACCGACATCTCTTCACAAAGTAAAAGAGACTAGATATATAACCTTCTCCCCCAACAATGTCCTACCTGTCAATGAATACTTCAGCTTCAACCAAAACAATCGAAGAGCACACAATAGATACAAACTTATGGTAAACCGCTCCAAACTTGATTGCAGAAAATACAACTTCAGTAACAGAGTGGTCAATGCCTGGAATGCACTACCTGACTCTGTGGTTTCTTCCCTAAACCTTTCACCTTAGACTGTCTACTGTAGACCTCACCCCATTCTTAAGACATCTCTAAGGGGTGTGCATAAGCGCACCAGTGTGCCTACCGTCCCTGTCCTAATGTTCCCTTTTATTCATATCCATTTCATGTATTCATAATCATGTGTATACTATACTTGTATCTGATATCTAATACATGCTTGATGAAAATAAATAAATAAAAATAAATAAAAAATAACCTGGTACTTTCCAGATTTATTGAATTTTGGCTTTGAGAAGTCAAGGTAGCAAGAATTTTGAGGAACTAGCTCTCCTCCTGGTATATACTCACTTCCTTTCTGGAGATATGAGGCCACACCCCAATATTTCATTTTAAACTTGGCAGGGTCCTCTGTCTCGGTGAAGGTGCCAATCATATCAGCACACATGTCCCAGTTACTGAAAAGGAGAGATGGATTTAAGGTCATAATTGTAAATCTGTAGCTACTTGGGCTTACCAGTAAGGAATAAAAGAATGTGAGCAGGTAGAAGAGAGGCAAAAACTATAACAAGCTGGATCACATCATTTTTTGACTTGAGAAATAACCATTTTTCTCCTTGTGTTGAACCTTCCAACACAACTCAAAGTGTATAATAATCAAGGCTGGATGTGATTTTTGACATAAGATGGAAATTACCACCATCACTATTGGATTGTCCCCTGCCTTGTCCTTCTTTATTGCAGTAGTAATACATTCTAAAACCTACCAGTTTGATGTCCCAGGGTATCTAAGATAGCAACCTGACCCTCCCTAATGATAGAGTTGGACCGTCTGTGAAGGAAACTGGATCTCAAGACTCACCCGAAGAGCACGACTCGGCCTCTGGCAGTGGCAGTCATTTTATCATTCTCATCCACAGTAAAGCTGGCCACCACGTTATCCTGAAGAAACAATCCTTCAGGGTCTTTTTTGGCTATGGCATACCAACTGCCAGCGTACTGCCAAAAGAGAGAAAAAAATCCTTAGCAGACCTGTCTAAAGGAATAGGTCAATAGGAGGAAATGAAATGCCAACAAAGAAAGTTTCAATTGCAGCCATGTTCATCTGTCATTAACATTTGCAACAAAAATGAAATTCCAAATACACTATGCAAGTATGAACTTCAAGAAACCCTAAAACGTTTTAAGGGAAACTGAACAAACCTTGATTCTCAGCAAATGTTGCTTAAAATAAAATTCCATATTAAGTTGGTGAGTGCCACTTACAAGCCATATTTTGGGACTTCTGAGGACAGATGTACAAATATTGATTATAGGCCTAAAGATATTTACTTATGTAGCAGGACTGTATTGATATCATCCTTCTCATCTTCTTATCCTTCTCATCTTCTCATCTTTCCTACTACCTTCTCCTATTGGTATCTATGCTTTATCGCTTGTTGTATCTTGTGATTAATGATTGTAACTATGATTTATGATATATGTCCTATTACTTTGTTTTTGTATGCACACTAAGAGCTTATGCACCAAATTCCTTGTGTGTTCAATCACACTTGGCCAATAAAGAATTCTATTCTATTCTATTCTATTCTATTCTATTCTATTCTATTCTATTCTATTCTATTCTATTCTATTCCATTCCATTCCATTCCATTCCATTCCATTCCATTTCTTTGAAGAAGGGTAGACTATATACAATAACTATGCCAAACTTAATAATTAACTTTTGTTTTATTTACCAGATAGTTCTTATGTTATTATGAAACCAATGGGAAGGTACAAATATATACCATTCCAGGGTGACGCAAATTATCCACTGATTATGAGCCAATAGTCAAAGGAAAACACTAGATCCTGTATATCCATACCTTTTCCTTATATATCTAATTTTGATTTCCTTACTAACCAAGAAAAGTGAAAGGGAAAGTCACCCACCAGTAAGAAATGTCCAATGTCAGATTTGTCTTTCCCAGAAAAATCAGAGTTGAAGAATTCTCTGCAATCTTACAAAAGGAAGTCTAAAATATTTTATGACTGTTGCCTGTCAAGAGTCCTAAAGATTTGTGCCTTATACTTCATGAAATGTGCTCTTCTGCATCTAAAGTAACTTGTCTCTCTATTTTATTTTTACTTATTTGTTAGGTATCATCCCATAATGCTCAAGGCAGTTTACAGCACTGAAAAAGGCCCATTACAAAACATAAGAGTAAAAACTATATTGTTGAAGTCAAGCCAAAATTAAGATCAGTATCAAAAATAATTGCTATCCATTGGAAGTGATCTAGAAAGCTTTTCCTTTTACTGTCATCTCTAACACTGGTAAAGCAGAGATAAAGTGGATTAGATAACTCAGCCTTGTGGAAATTACACATAAATGATTTGGATAATGAAGTGGAGCCAATTCTCTTCCCCCACCAAAAAACCTGTCTGTCAACAAGAAAACTTGAAATCTAGCCTTTATAATAGAAGATGACTCACTTGGAGTTTACATACAGATGAAATGTCTACATACATAGGCTGTCAACAACAATTGTGAACAACAATAATTTCAAGGAGGAACTTCAGGTAAAACGAAGTAACTGATGTTATTTGAAATGTAAACATATCTAACGCAATTCACAAAAGAGATTTCTCTAAGAGAGTGACACCCTTTGAAATTTATTTCTGAAAATAAATGGGAGGAGTGAAAAAGTTTGCTGAGCAATGAACACAACTAACTGCCTTTCTCTGCTGCAAAGAGTGATAACCGTGAATTAGCTTCATGCAATGTTAACACTCTTATCCATTTAGCAGCGACAGAACACATGGCATTTGATAGTGTAGAAGATGACAGTTCCTGCCCTGTTTTACATTTGGCAACCCAAGAAGCAGTAGATGAAAAAAAGAAGCATATCTGGGTTATATTTAGGTGTGGTTATGAAATTCAAGGATAGAGACTCTATATCCCTCTAAATGGTTTCAGACTGCACAAAATTGTAGTTCAGCAACATTCAGAAACTCATGGGTTTCCCAGACCTGGTGTAGGGCATGAAAATCAAGGTGACATGGTAGATTTCAGGAAAGAAATTGAAGGTGGTAAGAAAGATGGCTACTTGGAAGAGATCATTTAATTCAGTTCAATTCAGAATAGAGCTGGAGGGGATTGTGGAGGTTTTCTAATCCAACCCCCTACTCAAGCAGGAGACCCTATACAATTTCAGACAAATAAGTGGCTGTCCAGTCTCTTCTTAAAAACTTCCAGGGATGAAGCACCCACAATTTCTGAAGGCAAGCTGTTCCACTGGTTAATTGTTCTCACTGTTAGGAAATTTCTCCTTAATTCCAGGTTGCTTCTCTCCTTGATTAATTTCCATCCGTTGTTTCTTGTTTTGCCTTCTGGTGCTTTGGAAAATAAGAGGACCCCCTCTTCTTTGTTGGCAGCCCTTCAAATAGTGGAATACTGCTATCATGTCCCCCCAGTCTTTCTTTTCTCTAGGTTGGCCATACTCTATCCATCAGGCTTACTGTACAGGCAGCTAAGAAGCCATCTCAGATTCTTTCATGTAACTGGGGAACATTTTGGAAAGAGGGGAGCAGCAAAAAGCACAGGGATGGGCTGTAGGGGAGCAAACTAGAATAGCTAGAGGAAGGAAAAGATGAGGGCAGGATACTTACTCGATATTTATCAAAGTTTTCCTGAACCGTGAAGCTGCTCACTCGGCAGTCCCGCTGAGCTTGACATCTGCTATCCAATAATGCCAGGAACCCCACCAGCATCAACCAGGCAAGACTTGGACTCCCAAAAGACATCTTGTTCCTCTGTGCCTGCAACAAAAATCAAATACCAATCATAACATGGGGAAAAAAAAGGAAGACTGTCCAGAATAACCTAAAGGAAGGATGAAGAACAGGCTCTTTTAAGCATGTGGCAGATGAAACGGGAGGTCTTATGAAGCCCCCCTAAATAGGGCACTAGAATTCCTCTAAAAGGGTCTTTCTGAACCAGGGTACTATTGGGACTTTTTGAGGTCTTCTTCTGTATGTCATAGTTACCAGAGAAAGGGGCTCAAATAATTAAAGAAGTTACTTGTCTGCGGAAGAGAAATGCAGTCCCAGCAGCTAAATTCTAAAGCAAACAGGAAGAGGACATGAGCTTTATAACCTTGGGTGAGGTTGGCGGAGAAGTTTTTTTTTGTAAACCCATGCAGTAGAATTGGGAGGGGGAGGCAAGCAGAGACCAGGCGTTAGATTAATTCCAGCTGCTGGCCAAACTCTCCTAACAAAGATCTTGCATAACTCTGCAGCAGGAGGCTGGGGAAGCAAACAGCAATGATCTTTGATCCCCAGTCACTGGCTAGATGGGGGGTGGGTGGGTAGAGCACATACTCTCCCCTGGATTCTGGACCAAAAGAGGTCTCTCCAGTTTATGTAACACCATCTGAGTAAAAGCCAAGTCAAAAAAAGCAGGATTCACGCAGCAAGCTCTGGCTATGGTTCAGAAGAGGGCTTGATGACTGCAGGTGTCTCTGAGAACTGTTCTTGTTTTCATGCTCATTTGGGCGTGGTAAGAAACACTTCATGATATCATTGTTAAGGCAAAAAGGATTCTCGTTCATTTTTATTTATTTATTTATTTATTTATTTATTTATTTATTTATTTATTTATTTATTTATTTATTTGATTTATATGCCGCCCTTCTCCGGAGACTCAGGGAGGCTTAAGCAATAGCCTTCATACTTTTGTATATTTTATACAAAGTCAGCTTATTGCCCCCACAAACCGGGTCCTCATTTTACCTACCTTAGAAAGGATGGAAGGCTGAGTCAACCTTGAGCCTGGTGAGAATTGAACTTGCAGTAATTGCAGGCAGCTGGATGTTAAATGCTGCCTTAGTAGGAGGCATTAGCCTCCTATGCCACTCAGGCTTCTTAATGTTGTCATCGATTATTTGGGCCTCTCTGATATTTTCTTTTACAATGGAATTGTGGTAGGAAAGAAGATCCAACATTCATTGTATGACAATATAGTGACTGGACTGTTTTTCCTCTAAGGGCCAGTGTAGTTATCTTGTTTTTAAAAGGGAGAATAAGTGTCTTACATGTGAATGTGAGCCACAGCAGAAAATAGAATTCCTGGGGATGAGCTGCCTTTCACATAAAGTATGTCAGCAACACGATAGTTCTGGAGAACAATTGATTTTTGAGACTCCATCTTCTCTGTGGTCAACACATTCTTATAAAGGGTATAAATGAAGCAGTTGTATCAATAGAGATATCTGCCAAAGCAGTTAAAGAAATTGAAGTTGGTTATGGCATTAATTAAAAAAAAAATTTAATGTTCAAAATATTTCACATCCAATAATTCAGTAATTCCTCAAGGAAATGTGTCCAAAATCAGGACACTTCTGTATTTTTTTATTATCACATTTGTTTGCCACCCATCTTGTATTTTGAAGTGACTCTGAGCAGCTGGAGTTTTCATTCCCAAATCCTTCCTAGCCATTTTATGGACATTCATGTTGGGTTGATGGGGATGTGGGGCAGGGAAGTAACTCATGCATATTGTGATAGCAAGGTGCCACTGACATATATTATACACAGGCATTCCTCGACTTACAACCACAATTGAGCCCCAAAATTCTGTTACTAAACAAGACAATTGTTAAGTGAATTTTGCCCCATTTTTTGACTTTTCTTGCCACAGTTGGTAAGTGAATCACTGCAATTGTTAAGTCGGTAACATGGTTGTTAAGTGAATCTGGCTTTCCCCCCTTGACTTTGCTTGTCAGAAGGTCACAAAAGGTGATCATATGACCCGGGACACTAAAACCATCATAAATATGAGTCAGTTGCCAAGCATTTGAATTTTGATCACAACCATGGGGAAGCTGCAATGGTTGTAAGTGGGAAAAATAATCATAAGTAACTTTTTTCGGTGCTGTTGTAACTTTGGTCACTAAATTAACTGTTGTAAGTTGAGGACTATCTATAATTCACATTGTATAATGATACCATGATGCATTAGTCCAGCATGGTGAGGGGGGGATTCTGTGAATTGAAATCCACCCATCTTCAAGGTCCGAAGATTGAGAAATACTGAATTAGAAATTGCTACAATTTCTAGCAAAAAGCCTAGGGTAGGCACAGCATGTATACCATAATGTCTGAAGGTTGCTAAAGTATTTGTACCTGAGCAACAAGTATAATCTAATGCTAAGAAGCCATCAGCAGAACATACGCAATCACATAAGGCAGCTTTTGCCCATACCTTTTCTTCCTATGGCAACTCAAATGTTGAGGTCAGTGCGAAGCACTTACTCAAGAACAAATGAGGTCTCTCTTGTGAACAAAACAACTATCATTGTACCTGATTGCGTATGGATCTTTCCTAATTTGATACACCAAGGTTATCTCCAGTCATCTGAGAGGTTACCCAGCAGCAGCCCTTAGAACATATGATAATACAATACCAAAAAAAAAACTCCTAAGTGTTTACAATGAGTTATATCATTGCATGTGGAATATATGGATTTTATTTTAAACTGTTTTGTTACGATATGAGATGAATGCCATGTTACCAACTCTTGATATGCCATACTTCCAAGATGGCATCCATTGCTATGGAGGTGCAATCAGAATACTGCTTTGGGTTTTAGTCAACAGACACAAGAAGGATATTAAAAGATGTGTTAAATATAGAAGGTGGTCACAGAGATCAGCAAATCAAAGTCTTTAGAATTTACCTCACACCCCTTTCCCTGTCTTGTTGATAGGTTTCTTTCATTATTATATAAAAGGATTTTTTTTCTTCCTTTTCAAGCAATTGGCATTTCCTCACAGTCAATATTTATTCTGAAGTTTCAACATGTCCGCACCGTAATCATTTAAAAGAGCCTGTTAAATATTCTTTAAAGAAGTAGCCTCAGCTGGACAACGCAGAACAAGCCGAAACTAGATGACGCTCCATATTTGGATGGAATAACAATTCTAGCAACAATGGTGAAAAGGTGTTGCAAACAAAAATATCCAGATTATGTTGTTAATCAATTCCTTCCTCTTTTTTTCATTAAAAATCCTAAACCCTGGACCTGGACAGGAAACACATATTTCTTTGTTGCTCGGATCAATATTTTTAGTCAAATCAAATAAGTTTAAAGAACAGTAGCAGAATCAAGAGGAAAGCCCATTTAATTTCTTGAGAAACATGTCAGAAGCAGAGGTGGTATTCAGCAGGTTCTGACCAGTTCTGGAGAACCAGTAGCAGAAATTTTGAGTAGTTCAGAGAACCAGCAGATACCACCTCTGCCTGACCCCATCTGTTCTCTGCCTCCTAAGTCCCAGCTGATTGGGAGGGAATGGAGATTTTACAGTATTCTTCCCCTGCCACACCCAAGAAGCCATGCCCAACAAGCCATGCCCAACAAGCCACACCATGCTCAACAAGCCACGCCCACAGAACCGGTAGTAAAAAAATTTGAATCCCACCACCGGTCAGAACTCTTTATAATTGACTTATTCGACATGCGATGCCATGGTTTGTTTTAACCATGGTTTCTCGAGCAAGCCAATATGTCTTTATGCACTCATCATTTTAAGCCATTTTGGCTATTATTGAGTGCTCTCAGTGGTTGTGTTCAAACACTTTGCTCACTCAACATGAAGCAAATCATATCAAGCTCAGCACTAAGTGAACCATTCGTTTTCAAATGAGGGTGAAAAACCATATATAATCCGCTTTTGCCATCGCATGCCAAAAGGGGGGAAGTGCAGGGGTGTCGCGCATGCATGTGCCCACACCCATAATTCAGTGCGCCCCGCCCTACCGTGCATGTGCGTGCGACCCCCCCCCCCTGCGTTCTCCCTGCTATTGGCATGTGATGGCACAGTGGGACCGGAAGGCCCATTTTTTGCCCTCCCCAGGCTCCAGAGCCTTTCTAGGAGCCTGAGGAGGGCAAAAACAGCCTTCCCCAACCCCCTCCCCCCCCCGAGGCCCTCCGGAGGCCAGAAACGGCCCATTTCCCGACTTCCAGTGGGCCCGGAAGGCCTGAAAAACAGCTGGCCTGCATGTGCATGTGCGCTGGAGCTGAGCTAGGGCAAGGCTCGCGTGCCCACAGATATGGCTTCGCGTGCCACCTGTTGCACGTGTGCCATAGGTTCGCCATTACAGATATATAAAGTCCAAAGCTTTTTTTTTTTTTCCCTACGGGAGAAAATGTTTTACAGAAGCAACTTGACTTCTGATATGCAGGATTTTATATAGATAGCCCTTGGTTAACAATCACTTTGTTCATTCAAAATTATGACAACATTGAACTAGTCATCCTCACGATTGGTCCTTGAAGTTCCATCCATCCCGGCATCCTGTCACAGGATTGTAATGACAGAAATTCTAGTCCCAGTTATCACCATTAAGCAAGGACTGTATATCGGGTCTGTTCATTAAAAGAGCGACTTAACTATGTCCTTAACTATGGAAGTGCTGAACTATGGAAATCTTCTTGCTGCTTTATTTAAAAAAACACACCTATATTTGGAATATGATATAGCACCAAAATTCCAACTAAACTATGGAGTTTATGCCACAATTTCAATGTTTCCTACCTAAATATCACTATCTGGCAAAAACTGACAAAGTCAGCAGTGATGGGTTGCTATTGGTTCACCCCGGCTCAGGCGAGCCAGTAGTGGTGGCAGGGTGCTCCGCCCACCTGCCTGGATGTCTCTGCGCATGCGCAGAGCAAACCGGTAGCGGATGAAATTGAAACCTACTACCGAAAGTCAGTCACTACAAATTTTATCGGAAATAAAATTATATTTGAAGTTGAGCTAGTTCGAGCATTTGAATGGTAATCAAAGATCCTTTTTCAATGCTCTGGATTGATGTCATTCCTTTTAAAAAAATAAAAGCTGGATCGTTTCTTCGTTCAAAATATAAACATTCATACAGCATAAAATGCAAAAGGAAACTTAAGAAGCTCTTCCTTTTCAAACTTGCAGGATGCTGAAAAAGCAGTGAATGAAGTATTCAGCCGTTCTTGGTTGATCAAATTAACCTTGGCTTAAATATCTTGTCAAAGGTTGCACTGATAACATGACAAAACCAGGGTTTTTTGGTCTTTCTTTTTTTAAAAAAACTTAGCCATTTGGGATAAGTAGGAGAATGACTTGCTATCGCTATGGTTACAGTATTTAAATGTAAATACTGGATGAGCAAGTAGAACCTCATAAATACCTTTGGCATTTCCCTGGGACTTGAAGCTATTTAAATAATCACTTGCTCATCTTTTATCCTTCTTAGACTATCCACGTACTGCAGAAGCTCAAGGCTGAGGCATCACTAAGAATGATTCCATAAATAGTTGCATTTGCTATAGTAACCACAAACATCAAAAGCAAAAAGCAACGTATGCATTAAAATAACAAGCTCTGGCTATGCCAAAATTGCCTGAAAATCAGAACAAAATCTATGTAGTTCACCACTTCTTTAAAATTCAAATTTAATCATGATGATGGTGGTTGGTGGTAGGGAATGTGCCAAAATGTCTCACCTGAAATCAGAATCAAACACATAAATCTCCATCTTCTCCTTAAGAATGAACTGCTATCATTTTTTTAAACTAAGAAAATTATAAATGGATAAAGGGATTTGCACACATTTGGCAGGCATTTGCTATTGTTCCTCTTATAATACCATGTTAATAAAATAATTTTGCACTACTGATGTTCACTTAAGTTGGTTATTTATTTTCATTGTTATTTATGGATAATTTACTTTTTAAAAAAAAAATAGATTGCCTAGATTTGTTTTGTTATTTGTTGTTTTGCTGAAAAGTGCCCTAATTATCTTGGGCAAAAGGCATTAAATAAACAAACAAATATTTGAAATTGGTCTTATTAAATTCTAAGAGACTTAGATCTCCGTAAACATGCATAACTCTTAAGGCTTTTTCCACTGTGGCCGTAAGCAGCTTTTGACTCCCTTGCGTAAATAGGCTGGAAATGAAGTCAGCTTAAGAAACCTCTTTCCAGATTTCAGCCCCTTCTCGTGCTTTGGCCCTCCGGGATAGCCTGGGATTCTGTCTTTACCCCTCCCACTGTTCTAGGAAGGCAAACAACCAATTCCATTTCTTTTCATGTATGGGTCTTTGAGGACATGTGGCGTTCATTGATAAGCCTTTACGTCAGCCCTCCTCCGTTGACGCTGCCTTCTCCTTGGCACTTCCCCTGTGATGTGTTTCATCAGTGGCATGGTCTAAGCCACAACAAAACCCAAGCATGTTTTATTCTCCTTCCTGTCCCTTGCGTTAGAAAGTGAAAATTAACAGAACTCTTAGTCAATTTCACCTGATTTTAAAACTGCATCTCATTAAACTTCAGATACAGTGAAAATTTAAGTGAAATGACATTTCAGTGAACTTGTTAACAAAAAAAAAGCTCATCCTGGATCAGGACTCCTTACGCACGGTCACTCAGGAACTCGTCACTTCTCGCCTGGACTACTGTAATGCTCTCTACATGGGGCTCCCCTTGAGGAGCACCCGGAGGCTCCAACTGGTGCAGAATGTGGCCGCGTGGGGGATTATGGGAGCACCCCATCACTCCCATGATCCCCCGGGCGGCCACATTCTCCTGCGCGAGCACCTCTCCTGCGCGAGCTGCATTGGCTCCCAGTGGTCTTCCGGGTGCGCTTCAAGGTGTTGGTTACCACCTTTAAAGTGCTCCATGGCTTAGGGCCTGGGTACTTACGGGACAGCCTTCTGCCACCAATAGCCTCCCACCGGCCAGTACGCTCCCACAGAGAGGGACTCCTCAGGGTGCCATTGGCCAGGCAATGTTGGCTGGCAATCCCCAGGGAGAGGGCCTTCTCTGTGGGCACACCTGTCCTTTGGAACAACCTGCCCCCGGAGATACATAGGATCCCAGATCTCTATGCTTTTCGCCGTGCCCTTAAAACTTTTTTATTTCATCAAGCTGGGCTGGCTTGACCCCCTCCCCCTTATTTTTAATTATTAATTGATTTTAGTTGGGGTGTTTTAAATTTTATATTGGGCCAAAACTTGTTTAATTCTTTTAAATGTTAATCTTAAATTTTGCATGTGATGTTTTTATTCTTGGCTGTTCACCGCCCTGAGTCCAGTAGAAAGGCGGTATAAAAATCTAATAAAATAAATAAATAAATAAATAAATAAATTATTATTATTTTTAAGTCTAGTGTTTCACAAATCCAACAGTCCAATTCTTTCATCTTGGTCTTTGGTTTCTTTTTTACCAAAACTCATAATGGACCGCTAATTACCAAATGGAACAAAAACAAGGGAAAGAAAAAAAGAGCTGACCAGTGCATATCCAGCCATTTTGTTTAGTTTGTTTTGTCCTGTGAAAGAATTACAAGCACTGAAGATTCACTGCTTTAATAGTCTACTGTGAAAACAAAGGAGAAAAAAGAGATTCACTGGTCAAAATTCCTTTAGAAGAAAACTGGCATCCCAAGACAGAAATAGCTTTGGAAGGAAACATTTAGAGCAGAGGTGGGATTCTGCTGGTTCTGTCCGGTTCAAGCGAACCGGTAGTGGCGATTGTGGGAGGCTCTGCCCACCGCCCAGATGTAATGCAGAAGCACTTCGCATGCGCTGAAGGCCTTGCGCATGCGCAGAGGAGGCACATGCTCACATTTGCGAACCGGTAGCAAAGGTAAGTGAATCCCACCTCTGATTTAGAGAGGAGGGGGCATTCCTACCACATTCACACTGGAAATAGTCACCTTCAATGAAGTGAAGTGAAGCAGTTGAACCAAACAGTGCAATCTCTACCAGCTCCTATACTTATAAATAGAGCTGGAAAAGACTAATGGAAGTTGGCCTCCAGGTGGGGCTGGAGACAAAAAGAGGGCAATGTTGCAGAGATGGCTAGTGGCCCTTATGGACCATACTTCTGCTGGAACAAACTGATTGTGTGGAGTAACCCTTAGTGTCAATCTATCATGAGAGATACAATAGAATGTAGAATTTCTCAGATCAGGTGCATAGATGAATTTTCCATCTAACTTAAATGGAATCTAGTTTATTTTGATCTTACAGTGACTTTGAATACAAAGTCACACAATACACTTTTAATTCTATTTCCATATTTATGGTACTAAATTAAAAAATACAGCTAATTGTACCAATAGAAGAGAAAATTTGTAACTCAGGTTTGAACTGTGGGGTCCTTGGTACCCTCTGAGCTTTCTTGTTTTCTTTAGACATTGCATTACCCACTTAGGTAACATCATCAATAATAGAAGGGAATGAGGCGGGTGGGTTCTACTTACCTTTACTACCGGTTTGTATCGTGCCCGTGTGCACTCTTCTGCGCATGCGCAGATCACCTATGATGATGTCCAGGTCAGTGGGTGGAGCCTCCCGCTACTAGTTCTGGTGAACCAGTCCGAACCAGGGGCAACCCATCACTGGAATGAGGTTTGCAAAAAAAAAAAAAAAAACCAACCAAGCTCAGAGAGCACCAAGGACTCTACAGCCAATTTTTACAAGTTCCCTTAATTCTTTGTGTAGAATAATAACCTAAAGTATTTTATTGACCCTTCCTATGTATTTCAGCTTTCCGGCTGGTAGCAATTCTTCTCTTTTCAGAGCTGGATAGTTGGATGGTTGGTTGGTTTTTTTTTTTAATGTTTCGATGCCTTTGAGCATCAGCATTGATTCCTGACTGGACTAGTTCCTGCAGTTTTGTTGCCAAAGTTTTTCAAAAATGGTTTGTTTCCTTCCCAGGGTTGAGAGAGAGTGACTGGCACAAAGCCATCTAGCTGGCTTCATGCCCAAAGTGGAACTAGAACTCATGACCTCCCACCTTGTAGCCTGATGCCCTAACCATTGCACAAACTGGCTCCCTTATTTGGTATATGAATTCCGTGCTATGCTTTTTAGCCCTACATAGTTCCTTCCATGGAAAAAGCAGCATCAATCCTTTAAAAGCATCCTAGCTTGCTTTGTGTATCCAAGATTGATGAATCGTTTATATCAGTGGTGAAATGTAAAATTTGTTACTACCGGTTCTGTGGGCGTGACTTGGTGGGGGGGGTAATATGACTGAGTGGGTGTGGCCAACTTTTTTTTTTGTTAACTTTTAAAATCATTTTTTCTACAACCTCTTCAGTTGAAGAGGTTGTTAAAAAATGCTTTTAAAGCCTCTGACCACGCCAGCTGACTTGCCTGATCGGCAGAGGCTTTTTTTCCTTTTAAAAACATTTTTTCTATAACCTCTTCGGCCGAAGAGGTTGTAGAAAAAATGCTTTTAAAAGCCTCTGACGATCCCAGCTGAGCCGCGGGATCATCAGAGACTTTTTTTTTTTACTTTTAAAAGCATTTTTTTGGCCAAAGAGGTTGTAGAAAAAATGCTTTTAAAAGCCTCTGACGATCCCAGCTGAGCCGCGCGGGATCATCAGAGACTTTTTTTTTACTTTTAAAAGCATTTTTTTGGCCAAAGAGGTTGTAGAAAAAATGCTTTTAAAAATTAAAAAAAAAGCCTCTGATGATTGCGTGGCTCAGCTGGGCAATGGGGGGGGGGCAGAGATTTTTGCTACTGGTTCTCCGAACCACCCGCCTCCATCGCTACCAGATCAGACGATCCGGTCCGAACCACGAGCATTTCACCCCTGGTTTATACTGAAAAGAGTCAATGTGTGCTAATGTAGATCTCCAGGAAGCGAAAGATTGTCTATGCAAATCCTCCGTGGGAAAATTAATAAAAAAGAAAGAGAAAGCAAGTGAAAATATACACGTACAACCTTATAGGTATATTTTCTATACTGTGCATGATGTAGCAATGGCTAGATTGGTTTATCATGCCAAATGTCTGATTTAGAATAGGTAAGTTAAGCGTGCTGAAGGATTTAGTGTCCTGACATCTCTTTAATTAGCAGTCACTGGATCCTTCACTTAAGAAGGCATAAGCTACTGGACTGCTGTCATACTTCAAGGGTTTTAGAAGGTTGGAAAACCCACAGAACAAATCTAGAGTCTATAGTTGCTGGAGATATAATAAACAACATACCCTTTTTCCATTAGAAGCAAAATCAGACTTTTGCTGGGTTTTGGTGGGGATGCAAGAGTAAAACAACAACAACAACAACAATAATAACAACAACAGCAACAACAACAATCTGCCAAATAGAAGCCAAGCAGGATGGGTGAAATCAATAAAGAAGATGTTGAAAAATATTTGGACAACAACCCGCAATTTGCCAAGGAGTTTTATGATAAAAGACTTCGCCCAGAAGCATTAACGAACCTCTTCAGAGTCAACACCGAGAATTTGAAGGAAGGTATCTCCTTCAAAGAGATGACCAAGGTAGAAGAATGTGAAATACTTTTGGAATTGCTTTACGAAATCCAGGACGACAAAGCTGCTATGGAAAAGATCTCACATAAAGTCCTGCAAAGGTTGGCACAGTTACTAGCAGCTGACAAGTGTAGCATGTTTATTTGCCGTTCCCGCAATGGTACCCCAGAGCTAGCTAGCAGACTCTTCGATGTGACCCCTACTTCCAGTTATGATGACAATTTGGTGAATCCTAATAGAGAAGTTGTTTTTCCTCTGGACATCGGGATAGTAGGTTGGACTGCTCATACTAAGAAATCATTTAATATTCCAGATGTAAGGAAGGTGAGTAGGAGTTTCTTCTGAATTTGGAGAATTTGATAAAGTCATTTTATGTTCTGGAGTCGTGTAAAAAGACTTTTTAAAAAAAAATTAAGGGGGCTATAGAACTATAGAGACTTCCTTAAATGTGCCAAGTCTCTGAAATGGCTGGCAGAATGTAATTTTTTTTTTTTTCAAATAGGACACTATTTAACAATTCATATTCTTCAGCATCTTAAATGTGTTTATTTTAGAGCATTATTTAAACTGTAGACAGAAGAAGGAAGGACTGTTATTTCTAAAGCAAATCCATATCTGAAATAGTTGAGGTCTAAGCTCCTACCTAGTGCCCCTCCTGATTTCAAACTGGGCTGAAATTAGTCTTATTTATTTAATAACACACAGATATTGGTTTCTGTATAATTTGAGACAATCGCCCTATTTTAGTTTGAGGGAATTCCCTCTATCATGAATATTAGAAGTACCGTGCTAAGTCCAATGAGGTAAGATTGTTCTTGATCTCTTTGGTTTATTCTCCTGTAATCCACTTTATGAATTAAAAGGATTATCTACCAAGATCCCTTGTTGATAGCAACAGGCAATGCATCAAATATCGCTTGATATTTCCCAGGTAGCACCTGGGTTGATTTTTGTGCTGCAGAGAGATATTTGACTAAAACAAACCACCAAGGGCCAATTCTAGTCTGTGACCATAATTAAGATTGATTGAATCACAATAGGTTTGTGGCTCAATTAATTTAATTCTTGGCTGTGTGGTTATGTTCTCCTGCAATTATTTCTGAACCAGGGACATAATCCATTAAGACTTTTCTCTTGGGGAAACAGACTGAAATAAATAGGAAGCGTAGCATTAAACAAGGATCTAAAATATGATCTGCTTTCTGGGAATCATCCTGAATTGCAGCCAAAATGAATTCAGCGGTTTTGATTTTCATACTAAGTTTGCAATAAATTTGGAAGAAATTTATTGTAAAATTTTAAATCCTGACATCTATTCCTTTCCTTTCCTTTCCTTTCCTTTCCTTTCCTTTCCTTTCCTTTCCTTTCCTTTCCTTTCCTTTCCTTTCCTTTCCTTTCCTTTCCTCTCCTCTCCTCTCCTCTCCTCTCCTCTCCTCTCCCCTCCCCTCCCCTCCCCTCCTTTCCTTTCCTCTCCCCTCCCCTCCTTTCCTTTCCTTTCCTTTCCTTTCCTTTCCTTTCCTTTCCTTTCCTTTCCTTTCCTTTCCTTTCCTTTCCTTTCCTTGCCTTGCCTTTCCTTTCCTTTCCTTTCCTTTCCTTTCCTTTCCTTTCCCTTCCCTTCCCTTCCCTTCCCTTCCTTTCCATTCTTATGGGTGCACTGCAATTCATACCACTTATGGACTCCATAATCAATCTGATCCTTTTAGTTAGGTATACCTATTTGTCTTAAAAAGCAGTTACATGTAATTTCATTACATTACAGATGCAGAGAGATTTTTCTATTCTGTTTCTATATCCTCTAATTTAAAGAACATCACTTTGGGAACATTTCCTATGAATTTTGATTGCATTCTACAGAAAGTGTGTATCTTTTGAACTAGACAGGAAGAGTTGGATTGTTTGATTCTAACGAGAGTAAAAAAAGAGGAGTTAATAACTAATGTAACCTATGAATATTATAGTACCACCCTGTCTGCATATCCAGTCCCCAATACAGATTTTGAATGTAATTTTTCAGACATTTTTAAATTCAATATTAGCACCCAATTACTGATCTCTTCCTTCTGATATGATCCCTTCCTGTTGATATAATCCTGCACTTCTGAACTGTTTCACGATTATGATTTTGTTATAATTTTGATACCACCACTATTAATATCAATAATGTCCTATTTCATTCTTCAGTCAAAACTCCCTCTGCCATCATCTTTACATTTGCATAAGGGAATTCTGAAAATATAGGTTCTCTGTAATATAAGAATTTCTGTGTAATTCATATGCATACATTTCAAAGAAAGATGTGTTTCTTGGTTAAGCACACAGCATTTTCATATTTTTCTTGTATCACTGATGATTACACTATTTATTTATTTATTTATTTATTTTATTAAATTTCTATACCGCCCTTCTCCCGAAGGACTCAGGGTGGTGTACAGCCAGAAATAAAACCATGACAATATAAAAATTAAAAGCAATTTAAAACAATTAAATAAATTGGCCGAAAACTCTAATAAAACAACCCATTAAAATAATAAAATATTATTATTATTAGGCCAGCCCTGCTTGTTGGAATAATAATGTTTTTAGGGCGCGATGAAAGGTATGCAGGTCGGGACTCCTACGAATCTCCGGGGGCAGCTCATTCCAGAGGGTAGGGCCCCCACAGAGAATGCTCTCCCCCTGGGGGTCGTCAGCCGACATTGCCTAGCCGACGGCACCCGGAGGAGCCCCTCTCTGTGGGAGCGTACCGGTCGATGGGAGGCTATCGGTGGCAGAAGGCGGTCTCGTAGATACCCAGGTCCCATGCCATGGAGTGCTTTAAAGGTGGCAACCAGCACCTTGAATCGCACCCGGAAGACCACCGGGAGCCAGTGCAGCTCGCGCAGGAGCGGTGTTACATGGGAGCATCGAGTTGCTCCCATAATTACCCGCGCGGCCGCATTCTGGACCAGTTGGAGCCTCCGGGTGCTCTTCAAGGGGAGCCCCATGTAGAGAGTGTTACAATAGTAACAGGAAGCATTATACTTAACAATCCCTTTTTAATAAAACCAATATTGAAATCTCATAAGAAATCCCCTTTCTTAACAGGGGAAGATTAAATTTGCAGCAACTCCTGTTTTATTGCACGTAGAATTACAGGAATTGGACTATAAAAATCTGCATGACAAACCAATGACAGCAACCCAGAAATGCTAGATCTTTCCAAATCAGATCTCATATATGTTAAACTCAGAACAGTCCTTTATTTTTAAGAAGGTACAGTATATCTTGGGAGACAAATTAATGCTTTTTCAATAATACTATCCATCCTGGCCTAATTAATTGCATTTCAAATGAAAATTCCCTCCCTGAAGCCTTGGAAGGAATGGGAAGCATATATATATAAAAAAAAGGCAAGATGGTGGTCACCACCCCACAAATGAAGCCCCTTTTATTACCTGTAAGAGGGACCTCAATGTGTAAACTACAACTTCACTAAGGCTAATACATCATGTGATAATTTCCTTCTGGTTTAGGATTTAAAAATGGCTATTTTGGAGAATAGGAAAAATGAGAAAGAGGAATAAAGGAGAGAGGGGAGAAAAAATGTTGAAGATCAAAGTACAATCTAGGCCAGTGGTTCTCAACCTGTGGGTCGGGACCCCTTTGGGGGTCGAATGACCCGTTCACAGGGGTCGCCTAAGACCATCGAAAAAAACATATTTTCAATGGTTTTAGGAATAATTGTATGGTTGGGGATCACCACAACAGGAGGAACTGTATTAAAGGATCGCAGCATTAGGAAGGTTGAGAACCACTGATCTAGACGAAAGAAAGAATGATGGAAAATAAATTGTTGAATAAGATAAAGTTAAAATATGTGTGAATAGATGTAAATAGTAAGAAAGGATCACTTCGAAGTAGCTGTAGGGAAAAGTGATATGTATATAAATGTTGTGTGTTTGTGTCTTGTTTTTAATGTTTTCAAAATAAAAAACTTTTTTTAAAAAATAAAATAAATAAAAATGGCTATTTGGTGAGGTATTCCAGGCTTCACCCAAAGCTTTGCTATAAAAAGTTGGTTATGGTCCTGAGGTAAGCGAATCTTCCTGGAAAGAGGAAAGAGAGTGTTCTCATAAAAACAGCATGGTTTCCACTTCTCGTTTCTGAGGAGGGCAATAATTCCCCTTCAAAGTGGGTGAGGTTTGGCGATTGTCATGTGGGAATCCCTTATGGGTGCTTTTTCCACAGATGACTGGATATGAGAACCAGTCCATTAAGTTGAGCTCTAGGGAGGAGTTGGGATTGTTACTGCTGTACCAGCTTCTCTGCTACATGGCAACTCCCTACCTGAGCACCTTAATTCCATTTCTGGGTTGGTGGTGGAATTTCCTATACTCATGGTCTTGGATGATTTCAATCTGTCTTCTTTGGGCATGGGATCTGAGATAGTTCGGGAGTTCATGGCTATCCTGATGCCATGGGCTATTCCTGATCATCCACATACTGATGATCTGACAGGTGTTCTTGTTGGAGCAGTGGTGCTCTTGGTGTCTCCCTTCTCATGGCCAAATCACGCCCTGATAAGCATTGGTTCTCTAGAGTCACTGTCCACTGCAGGAGGCTGGATGCACTAGATTGATCTGCCCCTGGTGACGGATCGACCCAGATGGGAGCGGGGAGGGGTTCCTCCTAGTTCAGGGGTGTCAAACTCAATTTCATTGAGGGCCACATCAGGGTTGTGTTTGACCTGGGGGAGTATGTGTGGCCAGAGTGGGTGTGACCTGCTCGATATCACTCATGTCAGGGGCGCCTGTGGCAGCCCAAGTGCTCTGTCAGCAAAAACAGGCTCCTGAGCTCCGTTTCCAGCTGTGAGGGCCTTCTGCAACCCTCTGCCAGAGAAAATGGAACCCTCCTGACCTCCATTTTCGCTGGCAGAGGGTTGCAGGAGGTCATCGCAGCCAGAAACGGAGCTCAAGAGCCCATTTTCGCTGGCAGAGGCACCACAGGCCGGTCCCTCACTGTTTCCAGGGTGGCCCCGCAGCCCAGATCTAAGCTCCCTGTGGGGCGGATCTGGCCTGAGGGCCTTGAGTTTGACAGGCTGTGCTAGTTGCTGCAAAGTGCATCTGAGGCCTTGGTTGCTACTTGGAATAGGAGGGCTGCCAAGGCTTTTGATGGGATTGCACCCATGCAATTTCTCCCCTCTTATGGATCCCGCCACTTGCTGTGGTTCATGGATGAGCTGACGGAGATGAAAAGATGAGAAGAGACATCTGGATAAACACTGGTGCTCAACAAAGGGTGAACTTGACCAAACATGGATTAGAGATGCTATTAAGGCCTACCTTATGATGTTAAGGGTAGCAAAGCATCAATGCTTCTGCATCCTTTTTGCATACATGGCCTTGTTTAGGGTGAATGTGCCATCTTGGGAAGAAAGGGCTCAGCGAACTTCTTACAGAAATGTGCAGGATAATTTGTTCAGCATCTATTGCACAAAGTTGCTTAAATTTCTTGGACTCCATCCTTGTTGTAGGTCCAGAGAAGATGCCTAGAGAAGAGCTTTGCCTTGTTATTTGTGATTATTTTGAACCTCTTGGGCCTAAGGAAATGGACAGGGTCCTTAGGACTGTTGTCTAGATGCATGCACCTCCTAGCTTGTTAAAATAGCCTGTCGGTTGTCATGTGAGTGGACTCATTAGTGGTAAACTCTGATTTGAATGAGAGTTGTTCCTTTACCAAAAACCAAAAAGGATTTGGTTTGCCCCCTCCTCAGGAAGTCATCACCGGGTTCCACTATGCTGGGCAATTCTCATCCATTATCTAAGGCGATTGAGAAGGTGGTTATGAAGAAGTTTTAGAGGACCTTGGACAAAATAGGTTATCAATTTTCCTTTCAGTTGGAATTCAGGTCTTGGTATGAAATGGAAGTGGCATTGGTTTTAGATGCTCTCTGGCAAAACAGGATGGGAATCATCCATCCATTCTTGCCCTACTTGATGTCTCTGTAGCTTTTGATTCCATTGAACATAGTATCCTTCTGGATTGTCTAGATTGTGGGTAGGTGGCACTGTGTTGTTGTAGGATCCAGTTGGGGTGTGTTCAAGGAGGAGAGATCCTGCCCGAGAACCAAGTATGTGAGATGATGCAGAATCCCTACACTTATTTAATATTTATGTGAAGCTGTTGGGTAACCTTGTCTGTCACCATGGGGTGAAGTATCACACACCCAGGGCACAATCTGTGGGCCTCAGGACTGCAGATGGCAGTCGTGGCTAGAAAGGCCTTTGCACAGCTTTGTGTTGCATACCACTTCCACCCATTCCTGGATTGGGGATCTCTGCTCACAGTTACTAATGCCCTAGTCACCTCCTGATTGGATTACTGTAATGTGCTTTACACAGGGCTGCCCTGGAAGCTTCAGCTGATGCAAAATACAGTAGGATGAGCAGTTATATATGCTAAAACAGCACATGTTATGTCTCAGCTCCGCAAGATGCATTAGTTCTCAGTCTGCTTCTGGATCCAATTCAAAATGCTGGTTTTGATCTTTCAAGCCCTTCATGGCATGGGGCCAGGTTGTTTGAGGAACCATGTCTCCCCAATTACATCCGCTTGTCCCATCAGCTCCAACAAGAGAGGCATGCTGTCTCTCGGTAGGCCCAAGGAGGTGGTGGGGAAACCTTCTCTGTTGTGGCACTTGTCTTTTGGGACCTTCTCAATCCTGAAGGGAGATCAGCCTCATTCCTCATTTCCCAGAAGTCCCTCAAGATCTGGCTTTGTCATCAGATGTCGGGGTGGGGGTAGGTCTCAGAGAACTGGTGGGATCTTGAGGTGGCTTTATTACTGATAGAATCTCGTGTGTGTGTGTGTGTGTGTTTAAATATGACTGTGTCCAACGTGTTTATGGTTTGCATTTTTTTAAATTTTTTGCTTTATGCCACCCAGAGTCACTTTTATTATTTTATTTATTTTATTAGTCATATTTCTATGCCGCCCACTCTCCGAGGACTCTGGGCAGCTTATACCAAAGACAGTATACTAAATAGCATGTTGCCCCCAACAATCTGGGTCCTCATTTTACCCACCTCGGAAGGATGGAAGGCTGAGTCAACCTTGAGCCGGTGAGATTTGATCCGCTGATCTGCTGAACTAGCAGTCAGCTAAAGTAACTGCAGTACTGCACTCTAACCACTGCACCACCTCGGCTCACTTCTCACAAGATCGGGGACTAGACAAATTTGATAAATAAAGAAATAATTTTTTTCTTCATAAGATGGTAAAACTGCTTCTATAAGCAGGCTGATATAGAGTTATAGTCCAAAGGAGATAGTATTAATTGTGTTATGTACATTTAGTTTAGTTTTTCAATGACAAAGTATATATTGAAATGTCATCCAATCACTGTTTCATATTGTGAACTGGGCAAATTGTGCCTCTATTCATATACATATGTTGAAATTCAGTTTATCTTCTACATATTTATATTTAAGAAGGTTCAAATAGTTGTAGAATCTATGGGACAAATTGCACATACAATGGAGCGGGGCTTACATCCTGGTATTGCCGATTTTCAAAGAGAGAGAGAGAGAGAGAGAGAGAGAGAGAGAGAGAGAGAGAGAGAGAGAGAGAGAGAGACAGACTTAAACAGATACTACTGCAGATAAATCTGGCGCAGAGGTAGAGACTGGTATCATGCCTCCTAACCAACGATTAGAAGTACTTTGTTATACATGCATGGAGATTCATGCAAAAACACAGGTTTAGTTATCTGGGAATTGATGGTGGGGTTCAATTGGAATAATTCCATTTGTCTTCTCCATGTTTCCACAAGACAAAAGGCCAAAGCAGAACTGAGTAATTTATTAAAATATTTTTGGGGGGGTCCATGCAGCACTTTGGATCTGAAGACAAACGCTGATGTGATGAAAAGGGGGCCTCATTTGCAACTCTATGGTAGCTACATCTTTCCTTGGGATTGATTTCAATTTTCAATTTATAGTAGTCAAAGACCAGATAATAATTAATAAACAGAATAAAATTTAAAACAGAGTTAAAATTCATTTGTAAAACAACCCCAACTGACATCTATAAGTGAGAATATAGCCTATATAAAATTATAATGTGAACACTAACATTATATTACATATGATAATTTCTAAAATTACAACAAAGTAAAAGTATCTAAAAGTATTAATATCAACAAAGTAATAATATATAAAATTTCAGTGAATTATAGTTACAAAGAACAGGTTATTGATCCATCAGGATTTGATGTACTGTATCTTCTCTGTTGATGCACAAGACTTAATTACATGCAACATAACAAGGGGTACCTCATCTATGAGCTGCATTGGGCAATCTGGGTGACCAAGATATCTACTTACAAAAGAAGGCAAATATACGTGCAGGATATCTACTAATCATAGGTAATACGAATCTGGTTCAGATGACTCTGTAAAAGGTGCAAAGAAGAATAACATATTTTGCAGCTCTAGAGGGATCATGTAGCAACTGCCTTACACACCTGCTGTTTGATTTTAGGAGAAGACACATTGTTAGAATGCACTAGGTGAACATACCTGGGTAATTAGATGTATTTATTTGCTTTCAAATCCAAAGTGAAGTTATCTGGAAAACCTACAGTGGAACTAATTAGGGTATCATGCAAAAATGACAAAATATGCTGTGACATTAGAAGATCATCCCTTTCACACTTGGGTTATGATACCACATGCAAATACAGTATGTAGATGACAGCGCTTCTGTTGCAAGAATAGGGTAGAGTAGAGTAGAGTAGAGTAGAGTAGGGTAGGGTAGGGTAGGGTAGGGTAGGGTAGGGTAGGGTAGAGTAGAATAGAATAGAATAGAATAGAATAGAATAGAATAGAATAGAATAGAATAGAATAGAATAGAATAGAATAGAATAGAAATTTTATTGTCACTTCGAATGTACATTAACTGGCATACATTAAAAATGAAATTTCATTGCATACAACTCTTAAAGGGTCACCACCTCCAATTTTACACTACATGAACATGACAAGATAAATAAATAAATAAATAAATAAATAAATAAATAAATAAATAAATAAATAAATAATATGTATATACCCATCTATATTATATGGCCCAGAGAAACAACACAGTCTAGTTTGGATGTATACATGTTTATGGCGAGAAAAATAAATCTTGCAAGTTTACCAGACAGATGGGATAGGGAACAAAACTGTTACAGGATCTGGTAGTCCTGCTAGAAATATTTTGAAACCTCCTCCCAGAGGGGAGCAACAGAAACAGATCATGAAGTGGGTGTATCTCTAACAATGCTTTGAGCTCTAAGCACATAGCGCTTATAAGCAGTATCCTGAATAAAGGGAAGTGAGCTTCCTATAATCTTTTGGCTGTCCTCACTATTCTCTGTATGGACTTTCTACCTGAGGCACTGCTGCAGTGGTGGTTTTCAACCAGTTCACTTCGTGCATGCGCTTTGTGCGCGCTTTGCAAACTTCGCTTGCACGCATGCTTTGCTCACATGCACGCCAAACAAAGCACATTGCATTTCAGAACAGCTGAGGTGCGGTAATCCGCTCTGCCGCGCCTATCAGCTGGGCTAAAAACAAATGAATATAGGTAGGTATAGCACAGGGGTGGGTGCAAGGGCCCAGATGACAGTCAGAGCGAACTGGTTCGCTCTCAGCTTACCATCGCCGCTACTGGTTTGCCCGAACCAGGGTGAACCGGTAGAAACCCACCACTGCACTGCTGCCACCAACCCAAACAGTCATGCAGTTTGTTAAAATGCTCTCAATTGTGCCTCTGTAAAAAGTAGCCAGGACAGAAGGAGAAAGATGTGCTCTCCTTATCCGACACAGGAAATGCAGACGCTGATTTCCACGCTTCACTGAGGATGACGTCTGGAGAGACCAATTCAGCTTGTTAGTTATTTGCACCCCCAAATACTTAATACTGTCAACCATCTCTACAGCTGCAGCCTTGATACTGAGTGGGGTATGACTACACCAGCTCTTTCTAAAATCTACAATGATCTCTTTTATTTTATTAACATTTAGAACCAGGGTACTTTTATTGCACCAGTTCACCAGAGCCTTCATTTCTTCCTTATAAGCTTCTTCATTGTCATCCCGGATCAGACCCAACATTGCCATGTCATCCGCATACTTCACAATATGATTTGTGTGTTTCATCACTATATCCCTATATCCCTCTTGCAGGTGTCATTATATAACTGTGCCATTCCCTCAATACACTTCTCTGTGTTAAGGGATAAATGAGACTTATCTCTCAGGGATGTTAGAGACAAGCAGTAACAATTCAGTTCTTTGCAGATGAAATATATCCTGAGGGTTATCCTAACTCACACTTGAAAAAATAAACTAACTGTTCCTGTTTGTTTCAGAATAATCACTTCTCTGACTTTGTGGATAAGCAAACTGGTTATACGACCAACAATATGCTCACCATTCCCATTTTGCAAAATAAGGAAGTTCTCGCTGTTTTCATGGCACTTAATAAACAAAATGCCTCTGAGTTCACCAAAGAGGATGAAGAAGTAAGTACAGATTTATTTTTCAAGAAAATACATTGCTTTGCTTAATCTCACCTCTTTCGGTGAGCAGCTTGAGATCATCTTATATTTTAGTATTGTTGAAGCCTAACATGAGCTCACTCCATGGATTTCTTACGCACATCAGAGGAGAAACTTTAAGACGAAAGAGGTGTATTTCAGCTAAATATATTCACAGTAGATGCCACTTGCTTGCCTAACAGAAGCGTCTGCAAGGGGGAACAGGGGAGTATCCAAATGTTAAGAGGAAGTCTTCAACTGTGTGATTCAAGCCCTGCCTTTTAAAATATGTTGTTGTGCATGCGATGCACATAAAGAAGAAACGGGCTTCAATTCAGCTATTGTGGCTGCCATCTTGAATTTTGATTTCACTGTGGACGCCATTGCTCCCTACAGTACTGGTGGCAAGCGATGATTTATCACATAAACCAGCCAATGTTCAATACTTTTCAAGATAGAAATGTTTCTTTCTATATACTTTATGTACTTCTACCACCAGTAGCCTCCCACCGGCCAGTCCGCTCCCACAGAGAGGGTCTCCTCAGGGTGCTGTCGGCCAAATTATGTCGGCTGGCAACACCCAGGAGGAGGGCCTTCTCTGTGGGAGCTCCTGCCCTTTGGAATGAACTGCCCGCAGAAATGCGTAAGATCTCCAACCTCCGTATATTTCGCTGTGCCCTCAAAACCTTGTTGTTCCACCAGGCCAGGCTATCAATGTAAAGATTTTAATTGGTTTTAAATGCGGGATTTTAAATTTGGGGGTTTTATAATTGAGCCAATTATTTAATAATTTTAATTATTTTTAAATTTTGTTTGTCTTTGTGCTTTTAATTAGGCTATACACCGCCCTGAGTCCTTCGGGAGAAGGGCGGTATAGAAATAAAATAATAATAATAATAATAATAATAATAATAATAATAATAATTATTATTATTATTATTATTATTATTATTATTATTATTATTATTTATTTATTTATTTATTTATTTATTTATTTATTTATTTGATTTTTACTATGGTTGTATTTATTAACTTGCCATTCTTTTAATATTATTTACTTCTACTGTGATTATTTCAAGAGCAGGATATATGATAGCACTAGAGTTAGCAGGAGCAATTTTTTTACCCTGCCTTTTTTCCCCTGATGTTAAAACTTGACATGTCAAGCAGCATTCCCTCAAGGTGTAACTTGTATCTTAAGCACTTGAGTCCCCCCCAAAAAGAAGAAAAAGTTGAAAATCCTAATTTGAGTGATGACTTTAAGAGTTGCTGAGAACCAAATAAAAAAGATAAATAAAAAAAAGCTTGCCCCCTCCATCTGGCCCAAGTGTCAGGTGCAAAAGACCACACATTAAGGTTCAATTTAACTGATTTGTTGCTAAAGGCCTATACACAAGAATCTTTTTAACTAATGGTCCTACTTGATTTGAGTTAGATAAGGGTCACTGTCATTCAATGGGGGGAGGGGGGTCGGACTTAATTCGTTGGTTGCTGCATAGTGATTCAAGGCTGGTCCCTCTTTTCACCCCTCCCTCTGGCTCCACCAAGACCCTGATTGCCTTCTGTCTGCAGGCCAAATTTTTCCAGTAAGAGTCAGACAACCATTAGGTTAACTTCCTTACTATCTCATTATCTATCTTTCTATCGTCTATTTATTAAGTTTATTTGCCACCCATCTCGTTCTCATGGAACTGTAATTATATAAATTTGGTCTCAGCATTGACAACTTAAAAATGTATGGACTAAACTCCCAGGCAGTTGGCTAGGAAATTCTGGGAATTGAAGTTCACATATTTTGAAGTCACCAAGGCTGAGAAAATGCTGATAGTGCCCAATAATTTGTTGTACATTTCTTTCTCTCTCTCTCTCTCTCTCTCTCTTTTTTTTTTTTGCAGGTCTTTAATAAATATATTCAGTTTCTTTCACTTGCTGTGAAACAATGCCACATGACATACCTGTATAACATTGAACTTAGAAAGAGTCAGGTAAGTGATTGTTATCTACTTTAATAGTCAACTAAATGCAATTTTTTGTACAGATAGTTTGGTTTTATCTTTTCTCTTGCCACGAGGACATGTTAACCTGCCATTGCCTATATTTGGTAACTGTGTTAGTTCCAAACAGCCTATTATGTCATAGGCTTTATCAGATAATATCACAAATGCCTTGAAGGTTTGAACAGACGTTATCATGTTTTTTCTATCTCTCATCAGCCACGTATTAAAATACTACCCCTCCATCCCATTCTGCCTTCTCTTCAATAGATACTTTTATGGTCTGCCAACAAAGTATTTGAAGAACTTACAGATATTGAGCGACAGTTTCACAAAGCCATGTACACTGTTCGACAATATTTAAATTGCGAAAGATATTCCATTGGTCTGCTGGATATGACCAAAGAGAAGGTCAGTATAATTTTATTTACCACCAGAAAGCAATTTAACTCTTTATCATTCCTTGCTTTCAAGGAAATCATAACTGAGCCATAAACAAAAAAAGAATTGAAAAACACAATCTTTGAAAATGAATTATATTGCAATCAATATAGTTTCAGATAAAGTGTGTTTAGAATGGAAATGTTATTTGTCTTTCAGAAACCTGTTGTTTAAGGGAAATCTTGCCCACCCTGTTGTTTTAACCATAGAAGAGAATATTTGTAGCACAGGGTTGAACTGTGGATTCCTTGGTGCTCTCTAAGCTTGAATGTGTCTATAGAGGTTCTCAGTCAACTGGATCATGGTAGTCCCAAAAGTGCTTTTTTTATATAAAGGCAATTGGACTTACTGACTTTCCTTTAAGACATTTCTCTTCTCATCCAATAGCCGGGCGCAGAGGCAGAAGCCTCTAAGCCAGCTACTCTGGAGGTTGAGGCTAGTGGATTGCTTGAGTTCAGGAGTTCTGGGCTGCAGTGGGCTACGACAATCAGGTGTCTGGACTAAGTTTGCCATTGATATGGCGATCCCCAGGGAGCCGAGGGCCACCAGGTTGCCGAAGGAGAGGGTGAACTGGTCCAGATCGCTTCTCATGCAAAAAGCTTCTTCAGTTTTGAATTGAAGAAGTTTATTGGATGAGAAATGAAATTTCTTAAAGAAAAATCAGAAAATCTCAGAGCTAGGTGATTTTCTTGCCGACATTTTATTACCAGACTAGTTAACATCATCGGTGCATGATAATATCGGTACTGCCAATGTTACTAGTCTGGTAATGGAACATCTGCAAGAAAACCACCAAACTCAGAGAACACGGAGGACCCCACTGTTTTAACCATATTAAGTGTTGTCCTGCCCTGGTCCAAATGTTCTGATGAGGGGCTCAAAAATAGACTACAGAGTGAGAGAAGCCCTGCCCTCTCTTTACATGCATTGAGTATACAACGCACAAGAGACAGGATTTCCATTTCATAATAGCCATAGAGGTTATTCTCAGTCTTTTGACAATAGTCCAGACAGGAAATCAAATCCATGAGTACTAACACTATTTTTATTGTAAGGTTACAGTCACAGAATCTTGCATTTTTGGAAGCATTTCCCTTCTCCCCTGTCTTTACTTTCTAGATAAATAGGGAGGGTCTCTTTTGAGATGCTTTCTGCATCTCCACTCCTTGTGCAGGTTGAAATTTCTCTTGTCCAACCAATGCCCTGGCTGCAGCTCTTCCTCCTGTCTTCCAAGGTTATTCTTGCCACCCATTGCATCTGTCTTGTCCTTCTCTGTGGATGCTGCTGTGTACTGAGCTTACAGTATACTTGGTTGAGTTTTCTAGGAATTAGGCAACCTATCAGAAACAGATTTTCTCTTATCCAATGGCCAAGGATGAGAATTGAAGTCTAAAATACTGTATATGGAGGACACCCAGGTTTTTACAAGCTTCTTTTATTCAGGAGCCCCTTCAATAATATGTAATTGTTTCCAGGAATTTTATGATGAATGGCCAATTAAATTGGGAGAAGTAGAGCCTTACAAAGGACCAAAGACCCCTGATGGTCGGGTGAGTAGATATCTTTCATCTGTCCAAATTGCAATTTGTGGAATGTTGATACGTTTTAAGATTTTTGTATTGCTTTTTTGTTGTGTTTAGGAAGTGAACTTCTATAAGATTATCGATTATATTCTACATGGAGAAGAACAAATCCAAGTAATTCCGTAAGTGTTTCTTACTAGGGATTCAAATAGTAAATAGCTGTAGGAGTTCATGGTATAATAGGAAATGATGGTTTTTATTCCATTCTCTGTCTTAAGGTCACCTCCTGCAGATCACTGGTGTCTTGTCACTGGCTTACCAACTTACGTTGCTGTAAATGGATTTGTAAGTTCCAGATGTTACTTTCCTACAATTCTTTCTGGGGCTATGTGTGGAAATCTACATGTTCACATTTGAACTAATCATTTTAATTTCACAATCTTGCACGTGGAAAGGAATAACATTGTGGTGCAATTATTTGCGACCCTCTTTTACTTCATGTGTACTTACTTAGGCTATTTGACTGTGAACAAATTAATTGTGTTCTGTGGCCCAAAAATATACCATTTGTCTATTTAGCTTAATGTTCTCCACACTGAATGACACTAGCTCAAGATTCTAGATCAGGACTTCTCTCAGCTCTATTCATGAAAAATTGTGGATTATGCCTGAAGCTGTTGGCTTGCAAAGTCCTACTATCTTACTACAGCCTTCCTGTTCTAGCTTCTAGATCAGGGTTTCCCAAACAATGAAGTTTACCTCCCTTGAGGAGCTGCAAGCTGAGTCCAGAGAGGTCTGTAATTATACAACTCTTACAATTAATCTACGTTTCCCAAAAAATTCATTGTATAGCTTCATTCTTCATTTGTATTGATTTTGGAGCTTAGATTTTTAGAAGATAGTGTGTATATTGAGACTACACTAAAAGGAAGTGGATGGCAAAACATTTATCTTTTCTAGTTAATGTGTTTTGTGAGTGGTTAACAATCATCTTCAGCCATTACAGGTAGTCCTCAATTTACAATCGAAATTGAACCTGGAATTATAGTTGTAAGTCATGCTGTCCATTGAGTGGGTCACAATGTGACTGTGCCCAATTGTACAACCTTTAGTTAGTTGTAAGTAAGCAAATACTGGAGTCATTAAGCAAATCTATCGTCTGAGGTGGCCTTCTTTTGGCCAGAAACCGGAAGTAAAGACCACTTTCCAGCAAAAAAAACCCATCCTAAATCATGGTCTCATGTCTGTGGGATACAGCAAACAACTGTAAATGTAGGCCAGTTGTCCAGCACCCAAAGTGTGATCATATGACTGTGGAAGGAATGGCCATCAGAAAGGCTCCCTTCAGGGGGAAAGCCATATCATGGCATGAAGTGTGGAACTGTGAAACCGCATCATAAGTACATTTTGTGGAGTCCATTGAACTTCAAATGGTTGCTAAGCAACTAATTGTAAGTTGAGGACTATCTGTATTGCTTTGTAGGCAGACCATATTGGCAGTAACATTTTAGTTCAAAAACCCTGAAGGACACCAAGGCATTGAAGGCTTATTTAGGCTAAAAGGTAGGGTTGACCATTATTGTACACTTTCATTTTTCAAGTACAGGTACTCCTTGACTTACAACAGTTCGCTTAGTGACCATTCGAAGTTACAACAGTACTGAAAAAAGTGACTTATGACCACAAAAACTAAAAGGGTCATTTTCACATGACCATGTCAGCATCCCCTTGGTCACATGATTGACATTTGGATGCTTGACAACTGACTCACATTTATGACAGTTGCAGTGTCCCATGGTCCTGGGATTCACTTTTGTAACCTTCTGAAAAACAAAATCAGTGGGGAAGCCAGATTCACTTAACAACCGTGTTCCTAATTTAACAACTGCAGTGATTCGCTTAACATATGTGGCAAGAAAAGTCATAAAATGGGGCAAAACTCACTTAACAAATGTCTCACTTAGCAACATAAATGTTGGGTTCAAGTGTGGTCATAAGTGGAGGACTACCTTTTTCCTTATCCACTTTCAAGCGAACCTGAAAATGGCAATTCCAAATGATTTTTTTTTCCATTTGGAAAGCACAGTCTCATTCACTGAATTTTATAGGGAAAGTATGCTCATTAGTTTCCTTTCAGCATTCCCTAAGTTCTCATGACTTCTTCTAACTTTTTTCATATCACAAACTAATTAATAAATACCTGTTAAGATAGGTAAGATGGAAAAAGAGTAATGAATGCCAATATTTATAGGTAGAAACTAATCTTTATTGTATAATTTCTCCCCTAGATTTGTAATATGATGAATCCAGCAGCAGATGATTACTTCGCTTTTCAGGTAATACCATTTTTACTGAGTCATTTTACTAAGCAAGTAGTCAGATAAAAGCATTAATTCTTAGTTTATATAGTTTGAGCTTCTGCCTTTATCCTATGTACATGCACCATGCATACTATGCTGGTCTCCATAAATTACTTTTACAGCCTTTCTTTTCCTTTTCCTTTTGTTTAGAGAGAAGCTTTGGATGACTCAGGCTGGACCGTCAAAAATGTCTTATCTTTACCTATTGTAAACAAAAAAGAAGAGATTGTAGGCGTAGCTACCTTTTACAACAGGAATGATGGCAAACCCTTTGATGAATATGACGAACAGATTACTGAAGTAAGTTCAAAGTTGGCAGGTTTTATCAGCTTACAGCCAAGCACTGGAGAAAGGAAATTCTCATAGAACCTAATAAGTATGTATACTTGTTAATGTTTCTATCTGATTGTCTCTGTGGCAGTCCTTGAAATAGAATTTAGAATCAGTAGCTTACCTTGCAAGCAAGGAGTTAAATATCTTGAGTGTGTCCTTAGGTACAATTTACTGTTATAAACAATGATAATAAAAATGATAGAATACAGTAGCTGTCAAACCTGTCTCAGCTTGAACCTCTAAGTAAGGACAATCCTTAACTCCATTTATTGAGAAAGATAGTTTACTAGAAGTCAAGTGAATTTTAGCTAGAACTGAAAATCATGCACCAAAATCCCCAAGTCTAATTTTTCCCTCTCTTAGTTGCCTCCCATCACTGGGCCTCCATGTCCAGTCAAATTCAAACAAGATGTTTTTAGAATAGTCACATCAGGCATAAGTTTGATATGCAGCTGCTTTCCGTTCCCAACCGATTGTCCTTGAAACCCATCTCGGAGAAATAAGTTTCGTTTCCCTCGAAGCATTCCCCCCTCCCATCCAGCCCCCTTAAAATTCATGGCAGCTGATACTGAATGGTTGTGAAGCGCAAGTGTGAGGTGGCAGCTGACACCATCCATCATTAAGACATCATTGAAAGTCCACTATATGGCCAAGAACCCTTCATTCTAACCATGGAATGGGCTAGCTTGTTGGGAACCATATAGTAGTAGCAAGTTTCACCTATTTTCTTGGAGTTGCATTGGTTGAACTAGTTTGTTTTTAGCTAAATGTATACTGGTGTTCATATTAGGATCATCAGTATGTGTGTGTTTGTGTGAAAATAGTCAAGATGACAGTATCAACTGGCAATCAAGGGCCACCCCTTTTGTATGTATAAACTTCAGACATGCACAAAATGGTTGAGGCATTGATAATTGCAACTGCCATCTTGGGGTTTTTTGCCACCTTCTCTCCCAGGCATTACTGGTTATTAGCTTTTACAGCTCTAAATGGCTTTGAGAGCATGGCATTCCCTACATATCTTTTTCCATCCTCTATTTATTTCTGCATCTTTCTGAAGGTAGGTAGGTAGGTAGCTACAAAGTCTGGCACTGACTCTGTGGTTCCACTGACTCTGTGGCATGCTCTCCCAACAAATATTTGAAATGTGGTTTTAATGTAATCACATAAACTTTTATTACATAATTGTTGCAGGCCACCATCCAACCCACCGAGAATGGTACAACCTGTCCCAATCTTTCTGCGGTTTCTTCCTCTTAGCCTGCTTCATTAGGATCCCTACCTTTGAATGAGAAGGGGATCCATTCTCCTAATGGTGTTACTTACATGGTATGCCTACAAAACTGAATAGAAGCCATAAGGTATACATAACATGTCATAATCAGACAAGACTCTTGTACAGACATGTTGGCTTCCTCTCCAGCACACATACATACAGAGAGATGTTCATTGTACACGTGAAAACTTACATATGATAAAACCTGGAGGATGTGATGTGTAAAGATTTCTTGATGTGTAACATACAATATGAAGCTTAAATTGAGGCTATGGATTTGATTTAGAGTTTAACTACCCTGTTTTCCCGAAAATAAGATAATAAGCCCAATTGGGCTTTTGAGCACATGCACTAAAATAAGCCCCCCCCCCGAAAATAAGCCCTCCCCAAAAATATTTAAATGCATGTGCAGCTGGTCCTCTCTATTTCCTCTGGTTAGGGTTAGGGAGACAGAGCTGTAAATCGGGTAAGATGGCAAGAGGAGCCCCATCTTGCTCTATGCGCCCCAAAATAATAAGACCTCCTCGAAAACAAGGCCAAGCGCTTATTTCGGGGTTCAAAAAATATAAATATTTCGGGTTTCAAAAAATTCAGAGAAACACGATAATAGAATCGAGTCTTATTTCTTCTTCATATGGGGACATTGCTAAAAATTAGCAACTATATCATTCAACATCTTTGGATGTGTTTTTAAGAAATCCTGAAGAAAAGCGTAAAAGTATTATTGGATATGTGTCTTTCCAAATTTGAAATACATCGGACAAGTCACACTGAAATCTCTAAACAATTCTAGTTCTTTGTCAATTCAGATGCTTACACAGTTCCTTGGATGGTCCGTTTTAAATCCTGACACATATGAGAAAATGAATAAGATGGAAAATCGGAAAGATATTGCTCAGGAAATGCTCATGTATCAGACAAAAGCGACAACTTCAGAAGTTAAAAGTATACTGGTAAGTGTTTCTTGCACATCCTGGGTGGAAGTGTGAACCTTATAGTTGGATGAACCGAACTTAATTGTTTATTTCATTTGTTCCTTACTTTAAGAAATGCCAAGAAAAATTGAATCAAGAAAATTTTGAAGACTGTGATGAGAAAGAGCTTGTTAAAATTCTGGTAAGTAACCAAATGTTTTCTTAAATGTCAACTTTAAGCCTATACAATCATAATTTCATACTGTGGAAATATTCTTGGTGATTTATTTATTTATCAGCTAGGAGTTTTTAAATTTTATTTGTTAACTTGTGCCTGTTAGTTTTACTTGAGGGATACCTATTTGCCTGAAAGAGAATTTTACATACCAATAACTATGAATTAGGATGTAACAGATATATATATATATATATATATATATATATATATATATATATATATATAACAGATTATAGGGAAACTGCTACATTTTAGACAGTTGAATAGATTAATCAAGTTTAATTTTTTCTACCTGTCTTAACTAGAACTACCAAGAAACCAGCTACATTTCTGTAACCTCACATCCCAAATAGGAGGGTGCACTTTTAACCATTGATTTATAATAATAACTTAAAAAATTGTAGGATGACAACTTGCTTCCCTAGCTCCTATTTTACCCTTTGCTCTGTAAGAAATATTTGAGATTGATTGTAAATTATAAATAGTAGCCATACAAACTTTTTAAATAAATAAGTAAACAACAAACAAATAATAAATGAATGCATAACCACATAGGACACCAGGATGCCATTTGTACCAACTGTACCAATCCTAGTTCTGCCTTGATAAATGGTGGACCAACAAACATCATTAGAACTTTCTGTCCCCACGTATTCTTCAGTTTGGATTGCTAAAATTTAAATTTAATGCATTGGATCATTTTTTTAAATTCTTCCTTTCTCGTGTTTAAAAGGTAGGATATGAATCATGGTAAGAAACTTATATGGAAGGGAGAGCCTTCTCTGTGGGGGCACCTACCCTCTGGAACGAGTTGCCCCCGGAGATACGGCGAATCCCGGATCTGCGCACTTTCCGCCGTGCCTTAAAGACGTTTCTGTTTCATCAAGCCGGGCTGACCTGACCTAACTTTTTAAATTGTTTTAATTTTAAATAGTTAAATTATGGGTTTTTATATAGGGGTGTTTTAACTGTGGGCCAAATTAATTTAATTGGATTTTAATATTTTTTTAAATTTTGTATTTTCTGTATTTTATCTGCTGGCTGTTCACCACCCCGAGTCCTTCGGGAGAAGGGCGGTATATAAATACAATAAACATAAACATAAACATAAACATAAACATAAACATAAATGCTTTCATAAAGAGATCTCTGGTGCCGTGCCACCAATAAAGGCTTTAGTCTCTAGGAAAGTTTGGAATGTTAGCTCTCTAATGGAATAAAGCAGGTATCATTTTATGACTGCCATTTTTCTGAGGGGAACTGATTCGTCGCTCGGAGGTAATCTCAGAATAATATTAGGAACAAGCAGTTGCAAAACGAAACAAGAACTTGGCTTGCTTACACCCATACACTTCTGTTTTCCTTCAGCGGATATAGCAGGAATATTAAAGCAGTGGTTGAGTTTTTAACAGCTTAGGTGAAGGGGAATAAATTGAGAATCATTCCAACTCTGGCAGAATAGAATTGCCTACTAGACTGAATAGGTCATCTTCATTCTGATTTGGATTGGTTTACCACCTAATGAGAAGGAAGGACTCACTGGAGAAGAGCCTAATGCTGGGAAAGATTGAGGGCAAAAGAAGACGGGGATGACAGAGAACAAGGTGGCTGGATGGAGTCACTGAAGCAGTCGGCGTCAGCTTAAATGGACTCCAAAGGATGGTAGAGGACAGGAAAGCCTGGAGGAATGTTGTCCAAGGGGTCGCGATGGGTCGGACACGACTTCGCAACTAACAACAACAACAAGGATAAGAATTATCCTTAAACCACTGTAGCATGAAATAGATTAGCTATATTCACCAGCTATAATTCTTCCTGGATAGAAATAGTTGGCTTCACTAATCTGTGTTAGAGTAACTTCCAGCTGAAAGTAACTTTACCACTTTCTCATGTACTTTGGGATGGGAGGATATTATGAGCCTATCACCTGCAGTGATTCCCAATTCCCAATCCACTGCCAGGCCCTCTGTTAAGTACTCTTCTGATTTTTAAAGCTTGAACTCAGAATAGGTAGGTAAGTAGACACATACACAGACACCACTCAAATATATATTCATAGTTTATAATCTGCTTTTTGTCCACCTGGTTTCTTTGCCATCTAATTCTCTATATAGTTAGTCCTCAACTTATGACTGGTTGCTTAGCGACTGTTCAAAGTTATGATAGACCCCTCTCCCCCAAAATGGTATTTAGGACTTAGATTCAAAGTTCTGACCATTCTTTCATCCCCATGTTCATGTAGTCACATTTTGGAGACATTCTTATGGTCCTTTACAGCAGGGGTCTCCAACCTTGGCAACTTTAAGACTTGTGGACTTCAACTGTCAGAGTTCTTCAGCCAGCTTTGCTGGCTGAGGAACTCTTGGAGTTGAAGTCCACAAGTCTTAAAGTTGCCAAGGTTGGAGACCCCTGCTTTACAGTGTCCTGTAGGCATATGACTGTGATTTTTGATGTTTTCTGTAAGAAATTGATATTTATTTCTGGTTTCTAGCCAAAAACATCTCATTGTGGATGATGGTTTTGCTTAATGATTACCACGATTGCTTAATGTTTACCTCATTCATTTAACAGGCACCATGTTTGCTTAACAATTGCCCACAAAAATGTTGTAACATCCGGTTGGTCACCTGGGTATCTTGACTTACAACTGTCATGGCATATGACAGAAATTCCAGGGTCCATTATAGTTGCAAGTTACATCTGTATACGGAACTCTCATTTTACTAGTGGGCTACCTCTACTGCTATATAATGTTCCATTTTATCCTGTTTCTTCTCTGCCTAGTATCACATTTCAGTGTGTTTCCTCTCCTTTGGGCTATAAACTATATGTAATTCACAAATGTACCATAAACAATAAGTAAGAAACATGTTCAGTCCCTAATGTTATCAATTATCTGTAATAGCTACCTAGGGATTCTTCTATTGCTAAACGGTTACTATTTCTGCCTTTACAAAGTAGACTGGTGGGTGTTTGGTTCCCCCAGTCTCTTTCATGATTGCATGATATTCAAAGCAATATTCTAATCTAGCAATAGCAATTTGCTTATATACTGCTTCATAGTGCTTTTACAGCCCTCTCTAAGCGGTTTACAGAGTCAGCAGTGGTGGGTTTCCAATTTTTTTACTACCGGTCCTGTGGGCATGGCGTGACTTGGTGGGCGTGGCTTGGTGGGCGTGGCAGGGGAAGGATACTGTAAAATGTCCATTCCCTCCCCAATCTAGGGGAGGGTTACTGCAAAATTCCCATTTCCTCCCAATCAGCTGGGACTTGGGAGGCAGAGAATAGATGGGGGTGGAGCCAGTCAGAATTTTTACTACTGGTTCTCTGAACTACTCAAAATTTCTGCTACCGGTTCTCCAGAACTGGTCAGAACCTGCTGAAACCCACCTCTGAGAGCCAGCATATTGCCCCCAACAACTTGGGTCCTCATTTTACCCATCTCGGAAAGATGGAAGGATAAGTCAACCTTGAGCCAGTGAGATTTGAACTGCTGAACTGCAGCTAGCAGTCAACTGAAGTAGCCTGCAGTGCTGAACTCCAACCACTGTGCCACCTCGGCTCATAGTTGACTCTAGTTGAATCTTTGGGTTCAGAGCATGTCACTCATATTGGACTTCCTGTCTAACTCTATTTTGGTAACTCACAGGATTGATATTGCTCAGGTTGCATTGATTATATAGTAAAACTTCCTGATCCAAGGAACATATTTAAATGTTTCAGTGTCACTGTGAGCTGACTTGATTAAGTCGATTAAGTCGATTCTAGATTGGCCATTCACTGAATGAAGGTTATACTCCTTCCATTTGCAAAAACAACTGGAACAATAGCACCAGTTGAATCTAGAGATCTTGTCAATAGCACTGTTGAATCTAGAGATCTTGTCAGAACAATGAGCATGCATTTCCTGGAACACAGACTTTCTTAGGTTATTCAAGAACCAACTGTGACTATTTATTTATTTATTGGTTCGATTTATATGCCGCCCTTTTCCGGAGACTCAGGGCGGCTTACAATGCGTTAAGCAATAGCCTTCATACTTTTGTATATACCCACTTAATAGGGCTTTTGGGCCCCCCCAAGCGGTGTTCCTTTTTATACAAAGTCAGCTTATTGCCCCCACAAACTGGGTCCTCATTTTACCTACCTCGAAAGGATGGAAGGCTGAGTCAACCTTGAGCCTGGTGAGATTTGAACTATACCAAGTTAGCTCATGCTTGTGACATCATGACTCATGTATTAAAGCGGCAGAATTTACATGATCTGTGTTTCCTCATTTTATACCCTCTTATTTTCTTCTGCTTGGTTTTCATGAATTGGAGGAAAGAGAATACATTTTTATATTTCTTTTCCCTTCATTTGAATTCCCATGGTATTCTTGCTTTATACTGCACTGGTAACACCACTTGGAATCCTTCATTCAGTTTTGGTCAACATGATAAAAAAAAGATGTTGAGACTCTAGAAAGATTGCAGAGAAGAGAAACAAAGATAATTTAGAAGACTGGAGGCTAAACCAAACAAAGAATAGTTGTGGGAACTAGGAATGTCTGGTCTAACAAAGAGAGGGACTAGGGTGACATGATAGTAGTCTTCCAATAGTTGAGGAGGGCATCAACTTATTTCCCCAAAGCACCTGAGGATAGGATAAGAAATAATGACTGAAGGTTATCAAAGAGAGGCCCAAATTTATTATTTATTATTTATTTATTATTTAAATTTTTATACTGCCCTTCTCCCGAGGGACTCACCACCACAAATAAAAATGAAGGAGAAATTTCCTAAGTGGAGATCAATTAATTAGTGAAATTGCTTGCCTTCAGAAATTGTGGGTGGAGGGGTTCAAGAAGAGACTGGACAACCGTTTTTCCTGAATGGTATAGGACTGTGATGGTGAACCTATGGCACGTGTGCCACCTGTGGCACGCGGAGCCATATCAGTGGGTACGCAAGGATTGCCCTAGCTGAGTTCCAGCATGCATGGCTGGCTCATTTTCAGGCCTTCTGGGCCCACCGGAAGTCAGGGAACAGGCCATTTCCAGCCTCCTGGGGGTTGGGGAAGGCCGTTTTTGCCCTCCCCAGACTCCTAGAAAGCTTCTGGAACCTGGGGAGGGTGAGAAACGGGCCCACTGTGCCATCACGTGCCAAAAGCAGGGGGAGCACGGGGGGGTGTTGCATGTGCGGGGGGGCAGGGCGCATTGAATTATGGGTGTGGGCACACAAGCGCGCGACCTCCCCGTGTGACCCCCGCTTTTGGCACGCGATGGCAAAAAGGTTAGCCATCACTGGTATAGGATCTCCTGCTTGAATAAGGATTGGATTAGAAGACCTTCAAGGTCCCTTCCAACTCTCTTATTCTGTAATTCCCAATTAGCAATATTTGACAGCTGGAGAGCATGACCTGAAAAGTGCCATTAATCCCCTGCTTGTCAGGCTTCTTAAAGCATCAGACTGCTCATTGTAATAAGTAACTGGATTAAGGAGCCCTTTACAATTATACAGAATCATTTTCTTAGGAGGCTAGTCATAATTTTCCATTCTGCTTCTTTTCCTGAAATTGTGGACCTTAGGGCTAAAGGCTCAATGCACAAACAGGGTCTATTTGATGAGCCAGATTTTGTCTGAAGGGGCACTGATTTAGCCAATTTGTTTTAAAATATATCTTCATCTTATAGCAAATGATCTGGATATTTCAGACGATCTTTTCTTTAAGTTATATCTCACAGAAACTACCAGGTAGCGATAAATTTCACTACCATAAAATATTTTCCTTGCAAAAATAATTCATAATTATCGAATAGGTTAATTTTTTTCAGACATGCCGCTTGAAACCTGAGAATTCTGCATAGGTGATCATTCCAAGCGGCTAGCGCTCCCCCTAACAATAAATACTGAGGAAGGTAATAAATAAAAGATACTCACAATATCTTTTACCTGTCCAACTGAGGTTATCTTGCTTTTTCTCCTTCAACAGGCAGAAGAATTGCCCGAGCCAGAGGGCGTTGAACTCTATGAATTTCGCTTCAGCGACTTCCCCGTTACAGATCATGACTTAATCAAGTGTGGCATACAAATGTTCTTCCAGTTAAAAGTTGTAGAGAAATTCAAAGTACCAGCAGAGGTCAGGTTCATTTTGTCTCCTCCCCCCACCCCATAAAGATGGTTCAGGATGAAATCCATGACATGTGACCTTTGCCAATGGATATTGATTTCACAATAGCACAATAGGCCTACCTGAGGGGAGAATGTACTAGAAAACACATTCTAGACGTGACATAAAAGGGTCCCTGATCAGGGATGGGCTTCAGAACCTTTAGCAACAGGTTTACTGCCCTGTTGATGGGTGGGTATGGCCGTGGTGGGGGTGGCCTAGTCAGCTGCCTGCACCATAGCAGGGAGGACATTTTTCGCCCTCCCCAGGCTTCAGAGGCTTTTCACGAGCCTCCGGGAGGGCAAAAACTGCTTCCCCCAGGATCCAGAGGCCCTCCAGAGGCCGGAAACAGGCCCGTTTCCGGACTTCCAGAACTTCCAGGAGGCCCATTTTTTGCCCTCCCAGACCTTTTGCGTAGCCCTGCACTTACCTGGAATGATGAACGGGCCATGTGGAGACTCCTGGGAGTGGAGGGGGGGTGTGGGAATGGCCAGCCAGGGGTGGCATTTGGGGGTTTGCTGAACCCTGGCCATTCTTGGTTAGAGAATCGCCTGAACCCTGCCAAACCCCCAGGAGCCCACCCCTGTCCCTGATGAGACCCCCACTGGATTTCAGAAGGAATTTGGGGTTATTCCTAAGGCTCTGATACATGATTCAATGCCCTGTTAGTCACGCCTTGGATTGAGGGGATGTGACGTCCTTACATGGGAATGTGCTTCGGCAGACTCCTACTGCATGCGGATCTGGAAAAATAGCTGTATTTCAAAAGTAGTTGGGGAGATGAATTTTTCAAGAGGCAACTGGACTTTCTGGTTTTTGTTTGAAGATGTTTCGCTTCTCATTCAGAGCTGAAAGAGCTTCTTGGATGAGAAGCGAAACGTCTTTAAAGAAAAAACAGAAAGTCCAGATGACTCTTTAAGAAAAAGCACCTTTGGGACAACCAGGACCTGGATGATTGAGAATCCTCATAGACATCTGGGGAGATGAAGCAAAAGAGCACCTAGAGTGCTATAAGAGGGAGAACAAAGTGAATCCAATCGAGCTTTTATGAAGGGTTATCTTGGCACGATAAGAATGGCAAAATCTAATTATTTTCCCATTCCTACTGTACCCATAAGGGGCCCAATGGCTCAGCAGTTAAAAAAGCTGAGCTTTTCAGCTGGAAAGCTGACAGTCCGGGTTTGAGACCCGAGCGCCATGCAACAGGGTGAGCTCCAGTTCCTGCCCCATTTCCTGCCCACTTAGCAGTTTGAAAGCAGGCAAATGTGAGTAGATAAATAGGTACCACTTTGGTTGGATGATAAGAGCATTCTATGTGCTTTTGGTGTATAGCCATGCTGGCCACATAGTCTTGGAAAATATCTGGGCGACACTGGCTCCCTCAGCCAAGAAAAGGAGATGAGCACCGCACCGCGGTCCCATATAACACCTCTCCTGCGCCAGCTGCGCTGGCTCCCAGTGGTCTTCCGGGTGCGCTTCAAGGTGTTGGTTCTCACCTTTAAAGCGCTCTATGGCTTAGGGCCAGGGTATTTACGAGACCGCCTTCTGCTACCGATAACCTCCCACCGGCCAATACGCTCTCACAGAGAGGGCCTCCTCAGGGTGCCGTCGGTCAAGCAATGTCGGCTGGCGGCCCCCAGGGGGAGAGCCTTCTCTGTGGGGGCACCCGCCCTCTGGAATGAGCTTCCTCCCGGAATACGACTGATCCTGGATTTCCGCACTTTCCGTAAGGCCCTGAAGACGTTTTTATTTCAGCAAGCCGGCCTAGACTAATTAGGTTTTTTATGGGTTAGTTTTTAATTATATAGCGTTGGGGTTTTAAATTGGGGGCCAATTGATTTAATTTATTTTAGTTATCTTAACTTTTATATTGTATGTATTTTCATTTCGGCTGTTCATTGCCCTGAGTCCCTAGGGGGAGAAGGGCAGTATATAAATTCAAATATAAATAAATATAAATACATAAAAATTTCACTGTGACCATTAAAGTTGTTATCTTATACAATGTTCAGAAGTACCATACAATGGTAAGAGAATGGAATGTCTCCATTTTTCGCAGGTACTCACAAGATGGATGTACACAATCAGAAAAGGATATCGTGACATCACTTACCACAACTGGCGGCATGGATTTAATGTCGGACAGACCATGTTTGCTCTTTTAATGGTATCAGTTGTTTCTTTGGATCTAAGCCTTAATTTCCTTTTCATTATGATGGATGGATACATAGGTAGACAGAGATAGACAGACAGACAGACAGACAGACAGACAGACAGATAGATAAATGGATAGATGGATGGATGGATGGATGGATGGATATGATATGCTGTATACTGTAGAGATATAGATGTAGATATAGATATATACTATATAGATATAGATATACATGTACATGTACATGTAGATATAAAGAAATGATTATAAAGGTCTCTCTTTTTATAGACTGGTAAGTTAAAGAAATATTACACTGACCTAGAAGCCTTTGCTATGGTATCTGCAGCTTTCTGCCACGATATTGATCATAGAGGAACCAACAACTTATATCAAATGAAGTGAGTGGTACATTTCTTTGTATCTTTGATTACTAAAGAATGAGTTATTTCGTGTCATTATAAAACATTTCATGCTTAAACTAGCATTCTTGTGTATCCTTGACTAGAAAGACTATGCAAAGCTCTGGGAAGGCCACAAGTCGGTCCAAACAATTCTGTCCAGTAGAACTCTACAGCCAAACTCAACACTAATACTTGAATCTGGAGTTCAATGTCATCAATATGCTGATGATTCTTAGCTCCATCTCTCCTTTCCACCTGAATTAGTATTAAGTATGGAAATTCACAGCTGCTGAATATAGGGTTCTACTTAGCTACTGCAGTAGTTGATAGTCAGGGAGTACAACCCTTACATGACTTTTCTCTTTAAGGTGGAATGGGGATGGAGAGAAAACTTGTTCGTCTCCCTCATTCCTGAACATGGAATATGAAAACCTGCTATGCTTCACCCAAGGCTTGGTGCTTTTATTTGTGGCCTACTATAATAGTACTGTGGTGCCTGCTTTTAAATGTCATCTTCAGACGTGGGTGTAGCTTTGGCTACCCTCAATCAATAACTTCTACTGGGAGAGAGACACAATGAGTGCTGGACATTGGGGCAAGCCTAGATGCTGATCCTCTTTGATCCCTCAGTGGTCTTTTGAGACCCCCGGGAAGGGGATATTGTTGGACTGTCCTAGGGGGTATGTGTGGAACTGGAGGGTAGTTCCATCCTTAGCTGCAGAATTGCCCCAAGGTGTGGAATAGATTTTTGCTTGGTCCATGTCACCCAATTTGTGGATTCCACTGGATTCAATTCTCTACCCTTTGTTATTTGATATCTACATCTGTGCATCCTCCAGATCTGGAGTTCAATGTCATCAATATGCTGATGATTCTTAGCTCCATCTCTCTTTTCCACCTGAATGAGGAAAGGTTGTGTGGTTGCTATTATTTATTTATTATTTATTTATTTTGTCTCATTTCTATGCCGCCCAAATCCCAAGGGACTCTGGGAGTTGTTAGATAGTGGTCTGAAGGCAATGATGGGTGAGGCCCTAGGAACTGAAGCTGAATCAGAGAAGAGGTATTTGGATAGATGGAATTGTGAAGTCAATCTGCTTGGATAAGATCATACTACTTCTGAAGGAACATGGCACAACTGGGGATCTCTCTCTCCTTTGTATTCTCCAATCCATTCAGCTGGAAAAGCCCTGGGTTTCAGCTTTCTGGTAGCCAGGAGGAGAGCATCTCCACAACAACATCCTTATTATATAATTCTTTCCTGAAAGATGCTTAGCTGGGAATCTGATTTAAAAAAAAAAAAGTTAAAAGAGATAACCATCTACTCAGGAATTTGTGAGATAACCAGTCCAAAGCTGGATGATTTTTAGATGATTTTAAGTATATTTTAAAGAAGGAAGCCACTATTAATTTTCTTGCCAATTTTATTGTGTGTAGGTGCACTCATGCATGTGTAATTTTTATTTTAAAAAATTAAAAGAATAAAAACAATGCAAACTCTGAAAGAGAAAACGTAACAAAAGCAAAATAATAAGTAAATAAAAAAGGTGGAAAGAAAAAGCAGTTATAAAGAAGCAGATTCTGCTCTTCTTAACAGTCCCATTTATATTTTACCTTATTTCTCTAAGAGTGTATTGCAATTTCCTTCTTTCATAAGTTTTATTTATTTCTTAAACTTCTCTGAGCTTCTCTGGAAGTGAGAGACGTATAAATCATAATCATGATGAAGGCAATAATAATTTTTAAGGGGACTTTTTATTTGCTGAATTAAAAATAACTGAAATGAAAACAACTTGGTATTAAGGTTGTTAATATAATCTGACACATCAGTTACATCTCAGAGGTTTGCAAATGGTGGAGAACAATTAGATGGCTGATCTAATAGTCACTGCTGGCCCAAGAAAATTGTCTCTGGGGTCTCCAGCGGTGATTGCTGAGATCTCCTGAGCTTTTGGCAATTGCCCATATTGAGCTCAAAAGTTCTGGAATCAGAAACTGACTAGAAAGAAGGTCTGTTGTTGGGACTTCGTTGATAAGAAACCACGAAAAGCTCTATATCAGAAGTGGGGAATTTACATGTAAGCAAGCGTAATGTTAAATAAATACATAGATGCCATTGGAGGGGTATAAATGACCTTTGAAGAATGGGCCAATTGTTTTGCCACATGAAGACCAGTGGAAGTCAATGGGCAAAATATATGTCATGAGCTTTGCAGAGCTGAAAGCACCTGTTTTGTTCCTCAAAATTTAACAGATCAACTTGCTTTGGGATTAGATTTCCATGAATTTTAAGAGATAAAATAGGTCTGTTAAACAAGGCCTTAATGCATCTTTTTTGCCCCTAGTCTTCTCAAATAAGGAGATATTCCAGGGACATTATGGGCATGCAAAATGAGTGATGCGGTGCCTAAAGGTAGAGCTCTGGTTTCACAATCAGGGGGTTGTGAGTTCAATCCTAGGTACAGGCAGATATTTCTCTCTCTGGGCACAATGAGAATGTATCTGCTGAACAAGCTCGCATTGATGACAGGAAGGACATCCAGACAGTAAACACTCAGATCCATTCAGTTGCCCAGACTCCACCCCGCAAGGGATTATGGGATCATTAAAAGAAGAAGATGATGATTCTGGGCGTGCAAAAATAATGTTCCTTCTATTCCTCAGGTTGTTCACTACTGTTCTTAGAATGTGCAAAGATTTGGGCAAACCCCACCCCCCCAAAACCTGATATATTCTCAATCCTTTAATGTTTCACCAGGACAGCAGCTCCATTGGCAAAACTCCATGGCTCTTCCATTTTAGAAAGGCACCATCTAGAGTACAGTAAAACCCTGCTACAAGATGAGGTCTGTGCTTATTTTCATTCATTTGGTACATAAAATATTCCTACTAGCTATAGCCAAACAATAGCATTCCTCTATGGAGGAAATGCTATTTTTCTATTTTGGGAGCAATACTGACTTGCAAAAATATCTTTATTCTGCAGAGTTTAAACATCTTCCAAAATCTAAATAAACGCCAGCATGAAAATGTTTTACATATATTTGAAATTTGCATCATAGCAACTGACTTGGCTCTGTATTTCAAGTAAGTCCCTGATTTCCTATTACCAAACAATGAAATCTTATGCACATTAACATTACTGCATTTTGTTATAGTCTAATTTTAAAGAGCCCTTTTGTTTTGCTCTTTTGTGGTTTTAATCATTGTCAAAGGCAAGTTAAATGATATAAAACCTTAACAATTGAATTCATCTGTGACTATGTCCGGTTTAAACATCTGCATATCTACTCATCATAAAAACAATTGCATTCCAATGTACTTTCTGTAATATTTCTACTTAAAAACCCAATGTAAATACAATACTGAGATTTAATAAGAAAGCTCAGCATGATTTAAGCATCAGGGCACTATGATACTTAAAATATAGCATGATATATATGAAGGTGAAAGTTCAAACTCTTCACACAATACTGGAAGTTGAAGCAGACCCTCAAAAATGTGACATATGTATCACAAAAGTTACTGTTTTTCTCAGGAAAAGGACTATGTTTCAAAAAATAGTGGATGTCACTGAAAAAATGGAAGATGAGAATGAAGCAATTAAATACATAACTATGGACCCTACCAAAAAAGAAGTAGTCATGTAAGTAGATTTAATGTTTCTCTTCCTACAATATGGAATGTGCTGATTTTTTTTTAAAAAAAATGTCTAAATCTATTATTTTTATTTAAAGGGCTATGATGATGACTGGTTGTGACCTTTCTGCCATCACTAAACCTTGGGAGGTGCAAAGTAAGGTGGGCACCATAAGAATCAAGCAAAACTCAGAATTTAACGTATGATCTTCAGTCTATTTGTTCTACTTGCAAAGCAATTTAGATATAATGCAACATAGGAGAAATCTGACATGTTTTTTTAAGGAAGCAAAACTCCCTTACGAATCCTTCCAGTTCAGACCAAAGCCCAATCTAGCCCTGAGGTACACCATCTATTTCAGACTAAAGGCCATACTGGACTCTGAATGCTGACAGCTGTATTACGCCAAATCAGATCAAAATCTAAGTTGGTGTAATACAATGCAAGTTACCGGTAATTCATTTAATGAACTTAATACAGGGACCATATTACTATTTGTATATTTTAATGATTCCCCCCTTTGGGTCAATTTAAAATTACAAATAAATGGCAAATTTTAGTTGAGCTGAAAGAAGGGAAATTTACACACAAACTTTTCGAGATCTGCCTGTCCTGATAGCTGTCATCAAACATTTCTGCTAAGCCCGTTGCTAAGAAAATCTTATCTTTTTTTATTGTCCCATTAATTGTCAATTAGGCCTGTCTTTGGCTGTTTTTCTACCTGTCATGTCCAATCCCTCTTTTGAGCTATTGATCGCACAACTATGATATGCAGCGAATTGTGTGGTGAGGACCACATTACTTATTAATGTGGAACTTGCTTGACAACTATCTGATCATGGTTTAAATGAGAACCCATTTTTAGCAGTGAAAACAAGGAACACATTTATTACTTAGAATGTACATCCCCTTAACATGTTCTGCTTAAGAAATAGTCTCCACCCATGTTTACCGACCATTTCATCACTTCTATAACTATTTTCTTTCTGTTAACATTTTCTAAAAATAAAAACAAGGTTCTAAAGCAGCAGTCCCCAATCTTTCCAGATTCCTGCACGGGAGGAGGGGAGCGGGGATGGTTTTTATGTGAGTGGTGGGCGAGTGAATGGAGCTTCACATGTGGGTGGAAGCACTTGCCACTTGCATGAGTGGAGCAGCGCATGCCCACCCATGCTCAACTGCCACTTGTGCAACCCAGTTCCGAACAGGACGCAGCCCGGTAGTGGGCTGCAGTCCTAGGTTTGGAGACCCATTTCTAAACAGTTAGCATTTTTTCCATAGAAAAAAATCCTTTTCTCTGTCCTTTTCTACAATATCCTTTTATATGGAGCAATGCATGCTTTGATGGAGGACATGTCTAATTACTCTACTAGCTGACAACTATTGCAAAAAACATAAAATTAATTGTTATCCATTCTCAGGTTGCTTTGATGGTTGCAAGTGAATTTTGGGAGCAAGGTGACCTTGAACGAACTGTCTTACAGCAACAGCCAATTGTAAGCATCTTACACAGCATGTATTCAATCTTAAAAAATAAGATTACATGCTCACTAATTACTTTCTTCAACTCTTTCTAGCCTTTGATGGACAGAGCCAAGAAGGATGAATTACCTAAGCTTCAATGTGGTTTCATTGATTTTGTATGTACCTTTGTGTATAAGGTAAGGGATAACTTCATATCATTCCATTTTATTATGTATATTCTTATATAGAAATACAAAATATAAGATTAAAACTGCACAGAGCTGTTTTTGATGAAAAGACAAGATGTTAATTAAACAACCAAGCAAATATATTGTACATATAAGCTCATATATTTGTGAATGCCCTGAAATGTTGAATCTCCAAAGTATTTCCTACAAGTGTTAATATATTTTCCAGTCAAGTGTCAAACCACATGTATTACATTCAGTAAAGCCAGAATATGCTTGTATTAAAACAAACAAATATTTAGGAAAACATTCCCAAATTCCAAAGCTACATCTTCCTCTTGACTGGTGAGTTCAGTATTTGATGCAGGACAGGTTGAGACAAACTGGCAGTAGACATACATATTATCTCCTGTATTTTTATATTAGAAGTGTTAGCATCATTCTAGCGTTGTGTGTGGGAATCAACAATAGAACCTAAAACAGTGAACTATAATAAAGGAAGGAACTCTTAAGTGCCAACGGAAAACCTGCTGATATAGAATGAATGAGCTGGAAGGGATTTGGAGGTTTTCTAGTCCAGCCCCCTGCTAAAGCAGGAGAACCTATACTATTTCAGATAAGTGACTGTCTAAAATCTTCTTTAAAACATCCAGTGATGAGTCCATCTTAATATGCTATTCCTGGTATGTGATGTTTTGTATACATACAGAGAAAGAAGCACTCTTGTAAGCTTTGACTTTTAGGCTTGCTGTCAAACATCAGCCATAATACTAATGACTGTTTTGAACAATATGCAGGTTGCATTACACAAATGGCTATTTTATATGTGAAAGTATGGCTGAAATATTTCTGCACCTATATTGGTTCACACTGTCAGGAAGTTTCTCCTTAGTTTTAGGTTGCTTCTCTCTTTGTTCAGTTTCCATCCATTGCTTCTTGTTTTGCCTTCTGTTGCTTTGGAAAATACATTGCCCCCCCTTAAAAGCCTGTTGCCTATCACACTCTTGGGCAAAGCATGTGAGCCATTTCCTCCTTTCAGTGGTCCATGAAAGTGCATCTATAGTATGTAGATAATAAAGGTGAAAAAAGGTGAACAACATTTTTATAGAACTATAGATATGTTGAGGCTGGGTGTGACAAGGAATGGCTGGGAGGGGAGGAGCCAGGCGAGGCACCCCTTGACGTGAATGACATTGAGTTGGCCATGTCTACCCAGTAACATGACCACCAAGCCACGCCCGCTGTCACATGACCATCAAGCCACACCCACAAAATAAGCCACGCCCACAGAACCGGTAGTAAAAAAATTTAGAACCCACCCCTGGATGAGTGCCCATGATTTCTGAAGGCAAGCTATTCCACTGGTTAATTGTCCTCACTGTTAGGAAGTTTCTCCTTAATTCCAGGTTGCTTCTCTCTTTGATTAGTTTCCAACCATTGTTTCTTGTCCTGCCCTTCGGTGCTTTGGAGAATAATTTGGTATAAAGTTATTGATATAGGTATAGGTATAAAGTTTCCTTGTGTAATATATGTTACAAATGCATCCCTGAAGAAAAATATTGGGTTGATAAGATTTTTCAATCCTCTTTGTTATCCAATAAAGATTTTTCTAAGTATAAAAAATGCATTCTGTTGCTACTGCTAATCTTCTGTTTCAATGGTAAATATATGAAGCTCCACTATTTCTTTAGGAATTCTCAAGGTTCCATAAAGAAATTACACCAATGCTTGATGGTCTTCAGAACAACCGAGCGGAATGGAAAGCTCTAGGTGATATTTATGACGCGAAGATGAAAGCTCTCGAAGAAGAAAAGCAAAAGCTAGGAGGAGATGGCAAGAAAGGTTAGGCATATAGAAATGTGCTGATTCAGGCAATCCATGGGTACATACAAACATTTCCATAACATTGAGAATTTTTGCTGAGTTTGGAACTTAAGGTACCAAATGTAGTTTTAATTGATATAATTTCATGGTCTGCAGTACATTCCATCAGTTCTTTGCTGCAACAGATTAACTCAGCTATCTTTGGGGATTAATGTAAATAATGACAAATCATAATGAGCAAAATATAAATATCCCAGGAGTCCACTAAAGGAAGAAAGTTTAAATTGGTTTAGATAGAAGATTCTGGAACAATATGAAGCAATACAGCAGAAAATCAGCCAAAATTCACAATCTCTTGTTTTAAAGTCTGTGCTAAATAGAATAGAATAGAATAGAATAGAATAGAATAGAATAGAATAGAATAGAATAGAATAGAATAGAATAGAATAGGAGTTGGAAGGGACCTTGGAGGTCTTCTAGTCCAACCCCCTGCTTAGGCAGGAAACCCTACACCACTTCAGACAAATGATTATCCAATATCTTCTTAAAAATTTCCAGTGTTGGAGCATTCACAACAAGGAAGGAAGGGAGGGAGGGAGGGAGGGAGGGAGGGAGGAAGGAAGGAAGGAAGGAAGGAAGGAAGGAAGGAAGGAAGGAAGGAAGGAAGGAAGGAAGGAAGGAAAATACTAATTCACTTTGGGGAGAATCCATCTGAATGCAATCCTAATATAGTATATTTTAGAGGGACAGTAAAGCAGCAAATTAAAAAAAGAGTGCAGACAAACCAAAACTACAGAAATAAGGTATACCAATTTTGAATCACTGTATTTTTACCAATATCATACTTAAATAAATCACAGCTGAAAAATGTTATATGTTAATCATTTTGAATCAGTCAGCTTTCTAAGTTCAAAAAGTTAAAATTCTAAATTAGTCTGGGTTTAAGGTTGTGGAACTTAAAACTATGAACATGGTATGATTTAATGAGAATGGGCTTTCTGAATTAATTCCAATTTGTGCTACTACAGTTTTTTTTAATATTTCATTTTCATTTTTTATTTTTTTTACTCTATCTTGCACATGTTTGAGGCCACAATCCAGACTATCCTGAACATGCGATTGGATCTCTATAACAATGTCTGTAATTTACTTTGACATTTTTCAGGCCGTTAATGACACTCATGAAAAATCCAGTGGCCCCAATCCAACCAAGGCTTTCCCATAAGTAGCTCTATTTGTTTACTTTGGAAGTATAAATCAGCCACCAGTAAGAAATCATCAATTCACTTATATCTCTTTTTGTTATGAGTAGATGATGTTTTTCTGAAGTACATTATTTCCCTGGGCATGATCTCCAATTATATTTCTACTTTGCTGATATATAATTGGTGTTAGATTAAAATGATAGGCTGATAGCTGAGTTGGAGAATGAAGAAATTCAACACTAGCATTGTCCAAGGTTTGTCATTAAATCCTTCCCCCCGCATCTTTTGTGGAACATCTAGCAACCTTTCTGAGAACCCTAGTTGAGAAAGGCTGATATGTACTATATGTACTATTCTGATAGCTTCCATACTGTATATTCCTTTCTTCAACTACTGAGTAGCAGGTTCTACACAGCTGCTAAAGTTAATGCCCCGTATATATATTAGTTATCTAAAGGTTTATTTCCTGGTAGTTGGTTTGAACCCCACAGAATAACATTAGGCTACCCACACCTGATAAGGCCCAAATAGGATGAAAACAGCCATGCTTCTTGCTGTTAATGTACCATTAATTATGTTGTGCAATGCACACCCTTTAAAAATAAATAAAATACAGTTAAATGGACCATTACAACAGGAAGTTTGGGAGAAAAATAAATAAGTAAAACACCTCAAAATTCAAGTGAAAATTATACTGTTAATTATACTTCAGCATTTCAGCAGATAGGTCATGGATCAAGTTTCCATACAGATGAAAAGGAACAAAAATAACATAGTAACATAGTGATTCCCAGTCTTCAAATTTAAGTTAAATTCTAATGTTGGTAATGCTAATGTAAGTAAATCAGAAAAGAGCTATTTATCATGGAAAAAAAAAGCATAACAAATACAATCTGGTGTAATCATTTCAAATCAACTAAGAGAAAAGTTTATATTGGTCAAGTACTAAATAGGATTATATTGCCCTATCACTTAATTTTATGTTCCAAAATGTCCACTGAGACCTGTTGCATTATGTTTTATACATCTGATAATTAATAATTTGTTATAATGGAAAAATTGCACCAGAGTGCATTCCAATGTTGTCAGAAGTGAAAATGGGTTGAACTTTCAAATGATAGATGATTCTTCTGATGCTATGGTACACATCAATAAACCACTTCAAAAATTAAAATGCATGCATATTTATACCTATTTTTTTGCATTTTATTAGAAGAAGATGCTGGAAATGGAGAATCAGCAGATGGCAAATCAAAAACATGTGTAATTTTATAATTAAATGCAAGAGCATTTCTGCTACAATCAAGAAATCTATCAACATTTTCAGTGAGGTCAAGGATTTCTGTCAATCTAATGGAGCATAAACTGTTCAGTCTTTATTCATCTACAATGGAAATGGAACATTTTCACCAAAGGAAAGTGGAACATTTTAAAGAAATGGATAACCTGAGATTACTTTGTCAAAAGTGATTGTGGACTCATTTCTTGGTTGCTGCTATTCTCAATTAACAGTCTTTATTTAATATATTAAACCCTGTGAACTTTCAGGAAACTATAATTTACACAACTTTCACTTAATTTCATATGATAAAATTCTGTACTGCACAATACAGAGCACTGCAATTGTAGCACTGTAATTATTAATGCACAGAAGTAAGTTTTATATTATGTTTAGTTACTTCCCCTGGAATAATTGCTGTTCTTATACTTTTACTATTACCAATAAAGTTATAGCTCATGTCATTTTGAAAGTTCTATTTTTAGCATAAGCTTATGGCTAGAAACAGGTTTACTTCAAAAAATATATCTAAAGCCAGCAAAAGGATAAGGATTCTAATACAGAGAGTGTTCAATTTACAACCGTCATTGAGCCTGGAATTATGGTTGTAAGTCATTGTAGTCGTAAGTCGAGGCATCACACAATCAGACCTGATTATATATGTATGTGTGTGTGTGTGTGTGTGTGTGTGTTTTTCTTCTAGCCAGGTTTTCCCTACGTAACCAAGGTTTTTTGTAGCTCCAGCTCAGTAGAATCACATCTACTCAGTTCTGGACTTTTTTCCTTTCTAACAGCTAGCAAGCTCTAACTGCTAGGTGGGAGACCTAAATAGATCCATTTCTAGCTCATTTGCTTTCATCAGTAGGCCACACCCATATCTTATGTATCAATTTTCTTACTTCTTCGTAGGGTTTATGTGTGTTTTTCTTCTAGCCAGGTTGATACTGTACAGGGAGGATACATAAGATATGGGTGTGGCCTACTGATGAAAGCAAACAAGCTAGAAATGGATCTATTTAGGTCTCCCACCTAGCAGTTAGAGCTTGCTAGCTGTTAGAAAGGAAAAAAGCCCAGAACCGAGTAGATGTGATTCTACTGAGCTGGAGCTACAAAAAACCTTGGTTACGTAGGGAAAACCTGGCTAGAAGAAAAACACACATAAGCCCTACGAAGAAGTAAGAAAAAAAAAATATATTGCAGTGGTTGTTAACAGTGTGATTGTTAAGTGAATCCATTTTTCACAATCAGCATTTTTGCCAAAAACTGGAAGTAATGCCAGAAACTGACAAAAAACATTGCAAATCATGGTTATGTGAATGGGGGATGCTGCAAACAAGCCATAAAAGTATTTTGGTTGATTTTTCAGTTTAGCCTACAAATGTTGTATTGACTCAGGCAAATGAATTATATCTTTTATAATTATATCTACTGTATATAATTGTCTCTTTGATAGTAATTACACATTATTTCCACATTAAGGGGTGTTTAAAACAATCCAAATGGAAAATTACAAGCTGGAAGTTTTTCAATGGTAATTTGTCTTTCCCAAAACTAAAAAGAATGGGAAAACCTGCTAACTGTCATTAGCTGCCTGCTCATGAAATCTAATAACGGATTTTTATGTCTCCATATTGATTGAATTCATCACCCAATCTAAATGGATGAATCATTTTCAGAGGCAGCTTAAGACAACAGGGCAATGGAGAGAAATTCCATTACGATCTGCTCTGTAATAAGTCTCCCAATATAAACAAGGTTACAGAAATGATAAGACTACCCAAGCATGGTAATACCTAACAGTTCTGCCATTTTGTTTTTCTATCTTGAAATATAGAACATGTCCTTTAGAATAAAGATGGAATTATTTCCCCCTTTCACGATGGGCAGCTAAATGTTTCCTGTATATTTTAAAGATAATGACCATGGGTAACCAGGTTATAGGCCTGTTCCATTAATTTGTTGCTGTTGTAGCTCTATACTTATTTCATTCGTTCGTTCCTTTATTTGTAAGCTGCCTCATCTAATGATTCTAGGTGGCTGGCACAAGATAACTGTATAATGTAGAACTAAAATGGAGCCGAGATATAAATATCCATGTTTTTCTTTACAAAATATAGTTACAAGAGGATATTTGCTTGTACATGATTGAATTAGATCAGCAGGTGCAGAGGTGTTTCAATAACTGCACTACAAAGTTCTACAAGAAAGTTAGCCTCCAAAACAGACAGATTTTAATAGGGTTTGGATGAGCAGCTATCGCAAACAGCTCTTGTAAAGCTCTTGAGAGACCAGTTAGATAGATGTATACGGGCTGCCGCTTATTGGATTTGACTGCCATCTTGCAACGTGTCAAAGAATTAACCTTTAAATCCATCTTCTTATGTAAAGAATCTCTCAAAGAAGACTACCTTTCTTTGCCGTTTGAGGACATCCTAGTTTAGCCTTGTTTCACCCTTACTTCTGTATACATGCACCCTTACTTCTGTGAAAAATGCAGTTTACTTTAAGTAGTACTTTGAGAGTCAGTCCTTTGAGAATCTGGGTGAAGAAACAAAGTCCGCAATGCCACTTTACTTCTTGTAGGATATATCATCAACTGTTTGCCAAGGTTTCTCTCTGCCCCTTATTACCCCATACAGAATCAAAGTGAAGTTATTCCCAAGTCTATTTCTCACCCTCTCTCCCTTCTTAGGGCTAAAGTATCATTTACTGCCTTGTTAATTTGCTAAGGGTTCTTCAATAGCCAACTTTATCTGTGGTTTTCTCTGCACGGAGTGAGATATTTGAACATTCATCCAAGTTCTGCATTATACAACAAGGATGGAATCAAGAATCTGATTAGATGGCACATTCAACTGTTAGCTTTTAAAGTGATAGTCACCTTTCTTTGAATACCATTTTATGTTCACAGATGTGCCCTACGTTGATTTCAAGTGTAATGAAAGCACTTCATCTCACTTTGCTCAAGATACTAGGACTGTGCAAAGCATTCAAAAGATGGGCTTCACATCAGCGACAGAACAAGGAAAGTACCCCCTAGATTTTGCTGTAGTTGTCAGCTTCACTTTTGCCGAGACATCTTCAGTTTGCCATCTCTCTCCAGGAAGTCACATCTTTCCAAGGTTTATGCTTGGAAAGGTTTCCAAAGTTTCCAGGAAAGATACAATTGTGATTTGCCCCCTAGCTTCCCATGAAACATTGGTTTGCCTTCAAGACTGAAATGCTGCCCAGCAGTATTAATCACCCCCCTTTAATGGCAAACTCAGGTGGCTGACTGCCAGTACAATGATAGCCAACACAGAATTGCTGAGAAACCAGAGGAGACAATCAAAAGAAAGAAGCATATTCACCTGAGGAAAAGGGAACTGGAAATATGGTGGATACTAGCAAAAAAAGGTACCGGTATTTATAGACTTATTTATAGATTTTTTTAAAAGGTTGATGGGAATAATTCTGATTGTTTATTACTATTATAAGGGGACTGGAAGCTAAAACATATGAAGAATGGGTTACAGGAACTGGTAATGGATAGTGTAGTGAAGAGAAGGACCAGGGGAGACATGATAGCAGTGTTCCAATATTTGAGGGGCTGCCACAGAGAGGAGGGGGTCAAGTTATTTTCCAAAGCACCTGAAGGCCAGACAAGGAATAATGGATGGAAACTGAACAAGGAGAGATTCAACCTGGAAATAAGAAGAAATTTTCTGACAGTTAGAACAATCAACCAATGGAACAGAAGTTGCCTTCAGAAGTTGTAGGAGCTTCATCACTGAAAGCTTTCAAAAAGAGACTGGACTGCCATCTGTCAGAAATGGTGTAGGATCTCCTGCACCTCCTGGGTGGAGGTTTGGACTAGATGATCTATGAGGACCCGTCCAAATCTGTTATTATAATTCACAATGTGAAATCACATTTCTGGAATTGCTGGTATTGGCCTTCTTATGCACTGAGTTCTTCCCCAAAACCTAGGGTATCATAATGCATCGGCAATGTGCATCTTAAGCAGTGTGGCCTTTTGTAATTCACAGGAGGAAAATTTGTCAGTGTGCCTATTTTCTAAAGGCTATTTAAGACTTTTGATTTGACACCCAGTGTCTGATAATCACTGAGACCATCACAGCTAGTTTATGCAGTAATTTTTCCATTTCAATTTGTAGTTCTCAATTCTTTTTTTTTCTTCTCTAATTCTTTATTTTCTGTTCTACTATCTCCTGGTATTGCCACATCAATTATCCACACTTTCTTCTTTTCAATGAGTTAAATCTGTGTGTTAAGTGTCAAGACTGTATTTGTTTTTATTCAGAAATTTCACAATATTTTAACCTGTTTATCTATGACTACTTTTTCAACCATATGATCCTACCATTTTTCATTGCTGGCACATGATAATTTTTACAGATATTCCAAATGAATCATGTTGGTGACAATGTTATATTGTTGTTTATAATTAATCTTCTTAGACAAGCCAAGTATAAGATATACAGTTTCTTCTGCTTCTTTGCACAATCTGCACTTCAAATCACTTGATGATTTTTCATCTCTGGCTTTGATTGAATTAGTTCAAATAGTTTCGTCTTGAGCTGTCAAATTCGGGGCCTGAGACACTTTTATAAATGTTCTAACTGTAAGCCATTGCCAAGTTTTATTTATATCCAACTTCCCCTCGATTTTTTGTAGAAATTAATCACGTAATGGCATTCCGCTTATTTTTATTACACCATTTCAACATTCTATGTTTTGTTTCCTGTACATTCAATAAGTTCCAACTTTTAATTTGCATCAATACTTGTTCCTGGCTGTCTTTTACATAATCAGTCAATGAATGCTTTTTCTTCTATCAAAATTTGTTTGTCTTGAAATAAACCTCTGCCTCTATTTTTGTGAAGAAGGTATATAATCTATAAGGATGTAATTTATAGTGAATATTCATTAGTTTTCTTGTTATTTGGTCCCAACTGTCCATTTCAGTTGGTGTCCAGTTAATTAGTCAGGCAGTGTTATCACATCAAAGTTATGATCCAGGTATTGATGGCTTTGATAGCATTTTCACCATTCAATTTTGTCTTTAGCAGTTTTCTCAATCTTTGCATGCATTCTTTATTATTCACATTTTTAACATGCCCATGCTTGATATTATTCAGCTATAAAATGCCCAGATACTGGTAGGTTTCATCCTGTTCCTTCTTGATGGTTTGGTCATTTGGCATTTCAGTTCTGTTAGGATATGGTATAAACTTAACAAGTTGTCCAGGCAATATATGTGTGCTATAACTTTAAATGTATTCTGTAACTTTAAATGTAATGCTGAGTAATTGTACTGCTGAGTCATTTTAATGACTAATGACTGCTGACTGACTGCTGACTGCAATTATCATAATTGTACTGTTGAGTCATTGCACTGCTGACTTCACTTATCTTAAGTGGATAATTACTAGTGTAAACTGTATATAAGAAGGAAGCCGAGCTATAGTCATTGTTGGACCTGCTCTCATCATTGCTTGACTTGCTGCTTGACTGGAACTGTTGATTGGAACTGTTACTGTCGTGTGTGAAGACGTGGATGGATATGCTACCAGCGTGATTTGTTACCAGCGTGAATTGCTGTTTATTACCGACTGCTGTTTGTCTGGTAACTTCGGACTGATTTGAATGGCTAAAGACTTGGATTGACTAAAAGACTATGCAATTGTTTTTCACTACAAAGTAAAAGCTTTGTTAAACCAGTTTGTATGTATTGTATTCATTGCTCTCAGTACCGTTTCTCTGTGCACTTACTCTGCTGGTTGGTAATACAACAATATCCTTAACAAGTTCTATTTCTGTTTATGACTTTACCCCAATTTATTGTTCCTGTAGTAGATTTATCTAAACCAATTTCCATTTCTACATATGTGTTTAAAATGCTTACTGTATTTATTAATGACTGGATTTCAATTTCTGGTTTTTCATTAAGCTTCAGATCATCCTTTTGCCTTTTTAGCTAACATCAGCTTCTCTAAACTGATTCTCTTTTCATCATACTCAGTAATACTGAATCTTACTGAAACTTTGAATTACATCTGATTATAATTTTTAAAACTTGGCATGATTAAAAATAAAAACTCCTACCCAAAGTTTTAATTTAAACTAACACTTATAGGTCGATGTGAAAGAGACACAGCGGATAATTTAAACATATTTTAAAAAAAATATTGTGAATGAAATGTGAAAAACTGCTTTTTATTTACAGATTTTGAGGAGTATGAAGAAACAAGTTTCAGATTTGGAGATCTCATTTCAGAGAAACAAGTCTTGAAAGTATTCGTCAAATTCTTCCTCCCTATAAAATAAAGGAAATACGTAACATGAGTTATTGAATCAGAACAAGACTATATTGTTTTATACGTGCAGGGAATGCTTTACAGCAAAGGTTCCACATTTTACAGATATACCATCAAGGGTGTGCTGACAATATTTATCTGACTAGGCAACTCAAGCTTTAAGTAAGTAAGTAAGTAAGTAAGTAAGTAAGTAAGTAAGTAAGTAAGTATATTCATGAGCAAAAGCAATCCCTGCTCTGGAGATTAACTAGCAAGGAAGAAGTTTTTGTTCTTTTGAGTTTTCTAGAATTGTGGAGAACGAAATAAAGGAATCCTAGCACAGATCAAACTGAGAATAAAAAACTAACCCATCCAATCTTCTATATACAATGAATAATACATAATTATAATATTACATAATTATAATAATACATAATCTATATAAGTGGCTATAAGGCTCGGTTTTTTTTTTTTTAATTGATTTATATGCTGCCCTTCTCCGGAGACTCAGGGTGACTTACAATGCGTTAAGCAATAGCCTTCATACTTTTGTATATTTATACAAAGTCAGCTTATTGCCCGCACAAACTGGGTCCTCATTTTACCTACCTTAGAAAGGATGGAAGGCTGAGTCAACCTTGAGCCTGGTGAGATTTGAACTTGCAGTAATTGCAGGCAGCAGATGTAAGTGGAGGTTAATTAGTCTGCTGAGCCACCAGAGCTCTTTATTTTGTACATTCTCAAGCTAAGTGCCTATCTTCCTTCAAAAGTAGTTTTTCTCTGAAATGTAATCATCTTAGACAAGCTTACTAATTTTTTTAAAAAAAATTATTGCTTTTAAAATAATGACCGAGAAATAGCAAAAAATCACAAAGATAAAAATATGTGTGTTATCAAAGTAAAGAAAACGCATAGTGTTTTTTTAGGTGAAAGAATGCAACAAAAGAAAAGGGTATAATGGATCAGTTTAGCTATAAATAGTTAAAATTCTATATATAATTATCTAAAGCAATTATTCAAGTACATATGTATTTATCTCATATTTTTACTTCTGAGAGAGAGGGAGAGAGAGGGTGGGAGGGAGGGAGGGAGAGAGGGGGGGGGGAGAGAGAGAGAGACTGTATGGATACAGTACCTACATGTCTGTGTGTGTCTATAAAAATAAAAAACAATGCTTTTGCTTCTTAATTAAAATTTCTGTTTAGATAAAGTTTAAGGAGGGTCACAGGACAGACCTTGTTTTTTCTTCTGCATCCTGTGGTGGACCCCTCCAGAAATCTGCCTCAGAGGGACCATCTTCCTGATCATCACCATCTGAGTCTGTTAAACAAGACAACAATGTTTAAATTTTTTTTTTTTTTTTAATTTATTTTTATATGCCGCCCTTCTCCGGAGACTCAGGGCGGCTTACAATGCGTTAAGCAATAGCCTTCATACTTTTGTATATTTATACAAAGTCAGCTTATTGCCCCCACAATCTGGGTCCTCATTTTACCCACCTTAGAAAGGATGGAAGGCTGAGTCGACCTTGAGCCTGGTGAGAATTGAACTTGCAGTAATTGCAGGCAGCTGGATGTTAAATGCTGCCTTAGTAGGAGGCATTAGCCTCCTACATCACTCAGAGCATTTTCATGTTTTGAGCTAGACTTCTTTAACACATTTTTTTTAAAAGCATAAAAATAAAATGGGGAATAATTCATACATAATTTAGTTAAGCAGATATTCCTGATCACTATCCATTGGAGTTATCATTTTTAGCAATGACAAATTGGGGATATAAAAAACATGTTCATAGATACACCCCCTTTTTTTTGTCCTATATTAAAAAGGGGTTGGTGTAGTGGTAAACGGTTATAAACGCAGACTATGAGTCCCTCATCTAGCACAAAGCCAGCTGGGCCAGTTACATCCTCTCAACCTCAGGAAGGAGGTAACAGTAAACCACTTCTGTAAATGTTGCCAAGAAAACTGCAGGGACACACTAGGGGTGAAATGCTCCTGGTTCGGACCGGATCACCTGATCCAGTAGCAATGGAGGCGGGTGGTTCGGAGAACCGGTAGCAAAAATTCCTGCCCCCCCCCTTCCATGCCCAACTGAGCCACACAATCATCAGAGGCTTTTTCTTTTAATTTTTAAAAGCATTTTTTCTACAACCTCTTCAGCCGAAAAAATGCTTTTAAAAGTAAAAAAAAAAAAAGCCTCTGATGATCGCACGGCTCAGCTGGGATCATCAAAGGGATCGGCAGAGGCTTTTTTTCTTTTAAAAGCCTCTGACGATCCAAGCTGAGTTGCCTGATCGGCAGAGGCTTTTAAAAGAAAAAAAGCCTCTGCCGATCAGGCAAGTCAGCTGGGATCGTCAGAGCCTTTTGAAAGCATTTTTTACAACCTCTTTGCCAAAGAGGTTGTAGAAAAAATGGTTTTAAAAGAAAAAAGAATTGCCCACGCCTACCCAGTCACATTAACCCCCCCACGAAGCTATGCCCACAGAACTGGTAGTAACAAATTTTAGATTTCACCACTGGGACACACCATATAGGCACTAGGAAGTAAGGCTAGCACCCATGTACAGACCCACAGTTTAATATTGTAGTGTTGTGGCTTTACCACATTTTGAATGATATATCTCATACTTCTTTTGACCAAACTAGCTCTTTATAATAAAGGTAAGTCTTCAGGTAAGATTTTCTGGACACAACTGATTTCATTAAAACGAATACAAGTTTAAACATATATTTGTGTCCTCGTCTCCAAATAATGTGTAACTTTAATATATATCAGCCTTTTATTTACTTAACAGGTCCGCATTTCAGGTAACCATCTGCTTTAGAAAGTCATTTTCATTTCAGGTGTTTGTTATATAGCAAAAGGGACTGTATTTTAAGGTATTCAAGCTGAAACCTTGATAAATGGATCTCAGAAATCAGTCTGCCTCCTAATTACATTCTATAGCAGTGACAGTTAACCTTTTTGGTACTGAGTGCCAAAACTGGAGTGCACATACATGCACCGGAACACCGGAACCTGGAAGAAAGCAGCTGGACAGTGCACATGCGTGCAGCGGCCAGCTACTCTTCGGGGTTGTCATGTGCATGAGCACCAGCCAACTGGTCTGTTGCGCATGCGCACCATTGCCAACTGCTCTCTTCTGGGTTCCGGTGCGCGCATGCACGCCGGCCAGCTGGTCTTCACGCAAAGACCAGCTGGCGTGACGGAACCTGGAAGAGCAGCTGGCAAGGGTGCACATGCCCACAGAGACGGCTCTCCGTGCCACCTCTGGCACACGTGCCATCACGGTTCTATAGCAATACATTTCTTCCTTCTATGATGTTTTTCTCCAGATTAGCTCCTTTTTTTCCTGCTTTGCATATTTAGATGATTCTACAAGTTTCTTTACTGAACAGAAATGATTTCCTACAATTTTTTTACTACTAACCTTCATCAGTTTTGTTCGATTCTTCCAAAGATGCTGGACCTAAAAAACATTTCAGAAATAATTACTTTACATTTGCGTTCCATCAAGTGCTCCTCAATTGATGATAACAATAGAACCCAGAGTTTCATAAATCATTGTGGTCATAAATTGAGGTACCGCATAAGTGGATTTGATTTTACAACTGTTTCTATTATGGTCAAAAAGCAAGTCATCATGGTTGTTAAGCGAATACGCAGTTGTTAAGCAAATCCAGCATATCCAATGGGAGTTTTTTACTTGTAAATGTGAGCTGGTTTCCAAGTGCTTGAAACGCGATCACGTAATGGGGGGAGGGGGAAGGCAGCAGTCATAACTCTGAGGATGGGTCGTAAGTAGCTCTTTTGAAGTTCATCATAACTCTGAATGGTCATTAAGCAACCAGTTGTAAGTCAAGGACTATCTGTATTGTCCTATATCTAAATTTAAATTGTAACCTCAGAGTCAGATATCCCTATTTTATAAAATGTAAATTGCACCTGTTATTTAGTTAATTGTGAGCCTAAAGGTAATCTTAAATCTTGAAATTTTCTTTTTACCTTCATGGGTCTTTTTTTTCTTTGCCTTGTGCCTGTGTGGTGAAGATGCTCTTGACTTTTTACCCTTTAAAATTTCCGAGCTTTGTTCTTTGCTGTCTTGCTTCTTTCCTGGTTTGACCTCCCTTTTCCTTTATAAGAAATAAATAACATGTCCATCCAGCTTAAAAAATGTATTAAAATGGGTTATATAATAGTTTTAATACATATTTGTATATAATAAATCAACCTTCTCTAGATGATAATTTAAATATGAATTTTTTAAACTGTCCAAATTTTGTTTCTAGCCTGCACAAAATTAGAATAAGGAATATACACTTTTCTCTGCTTGTATTAAAGATAAATGTAATCCAATCTTTCTTTCAAAAAGTATCTGATTTCAATTGAACTGATATGTGCCACGTTGATTCTAAAGCAGAATTTACTGAATTTTAACCTCAAAAATGTCTGGAAATGCTAGCACTTAGTCTTTTGGGGAGGAAACAGGGCCCTGGTATCTATCAATCTGATACTATGTTGAAAAAAAAGACTACTTACTAACCACAAAGATTATTGTCCTTATACAATTAGAGATTATACACATACAGGCAAGCTTATGCACTTGTGTTATTTCTATTTCATGAGCAAGCAACGGCTACCTACACACAGTTTCTCTGATAAATTGGTATTAAAGATACTAATTTGCTTCTTAAAACATGAATGGATGAATGAATTATAATGATGTTACCAATCAAGTAATAAGGCAATAGAAATAAAGGCTCTGCTTATCTTTCAGGTTAAGTTCTCTACTAGTTTTCCTTAAATTATGCAGCAATAATAGATAGGTTGGCAATACGAAACAGGATGTGGTAGAAAACGGGCCACAGTCAGAGGAGGAAGGAGCTCAGAGGGCCAAGAGACAAAGACACTGGGGATGTCTGGGAGGCAGGAAGAGGACGGAGGACTCCCGCAGCAGTTTACAGGGTGTATCTAATCGTTATGCACCTAAGCTCTTTAGTCTGGCATGATTTCTGTAGACAAGCAACAATAAAGAAACTATTCTGAAGTAACTCTTCGTGTTGTTCTTGGTTCCTTGGACTCGACAAAGGCTTAGCTAATGTGGCGTTTTACAACTGTGACGGTGAAGTTTGTGGGTTGGTTTCTGAACGTTTCGTTACCAGGCTAAGTAACATCTTCAGCGGAGTTTAGTGGATGCCACTGTTCTGCTGGTTATAAGGGCTTCAGGTGTGGGTGTGTCAAGTGAGGGTCTTGTGATGAGTCAGGTATGAGTCATCAGTAAGAATCTTGTGATGGATCTTGTGATAGGAAGGTTACATCAGGTCAAGGACATTGGGAGGTGAAAAGCTGGTGGGGGGGGAAGTTGCGTGGGTTGGTTGAGGGTCGATGCTGTCTCTGATTGGCTGGGAAGTTGATTTGGATTCTGAGGGGTTCATAGGCTGGTTGCAGGTCATTGTGTCTGTTGATGGAATCGCTTGTGGAGTGCCAGGCTTTGATGAACTCATGAGTGTGGCGGATGGTTTTACAACTATGTTAAAGTACACTCCTTTTACTCATACTAGCTAGGATTATTAAAGTGGTAATCAAACATATCTGGAAATAAAATTTAAATAGTAAATGGTAACAGTAATAATAACAAAAGGCCAGGCAGCTGGGAACTGTTCATATACTATGCCGATACATTACATTATCCTAGGTTCTTGTAAAGGACTAAATTTTATTTTATTTTTTATTTTTTAATTTATTTTTATATGCCGTCCTTCTCCGGAGACTCAGGGCCAGCTTACAATGCGTTAAGCAATAGCCTTCATACTTTTGTATATTTATACAAAGTCAGCTTATTGCCCCCACAAACTGGGTCCTCATTTTACCCAACTTAGAAAGGATGGAAGGCTGAGTCGACCTTGAGCCTGGTGAGAATTGAACTCGCAGTAATTGCAGACAGCTGGATGTTAAATGCTGCCTTAGTAGGAGACATTAGCCTCCTACGCCACTCAGGCTCAGGCGCCTATGCACATGAAGGCCAAGATTGGCTAAAAATTTGATAGGTGTGATTTCACATTGTTGTATATATAAAAATAATATCAAGATCTAAAAACCAAATGTTAAAGATTATGGCATAAATCAGCAGTGGTGGTCCCAATGGTTATTGACACACTGGGTGTCCTACCGAAAAGCTTGGATGGCAATTAGAAAATCTGGGCATTGACAGAATTTCTGTTTGTCAACTACAAAAGTTCATGCTGTTTTATATACTGCATTATATACTGCACTGATATAGTACAACATACACAATGCATAAGAAGGCCAACACTAGCTAAAGAACTGGCAGCTGTGAGTTCACATTTTTGTGTACAAAATAATAAGTAATAGATGCCTTGGGTGCAATCCTAAAACATCAGGAGAATCATTTGTAAACATCGGCACTGATGAAATCGCTATTAGTCAATTGCAATAGGCAGCTTTACTTGCAACCTGAAACAATTCCTTTAATATCATCAAACAACAACATCCCCTTATCCCAGGTCCTTGGGAAGCAGTTGATAGATCAAAATGCCAAATCTAGTTTAAACATCTGGTTGACTGTGTGACAAACCATAATAATATTCATTGAAAGATGCATTACCTGTGATGAAAATTTAATTTGAAAGAGCATTCTGGACAGAGTCCTTTAAAAAAAAAGAATAACATATTTTATTTATATGCACACACAGAGACACACACATAGATTGGAAATAGGAGGGATACCAATAACTATCATTAAATGCATACATAATTAAAAATTAATATGATTTTGAGAGCCTAGTCAGTATACTAATAGTAGTTAACAGCACTGACATAGAAACCAGGAAACCAAGTTTTAGTCCTGCCTTGGACACAAAGCCAGCTGAGTGACATTGGGCCAGTCTCTCTCATTCAGCCCTAGGAAGCAGAGAAGGGCAAACCACTTCCACTAAGCTGGTCAAGAAAACTGCACTGGCTTGTCCAGGGTGTTGTCAGGAGTCAACATTGACTTATTGGAGCATGGCAGCTCATTAGGCTAGGATGTTGGGCTGACGATCAACAGGCTCACGTTCAAGACCCAGTTACTGCCTCATGGTTGAGGTGAGCTCCCTCACATGCTCCAGCTGTTGACCCAGCCATTTGAAAGTGGGCAACTGCAAGTAGAGGGCAACTGCGACTAGATAGATGGATACCACTTTGGTGGGCATTTATTGGGGCCATCAAAGGAGCCCAACTGCGTCCCTGGGCAATGGTGATGTCACATTCAATCCTTTCAACCCAGAAGCACTTTGGTGCTCTCGATATGAATGTAGTAGTAACCCTGACTTGAAGGCACACATAAACATATATAAATGTTATTTTTATACTTTGGGATTGCCATATGTAAAATTTCACTTTGCATTTCTATGGGCTAACTAAATAACTCAAATTGAAATAAATCAATAAATTGAATTAAACAATGCAAATCTCTATAGGAGAAAAAATATTCCCTAATGCTAATTTATAACATGGAATCAAGATTCTTAAATCACCTTTGGTCAGAATGGTTGTGTATCTGCTTGAATTGTGTGATGGCTGAAAGTCAGCTGGCTAATTAACCTTCCTGATGTCCTTCATTCTCCTACAGATCAGGAAAGAGTAGCAGTTTGAGCCACATGGGGAGTGCAACTGATGCACCAGAAATTACCTGTCAATCTATCATAGATTATAAGTGGACCTAACTGTACTTTCTTTTGGATATGTTGTCGTTAAATTTCCCTTCACCTACATTTTTAAAATTCCTAATGTTATTTTTCTACACATTTAAGATCCATTGAAAAGGAGATAAATATTGACTACGTGACAGACTTACTTAATTTAACAAGTGCGTTTTTCTTTTGCCCATGTTCAACATAACCAAAATTCACCTCCCAGCTCTTTAAGCCTTCTTTTTCATCACAATGTTTGCTTCCACAAGAAAATTGCCCTGGAGAGAAATTGATCAGAACATTAAATTAACAAGATCGTAAGAATTTGTACATGATGCAATATTTACAAGTAAATAACTTGCTCAAATTTTAAGGGTATTATATTTAAGGATATTATTTAAGGATATTGTATTTATTAAATGCTACAAAGCATTAATAACAGAGAAAAAACTAACATTGATACACTCATATGCATACACTTTAGTCTGATCTCTTTGGTATTTTGCATAAATGGGGAAAGAAAAAAGAATTAGAAATAAAAGGCTTTATATTATTTACAGTTAGTTATAAAAAATGGGGATGAGCCTGTTTCACAGGTGTTTCTGGATAGCTTCCAGCACTATAAATAAAAATACATTGTCAATTCATTTAACTTTTTCACCTTAACACATTTTTATCTGTTGTTCTAAGGTTGTTGGAATTTCTGTGAGATGGGATATTTTATACAAAATAAGTCTTGTCTGGAAGCACTCTTAAATTCTCCATAATTATTTGCTTAGAGAAACATAATTGCCATGAATACAATGTAGCTTACAATGTAGTTTATCAGAAATTAGCATATTAAAACATACACAAAATAATAACTTAACATTCTATCTGCAGGAACAGGCACTTATGACTATGATCCAGATCAGTGCTTCTCAATCAGCTGGATGTGGTAATAGAGAAATAATCTAAGTCACGGATGTCCAACCTTGGTTTAAGACCAGTGGACTTCAACTCCTAGAATTCCCCAGTCAGCATGGTTGGCTGGGGAATTCTGGGAGTTGAAGTCCACCGGTCTTAAAGTTGCCAAGGTTGGACAGCCCTTGTTCTAAGTAAAGATGTGTGATTAAAAGCATGGCCCGAGATCTTTTAGGTGCTCAACCTGAAATGGACCCTCATCTACTGTGGCTTGAGGTGAAAAAACTTTCTGGTTCTGATGTTCATTCAAATGCCTTCCAAAAGGTCCTTGCAAACAAAGACAAGAAAATGGAAAGCTGGACCTTGTCATTTACTTTACTGTGGTGTCTCAATCTTCCTGCAAAGCAGCCAACAACAGCAACAACTTCAAAAGAAACAGCTTTTCATTCCAAATCACCACTACTCCTGTCTGCTTTCAATCATTTCTGCCTGTAACAGTTGAATTCGCATTATCCTTGTATTTTAGGGAACATTCCCTACCCCACAGTTTCTCTAGTTGCCTTTGGAACTTCTTGACGTAAGAGCCGTGGTGACGCAGTGGTTAGAATGCAGTACTGCAGGCTACTTCTGCTGACTGCTGGCTGCCTGTAATTTGACAGTTCGAATCTCACCAGGCTCAAGGTTGACTCAGACTTCCATCCTTCCAAGGTCGGTAAAATGAGGAGCCAGATGTTGGGGGCAATAGGCTGACTCTGTAAAGGGCTGTAAAGTACTGTGAAGCGGTATATAAGTCTAAGTGCTATTGCCCCTTATTGCAAAACAGCAAAGGTCTTGTAAAGCACAGGTCCCTTCTTAGACTTGCTTTCTGCTTTGACATTTAATTAACCAAAGGGATATTTTAGTTCGTATTTTAAAGCCACAATAGTAAAAATTGGACTAAACGTTCCTATATTCATTACATTTACATCAAATGATAGATGTTATCATCTTGGAAAGTGCTGCTTAATGTAAATGATGGCAAATAGTTCAAATCGTAATAGAGGCATATCATATTGTAATATTAATATAACCATTTACATTACAGGCAAGACAGTTGTTAAGTGAGTTTTGTCCCATTTAACAGCCTTTCTTGTCACAGTTGTTAAGTGAATCACTACTAACTTGTTAAGTCAGTAATACGGTTAAGTGAATCTGCCTTCCCATTGACTTTGCTCACCAGAAGGTCTCAAAAGGTGATCATATGATCCTGGGACACTGCAACTATCATAAATGCTAGTAGCCAAGTACCCAAATTTTGATCACATGACCATGGGGATGCTGCAACAGTCGTAAGTGTGAAAAAGTGTGAAAATGCTCATAAGTCACTTTTTTCAGTGCTGTTATAACTTCAAATGATTACTAAACGAATAATTATAAATTAGAGGTCTTTATATACACACACACACAGGGTGGGGATGTATATATATCCTAATAGACACACACACACACACAAAGAAACTCCAATAATACATTCAAGAAAACCTACAACTGCATCTCACAACAATCTTGCATGCTTATGCCTCTTAGTGGTAAACTATATTATTGCTCTATAACAATGATGTTTGATGACTATAGCAATCTTAGCAAGCCTAAGGTCATTAAAATAACAATTTACAAAACAGTAAGAATCAATTATTATATGACTAAATTATGGTATGTAAGACGGCTACTGTACAATTAACAACAATGGGGCCTGAAATCAACGCTATAACTGGTAAACTAGAAATAGGTTTTTGTAAAACTTTTGTAAAAAACTTTTGTAAAAGACTTTTGTAAAAGTCTGCGAAGATGCTAGATCAACACCTGATGTTAGGAAGGGCCAACAAACATAAGATGGAACCCATCTTTACCTGCAGTTCTTCACCTTCAAAGCATCAGATTTTGGGAGCCTGAAGAGGCTGCAGTGATAGGTGAGAAAAACCCATTCCATAACAGAATTCTGCTCATCTAAGTTAGACTCCAAGGCTCAATAAGGAACAAGAAGAAAACTTGCCTTTTCCTGACACAACTTCTTGCTCGTGTCTCCATCTAAATCCAAACTGTTGGAAAGATTTTACAAATAGAGTTAGCATTTTGCTTTTACAAATTCAGCAAGCACACGGAAATGTGATTCACTGAAGGAAAAAGTAGCCTCCATATCCGTGATGGTGAACCTATGGCACGCATGCCCGAAGTGCGTGGCATTGCTCATTCCTCTTCCGGGTTTCTGGCGCACATGACGATCAGCTAGCCATTGTGCGTGCAACAGTGCCAGAAACCGGAAGAGCTGGTCTTCCATTTTCCAGTGTGAGCATGCGCGCCGGCTAGCTGATTGGCTCTTCTTCCTGCTCGCAGCCCAGACAAGCGGGCGCGCGAAGTGCTCCCTTTTTAGCACTTGGTGCCACCCGCGCACACACTCCCTTTTCGGCACTCAGTGGGGAAAAGGTTCACCACTGCTCTATATCTAGAAGACTATTTTTTTTATTAGAGTAAGCAATGAACAGCAATGATCAATTATGAAAATGAATGTCACGTGATTCCATAGGTTGATTTAGGAATGAGGTATGAGAAATAAAAAATGAATATAACACATATAACAGTTGTGCTTTATAGTAGGCTTTTAAAAAGTTATTCATGTCTTTTATTAGGCTTTTTTTTAATCAGCTGAATTTTGGATAGTCAATGTAAAGCATCAGTATGAAGAGATCAGGTGGCTGTGCGAGTTCTATGACAGCCAGCATTTCAAGGAACGGTCGTAAGTACTACTTGTTCATGCCATTGTAATTTTGAATGGTCATTGAATGAGCACCATCAACTGAGGACTACCTGTATATCGACTTAGATTCAACAGGCTGGCCATTCAGCTATATTTCCTTTTAATCATCCATCACACTGGAATGGTTTTCCGAAAACGATCAACTGCTAAGAAGCATTGTAACCATTTAAATTCATAGCCAGGGCTATATCTGTTTTCATCTGTGCCAAAGGCTAATTTTAAGTCTCTATATATTGATTTCAAGAGGATGAAAGAGAGGAATGCAGTCATGTCATTCTCCTCTCTGGTTTTGTATTTAAGAAATGTGCTGGATCAAACTAATGCTAATGCCTTTTGCCCATTATTTGCCAATCTCACTGAATCTTAACTGCTGCAGACCATCTGTGAGCGAGAACTATGGCATTGTGACTTTTCTTAAGGACAACCACAAGGAATCTGTGGAACCACTTTTGGAAACAGAATTTTCTGCTACATGGTTGGCTCCATAGATGTTCATCCAAAGAAAGCATGAGTTTGCCAGTTCCAAGCATAGTACCTACTCATTATCATAGTAGCTGCCTCAAACATTTGCTATGGTTCTGCAACAGCCATTGGGAACAAATAGATCAACATTGCTTTGTTACCTAAACAAAATCTCTAAAAGCAAGATATAAGTTAAGTATCCTCAAATATGTGACTCTCATGCACTGGCCATAAACAATGATGCTTTTGTACAACAACCCTCTATATTGTCCCATTCCCTGAAACAATTTGCTAAAGAACTAAAATTATCTTCAAAACCTTTGGCCAGAACTTAAAAATTACCTTGTTCTCTTTGTAGTTTCTCAGATCTGCTATACAGTATTCTTTGAATAATTTATCATAGTATTTCTTACTCAACCTCTTCTCCCTAAAAGATAGAATGATTGATTGAACAGAAGAAAAAATACAAACAGACAAAAAGAGGTATTCCGCTTTTAACACTGGATAGACAGAAACGCTAACAAGTTTATTTTGCCAGTAAGTATTAGTTGCAACAGAAAATTTTAAAAATGGTTGGCATTTATTGTTGAAGTAGCTTGCTTATTACTTTACTTTTATCATGAGCATGCTTTGCTACAGAGTGTTTTATTTCACACTTCCTAAATGTCTGACGCTATCTTTTGGGGGGAAAACAAAAGGCAATATAGTTTAGTGCAGTGTTCCCCAATCTTTCTGGCTTTGCAGATTGGCGTTGGGGGGGGGGGAGGAGAAGGGATGATTCCCCATAAGCGGCGGGGGAATGCGTGCATGCAGCTCCATTTGTGCAAGCAGCAGGCACATGGAGCTTCGTGCATGCTCACTTCCGCAGCACAGTACTGAACAAGCCGTAGCCTGGTAGTGGGCCATGGCCTGAGGTTGGGGAGCCATGGTGTAGTGGTTAAAGCATTATTAGGCTAGTCACTGGGAGAGACTCAGTTTCAGTCTTTCCTGCCTTAGGGATGAAGACAGATTCATCCATGCTTTTTTTCCCCATATGCCTGGAATGGGTCTGTGCTATATTGCTACATAAACAGTTTTAACAGGCAACATCCTAAGAGCCATGACTTCTGTTTCCATTGGCAAAACTCCAGTCCCATCCTAGGTCATTCAATATATAAAAGGCCTCCTCTATCTGGCCCACATAATATTATGGCTACTCAATGCACTGCAATTTTTTTTCTTTCCTGTTGCACAGAATATGATGTACATATGGAAATGTATGACTAGTTTTTTTTCTCTCCTAATTACTTGTATAAGGATTATTCTTTAGATTATTAATGTTGTCTTGTATTCTTGTATGGACTGCACCAGTAGAGGCTAAACCAATTTTGTTGTATACGTGATGTACAACGACAATAAAGGCCTTGAACTTTGAACACTGACCCATTATTTTTTTTTATTTTTCTACTTCCTTGAAATTATGGGTCAGCTGGTTGACTGTAGACTGCAACCAGGTTTCTTTTAAATATCTCTTGACTGCCACCTAGGGGCCACTGGGATTTGCGCAGATGAAATGTAGGCATTGTTTAAGGGCTGCTGAACATTAGGAGCTTGACAAAGGTAAGACTTAGTTAGGAGCAGGGGTGAAATCCAGCAGGTTCTGACAGGTTCTAGAGAATGAGTAGCAGAAATTTTGAGCAGTTTGGAGAACCGGCAGCCTAAATTTTGAGTAGTTCAGAGAACCAGCAAATACCACCTCTGGCTGGCCCCAGAGTGGGGTGGGAATGGAGATTTTCTAATATCCTTCCCGTGGAGTGAGGAAGGAATGGGGATTTTGCAGTATCCTTCCCCTGGAGTGGGGTGGGAATGGAGATTTTGCAGTATCCTTCCCCTGCCACGCCCACCAAGACACACCACGCCCACCAAGGCACACCCACAGAACCGTTAGTAAAAAAAATTGAATTTCACCACTGGTTAGGAGAATCTGTAAAATACCCTAGAACATAGGGTGACGAGAAGAGACAAGAAGCTAAAGCTTTCCCTGTGGGAGCAGCAGTACTGGGAAAGGAATGCCTGCCAGTCAGGCCACAGAAGCTCAGTTAGCATCCTTTCAATTACATATCTTAACCTGGAATGAAATTAATCAATTTTGAGGGCCTAGAGACTTCAGTTTACCAACCCATTTAAAAAAAAAAAAAAGTATCTGCAGAAAGCAGAAACACTGATCTGCCTTTAGGCTGGTCTATAACCATAATAAGATTTGAGTTGATTTAATCTGATCTGCTTTACAGCCAAAAGAAGACTGAGAAGGTGAGCAAAGAGGTCAGGGATTAGTCTGAAGGAAGTAATCCCGAAGGAAATCGGGAGAACCAACCGGAGTCACAAGACTGCTGGCATCGATCATTTCAGCCAACACACAGAAATTTCATTTCAGACTGCTTCCCCAATGCACACCAGCGGTCCCTACATCATCTGCACAGAGCATATGAGGTAGGACAGGGATGTCAAACTCGATTTCATTGAGGGCTGCATCAGGGTTGTGTTTGACCTCAGGGGGACGGAGTGGGCATGGCCAGGGTGGGTGTGGCCAGCTTGATGTCACTTGTGTAAGGGGTGGCCCGAGCACTCTGCCAGTGAAAATGGTCTCCCGAGCTGTTTTCAGCTGCAATGGCCTCCTGAAACCCTCTGCCAGCAAAACCTTCCCTGTTTCCAGGGCAGCCTCACAGGCCAGATCTAAGCAGCCCACGGGCTGGATCCGGCCCCCAGGCCTTGAGTTTGACAACTCTGAGGTAGGACATAAGGAAACACACACCACTTCTAAATGACCACATTTTAAGCCACCCTTCGCCTGTCACGGGATACTGAGATACAGGGGGAGACAAGCAGACAGTAGGGGTTAATGGGCTGTCCTTGGGCCAGATCAAAGAGGTTGTGCGAATTGGTTTGCCCCGACAGAGAAATAAAGAAAAACTGAAGTTACCAGCTCATATCAACTTCATCCTCTTCTCTCCACAAAAACCTGTGGTTCTCCCTTATAACATCAAGGTCAGTTTTATCGTTTTCTCTGTTAAAACAAAAAATAAGTGGGGCTAATGATCAAAAGAGTTGTTTTTAATTAAAATCAGTAATAAAAGCTGTTCATTCTTTTTGTCAGATTCTTTAGCACATCATTTTTTTTCCTAAAAAGGAGCTCTTTATCAAAAAAACCACATCTCTGAGACTCCCTTGCACTGCATCAAACTGCTTCTCAGATTTTCTCTAGATTCAGAAAAAAAATGGCAAGATACAGTAACTGTACTCAGATTCTTTTATAACTTAGCAATGTTGATTTTAGTAAATATAATGTTTGTGCAGAAATACTATCCACCACATTTAATCTAGATAATACAGTTGAAGTGTGCTTTTTAATTCAAAACACAGAATCCAATTCAACAATATTCTATTTATATATACCAGTAGCTTTCTATTTTTAGTTCCTAATTACACAATTGGCATAATTAAAAGAATTCTTATTTTGCAGTTAATTCTTAAATATATGATAGAATGCTCTGCTGAGGATTAGTTGAAGCATTACTACCTCTTATAGAAACTATAATATCCAGATAGGAAAAGTGTGCATTTATTTACATAGGAATTTACTGTACTTTTTATCATCAACTTATTCAGCATGAACAAGATAAGTAAAATATAATAAGGAAGTAATCTTTAATTATCCAACAATTACTCATATATAATTTAATCTTATAAATATTTACGTATGCCAAATAAATTTTGATTCTTTTTGTCTTCAATTATTAATGATTTCAGCCTTTCTATCTTTTAGAAATAAAGTTCTATAAATAAGACGGTACTTACCCTGAACGTCTGAAGTCTTCTTTCTTACCACCATAGTATAAAATGTAATCATTTACAAACTTCTTATGTCTTGCATACTAACAGAATTAAGAAAATTAATGCTTCTTTTTAATGACTGCCTAGTAACAACTTCATCTTAAGATCAATTCATAAAAACTAACCCCAAAACATTTCTATAATACAAGGTGTAAGAGAGAAAGGTTCTAAAATGATGATTATTATGAAATGATAAGTTACACACAGTTATTACAACAACAACCTCTATCAAAACTGAAGGATACCTGCAGTAGTTGTGAGACCTGGAAAACCCCCACAACTGCTTTAAAGAGTTGCTGACCGGTGCTGTATTTACATTGAGTGTCTTGAATAATTTATTCTAAATCAAAACTGAAACACTGCAGAATTATATAAACGTGCATTTTATAGTGCTGCAGTTGTTATATATTTGAATACATACACACAGAGATACATAGACATTAATCATAGCTCATACAGTGTAAGTATTACTGTTAGCTTCAGAAATGGAGGAACCATAGTTACAATTCTTTGCCTTCTTTTAATTGCTCATCTTAATTAACATTTGGAAAACATAGCCCTGTGACTGTACAGGAAAGAGAAGGAACATCTAAGATATATAATTAAATAAACGTATCTGTGTATACGTGAATAGCAAAGAGAAGACAGTTTTCTCCTTATTAAATTACATTTTCATATTTTGAAATATTGAAGTCATAGCTATGAAAATGCATCCTATTAATCTTCCAGACTGATCTTTGACAATTTTCTAATGTAATTTTAGTGTCCGCCAGTTCAGTTTTCTTACTATTTTCTTTTCATTTAAAAAGAAACACCAATCTAACCAGATATCCTGTTTTTCCTCCCTTCCCACAAAATCAAGATAACCAGAAATTGTTCATGCTTGAACTCTGCCTTAAGAAATATAATTTAAAACATACTTGAAGAAAACCACAGAGACAAAAATAAAACCGTATGCAAAAAAAAAAAAAACTTGAGAGTGTTCAGTCACAGGTTTTTTTTTAATATTAGAGTATATTTTTGCTTTTAATTAAAATATCAAAGGATACGGCATCCATTGCTATTAAATGGAACCGTCTATTTCTGGCTTCTTCCCTAGAAAAAGGAAAATGTTATTCCAGTAATTTGGATGTTTAATGCGATTCTGACAATGTTACACTAGTGTGATGAAGTACCTGTCCCACTCATCCATTGCCACCTGTCTGTGGGCCACCTTGTCCTGCTTCTCCTTCTGGAAGGGTTTTTTGAGAATTGCATCTTCGCTGGTTGGCAGGGAGAAAGGAGAAGAAAAAGGAATTTCTTAGATATTGCATTTACCATAATTTTTAAAATCTCTCTTTTGAAAACTATGTACCATTACATATAGTAATTGTAAAATACTCGGATAATAACTAGAATCAAGAATGGTAACTAGAATCATAGCTTCCTTGGAACACATATTCAGATGCCGGGGTTCATATACCTACAAAGAACAAAATTGTATAGACTCTGGTTTTTCCCTGGCACTCTGTGAAAGCAACAATTGGACTCTGAAAAATCAGATAGGAAGATTATTGACCCTTTTGGATCACTGAACAAATCAACCCATAGTTCCCACATAAAACACAAATGACCAGATTCAAATGATCATATTTCAAACCCATTATGCCAGGGATGGGGAACTATGGCCCTTTTATGACTTGTGGACTTCAAATCCCAGAATTCCTGACCCAGCCATGCTGGCTCAAGAATTCTGGGAGTTGAAGTCCACAAGTCATAAAGGGGCCATAGTTTCCCACCTCTGCATTATGCAAAGACCTAGCTCTCTGGAGAAGGCTCTAATTAATAATAATAATAATATTATTAATAAAAAATAATAATTAAATGCTGGCCTAAATAATAATATTTTTACTATTTTTAATGGGTTGTTTTATTAGAATTTTCGGCCAATTGATTTAATTGTTTTAACTTGTTTTTAATTTTTCTATTGTCATGGTTTTATTTCTGGCTGTACACCACCCTGAGTCCTTCGGGAGAAGGGTGGTATAGAAATTTAATTTAAAAATATAATAATAATAATGCTGGGAAAGATGGAAGGGAAGGGAAGAAGACAAAAAGCAGCAAAGTGGACAGACTCAATTACAGCAACAGTGGGTACACATGAATTGATCAGAATCAAGACTTAAATATCCTAGTCAGAAAATCTCAGTATAATGGCTATTTGCTTTTTTCTTTCTTGATTAGCAACTGAGAGGCCAATTGTTGTTCTTCAAATAGTGAGATCTGATCCTAGAACTTCTAGATGTCAATCTCTAGATTACAGCAAGCTTGTTTATTTCATGTAGTCCGTTCATGTGCAAATGGAAGGAATTAGGTTGGGAAGACCAGGGGTGGGCTTCAAAAATTTTAGCAAGGGGTTCTCTGCCCAGTTGCTGGGTGAACGTGGCCATGGTGGGTGTGGCCTAGTTGGCCTCATGCACCATGGTGGGGGGGGGCTTTTTGCCCTCCCCAGGCTCCGAAGGCTTTCCTCAAACCTCCGGGAGGGCGAAAATGGCCTCCCCAGGCTCCAGAGACCTTCCCAAATTTCCGGTAGGCCCGTTTTTCGCACTTCCCTAGCCTCCGCACACACCCTGTACTTACCTGCATCCAAAACAGGCCACGTGGGGACTCCTGGGAGGGGCAGGGCAGGCCACGTGGGGGACTCCTGGGAGGGGCAGGGCAGGCTGGGCTGGGCTGGACCAGCCAGGAGTGAGATTTAGGGGTTCTCCAAACTGCACAGAATCTTAGCTAGAGGTTCTCCCGAACCCCTGCGAACCCCAGTAGCCCACCCCTGGGGAAGACTGCTTGAAATATCTGGCACTATGTTCAAATCCCCATAAGAATCATTCCAATAGGAGCAAGTGCTACAGGAGCAGGAATGCAGTGCTTATCTGCCTCTCTTTAAACCAACTGGGTACTCTAAAGAATTGCATTAAAATGGTATGTTGTGTTGCTCAATCCAAAGCACCACATAGCTGTAATGAATGTTTTTTTTACTCTTCAGGGCAAGTGAAATTCTAATGATATTTTTAAAAGATTGATAACCATAATATTCTCCTGGATAACCATAATTAGGGACCGCCTTCTGCCGCCGATAGCCTCCCACCGACCAGTACACTCCCACAGAGAGGGACTCGTCAGGGTGCCGTCAGCCAGGCAATGTCAGCTGGCGACCCCCAGGGGGAGGGCCTTCTCTGTGGCAGCTCCTGCCCTCTGGAATGATTTGCCCCCGGAGATACGAAGGATATCGGATCACCGGGTCTTTTGCCGTGCCCTGAAAACTTTTCTTTTCCATCAAGCAGGGCTGGCGTGAAACCCCCCACCCCCCATTTTTAGTCTTTTTTAGTTTTTTAGCTTTTAAGTTGTCAATGGGTTTTAATTCGAATTGTTTTAAATTTGGGCCAAAGTTATGTAATTCTTTTAATAATTTTAAATTTTGTATTGGTATGTGTTTTAGTTCTGGCTGTGCACGGCCCTGAGTCCACTAGGAGAAGGGCGAATAAAATAAAATAAATAATAATAATATTTTCACAATGAAAATATTATGGTCATCCAGGAGGAGTTGGTTTAGATTCCATTTTTTATTTTTTTGCGATTTTCTTGTTTCACCATTTTTATAGGTTTCCCCTTTTGTCTATTTTCTAAGCAACCAAGATAATGGTCCTGAATGCCATGTTCAATACTGGTGTTATTTGAATTTTTAAAAATCAGCATAAATGAATGTACCTTTTTTATAACTTTAGTCCCAATCAATCAGCGTAGGATTGCAACACATGTCACTTCCCACTCAGGCAGAAAAATCTATCTATATGGTCACTAGGAGTTGAAAAGGATTTGATGGCTAGTAATCAGTCAAACCTCCTCCTCCTTCTCAACAGGACAAGTTGAGAAGAAATAATAAGCGACAGTTGCACTTCATTTCTTTCCAGCAAGTATCCTTGCCCTCAACTTCCTAACCTCGACTTCCTTTGATTTCTTGTTAGAAAGATAGGTTATCTATGGCCAGATAACCTTCGACTTATGACTACAATTGGGACCGCAAAATTTGTTGTTAAGCGATGCGCTCATTAAGCAATGCATTACAGGACCGTACCAGATCTTACAAGTTTTTTTTCCATGATCATTAAATGAGACATCACATGCCGGCTTCCCTACTGATTCCCCTTGTCAAAAGCTGGCTGTAAGGTTGCATGTGGTGATTACATGACCCCCTGGAGGCTGCAACTGTTGTAAATGTGACCCAGTTGCCAAGCTAGACTGCAACAGTTTAGTGATGACTGATCATAAATCACTTTTTTCAGCACCGTCATTCACTTTTGTAGCTAAATGAACTGTCGTAACTTGAGGGCCACCTGTTGCTCAACGTAGCAGGGGATCACTAGCCAGCCTTTAGTGGGGCTCTGAGTCTTCCGAGCTGAAGCCCAGAACTGCAGGTAGTCCTTACAACAGTTCATTTAGTGTCCGTTCCAAGAGACAATGGCACTGAAAAAGGTGTCTTATGACCATTTTTCATACTTTATGACCATTGCAGCATTCCCATGATCACACAATTTACATTTGGATGCTGGAAAAATCGTATTTATGACCGTTGCAGTGTCTCGGGGTCATGGATCCCTTCACGACGTTCTGACAAGCAAAGTCAATGGGGAAACCAGATTTACTTAACAACCATATTATTAATTTAACAAGTGCAGTGATTCACTTAACAACTGTGGCAAGAAAAAACAGTAAAATGGGGCAAAACTCACTTAACAAATTTCCCACTTACCGTATTTTTCGGAGTATAAGAAGGTGAGTCTTATACACCAAATGTAGACCACCCACTGGCCCCCACCCTTTGGCCTCTGCCTCGCAGCAGTTACCTCCTTGCAAACAAACAGCAAGTAAAAACAGCTCCTTTCAACTTCAGCACAGCCTAATTAGCACAAGTTGATTGGATCGGCCTCCCGACTCGCAGCTGTTTTGCGAGGGCCTCTGCTGCTTGCTGCAAAGAGGTAAATTGCTGGAGCAGATGTGCTAATCAAGCTATGCTGAAAACGAAAATGAAAGTAAAGCAGGCTGTTTGCTGCAATGAGGCAAAATTGCTCAGAGGCAGAGGGAGATTTCTTTTTCTTCTTTTCCTCACCAAAAAAGGAAAGTGTGTCTTATACTCCGAAAACCACAGCAGTTACGTAAATTCTGGGCTCAATTATAATCATAACTCAAGGACTACCTATACAAGGAATAGGATGGCAAACAGCCACAAAATGGATGCACAGTACTTTTTTTTACTGTTGTTTCAAAACAAGATACTCTGTTCACACTTAAGTTTGAAAAAAGAAAAGTCTGCTATATGCACACATAGAAATTATAACGCTACCAGAGCAATATGTTACCTATTTTTCTGCTGGCAAGATTTCTCCACTGTTTCATCATCGCTAAAATCAGAGTCATAGTCTCCATGGCCAAGTATCTGGAGGAAAAAACGTACAACATGGATTCTGGTAAATTTATGGATTATAAGACACTGGCTTCAAAGGGCAATTTCCAAACTGAAATAACCAGAAACATATTTTGTGTGTGTGGGAGGGGGGGGGGGAACATGAAATGACAAAAAAAAGAAAGAAAGAAATTGGCTACTGGCTTCATAAACAAAGACTTGGGCTCAACAACGGGAAACATCAGAAGATTTCTCTCTATCCTTCTTCTCAGATATGCAAAAATCCATAATCTGCAATCATAAACTTCAATGTACAAAACAGCGAAGAAGAATAACTTTACAGCAGGAGTGGCTAGGAATCTCTGTCTGCATGTACGGGCAGTTCTCGACTTACAACAGTTCATTCAGTGACCATTCAAAGTTACAACAGCACTGAAAAAAGGGACTTATGATCATTTTTCACACTAATGACCATTGCAGCATCCCCATGGTCACGTGATCTAAATTCAGACGCGTGGCAAATTGACTCATATTTATGGCGCTTCCAGTGTCCCGGGGTCATGTTTTATGACCATTTGACAAGCAAAGTCAACAGAGAAGCCAGGTTCACTGAACAACCGTGTTACTAATTTAACAGTGATTCACTTAACAACGTTGTAAGTGAAAAGTTGTAAAATGGGGCAAAATTCACGTAATAACTGTCTTGCTTAGCAACAGAAATGTTGGGCTCAATTGTGGTCGTAAATCGAGGACTGCCTGTACGTCTCCCTCTTCAGAGAGATCATATATCCCTTCAGATCAAAATGAGAGGAAGGCTCATAGAGTAGACCGAGGTGGGCAACTAGAACAACTTTATGATCTGTGGACTTCAATTCCCAGAATTCCTGGGTCAGGAATTCTGGGAGTTGAAGTCCACAGGCCATAAATTTGCCATAATTGCCCACTCCTGGAGTAGACTAACAAAGGGTTACTTGTTTTTCTACTCCTCTTTCCTCTTCTTTTCCAGAGCAGAGGGGTAGAAAAAAAAATCTGGGACCACTGCAATGGCTGCAGGTTTCTACAATGAGGCCTCCCACTCCAAGCAATATGTACAGGTAGTCCTTGACTTATGTTCAGAAGGAAACCTATTCATGACGGGTCATAAGTCACGATGGTCTTAAAGTAGGTCATCACATGATCAACCCCCATTTTGTGAATTTTGCAGTAATTGTTGCAGCGAATCCTCACGGTCATTATGTGAATCTGCAGTCGTTAAATGAATTCATTATTTGCTCTGGGTATTTTTGCTGAAAACCGGAAGTAAATGCCGGCTTTTTTTGGGGGGGGGGGAGAATGTCGTAAATTGATCATTGTGATTAATTGCGGACATTGAAAATGGCCATAAATGCAGGCCGGTTGAGCATTCAAAATGGATCGTGGAGTGGGGGTGGCCACTGGAATTTTGGAACTGGATCGTAAGTACCATGGTAACTTCAAATGGTCATTAAGTGATTGGTCACAAGTCAAGGGAATGTTATAAAACAACTTTCAAGGCAGCCACTCAAATCGCTCACATTTTTGCCCAGAACAAACTGCATGCCCAAATGTATTCTGTGTATTGGGAACAATTTAAAAAGTCCACCCATGACTTCTTCAGATCCCAAGGTCCTAACAGTTGTGTGACTGACCGAAGTTTGTTCAGCAAAAAAAACTCTAAGAAAAAGTATAATTGAGGAAGTTATACTTTAGCCTTACTTACCAAAGTATAAAAAAGACCATTCCATGCTATGCATCAGACAACAAGGCACCAAAGGGCAGGATTCTAAAATTTATTTCCAATTTCCTCTTTCACCCGAGTGGTTACGGTTCTTCTTTAGCAAGGCCTATAACCCTGATTTAAGTTCACGAGGGGAAAAAAATTAGCCAGGAAATATGGGATTTATTAAATAGGGTGTTTTTAAGGATTGCATAATATCCCTTTCTTACAAATACTTTAGCATCCAACTTCAGTTTTGTTTATGAGAAAAGGAGCTTTCTTCCTTCTACCAATGTCATCTTCTGTAATTCAACTTTCAAGAGTGATTTCAAAAATGTCAGACATTCCTTTTGCAATTGTAAAAGTATATAATTTTTCCAAACTTACTTTGCATATTTATGGGTAAAAGTGGCATTTCTAATCACTAACGTTTATAACTGATCATAGAAAACAGACATATTAGTTATTCCACGTTGATGTACTTTGAATACACGGGTGATATCACAGCAATTGAAATTGGCAACCAGTTTCTAACGGAGGTTTTGGAACCTTGACAACTAACAAAGAACATGGAAGGGCCATGGATGTTTTCTAATTCTCTGATTAAAAAATTGTCTTCCTCTTGCAATTTACTTTAGAACAGGTTTTCAACCAACAATGGCAAACTATCAAAATGATATTTTATCTGCAACGTTTATGATACTGGGATAGATTTATGATGAGGACAAACACATTTACTAGCCATAAACATTATCTAATGGGTCATTATCACCATGCATACAACAGATTGCAAAGATGGACCAAAATAGACAGTTTCTTCAGCCTTTTAAATTATGCACACAAGTTATTTTCTTATCTGCCTTAGTAGTTACAAATTCAAAATCAGACAAAAGAGTTATCTACAGTTAAAAGTGACATAAAAACTATAACTGCCATAAAACTACTTTTCTGACTAAATTGAACAGTTTGATGGAGAGCAATCTATTAACTCTATTTTAAAAATTGAAATAAAAAATAAAATAAAAGTAAAATGATAATACATGGGTAAGGACTCTTCGGAAAGAAAGCTATTTAAGTAAATAATAATGATCTCCAAAAAAGGAAAGCATCAGGCAACTATAGACCAAACACTTGATTACCAACAACTTTCAAATTGCTAACTGGTGTGTTAGCTGATGCAGTCTAATAGCATCTAACTGAAAACAAGCTCTTTCGGTCTGAGCTGAAAGGAAACCGCACATATCAGCTCCTAACTGACAACATCATTTTGGAAAACTTTGTAAGAAAAGGAAGACCAACTTCAAAGACCAACTTCGACTAAATACAAGAAGACATTTGATTCCCTGCAACATGACTGGATAATGAAATGCCTATAAATACGGTTGATGGGTGAATAGGAGTGAACAGAAACATCAGAATCTTGGTGCAAAAATGAATGGTACAATGGAAGACATAGCTTTTGGTCAATGGCGATAGACTGAGAGACATTAACATCAAGGGAGGAATCTTTCAAGGAGACTCAATATCACTACTGCTGTTCGTCATTGCACTGATTCCTCCATCAACACTAGTGAACAAGTCAAGTCATGGCTATGGAACATCAAAAACATCTTCCAATCTATCCCACCTCCTTCACATGGACAATCTGAAGCTGCACGGGAAACAGGGTGGATAAAAATCAATGATTTTTTAATTTAAATTGGATTTTTTTGATTTTTATCGAATTTATTTTAATAAAAAACTTTTGGAGTAAAAATCTATCGTAAGATAGTTTTCTATTTAAGATACATAAATAATTTAGTTTATTCAGCATGAAATGGAGCTTAGTTATGTAACATGAGGCTGTATATTCTGCAACACTGGGACTATCGGTGAGTCAACAGTGGGTCAAAGGAGTAGCAGAGATGATAGCTGCTCTTTAAAAATTATGATTTAAATCGAGTTGATTTAAATCAAGCCTTTTTACTAGTGATTTAAATCATGATTTAAATCCACCCTGATGGGAAAACACCATCTGAAATAGTATCACTGCTCAACACTGTCCACATATAAAGTCAAGATCCTGCAATGGTGTTTGGACTGAATAAATGTGTCACCTTCATTATCAACAGGGGAAAAATAGTGAAAACTGAAGGAATCAAAGTACTCTATAGAAATAACATCAGAAGACAATTGCTCCAAATACCTGGGCACCCTTCTTTATACTGAAGTCAAGAAGGAGGTTAATAGTGAATATATCAGAACAGTGAAGAAAAAATTTAGTCCAAATTCAGTGGAAGAAATACCACCAAGGCAATTAACACCTGAGCAGTTCCAGTCATAGATGCACTGCTGCAATAGCAGACTGAACTCAAGCAGACCTAAAACACCTGGATAGGAAGACCAGAAAAATAATGAAAATAAATCATGCTCTTAACGATATTAACAAACTCTATTTACCAAGGAGTATAAATGGGAGTGGAATGTTGCATGTACACCAGAGAATTGAAAAAGAAAAAAGAGCATTGGAGTAATATCTGAAGGACAGTGAAGAAGCTACACTGTATGACCAAAAATAAACTGTTTATCAAAAATGACTTAACACTGTAGCCAAAATGATTCACTAAAACATCTGTAAAAATGATCATGGGCCAGTAATGAAAAATTGGTGGGATCAAATAGTTGAAAAAGTAGTCAAAAATGACCAGGTTAAAATTACATGGGAATTCCAAAAAAAAACTAATAAAGACTTGGTGCATACATCACATCGAACTGTGTTTGAAAAGAAGAATATGTGGATAATTGATGTGGCAATACTAGGGTGTAGTAGAATAGAAAAAAAATGAAAAATATCAAAAAGTATCAAAATCTGAAAATTGAAATTGAAAGATTATGGCATAAACCAATCATGGACGTCCCAGTGGTTATTGGTTCACTGGATGTCATACCAAAAAAATCTTGGACAGCGCATAAAAGATCTGCACAAATTTTCCATCTATCCATTACAAAAAGATACATTGTTTGGATCCACACATATATTACGCTAATACATTACGACATCCTAAGTTCTTGGGAAGAATTCCATAGGTATGAAGGCCAATCCCAGCTAAACAACTGGCAGCTGTGATTTCACATAGTTCTGTATATAATAAGTTCATATCACTTTAGTTCTGCATTTGATTGAATGTTGATGTGCTAAAATTATGCAAATTGTATCCCCAATGTTCAAGACAAGCACACATTTTTCCCCACTTTTAACACAAAGCTTCAAGAAGGATTTATTATGATTAAACTGCACAATTTTAATATATGAACTATGATTTAGATTGCAACTATCACATTCAGGTGAGGCAGAGCCTTTACCCTAATTGCTTTCTGAGATCTACTCCCTTGTGTGTAAGGTATATTTTGGGAAGCAAGTAGCTGGGAGATTTCCTGCATGTAATGAAACATTAACTTACTTTGGCATAAAATAAACAGAAAAAGAGAGCTATGACAGAGCCTGTACAGTGGCTGAATTGACTGTAAATGGAGGAATACGCTCACCTTGGCTATACAATTGTGATATGGTTTTATGATTCATATGAATGCACTTAAAAAAAAATTGAGAGGTGAACTGTAATGTGAAGCAATAAGAGCCATGCCATTTGCAAAATTTCAATGCATCGTCTTTAGTTTTGATTCATCTCTAAGTTTGCCTAGGCTTAGAAATGATACTATGATAGCCTAAAATATGGAACCCATGTAAAATGAAATGCACTTACTGAATTTAATAATCACCTCAGCATATAGATTATTGATGAGCTACCATATAGTAAACTCCATTCAAGCACAACACATACTGTCCTACTCCTGGCCGATGTACACTTCACAATAAAATTATTTATTTATTCATCAAACAAAAATTACAAATTAAAAAAATAAAATGTGACAGGGGTGGTAGGCACATTAGTGCACTTATGCATACCCCATTAGGAATGTGTTCAATATGGGATGAGGTCCACAGGAATTATAGATATGATTTTAACACTGCGATAAACATTCTGGAGATTCTCCATGGAGATTCTCAGTCATCCAGGTCATGGTTGTCCTAAAAGGCAACTGGACTTTATTTTTCCTTGAAGATGTTTCGCTTCTCATCTGAACTGAAGAAGCTTCTTGAATGAGAAGCAAAAAGTCTTCAAGGAAAAACAAAGTCCAGTTACCTTTTGAAAAAAGCACCTTTTTGGAACTATGGCAGTAACGTTCTCACACTCAGTCTTCAGACTAAAGAAACGCAAATATACGCAGTCCTCAGTTCATTGAGTGACCATTCAAAGTTACGGCACTGAAAAAAGTGACTTATGACCATTTTTCACACTTAACGACCATTGCAGCATTCCTTCCATGGTCATGCGATCAAAATTCAGACACTTGGCAACTGACTCATATTTACGGCGGTTGCAGTGTCCCAGGGTCATGTGATCCCCTTTCGCGACCTTCTGACTAACAAAGTCAATGGGGAAGCCAGGTTCACTTAACCACCGTGTTATTAAGATCCCCTGCAACGATTCACTTAACAACCTTGGCCAGAAAATGGGGCAAAACTCACTTAACCAATGTCTGGCTTAGCAACAGACATTTTTGGGCTCCATTGTGGTCGTAAGTCGAGGACTACATGCAGTATCCCCGCAATTCACCGTCCTCCTATATAACCCAGTTTTTAAATTCGATCGAATATTCTGAAAACGCATCCAGCTACGATGCCCGGGAAGGTTTTCTCTGCCGGACCAATCAGCGTAGCGCAGCACCGCCCCGGGGCGAAACCTCTCGCTGCCCCTGCTGCCCTCTCTCCCTCCAGAGCGGAGGACCGCTACTTACAGCCCTGGGCAGCTTCCTCTCGGGGGCCGCCATGTCACCTCCCAATCAGTCCGCCTTCCACGGCTCGGCTTCGTTTGCGACTTGTAAGGTGCGCCTAGATACTCCTCCGCGGCGGCGTCCCTCAGCAAGAAAGATTCGGTCGGAAACTGCGGCGGAAAAGAAAGGAGCCGGTCAGCGAAGCGGCCGCCTCTCTCGCTAATTCTTTAGACTGGCGCCCCCTCAACGGGGTGGGCGGGAGAGGCGAGCGGACCTTCTCGTGCTCTCTTAACAGGGAGAAAACGGGAAGGGGGGGGCATTGCAAAGCCCCTCTTTTGCAGTTCCCGAGAAACCGAGCCTAATTGCTCGATCTCTTGCGTTCTCTTAATTTTTTGGAGAAAGGGATCCAGATTCATAAAACAGGCAGGGACTTTCTGATCTGGAAATGAAAAAAGGGAGGTGGGGGCTGCTGTGAGATATAAATTTCATTCAGTATTGGACGCTAATTAGTTTTGGGTTTTTTAGCCCTCGAATCGAAACCCAGCCTTTGGGATGGATTGGGTTGGGTTGTAAATCAAGACAGGCTGTTGGCGTTGGCTTTTGGGCAGAGTTGGGATCTTGGACACAAAGCAGACAGAGTGTGAAGATCTACTCTAGACTAGTCTAACAGTATTCAGGTGCATGGAAAGCATAATACAGGTAGCCCTCAACTTGCAACAGTTTGTTTAGTGATAGTTCGAAGTTACAACATCCCTGAAAAAAGTGACTCATGGCTATTTTTCATACTTTTGCAACCATTGCGGCATCCCCGTGCTTACGTGATTTACATTTGGCCTCTTGACAACTGATTCACATTTATGACCGTTGCAGTGTCCTGGAGTTACGTGGTCCTCTTTTGTGACCTTCTGACAAGTGAAATCAAGGGGGGGAAACCAGATTCTCTTCACAATTGTGTTACTAATTTAACAACTTAACTTGTTGTTGGTTCACTTAACGTGGCGAAAAAAGTGAAACTCACTTAAGACATTTCTCACTTAGCAACACAAATTTAGGGCTCCATTATGGTCGTAGGTTGAGGATTATCTGTATAAACCAAAGGTAATAAATAGTAAAGAAGTAGTGAATTTCTGCTGAATCATCATTTGTATCATCATTTACATGAAACGGGGCTAGTAGTGTAGGACACCAGGTATTGCTGGTCTCTACAATTTCTTGTGTCCCAGCAAATACAGGTAGTCCTCAATTTATGACCACAATGGAGCCCAAATTTTTTGTTGCTAAGTGAGACATTTGTTAAGTGAATTTTGCCCCATTTCGTGACCTTTCCTACCATAGTTGTTAAGTGAATCACTGAACTGTTCAGTTAGTGATACAGTTGTTAAGTGAATCTGACTTCCCCCTTGACTGCTTGTCAGAAAAAGGTCACAAAAGGTCACATGACCCTGGGAAACTGCAACCATCATAAATATGAGTCAGTTGCCAATCGTATGAATTTTGATCATGTGACCATGGGGAAGCTGCAACGGTCGCAAGGGTGAAAAACGGTCATAACTGACTTTTTTCAATGCAGTTGAAAATGCAGTTGTTACTCTGGACAGCCCCTGATCTCTGTTCCTTCCGCAAAGATCTTAAGACCTGGCTTTTTACTCAAATCATCTGATCTGGTTGGGTTTTTAGTTAACTGTGGGATTTTAAATTGGATTTTTAATGCTATTTAGTGATATTGTTTTTATTGTCATTTTGTTCTTGTGAGCCGCCACGAGTCCTTCGGGAGAAGGGCGGCATATAAATTTTAATAAAATAAATAAATAAATAAATAAATACTTTGAACAGTCACTAAATGAACTTTTTTATGTTGTGGACTACCTGTACTTCCAGGGCTAATGCAGAAATGTATGTAGAAAAACAAATCCCCCATTGCTGGTATAAGAATTTCATGACAGCAATCTGTAAGGTGAAAAGGGATTGTCTTAACCCTGCTGCCCCAGAAGCCTTGTGTGTTTTATACACATTACCTCTACTCCTTGCCTTTATAGTAGTTAAGTTTCATTGCTACCAACAGCCTTCTGTAGGTGATACCTTGACCTGAGTTATTCCTTAACCTGGCATGTGAGAGTGCTAGGAATCCCATAGCGCCATGATGGCTAACCTATGGCACACGTGCCACAGGTGGCATGTGGAGCCATATCGGTGGGCACGCAAGCTTTGCCCTAGCTGAGCTCCAGCAGCATGTGTCAATCTCAGTTCACAGGGTTGTTGTGGACAAAGAAGAGGAAGAGGTATTACATATGTTCATTGCCTTGAGTTACTATTTATAAAAATAAGTGAGATATAAATAAATAAAAATATAAAAACATTTAGTGACAAGAACAGATTTAAAAATATAGATTTGCTCAAAACATAGCAATTTAAAACGGGTCTCTGGGAGAAAAAAAATAAATACTGTATGCATGACTCTGGATAAATCTCAAAATTGTATTGTTGGATCCCCAATTTAGAGGAATTTTGATATAGAATGATTGATTGATTTTTTGCCATCAAGTCATTTTTGACTCTTAGCAACCATATAGAAAGATAGATTTTCTCCATTATGATTTATCCCTAACCTAGTCTTTCAGGTCTTCCAACATTGTTGGAAGCACCACCATGAGCCTTGGTGGCGCAGTGGTTGGAGTGCAGTACTGCAGGCTACTTCTTCTGACTACTGGCTGACTGCAATTTGGCTGTTCAAATCTCACCTAGGCTCAAGGTTGACTCAGCTTCCATCCTTTCAAGGTGGGTAAAATGCAGACCCAGATTGTTGGGGGCAATAGGCTGACTCTGTAAACCACTTAGAGAGGGCTGTAAAAGCATTGTGAAACGGTATATAAGTGCTATTGGTAGTGCTTTTATACCAATTGCCTCTATTACTGAGTCCATCCTCCTTGCTGCTAGTCATCCTTTTCTCTTTCCTTCTATCTGCCAGCATTAGAGCCTTTTCCAGAGAGGCTTTGGCTTTCTGAGGCTTTGCATAATCTGTCTGAAGTAGGATCATTTGAGCTCGGTCATTTGTGCCTCAAGAAAGAACTCTGGATTGACCTGTTTATTTTTATTTTATTTATTTTATTTTTAAATTTATATACCGCCCTTCTCCCTGAGGACTCAGGGCGGTGTACAGCCAAAATTTAAAAAACATGAAATACAAATATTAAAAAACAATTAAAATATATATAAATTTGGCCCAAAATTAAAAATACAAACCAATTAAAACATTTAAAATTTCTTCTTAAGCCAGCCCGGCTTGCTGGAAAAAGTGGGTTTTAAGGGCACGGCGGAAGGCACTAAGGTCTTGGATTCTCCTTATCTCTGGGGGCAACTGATTCCAGAAGGTAGGTGCCCTCACAGAGAAGGCCCTCCCCCTGGGGGTCACCAGCCTACATTGATTGGCTGATGGCACCCTGAGGAGGCCCTCTCTGTGGGAGCGCACGGGACGATGGGTGGTCATCGGTAGCATCAGGCGGTCTCGAAGATAGCTAGGCCCGATGCCATGGAGCGCTTTAAAGGTGATAACCAACACCTTGAAGCGCACCCGGAAGACCACTGGGAACCAGTGCAGCTCGCGCAGGAGCGGTGTTACATGGGAGCGCCATGCTGCTCCCGTCACTACCCGCGCTGCTGCATTCTGGACCAGTTGGAGCCTCCGGGTGCTCTTCAAGGGGAGCCCCATGTAGAGAGCTTTGCAGTAATCAAGGCGAGAGTTTGATGATTTACTGAGGTTGTTGTTTTTTGTAAGGCGGGGGGGCATCTCCACAGTATTCTCAGGAGTTTTCTCCAACATCAAAGTTCAAAAGCTTCAATACTCTTCCTACCCTGCTTTATCAAAATCCAACATTCACTTCCCATGGAGTATCACAGGAATATCAAGATGTACACAATTCTGACCTTTGTAAAGTAATTGCATAAAGCTGTCCTCCTTTCTAGTTTCAGTCCTGACGTAGTTGCATCTAAGCGACCCATCATCAAATGGTATGGTCCTGATCACACAAATACTGTATGCAATAGGCAGAGTGACGGATTGAAACCTGTGGTTTGCTGCCTCTTCAGCACATCACCTGCCAGCAATCGTGGCATCGCAACAGGAACAGTGTGGGTCCGATACGATAATTCAGACATCACAATTTTCTCTTGTGTCTTTTATGTGAAATTTTCCTATTTTTTTGTTTTTAAATGTTTTAATGATTATAAACTGGAAGCCAGGTGGCATGTAAATATAACAACAACAACATACATTTTACGAAGATGCTTAGTTGATACCTAGGATGCTGGCAGCAACCTGTATCAACCATCCGTGCCAGTCAATGATATTTGTGATACATTTTTAAATGTTCAGTTGATTGAGTTTCATGTTTAATGAATAAAAGTTTATAATAATAACAACACCTTACCTCCTGCACTTAAGAACTAAGCATTTAGCTTAGTTATATCTGAATATATCCCTATTTCTATTGTTACCTCTTATCACCCAACAATACTAAAATAAGAGCCTCAACTACTGTTTCTTAGTTATAAGAACTATTATTCCAAACTACTTATATTTGGAACAATTTTCAATTGTTGACTGTATTTGGGACCTAGAAAATTTATAATATTGTAGGTTCAGCTTGATCACATATGGCTGTATAGGAATACAGTATTGCCAATGATTATTGACATCTCAGGGAGAGGCAAGATGGTGGTATTGTTGGAAAAGCTCTGTAGACTACACCTGTTTTCTGAAATCGATAGCTTTTTATGTATTGCGAAAGCCAATTTTCTATAGTACTGTAAAGCTTACCTGTATCCTTTCCTGTGCTGATACCATCACATATCTAATGATCTAAGCTGGTTAGCAAGAATCTCCCAAAGGTAAGGGTTGAGGGTGAGGATTGAGAAAGTTTGAGTATATAAAAAGAGAAAAAAACAGATATGTTTTTCTTTGAATATTTTCCATTGGCCAGGTTCTGCAGATTTGAGAAGGAAAAAAAAACCCTCAGGAACTTGTCCATTCTTGTTTGAAACTCTGAGCAGCCTAAAAAAAAAATAATCAGGGTTTCCAATTTTCCGTGATATTTCAGTACTACTGCTTTATATAACCAGAGCAGTTAATCAATGACATCAACTGCATCTTGTCTCCAGCCTATTGGTTGCCTGACCAAATCTTGGAATCTGTTTTGTTACTCCTGGCACGACACTAGTAGAAAATGTGAGATTATGAGCATCTCCTTTTTGTTCAGCAGGATAATTATTTGCAGAATTCATGTTGCAATGTTAATAGCTAAAAATCTCAGCCAAGACCTACCGCCAGATAAATAGCTACAGTAGGGTTTGACTTATACTAAATGGGAAATTACACTATAATTAATACATGCATACCAAAATACACCTTACAGCAATGTTTCTCAATCTTGGCAACTTTAAGATATGTGGACTTTGATTCACAGAAATCCCCAGCCAGCATGCTGGCTGGGAAATTCTGGAAAATTGAAATTTATGTGTCTTAAAGTTTGCTAAGGTTGAGAAACACTGCCTTATAGAAATGTGCACGTTATTCGACAAGGTGCTTTGCTTACGTAGAATACACACACAAAAGAAATTGAGAAAGCCTACAAGCTGTATCAGACACGTAAGCAGATGTGATTACTTCTTGTTTTCAAAAGAATCTCATTCTAAAATAAAGCCCCCTTTCAAATTATTGGTAGAGGTCCAATATAGGTAGTCCTCTACTTACAATTTAGCATTCAAAGTTAGAGTACAGGTAGTCCTCGACTTACAGCGATTCATTTAGTGACCACTCAAAGTTACGATGACACTGAAAAAAGTGACAGGACTGTTTTTCACACTTATGACCATTGCAGCTTCCCCATGATCATATGATCAAGATTCAGATGCTTGGCAAGTGATTCATATTTATGACGGTTACAGTGTCCTGGGATCATGTGATCCCCTTTTGCAATCTTCTGACCAGCAAAGTCATTGGGGAATCCAGATTCACTTAACAACCATGTTACTAACTTAACAAATGCAATTATTCACTTAAGAACTGTAGCAAAAAAAAAAAAAACCATAAAATGGGGCAAATTCACTTAACAAATGTTTCACTTAGCAGCATAAATTTTGGGCTCCATTGTGGTTGTAACTCGAGGACTGCCTCGAGTTACAACCTACAGCCTACAAAAAAATGGTATTGGAAAAAATGACTTACAACTGTTTTTCACACTTAAGATCGTTGCAGCATCCCGACAGTCATGTGATCAAAATTTAGGGGCTTGGCAACTTGCATATATTTACAACGGTTGCATAAATGGGGGAGTGTAATATCTGAATCCACAACTTTTCATTAAAGAAGGCAGGCAACCGAGGTATAAAAACTTCATCTGATAATATGCACAGGAAGACAGCCATAGGAAGCCTTTAAAAAAAAAAAGTCACTGATAGTTTTGCACAAATTTACTCTAATTTAACATGGCTGAATAATTTCAGCATTGCATTGTTGGTCTCTGTCTGTATGTCTAAAATCTTAGCCACGTAAGAATTGGTGGGAAGTAAAATACATTGCAATTTCAGATTTATAAATTTTGTAGTTCATAATTTCTGGGGACTCTTCCTGCCATCTTTTCCTGATGTCTAGTAATTTTAGTAATCTCAGCAGAACTTGCTGGAGTTTTAAAAGGGGTTAGTTAGTTTATTGTGGCTGAGATTAAACCGAGCCTCAGTTAAACTGAGTCTGATGTTTGCCACAAAAGTATTGGCAAGAATGTGAACCTGATGGAGGTTCTCAAAGAAATATCTGGTTTCAAAGTTCTCATTTTAAAACCAAGTTTGCCAAAAAACACAGCAATTGGCTCATAATTGTAATAAGTAATGATTAACTCTAAACAAGGTAAAGATCAGTTTCTCCCATGTCTTATTTAATACAATTTCTCATTTCTCATCATATACTGTTAATGTCTGATGTAGCTTTGGATTCTGTGTGAACTGTGATTCAGATAGAAGATCCCTTACACACCTAACTTCTCTTCAATGAGTGCAGGCAGTCTAGATTTCTTTCTAGGAAGTTGACTTTCTTTGCCTTTCCCAATGTTTTGCTCAGCTTCCAGTATTATTTCCTAATTTTTTGGCATTCCTTGAGCTTCTAAATGTTTTATGGCTGAGATTTTAGTTTACCTGGCTGAGATTTTAGTTTACCTGGCAGAGTTACCTGATTTGACCTGATATCTGATCCAATAGTTTGTTTCCCCTGGAAGATTTCTTTGGGTGTGGCTTTTAGCTCAGTCCCTAAAATTCTCCTTCAGGCATGCCAAAAAAAAGAAAAAAAAGAAAAACCCATAAAAGTAAGTTGAATGCAACAAGGGAGGAGCATTATGAGCCGAGGTGGCACAGTGGTTAGAGTGCAGTACTGCAGCTACTTCAGGTGACTGCTAGTTCAGCAGATCAAATTTCACCGGCTCAAGGTTGACTCAGCCTTCCATCCTTCCAAGGTGGGTAAAATGAGGACCCAGATTGTTGGGGGCAATATGCTATTTAGTATACTGTCTTTGGTGTAAGCCGCCCAGAGTCCTCGGAGAGTGGACGGCATAAAAATATGACTAATAAATAAATAAATTAATTAAGAAATTAAGAAATTAAAAGAAGTGTGGTACAGATAGTCCTTGACTTACAACCACAATTGAGCCCAAAATGTCTGTTGTTAAGCAAGGCAGTTGCCCCATTTTACAACCTTTTTTTGCCACAGTTGTTAAGCAAAGTACTGCAATTATTAAGTGAATTGTGCGGTCATTGAGTGAATCTGGCTTCTTTGACTTTGCTTGTCGGCTGGGAAGATTACAAATGGTGGTAACACAGTGAATCTGTCATAAATACACACCGGTGGCCAAGCATCCGAATTTCGATCATGGGACCATGGGGACGCTGCAATGATTATAAGTGCGAAAAACGGTCATAAGTCCATAAGTACAATTGTTTAGCGCATTGTAAGCCGCCTTGAGTCTCTGGAGAAGGGCGGCATATAAATCAAATTAAAAAAAAAAAATAAGTCACAATTTTCAGAGCCATTGTAACTTCAAACGGTCACTAAACAAATGGTTGTAAATTGAGCACTACCAGTAAAACAAGAGGACAAGACTGAACTGGTACTGGATAAATGCAGATTGAATACAAATGAAGTAACAGGTTCCCCCTAAAATATGTTGGTTATATAGAAAGAATGAGGCCAAAAAAAAATGAAGCAAGAGGGAGTAGATCAGGGGTGTCCAACTCAATTTAATTGAGGGCTGCATCAGGGTTGTGTTTGACCTCAGTGTGTGTGTGTGTGTGTGTGTGTGTGTGTGTGGCCAGGGTGGGTGTGGCCAGTTCAACGTCACTCGTGTTGGGGGTGCTTGTGGTGGCCTGAGCGCTCTGCCAGCGAAAACCGGCTTCCAAGCTCCGTTTTTGGTTGTGATGGCCTCCTGCAATCCTCTGCCAGCGAAAACAGCTTGAGAGGGCTGCCCGCAGCCCTTGCAAGCTCCTTTTTCGCTGGCAGAGGCACCTCGGGCCAGGGCGCTGTTCCAGAGCGACCTTTGCTGTTTCCAAGACGGCCCCACAGGCCAGATCTGAGCAACCCACAGGCCAGGTTGCCTTGAGTTTGACACCCCTGGAGTAGATCAGGGACATCCCTGGAGTAGATCAAGAGGAAGCGGAAGATACAGATGGACATTTTATAAAACCCAATATATGAGTAAATGCATTTATTTATTCATTTGTTTGCTTTCTTATTTAACTATCCATCTCCCTCCAAAGGGGACTTGGGCAGCGCACAACAATAAAATAGATAAAAGTCTGAAAGCCACAGTAATAAATAGCATAAAACCAATGTATTTTATTAAAATGCATTAAAATGTATTTTATATTGAAAATAAAAACAATGTATGGACATATTACAGTACAAGCAAGGGCACATAACCCTGGGACAATGCAACTGGCATAAATACATGCCAGTTGCCAAGTGCCCACATTTTGATCTTGTGACTATGGGGATCCTGTAACAGTTGTAAGTGTGAAAAATGGTCATAAGTCACAATTTTCAGAGCTGTTGTAACTGCAAACAGTCAGTAAATGAATGAATGGTTGTAAGTTGATAACTCTCTATAAAGAGTAATCCTCTTTATAAGACTAAAGCTATAGTGGAGAGCTATAGTGAATGGTGTTGCTCTAAATTATTTTTAGCAAAGCTTCATTTTTATTTTCTTTCATATGCTTTTAATTTCTTTAGCTTACTCTGTTCTGCTCCTTTTCTGCACTCTGCATATCATAAGTTACCATTAAAGTGAATAATGTAATGGATGTAAAAAAAAAATAAATGACAAATCAGCAAGGTTTCAAAAATCTATTGAAAATCCTAGGAAATCTTTCTAATGAAAGTTTCCTTTGTATAGAGGAAGCGTTTCTCAATCTTGGCAACTTTAAGAACTTTGACTTTTAGCTCCTAGAATTCCCCAGCCAGCTGTTCTAGCCAAGGAATTCTGGGAGTTGAAGTCCACCCATCTTAAAATTGCTAAGGTTGAATAACACCAATATAAAGTATAGTATAAGGATAATGTTTGATTGGTGTTCTTGTTTCAATAGGCTGGTTCCTTCTTCATGTATGGTAAATAGTTCAGTTGGCAGATATTCAGAATCAGATGCCAAAAACAATTTTGTAAGTACATAAAGGCTAATTCCAAACAGCATGGCAATCTAGCAACAAAAAAAAAAAAGTCACAAATATAATTGATCAGAATCTTCTAATGTCTACAAGAAGCTATTCATAATTTAACTTAAGACTTACAGCTTCTGACAAATGGGAACTAACTAAACATGTTTTAAATAATGGAAGCACAGTGATTATTGCTGAAACGGAATCATCACTTGAGACAAGAGGGAAGCCTAAACCTTGAATAATACAAACTGGGATACGAAAACAGCTTCATGAGGTTTTCTTTTCAGTTTTGAGCAAGTATATTTGAAAGGCAGTAAATGAAAAGCCATATGTCAGCTTGTTAGGAAGCTTAGGGGAACCAGAAGGTCTGGCAGAATGGAAGCTTTTCATTGGATTTCTGCCTTCCGCCTCAAAAAACATTCCAGAACTCTGTTGGTTGGGAAGGAGGAACTTGGAGACGGGTAACTGTCCAGCTACTGCTGATTTGTAGTAACAAGCCAACATTTTACTACCCAGCTTCTCGGTGGTCTCACCTTAAAGCAACTTCTCCTTGCTGTAAGGATTTCCAGTGTTGACTTAAAGAAAACCAGTATGGTATAATAGTTAAGGCAGTGTTTCTCAACCTTGGCAACTTTAAGAACTGTGGACTTCAACTCCCAGAATCCCCCAGTCAGCCATACATACAGCTTTTCATCCATGCTGGCTGGGGATCCTGGGAGTTGAAGTCCATAGATCTTAAATTTTCTGAGGTTGAGAAATACTGAATTAAGAAATGGCACAGGCATTTGTCTAATGTCAGGCATAGGAACTCACAGAAAGATTTGGGATTAGTCCTAGTCAGTTTCTGTCAGCCCAACCAAAGGGATATGACGGACAGAAGGATTGCTAAATTGGTCAGCTGAAGGAAAGGCAGGATGTAGTTTAATAAATATACAGGTAAAAGAATTCAATTCCTTTTGATTTAGCACAGACTTTACTCAAAACTTCCCAACTGGATAGTCGCACCTCCCCTCCTATACATTCAGGTGGACTAGGGCCAGAAGTGAATGGAAAATTGGAAATCTGCCCCTGGCATAGATATTACACATTTTTGTTCTTGGGTTGTCTTCCGGGCAAAAGAGTTTTAACTGAAATGCAGAGAGAAGCAAGTCTATTTCTCTAAGGAATAAAGTAGTCTATCTTACTCTTTTTATTTCTAATGGATGTTTCAGGACATAGTAGTGCTACTGGGGGGGAGATAGGGGGGAAGAGAGGGTAAGCAACCGAGATGTGCTTGCCAAAATTTTGCTCTTCAAAAAGCAAAGGCTGACATTCATAAAGAGAGGTGGTAGTCTAAATGTTAATAGGATTTGCAGAATTTACGTGACTGCATATTTCTGGTTGCCAGGTTACAGTGATTACCTAGCTGTCACAGAGAGAAAAACTAAAATGTAGGCAGGGTGTGGGGGGGAATCAAATATAACACATTCAGGATATAAAATTCATATTCACTTCCAAGGGTCCTGTATTAGATGCTCATGTGTTCTGTTATTCTAAGCTTACCTGTCAGGTGATGCTGATGCTGTCCATTGGCTGGCCTTAACCCACAACAGCAGAAGGGGATGATCAGACTAGTTTCAGATTTTCAGTGTTCTGTGGGAATTCTGTGCAGCTTGCCTTTCCACAAAACAAAAACTCCACAACTCTTCTTCCCTAATCACTGTGTTATCCACCAACACCTTCTGTGTTACTAATTACAAATAAATGTTTAGAAAGCAGGAATGCATCACTCTTGAGTCTTGGAAGAATCTTGCTTCCAAGAATGCTTCTGGGCCCCAGATGTTACCCGAAGGCATTGGTAGAAGGCATTTGATACGATCCAAAATCTTGCTTGGAACTACTGTACACATGCCAGCTCAAAAGAGAGGTAGTACTGTAGAATATTCTGGGAAGTGAGTTTTCTTCCTAGTAGCAGAGTACATTGGCTAGACTCACCATGGCAGTCATTCTGTAAATGTGCTTATGACATGCACTCAAAATGCCAAATTTGCTAGTGATCTATTAGGATTTCCTGTCCTAATTCATGCAGAGATTCCTACGGTAGAGTTCAGCTCAGTCTAGAAGTTATTCCTGTGCATACACATTCCTGTGCATACACATTCTGAACACATTCTGCAGCTATATCTGAAACTACTAACCAAAGAAGAGAATGTAACAAATTGAACTGGTTACTGAAAAGACATTAATGCAAGAAATTTCCTTCTCTAGCACAATTGGCATTATGCAAAAAAAGATCTCCATCTCATCCTTAGATGGATTCAACCGCATCAAGCAATTCAGTTTAGATCTCATCAAAGTGCAATAAATGGCTAAGCATTTTATTTCTCTATATTGTATATATACTGCCTCTGTTGCTTGTCTTGGAAATGACTTCTTGATAAGATGGAGGTAAAATGCTATTAATCCTGTTCTTTTAACACCAAAATTTCCTTTCAGTGGTAAGATGGGCAGGGAAGGAAGGAAGGAAGGGAAAGAAAGAACAAGAAAGAAGAAAGAAAGAAAGAAGGAAGAAGGAAGGAAGGGAAAGAAAGAACAAGAAAGAAAGAAAGAAAGAAAGAAAGAAAGAAAGAAAGAAAGAAAGAAAGAAAGAAAGAAAGAAAGAAAGAAAGAAAGATGTCTTTGACAGTCCTGATCAAAAGGGAGTTTTGTTACGGGAGTGCTGGGTAAGTTGCAGTCTTTGGCCTAATTCAAAAATTGGAGGTTCACATCACTTTCTATACTAGGTTTTATTAATGGATTTATTTCTATCTATAGGTAGTCCTTGACTTACGACCACAATAGAGCCCAAAATTTCACTTCTAAGGGAAACATTTGTTAAGTGAGTTGTGCCCCATTCTATGACTTTTCTTGCCACAGTTGTTAAGTGAATCAGTGCAGTTAAGTTAGTTAAGACATGATTGTAAAGTGACTCTGGCTTCCCCATTGACTTTTGTTTGTCAGAAGGTTACAAAAGGGGCTCACGGGACCATGGGAAACTGCAACCATCATGTGTCAGTTGCGAAGCATCTGACATGATTTTGATCATGTGAACATGGGGGATGCTGCTAAGTGTGAGAAATGGTCATAAGTCACTTTTTCCAGTGCTGTTGTAACTTTGAACAGTCACTATATGAACTGTTTTAAGTCAAGGACTACCTGTATTCTTGTGGACAAAGTCATGGATCAATAACTCAGCTGCTTTGTGAGAGGAGCTACCGTGTTTCCCTGAAAATACGACCTACTCAGAAAGTAAGTCCTAGCTTGATTTTTACAATATAAGCCCTATCCCCAAAATAAGCCCTAATTAAGACCCCACCCACTCCAGGGTGCACAGGTAAAAATTAAGCTAGGGTAGGTATGGAGATCTGTCCTACTACGTGCCTTCGGATAGTTGCAGCCAGGCCTCGCACACCTCGGCTCATTCATATATAAGACAGGGTGTTATTTTCGGGGAAACACGGTAGTTCTCTTCTGAATTCCCAAAAATGCATCAGGGTTTATAAATGATCCTCAGTAAAGCCTCTCTGCCTTCAGCAGAATTCTGAGTGTAAGTGGACTTCCTTAAAACAGCCAAATTTTTATCTTGTATCTGAAAAGTTGCTGGGGCAGAGAAATAGCCAGAGAATTCTGAGTATAAAAACTTCTGGCCAGGCTTCAGTCAATTTGCTATAAACAAATCTAATCTGTTCCAGTTCCTGTCATATTATCCTGACTGCTCAATTCTTGGAATTTCATATCATTCTTCTGACTATATTTTTAATTTGAAGTACATTTTTATTGAATGACAATTGACTTGCATTTTTCTTATTATGTAGCCTGAAAGTCAACACATAATCTACCAAAACTGAAGTATCTTGCTGTCTGTCATCTCCAAATGAAGGTTTCCTCTGTATATAATGGTACTGGACAATCTAGCTTATAATAACTATACTATAGTTCACTCACTCCCTAATGTAAATTCCAGAGCCTTGCACAGTTTTAGAAAAGAGGTCATGAGAAAGGTCATATGAATTTTAAGGAGTGACTTTCTTTCTTAAAATAAACTCTGAAGACATCCACTTTTCAATAATGTAAAGTGATAACTAAAACCGTTAAGATTAGATCCTAAAGTTAGATCAGTTTCAGAGCACATTCAGCTATATGAAGGATGAAAATTACAAATGTAATTTCTTTGGGGTGAAGATATACTTTGGGGAAACAGCCATAATATGCTACTCAATGATCCATAAAGCTCATTCTTGACTTGTCAACATCTGGGTTTAAGACATCGGAACAGATCCTCAGTCTGATTTATCTGGATGTTGGACATATCAATGTCTGAACCCTCCTGAATTTGAGCTAGGAATGAAACCTGTTTCAAGAAAATCAACCAGGTACCTTTACATTGGTATTAATAGAAAGTTTATGCAACTTGAAGCTGAAGATTTCTATCATTTCATTAGATTTCCAACACTAAGGCTTAAAGTAGGGCCTGGTGGCTCAGCAGACTGATAGCATTGTGATTAACACCAGCTGTCTGCAATTACTGTAAGTTCGAATCTCACCAGGCTCAAGGTTGACTCAGGCTTCCATCCTTTCTAAGGTAGGTAAATTGAGGACCCAGTTTGTGGGGGCAATAAGCTGACTTTGTATAAATATACAAAAGGATGAAGGCTATTGCTTAATGCATTGTAAGCCGCCCTGAGTCTCCGGAGAAGGGCGGCATATAAATCAAATTAAAAAATAAAATAAAAAAATAAGCCACTAAAAATTCCCACAATTCATAAAATTGTATAATACTAGAATAGAATTCTACTCAGCAGAAATGATGATACAAGATCAAATGTTATGCCCTACAATAAGAATAATAAATAACAACATTAAGATTTGTGGCTAAAACTGATTGTGTAAGCCATCTCTTCAACTTTGAAGTTCCAGGATAGAAAATATTAGCATTCTGTTTTCTCAAGCATAAACACAGACATATTTAATAAAGACATGTGGGTGGTGTATTCTTATACATACTCAGGCACATGCATAGGGATATTAAATGTGGAAAATTCATGTGGTGGTGGAAAATGTGGAAAAAAAATTATCATTAAAGTGACTATGAACTACATAATTGACTCCTAATTCTCTCAATCAAAAATATATTCCATCTTTTCCTCCTTAATGGACCTTCTGATCAGAATAAAGAGAAAGGGGGAAGAGGATGTTGTTTAAACCGCTACATTCCATGAACAGAGGTTATACAGGTATTTAGTGACCATTCAGTTACAATGGCTCTGAAAAATGTGACTTTTGACCGTTTTTCACTTATGACTGTTGCATCTTCTCCATCGCCACATGATCAAAATTCAGACACTTGGCAACTGACTCATATTTATGACGGTTGCAGTGTCCCAGAATCATATGATCACCTTCTGAGACATTCTGACAAACAAAGTCAACAGGGAAAACCAATTCACTTAACAACCATGTTGCTCACTTAACCGCTGTAGTGATTCACTTAACAACTGTGGCAAGGTAAAATGGGGCAAAACTCTCTTAACAAATGTCTCACTTAGCAACATAAATTTGGGGCTCAATTGTGGTCATAAGTCAAGGACTTGAAAAAATCTTATCGTTGACTTGTGCAATCGATTTTTGAAATTGGTTCTTCCTATGTTTATTTGAGCTGTGTGGGTGTATAAAAATATTTTCATTTACGGCCAATTGCAGTGAGCTGTGGTCACATGATCGCAATTTTAAGTATTTTTTCGGCTGGTTTCTGGTCTTTTCTTCTGGTTTCTGGCAAAAAACCCTACCCATTGAAAAAAATGGGTTCACTTAACAACTGTTGTGTTAACACTCCACTATAGAAAAGGTTGTAAAACCAATTGGAATCACGTTGTGACTCTCTTAACAACTATCATGACTTCAAACCGTAAGTATGGGCTCAATTACAGTCATAAGTCAAGGACTATCTGCACACCTACAGTAGGAATGACTGTTTTACCTTGAGCTGGGAACGAGATGAGGTCAGTACTGTGCAATCATGGGAAAAGGGTGGGATTATTAGAATATGATGGAGTTGTGGTAAACCACAAGTGTGGGATGTAGACTAGATTTACAGAGCACATTAAGATGTGTTTGCCAAGTATCTGTGAATGTTGGCTAAAATGTGGTAGGCTAGTTTGCGATTCAGTGTTATCAAATGAACCTCCTAGCCATTGTTTCTGTGGACACTTCCACACTACCAGCATGAGAACACACACCACACTGCAGTCTCCCCAAAGCAATATTTAGTACAGGTAGTCCTCGACTTACAACAGTTCGCTTAGTGACCATTCAAAGTTACAACAGCACTGAAAAAAGTGTCTTACAGCCATTTTTCACATTTATGACCGCTGCAACGTCCCCATCAGGGGTGGGTTCTACCTACCTTTACTACCGGTTCGCAATGGGGCTGCACGCACGCACGCGCTCGCTTCGCTCGCTCTTCTGCGCAGAAGCATTTTGATGACATCAGGGTCAGTGGGTGGAGCCTCCCACTGGTTTTACTAGTGGTTCTATAGAACCGGTGTGAACCGGGGGCAACCCACCACTGATCCCCATGGTTGCATGATTTACATTCAGATGCTTGACAACTGACCCACATTTATGACGTTGCAGTGTGCCAGGGTCAGGTATCCCCTTTTGCGACCTTCTGACAATTTCACAACTGCAATAATTCACTTAACAACTGTGGCAGGGAAAGTTGTAAAATGAGGCAAAACTGAACAAACTTCTCACTTAGCAATATAAATTTTGGGCTCCATTGTGGTTGTTGAGGACTACCAGTAAACAGTTTTGATTGCCACTAAGAGAAATTCTAAAAACTGGGTGAGCCAACCAATCCTTCCTTTTGTCAGTGCGACAAACAAGGTTCAGTCAGCGGTAACCTCTCCTGTCTACACCTTTACATGAACACCGTTCATGTTGTGGGAGAGATGCTAAGCAACTAAGATATTACCACTCTATAGCAGTGTTTCTCAATCTCAGCCACTTGAAGATAGGTGGACTTCAATTCCCATAATACCTCAGACAGCTTGCTCTATCTACAGTATTGCCTGTAGCTGCTGAACCTTTATGGCAGGTCTTCAAACTTGGCAGCTTTAAGACTTGTGGACTTCAACTCCCAGAGAAGTCCACAAGTCTTAAAGCTGTCAAGTGTGAAGACCCTCTGCTTTATGGGAAGGGGTTCTGAGGAGGGGGGGGGAGAAGAGATTTGAGAAAACTGAAACAAATGAAACCATTACTTTCTTTTTTTATTTTGCAATTTCGGGGTACACGGCAGCTGAGGCAGAAATAGTCAGACGAGGATGGGGGGGGGGAAATCACAGATACATGGCCCGAGTGCTCACGTGAAGATGCCCTATGTTAAATCTTTGCAAGATGCACAGGGATCTCCTTAGCACATGGAGCATGCTGTGTTTAGTTGGAATTGTAAAAGAGTCCTAAAATAAGTTATTTACTAGGAGAAATTGGCCCGGCATTTGGAATAAGGAATTTTAACATTTTTAATAGCTTCCTTTCGCAGCGATGCAACAGTTCTTTTCTGTGTCAGATGCACAGTGAAAATATTGCGGGGAGCCTGACACGATTCATAGGTAATAAATAACCCCCCCCCCCCACCCCCCAGCGCTTCAAAACATTATGGCTACACTTTGCACTTTCCTTGCTTTCTATCTTTCCGGTTCCTATAAAGAGGTTTCCCCAAATACAGTAGCACGGGTTTAGCTTGCCTCGAAGCCCAGCTATTATTGTACATTAAGGAAGGGAAAGAAGACGAGAGAGAAGCATTCTCATTTTGCCGGCTGGGTTTGAACGTGGCCGCTTGCAGATCCGCTCGGTTGATAAAGAGAGGCTTGCGTGGTTTGTGCCCGCGGCGTCCGTTTGTTTTTGCAGCGGTTCCCAGCCAGCCTGTGCAATGAAATCGCAGGCCTCACACCTACGCCAACCGGGTTTTTATTAAAATCTCTCAACACACACACACACGTTTCCACGCCGCCCTTTGGATGTTTTCCCTCGCTTTCTTTCCTCCACGCAAAGCCGGCTTTTTCTTCCCGCTTCGGCTGTCGCCTGGCAGATGCAAAGCCCGATTTTCCCCCTCAAGGGAACATTGACGCGGGTGGAGAGAGATCCTCCTCCGCCTGCTTGCTTTCCTCCTCCTCCACGGAGCCCCCACTCCACCCACCCACCCCCACCGCCCGCCCACGCAGCCGCCACCACCAGCCAAGCAGAAGGTGGTCCTATTTTTGGCCGCGAGAAGAGGGCCTCCCCTCAGAAAAGTGAAAGCCGTGCCTCGGCTCCGCGGCGTGCGTCACACTTTGCAACCCCGAGCAGCAGCAGCAGAGCTGTAGCAGCCGCCGCGCGCGCCAGTGTGTGTGTGTGTGTGCTTGTGTGTATGCGTTTCGCGGGGATGCGAGTCTCTCTCTTTCTTTTCCTTCTCTTTTTTTTCCGCTCTTTCGCCTCTCCAGCTGGTTGGGTCCCACCGTCTTCCTCCTCCTCCCCCGTTTTCGCCCCTCACGGCTGCCTGGCGAATCCCCAAACAACCGACGGCTGAACGGCTCGGAGCCTTTCAGCTTCCCCCCCCCACCCCCCGACAGCGCGGGGAAAGGAAGGGCTGGCGACGGGGAGAACGAGCGCCAGGGAGGAGGGATGAAGGGGAAGCCGTCTCGTCCGGGCTCTCCGCGCAGATCTTCCTTAGCCCGGTAAAACAACAACAACAACAACGCGGAGATTCCCGCCTGTCCGTTCATGATTCGGGCTGCGCTTCTTCCTCTCGTCCTCCTCCTCCTCCTCCTTCCAACTGGCCGGAACCAGAACGGATCCAAAGGATGGGCCAAGCCGACCGGCGACCCCTTGGAAGACCCTCGGCAGTTGTCCTGTGCCTTTTCTCCGCCCTGTTGCTGACCGAAGGGAGCAGACCGGGGAAGACCGCCTGCCCGGCTTCGTGCACTTGTACCAAAGATAACGCGCTCTGTGAGAACGCCCGGGCGATCCCGCGCACCGTGCCGCCCGACATTACCTCCCTGTAAGGGGGCTGTAAGCACTTGGGGGGACGGGACGCTTATCGGTGGATCGCACAGACGGTCTGGGCGCGGGGAGGAGCGGGCGCTGGGATTGCAAAGGAGCCGGGATGGAGAAGGAGGAAAAGCGGGGAAGGGGTGTTGGAGGGGCTAGAAGTTGGATCCCTCTGCGCGTTTCTCTTAAGGCGACGCCGTCTGTTTCTCGGCGGTGGCGATCCTCCCCCGCTGGAAATTGTCACCCCCTGTTGACGGGAGGGTGGGTGGAAGGAAGGGGACAGGTAACCAGCCTCAGGGTGAGGCTGACAAAACGACTCCCCGACCGGCTCCGGTGCTGTTAACCTCTGCTTTGCTTTCTTTCTCTCTCCCCCCCCCACTCCCCCGTTTTCCTCTTCCAGATCCTTTGTGAGATCTGCTTTCACGAAAATCCCAGAACGGAGTTTCATCTTCTCGCCCAATCTGCAACTTCTGTGAGAAACGGTTTATATGGTGATTGCTTGTTATGAAACCGGTGTCTTTAAAACAAAAAAAAACAAAAAACACTCCGCTAACGGGCTTTTAAGTACCAGTACTTGTTTTATGTGGTGCAGAACTATTATATAACAAAATGCACCTAGTGTTTCCAGTGGAAGTAATGAAAGGTGTGTCATACCTAGCGGATTATTATAATTACTATTATTTTTCTTCACTGTATTGATCTGTTCTTCTAGTGCTGCTTAGGGTCTGCTTTAGCATCATCACTGCTCTTATTATTAGAGTGCTTGTTTGGTACATGTGAATTCTAGTTAGGGCAGTGACACCATGTTCCCATACCGTGTACCACACTGTCATGTACTGTCTTTTCTGAGGCTGGATAATGGCTCATCATAAATCATTTCTCTACACTTCCAGAATTAGTGCTGTTGAACGTTAAGAGTTGTGGCTGATTAAACAAACTTGCTTCTCTCAGAAAGGAACCGTGGATTTCAATGGAGCAATTTTATAAGCGAGCTTCATGCCAATGATAGGGATAGATCTTTCCTATTTGTGTTATGTACCAAGAATTGAAAGCTGTTGGTTGCAATAAACCTAGCCAAGAAATATTCCTTGGGTTAGTATCCTTTGATCCTGAAGAAAAAACCCAAGTTCTGTGGGAAAATGTGGTCCATAAATTAAGACACATCTGATTCAGAGACCTGTCAGGAAATACAACTTCTTTTTTAAAGAAGAGCCTTAAATACGCAGGCATGGTGGGTTGTATGAATTGGCCTAGGCTAGGGCATAATTTTGCTTTAACGTTAAGCATTATGTCTGACTGCTCATTATCCACTTCTGATGCTGATGCTCTGTCAGTGAGGTGATGTCCTTTTCCTTCTCACCTTGTATACTGGGAGCTGATCAGAAGGAATGTGCACTCAGCTGGGGTTTGAATCCCAAACAAATATAACTAATATGACTAAATATGACTAAATATAGTTACCATGGGAACTATACAGTTTCTCCCGGATCTTTTGCAGAATAAAAAGAACATAATCGGGAATAGGGCAAGAATCTCACCTTATCATGCGGGGAAGAAAAAAGATGATGAAAAAAGATACGTTACTCTGTAAAGGGGAAAATCCTTGGTGGCTATTTAGTCATTAGTATGCCAGTGTGTCATCTCAGCAGGCTTTGTCGTGACCTTTTTGTAGATGGAAATGGTACATTTTAATATGAGTAGATATGAATCATACCTTTGATATATAGATGTACAATTTGGGTCGAGAGCCTAATTGGCAACTTGAGAAATGCAGATAGGTTGATGTTTATGATCTGTAATTATTGATATCTCAGGATACCAATTTTCTCACCTTAGTTTTGTAGATGATGCCATATTATTTCTGATTCATATTCTCTCCGTTCAATGCAAAATAGTAGCTCCTTTGTGATCTTTGGAAAGTAAGGTTGTTATTGAAGGAGAGGTAGGCTTTTGAAGCCATTTTCATTTGTGCCTTGTGATGTTATCATTTCTGCATTGGTGAACTACTGCTCCCACTTCCCAAGAATATTTTTTTTCAGAAAAGCATGTTCAGAATATTGAAACTGGTGACAAGGCTAAAAGGCAGGAATGTACAGTATAGATCAGCCTTCTTTGACTTAGCATCTTCCAGTTTTGTTAGACTACAGCTCCCATATACTCCTAACTGGCATCTTCATGTTGGCTGATAAAACATATAGTTCCAAGATCCCAGGAGGGCATTAGCTTGATGAAGACTGATGACAATTATAACAGAAAAAGACAGGTGGAGCTACTCTAAGGGAGATGTCAGGGACACAAAAAATGTGAACAAAGTTAACATTTGTACAGGTAGTCCTCGAGTTACAACCACAATTGAGGCCAAAATTTTTGTTGCTAAGTGAAACATTCGTTAAGTGAGTTTTGCCCCATTTTACAACTTTTCTTGCCACCATTGTTAAGTGAATTATTGCATTTGTTAAGTTACTAATATGACTTAATTGAATCTGGATTCCCCATTGACTTTACTTGTCAGAAGGTCACAAAAGCTGATCACATGACCCCAGGAACACTGCAACCGTCATAAATGTGAGTCAGTTGCCAAGCATCTGAATTTTGATCATGGGGATGCTGCAACGGTCATAAGTGTGAAAAATGGTCATAAGTCCCTTTTTTTCAGTGCCATTGTAACTTTGAAGAGGCACTAAATAAACTTGTAAGTCAAGGATTACCTGTAGTTAGTTCCTGCTTCCTGACTGAGTCTAAATTATTTTTGAAACCACTAGTATGAAAAAGTTGAGTGGGTTTTCAGGAATCCCCCCGCTCCCAATGGAAAGGCTGAGATTAGCCCTGAACATATCAAGAGGCACAATCTGGTCCACAGTAAGTCACAATTAAAAGACAGGCACACAAAAGGACAGGAGGTTTGTAATGGCAGTCGGCTGAATGCACATTGAAGGCTTCAAAATTGGAGAAAAGACCTTCAAAATCAGCAGCTGTATATGCCTTGAAAATTAAATTTTTCAACAGCTGGCCCTTAGTCACATTCTCCATAATATTATTGTGATTACTTTATTTTTATACCCTTTTTATTATCAAAGAGCAGCATGTTTCCTTTTCTGACTCCTCTTGCATTTCAAACATGGAATCGTAGATGGCTTCTTCAGTGGGTTTTTAAGGAGCACTTGAGGATCTAAAGGCCCTCTGGGCAATAAGTAAGACAGGTGTATAAAGAACTTCTTTAGAGGGAGGGAGGAAGGATGGGAGGGAAGGAGGGAGGGAGAGAGGAAGGAAGGAAGATATCTTGTGATATCTCGTATTGCTTATCTCATGAAGAGTCATCTTCATCCTGAGAGCATCACTGCAGGAGGGAATTGCAGAATGGATGACCCAAAAAATATCCATCCATGGCTGCAATTGATCTATGATCTCATTGAGAATTGATAGATCTGATGAAACTTTTATTCCACAAAGGATAAGTGACTAAGATAAAAATCATCAAGCAGGGAGGGAGTGAAGTAATATTCTACTACCAGGAGCTCTTGGACATCTGGATGATGGCCAGAACCAAATTTTCTTTCCTGTCAGTGATGAAGAAAAAAAATGCAAGCATTAGTAAAATACTGTTCCAATAGTAGAGATTAATGCTTCAAGAAAAATTTAAAATAACAAAACGTTTTTTCTTTATTTTATTTCTATTGCTATGTTTTAAATCTAGTCCCATTATGCATCCCGATCTTTGGAGTAAATAAAACTATAACAAAAAGTCTTAATATTTTTCATTTGGAAGTATATATACTGCTCAAAAAAATAAAGGGAACACAAGCAGAAGACATCCGAGATCTGAATGAATGAAATAGCCTTATTAAATACTTTGTTTGTTACATACAGTAGTTTTGTGTTCCCTTTAGTTGTTTGAGCACTGTATAAACTACTGTATGTAACGAACAAAGTATTTAATAAGGCTATTTCATTCATTCAGATCTCGGATGTCTTCTGCTTGTGTTCCCTTTATTTTTTGAGCAGTATATTTAATTTTTTTAAAAAGAAACTAAAAACTTCGAAACTGCATTTTTTAGGATATCCTTTATAGAAATTCAGTCAGACCTAACAAAAGTATGCATTTCAGCCTATTTTTAAAAACTACTGATCACAATCTTAATTAAGTTGTAAAGACTTTAAGTTTACCTTGCTTACTTTAATTTATATAATAAGTCTTTAAATTATATTTTATTTAATATAATTTGCTTAAACATAAGTATAAAGAAAATATCAGGGAAAAATAATGCTTAAATTTAATATATTATATTTAATTATCAAGAAGATAATAGCTGTAACGGTGCAGAAAAACATTAAAATATTATTTCATCAATCATGTAACTTACATTGGTCCAACGGGTTAAGTAGCACGCGTGTTGTAAAAAGCCTTTTCAGGTGCAAATATCACGTTGATAGGAGCATTTGTTAAAAATAGAAACGGTTATAACCCTCTCATCCAGTTGAGGCTTCCTTATGGGGTGAAGTTAGATACCTTTTGTGCTATGTAGGGCTATATGTTACTGCTTAAATGTGATTAACTACATCTCTAATTTGGCCCCATCATATTTTTGGGAATTTTTCTATAATTCTAAGAAGTATAGAAGTATGTACGATATCATGATAGCGTATGAATTGGGGAGGGTTGCACTTTTCCATCTTAGATAGATAGAGAAGTGGGTTGTACGTTTCTCAGTTATTCACAACTGGCGCAGCCTATAAACTAATGAAATAAATAAAATACAGTACATGTAGGTATTTCCTTCCCATCTCTTTTGTGAGTATTAAAAGGTTAAAAAACAATCTGCTAGTGCCTCAGGATTATTTTTTTTTCTCATTTAAATTCCACGTTTGGTGGGAAGAGGAACATTCTTGAGCCTAAGTGAGAAGCAAACATTTAACCTCAAAGAATCAGATAGAGGAAAGCAGGGAGCAGTTTCTGTTAAGAGTTGCAAACATTTACAGGATCATGGTATGACCTCCTTGCTGCCTTCTGGTGGTGGTCTGGATTTTTGCAGCCCAAAATAGCAATCCTAAAATCGATATCCTATTATTCTATGTTTAGGATATCTACATAGAAATCAGAAGACTCCGAATTCTAGTGTCCCTCTAGAGATAAAAGCCAACTGGGTCACTCAGGGCAGGTCTCAACCCAACCCACCTCACAGAGACAACGTTGGCTTCCTTGGCCAAGAAACAGAGATGAGCACCATGTCCTAAAGTTGGACACAACTGGACAGGGAAACCCTTATCTTTATTCCACACATACACATAGATATAGAGTTGATGTTCATCAAAAACACATGGATTTGTCATTCATTTTAGGAGGGGGGGAAAAACCACACCATTTTGTGTGTTTGATGTGGGCCTAAATATGTTCCTTTTGTTGGAATGAATAGCAATGCTTATCCTTGCAAAAGTTCCAAATGCAGCTGAGAATAGTGTTGGCACTCTCAAATGGGAGCTATTATGTAAATTGCAGCAATTTGCATTCATCTTCAAGCATTAGAGGAAAATATAATTTTGAAACGATATTTCTGACTGCAGTGCATTTATTTCTTGTAAAGGCAAACTCTAGAACTTTGAAGGAGACATTGTGGAGTTGTAGGAAACTACTCAGAAATGCCAGTTCTTTAAATTATGGCATATTTAGTCAAAATCATTACACTGTTTCATATATATTATAACATATATTTATGTCTTGAAGAACTAGATCAGCTAAGCTGGACCTTCTAGGAAATGTAGTTCTAACACATCTTAGAGGATGTAAGGTTGGAGAAAGATAATCTAGACCAGTGATGGCTAACATTTTTGCCATCGCGTGCCAAAAGCGGGGGGTGCGCGGGGGGGTCATACTCATATGTGCCCACATCCATAATTCTATGCACCCCGCCCCCCCTTGTGCTCCCCCTGCTTTTGGCACATGGTGGGCCCAGTAGGCCCGTTTTTTCGCTTTCCCCAGGCTCCAGAGCCTTTCTAGGAGCCTGAGGAGGGCGAATACGGCCTTCCCCACCTTGGAGGCCGGAAACAGCGTGTTTCCTGACTTCTGGTGGGCCCAAAAGGCCTGAAAATCTGCTGAGCTCATGGGCCTACAGATATGGCTCCACATGCCACCTGTGGCACCCATGCCATAGGTTCGCCATTACGGATCTAGACTCTGTATATGTGTATGTGTATTTCATTTTGTTAGAACATAGCAGAGTAGGAAATATAATCATCTCTAAAAATAATCAAGCACTGTGAAAAATCTATGTATGTCTAAGATCATGTCACATTATTTATCTAATATTTCTTTCTACAGATTATTTACTGCAAACATATTTGAGACCATTAGTAGCGATGCTTTCATGGGCCTTCCTCATCTAGAATATTTGTGAGTTGAAATATTTATGGTCCAAGATTTTTTTTGAGTGAGTTGAATGCCTGAGATGAAGACAGCTTTGACCAGTTGTGTTTGTATCCCAATTACAGGTTTATAGAAAACAACAACATCAAATCACTTTCCAACACTTCTTTTCGCGGGTTGAAGTCCTTAATTCACTTGTAAGTATGTTTGTTTGTTTAAATGTATTGGCCATCCAACTCCAATGTACAAAACCAGGGAAAATATAAAAGTATCTAAAAGCATTAAATTACATAGGCCCCAAACTAAAAGCAACAAAACAAAACAGGGACCTTTGAACAAGTAATAAACTTCAACCTCAGACTTGGGACTGATCCAGGTTTTCAAATCTTTCCAGAAGCCCAGGAGTGAGGATATTTTCCTTATTTCTGGGGGATGCTGCCACAGAGAGGGTGCACTTCCTAGGTTGCAGAAGGTGGCAGTGTTTACTGGAGAAGACTTGGAGAGCACCTTCTCTGCTGAAACACACTGGGTGGTCAGAAATAGTTGGAGTTAAGCAGGCTCTCAGATACCTTGGCCCTATTCCATAGAGGACTTCATAGGTAATAAACAGCAATTTGAATTGCACCTGGAAGCAACTGGCAGTCAATGAACCTTGCGTAGCAATGGTGACACATAGGCATACCAAGAGGCATCTGTTACTGCTTGCATTGCTGCATTCTGAACCAGCTGGAGCTTCCGGGTGGTCTCCATGTAGAGCGCTTTGTAATAATCCAATTGTGAGATAACCAGGGCATGAATGACTGGCTGAAGGACCTTCTGATTGAGGAAGGGGTGAAGTGGTGCACAGAGGAACCTGTGCAAAGCCTCCCCTGGCCACAGTGACATCTGCTCTTTGAGCAGTAGCTATGAGTCCAGAAGGAACCCCAAGTTACATAACCAGTCTTGACTGAAGAAGTGCAGCCTCATCCAAAACCAAAGATGCTGACATCATCAGCAGCCACAGCCAGTCAGTCTTAGTAGGATTGAGCTGAAGTCTGTTCTGTCCCATCTAGAACTTAACAGCCTCCAGACACTGAGTCAATACATTGATAGCCGCTCGGGTTGAGATGTAAAATAGGGTATTGTCACCATACTGCATCATGAATTGGTGGATGTCCTTGCCTAGTGGGTTCATGTAGATATTGAACAGGGATAGGGACAGTTAGTTGTGAGATACTCTAGTCAAGAGAGGCCATGGAGTTGATCTTGTCCACTCCCATCAATATCAAGTGAAACTGGCCTCTGAGGAAGGAGATGAACCACTTGAGCATAGTGCCTCCCACTCTTAACCTCTGCAGCAGAAGGATACTGGGATTGACGGTATTGAAAGCTGCTAAGAGATCTTGGAGCTCTAGGATGGATACACCATTCCAGTTCCATCAAGGGCAACCAATGCTCCCTCTGTACTGTACTCTGCCTGAAATGGGTCCAGATAATGTGTTCCTTCTAAGATCCTCTGTAGCTGTCATCCAACCCACCTTTTCCACAATCTTTGCTAGAAAGGGAAAATTGAAAATTGGCTGATAATTCTCCAGCGGGTAAGGATCCAGCCATGACCTCTTGAAGAGTGGTATACCACCTCCTCCTTCAAGGCTGGTGGGATTACCCCCTCTCTCCAGGAGGTCAAAACCACCACATGAACCCATCCTGTGTTCACCTCCCAGGCTGCTTTAATAACCCAAGATCTAACAAAGATTTACTCTTTGTCCTGTGTGCACTAATAGCTCACAATCAATGCCATCCTACTTGCCTTTGTTTAGAAGTAAGCCCCCATTGCGTCCAATGGGCATAGGAGCTTTTGGGGCCTCCTGAAGTTACCATTGTTGCTGACCTGGAGGCTATACATGTGTGTGTAGTGTGTGTATTTATTGTAATACACACAAAGGCACAGTAAGGGGAGAAATTTCATCACTTTCATTCTCCTTCCAGCTGACCTGCAGCTTTCTGGTCCTCTCTCCACCATTAGCAGTGGGAAGCTCTTAAATTCTGAGCAGTGACACAGAGAGAGAAGTGACTCCCTGCGGCTTCTTTCTTTGCTCTAGTGACTCTGCTCCAAAGTGCTGCCTAATATTGGCTCAGCAGATTCCTTTGATCAGATGATTGACAGGGGAAGAGGAGAGCCTTTTTACAATTATATAGAGCACAAAGAGGGTGAGCAAGAGCATAGGTGGGCTTCTTAATATGTAGACTCCAAGGTGAAGGGGATAGAATTGACATTTTTAGTTTGAATGTTAATCAAAGTACAATACATCTTTTTAGTTTATTAGATGTCTGGTCATTCATCAGTGGATCAAATACTTCTGTGGAGCTGAAAAACATTTTGTAGCCAGGCCCTGCATATTTTTTTAACTCAAGCTTTTTTGGGGTGGTGGGGGGTGGGGAGGGACATGTTAGAGACGCAGTCATCAAAAGGGAGCCAGATTGGAATGTTCATCCCTTTTAAAATTAAAATTATTTTGAGAAGTAGCCAAATTATGCTCCGACAGTGGCGACCTCTATTACCAGTTTGTTTTCTAACTGATGACAAAAAAACACCCCACAATTGTGGGCGCCTTGTAGGAGCAAGGGAGCAACTATTGTTGCATGCATCACCACTTCATCAAAATGATGTGACTTATGCCCCTAATGTGATGAATGCAATAGCATCATTTACACAGTTGCGTTACGATGCATATCGTTTGTCCTGTATACCTGCAATCCTGATATTTTTATTTGGCATTTTCCATTGTTCAGATTTCAAGAATATGATGGGCTTGAAGGCCAAAGGGGTCCATAGTCCACAGAATGCTCAGGAATTAGTTGTAAATACATTACCCACCAATCCAACGAACCCTAAACCTAGTTTTGCACTTGGGCAGGTGGGGTTGGGGGTTTTGAAACATCCAACGATTCACCAGCAGTTGAGATCAACTCCTGAGACTTTTTATCATTATTTTCCTGGTTCAAAAAAGTCAAGATGAGGCCACAAACTCTTAAACAGTGAAACTATTACTAGTAGTATAATATTTTGCTAATAAAGGGGTAAAAAAAATCAAGTCCTTGGAATTGGCTTGTGGACAGACCTTCAGTGATATGTTGGAACTGAGTCAATGTTATACAGGCATTTTTTTTTTGCATAATATATTGTTTAGTCATCTTTTCTTCCCATTTAAGACTATGAATAATAAACAGCATAATGACAGCAAATGTATTACTGTTATTGTTTTCTTGGACTATCCTGGAAGGTTATGATGGGATGGAAACCTTCCATGCTAGTGGAAGGGCATCCATGGGTGGAAAACAATTTGAGGGCGATCATAGATGTCTATGAGACAAGCCATGGCTACAAAGGTATGCAACTGATATCCTTGAGTAGTATTTCTCAACATGCTGGCTGAGGAATTCTGGGAGTTGAAGTCACCACATGTTAAAGTTGTCTACTGTTCTGCAGGTAGAACTGCTATTAAGGTAGAATTTGAGGACAGGGAATGCTTAAAATACCCTGAAATCTTTTTCATTGTTAACAATAACAACAAAAACACAAGGGATCCTTGATGCTCTCTGAGCCTGCTTGTTTTCCTGCAGACATTTCATTACCAAAACTAGGTAACCATCATCAGAGCACGGATGATGTTACCTAGTTTGGGTAATGAAACATCTGCAAGAAAACAAGCAGGCTCAGAGAGCACCAAGGACCCCTTCATTTCAACCCTGAGCTACAAATATTCTCCTTTATTGGTAAAGATACAAGGATTGTGGTGAAGAGTTTGGCAAGGCGGCAGAGACCTTAGAACAATAGGGAGTGTGTGGATATAATATTTAAACAGGAATTGTGCTTTCTGGGTTATAATAAGTAAATGTATTCCATATCAATAATATTAGCATTACTAGTATTGCTATTACAACTACTTACAATAGTGAATCAAATCATAGCAATGCATGTGCTGTTATTTGCCATCCTAGTGATTCATCAAATGGGAAAAAAAGAATCCAAGATTAAACTAACCCTAATTATATTTTTTACAGGAGTCTTGCAAACAATAACCTCCAAACGCTCCCTAAAGACATATTCAAGGGATTGGATTCACTAACAAATGTGTAAGAAAACCTTTTTGATATTCCCATTATGAATAGAAAGGGGGAAAAAAGGCTCAGAGATACATATTGTGGAACAACTCCTCATACAATGAGCCTGAAGTAATCCATTTTATATCCACTTATCATCAATTATCTCATTCATCTAATAGCATTTTTTCCCCATTTAGGAGCATTCCTCAAGGCAGTTTTCTGCAAGCTGGCAGCTTCCAAATATGCCCAGATTGCGTAAAGGTGCCACAGAAGATCTAAAACAAGATTGTCCCCTACAATAATAGGTTTTTGTGGCAACCTTATCTCACAGGCAGATTTTCTTAAAATTATATCTGGGTGCATTTATAAATAGTTTATCAAATTGCCCTGCAAAAGAGAGAAGAAGGAAGGGAGAGAGAAAGAGGAAAAACTACATTGTATGCTTGGAATTTACAATCTGTGTAAGCTTTCGTAGAAATGGGAATGGAATGAATTTCTCAGCCATCTCTACTGAGAACATTAGCTGTTCTCCTTGAGCTCATTTAGCCACAGCCATTCCCACTGTCAAGAAAGCCAGCTGTTTTAAACAATTTGCTCTGCACCGATAAAAGCTGCGGCAGTGAAATCAGGAAGCCAGGCCCTACCAGGGAGTCCTCCTCCCCCCCCCCGCACCCGTTTGCTTCCTGGACATTGAGAGACATGGAACATACGGGAAACTGTTGGAAGAATTTGCATTTGAAAATTCTTACAGGAAGTCACATATCTTTTTCTTGCAATTTTTCATGGCACAAGTGTGCCTTCATCTCACATCTTGCCTACCTGTGAATGAAGCAGACTTAACTGGCTCTGGACTATTAATGAATATTAAGTATATTTCCCCTCTTAGAATAAGGCCAAGACCAAGGAACCATTTATCTGAGTTGTAGTCCTACCTGAGACATGAAGCCAGCTAGGTTACCTTGGGCCAGTCATTCTCTCTCAACCCTAGGAAGGAGGCAAGGCTGAATCACTTCCTACTGAGAAAACTGCAACGATTAATCCAGGCAGTCACTATTATACCAAACTGGTTCTATTTTCCCTTGGATACTGTTAGAATTAGAGGGAAAATATTCTAAATATACTAAACAGCCAAGGGCCAATTAAGTGTGCTTCATTCACAGGCAAGACATGGAGAGAAGGTTTATTTGCATGGTGAAAGGCCCCCTGACACCTCATTTTCTCTTTCTGGCACCTGCTTCTCTCTTTCCCAAGGAACTTAGGCCAAGAGCTGCATCTGGATGTAAGGCAGCAATTTGTCCATCTAACCTTTATGCATAGCTTTATGGTTGTGTATTGGGGACCTTTGAGTTAGTATTGACTCCTGGTAACTCCCTGCAGTTTTCGTGGCAAGGTTTTTTGGAAGTGGTTTGTCATTTCCTCCTTCTTAGGACTGAGAGAGGGTAACTGGCCCAAAGTTACCAAGCTGGCTTCATGGCTAAGGCAGGACTCGAACTCGCGGCCTCCTGGATTCTAGTTTGGTGCCTTAACCACTAAACCAAACTGGCTTTCCTTATGCATGACTTCCCTTTTATGTATATATTTTCCAAGAGATGCAATTGCTAGTCCTCTACAGTACTTCCATTTCATGCAAATGCAACTACATGAGAAGAACATCAAAGGATAAAGTTATGTCCCTCTACCCCAAATAACTTAATGATTACAAGAAATGTTCAAAATGAGACAGACACCCCCTCACAATAAAGTGACCCAGGGTTCCAGCAGAAAATGGGCTGAAATGCGTGCAATAAAATAAAACTACAATGGAGAAAAGGCATTTTCTGTAGCATTTGGAAACATATTTATGGTTGCACAAAGCAAAATATGTCTATCAAGATCCAGATAACAACCGAGGAGAATAAAATGAGCTAGGTTTATTAATGAGAAGGATGTGTACCCAAGTATCATCTATCTAAATCAGTTGGATTTAATTTCCTGAACTTGGCTCTTCTTATTTTAGCATGAAAGAGGAGCCACAACATTTGAAGGTATTTTTGCTTTTAAAAAGAATACATTAATACAATTGATATTATTTATATGACATCTAGAATAATGAGCTGGAATGTCACATGGAAAGTTGTTTTAAATTTGTTTCCTGTAAACCTAAAATGAGTTTTTAACAGAAAAGAACATTTTGCTTATTGGACACTACAGCAATTATTTAATAAAAAATTAGTTGCAAGTGCTTTTCTGTTGGAGATTTATTTCGGACTTGGAATATTAATTCATATGATTTGAATTATGAATGATTTGAACCCTGTTATTGTCATATTTGAATTGAAAGCTGCTCCTATGACTCTGGAACAATTATGTGTTTTTAAAAATGCATTATTCTTGGCGATAATTCTGGTCTTTGGAATTTAGCAAGATTGTGCACCTTGTGGTATGGGGATTGGCTAAAGAATACTAAGGCAAGATGGAAAAGAGATATCTACATCTGATATGGGGCAGTGGATTGTTGATCGGCATTGTTGGTCAAATTATGAATTATTGTAATTGCTGTTAGTTGGTTGGTCAGTTTGAGAAAGAGGCAAGGAAAAGACTTTTTGACACAGGTGTTCAAAGTTTTTAGAGTTGTTCTGTTGGAATATTATTTTCCAGACCTTTTTCTTTTCTTTTTCTTTTTTAATCTGCATATGTTTTAAGGTAACATATTGTTAATATTATTGTATTCTTCTTCTTTAGTAATTCGTTTCCAAAATCAGTTAAAAGAAGTAATTTTACATTTGCGAAGAGGAAAGCAAGCTTAAAGCTCTTTTGCTGTATTAGAGGATTTTCTTTCCAGATCCAATTTAAGCCTGGAGGAATTACTCAACTAGAATAAGATTTCAGGAAAAAAAGAGCCCCCAGAGGCAGCATTCTCCATACATAATCCAGGCAAAAGCATCTGCAAAATTGGATGCTTTCATCAAAATAACAAAAAAAAGCATTGCGTTGTCATTCTACAATCTCCACCCTTTTGTACATGGATATAACACCATAATTCACATACAAAAGAGAAATATAATAGAAGGATGCTTAATTCAGTGTAAGATTTTTACCCCCCTTCCTTCTCTCTCTTAAGAAATTTAATATACGGTTGCTTTTTTAACCACAAAGAGTCTTTAAAAAATATAGGCTCGGTTTCTTCCTTAAAGCACATTGTCTTTCATGCAATAGTGATCTCAAAATATTATAAACCGATAACCTGTTGTTGTTTTTCTTAAACAAATGATAATGTATTTAAATTGTCACATTTCAAAAACGTTGTTTCTATCCAGAGACCTGAGAGGAAATGCTTTCAAATGTGATTGCAAATTGAAATGGTTAATTTCATGGATAAGCAGAACAAATGCAACAGTGGAAGACATCTATTGTGAAAATCCACCAGAGTATAAGAAACGCAAAATCAACAGCCTCTCTCCTAGTGAATTTGATTGCATCATTACACGTAAGTCTTCAAAGTGTCTTCTGTTTCTTTCATTCCCTGTTATTCCTAAGGGCGTTTTCTTTCGGCGGAGCAAATGGTTTTCTACTGGGTTAATCTATACATCTACCTAGCCCGAATATTGCCTGCCTTTACTCACAGCAACTTTCAAGATCTCTTCTCTGTCATGTTGAGATTTTTCTCTCCATCCTTCTCTGCAGGAGAAACGAACCTACACAATAATTGCCCCAAAGATGCTTTTTCAAAAGGCAATTGGACTTTATTTTTTGCTTGAACTGGAGAAGCTTCTTGGATGAGAAGCAAAACGAAAACAAGGAAAAACAAAGTCCAATTACCTTTTGAAAAAAACCACCTTTGGGATAACATGACCTGGATGACTGAGAATCTCCATAGACACATCTACACAATGGTTGTGTGGCCTGGTTCACCTAATCTGAATGAGATTCCATTGATTTTGGCTTAGCCTCTTGTGTGATTATCTGTGACTTACTTTCAGAAGCCATAGTGAAGCAAATTTATTTATTTATTTATTTATTTATTGGTTCGATTTATATGCCGCCCTTTTCCGGAGACTCAGGGCGGCTTACAATGCATTAAGCAATAGCCTTCATACTTTTGTATATACCTGCTTAGTAGGGCTTTCGGGCCCCCCTAAGCGGTGTTCTTTTTTATACAAAGTCAGCTTATTGCCCCCACAATATACAATGATAGTTCAGTGCAAAATCTGCACACTACAAATTCCTTATGGCATAGAACAGTGGGTCTCAACCTTCCTAATGCCGCGACCCTTTAACACAGTTCCTCATGTTGTGGTGACCCCCAACCATAAAATTATTCCTAAAACCATTGAAGATACGTGTTTTCCGATGGTCTTAGGCGACCCCTGTGAAAGGGTCGTTTGACCCCCAAAGGGTCCCGACCCACAGGTTGAGAACCACTGGCATAGAAGTTAAACAAGCAAAGCTGGATAGGAAATCTCAACTATATGGGATGGTTTCAGTGGTGGGTTGCCCCCGGTTTGGACCAGTTCTATAGAACCGGTAGTAAAACTGGCGGGAGGCTTTGTCCGCCAACCCCAATGTCATCAGAAGGCTTCTGCGCATGCGCAGAAGAGCATACGCGAGCGAAGCAGGCGCATATGCATGGCCCCGTTGCGAACGGGTAGTAAAGGTAGGTAAAACCCACCCCTGGATGGTTTTACTATGTAGGGTCTAACTGGCCAAAACTGTTCTGTTTGTACTCATGCTTGGAGAAGATCAAGATTTCTCATTCCATATTGACTGAAAGTATCTGATTTGCAGTATTAGGCCCTAATTACATTTTATGAAAATCAGCGTGACTGCTACATTCATAATTTTCATCCCAAGAAAGAAAAAGCCTGTTTGGCCTAGGGAGTAAGCTGCTAAATTAGAAGCTGGAAGGTCAAATGTTCTAGTCCAGTGGTTCCCAATGTGGGGCCCACAGGGGGGCACTTTGATTTTTAATGGGAGCAATTTGAACCTTGTTTAAACCAAATTAATGGCCTTTTAGGCTTCCTCCGCGTGAGTAGAGTTCACTTTTTGAATAAAGTAAGAATTATATGTCACCGGGAAGTGGGGGGGGGGGGAGGCATCAGGATTTTAGAGATGCTTAGGTGGGGCATGGCCGAAAAAAAGGGTTGGGAACCACTGTTCTAGTCCTACCTTAGGCCTGTAACCCAGCTTGATGACTCTGGGCCAGTCACTCTCTTTCTTTCTCTGCACTAGGAACAAGGTATTGGCAAGCCACTGCCAAAAATGTTGCCAAGGAAACTACAGGGATTTATCCTTGTAGTCAGCAGGCGTCAGATTTGACTTGATGAACCGTAACAACCACAGTAGGAATTAGGCTAATTAGAATTGGTTATGATTCAAGCATGAGTGCTATTCTCTGTTAATAAACATTTTCATCTTTTTTTTCTTGTTGACTAAAGTCTAATAAACAGGAGAAATAGATTTTACAAAATACCACTGCCTTGTACAAGCTATCTACTTTTTACAATAACATTTAAAGGAGTAAATACCAACTTTTAGTATGTACTTTTTCAGAATTCGTCGTATTTCGAAAGCTGCCATATCAGTCCCTGTCAGTGGACACTTTCTCATTCATGAATGATGAATATGTGGTTATCGCTCAGCCTTTTATCGGAAAATGTATCTTTCTGCAGTGGGACCATGTGGAAGGGACATTCAGGAATTTTGATAACATCACAGGTATTAACAGCTCATTTCTCTGAACGTTGTGTTGCCTTATCGTAATGCCAGTTGATGATACGCTTTGTCGATCTTTGTGCAGGGACTTCGGTGGTTGTCTGTAAGCCGATTATTGTTGAGAATCGCTTGTACATCATTGTTGCCCAGCTCTTTGGTGGCTCCCATATATACAAACGAGACATTCACGCAAATAAATTTATCAAAATCCAGGACATTGAGATCCTTAAGATCAGAAAGCCTAACGACATTGAAACGTTCACCATTGTTAAGGATGCATACTTTGCAATAGCGGATAGTTCAAAAGCTGGCATCACCACTATCTACAAATGGAATGGAAATGGATTTTATTCTGACCAGTCTTTGCACGAATGGTACAGAGACACTGATGTGGAATATCTTGAAATAGCCACCAAGCCTCATTTGATCATCTCAAGCAGTTCTCAACACCCGATCCTGTATCAGTGGAACAGGGGCACAAACAATTTCGCTGACCCAGTGGATATTCCAGATATGGAAGATGTTTACGCTGTCAAACACTTCAAAGTGAAAGAAGATATTTATGTTTGCCTAACAAGATTCATTGGGGATTCCAAAGTAATGAAATGGACAGGCTCCAAATTTCTGGATTTACAAAGAATGCCATCCAGGGGGTCCATGGTGTTCCAGCCACTTCAGATAAAGAATTATCAGTATGCTATTCTTGGAAGCGATTATTCTTTCACTCAAGTCTATTTTTGGGATGCAGGAAAAGCCAAGTTTGTTAAGTTTCAAGAATTAAATATTCAAGCGCCAAGATCCTTCACACATGTTTTTGTTGACAAACAGGATTTTCTCTTTGCATCAAGCTTTAAAGGAACTACAGTGATCTATAAGCACATCATAATTGACTTAAGTGCATGATACATATTTACACACACACACACACACACACACACACACACAGAGTATGGAAGTCTGTTGTGAGACTTCTTCCATTAATAACAACAGAGACCTAATGAACTAAATGCATGACAACGATTCTCTTTACTTCCAGTCTGCAAAATGCCTTTTAACAGCTGAGATTGTTAAAATAAAGTGCTACAGCTAATATCTTCAACCATAAATGTCAAGTCTAGTGCTGTTTGAAATTGCAATTTTAAAAGAAGGACAAATTAAAGCATTAACTATTATTTGCAACAACAGTGTAAATAGCTAGCAAAGCTCCATCCCTCCTAAATGAGTTGGAAAGCACCAATCAACTGTAATTGTCCATTATTCACTGATCTGAAGATTGCCAAATAAAATGTTTACGTTTTCTTTCCTATTCTCAAATAGCTTTATTTATACAACAATCCCATAGATAGTTTTTTCTCATTTTGAGTAGTTTCCTAGGGTCATGAAAGTTCAATATTACCAGAAATGTTATATTGCATTTTGATTCAAATCTATTGCTTACACTTTTAAACAGAAAGGGACTGTTTGATCCAAGACAAACAGGTAATTTGTATGCATTCACCTGTATGGAATGTGCAGCTCATTTATTTTCATCATAAGGAGAGAGAAAAAAACCCAACTGATGTTTTGTTCACAGTGTGTGGAGTATTGACAATTTCTGTCCTAATGGGAAAGATGCCAATTGCCATATTTCTAAAGCAATTAGAAATATAAGACTCTTGTTGGCATATAAATATTAAATATTCAGGGCTTATTTTTCATAGGTATGAGTTAGCCTGCAGTACTGCATTCTAACCACTGCACCATGAGCCATGGTGGCGCAATTGTTAGAATGCAGTACTGCTGGCTTATTCACTGTTCACTCCAGGAGTTCGATTCTGACTGGTTCAAGGTTCAATCAGACTTCCATCTTTCTGATATCGGTAAAATGAAGACCCAGATTGCTGTGGGCAATATGCTGACTCTGTAAACTGCTTATAGAGAGCTATAAAGCACTATGAAGTGATATATAAGTCTAAGTGGTATTGCTATTGCTATTTGTGGATACAAACACACACACACACACACACACACACACACACACACACACATATCCAGTACCATTAAAATGCCAAACATGGTACCATTACTTTGGTACAAGTTTTTATGCATCACTGCATAGGGAATATTTCTCTGAGTGGTGTTTTATAATATGTAGAACTTAAGCTTGTATCACCCACACTCTCTGATCAGAGCTCTCCTGCTTAGAATAGTTACAGGTTTTAAAATATAAAATGACTAATATGACTTCCTCACCTGGAATTGTTGTTTTTTTTTTCTTCTTCTCTAAATGCATTTTTTGTAATCATTTTTCAGCAGCAGCAGTATTGCATACAGTATCTTATCTTTCGAGAAGTGCTACACAGGTACATAATGGTAGATATTGGATAAAAATATTATATTTTATAAGAATCACCTCTTACATGGCCATATATATTATTTTAGCTTCAGTGCTTATTTTCTCCCACTCTTCTTTTAAAGTCTTGAGAGGTTAGAACAAATAACCAAACTAATTCTCTGTCTCTCTCATATCTTATCAATAAGAAAAAGAAAAATCACATGGGCATTTTAAGATTATCATGACAACAGAGATAAAACAAGAGTGTGCATCTCCTTGGGATGTAAGCATGTTTATATTTTGTAGGAAAAGCTAATATTTTAAAAATAAAAAATAAAATGAGTATCACTAGTAATGTCCCAAAAGTTCATTGCCCAAGCATACACCTTTCTGCATTTTAGTTTTCATTTTAATAATAATAATGAAAGGAAATGATGTGGTAATCATTACCCCACCCTCTGAGGCATCATTTGAGTAGTAATTTGGGAAGCTTGGCTAATGTCCATCATCAAATGTTTCCTTTCATTGATGGAGAGATGAGTTCTTTTTATGTATAGTAGATCCTTGCAATTTGACCATCACTAAAATTGGATTCCCTTAGCAATCTGATTGCAAAGCTCATATCCCCATGTCTGTATGAAAGCTGCCTTTATAAACATTAATCATGAGATCTCTCCAACATATTCATGCAGCAGAATTGTATCTGAGTTTACATTTATCTCTATAATAATCAAAGATATTTATTGACCAAAATCCCCCACAACAATGACGTCCATCCCTGCAGGCAACCTAAAGAAATATAACTTCAATTTAACATGCTTTCACATAGAATATAGAATAAGGCATGTTCTAGTTCAATACTAATTGTTTATTTATTTATTTATTTGTTTCCATTTCTATACCGCTCTGCTCCAAATAGGACTCAGGGCGGTGAACAGCCAAAGTAAAAAACAGAACATACAAAATTTAAAAAACAGTTTAAAATAATTAAATATTTTGGCCGTAAATTAAAACAACCCAATTTAAAATCAATTTAAAATTTAACTCAAGCCAGCCCAGCTAGTTGAAATAAATAGGTTTTCAGGGCCCGACGAAAAATCCGGAGGTCTGTTATTGTACGTAACTCTGGGGGGAGGTTGTTCCAGAGGGTGGGCGCTGCCACAGAGAAGGCTCTCCCCCTGGGGGTCGCCAGCCGACATTGTCTGGCGGACGGCACCCTGAGGAGGCCCACTCTGTGCGAGCGTACTGGCCGGTGGGAGGCTATTGGTGGCAGAAGGCGGTCTCGTAAGTACCCCAGCCCTAAGCCATGGAGCGCTTTAAAGGTGGTCACCAACACCTTGAAGCGCACCCGGAAGACCACTGGGAGCCAGTGCAGCTCGCGCAGGAGAGGTGTCACATGGGAACGCCTCGTCGCCCCCATAATCCCCCGCGTGGCCACGTTCTGGACCAGCTGGAGCCTCCGGGTGCACCCCAGGGGGAGCCCCATGTAGAGAGCGCTGCAGTAGTCCAGGCAGGAAGTGACGAGTGCCTGAGTGACTGTGCGTAGAGAGTCCTGATCTAGAAAGGGGCGCAACTGGCGTATCAGGCGAACCTGATAAAAAGCCCCCCTGGCCACGGCCGTCAAATGATCTTCTAAAGACAGCCGTGCGTCCAGGAGGACGCCCAAGTTACGAGCCCTCTCCGTGGGGGCGAGTGATTCGCCCCCAATAGCCAGCGATGGCGTCAGCTGGCTATATCGGGACGCTGGAAGCCACAGCCACTCGGTCTTGGAGGGGTTGAGTCGGAGCCTGTTTCTCCCCATCCAGGCCCGCACGGCCTCCAGGCACTGGGACATCACTTCAAGGGCATCGTTGGGGTGGCCTTGTTGAAGCATGTTGAAAAACTTGAGAAAACTGATGGGCTGAATATCAACATCCATATATTCAGACATGAATCAGAAGCAAGAAGGCTGGTTTCTGACTTGTTTATTATAGAGCAATGCTTGTTTTTTTTTCTTAGACAATACTGAGAAGAGTGATATTGGCTTGGTGTAACCTCCTTCGACTTTGTACCATCCAGATGTGATGGACACAACAGCTCCCAGTTTTCCTAGCCAACATCTGTCTTCCCACGCACCTAGCAGCTGAAGTAGAGGGAGATTGTCATATCATGCATAGGGCTACTTGTATAATTTGAGCAAGCCAAAAAATTATACAGCAAGGACCTTTATACTAGAGGAATGAAGCAGGAATGAAGCAGAATTATCCCCTGTAAGGTTGGTGATAGTTCTTAATGATTTAACTTTGTATTTAAATAAAAAAAGAAAGAAAGAAATACGGTACATTGCAATATCAGGGACAATAGGATCAAACAGGCCCCCTTTTCTTTCTGAAAGAAATGTTCTTGCTATTCTCTCTGGTGATAACTACCCAAGCATCCTTGGAATCTGCGTCTGAATAGCTTGAATATCAGAATGCATCGTTCTGCCACAAGATGATGTAGCCCCACAAGAAGCGTTATGTCTTTGTGTTCTGCATTAGCGAAACCAAAGATCGGGGTAACCCTGAAGATATGAGACTAGCTGAGAGCAGCTGGAATGATAATGCATGCATTTCCTACTTAAGTCTAGTTACTTATTTAGATAGGATCGATACTTCTGCTTATTCAATCCTGTTTTAGCTTCCTCCCAAAGCAGGGAATCAGCCTTTAGTCCTTGCACAGCATAAGCCTCCCCCACCCACCCCCATCCCCCAAGTTCCATGGGACCTCATTTGTTTGTTCCCATGGGAAAGCAAACAATCTGGAGATATTCTTGTGTTGTAGATAGAATACAAGAAAGTACTCAGTTTGAATCCTTCATATGTGGAATCAACTTAAACCTTTCACATGTGAATCTGGTTGCTTGCACCTGACAACCCATCACTTCCTAAGGTCGTCTCTTCCATATTTATTTTATTTATTTATTTATTATTCAAACTTCTATACCGCCCTTCTCCTTTCGGACTCAGGGCGGTGAACAGCCAAAATAAAAACATTTATACATAAAGTTACAGTTAAAAATAGATTTAAAATAATTAAATAAATTTGGCCCGTAATTTAAAACTTGTCAGTTTAAAATCCGTATCAAATTTTAAAACCAACCATAAAATCAAGACAGACCGGCTAACTGAAAAAAATAAGTTTTTAGGGCCCGACGAAAAGTCCGGAGGTCGGAGATCACTCGTATCTCTGGGGGTAGATTGTTTCAAAGGATAGGTGCCACCACAGAGAAGGCTCTCCTCCTGGGGGTCGCCAGCCGGCATTGTCTGGCCGACGGCACCCTGAGGAGGCCCTCTCTGTGGGAGTGAACTGGCGGTGGGAGGCTATTGGTGGCAGAAGGCGGTCCCGTAAGTACCCCGGCCCTAAGCCATGGAGCGCTTTAAAGGTGATCACCAATACCTTGAAGCGCACCTGGAAGTCCACCGGAAGCCAATGCAGCTCGCGCAGGAGAGGAGTCACATGGGAGCGCCCTGTCGCTCCCATAATCCCCCGCGCGGCCGCATTCTGCACCAGTTGGAGCCTCTGGGTGTACCCCAAGGGGAGCCCCATGTAGAGAGCATTACAATAGTCCAGACGAGAGGTGACGAGTGCTTGAGTGACTATGCGTAGGGAGTCCCGGTCCAGAAAGGGGCGCAACTGGCGTATCAGGCGAAGTTGAACAACTCTTACTTAGATACTTTTTCTGATCATTCAACCATACCTACTTCTGTATTACAGTATTTAAATTCCTTCTTTCCTCTTCTGTAGCAACTCTGAATAATTCCACTCCATTTTTAAAACATGGCAGCCCTAGATAGACTTGAAGACAGTTACGACTTTTCCCTACTTTCTTCTCTACTTCAGACTAAACTTCTCCATATCTCCAATCGTTCCCCCTAAGCTTTCCTTCCAGATTTTTTACAACCTCGGTTGCTATCCTCTGGCTACCCCTCTCTTTAGCCTAGAGAGGCAGCCCTTGATGGGATACTTGTCTCAGGCTGCCAACGGGCCGCGGGAAGCCAGAGTGGGGGTGGAGCCCATTAAATGGTTAATATGAGTGTGTGTTGTCACTGAGTGATGTGGGGGGTTATTTTATTATTTTGTATTATTTTTTTTTTATTCCTTCCACATTGTGTTTTTATTTTCTGTAAGCCTCCTAGAGTCGTGAGCGAGTGGTGGCTATATAAATTTTCCTAAATAAATAAATAAATAAGTAAATGCCAGAAAAAAACTGCTCACAAGCTCTTCAAAACTATAAAGAAGCATTTGCTCCATTTGCAAAGAATTGCAGTAGTGTTGTAAAAATTTGATCCAGCTCTCAAAAATAATCCACGTTGTGCAATAAGGGAGGACCAGATCTGTTTTCAAACTGGTGTAAAGTTCTTATGCAGTACTAGAGGAAAGCTTGAACAGAATATTTCTCAATGCTTGTTCTGAACAGTTAATTCTTTAATTACGCTATGTGTATGCGCAGAACAAATACATTTTATAGATATAATACTTCCATGGAATTATTTTTGATTTCAGGCCAAGGATCATGTTTGAAGACATCAATGTTAATATTACTTTTGTATGGCCTTCTATCAGTATGAAACACTGTTCACACTTAAAATGAATGCTTTTTTTCTCCCGTTACTGAAATATGGACTATTTCTTTGCTTCAAAGGGTGATATGTTGAAGTAGGAACGGTGTCTTGAGGTTCCAAAGTGAGTTTGCTTTACAGCGATATATTACTTAGAAGTTGCAAAGGTTCCTGGTACAATAAGCAAAGCAAAAAGTTATTAACGGATAAGACTGCAGATCAATTTTCTTATTCAAGAATTTCTCTTTGGCATACTGTACTTTAATGTATTGGCTGTAAGAGGCATTAATTCATATACCATTAGCTTTCTTATCTAGTAGAGTATTAATTTTTAAATAACATCTATTTATAAATTGCACAAGCTTTGTTTTCCTCTATCAGTTAACAGTGGAGCCAGAATTTTTATTTATTTATTTGTGTATGCGTGTGGTTGTGTGTGTGTGTTGGTATTGACACATTCCTACATTTACCTTTTGAAGAACCTGCTCGATAAATCTGGATGGTTTCTTAGGTAAAATATGAAGTAGAGAAAAATGGATGGAGCTTGAGGTTTGAGTATGTTCAACCTATAATTTGGGGAAGTTGTGTTCATTTCCGATAGAATACATCCAGTGGCTCAGATTGCCTTAATTCTAAGGGCCAAAATATGTAGCACGCAACAATTTATATCATTTTGATTATGTAACTTGTAGGAAGGAACAATAACCATAAATGCTACATGCAGGGAGGTATGTCATTACTGCCCAGTACAATATTCTCTGTCTATTCAGTTGGAAGGCAAGAAATGTTGCAAAGAAACCCATGGTGTATAAAACTGGGCTATTTTTAGACCTATTTTTGCATTTACAGCTTTCACTGTGTGTAATTCAGAGCTTTTGATCTGAAAGGAATTGCTGCAAGAAAGAAAGGTCTGTTGCTTTCTTGTCCTCCGAGTCCATCCCAAAGCATTGTTTCCCCAGTACTATTAATAGAATTAGGAGAAATGGGCTATCTCCCCAATGCCCTGTAGTACTCTAAAAGTTTAAAAATAGCTCTCCGCCCCTGTCTGCAATTCCTTGTCAATGCTTGTCTTTTCATGGCAATGCCTGAAGGCATACGCTACTGCGTAAATCTACTTAAGGGCACACTGATGCTCTTGAAAGAACTGATACTGCAGAATGTACTCATTAGCCAGGAGAGAAGCAGCGGGTGTCTATAACCAAGCCATCCCTTTATGTCATCTCTGCAGAGATACTAAGAATGAGATGACATTCCTGTTCAGAATAAATGGCTGCCGGGATAGCAGGAGAGGGAAGAAAGGCTGTTTGAGGTTCTTAACAAATAAGCTATTTGAGGCTCTCTTCTTTGTGGCAACCAGTGGTGGGTTGCTCCCAGTTCGGTCCAATTCTATAGAACCGGTAGTAAAACCGGCGGGAGGCTCTGCCCACCTGCCACGAGGTCATCATGGATGATCTGCGCATGTGCAGAAGCTTCTGCGCAGAAGCGCGTGCACCCGCTCCCGTTGCGATCCGGTAGTAAAGGTAAGTAGAACCCACCCCTGGTGGCAACCCCGTCCAATATCTAAGGGGCTGCCACAAAGAAGAGGGGGTCACCCTATTCTCCAAGGAACCTGAAGGTTAGAATAGAATAGAATAGAATAGAATAGAATAGAATAGAATAGAATAGAATAGAATAGAATAGAATAGAATAGAATAGAATAGAATAGAATAGAATAGAATAGAAACTATATATCCTAATGGATAACCAAGGCAAGAACCAACCTAGTACTAGGGAGAAATTTCTTGACAGAACAATTAATCAGTGGAACAAATTGTCTGAAATGGTATAGGGTTTCCTGCTTAAGCAGGGGGTTGGACTAGAAGACCTCCAAGGTCCCTTCCAACTCTTATTCTATTGTTCTCTTATTATGCTGTTAACATAGGTTTTTTTCCCCCATAAATTCTCTTTCTTCCAAACCACTTGAAGCTGTCTTTTATAATGATCACCTCAAAAGATCATGTTCAAATTCCCTTATTACTCTTCAAGTATTACTGTCTCCAATCAATACACTTAATGAAGAATAAATTCTACAGATCTGCTACCACAATAATCTGGTGTGGCAAGAGAATGCTCACATTTGAAATAGTTATTCCTAACTTGTTATTTTCCAGATGTATTCAATTACTACTTCCATTACTGACAGTCAATATGGCCCTTTGGCCTTGCCAACTGGTAATTTTGAGAGCTAGGCTCCATCACATTTCGAGGGCATCAGATTGGCGGATGTTATTGGATGCTGAAGTGCTATGAATATAAAATGCACATCTGTTCCACTTATGTCCATATTATACATGTGCCATTGCAAAATCCTCAAGCCACAACCAACTTAAAAAAAAAAGAAAAACAGCCAGAAGAGACTGGGAGAAGCCAAAGACATGTTCTAAAGTGCCAGGAACCTAAGCCTTTTGGCAAACTTGCTTCAATATAATTTAAGCCAAGTTAAACAAGAACTTCAGCTAAATCCAGCTACAGAACTTTGGAGAGACAAAACATTCCAGTGAAAAAAAACAAGAAGGCGTCCTTTATTGTGTATAACTCTTGAGAGTATTTTCAAAGGTCTTGAAAGATATAGACAGCTTGATCTTTCAAGGAAGTAAATAATTACTTGCTTGTGGCAACAATGATAAGGAGAAACAGGGAAAAAGGTAAACAGTGTGAACTATGTTAACAAAGAACAGGTTCTTCATAAGGTGTCAAATTGTCCCAAAGCACCAAGTATTCATTTTTTTAAATCAGACTTCCATGAAACAGGAAACAATTTCAAGGTATTCCTGGAAAATGTATCTGCTACTCTAATTTGGAGATCCTTAGGTTTTCCTTCCGGTCCAGTCTTCCTTCTATTAATGCCGTTAACAGAGAGATCTGCAAAGTCCTTAAGATCTTTCCTGAAGAAAAATGGTTGTGGTGGTGAGGAGGTACAGGTTGTCCTCAATTTACAATAGTTCATTTAGTGGATGTTCAAAGTTACAATGACACTGAAAAAAGTGACGTATGACCATTGTTCACACTGATGACCGTTGCAGCGTCTCCTTTGGCCATGTGATCAAAATTCAGATGTCATTTATGACGGTTGTGGTATCCTGGGATCATGTGATTCACCTTCTGCGAGCTTCTGACCGGCAAAGTCAATGGGGAAGCCAGATTCACTTAACAACTGTGTTTCTAACTGAACAACTGCAGTGATTCACTTAACAACTGTGGCAAAACTCACTTAAAAACTCACTTAACAGATGTCTCATTTAGCGGCATAAATTTGGGGATGAATTGTGGTTTTAAGTTGAGGACTATCTGTAGTTTTATAGCATGTCAACTGATTTTTATTTTGCCTAATGAGATTGCAGAAGAGAAATATCAATGAAAGGTACCATATTGATGCTTAGGGTGGAACTGCAAATGTGGGGGAGGGGGGAACATTCCAGTGGTGGGTAGCAGTGGCGGCAGGAGGCTCCGCCCACCCACCCGGATGTCATCAAATACGCCCTGCGCATGCGCAGAAGTGGTGCGTATGTGAACAAAGCGAGAGCGCATGCGCGAGTGAACCAGTGGCAAAGGTAAGTGAAACCCATCACTGGAACATTCATTCCCAATCTCATTTGAAAGAGAAAGGTGGATGGCAGAGCATAAGAGGAGGCAAAGCAGGATAAGAATACACCCAACAACTAAGAATTAAATGTTACTGAAAAACCTGACCTCCAATTCCACTTTTTAAATGTAAGAATGCTAAGGTTGTGTGCCCTTTATTTATACTTCATTGAATGCACATAAAGTTAACTCAAATGCTCACTGTTTTAAAAGTGCTAAAAACGTCCTTTCAATTGGACAAAACATTGCAACAAACACTGTTCCTCCCAGTTTTAGGCGTGTAAACCTCTATTGGCAGGTCCCCAAGTACAAACCAACAATGGTCCTTCCACTATTTAATTGAGAAGGCATCAAAACTAAGTGCTGAAGGTGAAGCCTTGGTGGTGCAGCGGACTAAACTGCTGTTAAAGTAGCACTTAGCTGCCAGCTGCCTGCAATTACTGCGAGTTCAATTCTCACCAGGCTCAAGGTTGACTCAGCCTTCCATCCTTCCGAGGTAGGTAAAATGACCCGGTTTGTGGCAGCAATAAGCTGACTTTGTATAAAATAGAATACCGCTTAGGGGGTGCCAAAAAAGCCCTACTAAGCAGGTATATACAAAAATATGAAGGCTATTGCTTAATGCATTGTAAGCCGCCCTGAGTCTCCGGAGAAGGGCGGCATATAAATCGAACTAATAAATAAATAAATAAATAAAGCAAGAGTTTTAAAATTTAGTTTTCTTTTAGGCTATCCCCCAGGCTGGGTCTCACAATTGCATAAAATATAAACTTTTTATTTATTTATTAAATAGCAAAAAGCAAATTATTTGCTTTTAATTAGGGCAATAGAAAAAAAAATGCAAATTTTCAACACTTTTTAATATAATTGTTATAGGAGGAAAATGCAAAACAAAAAAAATGGAAAACTAAAAAGTGTTTATCGAAATGTATTGAGAAAAGTGAAAAGAGTAGCAGTGAAAGAGTTAAGGGTGTGATAACTAGGGGTACTCTCTTGGGAGAGGGGGAGGGAGGGGGCTAAGCACATGCTGATTTGACTTAATGGTTAAAACACAGCGCCTGGCAACTATGCTTTCTTTTCGAGTACAGCCCCACTGCGAACCGGTAGTAAAGATAAGTAGAACCCACCCCTGATATGAGGGCAGCATTGCAGAAAACAGAGGCTGCTGGAGTGTGTTTTTGTCATGGTTAGGAGCAAAATGAATACAGCTGTAAGATTTGTACTTCGTAGTTCTTAATGTGAGCAGCAGATGGAGCCAGCTATTTTTCAAGTTCTTTGTGTAGCTTCCTTCTGTGAAAAAATATTCCCTAGTGAAGATCCCAACTAAATTTATCTATTCTTCATCAAAAGATATTTTGTCTGTTTCCATATACATGCATATCACATATTGCATACCAAATACTTGGCATATTGCATAATTGTCATTCATATCGTAATTCCATCAGTATCAACATACAATAATACAGTATGTTGTAATATGCTCATGCTTTTGCAGAGATGAATTTCTTACATTAAATTAACATACCTTAAATCAGGGACAGTATTTGGCTAATGTGGAATAGGCATATATATATATATTCATATTCATATAGTATACCAGCATTTTTCAAACTTAGTAACTTTAAGATGTGTGGTCTTTATCTTCCAGAGTTCTGCAGTCTGCCACAGTTCCCAGTCAGCCAGATGTGGGTTAAGTGGAATTGCACATATCTTAAAATTTACCAAGTTTGAAAAATGCTGGCATATTCTATGATGGTATCCTGACGAAGGAAAGGACAGTGCTAAGGAGGATGGCTGGGTCTGAGTGCCCTATTGGAAGGTTCCCTCTACTGGGAAAGGCAGTGAACATGACTGTTTTCCTAAGCAAAGGAAGGAAATAAACATCCTAAGAAAAGTGGGATTTGCTCAGTTTGGGGATGAAGTGGTTCTCAATCTTTTCTTTACCACTCCCCTTTTTATGACTCTCATCCCTTAAGTAATTCGGGGTAGAATCAGGGTGACTGGATGGAACTGAGCATTTACTGGCCGGATGCCCTTCCTGACACCACATGGAGTTCACAGCAGATTTTTTTTTCTTTGCGCTTGGGGAGAGAAATATCTGCCGCTATCTAGGACTCAACCTTCTGAACGGGAGGCGATTAGCTTCATCACTAGGTCACCATGATGCTCAAACTTCCCCTTTAAGTACCTTTTGTGGCCATGGACCATGGCCACAGACCACCAAGACTTAACTCAAGATTTAAATCATAACATTTCTTCAAGCCTTCCTGGGACCCTCTTATGATGACATCACAGCCCCTCGGGGGTCTGTGGACCACAGGTTAAGAACCACTGATTTAGTAGATAAAACCAGTTTATATAAAATGTTGAAAAAATATCACATAGGCTCATAGAGATAAACCACATTTACACACCATTCAGAAGAGGCAATTAAAAACGTAGGAACGAAACGAAATATTACAACACATTCCCTTGAGCAGCCGAAATTCAGATTAGCAGAGATCAACACCAAACAATTTGGAAGAAAACAATATTATGATTAAGGAACCATCAAGAACAAAGCCACAATCCCATCAACATAGGCAGGGCAGGTTACTAGGCATGAACAAGCAGCAAGATGTTATCTAGTTGGGTAATGAAATATCGCAAGCATTTCATGTCAGAAGCAAGTAACCAAGCTCAGAGAGCACCAAAACTCAGCAGTTTGACCCTGAACCAGAGATATTCTTTTTTATTACGTTTCATAATAAAACCGAGTGATGTTGATATTCAAATTAAGAAAAAGCACTGCCACTAAGTGCTCAAAATGGAATGGCTGGATTTTATCAGTCTTGCCAGTAGCTTTTGTTTTGAAATATTTGGGCTGCCCCTATCCAGACTTTCTACCATTTTAATGTTTATTCCCACAACTCATCTCACTCTCAGGCAGCAAAACATTCATTTCTCCATGCTGCTTTTCAAATTAATGCACAAAGATTCTGCCTTATTAATTTCTATACAGAAAACTTTCCAAGGCTGAGTCATTTGTACTTATGGTGTCAAGAAGTTCAAATTACAATTTTCCTAGACACTGATTTTGAATACAGTTGTACCACAAAGTAGAAACAACAAAGTAGAAAGAATACTGGTGTTTCAAGCACAGGCATGCTCTGCTGATTGGGAAGATGCCAAATCACAGGAGAAAATAAACTTGAAACTTTTGAAAACAGGAAGTTGATAGAGTTAAAAGTAATAAACATTTACATGTCCTATTAACAAATCAAATATGCATTGCAATATATTTTTCATATCATTTCATGTGTGTGTGTGTGTGTGTGTGTGTGTGTGTGTGTATACACACACATATATTACACACAGACAAAGACACACACAGAGACACACATTTACAGTAGGACTTGTCATTTAATGGGATGAAAATTAATTTTTGCATGTTTTTTCAGTGAGGGGTTCTAAAAATACATGTTTTTACACCAAGAATTCAAATCTGCTGTTATTTTTGCAATTGCACAACGTTTTTTAGCTTGGCATGGTAAATCCACGTCTGATCATATACCCCACAAAAGTCTCTTGTAACCCGAGTACTGTTAACTTTATCTTCTCAAAATTACACCTTGCGCTTCAAAAATTAAAGGTTTTTTTTCCCTGCATGAATCTTATCTAGCTAAGCAAAAAATAATCCATGCAATTATAAACTAACATCAGAAAGCAATTATCTGAGTTACAAAAATGTTTCAGTGAGTTTCATTAAGTCTTGCTTCGATTCGTTCTTTGACATCAGCTGCCGATTTGCTTCTTGGCCTCTGATATAACCCTCACATTTCTCATGGGTATACACTCTCCTTGCTGCCTCTGTGTCCTATTTCACATGTCTCTCTATTGATTGGACATGACAGGGCCACTGTGATACTTGCATTGGTCCGTCAATGAACTTCTTTATTTCCACTGTAATCAGTTTGCACGTCAAAGATGGCTCATATACACCTTCAGACCAGTCAATCAACTTGAACAGAGTGGATGTTCTGGCTTGATCTCTACCCAGTGCATGGCACCACCTTCACAGGCAGTATTAATATTTCTAGAGTCTCCTCCAATGGCCTTCAAGCTTTTGTCAATGTCTTTCTTCTTCATGAAATACACCAAATTATCTGCAATCACTTGAGCAGGTTTTCCTGTTTTTGAGCCTTTCTCTGGCGTGAAATGATAAAGTTATCTTTCACCCGGCTCACTGCACCCAGAATAATGTTCTTATTAATAATAATAATGTACTGGGGAATTGCTGGTCTAAATTGTTTGCTGGGGAATTGCTGGTCTGAAAAGTTATGATATTTATGTAGTTATTTACCAAGCACATCTAAATTATGTTAAAGTAAAATATCTTAATGAGACTTGGTGGCGCAGCAGACTAAAGCACTGTTAAGTAATACCAGCTGCCTGCAATTGGAAGTTCGAATCTCACCAGGCTCAAGGTTGACTCAGCCTTCCATCCTTTCGAGGTAGGTAAAATGAGGACCCGGATTGTGGGGGCAATAAGCTGACTTTGTATAAAAAAGAACACCGCTTGGGGGGGGCGAAAGCCCTCCTAAGCAGGTATATACAAAAGTATGAAGGCGATTGCTTAACGCATTGTAAGCTGCCCTGAGTCTCCGGAAAAGGGCGGCGTATAAATCAAACCAATAAATAAATAAATAAATAAATAAATAAATAAATAAATAAATAAATAAATAAATAAATAAATAAATAAATAAATAAATAAATAAATAAATAAATAAATCTTTACAATCCCCAAGGCATGTCACAATTGTGGAGCACCACAAATGTTTGGAAATTGAAAATTGAAAAATTTGCTAAACAAGACAATTGTTATGTGACTGGCACCCAATTTTACAACTTTCTTTGCCACAGCTGTTAAGTAAATCATGTGGTCATTAAGCAAATCTAGCTTCCCCCATTGACTTTGCTTGTTGGAAATTGGCTGGGAAATTCGCAGGTGGTGTTCACACAACCCCGGGATGATGCAACTGTATAAATACATGCTTGACAAGTACCTCAATTTTGATCACGTGACTATGGGAATGCAGTGACAGTCGTAAGTGTGAGGATTGGTAAATCACTTCTTTCAGTGCCATTGTGACTTTGAATGGTCACTGAATGAATTGTTGTAAGTTGATGACTACTTACATATAAAAATTTATGTTGTTTTGAATTTGTTCTATTTTCTACAGCGATGAGTTTATCTTTGGTTCATCATGGCTATATTAAAATTTCTTTCTATAATGAAACAGTGAACAATACTGCTTGCTCAATGTATTACATGAATGATATACCATCTCATCCCAATTTGAATGGTGAGAAGCCCAGCATTTATTATTTATTTATTCTCTTTCTATTGCTGCCCCTTTTGCCAAAGGGATGATGGAAAACAGAATATAGGTGGTTCTCGACTTACATCTACAACTGAGCCCAAAATTTCTGTTGTTAAACGAGACATTTGTTAAGTGAATTTTGTCCTGTTTTACAATCTTTCTTGCCACAGTTGTTAAGTGAATCACTGCAGTTGATAAATTAGTAATCTGGTTGTTAACTGAACCGGGCTTTCCTGTTGACTTTGCTTGTCAGAAGGTTGCAAAAGAGGATCACATGACCTTGGGACACAGCAATGGCCATAAGTATGAACCAGTTGCCAAACATCTGAATTTTGATCACATGACCATGGGGATGCTACAAAGGTTTGTGGGAAGGGCACTCCACTAAGACAGTGTTACCACATGAAAGCAAGGCCAGAAAATTTTAAAATAACACAGACAACACCCAAATGCAATTTTATCCTACAAAGGCCTCAAGCAAAAGTCCTAACCTGATATAATTGGAAGTCGGGGCACAATGGAATTAATACAAAATACCAGAACCATTAAGAATCGTTACAAAATACAAAAAATTAAGACTATATTAAGACTCAGGGCCTGCAGAGAAAAGAAACTATTAAGCCTAGCTATTTCTAAAGGTAAACACAAAACAAACGGAAGGTCTGGGATATTACTAAAGACAAACACAAAAATGATTATAAAGCAGATTTTGTAAATACTTAAGGAATAAAAGACATATTGACTCACTAAAACATACTAAAGTCCTCTTCCCCGGACAAGATTGCCCCATGACAAAATAACAAAAACACGAGACAGGATTAAAACCATTAGGACAGGACCAGTAGTGGGTTCCTCTTACCTTCACTACCAGTTTGGAACCGGGAGTGCACGCGGGCGGACCTTCTGCACTAGGGGTGGGTTCTACTTACCTTTACTACCGGTTCGCAACGGGATTGTGCATGCGCATGAGCAAAGCGAGCACACGCGCCTTGTTTCTGCGCATGCGCAGATCGCTGATGACAACATCCAGGGTGGTGGGCGGGGCCTCCCTCCGGTTTTACTACCGGTTCTTGCGAACCGGTCTGAACCGGGGCAACCCACCACTGTTCTGCGCATGTGCAGAGCATCCATGATGACGTCCGGGCAGATGGGTGGAGCCTCCCGCCGCCGCCACTATCAGTTCGCCTGAACCGGGGCGAACCGATAGAAACCCACCACTGGACAGGACGGATAAGAAAAAGCAATCACGTACCCAAAAGAAACCACACAAAATCCCATCAGACTCTACAAACCAACTTCAAAGAGTACTTCAAAGTATAAAAATCATATACTTAACAATTTAGTTTTTGTTAGCTAAACAGGAACACTCGATCTGTGCCTCTGCCTTCTTGCCTTCCTGAAAAAAAAGATCCGGCTTTCACGCAGCTCGCTTCGGTCCAAATTCTTTCACCGCGTCAGCGACGTCTTCCCAGCTGGGGAAATGAAACAAAAAGGGAACTTTTTCCTTCCAACAGGTTGTAACTGTAAAAAATGGTCGTAAATCACTTTTTTCAGTGCCATTGTAATTTGTAACCATTGTAATCTGGCTTCCCCATCGACTTCGCTTGCCAGAAAGTTGCAAAAGGTGATCACAAGATCTCGGGGCACTGCAGCTGTCATAAATATGAAACAGTTACCAAGCGTCCGAATTTTGATAATGTGACCGTGGGGATGCTGCAACGGTTGTAAGTGTGAAAAACAGTCATAAGACACTTTTTTCAGTGCTATTGTATCTTCAAATGGTTACTAAATGAACTGTTGTAAATCGAGGACTAATCCTGCAATCCTTGTTCAAGAGGTGATCACATCATACAAGAATATTTATTACTACATTAATTGATGTACATATGACTAATGTTTCTTGCCTTTTATTCTTTGGCTTTGTGTTGCAGACCTAAACATTATATAGACTGGTTAAATAGGAGATGGGCAGCATATACAATCAATCAATCAATCAGACAAGTTACTTTCTTGCTCATTCTAAGTCAGCATGGTAGACTAGGTAAGCTGTTGGGAGGCCTGCATTGAAGTCCACTTCCAGCCATGGAAGCTCACTATCAATTTCACTCCTGATCTACCCAACAAATTCAGTTATCATAGAAAAATTAGAGGAGAGAGTTCTAGGAAGCTACCATGGAGCACTAATTGATATTCTCTGGCATTTATTTGTATATAATATTTGCAATATAATACATTTTCCTTTTTTGTTGGTCCCCTCTTATCAAGCATCATTACGTTTTTTCACGTAGGCACCCCCAGGGGCCATATGGACTCCAGTTGAGAAATCACTGCTTTATATCATTACTATTGCCCTCTCCTTTTTACAAAAAAGGCAAACAACACAACTGAATGAAATGCCTGTGGGGGCCTAGTGGTTTTCATAGCAGAGGCAAGCCTTTAAAGTGATTCACAATTCTGGGTGGCCATATGCCCTTTTTTTCCCCACAAGGTATTGTATTTAATGCAGTGTTTTTCAAACTTGGCAACATTAAGATGTGTGGGCTCCAGCTGGTAGAATTTTTCCAGTCAGCATGTTGGCTGGGGAATTCTGGGAGTTGAAGTCCATCCAGCTGGCTATGGCAGCTGGGTCAGGAATTCTGGGAGTTGAAGTCCACAGGTTGTAAAAGGGCCACAGTTGCCCACCCCTGGGCTATGGGATTCTGGGAATTGAAGTCCATCCATCTTAAGAGCGGCCAAATTCGAAAAAAACGCTCATTTAATAGCTGATATTCTCTAATATTCTCTCTCAAATTTAACTCCAGATTCCACTTTTCCACTCTCGGAGCTGGAAAGCAGAAGGGAATCAATCCTCCCATTTAAGGGCGACCCTGTGGTAAACACCCGGCCGGAGGCCCGGCGCAGCCCGCCAATAAACTCCCCGTGGGAAAACCAGCCGGCCTCGCCCACGGGACGGAGGGAGGCGGAGCCAAACCGGCCTTGCCGCATGCGCACTAAAGTTGCCGGCTCCTCGCCGGACGGAGCCGGCAGGCAGTTCGAAGCGATCCTGATGGTGCAGGATCAGGGCGGCAGGGAAGAAACCGCCGGTCCCACCGCCGGAGGGTCAGAGGCAGCGGAGCGATGGGAGCTCAGGCAGGAAGAAGCCGGGACCCGGGAGGAGGAGGAGGTCGGAGGTGCCCCTTTCCAGGTTCACGACATGGAAGCGGCGGGCGCTGCCAAGCCGGGCGACGGGAGCTCCTGTCTCTGGACCTGCTGCAGGATGCCCGGTGGGTGAGAAGACAAAGTACCGGTGGCTTTTCGGTGAGCCGGTTTAACCGGCGCCATCCCTGCGCTTCTGCCCTTGACCTCGGCCGGGGGTGCTGAGAAACGGCGCTCTTTTTTAGGTGCCCTCCGGCTAAGGCGAGGCTGAGCCGCCGCTGCTTGTGCCCGGGCGACGGGCGAGTTCCAGCCCGTGCCCAAATAAATGCCCGCCCTCCCTCTCTCCCTCCCCCCCCGCCTCCTTCTTAGGTTTCCTCCAACTTTGGAAAACTCCCGTTAAACAATTCGGACGGGGCTCCCCCAAAGGAGTAAAACGAGGATGGCGGATCTTAAACGTTCAGTTAAAAAAAAAAAAAAAGGGAGAGAGGTTTCTCTTTAGTTCCTTGAGAATAATAAAGCAACCATCACAAACAACAACAACAACAACAACAACAAAACATTTCTGAGTGGATCGACCAGACCGGTAGGATTAGAGTGCCACGAACTCTAATCCGCCACGTTTTGTAGCGCTTTCCTCCTGAAAGCCTTGCAAAAGCCCTGCATTTTTTTAGATGTTCATTTTTCACTCTTTATCTAATTTTATAAAATGTGCTGTCCTTTTTGTTCTGGAAATATGCATTCTTGGGGGGCGGGGGGCGGTTCTATCTGTCCTGAATCTGTATTTGCTGTAATCCATTTATTCAGCACTCTTATGCCCAGAACTACAATAGTTTAAACAGAGTTTACTGTCCCTTCTTCACACAATGTGGTAAAGGAAAACAGAAACCTTCCTTTAACTGTATAACAACTCATGTAACTTAACAGTGCCAGACCTTATTCCTTAATGTGTCTCATTCTTCTAATGGGAAAAAAAATGTTTGTTTGGAATCAAAAAACTTTAGTTCCAGATTAATTACTGTAAAAGTTACGATTATTATTATTTAATTTGGAAACTAAGTTTACACCTGTTATCTTATTTAATAGGTTTGGAAACAACTCAGAGTCACTTAGGTGGGATCTATAATAATATGGAATATGTTACAGAATAATGGTATTAAGTAGCCTATATTCTCATTCTTTGCAAATATAATTATTTGTATACATTTATATTCATATACATGCATATATATGTACATATATGTATGTATATATATGTATATATATGTGTGTGTGTGTATACAAACATATACATACATATCCATGCAAATTCACATAAACAAATAGAATAGAATAGAATAGAATAGAATAGAATAGAATAGAATAGAATAGAATAGAATAGAATAGAATTCTTTTATTGGCCAAGTGTGATTGGACACACAAGGAATTTGTCTTAGCATACGCTCTTAGTGTACATAAAATAAAAGATACATTTGTCAAGAATCAAGGACTTTATCTGGTTTAAGCCTGACATACAGTCCTTACTTAACTACAATTGAGCCCAGAATTTTGGCCCTAAGTCATTGCGATTGTTAAGTGGATCATAGTGTGACCTGACTTGATTTTTATGATCATTTGTACAATGGTCCTAAGGCAAATCACCATGGTCGTTAAGCAAAGCCATTCTCTTGAATGGATAGTTTTTGCTGGAAACTGGAAATTGGGATCAGTGTGGGATGCTGCAGCGAGTTGTAAATGCGAGCCAGTTGCCAACTTCCCAAAATACAACCATGTAACTATGTAGATCTCTCTCTCCCTTTCCCTCTGTGTGTGTGTGTGTATGTGTGTGTGTGTGTTGTAACTTTGAGGATGGGTTGTAAGTAACTTTTAGGGGGGGTTCACTGTAACTTTGAACACTCGTTAAGCGACCAATCGTTAAACAAGAACTACTACTTGTAGTTTTGTTCACTATTACCTGACATTGCTCTCCACTATGTAATATCTGTAAGAGGTAGTTTCATGTTTATACATAAACTTGTATTGAATCTCTGTTGGTCTGTGCCATACTAAAGATTTGACTTGACATATAAAACCTTTCTATAAAATATGTATAGGTTGGAGTGTTTATGATTGAATGCATTTCCTGTGTGAAGAAAACATATTTTGGATGCAGGTCTATGATGTTAACATTTTGTGCTTTTATGTATAATAATTTATTCGTTCATACACAAAAATGTGTTAACTTCTGTCAATCTCTAGTCAGATTTGTTCCTGAGTAAAAATGACATCTCTGTTCCTCGGTGTAATTATGAAATCAACTTGATTTTAAAATTCCTATCAAGGGTATAATGTTGCCTTTTCAATGCTGTGTTGAAAGTATGATTACATTTTAAGATCCAATGTCAGTAGAACATTGTGCTTGGAAAATATTATCTTACTCGATTCTTAAAGTTTACATTGAAAAGACAGATGAAGGAAAAAGTGTAGCAATTTTCTGAGCTTGATAAAAAGCAGCTGAATGAGAAGCTCCTTTATTTTATTATTTATGTTGGCAGTGTGAAGCAATAGCATAGTCTTTCATCTGAGAACATATTAGCAGATAGATTAATCTCCTGATAGAATGAATAAAAAGAGCATGTGGACGCTGCATGGAGCTGATTCTGGGAACTGAAGTTCATACATTTTCAAGTGCCCAAAGTTGAGAAACATTGCTATAGAATATTACAGAAGTGTGTGGGAATCATGCTATTGGGAAGGATAAAGGAAACTGTGGAATGATGAAGCAGAAGAGACTGTGGATGAAGAAAAGTGCACATAAAAGAATGACTGCTGCAAAAAAAAATGAGGATTAGAGGAAGATGTATAATGTGTATACAGAGATAGAGATAGTTTAGAACAGAGTTCCCAAACTATCGTGTTTCCTTGAAAATAAGCCCTCCCCCCCAAATAAATCATCCTCTGAAAATAAGCCCTCCCCTGAAAATAAGCCCTCCCCAAAAAATAAGGCATCCCCAAAAATATTTAACCGCATGCGCAGCTGGTCCCTACCATTTCCTCTGGTTAGGGTTAGGCGGACAGAGCTGGAAATCAGGTAAGACGGCAAGAGGAGCCCCGTCTTGCTCCACGCGCCCCAAAATAATAAGATCTCTCCGAAAATAAGGTCAAGCGCTAATTTCAGGGTTCAAAAAATACAAGGGTTTTATTTTCGGGGAAACACGATATTCTCGCTTTGTGGACTGGAGGGGCTGGAGGGGAAGACGGGATGGTTCTGTGTGTGCAACTGGTAAGCACAACTCCATTTGCACGAGTGGCAGGCACATGCTTGCCCACTGCTCATGCAAGTGGAGAAATGAGTGCATGCTTTCCTGCCCGCCACATCCACAGCCCAGTTCCGAACAGCTTACAGCCCAGTAGTGGGCTGTGGCCTGTGGTTTGGGGACCCCTGGCTTAGAAAAACATTCAATGAGAACAGGGAGTGATTAAGATGAAAAGAGGTGCAAAAATTGAGCAACTTTAATGGAAAACATGTTTTGGAAGTAAGTGAAGCAACTTCTAGAAAATGGAATGAAACTGAAATGGAGAAATGCTGGATGCATTGATATACTGAAGAATGGAATTGAAACACTGGCTGACCTCCATTGTGCCCCCATCTTCTCAGCCCTGGATCTGGAGGGGAGGCAGTTCTTCCTCACCTCCGCTGGCCAACTGCAGCTGTGTGCACTCTGTGTCCCTTCTGTCCCTAGCTCAGCCCACCACTTGTCCGGTCTTTCCTCCTGTGATTGCTCTGCAGCACTTGGCCTTACTACTCCTGTCTCTGAACATCTGTCAACCTCCTGACGTTCCTCCACATCCCCGTCTGATGTGCCTGGAACTGGCTCTTCCTCATCTGAACGTGCATCTGGGGAGGCATCCAGGGAAGCCATTGCATTTTTTTTTATTATTTGATTTATATGCCGCCCTTCTCCGGAGACTCAGGGTGGCTTACAGTGCGTTAAGCAATAGCCTTCATACTTTTGTATATTTATACAAAGTCAGCTTATTGCCCCCACAAACTGGGTCCTCAATTTACCCACCTTAGAAAGGATGGAAGGCTGAGTCGACCTTGAGCCTGGTGAGAATTTAACTCGCAGTAATTGCAGGCAGCTGGATGTTAAATGCTGCCTTAGGAAGCATTAGCCTCCTACGCCACTCAGGCTCCTTGACTGTCTACAAGCAACAGTGAAGCATGGTGTTTCCTTGCAAGTTTGGGGCAGCATTTCTGAGTAGGAGATCAGGAACAATGATTTCCTCAATGCTGAGAAATACAGGCAGATACTTATCCATCATGCCATACCATCAGAGAAGCACATGATTGGCCCCCAAATTATTCTGCAGCAGGGCAATAGCCTCAAACATACATCCAATGTCATTAAGCATAAAGAAGTACAAGAAATCCTGGAAGTGATGGTTTGCCCCCCATCTCCCCCCAGCCTTGATCTCAACATCATAGAGACTGTTTAGGAGTACATGAGGAGCCAGAAGGATTTGAAGCAGCCTACATCTACCAAAGATCTGTGGTTAGTTCTCCAAGATACTTGGAACAACTTTGAAGGAACCTTGCCAAGTTCCTTCAAAAAGTGGTTGCAAGTGTACCTAGAAGAATTGATGCTATTTTGAAGGCAATTAGGCAAAGAGCGATCACCCCAAATATTGATTTGATTTGGATTTCTCTTCTGTTTATTTACTTTCTGTTTTGTTAATTGATAAAAAATAAACTATTAGCACTTCCATTTCTGAAAGCATTTTTCATCTACTTCATTTTTGCATAACACTTTTGCACAGTACTGTATCTGTTGGTAATGTAAGGGTTTTCTCTTTGTTAACTGTAGTAGCACAGGTACTCAAGGCTTTTGATAGAGAAGGAAGTTTCAAAGGCTTTTACCACATGGCAGGGTTTTCTGACGCTGGTAGTTTAAGATGCATGGACTTCAATTCCCAGAATTCCCCAGCCAGTCATGCAGTCTGGGGAATTCTGGGAGTTGAAATCCATGTGTCTTAAAATTGCCAAGGTCAGGAAACTCTGCCATATTGTGCTTCGGAGAAAGGGGCTTGGACCTGCAATTCCTTGGATTGTGATCCACTTTAACTATTCCACTATTGATTTTGGCATCTTGTTTTTCTGATAATCAAATAGATTGGCTAAACATTAACCTGATGTTTTATTCCTCAAGGTCAGCAGGGTTTGTATTTCTTTCATCAGCTGTAGTTCATTTTGAGCATCCCTACTTTAATATAATATGAAAATAAACAGTACCCATTAACATGGGCCTTTATTGTATAATGAGAAAACTAGGAAAATAATGCAATTGAGATCAAAACAGGTTTAAAGTGGGTATAATTAATCAGACGTCAAAAGGTCTGTCTGTTCCTGTATGAACAATCCAGATTGAAATGACTGTGATTAAACTGAGATGTGCACGTGCAATTCCAGTTGTAATATGCTGGAGATTCAAGTTGTCTTGATAGATAGATAGATAGATAGATAGATAGATAGATAGATAGATAGATAGACAGACAGACAGACAGACAGACAGACAGACAGACAGACAGATGCATGCTATATACGCTATATATATGCTTGTGTGTGTGTGTGTGTTTTGCACTGCTTTGAATTTTATTTAGACGTTTTTATTTCATCAAGCCGGCCTAGCCTAAATGGTTTTTAATTGGGATTTTAAATTTTATGGATTTGGGGTTTTAAATTGGGTAGCCAATGATTTAATTCTTTTAATTATCTTAACTTTTGCATTTGTATGTTTTTTAATTTTGGCTGTTCACCGCCCTGAGTCCCTTCTGGGAGAAGGGTGGTATACAAATTAAATTAATAATAATAATAATAATAATAATAATAATAATAATAATAATAATAATAATTATTATTATTATTATTTTATTTTTGTATTAGAGAGTGAGCTGCCCTTAGTGTAGGAAAGAGAGATGATTGGTGGTTGGAAGAATTCTGAATTTATTATGGAGAAGGTACAGTCTGTGTAAATAGGTTAAGGACCAAACTGTTTGCAACTGTAGCATTTTAAATAAAAAGAATCATGCATGTGAGTGGGAGCTCACTGCTTCTTTTTCCAAATTGAATGTAGTTGAAATGCAGGGTGAATATGTATGTATGTATGTATGTATGTATGTATGTATGTATGTATGTGATTTATTTGCTGCCCATCTTGTTTTGAAGCGACTCTGGGTTGCTGATACCATTAAAAGGCATTAAAACCGTGGAATATAAATATTTCTAAAATGATAAAAATGGAATTACAATTAAGATAGAATTACAGTTAAAAGATAGGGAGGGAGGGAGCAGGATGTGTAGGCAGGGCGGCAATTGCCCACCCCTGGTTTAGAGGATGAGATGTTTCTTTTGCAAACCATTTCTATATGTTCCAATAGTGACTCCTTATCACATCAGTACTAAGATTTTATTTTAAAATAATCTTAAATACTGTTCAAATGCAAGAAATAACTCTGCTAATTAAATTTTCTAATTCTAATTAAAAGTTTTCCAGTGGGGGTTAAGCTTGGGGTGAGTTAAATGATGGTAAATAAAGGCTAATGTTTTAATAGTGATACAAGTTGCCCTTGACTTATGACCACAACTGAGCCTGAAATTTCAGCCATAAATCAAGACACAGCATGATTGGACTTTTATGCCCATTTTTATGATGATCATAAAGCAAGTCACTGTGATCATTAAGCAAACCACACGGTTGTTAAGTGAATTGACCATATCCAGTGGGTGTTTTTCAGCTGGAAAATGGCAAAAAAAGGTCACAAATCTCGGTCACATGACTGCAGATCCCAGCAACTGGTCACAAATGTGAGCTGGTTGCTGAGCACTCAAAATGCAATCTCATGACCATGGGGGTGCAGTCATAATTTCAAGAACAGGTCATACATACGGTAGCTTTTAAGAATCAATTGTAACTGAACAGTTGTTAATCGTAAGTCAATAACTTCTTCTATCAGGTCTTTCAAACATTAAATCTCTCTTAAAGAAAAACTAGGTTCATTTTAAACAATTCAGATATAAATTTATTATCCAATAAGTCTCCAAATGCAATGGTCTTCTAAGCTAGACAAAAAGGTAGCCTGTTTTGAGTTAAGCTCACTTCTTAGTGACTTCATATGGTTAACACCTTCAGGTTTGGAACTGATTTGCCCTTGCCTGCTTCTTTAATGTTTTTTTTACTTCCTAGATTAATAAAATTCAAGTAATTATTTTTAATGGGAATCAGGCCTGGGTAACCTATTGTCAGCATAAGATCTCCCCCAATCCATATCTGTGGTCAAAGGAGAAATGTTGCTAAAACATGCCAACTAGTCGTCGATTTTCCGTAGCATGCGGTATCTTCTTTTTTTTAAAAAAAAAAAAAAGCTGAAAATAAGTGGCGTTGTCCTCTGCTAATCTCAATGCTTTTATTTACATTAACTCCTGCATCTTCATTAACTGAATAAAGTTAACTGAATCTCTCCAATCCTACCACCAAAATAGACTGAATCTTTCAATCCATCCTCTGTAGGGATAATAACACCATCCCTCCTGCAATTTTCAGATGCTGGAAAAGAAACAGGCTCTGGTTTCCAACAGGATTTCTACTCATTTCTCAAATGTAAATATTTGCACTTTACTAGCAAACATAAGCATTTACTTTCAATTTATTAAAAAATTTCACTGATCTGCCTGGTAATTATGAGATTTTACATCATAACTGTCTATGTATTCAGAAGAACCCTAACCCTGGCAAGATTTAATGTTCCAACCACAATTTTTGAATGGAAAATACAGAATATCATACTGTGGGAAAGGAGTTCCTGAAACATGAACCCACATTTTGCTATTATAAAGATTATTATAAAGATGCCTAGATGCAGTTATCAAGGAGAGAAGCCACCTAGAACTAAGGAGAAATTCCCTGACAGTTAGAACAACCAATCAGTGGAACAAATTGCCTCCAGAAGTTGTGGGTACTCCAACATTGGAAGTTTTTAAAAAGAGATTGGACCACCATTTGTCTGAAATGGTACTGTATTAGACAGTGATGGCTAACCTTTTTGCTGTCATGGGCCAAAAGCGGGGTGAGTGCGGTGGGGTCGCATGCATGCCTGCCCACACCCCTAATTCAATGCCCACCGTGTCCCGTGCCCCCTGCATGCAAGCGTGACCCCCCCCCATGCCCCATTTTCGGCCTAGCAGGCCTACCTGAAGCCTCCAGAGGCCGGAAATGGCCCATTTCCCGACTTACGGTAGGCCCGGTAGGCCTGTTTTTCACCCTCCCCAGTCTCCATAGGCTTTTGGCCGGTCCTGCCCATGCTGCCCCTCCCCTCCCAGAGCCTCCACACGAGCCCTGTACTTACCTGGCATCCAAAACGGGCCATGTGGAGACTCCTGGGAGGGGAGGGGTGGCATGGGCGGGACCAGCCGAAAATCAGCTGCCCAGCGCGCACATATGCGCTGGAACTGAGCTAGGGCAACGGCTCACGTGCCCGCAGGTATGGCTCCACATGCCACAGGTGGCACGTGTGCCATAAGTTCACCATCACGGGTATAGGGTTTCTTGCCTGAGCAGGACTAGAAGACTTCCAAGGAGACTAGAAGACCTTCAAGATCCTTACCAACTCTGTTATTCTGTTATTCTGTCAGTTAACCCATTTAGTCTAATTTCCAGGTTAGCCAGATTCAGTTTATTTAACATTGTTACTGTCTGATCAATGTGATTTTATTTGTCTGACCATCGCTAAGTTTTGTTTTGCTATTTGTATAGTAGACCAGATTTTGGCCACACCAGTTTTATTATTATGCTTACTTATTATTATTTACTGTGGTTTTTATTTGCTGCTCAGAATGTGTGTGTTTGGATTTTTTTTTTTGAATTGGTCAATGACTGCCTGCCATTTTTGTCTTCTGTTTTGTTTCTGAAGATTTGTACTAGTGCCAATGCATTGATTAAAAAAAGAACACTGTATATTTATTTATTTATTATATTTGACTATCTAGCTATCTATCGTATGGCACATTCACATCATATTTCAGTGAAAAGGAACACGGGGTAAAATACAAAACATAGAATATAAAATCTACAGACATGTATCTAAGTTGCAAATATAGTTTTTTACTTCATTTGTCGCAGACAGGAAATCAGTGAAATCTCCATAATAAGCTCTGTTTTGACGCTCTGTCACTATGTATTGAATAGTTTGTTTCTTTTGTCCCACAGTCACAATTTGGTGACGGTATTTTGCTGCATTTATAGAGGGGCTTCTGCACATCTATCACGACTGGTGTAAATTTGGTTCAGTGTTGTCCATATCACATGGTGATGCTCAAATACAGTTGGTTTTTCCGAGATGCAGAGAAAGCTTCAACATTGTGGGGGGCAATCTTTTATTTGTTGTTTCCATATGTCTGGGTCGAAATCATCTTTTACAAGTGCTGGATAGCTGGATGTCTAGATCTCAGCCCGTTTTCCTCCAAGCAGGCTAGGTTGCTCAGTATTGGCAACTGGCAATTGTCAATAATCTTCAGTTATTCATGAAGAATGTCCTTTTTTTTTTTTGAATGCTGGAAAAAGGAGAGGAAATAGTTGAATGTGCCTATTTTTATATTCCAATGATATCATTTGTCAGTTTGTGTGTCTCTGATGAGAAAACCAAAATAAAACACAACACATGAAGATTTTATTGTCAGATTACTTAAATCTTCAAATTGCCTCCCACAAAACCTCTTAAACAATTGCTTTTTCTAAACCACTACAATTTTTGACATAAATGGATATAAATGGCAAAAGTATTAAGTTAATGTATAATACAACATTTTTACTCTTTTTACAATAGGAAGTCTTCAAAGACTTTATCTCCAGCTTTATTTTATTGAATATATAAGAACTCAGGGACATTTGTAAAAAAAAAAAAAAAGAGATCAAGAGTCCCATCCCCATATACAACATCGATGATATACAAAAGGGGTGGAACTTGTGATTGCCATCTTGACTTGGCCTCTCCTCAGACCACCTGTAAGAAATACAGTACTTGTTTTTCATTTGTGTGTATTGGAGTAGATGCTAGCTCTACTGAATCATGTTACTGAAAAAAAACCCATGTTTGATTTCTCATATCAATTAATCTTAATCAATTAGTCATTAATCTTAAGCACATTAGTGTCACCAGTGATTCGAGATTCAGTCTTTTCAAAATAAAAAGTTCCCTGCTGGTTGAAAGCTGATTTTAGCACTGATCTCCATGATCTGAAATGGCTAGGTCATGACCGTCTATATTTTGTCACCTTAGAGTCACAGCTGTTCAGTATTAGAAAACAGTGATTCTCAAGTTTCAGGTTTAATTCATCATTGCCTAGCAACTGACAGAAGCACCTTGCCAAATCATGCTTTGTTTCAGTCACTAAATCCTGAGACATATCTTTGGCTTGTTTAATCACCTTACATGAACTAATCCAGAATAGGGGAGAAAAAAAAATAATAATCGCAAAGCAATTTAAATCCTAAGAGTACTGTATGCAGTTCCTGGAAGCATCCAGGTCCCAAGAAAATTCTTGATTATCTTTTCTGTCTTCAGCAAGTTCTTTAGAAAGAAGAAAAAGATGCATAAGCTGTCCCAGAACTTTGTTTCTTTTTACTGTTGGGTGTTGGGCATGTATTAATTTCCTGGTCCTGACCACCCTGAGTCCTTGAGAATCTTGCAAGATTCTCTTAATGTAGCCTTGCAATAAAGTAGAATTAGTTCATCTACTTGTGTTTCCTGACTGGTTTATTTGGGAGGTCTGACATCAGTTTTGCAAAACTCAAGGTACAGACTTTTAACAGCTTGATCAATTAAACTTTCTAAGATTCTTTCTCTGACCTTTAAGTCACTGGAGGTTCCTGCCTCTGTTATCTGACGGCTTCCTAGGCAGCATCACTTCCCATCCTCCCCCAAGGTCATCCACACGTTCCATTACAGTTAGCCAGAAAAGATGCTAACTCCTGAATTTTTGTTGCCACTATAAATAAGCAAGATCTCTTCCTACATAGTTCTGAGCCTATGCCTCCTGAAGTTACCTCATAACATCAATTCTTTTTAATTATCCATTAGCAACCTTGAAGTAAAGCTCTTAGTATTTCTCTTGTAATCATTCTAAATGACACTGGTGGCATTTTTCTTCTGTTTTTCCTTTCTAATTATTTTAATTGAAGACCAGGAGAATGTTATAGTGATTAACCTATTGAGGAAGGAAAAGGGAGAGTCAAGTTTTAAGTCTACCCTTGGTGGAGACTCGGGCCAGTCAGTCTCTGTGCTCAATTTATCTCACAGGATTATTGTTGTGGGAAAATGAAGGGAGAAGAGGAAATGCTACATATCTCACCTTGAACTATGGGATATAAATTTAACAAAGTATCCTTTGTGTTTCTGTGCTTCATTTGGTTCACATAACTATTTGGACCCTAGTATTTAGTATTAGTGTGTAACTATATCAGTGTTTCTTAGCTTTGGCAATTTGAAGATGTGTGAACTTCAACTCCCAGAATTCCACTGTCAGCACATGCTGGCTGGGAAATTCTGGGACTTGAAGGCCGCATATTTTCAAATTGCCAAGGTTGAGAAACATTGGTCTATATAATGAAGGCTGAGTGTATTTTCTTTGGTATATAGTAAATAATTGGGGTTTTTTCCCTTTTTATTGTTTATTTTATGTATATGAAAATATTGGTTGACTGAGTTATTTTCTTCTGTATGAAGTTGAATGATCATGACATTAACTGGCCTTCAACATTTTCAATATTATCAATCGGAACAAATTTTCCCCAAATGTGTAAGCCAGAATTAATTATTCTTCATAACAGTGTATAAATCCACTATGTATGCTCCGTATTTCAATTTTAAAAATATCTATACTAATAATATATGTGTATGTATTAACATTTGCACGTCTATAGGGATAGGGGCTCTCAGGCAATATAAATCTGCAATGTATTATTCTCCCTGAGTATTACTTGTTCAGATGTCAGCATTTTTTAATTATTCATTGCTAACTGGAAATTACAATTATTCCATTCTAGGAATAAAGATGAAAAATGGATGTCCAGGGCTTGGCTTGTTCTATACATTATTATCTGCCTTCCTGTTCTCTGTTGCTTCTTTATTTCTAAAGAAAATTGAAGACGTTCATTCAGTGGAAATCAGTGCTATTAGATGTGTTTTTCAAATAACATTTGTTCTTCCTGGATTAATATACTTCAAGTGAGTATTCTCTTCCTTTTCCATGTAAAAAAACTCTAACAAACTTCATAGAAGATTAAAATGCACAAAAGATGTATGGGATGGATATATGTCTATGGAGATTCTCAATCATTCAGATCATGGTTGTCCCAAAGGTGCTTTTGAAAAGGCAACTGGATTTTCTTGGTTTTTTTTCTTGAAAACATTTCACTTCTCATTCAAGAAGTTGAGGAAGCTTCTTGAATGAGAAGTGAAATGTTTTCAAGAAAAAAAACTATGAAAGTTTAGTTGCCTTTTGAAAAGCACCTTTGTGATATGTGGGATGGGTAAATATAACTATATAGTATGTTGAGTTTTAATCAGAACATTATATAATTATATACTTTTTGCAGCTAACGTGACTTAATTCCACAATATTTTAAATTGATACAGGGATGCATGGCATGCATTTTACAAATCTGGAGCAAAGCTAATGTGATGATAGCAGAGTTAAATCCAATTAAGGTCCTGTCAGATCTGTGTAAAACAGGTTTGGGGGAAAAGAAAATTAATACTGTAACTTAAGCAGGCAGAACCAGAATCCTGACTTCTCACAGGGTTGGCTTATTTATCATTTTTATATATTTATACATTATTTATATTACCGTATATGTTTATCTTGATGGGATTTCCCAGCCAGAGAAAAGGGCTGTATAGAAGGGACTTGAAGACAGAGTAATCAATTGTGAATAGGAGACCTCCATTCTCTTCTTCTGATTTCAGTGTCCTTCTATATAGCAAAGGTCTAAAGAGTGCCTTATTACATTGCTTAATGTATAATGCATCCGCCCATATGATAGACAAGGACCTCACTAATGTGTGAGGTTGCTATTGAGTTTGCAGCTGGAAGACAGTTTGCTTAAGGAGATGAGGGCACTAAATCAAGAGAATTGACAATTGTACAGATGTATGATGGTGATAGCATCTGGCTCATCTCTTTCAACATGTGAGACTACCAGGGAATAAGGGATCCCATTTTATGATTATTTTATTTATTGATCTTGTTGTTTTCCCCTACCTGATATTTACATTACTTATAATTTTGTTATATTGTTTTTATTCTGTTTTTAAGTATTGTTAGCTGCCCGGTATTGTGTATTGTTGACGGGTAGCCATATACCAGGGTTGTAGACCAGACTGGGAAATTTAAAAAAAATCCCCAAAGAAGTCAGTGGCAAACCACTTCTGAACTATTGTTCAGAAAATTGCATAGATGTCCCCATGAGTCAAGTTCAACTTGCATAGCTTTCATAAGATGGCACTAATAGTTTGAACTTCCTAATTACAAGCTCAGTAGCAGATGAAGACAGAGGAGAATAACAGAATGTTGACTAGTCTGTGTGAAAAAAAGCTAGTCAACAAAAGCATTTGTGTAATACTGAAAATGTTTTAGGACCATCCTTTGATGGTGAATTGATGCCAGTGAGGAATCTGTTCTTAATGATTGATTTAAAAAAAAAAAGTTCTATTAGTTGAGAACTATGACTTGGATGAGTGTGAATCTCCACAGGCATTCTATTACTTGATTTGAGTAGCTTCAGTAAATACCCTCCAGCATGCTTATTTGAGAAAGGGAATACTTATTTCATTTTGTTTATTTATCAGATTTATTTGTCACCTGTCTCACAGTTAACTTTAAAAAAAAACTTGTAAGCACATTTATAAGTTTGATGAACTTCAGAACCTTGAAGAAAGTGCATTTGATATAAGGGTTAAGAATATGGGTTATATGTTGGAGTTATCAGATATAGCTAAATTGACTGTTTTAATTAAAGAAAAAAACATAAATACCTTTATTTCTACTTGGAAACCACTTCTGGACTTGGTGCTGGAAGTGGGAAAAAAATTGAAACTTTGATTTTGAATTTTACTGATTAGATAGATTTGTTGTTATAGAAATGGCTAGTTTCTATTATTATGAAAAAGTAAAAAGTTGAGGGTAGATGTTAATGCCTTATTTTACTGCTCCAAAGGAGTCGAAAGTCAGTGCCTTTTTTTTCTTTTTCCCTTGCTTTCCTTCAGTATCCACTTCCCTTTTTCCTTCCCTAATTTCCTTAATATTTACCGTATTTTTCGGACTATAAGATGCACCGGAGTATAAAACACACCTAGATTTTGAAGAGGAAAACAAGAAAAAAAATAATTTTTGGCCTCCGGGCATCCAGTTTTTGCCCTCCCTGGCCCCCAGGAGCACTCTGCAAGCCTCCCAAACCCTTTGCGCGTCCCATTTTTGTGGAAAACGGGCCCATTTTTGGCCTCCTGAACCCACCCACCCCCACGCGTCCCATTTTTGCCCTCTTCAGCCCCCAGGAATACTCTGCAGGCCTCCAAAGCCCTCTGCCAATTTTGGGGTGGGGGATTTTCGGGAGACCAAAAACAGGGCCATATTCGGTCTATAAGATGCATCAACATTTCCACCCACTTTTTTGGGGGGAAGTGTGTTTTATGGTTGGAAAAATACGGTACTTTTGTATTCTCATTGTGTGTCATATTATAAATTTTATACACACACACACACACACACACACACACACACACACACACAGAGTGTTTCCCCGAAAATAAGACCCTGTCTTATATTTTTTTTGAACCCTGAAATAAGCGCTTGACCTTATTGCCATGCGCTCAAAAGCCCGATTGGGCTTATTATCAGGGGATGTCTTATTTTGGGGGAAACAGGGTATATAAATAAATGTAAAAGAATATGGGTTATAAAAGGTACTAAAGTTAAACATTAGGAGAATTTATATGAAACAGTTCTAACATTATTGTTCTTGAATTTGAATTTGTAGTGTTTGTTCTAAAATTCATCGTGTGATGTTAGGGATACTGAAGTATGATTATTGACTCTCAAGCATAAGGTACATATGATGTCTCTCTCTGTTTTTTCTTTCATTTCAGAACAGGATTCCTAGGACCAAAGGACAAGCGACTAGTTCTTTTCCTCCGAGGATTCCTTGGCTCCAGTGCAATGATCCTTGTTTATTACTCTTTCCAAGTGATGCCTCTTGCTGACGCTACTGTCATTACATTCAGCAGCCCGGTTTTTACATCCTTCTTTGCCTGGATCTTCCTCAAAGAGAAATACAGTCTCTGGGACCTTCTTTTCACCCTGATTACAATCACCGGAGTAGTCTTTATAGCAAGGCCCCCTTTTTTATTTGGATCCAATGTTCTTGACATGGAAGAAAGTTACACAGATCATCTTAAAGGAACCATAGCAGCCATTGCAAGTGCAGTAGCCGCCGCCTTAACTTTTGTGATCCTAAGGAAAATGGGGAAATCCGTCCATTACTTTTTGTCCGTTTGGTATTATGCTATAATTGGGTTAATTGTGTGTATAATCACGCTTTTTATAATGGATGCGTGGAGTTTGCCCAATTGTGGTATAGACAGATTTCTCCTAATCTTAATTGGATTGTTAGGACTTGGTGGTCAGATATTTCTTACTAAAGCATTACAGATTGAAAAAGCTGGCCCCGTTGCTATAATGAAAACCATGGATGTGGTGTTTGCTTTTATTTTTCAAGTCCTTTTTCTTAATCATATACCAAGATGGTGGACAGTGGGAGGTGCTCTTTGTGTGGTAGCCAGTAGTTCTGGAACAGTTTTCCGCAAGTGGTATCAAAATTCCAAAAGAAGCACAGAACAAAAAATTTAATCCGCTAGGTGTTCTGTCATTGTTAAATAGAACAAAGTATTATGATACTTATTTTAAATAATTCATCAATTGGCCAGTTCTCTCGACTCAGTGTTCATTATCTAGGTAAGAATCCTAACCATAACCAGCTTCTTTTATATCAGGGATGAATCTAAACAAGAAGAAAGATTGTTTTTGTGTGCCAAATTTGCCTTGTTTAGCAGCCTTTGTGCCTTGCAAATCCAGCAATTTCATGACAGGTTATGAGTATTTATTCTTTAGGTTAAAAAATGTTGCAAAACCAAAACGCCACAAGGTTTGCCTAAGTGTTTAGAAAATAGGTTTTGCAACCTAACTCTGATTTCTTTTGTAAGGCATCCCTGCTACATGTTTTCATAAAGCTGATTGATCTCTTGGCGCCAATGTATGCACTATAAAAACTATGAAAAAGGAAGCACTGTGAAGTTGCATATCTTCCTTCTCCACCTCTCTTATAACTTGAAAAGTGTAACCAAACTCTTAACTTCTAAACCATTCCAAAAGTGGGATTTGTGAAGTACAGAATTATGTCTTATTTCACAATTTAAATTGAAATGGATGCAATTTTGGTTTCACAGTGGAACTGGGAAAAAGTCAGTTATTTATGGTGTGTTTCCCAATTTTCATTCAACTTGAAATGTTTGTTGCAACATTTGAACATTGTTTTTAGTCCATTGACTTCTACAGGGTAAATATAATTGGCTATAATATGCCAATTGCAGCAGATAATGATCTGTAAGTGCTTTGGATATAAACATCAGGTGCTTCCACTATGCCCACTTTGAATTTTAATTTAGATCACTTTACATTTATATAAACTAATTTGATTGCATATGATATTGTATGACTGAATCATGCAGATTGCAGTGTTAAAATTACACTGCATTGCAGCCTCATAAACTTTTAAAACATAAAATAGAATGACATAGACTACAAAAATTTCCTTTTACAATATTCAAAGCATCAGTTTTGTTATTTTAGTGTAGTACATTAACTAAATTCAGATTGGTCTCTTTTCAGCTGCAAAATGAATTCTTGTTTCTTTTTGTCCACTCAAGTCTCTAAAGAATAGATTTTTTTTATTTAAAAAATTATGAATACTACTTTTGATATAATTATGTCTTGTATTTTATTTAAACAGATTTTATTGTATTTGTAGAGATGTAAACTACAAATTTGCGTGTCTTAAATATATTATTTCTGAGTAGAAGGAGTGAAAGCCATATTATGCTTGGATTGTGGGCAACGTTCTGTGCATGGAACAGTTGCTTTTGAGAGGCCCAAGCCTGAGCTGATCTATTTTGAGTAACCCATTGTGGGGTCTGTACATGGAAGGAATAAAAGGCCATTTTGATCCTGGGAAAAGGAATTGTGGGTGGGGATGGGGAGGCCTGGGGAGGAGGCCAAGGATGGAGGTAACTAAACAACGGGAAATGGGAAGCACAGATTGGACCACAGAGACACTGTCCTGGACATGGGCCAGCTGAGAAGAAAGAGAAGATCCTTGACAGGGCAGGTGGGCTAATCAGATATGCTATGTTAGAAGCTGATGAAAAAGGGAGAGTCACCTAAGTCAATCAAAGTGATCCAGGGTTTGGTTCTACTCAACCACATATGGTCCAGAATAGTTCAGTGGAAATTCCAGAATGTTTAATAAAGTTTGTTCTGAGTTTGAAAGCAAGCATTTTCTTCTCTTCATGCATACCTTCCTACTAGTATTCAATTACTAAAATTCAAGTCAAGGAATAAATTGAATGAAATCCCCCAGCATCTATTTGCCAACAGAAGAGTCATCCTTAATAGAACATTCTCTCTGTCCTACTATAACTCTCTCTTTTGTCCCCCAAAGATGCAGTACAGATAGGTTCTGAACAGGGAGAAAAGATAGGAAAAATTACTTAGTCAGGAAGATATCTGCTTGCTCACTGCATAGTGGAACCCAACAATTACTTGTATAGGGCCAATTCTTTTTAGAGAAACGGACTGTAGTTGCTGCCTTCTGCAATACTATGCATTTTTTAATATTTTAGTAGTATTCCTGTATACTTAAAGCATTGTTTGTTTATCAAATGTTCCATTTAAGATGGTAATTTTGTTACATATTAAAAATAAAAAATATTAAAAATATGAACCGTTTACAGCCTGAAAAAAATAAAAAAAAATATTATCCTCAAATCATATTAACATTGCTGCATGACATTGTATGCAGATATGCTATTGAATATTATTAGGATTGTTGTATGTGTGGATTGAAATCCAGTTATTTAAATTGATTGATTAAATGATTGATTTAGGCTCAGTTTATGTTCCTGATAATTCCAGGAAAGTAATTGTAATCTAGTATAAAAGTGTCCCGTTTCAGTTATTCTTCTGAAAATGTGAGTTTATACAAGGATCCCTTTCAAAAAAGAAGAAAACATTGATAAAGGGGTTATTCAGATTGAGTATTTTGTATAAATACATAATTTAAGACCTGGGCTAAGATTTGTTGTTGTTAGTTGGGAAGTGATGTCCGACCCATCGCGATCCCATTGACATCATTCCTCCAGGCTTTCCTGTTCTCTACCATCCTCTGGAGTCCATTTAAGCTCACCCTACTGCTTCAGTAACTCTATCCAGCCACCGAGTTTTCTGTCATCCCGCTCTTCTTTTGCCTTCCATCTTTCCCAGCATTAGGCTCTTCTCCAGTGAGTCCTTCCTTCTCATTAGGTGGCCAAAGTATTTGAGTTTCATCTTCAGCATCTGGCCTTCTAAAGAGCAGTCAAGGTTGGTCTTCCCTAGGACTGGCCTGTTTGATTGCCTTGCAGTCCAAGGGACTCGCAGGAGTCTTTTCCAGCAGGGCTAAGATTACATGGGCCATATCCGCAGAGGTAGGACCAAGAAGTTATACTGAACTTTATTGCAAAAGACATGTCCTTACTGCGGGGCTCTCTTACGTGACCAGCCCACATCTGAGGAGGACTGAAGCTGGATCCTGATGGGGTTTTCCATGTGACTTGTGTTCCATGGAGGAGTTTTCAGAGGATTCGCAACCTGCTGGGCTGTGCCCACCTGGCCTCCTTCAAGAGCATCTGGCCAGAGCAACCTGTGCCTCCATGGGCAATTTTGCTTTGGATGCCAGAAGGATGGGTCGCCTCATCAGCAAAGCCTGTGTATCTTACAGGTAGTCCACATTTAGTGACTGCAATGGGTCATGGCAAAATGGTTGTTAAGCAAATCACATGATACAGAGAACTGAAGAAGCTTCTTGAATAAGAACTGAAACATTTTGAAAGGAAAAAAAAAAGTCCAGTTATCTTTTGGAAAAAGCACCTATGGGACAACCATGACTTGGATGATTGAGAATCTCCATAGACATTCTGTCTCATTCAGCTAAAGTTCTCCCCTATAGTATCCTGTGCCTGACCTGGGGTTTCCCCCCCTTTTTTTGCCCCATTGCAGCGTGGAGAAATTATTCAAACAAGCAATCTCTTCTTGAGCTGCTTCTTTCCACAGTGCCTCCCTCCCTCCCTAAAACCTGGAAGTTAATAAGCTCAGCCCTGTGACCTTGTTTAATTGAGTAGAATCTTCTCCCCAGCTGGCGATGCAGCCTTAAACTGAGCAAGCCTTAATCCGTTTCACATGATGCCTATTGGTGTGCTAAATGCCTACGTTGGTTATATTTGTACAGGGTTACTTGTTCGTACTTGTTGGTTTGTTCATTTGCCTGCTTGCTTATTAGAAGGCTGGCTGTACATGTAACAGTGACTGCACATGGAACAGGAAGCCAGTATTTCCATCAGCACACAAAACGGAACTCCTGCTAAAGATATTACAGGATTTCAGTAAAGAAGTTGGCTGAGGTGCACATTAAAAAGAAAAAACTTTCTTTTTAATTTATTTATTTATTTGTTTTAATTTGTATACCGCCCTTCTCCAGCAGGACTCAGGGCGGTGAACAGCCAGAATAAAACAGAACATACAAAATTTAAAAACAGTTTTAAAATAATGAAATATTTTTGGCCGCAATTTAAAACAACCCAATTAAAATCAATTAAGTTTAACCAAAACAGTGGGATCAAGCCAGCCCGGCTAGGTGAAATAAATAAGTTTTTAGGGCCCGACGAAAAGTCCGGAGGTCTGGTATTGTACGTATCTCTGGGGGGAGGTTGTTCCAGAGGGAGGGCGCCGCCACAGAGAAGGTTCTCCCCCTGGGGGTCGCCAGCCGACACTGGCGGACGGCACCCTGAGGAGGCCCTCTCTGTGCGACCGTACTGGCCGGTGGGAGGCTATTGGTGGCAGAAGGCGGTCTCGTAAATACCCCGGCCCTAAGCCATGGAGCGCTTTAAAGGTGGTCACCAACACCTTGAAGCGCACCTGGAAGACCACTGGGAGCCAGTGCAGCTCGCGCAGGAGAGGTGTCACATGGGAGCGCCCCATCGCTCCCATAATCCCCCGCACGGGGGGGGATTTAGGAATATCAGACACTGCGGGAAGCATTTAAATAGCAATAGCACTTAGACTTATATTCCGCTTCATAGTGCTTTTACAGCCCTTTCTAAGCTGTTTACAGAGTCAGCATATTGCCCCCAGCAATCTGGGTCCTCATTTTACATTACTTCCACACCCTCCCAATTCTTGTCTTTTTCTTTCCCAGTTTTGCTATCAGAGAATCACCCAGGAAGGAAAGCAGGAAGTTTTCTGGTCTTTTGTGCTATGATTGCAGAAGAGCTGGTTTGCTCTACCCACCATTTTCTCTCAACTCCTGATATTTGACAGAATCCTCTCGTCCATTTGCTCTAAAAGATAAGAAACAATTCATGCACAGGGATTTCATATTTCAGTTCTTATTCTACATAGGTTGATTGTACAGGTAGGCCTCAACTTAATAATCATTCATTTCGTGACCAAAGTTACAACGGCACTGAAAAAAGTGGTTTTTTAATGGTTTTAAGACTGGTAGCAATCCCCATGGTGATCAAAATTTGGATGCTTGGCAACTGGTTCATATTTGTCCCAGGATCATGAGATCGCCTTTTGCAACTTTCTGACAAGCAAAGTCACTGGGGAAGCCAGATTCCTATAACAACTGCAGTGATTCACTTAACAATTGTGGCAAGACAGGTTGTAAAATGGGGCAAAATTCACTTAACTGTCCCAGCAACAGAAATTTTGGTCTCAATTGTCATAAGTTGAAGACTATCTATTTTCAACTTTCACTGTAAACATTAGTAACATGTTGGGCTGGGGCTTTATTTCAAACTTCAGATATTCCCCAATGCAGCATAATAAAACCAGTCTAGTTATGGGAAAGCACAAGTGTTTGACATATGTATTTTAAATATCAATTTTCATAGACATAACCAAATCTTTCTGATTTTGCCACCAAGCTCCCTGTTCAGAAATTTTCTGAATAGTAACAGGTCTAGGGGCAGTGTTGAAACAATTTGTCTTTGGGTAAGACCGAACTACAAATTCAGTAATTCATAAGATTTAAAGATCACCAGATTAGATTGTTTTACCTAGCTGTTGCCTGCTTTTTTGCAAACTCAAAATGTCTCTTTTTCAAACTTTGGGTTTCTATTTCAAGGCAGTTAAATTTTCAGGCCTTTAAAGAGTATTAAGAATGTTAAAGTTACTTTAGGCAACGGTAGAGTTTATAATTAATAAGGATGGATTAATAGACTTGTGTAGCCCAATTTTTAAGACAATTCAGCATTTGTGACTGGATTTGGATTATTAGCCCATTAGATATTTCCCCCTTCTAAAAGTTATTGTTTGTTAACATTTGGTGTGTGTGTAATACATTTATATTATACAAACAGCATTGCTTAATTTTCATTTTATGAGAAATGAAATGAGAGCCAGTTTGGTTAAGGTACCAGGCTAGAAAGCAAGAAACCATTTAAGTCCTCTCTTGCTCATGAAAGCCAACTTTGTGACTTTGGGTGAATCACACACTCTAAGCCCAATTTTTTTTTATTATTATTATTTGATTTATATGCCGCCCTTCTCCGGAGACTCAGGGCGGCTTACAATGCGTTAAGCAATAGCCTTCATACTTTTGTATATTTATACAAAGTCAGCTTATTGCCCCCACGACTGGGTCCTCAAATTTTCTGAAATTAGCTGCAAAGATAATGTGACTTCAGTTTGGATATGCTACATACCTTTTCAGTTTTGTAGCTTTGTTTTGAAATATTTATATTCAATATTTTTAAATTTTAAATTCATGTAAGTTCCTATTTTATAGAACATAGCTCTTCTCGATTTGTATTTCTTTTGTTTAAAAGTTTCTCAGAAAAAAAAATTAAAAAGAACATTCCTTTTAGATGGAAAACTTTTTTTTTTTCATGTCACATAATATGATCATTACTCAAAAGTGATTCAGTGTCTGGGAAAACTAAGTCACCTGAATGTTTTCATTGCCAAATTGGTCCAGAATCAGTTTTGCACAGCATATGTTTCGTTTTTATGAACCAGCATTTTTGTTGGTGTTCGTTTACTGTTATTTTAAATATTATCTATTTCTTTCACATAACTAGCATCAAAGTTTCTGGGGAGACAGTAACCACATTCAACTACCCTTGGTTAAACTCATCCAATCCACAAAATTAAAATCTGGGCTCGCATTCTTGGGAAGGTTGAGAGACTAGGCTGGCCAGTTGTAGGTAATTCCTCCCTACGTTTCCTGTCAACATGAGACAGTGATGGATAGACAGCCAAGTCCTACAGTATGTGTAGTCTCTATTAGTAATACCTGAAGAGGGCTTAAATGACAGGCAACATAAGAGCCTTGGTGGTGCAGTGGACTAAAGTGCTGTTAAAGTAGCACTTAGCTGCCAGCTGCCTGCAATTACTGCGAGTTCAAATCTCACCAGGCTCAAGGTTGACTCAGACTTCCATCCTTCCAAGGTAAAATGAGGACCTGGATTGTGGGGGCAATAAGCTGACTTTGTATAAAAAAGAACACCGCTGGGGGGGGGGCAAAAGCCCTACTAAGCAGGTATATACAAAAATATGAAGGCTATTGCTTAACGCATTGTAAGCCGCCCTGAGTCTCCGGAGAAGGGCGGCATATAAATCGAACCAATAAATAAACAAATATTAGTGAGTACTGCAAAATACTTCATGGCAAGTGAACACAGTACAAAAATTATAACGATAAATGAGACATATTAATCCCTTCTAATGGTGACCTTGCAAACAATGACTTCCATTGAAGTCCTTAAAGTTTATCATGTTTAAAAGGAAAAATAAACTTTTCTTCTGAATAGGAAAGCCAAATATTGCCTTGCATCATTGCACAACTTGGTTGAGAATGTGTTCAGGTTAACCAGCATTTTAATGGAAAGCACCTTCCCTTCTAACTGCACACTTCAGAAACTACACTTTCCCTTACCTTTTCAGTTTCATTTTTATTGCAGTTTTAACTTTTATGTCCTTCTTCCTTAGAGATTATGACGGAAAGAAAATAAAAATATTCAATATCATAGTTTGCATATTTATTCCAAATAGGATGCTATAATTACAAGATCTGGTTACAATTTTTACTTGTAGAGATTAGCCCAAATCCTTAGCCCCTCAGTTTTTGTCTGATATATATATATTTTTATTTAATTTATATGCCGCCCTTCTCCGGAGACTCAGGGCAGCTTACAATGTGCTAAGCAATAGCCTTCATCCTTTTGTATATTTGTACAAAGTCACCTTATTGCCCCAACAACTGGGTCCTCAATTTACCTACCTTAGAAAGGATGGAAGGCTGAGTCAACCTTGAGCCTGGAGAGATTCGAACCTGCAGTAATTGCAGGCAGCTGGTCTTAATAACAGGGTGCTTTAGACCACTGTACTACCAAGGCTCATATATATATATATATATATATATATATATATATATATATATATATATATATATATATATATATATATATATATATATATGAAACCTGGAGAAGAGATATAACAGGTGAGAAAAAACCTCTGAGATTTGGAATAATTCATATCCAAAATGTTCTATTGGGCAGCATTCAGCAGTGACACCTAATTAGGTGAGACATTTTTAATCCCTCCCTAAAAACACTCTTTTGCCCCCATCTGTGGAAAAGAAAAAAAGATTTAAAATGTTGCTATGTAACAAACAACAATCACTGTCTTTGAATGTTTTTTTTTAAAGGAAGGGAAATCATAAACTCATCCTTTTGATTTATTTCATTCTAACTTTAAAGTTAGAATGGCCAAAATGGCTTTTATTATCATCATTTAAGACTATTGTCAGAAAAAGAATGTTGATTTTCCCGCAATTTTTAGTGGCTTTTGGCCTTATTCACAATGGTGTCCTCTGAAAGAGTCAGGGATTACTGTCTCTGTCGCAGTAATGCTGTTTTAACTTGACATGGTCATTTCCAGTTATACTGAAAAATTTTCTTTGGCTTTCGATCATAGGGTCTCATGAAGTTTGTTCCATTCATTCATCCATCCATCCATCCATCCATCCATCCATCCATCCATCCATCTATCCATCCATTCTCTATGTATCTATCTGTCTGTCTGTCTGTCTGTCATCTATTTCTTCATTTGATTTGGGATAAATTGTTCAATTGACAACAGATATCCATTGAAGGAATAGGCAGAGTGAGATATAACTAAATCTGAATTCCAATCAGACAATAATATGATTAGTTTGTACCAAAAATTAAGATAACCCATTTAGAGATGGCTTTTACTACTCCTGAAGGAGCAGGTAACTAGTCAGAGAACCTAAACCCAATTACCATATTCCTCAGTTGTGGGTGTGTAGCTTGGCTTTAATTATTTAGCCTTCAATTATTTCAACTGGATTTGTGTGGTGCTTTCATTGAACAAACAACAGCTGATGATCAAATGAAGCAGCTAAGTGAAATCACATGATACTGATTCTCAAACCACCCTGTTCCCTACTTTTGAGCATGTGGCCACATTGTCACAATTCATTGATGTATAAAGCCCTGGATATGTTGTGAACCAAATACTTAACAAAGTGTACCAGCTGATCCATGATTTAAAAGCCTCTGGAAAACCTTGCTTATGGACTATTCATGGGAATGGTGGACAGCAGAAAGATCCCAGATGAAGTTACTGAGATGGCAACACCCTGATTATATAATTATGTCAGTCAGGCTTTATTACTTTAATGTGCTTCAAAGATTTTTCTCATTGGGGGATTATTCGTGCAAATCTTATGCATGTGTCTGTAAAACACTGCCCTTTGCTCTTTTCGAAAGTAATTGTGATATAAAATATCATCATCATCTAGAAACATAATTTGGTGTCAGAAAACTTACATTTGTTAGAATGAAGGTGGAATTCACTTTATGATCTAAGTTCTCTCAGGTTCTGCCAATTACCTTAAAGTGTGCTGCTTTATATATGCCAAGTTATAAAAATGTTGAGACATATTTAAAACAATTTTTGATTTCCTGTACACCCAAGGACTTTTCTTATCTCAACTGCTGATAAGAACTTCGATTTCTTCAATCTTAAGGACAGAGGTCAAAGCTTAGGTAACAGAGGCCTACTGGAATGGAAGGAAAAGTTGAATTAGGAGAAGGGTTTTTACTGTTTTATTGGATTGTTATATGTGGCCGAGTCACTTTCTTTGAGATGGGCTGCTATAAATTTGACTAATAAATAAGGGACACTGTACAGGGGCAGATAATTCCAAGTTCACATCTATGATGTTGCTTTCATCTCTTCCCCAGCCTATGTGTGAGGTACACTTAAATTGCTCTCAGATGTCAAAAGTAGCATTTTCTTCTTTGGCTATCATCCAAGTGCAACCTCAAGATGTATACGATCATTTAAGGCTTCATCACTCACTGTCTTGGATAAAATTCGGATGAATGCAGTGACCTGAAATGGAGAAAATAAAAGTAAAGTGGGTTTGACAATGAAAACAACACATTTGTTACTGCTATAGTTTTCTAGCAATTTAAGAATAAATGGAAATGCTAACTTAGTATTGTGGAAAGGCCTGAGGGATGGTTCAGTCTCAGTGACTTCATAAAAATATCTCAGAGTTTCAAGCTAGGCAGTATTCAAGCAGAGGCACAATTTGTGATAATAGTATTCTGTATGGGTCCAGCCATAAAGCCAAGATTGCAGTGGTCCTTCTTCGAATCATAGTATCCACCAAAAAGAGTTTTCATGTACCCCCAAAGCCACTTCATGCCAGCTGCAGAATTTTGGGAGTTGAAGTCTACATCTTTTGAAGTTGTCAAGTTTGAAAAACACTGCTTTAGTGCCATCCAGTGGTGTAAGTAAACAAATTGAGAATTTAGAAGATGCTTTTATAGAAGCGATTGGATATACTGGTTTTTCTTTCTCTCTTCTTCTGTTTCTCTCTCTCTCTTTCCCTCTCTCAGCATACACTGAATAGACTTGCTAGAAATTACTTTGGAAGAATCACATGGTGTGAAACATATTGTTGAAATTACTGGCCTTTAAAAAGCCCAAATCACTTCTGTTTCTTATGATCATTGTAAGATGAGAGAATCATGTTAGTCTAAGATGGAGGAGGTGGCCAGAAGTCTGCTAGGATCTTTTCAGGCCAACAGATTTTATTAAAAGGTATAAACTGCAGCTCATGAAGGTTTATGCCTTTAAATAAAAATTGTTAGTTAGAAAAGGTGCAAACACATTCCTGATTTATAGATGCTTTGGTAGACTTATCTTGAAGGGTATACTCCTTTCTGTGGATAGATGAATAATCAAAATTGCCTTGAATGATTTTTTTTTCAAATTACAACTGGTATGTATATACTATAATATATTGTTCACTCATTATGATGTTGACTTTAATATGGTTAATCCATATTGCATCAGATGAATGAATGTACACAATCCTTTATTTTATGTATATCCTACATTTGTTATTTTTATACATAACTCAAGGTGGCGAACATACCCAGTACTCTTTTCTCCTCCTATTTTCCCCACAACAACAACCTGTGAGATGAATTTGGTTAACTGGACCAAAGTCACCCAGTTGGCTTTCGTGCCTAAAGTGGGATTAGAACTCAGGGTTTCCTGGTTTCTAGCCTGGTGTTTAACCATGAAACCATACTGTTTTTGTTTTGCTTAACAACAACAACAACAAAAAGATAACAAGATTGACACTGAAATTACTTTGTTTTTCTACTGTATAGATTTCGCCTATTCTTGCTATACCCAGAATAGATATTTGTTATTTTTACCATTTTCAAAAAGATAAAATCAGACACTGTATCTTTTCTTGACCCCAAGTCTATTAGATAATAAAGCTAGCCTTAGAACGTAATTGGGAAAATTCAAAAAAGCTACCTGATGTAAGTTCTGCACTCTGCCATATAACCTTTTAAACTATTTGTATTTTCAGAGAGTGTATGTTTGATTTAAAAAAATAAACTTAGAAAAATTGAAGTCTACATTTTAATTTAAAACAATAAATGAATAAAATGTTCATTCTCTTTCTAAACGTTGTGAACTTTTGGAATTATGAATTCCAAATGTGTAGTTACACAGCTGCAAACATTAACAATAGCAAATTTAATATCTTTAATTACAATTTTAAATGCACTGCATAATTCTATGTCCATGTGCGTATCTCTTTTACCTTTTACCTATAAATAACAAATCAGTCCTCCCCAATCCGATGTCTTTCAGTAAGTAAATAAGTCAGTAAGTAAACCTTTATTATGGTCTTTGACCACCGTGTGTACACATACACACATAAAAGTTACTTAGTATACATACATTCCATATATACCCATATGTATCATACTATACATATTACATACACATACTACTAATACACACACACACACACACACACATATGTATGTATGTATGTATGTATGTATGTATGTATGTATGTATATATAAAATTCCCTGGGAATGATAAGCATTCAGGGTGAACATGTTTGGAAGCACCAGTCTGGGAAAAGCTGCAGTTGATTACCCATAATTTGTAAAGGAAAACTATAATTAATATTATAGCCCATTTTTCTTTCTTTTTAATGGCATATATTCACTTATATTTTTAAAAAACCATACTTAGGCCTAATATACTTCATATCAATATCCATCATACTAGATACAGGAAACTTCAGGACTACTTAATCTTTAATAAGTAGGTAAAAAAGAAAATTCATTTCTATCTGGCCTTCCATAGGTAGGGACACCACATTGTTTTTTGGATTTTCCATATCTTGTAAAACTCATGCATATACACTCAGGGATGGTGAAAATCAGTTTCTTTTGGTTCGCAAGAATGATAAGACTCATCCATGTTTTCCAAAGAGAATACAGAATGTCAGGCATGAAAGATCAGATCCACAATTGAAGGCCCAGTTAAACTGATTTATTGCTACTCATGCCTATGCACAGGAATCTTCTCTATTGATGGTTGACACTTACTTGGAGTCAGATAAGAGTAAATGAAGTTCAAGGGGGATTGGACTTAGTCCACTTGTCCAGACTCCATCTATGTAGTCCACTGGTTACCTACTGTAGGGTTTCTAGACTGATTCCTCTTTTAACTCCTCCCCCATATTCTGCCACTCCTTCTACAGAATATCCCATGGGGAAAAATTTTCTCTTGACTTTCTGCTTGGGGAAGGGCGATGCCCATAAATACGAAGCAGCATTAACCAAACTTTGATTTAAGTTAACCATATAATTTTTGGACTCCCAGGTTTTTGAAAATTACTTGGGATACTGAAAATGATTTAATAGAATAAATACTTTGAATGCTCTGCAGGAATAAAAGCTCTACATTTTATTGGAAAGTCCAATGTTTGTACAATTCTTCTAGGAAGAAACATTGGTTTGTATTTGCAATGTAAAAATCCTGCTTGTTCCAGTTTTAAATAATTTCAGTTTTTATATTCAAAAATAAATTATTGTATAGATGATAAAATCAAATGTCTGTGGAACAGAAATAATAGCAATAGCACTTAGACTTATAGTATATATCTCCCCATTGTGCTTTATTGCACTATCTGAGTGGTTTACAATGTCAGCATGTTGCCCCCAACAATCTGGTTCCTCATTTTACCAACCTTGGAAGGATGGAAGGCTGAGTCAACCTTGAGCTGGTCAGGATCGAACTCCAGGCTGTGGGCAGAGTTAATCTTCAATGCTGTATTCTAACCAATGCGCCACCACGGCTCCTATTAATGCTGTTAACATATTTGAATGGACAAAATTACCTCATCTGCTGCCAGTGCTTCTAGCAATTATTTTTCTTGCCAAGAAATAAAATACGTTTCAACAAAGATTATTTCCTAGAGTTTAAATGTTTGAGCCTCGGCATTGGCAGACAGGGGAAGGTATGACAAATATTGAAATGTACACTGTGATGTTGGGACAAAGACTGTATCCCTTTTGTATTTGTGTTGTGATGTCCGACACATTCAGGCAGGTAAAGAATGGAACTGTGGTATAACAACACATTTCATCACTTGTAATTTGAAAGGGTAACTTTTATGTTTGTTAGAATAGTTTGTCCTTTGCCTCAATATATTAATATTATATTGTAACATTTGACCAAGGTAATGACCCTTCAGATATTTACATTTCACACACACCCATAATCCTGAGAATTATGTTATGAATGTCTTGGATTATAAGTAGAACAAGTAATGCAGTGTGGATGAAGTAAAGTCGGCTAGTTTCGTTTAGTGCTTAAGCTATCAGGTTGAAACCAGGAAGCCCATAAACTCTAGTTTTGCCTTTGGTGTAGAGCCAGTTGGGTGATACTGCACCAGTAATTCTATCTCAACCCTAGAAAGATGGCAATGACAAACGATTTCTGAAATCTTGCCAAGCAAACTGCAGGGATATATTCAGGCAATCACCAACACTGATTCAAAGGAACAACAACATCAACAAAAAGTGTCTGTATAGGTGTGTAGGGGTACTTTTAAACCCAATGCTTGGAAAAATCAGAGGCACAGGCAGGCTAGATACAGTAAAGAGATGATAGAAGAATGAGCTCGCAAAAACTGAAAGAAACAGTCACCGATAGATAATCCTGGTGAAATTACATCTGTTACAAAACACTGAAGTTTTGTCCTAAAATGTAATACACTCTAAATACAGACACAAAGAAGATAAAACAAGAGAAGCTAATAACGGCAGGTGTAAACATGAACCTGGCTCAAATTTCCCTACTTTGGACACATTCTGCAAAGACTTGTTGCTGTTAGTTGCGAAGTCATGTCTGACCCATTGTGACCCCATGGACAACATTCCTCCAGGCTTTCCTGTCCTCTACCATCCTCTGGAATCCATTTAAGATCACGCCTACTGCTTCAGTGACTCCATCCAGCAACCTCATTCTCTGTCATCCCATTCTTTTTTTGCCCTCAATCTTTCCCAGCATTAGGCTCGTCTCCAGTGAGTCCTTCCTTCTCATTAGGTGGCCAAAGTATTTGAGTTTCATCTTCAGTACCTGGCCTTCTAAAGAGCAGTCAGGGTTGATCTCCTCTAGGACTGACCGGTTTGATCGCCTTGCAGTCCAAGGGATTCGCAGGAGTCTTCTCCAGCACCAAGTTCAAAGGCCTCAATTCTTTGGTGCTCAGCCTTTCTCATGGTCCAACTTTCACAGCCATACATTGCAAATGCAAAGACCTGGTATTGGAAAATACTCAAATGCTGGAAAAGATGAAAGGGCATAGAAGAAGAGAACAACCAACAGCATGATGGATGGGCTTGGTTACAGTGGTGAAGGGGTGCACTGTTGAGCCAAGTTGGGGACAAATCCTCCTGGGGAAAGTCCTTACGTGGTTGCTAAGAGTCAACACTGACTTGATGGCAATAAATCAATCTATGAACACTATGAACACTATGAAATAGCACACTATGCAAGCAAACTTCTTATACAAGACCTGAAATTAAAGATTAGCTGGGCACATAGATTCATTTATTATCCTACCTTTACTTCATACAACTCACGGTAGTGTATGTGGCACTTCCTCCTTCTATTTTCCCACAGCAACAATCTTGTGAGATGGGTTGGGCTGAACTCAAGGTCACTGAATTGACTTCTGTGCCCGAGGAAAGACTAGAAATCAAGCTCTCCCTGTTTTCTAGTCCAGCACCTTAAACTCTGCCCCACTGCCCGCATATTCAGCCAGTCTATCCCCACTCTTTTATGGGAAAGTTTTAACAGGGCTTCTACCTGAACACGAGTGAAGTCTTGTGACCAACTGGAGCACTGATAAAGCAGCATTTTCTACCCACATTCAAATGAAAATGAGGAGAATCAGTTTTCAATCTTCATTTCCCATAGCGCTGATGGAGATTTAGCGTGGTCTTTTATTCCAACAATTCTTTAATCTTTCAGATAAGCCGCCTGTGGTTTCTACACAGGAAACTGGCTTGTATGCAAATACTTGGGATTTTAAAAGGTTGGGAACTGCACCCTCAGGTTACATAAAACAGCTTAACTACACATAATAACTTTTTTAGTTTACTTTACTTTTGCAAAATAGAGAGGGAAAAAGAATGATTAATCTGAATGTGAGATTGAAAGAAAGGTTGCATTTTTATTCTAAACCCATACAGGCAATATATGTACTAAAGTTAATAAAGGTATTGTGCCTATGGAGTTTGGAATCTTTTTCCCTCATAGCTCCTTCAACTATTATTTTTTCATCCAATAGGTGTCACTAGTATTCAGTGGCTTAGGAACCGTGGCTCAGCATTTTTAAAAACCAAAGCACTTTAAGTCTGGTGATGGATGATGGTCATACTTGTTTCACTGGTGTATTGATTAAACATAAGTTCTTAATGAAATTCATCAATGTCACTTTTTCTGATTTTTGACGTGCAGAGATGGAACTGTAACGTCCATTTTGCCCTCTTGACAGAATGTATCCCTCAATCCTTCACCATTCTAAGGCAGAAGCTGTTTAGGTTTATAGCATTGTTTCTTCCTCTCAATGCTTCAAATACCTAATAAGGTTTGTGCTTTGTTGCCTCAAATGATTAATTCATCATTTAACCTCACACAAATCCCCACAAAAGGTGCTACTAAACTTCCTCAGTCACAGCAGCATTCTGATCAACATGTCTGACAATTGTGATTTTACATTTTTTTAAATGAGTGAAGTATATTTTTTGTGCGTGTTTTTAAGAAAATCTAATTATTAAGTTAATCAGGAAAAATGTTAGATGCTGTTGTAGGTGCTCTGTTAGGTTTGTGCTATTCGCTTATTATTATGGTTTGTTGCACAGTCAGCCAAATGTTAAGACTGGATCTGGCATTTTTATCCACCTATCGAGTCATTCCCAAGGATTCTTGGGATAGACATAGGTTGATGTTTGATGGTGTTAAAGATGTCATCACTGGATATAAACTGTTCCCAGTAAAGCTGCCTTTTGCAATTGATTGATGGTGAGTTTGCCAATGCCAATGGTGTTGAAAGTGGCGCTCCAGTTGTTTTGGAACTGTACCCAAGGCATCTATTACCATTGGTACAAACAGTTATACTAATTATTATATAAAGAATGGTTGCAGAAATTGAATATGTCTGGTTTAATGAAAAGAAGGACTAGTGGTGACATGATAGCAGTGTTCCAATCTCTTAAGGGTTGCAACAAAGAAGAGGGAGTCAAGCTATTCTTCAAAGCACCTTAAGGCAGGGCAGGAAGCAATGGATGGAAACTAATCAAGGAGAGAAGCAACCTAGAACTAAGAAGAAGTTTCCTGACAGAACAATTAATCCATGAAAAAATAGCCTCCAGAAGTTGTGAATGCTCCAATACTGGAAGTTTTTAAGAAGAGATTGGGCAACCATTTGTCTGAAATGGTATAGAGTTTCTTGCCTGAGGAGGGGGTTGGACTAAAAGACCTCCAAGTTGACTTCCAACTCTGTTATTCTGTTATTCCAGTAGTTCTGCAGCTGGCAGACCTGGTTGCTCAGCCAACAATCCTGAACCTTGTAACCTGGTAAATTACCAGATGTTCAGGAACTCCAAAACCTAATGCAATCCTTGTTGACCCAGGCAATGACTGATCCAGTATGGATTTCTGTAAATTAGATCATACCATATGATTTATGGGGGAAGACACTCTTCATCTGACTCCTCTGGTGATCTCAGAATGGTTGAACCTCTGGCATAGCTCTCAACTTCCTCAGAGCACACAAGCTCCACAACAATGTCAAGGAGTGGAGGTCGTCATCATCATCATCATCTAAAATTGGTGGTCCCTGAATGAGATGGGCTCTCCGTGGCTTGCACTTACAGGTAGCCCTCAACTTACAACCACAACTGAGCCCAAAATTTATATCGCTAAGCAAAGGATTTGTTAAGTGAATTTTACCCCATTTTACGACTTTTCCTGCCACAGTTGTTAAATCAATCACTGCATCTGTTAAATTAGTAACACAGTTGTTAAGTGAATCTGGTTTCCCCATTGACTTGGCTTGTCAGAAGGTTGCAAAAGGTGTTCGTGTGACCCTGGGACACATCAACCATCATAGATGTGAGCATCCAAATGTAAATCACATGATCATGGCAGGGGTGGGTTCTACTTACTTTTACTGCCTGTTTGCAGTGGGGCTGCACGCTCTTCTGTGTTTTCGGTGATGTCGGAGTCGGTGGGCAATGATGCCAGAGTCGGTGGGTGGAGCCTCCTGCCGGTTTTACTACCGGTTCTATAGAACCGGTGCCAACTGGGGGCAACCCACCACTGGATCATGGGGATGCTGCCACGGGTGTAAATGTGAAAAATAGTCATAAATCACTTTTTTCAGTGGTGGTGTAACTTTGAATGGGCATTAAACAAACTATAATAGTATATAGTATGTTGAAGGCTATCTGTATTTTTTTTCTCCAGTTTGTCCTTCCTCCTGCCTCTTCATTCCTCTTCTTGAAGTTTCATTTTCTTTTCTCTTTCTAAACAAAAGAAGGAATAATGGCAAGGGATTTTAAGCTTTTTAATTTAACAATTAAAGGCATTGCAGAGCAAAAGGTGCCACTATACTAGTGTGCCTTTGGCCCTCCTAAGTAGTGGGGAGAGCTTACTGTGTGCCAGAAGCTCTGTGGATGATTGTCTGTAATATGTCCCCTTTCAACATAATATGAAAACACAAATATGCAATGCCTTGTCTTATCTGCCATTCACAGAAAATTGCTCTGACTAGTCACGAATAGGTTTTTTTTTTTATATTCGAGGGAATGAAATTCATAAATCCATGTGACCCAGTTAATTCTCAAGGTCACATTCTTCTTTGTTGCTAGACGTGTTTTTGTTAGCCCTCATTTTTTTCCCAAGAAATGTAACCATACTTTTTGTGGTCAGGCTTAGCTTGCACCACTAGAAAAGCAGGTTGCCATATCCTGCTCAGGGAACCTATTTCTTCTTGAAAGGCTAAACATTCCCCAAAGTCTTTGGGGCGCTTCCGAGTCTCCTAAAAGAGGTGCTGGTCTCTGGAGAGGAGAGGCAGGTGTTTTTAGATAAATAATTCAAAAATTTGACATGCTGCCTGTCCTACGTGTACTTCTCCAGTACATTCCGGGGTCAAATATAGCAACCCTGTGAGGAAAAGGGAGAGTAACTTTGAGTATGTGACAGGATTTTTAATCTGGATAATGGATCAAGTCAAAGCTGCGGCACTGAATTTGCTACATCATTCCAGCCTGTTTATTCATTGTATATATACTATAGAGCAGAGGTCTCCAACCTTGGCAACTTTAAGCCTGGCAGACTTCAATTCCCAGAATTCCCCAGCCAGCAAAGCTGGCTGGGGAATTCTGGGAGTTGAAGTCCTCCAGGCTTAAAGTTGCCAAGGTTGGAGACCCCTGCTATAAAGTCAAAAACATACCCCAATGTTCTTTAAAATTAAATTAGCCATTAAGTCAATAAAGAAAGCTGTAACCTAAAACTCCAAGACCTATGACCAAAGAAAGCAAGCAAACATAAAGCATCAATCAATTCACCTCACATCAGTACACTGCAAGGTGTTTGTTTGAGCTTCTTGTTCAGTTTTCTGACTCCTGGCAACCACCTAGACTAGTGCCTGCAGTTTAATTGACAAAGTTTTTTGGGGAAAATGGATTGCCCTTGCCTCCTTCCTAGGGCTGGGAGAGAGTGACCGGCCCAAGGTCACCCAGCTGGCTTTGTACCTAAGGCAGGACTAAAACTCAGTGTCTCCCAGTTTCTAGCCTGATGTGTTTAACCACTACACCAAACTGGCTCTGAATGACCTACTTTGCAAGGTAGGATATAATTAAAAAATAAATAGCACATGTAAAAACGTGAACGTATTTATATGCCCTCAAAAGGGCAGCCTTGAGAGTCCTAAAGCAATAGGGCTGCAGAAAAAAAATCCCTGCTCCTAAACTAAATCATCAGAAAAGGCATTTTTCTTTAGTTGGGTGTCCCTTGGAGGGAGGGAAGGGGGAAGGAGGGAGGAAGAAAATGAGTGAGGGAGGGAGGGGGGGATGGAGGGAGGGAGGGAGGAAGGGATGGAAGGATGGGAAGGGCAAAAAATATTCTTTGTCAAAAGTCCTTTGGGAATGTTTTCATGGTCTGTGATGCAAAGATTAACTATACGAAAGCTCATCATTTTGTACTACTGTGCTATTATAAGTGTCTATTCTGAGACTCTTCCACCAATATAAAATGAGTGTTTCCTGTGCTTCTATGTGGGTCTTAACAATAGCAAATCAGGGAAGTGTTCAGCGAATGCTAATAGGCAATGCAGGCGAGCAACTTCAACCACATTTCTACTGTGTTTCCCCGAAAATAAGACCCTGTCTTACATTATTTTGAACCCTGAAATAAGAGCTTGGCCTTATTGCCATGCGCTCAAAAGCCCGATTGGGCTTATTATCAGGGGATGTTTCATTTTGGGAAACAGGGTAGTTGATACCCAACTTTTGAAAATCTGCATCATTGGCAACTAAAATAACTACCGGTATGCTGGTTTCAGTTAGAAATATAAGGTACCATTACAGAAGCATTTCTCCAAACATTTAGTAGGGCATATCTTTCTGGAAGGAGCAAATCTTTCTTTTCAGACTTTTATTTTCTTCACAAACACATGGCATGTTGTTCTGCAAGATTTTTTTAAAAGATTTGTTTTCATTTGTTCCCTTCTCCTTCCTATCAGATTTATCCAGATATATGGATCTGTTAATAAAAGTTATTCTATAATCCCTATTAACTTCTCCTGAGGCTAGACTTGCATCACAAATGTTATTATTACAATTTCCAAATCACCAGTGTTGGATTCAGCTTAATAAATTTGTCAGAAAACAAATAGGCATTTAATAGGGATCTTCTGCAGACCAAAGGCTTTTAAAATGTTCAGCAGACTGAATTACTGGAATGGGGAAGGAGGAGTATTTTGTGGATGATGATGATGATGATGATGATGATGATTATGGATAGCCCACACACTATGCCATTGCCCAAATACACTTCCAGGAGATAGGAGAAGCTGTACCGGAGTTTGTGATAGGGAAGGGTATTATCCTGAAAAAAAAACTCTACCATATCAACCAGCCTTCCAGTATTGAAAGGTTCTATTAGAACACACCCATTCCAAAATGCTTATTGAACTGGCTTTCAGAAGGACAGACAACATGGTTTCTGAGCTATAATGCATGGCAGTACCATTGAGTAATGCATGTACTCAATGCTAAGGGATGTTGAGAGCTGTAGTTCAGCAATAAAGGTGGGATATAAATTAAATAAATAAATAAATATGTATGGCACTGTATGTTTTCCTTGAAGAGCAATGACTCGGAGCTGTATAAAGCTCCCAAAATCTTATCTACTACTATATTAAAAAGCCATTATTTATGTATTTTATATATTTCCAGTTAATCCTCGATTTACAACCCCAATTGAGCCCAAACTAAGCGAGATAGTTGCTTAGTGAATTTTGCTTCATTTTACGATTACTTCTCACCACAGTTGTTAAGTGAGTCATTGCAGTTCTTAAGGTAGAAACACCGTTGCTAAGTGAATCTCGCTTCCCTGTTGACTTTGCTTGTCACAAGGTTGCAAAAGATGATCCCATGACCCTGGGACACTTTATGCATTTTATGACTTTTTGCTGAAAAACGGCCCATAGCAAACCATTGGTTTGCTTAATGACCACCAAAAAAGTCATAAAATTGGGTCAATGACATAGACTCACTTAAGACCATCATGATTTACAACCATGATGGGCAGCCTCCGTTACAGTCATAAGTCAAGGACTATCTATAGTCTGCTATTACCTGCTGATGTTACCGTTATATTTATTTTAGCTAAAATATTTTTGACCTTTTTAAAATATTAAATGTATATTTGAAATATCATTGGTGTACGTATACCTGGAGTATAATATTAATGAAATTTGTTAAAAACTCTCTTTGCTTTTTCAATTTTTTCCCCATTTTTCTTCAGTTGAAATGCTCAATTGCAAGCTGAAAAGCTGCAAGTTGATAGTTATGATTGACTAAACTTTGACCTTATATATTGGCTCATAGAAGAAGGTTTGATACTTGATGTGGGGTGGGTTTTTTTTAGTGAAATAGGTTTCAAAGAAATCAGTTATAGTACTAAAATTTTCAGAAATGTTGTGAAGGGTTCCATTAATATAAATATGGGATATGCCTATTTTATTTACAAGCTTTTTCTTAAGTCATGACTTTCTCAAGCTGCAAATATTTGCAAGATACTTATTATGCCAAACTTCAGGTGCTGGAAATGAGTCAGTCAGTGGCCTGTCCCAAGTTTCTGCTAAGCAAACAGAAATGCAAACAGGTGTTTTTAGAAAGTTTGCAATGTAACTGACTGAAAACTGTATGTATTGATTTACAGTATCATGTGTGTACAGTAGGGACATAAACCCTACTATACAGTACATATGAAATATAAACACAAATGCTCTTAACAAACCTGCAAAGTTGAACTTCAAGCCAAACTTGGTGCAACGTTGAATTTCTTGCTGTAGTGTGCATGTTGAGGTCAGAATGGGCCAAGTTGCTGTGTCACCATGGCCTATTTACCGCAGAACAACTCGCCACAGCCAACTCGCTATGGGACAATTTATTTATTTAAGGAAATTTATATTGCCGCCTATTCGCACATGGCGACTCAAGGCGGCTTACAAGAATATAAAAATCTCATATATAAAACAATAAAACTAATAAAAGAAAATAACCATATAATAATATAACAAAATAACCCTCCACCTCCCGCCCTGGCGACAACACATCACACGAGCCATTTAATGGGCTCCATCCCACTCTGCTTTCCCCAAGCCTGCTGACAGAACCAGGTCTTCAGCGCCTTCTGGAAGAGTGTTAGAGTGGAGGCCATTCTAATCTCTGGAAGAATGATGTTCCAAAGAGAGGGAGCCACTACAGAGAAGACCCTTCTTCTGGGTTCCACCAGGTGTATCTCCCTAGAGGATGGGACCTGCGACATTCCTTGCCTCCCTGCTCTGGTGGGTCAGGTAGATGTAACAGGCAAGAGATGGTTCCTCAAATAACCTGGTCTCATGCCATGAAGGGCTTTAAGGTGACAACCAGCACCTTGAATTGCACCTGGAAGCAAATCAGCAACCAATGCAACTCCCGCAAGAGAGGTGATACATGTGCATGCCGAGGTCTGCACAAAACCATGTGGGCTGCTGCATTTTGCACCAAATGGAGCTTCTGGATGCTCTTCAAGGGCAGCCCCATGTAGAATTTAACAATTCTATTTAGTTATTTAAAATAAATTTAAAAATATTTTAATTTTTGCCATTCACATTTCATTCTGTCCCTCCTTTGGCATCCTTTCTTTAATAAGTCTATTACATTATTTATTTCATATTAGTGTAACTCTTATCCTGCAGCGAGTTGGCTGTGGCAAGTTGGTTGTGGCAAGTTGGCTGCAGCGAGTTGGCCGCAGTGAATTGTAGTAGACCCTGTACAGATAGCCCTTGACTTAACAATGGCAACTGGAACCAAAATTGCCATCATTAAGTGATGTAAAATGCAATGTCACATGATCATGTTATTTTTTATTTATTTATATTTATTTATTTTGTCAAGCATGTATAAGATAACAGATATAGGTATAAACATTATTATGAATACATGAAATGGATACGAATAATTGGGGACATTAGGACAGGGACGGTAGGCACCTTGGTGCGCTTATGCATGCCCCTTGGTTTAGCAATGGCAGTTCCAGCAGTTCTGGTTGCATTTGCCGAGGGCAGGTCATGCAGATCATTAAACTAGGACCTCATGTAGGACCTCATGTGATTGCAACTTTTAACTTCTTGCCAGCTTTCCCACTGACTTTGCCTGTGGAAAGCCAGCAGGGAATATCAGAAATTGAAATCATGTGCTTGTGGTTCACTGTAATATCATCATCACGGGCCAGGCACCAAGTACCCAGATCACAAACATGCAGCAAGAAGAACATCTAGCTCACCATTTCACTCTCACCAGAAGTTCAGCAAAATAACAGAAGATTAATGAGTTTCTCAGTTATAAATATCCACGCTGAGCTAACCCAGTAAAACTGATGGGATTACTTCTTGGTTCTTGAAGCTATGGAGCTCCATCTGTTTAAAAACATCATCTGACAGAGCTCAGGAAGTGTGATTTTTTTCTGTTGCTGCACTTGTCCTCTAGCACATCATGCTCCCTAACATTTCATTGGCCCCGACCCCAATGGCATTTCATAAAGTTTTTAAAATGTTTATCTGGACCAAACAAGTTGGGTGGTTAATTTAGCCTGTGAGATAGATAATCATTTACTAATGGTTTGTGTTATCCTCAATTGCCATTATGTGTTTTTGAATCATTGTTGATGAGTATTGATTTTTTTAACCATTAGCTACTGAGAGTCACCGTTGCAAATATAATTAAGTAAAATGTCTCAAAAGGAAACTATTCTGAATACAGTGCCTCATCATAATGTTGGTCCATAGAAGAGGATTACTATGTCATACATAGTGCAACTAACCTTTGCTACATGACCCTGTTCAATTGATTACACATCTCTAGCTTCAAAGAAGCAATAATGTGTGCGGTAAATTCTCTGACGTTCTAATTTTTCAGCACACCTTGAAACAGATTTCTTTCATCTGCTCTGAGCTACCACTAGGTGTTAATTTTAATTTGTACCTGTGGGTGTCCTTTTTTCAATAGGACAGACTGCCTACATTTCCTACCTCTCAGGTCACATTCCTCAAGCTAAATTTGGACAGAGCCCTCATGTGTTACAATGCTAATATAAAAAAAGTCAGCAAACATGTAACACTTGAAAGCTGTGTGAGGTCAACACACTTTGCCAGCAATATTGATATACCACCACTGAAGTGCAGTCATCGTAGTTCTGAAAAGGAATTAGCTGATTACACTCAAATTCATGAATATATGAATGAGGGAAGTGGGACTGAAACTGCTTTAAAGCTATTTCCCTTTTATTTTACTTTTTTTTTTTTGTATTATGAATTCGCAGAGAAGCAGAGGAGGGGAGTACATTCGAGGGCCTTCCTCAATTACACCTAACAATAGCACAGCCACAGAGATGCCCAGGCAACATTTGTTTTGATTGTTTCTGTTCATTGTGATGTTGCCTTCAACAGTGAGAATAATTAACCAGTGGAACAGCTTGCCTTCAGAGCAGGGGTGAAATGCTCCCGGTTCGGACCGGATCGCCTGATCCGGTAGGGATGGCGGCGGGTGGTTCGGAGAACTGGTAGCAAAAATCCCTGCGCGCCCCCCCCCATGCTCAGCTGAGTTGCACGATCATCAGAGGCTTTTTTTTTTTTTACTTAAAAAGCATTTTTTCTACAACCTCTTCCGATGAAAAAATGCTTTTAAAAGTTTTAAAAAAAAGCCTCTGATGATCGCACGGCTCAGCTGGGATCCTCAGTAGCTTTTCAAAGCATTTTTTAAAATGCCTCTCTGACGATCCCAGCTGAGTTGCCTAATCGGCAGAGAGGCTTTTCAAAGCATTAGAAAAAATGCTTTGAAAAGTTAAAAAAAAAAAAACGTTGGCCACGCCCACCTAGTCACATTACCCCCCCCCCCGACCAAGCCACACCCACAGAACCAGTAGCAACACATTTTACATTTCACCCCTGCTTCAGAGGCTGTAGGTGCTCCATCACTGGAGGCTTTTAAGAGGGGGGTTACTACATCCACATCAGAGGTGGAAGGTTCTGACCAGTTCTGGAGAACCGGTAGCAGAAATTTTGAGTAGTTCGGAGAACCGGTAAATACCACCTCTGACTGGCCCCGCCCCCATCTATTCTCTGCTTCCCAAGTCCCAGCTGATCAGGAGGAAATGGGGATTTTGCAGTAACTTTCCCCTGGAGTGGGGTGGGAATGGAGATTTTAAATATCCTTCCCCTGCCACACCCACCAAGCCATGCCACACCCACCAAGCCACACCCACAGAACCGGTAGTAAAAAAATTTGAAACCCATAACTGATCCACATGGAAAGAAGTAAGTAGTGGGGTACCACAAGGCTCCATCTTAGGCCCAGTACTCTTCAATATCTTTGTAAATGACTTTGAGGAGGAAATAGAAGGGGAACTCATCAGATTTGCAGATGACACTAAACTGGCAGGAATAGCCAACACTCCAGAAGACAAGCTCAGGATCCAAAAAAATCTTGACAAACTTGAACAATGGGCCTTATCCAACAAAATGGAGAAAGGTAAAATTTTACATTTAGGCAGGAAAAATTAAAGATAAAAGTACAGATCAGGCAAGACCTGGCTCAAAAACAGTAACTGTGAGAGGCACTTTGGAGTCCTAGTGGATGATCACTCGAATATGAGCTAGCAGTGTGCAGCAGCAGCTGAAAAAGCTAATACAATCCTGGGTTCTATAAACAGAGAGGCATAGAATCAAGATCATGCGAAGTATTAATACCGCTTTATAAAACCCTAGTAAGACCACACCTGGAATACTGCAACCAGATGTTGCAAAAAAGATGTTGAGACCTTGGAAAAAGTTCAGAGAAGAGAAACTAAAATGATCAAAGGCCTGGAGATTAAAACATATGAATAACGGCTGCAGGATTTTAGTTTGGCTAGTCTAAAGAAAAGAAGAATTAGGAGCAACATGATAGCAGTATTCCAGTATTTGAGGGGGCTGCCACAAAGAAAAAAAGGGGGGGTGTCAATTCATTCATTCATTCATTCATTCATTCATTCATTCATTCATTCATTCATTCAATTTATATGCCGCCCTTCTCCAGAGACTCAGGGTGGCTTACAATGCATTAAGCAATAGCCTTCATACTTTTGTATATACCTGCTTAGTAGGGCTTTCGCCCTCCCCCCAAGTGGTGTTCTTTTTATACGAAGTCATCTTATTGCCCCCACAATCCGGGTCCTCATTTTACCTACCTCGAAAGGATGGAAGGCTGAGTCAACCTTGAGCCTGGTGAGATTTGAACTTGGAGTAATTGCAGGCAGCTGGTGCTACTTAACAAAGCACCAGAGGGCAGGACAAGAAACAATGGTTGGAAACTAACCAAAGGGAGAAGCAACCTGGAATTAAGGAGAAACTTCCTAACAGTGAAGACAATCAACAAACAGAATAGCTTGCATTCAGAAATCATGGGCGCTCCATCACTGGAGGTTTTTAGACAGCTACTTATCTGAAATAGTATAGGTTCTCCTGCTTGATCAGGGGGCTGGACTAGAAGATCTCCACGATCCTGTCCAGTTCTATTCTATTCTTTACTTTGAAAGAGATTGGACAGCCACTTGTCTGAAATGGTTGAGCAAGGAGTTGGATTAGAAGACCTACAAGGTCCCTTATTCTGTTATTATTCTGTTATTCATCCCCAACCTATGACTGATATAGGTTTAAGTCATCCTTACTGTACCATTCTTCATCTTTCCCCCACTTAACCAGTAAGCACCCAATGATATAATGCATCCACCAAGGGTAGAGTTAAAAAGAAGAGTGAGCCCTGGTCTTTTCTAGAGCTTCATCTTTGTCTCAAAAGCGAGAAGGGATGGTAAACAGTCTGGCAAGTAGTTTGCATTTAGTGGCTAAATTGGTTGCAGATTCTCATTAATTGGATCCCCGTCAAACAGTCTTGCACCCAGAATCTATATCATTCACAAGGCTTCTTTGATTCTGGTTCCTGATATCTCTGGTCTGATTTTATATATATATTCTTTCTACTTTATTCCAAACAGAAGCTTCAGCACTCTACCATCTCCTTGATAGGTTTTCATTTTCCATTTTCCATCTTTGTTCTGAAAGTGCTGTCTGAAAGTGCTGGGTTATCTATCCTACCTTTGTAGTAAATTAAATAAAGCACAGAAATTACTGTGTGGGTGTAGGTGTGTTTGTAGATTTTTGATTAACAACCATGGGAAAGAGATCACAGTTCATGTAGCTTCAAAACCTTCCCTACAAAAATAAAATTCCTTTCAGGTGCACCCAGTTATATTTTATGATTCTTACACTTGTCCTGGTCACTTAGAACGGGTTTCATATTGTAAAAATGGAATATGTGAATTTTGTTTCTTTCAACACATTGAAGACATGATTGCACTGCATCAGAAGATTAAGATTCTTTTTCTCATATATTTTCATAGTTTCTGAGACTGTAACAGATTTGGTTACAACAGGTAGTCCTCAACCTATGACCACAATTGAGCCCAAAACCTATGTTGTTAAGTGAGAAATTTGTTGAGTTTTGCCCCATTTTACGACTTTTCTTGTCATATTTGTTAACTGAATCACTGCAGTTATTAAATTAGTCACGTGGTTGTTAAGTGAATCTGGCTTCCCCATTGACTTTGCTTGTCAGAAGGTTGCAAAAGGGGACCACATGACCCTGGGAGACTGCAACAGTCATAAGGATGAACCAGTTGCCAAGCATCTGAATTTTGATCACATGATCATGGGAATGCTGCAAAGGTTGTAACTGTGAAAAATGATGATAAATCACTTTTTTTCAGTGCCGTTGTAACTTTGAACTGTTACTAAATGAACTGTTGTAAATTGAGGACTACCTGTAACTTATTCCACACAACTCTGAAGAGATTCTTTGCTCCTATCATTTTGAGAGGCATTTGTGGTTGTGGGAACTCCCTAAAGAATCGTTACTTCTTGGTGCCAGGCTTCTCTGAGGCCTGGTCATTTTGATTTTAAGTGCTCATGTGACATAATGACATAATGACTTTTATTTACTGTCACTGTTACATCATTCTGGAGCTGCTTATTAATGTGTTGATGTGTTTTTAAATGTTTGCATATGTTTTATAGTTAAATTAATAATGTTTGCCTGACACCTCAGCCCTTAGCACTCCTCTCTTAAGTATATGGTGATGAATCTCTTCATGTTGCAAACAAATACATTTGGGGAATTAAAAAGAAACAAATTTCAATTATACTGCAATTAAACATGTATAAAATGGTCTGGAAAATTTGGCCTATTCCTGATGAAGACAAGATTTATGAAGACATTTATGAATTGTCTTCATAAATCCCCTGGCCTTCTGAAATAAAACCTCTTTTGGGAATGTCACTTTTTATCCATTACAACACACTCTGGTCTTCCCTTGGAAGAGGCAGAGGCGTCCTGACCTAGGCTGCACTCCTTAATTCCTGATGAGTCATTTTTGTTTTTGAGCTTCTCCTAATCTGGTTGCTATAAACTGATGGAAAATGCTAATCATTTCTCTGTGTTTTGGTACTATAGTAAATCTTTTAAACCGTTTTGGATTTTGGATTAAATTGAACCATTGTTTGTTGCCAGATATTCCTGATGGTAAAGTTTTCTTAGTGAAAAACCAAGGATGGAAATACTGTTATATCCACAGGTAATATGTGAATGTCTTATATGCAGGTAGTCTTCAATGTACAACACTGGAGACCAGAATTTTGGTTATAAGTTGTGATTGTACATCAAGGCACCCTGGATCTGATTTTTCAACCACTTTTACAGTAGTTGTTAAACAAATCACAGTCAATAAGTGAATCTATTATCCCAAATGGTGGTGATGGTTGTTATTATTATTATTACCATTATTGTTGTTGTTGTTGTTGTTGTTATTATTATTATTATTAATAATAATAATAATAATAATAATAATAATAATAATAATAATCTACAAGACTATACAGTAAATGCAAAATGGAATACACTAGGATCTGTAGAAAGTCAGTACCCACACCCTCCTAGAGAATGAAATGTATTATTAAATGGGAATATTAAAAAGGCAAAACAGAATATTTCACCTGAAGGAGAAATGGGAAAAAAATCTTAAGGGAGGCAGAAACCATCCCCAGTCTTCCTGCCCCAAGCAGAAAATGAGGATGCCAGGTTTTAGAAATGCAGATTTGGTAATCCATTCAGAAAGACTGGGTCAGAGGGATATACCAGATAAGCAATACAATTAGGCAAGCCAAGGTTGACAAGATTAGCCCAGACAAACATCTATGACCATGATGGCGAATCTATGGCATGCGGAGCCATATCGGTGGGCACGTGAGCGTTGCCCTAGCTCAGCTCCGGCGTGCGTGCGCATGCCAGCCAGCTGATTTTCAGTTCTTCTGGGCCCACCGGAAATCAGGCAATAGGCTGTTTCCAGCCTCTGGAGAGCCTCCGGGGGAGGGAAAGCCTGTTTTTTGCTCTCCCCAGGCTCCCCAGGCTTTCTAGGTCCAACCGGAAATCAGCAAACAGACTGTTTCCGGCCTCCAGAGGGCCTCCGGGGGATGTGAGGAAGGCCATTTTCACCCTCCCTAGGCTCCAAGAAAGCCTCTGGAGCCTGGGGAGAACGAAAAATGGGCCTAATGGGCCCACCGTGCCATTGCATGCCAAAAGTGGGGGGAGCTCTGTAGGGTCACGTGGGCATGCACATGGGGGGGGACACATTGAATTATGGGTGTGGGCACACTCCCCCCACTTTTGGCACGCGACGGCAAAAAGGTTACCTATCACTGATCTAGGATTTGCATTTTCCCTTTTGCCTATAGAGCCAGCCATGTCCTCATCACAATCTGACAACACCCATTAGAATATTAAAGGACATGTTCTTGCATAAGAACAGGAATCTCAAATACAAAGCCCAAAGAAGATATAAAGCCCACCTCACTCTCAACTCCATTTTGTCAGCTGTCCCAGAACTGCGTGCTGTATGTTAGTTCTGTTCACCAATAAAAAGAATCTTTCTTTCCAATCAACATCTGTTTTATTCCCGGCTTGGAACTGGACCTGAATTTTTCTTCCAACAGATCAAAAGAAAAAGGCCTGATTCAAACTTTGCATGAATGGGGCTGAAGCTGATTGTGACAAAGCTGGAAAACATGGTCACACCTGCAACAACTATTTAAAGCAGCAGTTCTTTCATAAAAAATTGTTATGGTAGCATTTGCTAACCTAGCATTGCCCCATGGCTCTACCAGGGGTTTAAAGTCCACAATCAAGTCATTTTATGGAGCAAGCAAGTTATTTTGTTCACAGGAAGACAGCCAACCATGCACAGTACTGATACCTGTAAAACAACAGCAGGTATTCACAGAAAAGGATACACTCGATATACATAGCATAAATGAGGCTTGTTAAGAAGAGGTAACAGGCACTCCCTCCTTAAAGGGATAATATATCCTTAACCCACAGTTTCAAAACAAACTGAAAACAGAGCAAGCAATAGGGGATTATTCAACATTTAAGTTCTGGTTGGCTGATTGGGGTAAAGCTGGACTAAAGGGATAAAAAAAAGTTTGAAAAAATGTAATTCCTAACAGATACTGTATATAACATATGTGATGCATTATTGTTATATTATTAGTAATAGCAGCAGTAGTAATAGCGTTACATTAGCCAAACTCAGCAGAGCTACATTGTTTTTCCTTTTCTTGAATAGTGATTCTTGGTAAACTTTATACAAAGTAGCAAGTATTCTTACTTCAAATCAACTACTCAGTTGGCCTGAATTTGAGAAAGGCAATAATGCCTCTGAATGTAAATTAAATATGGCACTTACTGGGGGGTGGGGTGGGAAATCTGAACATGCGTGTGAGCACACGTACACACACATTTGAATGATACTTCTACTTTTTATATAGATTTTGAAATGCAAGATGGAATGAACTACATATTAGGGTGAAATCCTGTAATAGATTTCCATAATCAGCATGTTGTTATCATATTGTCAGACTCCAGGTTTCTGGTGGCATCCTCATAGTAATGAGAATGCCACCAGAAATACCTAGTAATATCTGTGAAACAGAGGTGGGTTTCAGCAGGTTCTGACCAGTTCTGGAGAACCGGTAGCAGAAATTTTGAGTAGTTCAGAGAACTGGTAGTAAAAGTTCTGACTGGCCCCACCCCTATATATTCTCTGCCTCCCAAGTCTCAGCTGATCAGGAGGAAATGGGGATTTTGCAGTAACCTTCCCCTGGAGTGGGGTGGGAATGGAGATTTTACAGTATTCTTCCTCTGCAACACCCACCAAGCCACGCCCATCAAGCCATGCCACACCCACCAAGCAGTACCCACAGAACTGGCAGTAAAATATTTTGAAACCCACCACTGCTGTGAAATCTACCAGTTGCCTTAATATATTTACCTAGTGCAAGAAGACACACAGACACACACACACACAAACACGACTCTTGTTTCCTCTGCACTCAGAGGTAGGAGGTATAATCAGGTACCATTTTTGTACAGAAGTTGCCCCTGTATCTTAAAACATATCTTGCTCAGAAAAAGATTTTACAAGGAATTGCACTCCACACTAATTCAACCCTTAATAGAGAAATTTAGATAGGGTGAACTTGTGGGCTTCATAGAAAAGCCTGACTCTGGTGCCAGATCTTTTGTGTTTTAATGTATTTATTTTATTGTACTGTAGATAGATACTGGGTTTTGAGCAGTGGTGAAATCCAAATTGTTTTACTACTGGTTCTGTGGGTATGGCTTGGTGGCTGAGGTGTGGCTTGGTGGCCGTGGCAGGGAAAGGATACTGCAAAATCTCCATTCCCACCCCACTCCAGGGGAAGGATATGGCAAAATCCCCATTTCCTCCCCACTCCTGGGGGAAGGATATTGCAAAATCTCCATTCCCACCCCACTCTGGGGCCAGCCAGAGGTGATATTTGCTGGTTCTCCGAACTACTCAAATTTCCGCTACCAGTTCTCCAGAACCTGTCAGAACCTGCTGGATTTCACCCCTGGTTTTGAGCCATTCAAAGTTTGATTCCAGATGGGTGGCCATATAAATGTTTTAGAGAGAATGGGAAAGATGGAGGGAGGGAGGATGGGTAGGTAGGTAGGTAGGTAGGTAGGTAGACCAACCATTCAGACAAATGGGGTTTAAGTTTTTTTCTTAAAAAAAATAAGTGCCATTAAATCATTTATACAAAATCTAAATCCTGTACTCCAAGCTGTAAAACTTCCCTATGTTCAGAGATCCATCCATTGAACTTGATGATTTACTCAATGAATGAGATTTTATTTTATTTTGTTTTAAATTATACTTATTTCATAATCTGGTCTTGGATTATAAATAATAAATGTTCAAATGATTCTTAGTGGAAAGATCTCTGAATGTTATACTTTACTGTATTATTAAAATAAGTATTATTTCCTAACAACTTGTTCTTGACAATCTGTTTAAGCTCATGTACTCTATGTATTCATACCATCAAGTTTAGTATTCACACTCAGCTTTCACTCCCGTTTTTAATCTTGCCCTCTTAATGTTGCTCTAGTAGGAGCTCTACTACAGTATCAAGTACACACTTACCAGAACACATGCAGATTTAATGTGTAATAATAAAAGCTGGTGAAAGCGGGTTTTCTTTGGCTTTATCTGGGAAATTGCATTGGCAGTTATATATTTCCTTGGCAGCCTGAATTTTTATTGCTAATTCGTAATAACCCTGCAGTTACAAACTTGGAAACCACATCATTGTTGTTTTAATGCGATGCATTCAATTCTTACTCATCTATGCAATGATATAATCAGATGTTCTTGCATTCATTTGGGGGAGAAATCTACTGAACTTTTCCAACTTACATTTCCCTCTTCAGAACATCATTTTAATAGTTATATGTACATTTTCTTGCCTGAGTATTATATATATTCTGCAGAATACGTTCCAGAGCTCTATACTGTACAGTTTTGTCAAAAACCATACATCAGCCAGGAGTATGAGTTTATCTAGTTTTTCTTACTGGGAATGTCAGTGAGATATCTGGTAAGCTTATGTTGAATTCAAGGATATTTACATGTTATAGCAGTTTTATTATTTAATAGAAATTTTTTTCAGCTTCAAGTAAGATACATTATCAAAGTTCAGTTCCCCCTATTCAGTTCCATACCTAAATTTTTAATACCCCAATTATCATTAAATGGCAATAGAATAGAATAGAATTCTTTATTGGCCAAATGTGATTGGACACACAAGGAATTTGTCTTGGTGCATATGCTCTTGGTGTACATAAAGAAAAGATACATTCGTCAAGAATCATATCTTAATGATATGATTAATGATACTCACAGGGAAACAGTCAATATAAATCTTAAGTATACCAGCAACAAGGTTACAGTCATACAGTCATAAGTGGGAGGAGATGGATGATAGGAACGATGAGAAGATTAATAGTAATGCAGACTCAGTAACTAGTTTGACAGTGTTGAGGGAATTATTTGTTTAGCAGAGTGATGGCATTCGGAAAAAAACTGTTCTTGTGTCTAGTTGTTCTGGTGTGCAGTGCTCTATAGCATCATTTTGAGGGTAGGAGTTGAAACAGTTTATGTCCAGGATGTGAGGGGTCTGTAAATATTTTCGCAGCCCTCTTTTTGACTCGTGCAGTATACAGGTCCTCAGTGAAAGGCAGGTTGGTAGTAATTGTTAGAAATAAAGAATATACCTACAATTCTAGCTTTGTGCTGCCATTTATTGATTCCTTTTAAATGTATTTTTGGCTTTTAATGACATAGTATAGGGAAGTACTCAAAAAAGAGAACTGGAACCAAAATTATATCATATTTACAATGAACCTGGCTAAAAATAAATCCATTGAATAGGTTTCTTATGAAATTTCAATTGGTTGCAATTTTTAGAAGGGATCCAAGGAATGCAATTAAAACTTTCGGAAACTGCTATACAGTATGGCTTGAGGCTGCCAGTTGCACGGCCTTCAAATGATTCATTTTATAGCAATGGGTGTTGTCATGATGAATTTGTAGCAGTGTTTACCACCAGATAAAATAGGTGATACTATTTCTTTAAAAAAATTGCAGTGGTGCAATTTTTAAAAATAAATAATTCTTTGCTTGGTAAAGCTCAGCTAAACAGTAGGATAGTGTTCTGCTTGGAACGTAGAAATGTGACCTTAGTCCAATTTAGAGACAGCAACCTGCTACAGGTAGTCCTCAACTTACAACCATTCATTTAGTGACCATTCAAAGTTAGAACAGCACTGAAAAAAGCGACTTATGATAGTTTTTCACAGTTACAACCTTTGCAGCATCCCCATGATCATTTGATCAAAATTCAGTTGCTTGGCAATTGGTTCATACTTATGACTGTTGCAGTCTCCCAGGGTTATGTGATTCCCTTTTGCAACCTTCTGACAAGCAATGTCAATGGGGAAGTGACTAATTTAATAACTGTTTGGCTATGCATGCACATGTATCTCTTCCATTTCCACACGTTATCATGTTGTTATCAAGTTGCTATAAAATGTGTCTGAATTCACATGATCAAAAAATGTATTCATGTTGCCACAGACATATTGCCATGCTGAAATTTCAAGGAGTGGGTAAATGCTTAATGTTCATCAAGTCTTTAATTTTAAACAATGTTTGAAATTCTGAAAAAAAATATCTGCAAAAAATGAAAATAACTGCTTAATTTCTTTAGAATTTTCAACTAAATATTAGTCCCGTTTGTTGATTTTAATACATATTTGTATAAAACAAGTGTGAACATGCCTTTTATTAGACCAGTTAGAAACTTTTAATTTACATATTTAGTCTATAAATACATATAGAATATAATATCGAATAAGGGATATGGTGGCCTAATGGTTAAGCAGCTGGGCTTGTTGACCAGAATATTGGCAATTCCAGACTCAAGCACTGTTCTTGTCCCAGCTCCTGCCAACCCAGCTGTTCAAAAACATGTAAATGCAAGTAGATAAATAGGTACCACTTTTGTAAGATGGTAACAGCATTCTGTGCCCCTTTGGCATATAATGGAATACAGATATGTAATTAATTTTGACTGTAGTATTATTTTAAGAATGAAGCATTTATTTATTGGACTCACAAGGCCACCCAACTCCAACAGTTGTAAAATGTAAATCACTAACAAGAGATATGCCATATTTTTTGATGCACAATATCATATTTATTACATTGTCCCTGGCAACAGATACTACACATGGCACACAACTGTTCGTGTTTGGGCTAGCATATACAACAAGGTGGCACAGGCTATGAGAACTATTTAGGAAATGACATGCTTCAGATACCAAGTGAGCAGAACACCCAATGAATGAGCCTAAAAACATAGTGGTTGAATTTAAATGTTTGACTAATTTATTTGTATCCTGCCTGTATTATTGTTACAAATAACTTGAGGTGGGGAACATATCCAATATACCTTACTCCTATTTTTGATGACAAAAACAACAACAATGCTGGGAAATGAATTGGGCTGCGTGAAAGTGATTGGCCCAACGTAGTAATAGCAATAGCATTTAGACTTATATACCACTTCACAGTGCTTTACAGCCCTCTCTAAGTGATTTACAGAGCCAGCATATTGCCCCCAACAATCTGGATCCTCATTTTACCCACCTCAGAAGGATAGAAGATCGAGTCAACCAAGGTGTCCCAATTTCTAGCCTGGGACTTTAAACCCTAGACCAGTGACGGCGAACCTATGGCACACATGCCACAGGTGTCATGCAGCGCCCTCTCTGTGGGCACATGAGCCATCGCCCCAGTTCAGCTCTGCTGTGCATGTGCATGCACCTCCCACCAGCCAGCTGGTTGACGGGTCTCTGCCGGGGGTGGGGCAAATGCTGGGGATATGCACGCATGCGTGGGGGGGCAAGGCGCATGTGTGGGGACCATGCACGCATTGCATTTTGAGGGTTTGGGTGTGCACATTCGCAGGCGCACATGTGCGCATTTGCAGACACCCCAGCACACTTTGGGCACTCTGTCTGGAAAAGGTTAGCCATCACTGCCCTAGACCAGGGGTGGGCAAATGTGGCTCTTTTACAACCTGTGGACTTCAACTCCCAGAATTCCTGAGACAGCCAAGCTGTCTCAGAAATTCTGGGAGTTGAAGTCCACAGGTTGTAAAAGAGCCACATTCGCCCACCCCTGCGCCTAGACCAAACTGGCTCTATTTAATTAATTGATTAACGTTAGTGATTCTTAAAGCCACATCATCCTTTTTCTCATTTTTTTTTCTTTCTTTCCTTCCACCTTCTTTTTGCTTTAAAAACATTGGCAGTTCATGCCGTCTAGTCAATGTATCCCTTTATGATTCTAGAAAAGGGAACAGCAGTTTCTTGATGTTCTATTAAGAAAAGCAATCAGAAACAGTTTGTTACATTGGTTCATACATACCATCAATTTGCTAGAGTTATCTTTGTTTCTCAACCTCATCAACTTTGAGATGTGTGAACTTCAATTCCCAAAATGATGGCTAGGGAATCCTGGGAGTTGAAGTCTACACATCTTAACATTGCTGAGAGTGAAAAACACTGTTACAAGAAGCCTTCAGCATACAGCAAGTTTCCCAATTTTCATTTCTGGAAATGAAATGAGTTATTATCACAGGTTTTCCTAAAACTCCACAAGATGCCAAGCTAATTAGAGTAATTGGAAGTTGCTGCTAAAGAATGCCAAACCACAATGTGAAATCAGATAGGTCACTAGGAGTTTGATATCACAAGATCCAAAATGGATGTAGCTAAAGAGCTTAAAGGAGGCCAGCAAACATTCTGTCACATCCTGGGTACCCCATTGGTGACAGCTGTCAAACTGATCCTTGTGCAGAAATGGAAAGCAGGAGTCCACTAGAAATAGCACAGTGGTATGCAAACTTTTAGGAAATCAGAACGATGAACCAATCAAAGCATACAATTAGAAATAAAGACTACAATCTTTTATACTTACCACACCAGTTTTATTTCAAAAATGTGTGGGGTTGTGCAGTAAAACATTAAATCAGCATCAAGTTAGATGATGTAAGACCATTAATTGAGTAATGAAAATAACTAGGAAAGAGCATTATAATATTTTAAGTAGTCAGTATGAACAACTTGCTTCAGCCTAACATATTTCAATATCTTGCTAGCTAGTAGCTCCTACTGAGATTAATTCAAGTGGGAGAATTCAATGCGGTCTCACATTCTTTAATTAATAATATTTGAAAGTGCTTCACTGTGAAAGGCCCAGTTCTGCTCATTTTTTAAAATTTACATTTTATTTGTAAAGGTTCTTATATCTCATTGATTTGTAACCTGCCTGTTCATCTAATCCTAAAGTAGCTGTTGTTGTTGTTAGTCATGAAGTTGTGTCCGACCCATCGCTACCCCATGGACAATGTTCCTCCAATCCTAAGGTACAAAAATGAAATTGCTTTCATAAAACAGACAATAATTATCATTTGATCAACTGTAGACTGACGCAGTCTCACTTCTCAATTAAACTGTTAATATTTGTTAATCATCTACATTGTAGAAATACTGTTTACCTGTAACAATGAAGTAGAACTTTACAAATTCAGATCCCCTTCATGTTTTTTTTTTTTAATGTTGGAGGGGATGTACAGTTAAATGTACAGTCCATGGGCAGCGAAAGAGGCTATGATAGATAGATAGATAGATAGATAGATAGATAGATAGATAGATGGATGGATGGATGGATGGATGGATGGATGGATGGATGGACGGACGGACGGACAGACAGAGACAGACTTCTTTATTGGCCAAATGTGATTGGACACACAAGGAATTTGTCTTTGGTGCATCTTTAGTGCATAATCAGGACAAAACACTGTTTGCATCTCTCTGTAAAATATTCCGAATTCAATATTTATCAAAATAAAATGCCTTTTTTTTTTTGCCTGCAGCCAGCGTTAACATTTCTGAAATCCAAGTTCCAAAACCGCTATACAAGATGTTGCGCGCTCTCGCTCTCCCTCCCTCCTCTTATTTAACGGGAGGGGGGCGGTCTTTTAAATGCAAAGATGCTCCGTTCCGCCAACTCCCTAGTTTTCCATGAAACAGACGGAAACTTGACAATATCCCCTCGCTCTGCCCCCTGAGTTCTTGTGGCTCACACAAGCCTTTCTTCTCCCGGTTGGCAAGGGCGCCCACAATAGTGGCGCGCTTGTGCGTGCTCCACTTTTCAACCCGCTCCCTGAATCGAGCCATTGTTTTCTTCTGCGATAGCTTGCTTGCTTTTTTTTTTTTTTCCCCTTCCCCAGAGAAAACAGGGGGTAAAAGAGGCACCTTGTGTAAAAGTTGCTGGCAAGGCTCGGAAGGGAAGGGGAAGAGAAGGCGAAGGAAGCCCCACCAAAACTGCGCAGCGCTGCAAGCCCCGCTCGGTCGCTGAGCGGGCAAGGACGCCCGAGTTGAGTTACCTCAGACATTCCAATGGAGTGAGGCAGCGGCCGGCCGCGCGGCTCCGTGCACCAGTCGCCGCTTCTCTTCTGCAGCCGCCGCCGAGCCAAGGGAGGAGGCGGCCGGCTCTCGTTCCGCAGGCGACAGGTCAGTCTACGGATCTTCCTTCGCTGGCCCACTTCCACTCGCGAGGGTGGGATGCAACGCTCGGGGAGCAGCTTTCTTTCCTGGCAAAGATTGCGGGGCGTTTTGATCGCTGGTGGAGGAGGGGGGGGGGAACCCACCGATCCCACTGAGACCGACCTCTTAAAAGCTTCAGGCGGGCTGCCCCAAGAAAAACGTGGGGGGCTTTCTTTCTTTCTTTTTTCTCTTCCTCTCGTCAGATTCCACCCCCGCCCCCAAATTTATCCTTCCTGGATCCCTACAAGCGTGGGGTGGAGGAGTTACTACTCTTAAAAAATTAAAACGCGTCTTTTGCATTTGATCGGCGGGCTGTTGCTGGGGGCAGGGCGCGCGAGAACCAACTCCGATCTTGCAAGATGCAACTTTTCCAGGATCGCCGTTACGTTTGCAGATGGAGTGCTGGAATGGAAAGCGGGGGGAGAGGGGGGGGAAGGGAAGGAAAAGGAGGTTTTTCCAGGAATTCCTGTTCTTTCTACAGCAGGAGAGTTTGGGGTTGAAATTGAGATTTTAGAAAGGGGGAGTAGCAGTGGTAAAATCCAATTTTTTTTACTACCGGTTCTGTAGGCGTGGCTTGGTGGGTGTGGCTTGGTGGGCATGGCAGGGGAAGGATACTGCAAAATCTCCATTCCCACCCCACTCTGGGGCCAGCCAGAGGTGGTATTTGCCGGTTCGCCAAAGTACTCAACATATATAAATAAAATTATTATTATTATTATTATTATTATTATTATTATTATTATTATTATTATTATTATTATTATTATTATTATTATTATTATTATTATTCCGCTACCGGTTCTCCGAACTCCTCAAAATCTCCGCTACCGGTTCTCCAGAACCTGTCAGAACCTGCTGGATTTCACCCCTGGGGAGTAGTAGATGCAGGTGGAAGTAGCAGAATGGGGGAATTCCTTGGCGCGGTGCGTTATCTGGAAACGGGTACTTTCAGAAACGGCGGGAGATGCGACTCCTCTCCTCCTCGTTTCGTGGAAACGAGCCCCGCAGGGCGTGGGAGGGGACGCGTCTGTTTGCCCGAGTTTAGCCGGGAGGGGGGAACTCCCGAAAGAGCAATGCTTTGAGGAAACGCTATATATATATATATATAATAACCAGCCCCGCTTTAACTTTAGGATTTCCACCATCTTGCAGGTGCCTAGCCTGGAGTAGAGAAGTCCCTCCCTCCTCACTGTAGTAAATAAGGGGCTGTATTAGGGGCGGGATCTGATGGGCTTCAGGACAATAACGGGGAGATCTTTACAGTTTCTGCTCCCTGTCATTGAAAGCCAGAGTAAGGAAGGAGGCTTTGAAAATTCCCCCTCCCTTCGCCCCTTGGATGATTGCTAAGTCGTTGCGGAAAAAGAAAATCAGATTTGGGGGGAGGGGGTTCCACACACGTAATGCGGGGGTTGCCGCAGGGTCTGCTTAAGGACAATGGGCACTTCCCGAAAAGGTAGGCGTTTGTGAATTTACTATGTGGACTCAGCGTCTGGCACCCTAATGCTAATGCCCTGTGATGGCTTTTGAAGATCTCTTGTTGGGATGGGAAAGCATTTCTTGGGCAGTTTTTTACAATAAATAAATAAATAAATGTACCTTCTTTTGCCTGGATGAAAAGTTAAAGCAGGAGGGATGTTGATCTTAAGGGTTTTTTCCTCAGAAGTAGCTTGCATGGGGACACTGTTCTTGTGGGTTTACAACTCTTCTTTACAATTGCTGTTTTTCTGCCCTGGGATAGATAAATATTTTTAGCGGGCAGTTTGTGGTGTCTAGGCATCCTTTTTCTAATACGATGCATTTTTTTTTGGTTTTCAGATTGAGGGTGGAAAAATATTGTGGATATGATCTATGATAACTTTAGTGATGAATGGTCTACAGCTCTTCCCCCATCAGCAGTCCTTTGCCTATGCCAGTGAATATTCAGTCAGTATCAGCTCACCAAAATATTCTGGTCTACTGATAAATTAAAGTCAAAGTTCACGATAGAATATTGATTTATTATTAATCACACAGTGTTCTTGCTTGAACTGGATAGTCAAGAAAAGAATAATAATCCATTGAATTGAAATTTGATGGAGAATTTTGGGAAAAGTTATGTTTTAAGGGGTCCAGGCTAGGACAGACTGTATTAAGCTATTGTTTGCCAAATTGTTTTTTTTTTTTTTTAAAAAAAAACTGTTTTAGTCTTAACAATGAGAATGAACTGAAAAAATGTTTTTACAGCTATGTGGCCTGTTTGCCCTGCTGTTAAACTACCCCAGAGAGCCATTTTTTTTCTAACTGAAAGATAACAATAGTTGAAGCTTCAGCTGATATCACTGTAAATATAAATTGTGGACAATCAATCTCACGCAGGGGAAATGTATTGTGACTAAAACTGCTGCTTGTGCAATCCAGATAATCCTCATAGAGAAAAGAATGTCTGTGTGCTTGAATTATAGGGAGCTGAAGGGGATTGGAGTTCTTATGAATTATGCTGCAATCCCACTAACTGGCATAAACATGCTCTATTAATCATTTGTTTTGTGACATCATGTGCTCATGCAGTGGCCTTCATCAAAATGATCTCCGACTGTTCCAGGGCTTTCCCTTTTCTCCTGTTACAATGTTTGGGATGGATGTGATCTAGCACATCCTTCAGAGACAATGTGATTGCTGACATGGTATCATCAGGGTCTATCCTGCTTCTGTTCCCGCTATAGAATGCTGTGGGCACAGCCTCTTCTGTCCAATTGCTGTGATCTGCCCCAGAGGGCCATTGGCTTGGGTTAGAAAACACCAAATCTCTAATTTCTCTAGGGACATCAGAAAGTCCTAGCCAGCATTACATAGCAGGGGTGAAATTCAGCAGGTTCTGACAGGTTCTGGAGAACCAGTAGTGGAAATTTTGCATAGTTCAGAGAACCAGCAAATACCACCTCTGGCTAGCCCCAGAGTGGGGTGGGAATGGAGATTTTGCAATATCCTTCCCCCAGGAGTGGGGAGGGAATGGGGATTTTGCCCTATTCTTCCCCTGGAGTGGGGTGGGAATGGAGATTTTGCAGTATCCTTCCCCTGCCATGCCCACCAAGCCACACCACGCCCACCAAGCCACGCCCACAGAACCAGTAGTAAAAAAAATTGTAACCACTGTTACATAGGCTCCTTAATAATAAATTACATATTCAGCACTATTTAGAGGGTTTCTCTCTCTCCCATTTTATTGTATTTTTGAAAGAAATAAGAAATAAAGGATAGAAGGATAGAAGAATCAAATACAGGTAACAAAATATGAACAGATTAACACACTAAAATCACAAAGAATTGGTATTGGAAACTTATGTTGTTACAAGAACTTTTATATCCATTTTATATTGTTAAACGTGAGTTCAAATGTTTGGTTAATATCATTCAAGACTGTAAATAGCAAACTGTAAATTGTACATAGAATTAAAATATAAAATCCGACTTTTGGATGTGCCATGCTTTCTATATAGAATTATAATCCAAGAATGTTTTCCAATTATAATTAAATTCCGTGTCCCATTTACCATACTTTTAAATATAAAATTAATCTAGCCATTGAGGCATACTCCCGCATCCTTCTGAAGGGTGTTTTTTTTTCCAATAAAAGGCATATAAAATCCCCGTAGCTATTAAGCATATACGACGCCAATTTTCTGGAATTTAAAAGGGTCATGTGAAATTGAGTAAGACTATCTCAGGTTGCAGTGGGATTTCAAAATGTGTTCCTTCTAGAAATGAATCACTGTCCAGTAGGAGGACTGAGCTTTTACAACATTGCCACTACTGTACATTTAAAAAAAAAAGAAAAAGCACCAGATGTGTGCTTCAAAAATCAGGACAAAAAGAAAACAGATTCTAAATTTGGAAAGAGAACTGGGTTTTCTCGGACGTGGGTTGTAGCTTCTGCCAACAAGGGGTCTTACACGGCTGTACTTTTTAGTGTCTTTATAATGGGAGGAAGTGCTCCATTTGCCTGCTCCAGACAGGCTGTTCACAGTCAATAGCTGACAATGGAACTTCCTTGTTATTGATGATTTTTTTCATTTTGCCCTGTTCCCTTCCTCTGTACCTGTGAGCCATCAGGTGGGCTATTTTGGGATAAGGGCTTAGCATTCCTTTGGAAGAATGCTAGTGCTAGAGGCAGTGTTCAGAAATAGCACGACTGATAGAAGTCATACAACAGGTGGCCAAATACCCCATTCCAAGCACCCACCCACCCACTCATCTCTGTTCCACACTAGGCATATAGTGATGGATGGTTGTTTGCCTGCTGGCAGGCAACCCTTAATGAGAAAGGAAAACGAAGCCAGAGAAATCTGCTAATGGTTTCCCTTCATTTATCCTGCCACAAAGCATTAAAGAGTATTAGTTACTGACTTGTTACGGTGCCTGGATAGGACTCTGCAATCAAGGCAGCAAGGAGTGCTGTGGGGATTGCACACTTCAACACACCTTCTGATTGTGCATTTACTGTAGCTACCATTCTTTGAAAAGTCACGGGGCAACTTGTTTTGATTAAAAACAGAGTTGCCAGGGCATGGGCTTGTTTATTGAAGGGCTTTTTTTAACATCCTTCCTCCTAATTTTAACATAATCAAATCAAACCAAATCAAATCTTTATTATGATCGAAGTTCAGCATGAAGTGGGTGAGGTACAGGAAATTAAAAAGCATAAAAGGTAGGAGAGAATAAAAGTACATATAAAAATGTAAACTTATTTTTTTAAAAAAATCCAACAAATATTTTATTTATTTTATTTTAGGAAATTTATATTGCCACCTACTCTCACATGGCGACTCAAAAATAGTCTAAAAGGAGGCATCAGAGCAATAGATGTGTGTAGGGGAGCATGGCAAACTAACAACAACAACAACAACAACCACAACAACAACAACAACAACAACTTTATTGTCATTGTACGTGTATACACAGTATACCCATACAACGAAATTCACTTAACATCCAAAGACCAGGTCCAACACACATAAAAATCCCCAAACACACTCCCACCCACCACAAATTCCCCACCCCTAAACCACCCAAACATCCACACAACAGACCAAGTAATGCTGTCCAACAGTTCACTGATGGTGGCCCTTTAGTTCATTGTTGAGTGCAATTAAAGCTCTAGGATAAAAACTATTCAGAAAACGTGTGGTCCGAGATTTAATTGTTCTGTATCTTCTGCCAGAAGGCAAGAATCCAAAAAGATTGTAAGCAGGATGGGAATGCAACTTATGCAACTTTCTCAAACAGCGAGATTCGAAGTTGTCATCCAGGGCTGGTAGCTGGAGCCTGATGATATTCTGGGCAGTTTTGATGATTCTCTGTAGAGCTAAAATAAACTGAACCCATCTTAATACAGAGCATTCTACATGATGTATGTTGTAGCAAGATTGGTATCTGAGAGCAATAGGAAGGTGTACAGTTGGCCTGTGTACCCTGGGGATCTATGCAATAGTGGTGAAATGAGGCTAGTATGAATGTCTGTAGTACAGGCACTGGAAAAGTACATGCTCTATTGTTTCTATGTGTCCAGAGTTAGAGGTCCATTGTCTTTCTGGGTAGGGGGATCTTCTTGTATCAGCCTTCAAAGACAACTGAGGGCAGGGCATGATATTGTGCATCCAATGGTTTGGTACTTCAAGATTAATTAAGTATGCCATAGAGGAGGCAACATGCCTATTGGGTTCACTTGCAATAAAGGTTGAAGACCTAGCTAGGTCCAGCTGGGGCTCTGTGTCTTCTACACACTGTTTAATGAGCGCTTTAGCCTTATTGTATCCCATGCTGAGTAGAAGCCCTGGAGAGAAGTCAAAGATTTTAGTTGTCACAGTCTTTTCCCATGTGGACTGAAAATCGTCCCACATAGTTAGTGGGGTGAGGCCAGAGGGAAAACAGGATAGTCTGAGCCAGTAGTTGAGTATGGACACTCACATTCTAGGCTGTAATCTCATGAGGTTTGTCTCTAGTTTCAGGATGGCATTAGACATATATTTTGGGTTTTGAAGGCCAGTCTTAGAATTTGAACAAGTTCTAATAGTACAAAATTGGAGTAGGGATCCAGCTGGGTGCCACAGAGAAGTTGTGTTATTGCCTGGCTTCAAATAATTTGAGTGCTGCATGAATGTAGTGGTCACCTCTTACCTTGAGGAATTTAAGGATGGCAATGATCTTCATTGTGAATTTTCAATGACGTTGTTCCCCTGGGGTTTCCTATTGTTGACAGAGTATAGGAATATTCCCAGATATTTGAAACAGGAAACTTGATAGACTTTGGTTTTCTGATAATTGAGCTCTTGCTGGTCTTCCTTGCAATAGCGTTTTAATGCTCCCAGTGCTCTTTTAAGAAGTATTCTTAGGAGTATTACTGCATCATCTGAATAGAGTACAATAGAGATGTGGCTTCCAGCTAGTTTTGGGGAGTGAAAGTTTGTGTTGAGGAGATGGGTAATGATGGAGTTTACAGTATATAAAAACAGAATAGGGATGATGCCAGTATGCAGCCTTGCTTTAGATCTTTCTCAGTTCCAGTGGCACTAGTGAGAAGGTGGGATTGCAACTTACTTGGAGTGATGTCTCTTCATACGTATTGAATGAAGTAAATATTGGTCAGTCAAAGAGTTCTCCAGTTTTTCCCATAGTTTGGCTCATGTATGGTAACAAAAACTGCTTTGAAGTCTACAAAGGAAGTATAAAGGGAAGTAATATTGCAGGAGTATTTTTCAATGAAAAGTTATAGCATTAAGCATTGATGAATGATGGATTGTCCTTCCCTAAATCTGGCTTGGTCTTCTGTAAGTATGTTTTCTTGTTCCAGCCAGTTCTGGTGTTTCCATTATTGATCTTGCATAAACTTTTCTGATATTATTGAGGAGGAGGATCAGTTTATTACTGGCAGGGTTTTCCTTGTTTTATATAGGAGTGATTGCAAAAGCCCCTAATCCTTGGGTACTCGGTCTTAGGTGTCGAAGGAAGTAAAGATTGAGGCTAAGGTAGAGTAATACCTTGATAAGAATATTCCAGATGTACCAGACCACTATATGATTTAAACCTATTGGGCTAATTTGTAATTAGTGTATACAGGTAGTCCTCATCTTACGACCACAATCGAGCCCAAAAATTTATGTTGTTAGTGAGAAATTTGTTATGTGAGTTTTCCCCATTTTATGACTTTTCTTGCCACATTTGTTAAGTGAATCACTGCCGTTGTTAAATTAGTAACATGGTTATTAAGTGAATCTGGTTTCCCCCATTGACTTCGGTTGTCAGAAGATCACAAATAGGGGTCACATAACTCTGGGACACTGCAACCGTCATAAATGTGAATCAGTTGTCAAGTATCCGAATATAAATCATATGACCATAGGGATGCTGCAACAGTCGTAAGTGTGAAAAATGGGTCATAAGACACTTTTTTCAGTGCTGTTGTAACTTCGAAAGGTCACTAAACAAACTATCGTAAGCCGAAGAATACGTATATATCTCAACTAGAGAGATTTTTGTCCTTGAGATGAAAACTTTAGATCCCTGCTAAAACATCAAACCTGCTGTTTCTTTTTGGCACCCATGGCATATATACTGTCTGAAAGGGACATTCTTTGAAGAGCAAAATTCTGACAGATTTTGTGCCATCAGTTGGGAATCAATTCTTAGTGACTGCATAGATTTCTCCAGAAAGAACTGTTCCTAAATTAGTTCTCCAGCTCTTCTAACAATGCATCCATCACTGCTATAATTGAATCCATCCACCTTGCTCTTGGTCATCCTCTTCTTCTCCTTCCAAGTACTATAGGTTTCTCCAAATTATTCCCATAATGTGTCCGAAGTATTATGATTTGAGCCTGGTCATTTATACTTCAGTTGGTTGATTTAGGATCCATTTCTTTGTGGATCTTTTTGGCTATCCATGTTATTCTTGGGAATCTTTTCAAAACAATGAAGTTTGAAAGCATCAATATTCTTTCTACCCTAATTCTATCTACTACGGTACTATCCTTTTCAAATAGTAGTAAAAACGAGCTCATTAAGATTTTTACTATTATCTGAAAAGGATAAGACAGATTTCAAATTTTATTTAGTATACAGTACATATTTATACACTTCTAAGTGTTTTCTAAGTGTATACATTCTTAGATGTATCTTCTTCTTCTTCTTGTGCCATATCAGTCATTGGACGTTGGTGATCCTATTTTTGTCAACAGCTGTATGAAAAAGTGCCTCTGAGTTTTGTCCAAACCAGTCCCTAAGGTTTTGAAGCCATGATGTTCTTCTTCTGCCTGGACCTCGTTTGCCTTCAATCTTTTCTTGGAGAATTAAGTGAAGGATGCCATATTTTTCTGGGTGTTGCATCACATGTCCAAAATATTCTAACGTTCACTTTTTACTTAGATGTATATCTTAGTTGAATCTAGCGCAGCTTACATTGCTAGTACTTCTAAAAGTAAAACCTACTGCATTCCATGGGACCTCAAACTTACGACCCAGTTCTCAAGTTACGATGGCTGCCCCCATCACAACTGCATTTTAGGCACCTGGCAAACAGTCTGTTTATAGCCATTTGAAGCCACCCATGGTCACAGGATCACAATTTGTGACATATTTGCCAAAAACTTTTTACTGATTTTTGTCAAAAATACTCCATAGTGAACAATAGGTTTGTTTAATGACAGATTTACTGAACAACTATGATAATTTGCCTAATGACCGCTGCAACAACAACAACAAAAACCGGGTTGGTCACATGATGACCCACTTTATACCATCCTTACAACCATAGTGATCAGGCTCCATTACAGTCTTAAGTCGAGAACTGCCTACCCTGCATTTATATCCCGCTTTTCCTTCAAGGGTTGTCAGGCGCCAGCCCACAGACAACACAGCGAAATCCAATCGAGTTCAATCTTTTATTAGCTTACACCTAAGGGACAGAATCTTGCCAAATTAAAGCTATAACTTTCTAATCTACTAAATGTATCCTAAGAGATACTAAAATGTGACTTACCCTGAACCTCTTCCACACTTCATGGTTGGATGGGGCTTGACCTGGGTTTTCCTAATTCAGGATTTGAACATTGGCACCAAGAGCCTTGGTAGTACAGTGGTCTAAGGCACCCTGTTATTAAGCTGGTTATTAAGAACAGCTGCCTGCAATTACTGCAGGTTCGAATCTCGCCAAGGCTCAAGGTTGACTCAGCCTTCCATCCTTTCTAAGGTAGGTAAATTGAGGACCCAGTTGTGGGGGCAATAAGCTGACTTTGTATAAATATACAAAAGAATGAAGGCTATTGCTTAGCGCATTGTAAGCCGCCCTGAGTCTCCGGAGAAGGGTGGCATATAAATCAAATTTAAAAAAAAATTGTTTGATTGGGCTGTCAGTTGCAAGTTGTGTGGTTCCTCCGCCTCCCAAAAGTCATGTGTGAGCATTTTTAAACTGCAAGAATACACCAAATATACTCATTATAATATTTCCCATATACTATTACATAGTTGTTTATGCTAATCCAAAACCAAAGTAATCGTATTAGGCCTGTGGGGATTTGGGAGTGAACAAACTCTCCATTGAGAATACATTGTGGATGGAGGCACTAATAAAATATGAACTGATTTTATCAGTTGCAGGATGCCACAAGATTCTTGTTTTGCGAATAACAAACTATATTGCAGCAAAGTAACTGAATATCTACCGCTGCTATTCAGAAAAGCTTATTCCTAAATAATTGTTATTGGATGGGAGGTTAAGAAGTCCAGCATTAAGGTGTTCATCATACTTGTGTCCACAGAAGCAAGCAGTTGACAGTTTCAAGAACAAGGTTGGCACAACCCTGAAGAAAAGAAACCTTGTGGACAATATTAGATTGGGAGACTAACATTGAAGAATACGCTGCAATAGCAAAATTGAAAATACATATCCATCTTAGAAGTTTAATCAAATTCAAACAGCAATTGCTGTCTTGTACAGAACACATTACAAAGCAAGGGAAAATTAGACATTAGGGCTAAAATAGAAACCAGCAATAATGTGTAGGATACAATCAATCAATCATTTACAGGATCCAATCTGGGTCCATCACCAGGACCAGAGGTTTAGTCTTTTGAGTTTTCGGACTTGTGCTGGAGCCCATCCTCAGGGAACTTCTCTCTACCAGAACGTATAGATCAATTTTTATTACAATCACAGAGCAAAATCTATAGGTACAGTGTACAGTAGATGCCCAAACAGGAGCTCAGCAGTTGGGGACATGAAGCAGAAAATGTGTTAGTACCACAACTTTTAAGCACTTTTAATCTTTTGTGTGTGCGCGCACAGCGTGTGCATGTGCATTTTTGAGTCACTTTTGACTCCCAGTGAGTGCCAGGACTGCAGATTTTAGGGAAGTGGTATGTCCTTGCCTGCTTCCTAAGGCGGAGAAAGAGGGACTGCCCCAAGTCACTGAGCTAGCTTGATGCCTAAGGCAAAAAAATTCTCCCAGTCCCTAGCCTTACCACACCATCAAACTATAATTTATACCTATTAAGCGTTGTTTTACCTTGTTTCCTTTCTTGTTCTCTTCAGCATTTCAGGGGTCCAACAATAAAATAAATGAAAGTGGATTAGCATTTGCTTCTAATTTTTTTTTTTTTACAGGAATGGCCCTACTTCCTTTCCAACCCAACTATATTGCCTCCCCAAAAATTTATTTATTTATTTTGATGAACAAAGATCTGGGCATCCTGGGAATGGAGACTTCAGGTTCCTCCCGGAGGGATGGAGGGAAAACAAACCCTTGCCATATAGCCTTAATCTTTCCTCCCACACCCTCTCATGTTCTCAGATATATGTTTTTTGTTCTTTTTTCCCGCCCAGCGAGGCGTTGTTAGCGCGGCCCGTCGCCTCCTTCTGGGTCAGCCCTGGCTGGCGAACAACATTTTTTTCCTCCTTCCCGCGGAGTTCTGGGGAACTTAGAAGGGGAGCCGTGTGGCTCTCCCCGAGTTTGCCGAGGATACATCGATGTGGTTTTAGGGGCCTTCCTTCCAATGATGATTGGCGGCGAGCGCCGAATGGAGAAGTTGAGGAGTTTGTTGGGGTGAGATTTTATTTTATTTTATCGGGGAGGGGGGGAGTCCCGGGCTTGCAGCCTCTGCTTAGTAGGACCTCCTTAGAGGCGGTTTCGGTGTTGCGTTTCTGCAAGGACGGAGCATCCCGGAGAGTTCGCCTGGCGCTCGACTTGAAGGCGGGAAAAAAATGTCTCCACTTTAAGCGGAGCTCTCGCCGCCCGGCATGAAAGACGCCCAGTTTGGTGGTGGACTATGAGAGCAACTTAAAAGGGCGCGCTTTGTGACACGGCTCTGCTCTTCGGGGCTAGTTCCGATATTAAACCTAACCGTGCAAAACTATTCGTAGCCTCGTTCAACCCTCATTTTGTGGACGTCAGTACCACACTGTGATGACCCGATGAATCTGGCTGCCAAATTGGCGTTTCTCTACCATGGCAACTTTTAAAAGACGTGGATTTCAACTCCCAGGATTCCCCGATGTTGGCTGGGGAATTGTTGAAGTCTACATGTCTTTAAAAGTAGCCAAGGCTGAGAAATACTGCTCTAAATGTAAAATATATTTTGCTGATTTCAGAATTAGAAAGCTAAAGTGGGAAAGGGAGGACGTGTTTGCCAACAATTATTTCATAGTATTTCAGAAGGACTGCTTTGCATAAAGGTGTTAAAATAGCTTTAATTCTTACAGGCATCATATTAAGGTCAAATTATTTTCTGTGAACATTGTGTGTGAACTAAGTTTTATAGCTTAACGGTAGGGAGCCAGGTTTATTCAACCAATCAGTGTTAAAACAATTTATGGCATAGTAGGAAATTGCCTAGTCATAAATATTTGCTGTTCTACCAATGCTTCATTAAAAAAACCCAACAAATCCAAATTAATTAAGTTTATCTTTATTTGGCTGTTGATATTTAATTCTCACTGATCACTGTTCCCTTTGTTTCTGTAATGAGTAAACAACTTAGTATTTTTCATGTTGGTGATAAAAATCTAACCTGGGAGGGTGAAAGCAATTTTCTATGTCATGTCATCAGGAATCAAGATCAACTTGAAAGAGACTTCCTTAAAGAAGGTGCTTTTACATAAAACTTTTATTGTGAAATCAGCCAATCATCTGTGCGATATATGGAATGGCTGGACCCTTCTTTCACTGTTTTATTTACATTAATTAATTTATTTAATCATATTGACAGTTTAATTTTATCTCAAACTTCTGATAAACAATGATGAAATAGCTGCACAATACATTCCGATTGATACTTTTGTGTGGAAGGACTCTTAGTTATTTGGCTTTAAAGTACGGGCAGTCCTCGATTTACAACAGTTCATTTAGTGACCATTCAAAGTTATGGCAATGAAAAAAGTGACATGATCGTTTTTCACACTTATGACCATTGCAACATCCCCATGGTCACGTCATCAAAATTTAGATGCCTGGCAACTGGTTCATATTTATGATAATTACAATATTCCAGGGGGATGTGATTCCCTTTTGCAACCCTCTGGCAAGCAAGTCAATGGGGAATTCACATAACAACCAGGTTACTAACTTAACAACTGCAATGATTCACTTAACAACAGTTTGCAAGAAAAGTCATAAAATGTGGCAAAACTCACTTAACAAATGTCTTAGCAACATGAATTTTGGGCTCAATTATGGTGGTAAGTTGAGGACTACCTGTATTGGCTTTGCTTCCTTTTATAAGAGAACTAAAATACAGTTTTGGTTTGCTTTTTAAAAAGCAGTCAAAATAACCAGAAATAGTGAGACAAAATAACAGCTTAGGTAAATAGACATGCTTTTTATGAGCTTGTTTAGTTTGCCAGCTGTGATCCCATCTAGTGGAAAAAGTTTGTGACATTCACACATTTGCTTGCCTCTAGAGTAGACTCTTATGCTTCTCATGTGCTTCATGTAGGCCTGTCTTTAAAGATAGGTTGGTATGTTCAACAGGTGCAGAATTCAGCAGCCTGGATGCTTATGGCAAAGGAAAATGATCAAAGCATGAACAACTATTTCATATCAGCTGCAGTAACTGCCACTTTGCTTCTAAATTCAGTTTAAAGTGCTGGTGATCTCCTTTAAAGGCCTAAGCAATTTGAGACATTGGGATTTGAAGGTTTGATGGCATCCGTATAAACCTATCTGGATATTAACTTCAGTGTCTGCTATTACAGTATAAAGCATTATATTTATTTTATAAATGCAATTATTTTTATACTGTAGTTTTTCTCAATGGGACCTGTACTGTTACAGTATACAAGAGAACAGTGAGGTAAAAAGTAATTTAGTTTATAAGAAATTGTGTCCAAGTTTTACCCAACTTAAAACGTTAGCTGTCCTAATACCAGCCATGTCATTCATTAAAATCAGATGGGGAAGTCCAAGTATATGTAATTATAACTTGTAATTTTTTTGCTTATTCTTTTGAAACTTTGTTATTTTGGTTTATATCCCACTCTTTTTGTTCAGGAGCATAAGGCTTTATGTAGAAATTCCTCTTCTTGTTTTTCTCCACAACAGCAAGGTAGTTGAGCTGAGAATGGAATTTTGGATCTTCCAAATCCAGTGCCTTAACTACTATACCACACTGGTTTTAACACATTTTTTCATTATTCTGTTTTCAAATAGCAGTGCTTATCAGCAAGGTAATATTTTTAAAAACTGAAAGCTAAAGACTGTTGAGCATACCAGACTGTTGTGGGAATCAGAGGGCCGACAAATTCTTGTCCTCTCTCTCTTGCTGACAATTTTGTTTGTCAGATTGTGGGAAAACTAAGAGGGCTTCTGCTATTCAGGACTTACACCCTACTAACAGGATGTTCTGATCCAGCTCCCTAAACACGACAAACCCTCTGTAATCAATCAACGATTCCTTTATTAGGAGCGTCAGCAACGCAAAAAGTCTCTCTCTCACAGCAGGCTAACAAGTCTGTCCAGCAGGGAAATGAATAGTTGTCTGCCACATCAATTCATCTCCACCCCCGTCTTTTATCCCCAGAACTAGGGTGGGGCTTCACTAGCAGTGGTGGCTCTTCTGTCCCAAGGATCGGCCCAAAGATTTCCACTGCTCTCCTCTCCTCTGCCTTCTGTGCGTTAGGCACTGGACCCAGCTGTTCCTCCTCTTCCTCATCAGCCATCTCCAGACCTGGGGGCTGTTGACTTTCCATCTGAGGGCTGACGGATGACCCAGGCTCTGCCTCTCTCTCTCTCTCTCTGACAGCTCTATTCCCTCTTCCCCCTTGGAGCTCTTAGGTTGCCTTGATGCTGATCCTGTCTCCTCATCTGATTTGGTTGCTGGAGGGGCCGGCAGCCGACAGGCCACAGCACTGGACAAAATAGGCCAAAAGGGCAAAGGTGACTGGAAGCTTGGGAGGAAGTAACCTTGCTGTCCTTGAATTCATTATATCTAAAGGAAGAGAAATTGAGAAGAGTCAGACACCGATTCAGCTGCTACCAGCTTAAATGCTATTTTGGGATGTAGTATATTAATAGGAGCATAGGATCTAGATTACAGCAGGAAATTGTCCCATTCTATTCTGTCTTTGTTGAGGGCTTGTAATATAGGTGGTCCTTGGCTTACAATGATTCATTTAGTGATCACTCAAAGTTACAACAGCACGGAGAAAATTGACTTACAGTATCCAAAGATGACCATTACAGTATCTTCCTGGTCAAATGATCAAAATTCAGATGCTTGGCAACTGGCTCATATTTATGACAGTTGCAGTGTCCTGGGGTCATGTGATTCTCTTTTGCGACTTTTCTGACAAGCAAACTCAATGGGGAAGCTGGATTCGGTTACCGACCATGTTACTAGCTTAACAACTGCAGCGATTCACTTAACAACTATGGCAAGAAAGGTCGTAAAATGAGGCAAAACTCACTTAACCAATAGCTTGCTTATCAACAGAAGTGTTGGGCTCAATTGTGATTGTAAGTCAAAGATTACCTATACTGTGCCCTCTACAGGTGGTCCTTGACTTATGACCAGATGCTTAGTGACTATGATGAACCCCCCCCCCAAAAAAAGCTATTTAAGACCCAGATTTCAAATTACAATAACCGCCCCCTGCCTCGGCCACGTGTCTGATTGTGGCCTCTTGCCAGCAGCCCTCATTTATGTCAGTTTCCAGCATTCTATGATACAACAATGCTTTTGCTGGAAACTGGTGTTTGCTTCCACTTTCAAGGAAAAAAGCATCCAAAACAAACAAGAGGTTTGCTTAATGACTGTGGCATTTGCTTACGGCCACCATACTTGCTTTATGATCGACATGTTCACTTAACAACCACCACAAAAATGCTTGTCAAATTTGGCCTGGTCAAGTGGTGAGCCCCTTAATGACCATCAGCTCAGTTATGTCTGTAAATTGAGGATTACTTGTAGTGTGCAGTCTAAAAAGGACGGCAGGAATGAGTTCAGTGAAGGCCTAAGAAAAGTTGGTAAGGAGAGTGGAAGCCAAGTCCTGTGAGATACGGCTAAATGAACTGAGTGTATTTAATATGTAGAAGAAGAGACTTCAGAATTCAGATACGTAAAACATTGTTATATAGAAGAAGCCGTAGGCTTTTTCTCTGTCATCTCAGAGAATTAGAGTGAATGGACGAAACTACAGTAATTCAAGGTTAGATATTAGGATCAATGATAGAAACAGTCTTTGTAACCCTCTTGATCCTCAGCTCATTTGGTTTTGGATAAGGATAAGAACATTGAATGAACCAGTTATTTTATGGTTGATACGATGTATGAATGTGCCACAGTTGGGCACAGCATTCAATGAATAATATATTGGCTAAGTGTAGCGTGTGATTCCAGTCATTTTTTAAAGGAAATCATTCATTCATTATTTTGAACTTTATTGATGTGCAACCTCATTTATTTTCACTATACGTTTTGTTACTTGTTCCTAATAATTTTATTAAACATTATACACAGGTAGTCCTCAAATTACAACAATTTGTATAGTGACCATTCAAAGTTACAACAGAACTGAAATAAATGACTTATGACCATTTTTCACAGTTATGACCTTTGTAGCATCCCCGTGCTCATGTGATCAAAATTCAGATACTTGGCAGCTGACTCATACTTATGACCGTTGCTGTGTCCCAAGGTCATGTGATCCCCTTTTGCGACCTTTTGATAAGCAAAATCAATGGGGAAGCCAGATTAATTTAACAGCCAGATTACTAATTTATCAACTGCAGTGATTCGTTTAACAACTGTCGTAAAGGTCGTAAAATGGGGGCAAAACTCACTTAACAAATGTCTCACTTATCAACAGAATTTTTGGGCTCAATTGTGATCCTAAGTCGAGGACTACCTGTAATTAAAAAAGATAAAAACTAGTACAAAGTAAAAAATTAACAAATAAAAGAAAACTAGTGCAAAAAAGAAGAAATAGGAAAGGAATAAGATACAAGAATATAGTAAAGAAAAAAAAAAGAAATATATAAGGAAATGACTTATCCTTTCATCACAATAAGTATAAACAAAGTTAGTAACTTACAGATAGTCTTTGACTTACAACCACTCATTTAGTGACTGTTCAAAGTGACAGTGGCACTGAAAAAAAAATGACTTATGACTGTTTTTCACACTTAAGATCGTTGCAGCATCCCTATGGTCATGTAATCAAAATTTGTGCGCTTGACAACTGGCATGTATTTAGAGCAGTTGCATTGTCCTGGGATCATGTCATCATTTGTAACCTCCTTAGCTGGTTTTTGACAAGCAAAGTCAATAGGAGGGAGAAACCAGATTTGTTTAATGACCACATAATCTACTTAACAACTACAATGATTCACTTAACAAATGTAGCACGAATATCATAAAATGGGGCAAAACTCGTTTAATCACTGCTTTGCTTAGCAACGGAACTTTTGGGCTCAATTGTGGTCGTAAGTTGAAGACTACCTGTATTACCTTTTCTTAAAGGACAACAAATGATCATCTTCCCATCTCTTATCTATAGAAAATTAATAAAATCTTGTGATTCAGTTCTGGTCAGTAAAACTCCATTAAGTATTACATGAGATAGCAACCATGTAGAGGTCTGGTCTAGTAGTTAAGACACCAGGCAAGAAACTAGGAGGGTTAGCCACCTTTAGCTATGTGCTGACTAGGTGGATCAGTGGCTAAGACACTGAGCTTGTCGATCAGAAAGGTCAGCAGTTCGAATCCCTAGTACAGATTTCCTGCGTGAACGGGGTTGGACTAGATGACCTCCAAGGTCCCTTCTGTATTGCTAATACATTACCACACGAAATGTAACATCCATTTTCCCATTACTTTCAACTGTTGCTCAGCCAAAATAATTTCTCAGCCTAACTAAATTTAAGGAGGATAAATAGAACTGGTAGAACTTCGGAATTTTGAGCTGCTATAAGAGCAGTTGTGCTAAAGGCAGTTGCTTAATAGATTGTTAAGCGTTTTAATGCATTTTACTGAGAGGAGAGTACAGCATGTTGTTGTTTTTCAGTGTATCCATAATTAGTAAAATATGGCTGAGGAATTCTGGGAGTTGAAGTCCACAAGTCTTAAAGTTGCCAAGTTTGGAGACCCTTATATCTACTACATGTATGTGCTTGTAGTATTTTTAAATCACAGTAGCAGCAATAATACATTATGTTTGCAAATGCTTTGAGGTTCTCAAAATGTGTCACCTGAATTATCTAGCTACACTCTTATGTCAGGGGTTCCCAACCCCACTCTGTGGATCAGCACCGGTCCGCGGCATGCCAACAATCAGAGCAAACAAATGAAGTTCCATCCACAGGATGCAGGCAGCACACAAAACCACACTCCCTCCTTTCTCCAACCTTTCTCCACAGAACCGGTCCCTGGTTCCCAAAAGGTTGGGGGCCACTGCTCTATGTAACACATCAAAAAAGTAAGTCTGAATTGTCCTCAATGTTGCAGAAGGGAGTGGTTCAATGGGAAGAACAGAACAGAACAGAACAACAGAACAGAACAGAACAGAACAGAACAGAATAGAATTTTATTGAAACTTTAAATGTACACTAATCAACATCAATTTTGTTGCATTCAGATCTCAAACAATAACCATTATGCTATACACCCAAGCACACACACACATATGTAATCCGGTGTTCAGAGTAGGGATGTAATGCAATTAGAAATTTAGATCTTACAAAGAAGAAAAGATCCTACCCTGAAAAATAAATACCAAATGAATAAGCAACAGGCAAAACAGTGCCAAACCTGGATATTAAGAATGAATGAAAGAAGATACAATCAATCAGTCTTTGATAATTAAAGAAGTGATCACCAGGAAGCAGAAACTCGCATGTGTTGGCCAGATGATTGATAAGCTATCAAACTTGTAACACTTGGCAAGATTAAGGGACATCAGGCTTGGCTTTATTTTCGGGACATGTCCTATTTTCGGGGAAACATGGTAGAGGAAAGGGAAAGCAATGGATAGGATGAAAGAGATTAGAGGAATATCCTCATAATTCAGATAGGTCAGGACAAAAACATTTAACATAAAAGTAAAACTCAATTTGATGGCTCCTAACTGTCTTAGAACATAATGCAAGCCTAGTTGGAATTATTAAACCCCAGAAAGATACCGTGTTTCTTGATATATCTATATAGGATTGTAGCCTTGACCTTGAAATATAAACCCTCAAAATTCGCAGCCAAATAACTGGTGAATATTTGCCTAAAGTGAACACATCTTTGATGACAGGTATCATCTTTCTCATTCCTCAAATCAGTCTAGTTATATTATATGACACAGCTCACGTGGGGAAACATTGAGAAACATGCACCAAGACGTAGCCACTGCTGCTATTTTCAGAGAAAGAATTATTATTTTCACAGCTGTTACACTCTGGTAGGGGCTGCAATCAAGAGCTTTTCTTTCATCCAAACCGTAGTTGCAAGATGCTCTGACAAAACTAATTTTGCTTCTCATTTCTTTTAATACCAATTATTAGCATCTGACTTGCAAATGTTTTAATGGAACTTCATTTTACTTTAGAAATTTACGTTCAAGATTCTGGGCAGCAATATCAACCTGTTTGTCTTATTACATATATCGTATTTATACTTCATTAGCAGTGATTTCATTGCAAAAGGTAAATAGTTACCTTACTATAGGTAGTCCTCGACTTACAATGACCATTGAGCCCAAAATTTCTATTGCTAAGTGAGATCGTTAATTGAGTTTTGCCCCATTTTATGACCTTTCTTTCCATGGTTGTTAAGTGAATCACTGCAATCGTTAAATTAATAACACAGTTGTTAATCTGGCTTCCGCATTGACTTTGCTTGTCAGACGGGCACAAAAGGTGATTTTTTTTTTTAAATTTGATTTATATGCCGCCCTTCTCCGGAGACTCAGGGCGGCTTACAATGCGTTAAGCAATAGCCTTCATTCTTTTGTATATTTTATACAAAGTCAGCTTATTGCCCCCACAAACTGGGTCCTCATTTCACCTACCTTAGAAAGGATGGAAGGCTGAGTCAACCTTGAGCCTTGGAGAGATTCGAACCAGCAGAAATTGCAGGCAGCTGTGTTAATAACAGGGTGCACTAAACCCCTGTACTATCAAGGCTCTTACACAACCCCTAGGACATTGCAACTGTCATAAATAAATATCTCCCAATCTGGGACTGGCATGGGACTGGTGCTGTGAAGATGTGAGTTTAGATAGACGGCTAGACTGGCAGGTTTAACCAAGTCTCAAAAATCATTTCATTGTGGTGCTCCCTCCCAGCCAAGGCCCTGTAAAGGATGAGGCAAAGTGTGGGTTGTACATGGAGAGATGGGATGAGTTAGGCAACTCCACCTAGTGCCACTTAATAGAGTTGGATTTCTATTTAAGCACACCTAACCTTGTATCACATGATATCATTATGGATGAGACAACAGACCTGGCATACATCACCAAGATCTGGCTAAACACTGAAAAGAGATGGGATTCCCCTTTGTGCCCAGTCTGCTTTCAGATTTGACATCAGCTAGGACCCCAAAAATGAGGGGAACTGTTATTGTTTGGAGGTGGGGGACAGAGCTGGGATTGTCAGGGGTGCTGCCTTGTAATTAAGCAAATGCGAGACCATACTTCTGAGGCCAATACTGAGGTCAGTTGCTGCTATTGTATAGCCTGTGCTGCTTGATGCCATCTTTGGGCTGATGGGTGAAGTTCCTTGGGGATGTCAGGTTACACGTTTAAAAGGTAAAGGTTCCCTCGCACATGTGTGCTAGTCGTTTCCAGCTCTAGAGGCAATGCTCATCTCCGTTTCTAAGCCAAAGAGCCAGCACTGTCAGAAGACGTCTCTGTGATCATGTGGACGGCATGACACAATGCTAAAAGCGCACGGAGCGCTGTTACCTTCCCACCAAAAGTGATCCCTATTTTTCTACTTGCATTTTTTACATGCTTTCGAACTGTTAGGTTGGCAGAAGCTGGGACAAGTAACGGGAGCTCACCTTGTTATGCAGCTTTAGGGATTTAAATCTTTGAACTGCCAATCTTCTGATCGACAAGCTCAGCATCTTAGCCACTGAGCCACTGTGTCCCCTCTTACATGTTTATGAGTATGTAATTTAATACCATTAACACTGTGTTTTTTTTTTCTTACAGAAAAGAAACTGGAAGCTGCATGACGTAAGAAGCAAGGGCCTTTTCCTGTTCTGTTCTATGAAATGTACAAGAGGGAAAACACCACTATATTCTATGACAGAAGAACTAAATCGTTGGGAAAAAACAAGTTTAAATACTGTCATGCTCCAAACAAATACTGACTGTAATTTATATTCTGTGCCAGCCAAGTGCTTGGAATTTTGGGGAGACTCTTAATTACAGAACTATGTTTTGTAATGGTAGCATTCATTATACTAGCTTTGGAGGAAAAATACATACACATTTTAAAAATGTTATGGGGTCAGCTTGTTTTCCAAAGAAATAGGCTTACAGTTGATTCAGGGCCAATATTTGTCATTCAGAATTGAAATAATGGAGATAAGCTCTGTAGGTGCCAGTTATGAAATGACAAATCAGATGTACAGATCTTTTTTATAACTTGAATCAGAAGACCTGCTAGGGAACATTGCTTGGCATTTTTATTTTAACAGATACAAAAGAAATGACTGATAGAGAAAATGCCTGGCAGGGTGGCACATTTATTCCTGCTTCTTTGGAATTTCTTAACATAAATTATGATGTACAGAAAAACTGTAAGAGTAATGCCATACGTAATCAATTATATAAACCGTATGATTCTTTTTCAAAGAAAGAGAAATATTCAGAAACTGGAATTTCTTCTTCGCTGCAAAGTGTCATGTATTCCGAAATTCAGTTAAACATGGATGAATCTCAAATGAAGTTGAAGTCGTTAAGAAGCCAGTCCTCAGTCAACAAAAAAGAAAGTGAAAATACAGATGCCAGTTATGTTAAAGAGGCCAATAGTATCTCAAAAAGTGGACATACTTTGCATAATAATTTAATTTGGAATGACTGTGTGTCTTGCACTAATGATTCCATAACCTGCACTTGTAATTATCTGGAACTGCCATCTTGTGGGAGTAAAACTGGACAACTTCATGATTCTTCTGATACGTCAGTGGATAAATTGTTGTGTTTCAAAAAAGGAACTCCAAAACTTAGTATGGGAGGCTCTGGTCACGGTTTCTCAAGTGGCAATTTTACTGGAAGGATGCCTTCAAAGTCTCTTCTGGGCCATTTTGAAAACTGCACTGCCAGCAACATTACGGAGGAAAATTTTTCCCGAAGTAAGAAGGAGCGTTCTACCTTATTAGTAAGAAGATTTTGCAAAAACGATAAGGAGATTAAGAAATCAGTCTACACTGGAACTAGAGCGATTGTAAGGACTTTACCATCAGGGCACATAGGGGCTGTTGCTTGGAATTGTCTTGCTCAATGGAAGATTCATACTGAGTTAAGGAACACTGGGATTATATCAGAGCAGCTAAAAATCCCGCAGGTTTCAATAAACCAAGCATTACATTATTACCTTCTGCAATCTATATGGCATGAGGTAAGTGTCTTTTTAAAATCCAATTTTTGAATATGGGGGCTGGGAGATGCAGAATTTAAATTTTAAATTGCTCTTTGTGGCAGTTAAAGTTCAGTGATGTAGCCAAGTAAAATAGGGAAATACAGTGTTTCTTAACAAGTTTATTAGAAATCAAAGGAACACATTCTTAATTCTTAAAAATCAATTTATGATGTTATTTTACCAAAGTCTACTGTTATCCAAATATTTATCTTATTCTTGGGATAAAAATATGGGTAGTCCTCAACTTATGACCATAATTGAGCCTAACATTTCCTTTGCTAAGCAAAATAGTTGGTAAGTGAGTTTTGCTCCATTTTCCGACCTTTTGCCACAGTTGTTAAGTGAATCATTGCACTTCTTAAATGAATCATGCGGTCATTAAATGAATCTCGCTTTCCCCAGTGACTTTGTTGGGAAGGTTACAAATAGTGATCACAAGACCCTGGGACATAAATACATGCCAGTTGCCAAGCACCCAAATTTTGATCAGGTCACCACGGGGATGAAGCAATGGCCATAAGTGTGAAAACTGGCCATAATTCACTTTTGTCAGTGCCATTGTAACTTTGAAAAGTCACTAAATGAATGGTTGTAAATTGAGGACTACTTGTAATGAGTAGAAAGAATGATTTGGGCTTGCATATTCAATAGTAAGTTGGTTTGATGCAATGTACTTTTAATTGCTTAGGACAGAGAAGAAGTAATCTATGTGGAATAGATTTCTGGAGGATTTTGGGATGTGACTCAGTATCTTGGATTTAATGACTGTATTTATTTGAATATTATAATTTAAAACGTTTTATGGAATCCTTGGTTCTCTCTGAACTTCTTTGTACACTTGCCAACTTTTCATTACTCAAGTTAACATCATCACTGCTATTGAGTGTGGGGTTTGCTCCCTGTTGAGATATAGTAATTTATCCTGCCAGTGTTAGTGGAGATAGGGTTTTCTCCTTGGTATTCCTAGTTAAAGGTTTTGTTTTTTTCTTGATTGTTTGTCTGGTGTTGATCCCTGTTTACTTGGGCGTTTGCTCCCAGAGAGGATATGTTGTAGTCTTTTTGTTTCCTTCTTAGATTTTTTTACTGTAACTTTTAAATGGTGTGTAAATGTAGTTTATCTCTGCATCTGTTGCAGGCTGATTTGTCTGAGTGCCAAGTTTCCAGGATTTCCCTAGTGTTTTTTTCAATTTAGTTTGGTCTAGGAAGCTCATAATTTCCCAGTTGAAACTGTGGTGGTTGCATTGTCCATGTGTTATGAGATTAAGGAGTTATGTCTTACTTTTTAAAATTATCTTTGGCTATAAGTACTGGCAAAGCCTTAACTTAGATCTCCTGTAACTAATACTGAGATAAGAGTTTACTGAAGTGCTGGAATCATTGGGTTCCAATTAGCTGGAGGTAATCCTTGACAAGTGATTGACCAGAACATTATATGAAGAAACAAAATTTACTCCTGAGAAATAGCTTAACAATGTTTGCTGTTGTTGGGAAGTAAAATTATTTTTTCCCATGACATTAGAAACAAAATTAGAGAACAAATATATATATATAGTATAGAATAACAGAGTTGGAAGGGACCTTGGAGGTCTTCTATTCCAACCCCCTGCCCGGGCAGGAAACCCTACACCACTTCAGACAAATGGTTATCCAACCTCTTCTTAAAAACTTCCAGTATTGGAGCATTCACAACTTCTGGAGGCAAGTTGTTCCACTGATTAATTGTTTTAACTGTCAGGACATTTCTCCTTAGTTCTAAGTTGCTTCTCTCCTTGATTAGTTTCCACCCATTGCTTCTTGTCCTACACTCAGGTGCTTTGGAGAATAGCTTGACTCCCTCTTCTTTGTGGCAGCCCCTGAGATATTGGAACACTGCTATCATGTCTCCCCTAGTCCTTCTTTTCATTAAACTAGACATACACACATAGTATTCTGTCAAACATTTCATTTGTGAATGAATATAAAGCATCCTCCCTCTTCAGTATGGGTCTGTCCAGCTACATTGAAATTCAAGGTCCAGCATTCTTAACTTCCTAACAAATTGGAAAGTGTCAAGTTTGACAAAGCTGAATTAATGAAATTGGGTAATTGATTCTTTAGCCACAGCTATAATTCTAAAACAACAATTGTACATAGTTATGTACTGTAGTTACTATCTGCCAAATGGTATCACATGTATATACTTGAAGTTGATATAGCAATACATTTTTGGAGTACTTTGATGGTACTCTCATTATGGTCAGAGATTTTAATATTAGATTCGGCTCAAATGATGCAGTTCTATATATCGTATCTCTTTAACAATTATCAGGATCACCATTTTAAACGTTGGAGATGTTAACCTTTATAGCAATTCACACCAGTAGTACAATACAGCTGAATATGACCCTAGAGTAGGAGGGTCAAACTCCAGGCCCACAGGCCAGATGTGTCACGCACTGGCCACACCCACACCCGGTTTAGCAAAAGGGAAAAAAGTCCCAATATGTCACGTGACACCACCCTGATGACATGAGTTTGACACTCCTGCTCTAGAGGATACCTTTCTTTGCAAGGATTTTGAGTTAGTAGTGTTAATTTTACTGTAGTTTCAGAAAAGTGATATATAAAATGAGCCATTTTAAGTATTTCACTGAATTTATTTTATCTTCAGTGAGGAAATTCTTTGTCTAAATTTCTTAGTGAACATACTTAGAGAGATTTATGGGTCATATAGAGGAAGAAAAGAACATTATTTAACACAGTCTTACTAAGTGTGTACCAATAAATAGTACACAGCATGCTGGAGATACTGTACTAGAGTTCTACTCCCAAAATAAGAACAAAAGGGAAACCATTAATGTTTCAAAGCAAAGCCACTTGAATTGGAGATTTAAAGTTAATAATTTACCCTTTTTTTGGTCCAATGAGAACTGAACAAATTCTATGACGCTTTAAGAAAAAGAATATACTCAGAAACACAGATGATAGTGTTTAATTTGGGCTATTATTACTAACAACTCTGCTTTCCTTCTGTGTATAATATCTAGTTCTACTTAAGACATTTGATGGAATAAGAGCTTTAAATATATAGGAAGAATGTTATCAATCTTTTAGTAGTGATTCTATTCAATCATTTACTTTAACCAAGACTAGGCTATGCTCCAAATAGTTCTTAGTTTCCCACTTTAGAAAATACTAAATTAATTTTATAGTTGAAGGATAGGAATGTGCCCGTGGGGCAGCAATACAGGTTTTGTTCACATATACAGTAGAAAGTCAATATTGGTTATTTAATTTATCATACAGATTGTGGTGTTGCAGATTTCCAGGGAATGGAGTTGCTTTTTCCTTTCCTTGTATGAATGGGGATAGAAATGGTCCAGCCTAATTAATGCCTAATCAGTTTGCTAAACATAGTTAGAAAACTGTCCACTGTATGTGGATATTTTTTTTGGAAGTATGCAGAATGCAATATGATAGTATCCTTTGAATACAAAAGTTGTGTTCAATGAAGAGAATCCTAATTGATTGATTGATTATTTATTTATTTATTTATTTATTTGTTCATTCATTCATTCATTCATTCATTCATTTTGCTTGCCACCTATCTCATCGTGAAGCAATTCTGGGTGGCTTTCAACATTAAAAGTAATAAAACCATGCAAACATACAAACATATATATCTAATAACAATAAAAATACTAATTATGACTACCAGTAATAGCTGTAGAGGCAGGGAGGGAGCAGGATGTGCCGGGGGTGGGTGGGTGGAGAGGGGAATCTGCTGTTGATCCATTACCCTCAGCGTGAAACTCCCCAAGGTAAATGAAACTCCCCAAAGAACCACCTCTTCAGGCCCTTATGGAAGGTCAGGCAGGTGGGAACAGACCTCACCTGGCGGGAGGGCGGGGGGGGGGGGCGTACAGGGGAGATGTTCCAAAGGAAAAAAGCCACAGCAGAGAAAACTCTTTTGGACCCTGCCAGGTGGAATTCACTGGCTGAAAGACCTGCTGTCACGGGTAAAGCGGGTCAGTCCCATTGAGATGAGATGGTTCCTGGACTCCATGCCATGTAGGGTTTTAAAGGTGAGATCTAAAACCTTGAATTGCAACCAGAAGCAAACCAGACCCAGTGCAGCTCACAGAGCAATGATATAACATAGGCCACTCTAGAGGTCCCCAAAATTGCCCATGTTGCCGCACTCTGCAACAGTTGTAGCTTCCAAATGCTCTTCAAGGGTAGCCCTAGGTAGAGCGCATTGGAGTAGTCCAGATATTAGATGATTAGGGCTAAATGATTGAGCGCAGGGACTCCTGATCCAGGAAATGCTGCAACTGGTGCACAATTAGAAGTTGTACAAAGGCTCTTTTGCTATACCACTTGGTAGAGAAATATAGGTAGACCTCGAGTTACGAGCACAACTGACACCAAAAATTTATGTTGCTAAGTGCAACATGTGTTAAGTGAATTTGCTCCTTTTTACAACTTTTCTTGCCCCTGTTGTTAAGTGAATCTGGATTTTTAATTGACTTTGCTTGTCAGAAGGTCGCAAAAAAAGAATCACATGACCTCAGGACATAAATAGGAACTGGTTGCCAAGCATCTGAATTTTTTTTTCGTGTGACCGTGGGAAGCTGCAATGGGTGTGAAAAATGGTCGTAAGTCACTTTCTTCAGTGCCATTGTAACTTTGAATGATCAGTAAATGAACTGTTGTAAGTCGAAGACTACCTGTAGTATTTTTTCCTTATATGGCCGTGATGGCGAACCTATGGCACGCGTGTCCAAAGTGGCACACGAAGCCATGTTGCCCTGCACGCCTGACCTTGCCTGTTTGTCTTCTGGGTTTCTGGTGCACATGCGCGTGCAACAATCAGCTGTCTGCCTGGGCGGCAGTGCTGAAAACTGGTGTGCGAATGCACACCAGCCAGCTGATTGTTGGATGCGCATGCACGCTAGAACCTGGAAGTTTGGCTTTTTCGGAGTGCGGCCCCGATGAGTGCACACACACGCACGCGACGTTTCCGTGCGACCTTTTCGTCACTCAGTGCTAAAAAAGGTTCGTCATCACTGTTATATGGCACTCATTGCCCAAAATATCAGCAATGATTAATATGGGAACCTAAGACAAGCAGCTTTGAAGAATTTCATTCAGTTTTTTTCTTTTTTTTTTTCAGTGTAATGGACCATATATTGGAAGTCTGAAAACCCAATCTCTTTCTCCACTGTATTAGCATACAGTCCTTAAATTCTCCTCCTCGGTGGGAACGGCAGTCAGGCATGGGATGACTCTGTCTGTTAGCCAATCAGGACCGAGTCTGCAGATTTGCTAAATCCCACCCTTCTTGCTGTTCTTCAGTTTGTCGACTTGGTCTGCTTGGACAGTCGTTTTTCTCCTTGCTCTATTCTCGCTTCTCAACAGAAATTAATACCACCTTGCTCCCTTCATTGGTTGAGCCTTACCAGCGTGAAGGATATTGTCTGAATCTGCTGAAGGCCATGCGGCGGCTCCAGACTGCCGGCCGGCGGTCCAACGGGCAGCACTCACGAGTCTGCTACGTGGTGCTGACCTGCACCAGCCCCGCTTGCTGCTCATCGGATGGTGTTCTTACAGTGGGAGTTCCTGGGCTGTGTTTAGAGCCTTTGCTCAGCAGCGTTTTGGTGTGAGGCTGGTCATTCCGCGCCGGATGTGATTGCGTTTCAATCTGATGGCTAGTCCCCTCCTAGATCAGATCCAACCCCAGCACTGTCCACAGTATCCCCTGAAGCAGTTCGTCCTTCGGCTTCTCAGCCTTCCCCTCGGGCTTCATTATCACCAGATGTTTTGCTTCAAGGCGCCCGCCTCATCAGCTAATGTGGCCATTTTGTTTGCAGCTTTGCCAGCAGAGTGTTCTCTTCAGACCGATCCTAGGCAAAGGATCTCCCACCTTACTCCTCCGGCATCTATGGCGGATCCTCCCCCCTATGGCCACTCGTCTAATCCACAGGACACTCAAGTTACCCCTGCCTTAGCCTCATTGATATCAGAGGCCATTAGACTTGGCATTGCTCAAGATCTCCAACAGAGATCTGCTTCTGAAGTTTCTGACTATGTGAGCCAGGTCAACCAGTTTCATGGTTCCTGTCAACGGGAGGAATCGGGTGGAGCAAAATAGGCTGGATTCTCCCGGCTCTGCTAGTCAAGCCTCCTTGTCTGGAGAAGAGATGCCTTTGGACCAGGAATAGTCAGATGATGATGGCTTTGAGCCAGATCATCCTTCTTTCATAGGCCTATTTAGGCCTCAGCTTTTTCGATAATTATTATTCAAAGTGCAATCTACTACTAAGTTGATGGCTATCTCTTTGGTGCCCGAATCTACTTCAGCTGAGGCAGATCCTTCCACTTCCCTTTTCTTGGAACAGACTCTGAAAGCAGAGACCTTACCTGCTCCCAAATTGTTTTCAGATGTCGTTCGGCGACAGTGGGCGTTGCCCAGTTCTGGTCCGCTCTTCAATGCGCAGGACAAACGTTTTTATAACCTGGCTGCAGAATTTTCTGATTTACTGCAGGTTCCCACCGTGGATGCTCCTGTTGTAGCTCTATCTTCTGCTACTCTGGTTGGCCCTCCGGAGGAGTCCTTATGCCCGGAGGACAAGAGAGCTGAAACGTCCTTCATCAAGGGTCATCAAGCAGCAGCCTGGTCAGTAAGAGCGGCTTCAGCAGCCTCATTTTTTAACAGGGCTTCTATTTTGTGGTTGAAACAGCTGCAGGAGAGGATTCCTTCTTCCTATTCCAGTGCCCACCAAGATATTAATAAGATTTTGGCAGCAGTTGAATTTTTGGCGGACGCTACCCTCAATCAAATCCGCAGCCAAATCCATTGGTTCCTCAGTCACATCTCAGAGGCTTCTCTGTCTCAGGCATTGGCAGGCCGACGCCAGAAATAAGTGGTGTTTGGCTTCTTCACCTTATTCAGGGGAGAAGCTCTTCGGTTCTTCCCTCGACCCTATTCTGGTTAAGACCAGAGATCAGCGCAAAATCTTGCCTTCTGTCTTCCGGAGGACCGAATTTCATCAACAGGGCTATTTTCAATCATCCACGTCATCATTTCGCAGGATGGAAGCCTTATTTGTTTCATTTCAGCCGGCTTCCATGAGCTCCAAAGTCTCGGCGCCAGCCTTGGACCACTGGATTAGGGCTACGATTTTCACCGCATATGAATCCCAGTCCTTACCAATTCCTCGTCATATCACCACCCACTCTACCAGGAGTGCAGCTACGTTGGTGGCATGGGCTACCCAGGCCTCATTGGAGGAACTCTGTAAAGCCGCAACCTGGACTACCCTGACACCATTCATTTGACATTATCGTTTGGACTCCTACCCATCGGCTGACGCTGCCTTTGGCAGACGAGTGCTGCAGACAGTCCATTCAGCTTAGGATCAGCGGAGCCGGCACCATTTTCCCGCCTGAGAGGACAACGAGCTTTGGTATGTCCCATGCCGGTCTGCCGTACCCACCGAGGAGGAGAATGGGCGTTGGGCTTACCTGTTACGCCCTTTCTCTCGTAGGGGGGAATGGCAGTCAGCCCTTCTTTGGAGGAAGCCAGCCGTCAAAGGGTGTCAGGGTAGGTGGGCTCCATTAATTATTTATCTTTACAGCTGGAGACACGTCAGTCTGCATTACGGTCCTTGCTGACAAACTGGAGAACAGCAAGAAGGGCGGGACTTAGCAAATTGATTGGCTAACAGACAGAGTCATCCCATGCCTGACTGCCGTTCCCCCCTATGAGAGAAAGTGCATGACAGGTAAGCCCAACACTCATTTTCATGTAAGCAAGATAAATACGTGATGGGATAGTTAATAGGACCACTGGTTTTCAACAGTTCTTATTTATTTATTTATTATTTATTTATTTATTAGTTATATTTCTATGTCGCCCACTCTCTGAGGACTCTGGGCGGCTTACACCAAAGACAGTATACTAAATAGCATATTGCCCCCAACAATCTGGATCCTCATTTTACCCACCTCGGAAGGATGGAAGGCTGAGTCAACCTTGAGCCGGTGAGATTTGATCTGCTGAACTAGCAGTCAGCTGAAATAGCTGCAGTACTGCACTCTAACCACTGCGCCACCTCGTCTCCTACTTATATGTTTCATCCCTTCTTGTACAGTAGTATCTGTAATCAACTGTTTTGAAACTCATCGAATTTGGTACTCAGTGCATTTTGACCTGAAAATTTTGTCCTGATACTCATTGTTTGTTTGGTATTCAGCACACAAGCTAGAACTTGTCATTGTCAGTTGCCTTGTGACTCACTACATTATTCCTTATTGGAAAAAAATGTTTGGTATTCATCATTTTTAGTACTCATCACAGCTCCTGGAACCAATTAACAATGACTAATGAGGTACATTTCTTTCTTTCACTTCTTTTAAGAGTTGCAACATGAACCACTGATTTCTATTGTTTTGAGCCCGAGATCTTTCCTACACTTAAAATGAAACTGCATAAAAAATATATCTATCAATGATATTCAGTACTTCAAAGTGAATCCTAACATTCTAGAATACAACAGATGTATGATCAAGACCATATTGTGGCTTTTTTCTTCACAATAACAGAATACTGTAAAAGAATTGGAAGGGATCTTGGAGATCTTCTAGTCCAAACCCCTATAACAATGATGGCGAACCCATGGCATGTATGCAGGAAGTGGCATGCAGAGCCATCTCTCCGGGCATGTGGAGCCATCACCAGTTGCTCTTCCAGGTTCCGGCGCGCTGGCCAGCTGGTCTTCACACATGCGGGAGCACCAGAAACCGAAACAGCAGCAGCCCAGTGTGAGTGCCGGGAAGATGATCTTTTGGTTTCCAGTGTATGCATGCGCGCGGGCCACCTGGTCTTCCGGTTTCTGGTGCACATGCGCATGCAAAGACCAGCTGGCCAGTGCGCATGCGCACACCAGAACCCACAAGGGGAGCAGAGCTGCCAGCCAGGAAGGGCGGGCCGGGAGCTTCTTGCATGGCTCCAGCCCATAGCACTGCTGCACGTCTGCAGTCTGGAGTGCCCGGCCAGCATGGGGCAGGGGGGCAGGGTTTGCTGCTCCTGCCACTGCGAGGGGGTGGCGGCGGTTCTCATGCTGCCACTTCCGGCCGGGATGCTGGAGCAGGAAAAGGAGAAGGAGCCACTGATGGGGAGGCGAGTGCAGCATGGAAACAGCGCCGAGGGGTAAGAGGCACGCCGGCCGGAAAGCGACTATGGAGAGGGGGGCTGCAGTGGCTTGTTCTTAGTGGTGGTGGTGGGGCCCTTTGTTCTGGTCAGAGTTGGGGCGAAGCTCTCCTGCCTGCTGGCCCCCCAACCCAAGCCCTGGGAATGCCAACACCCTTACCTCTGAGGCCGAGAAGGGGCTCCGGCTTTCCAGTGGAGGGAGATGGCATTCTCCACGCAACTTTCGCTCCCTGTTTGGGCTGCAGAACTGGGTCGGTGGGGAAGTCCCGCCACCCCAATGGAGACCAGGGGGGCGGGCAAGGGGGTGAGCAGGGAGGCACGAGGACCCCCGAAAGCCCAAGTAGAGGTAGCGCATGTGCACCCGACAGCTGGTCTTCGCGCGCACGTGCGTGCCAGAAATTAAAAGATCATCTGCTTTTCCGGTTTCCGGTGCATGTGCGCGCTCATTTCGGCTCTTGGTGCTGAAAAGGTTAGTTGTCACTACCCTATAAGATTGGGGTGGATTGTGTTCACCTGTGCAACTCTGTACACAAATAGTGTAGGGACTGTGAATTTCCAGTTACAGCATTAGCCTAGGTATGTTACGTAACCACAATAAGATAAAATGCTCTTTGATAATATATCAATTGCAGATTTTTCTGCTGAACTTTAGGAATTCCGTTTTCATGAGTATAATGGTTGCACATTGTTGATGAAAGAAAGGTTCGCCATCACTGTTCTATAAGATGATATGGCATTAGAAAAAAGAATATAATGAAATGTATAAGCCATCCTTGTAAATTGGTCTCATGTTACTAATCCACAAAATAACTTATTAGTTCACATATCCACACTAATCTTAGAACTGGCCTACAGTTAATAATTGGTAAAAAATTTGCTATGAGAAATATAATCTAGTTTTTATCTTTTCCTTTTAGTGTCTAAAAACCTCTACTCTATTTTTTTTGGGGGGGAGCTTTAATTATCATAGACAACTAATGAAAATCCTGTGATTCTAAGTTTAAGAGTGGAAAAATATTTTGGCTATAGTTTGGTAAGCATAGTTATAAATAATATAAATAAAATTATATCTGAAGACCTTAAACTGCTGTGTAAAGAAATAATTTATGTTTTTAATGGAATGGATGCACCATCTAGCGGCAGCACTGATAAATGCAGGTTTATTCTTTGAGATCATAGATATTTGATACTCTGATGTGTATATTTTAAGAGAGATTTGGAAAGAAATTATTGCATGCATAATTGCAGCATTACATAAATTGTTCTGTATTTCCCCTTTTAATGTTCTTACTAATCCCCATTTTTTCTTTGTTTGGAAGACTAAGTGCAAAGAGAGAGACTAAGAGTGGTTACTTTATACTAAGATATTCATAATTGTTTACATATTAAAAATAACACCTACATGTTTTAGCCAAGAAGAGAGATAAGATAAATCATCCAGCTTCTAGGGGAAGGTAGAATATAGAACTTTCTAAGTAAGGCAATCTTGCATTCTCTGAAAGTTAGTTTGAACATTTGACTTGACACTTGAATGTAATGTGATTTGATATAAACATAAATTGCCTTTTGTATAAATATGCTTTCCTCTATTTCCTAGCCCTGGCCTGAATCCAAGGAGATCAGAAGCATCTGTTTCTATTTAAAGTAAACAAGTTTCTTATTTCCATCCAAACCAGCAGGGATCAGGAATCACCATGCTTTATGTTGTAGTGTAATCAAAATACTATTTAAACCCATCTCTTTGTCCAGTTCATTTAAGACCGAAACAAATGCTTCCATTTCCTTCTTGCAACCACAACAGTTTAGCATTGTAATGTAAATATATGAGTACTTTTCATAGTGTTGGAAATTTAGGCATTGGAAGAATGGACACTTTACACCTAAAGTAAAAAATAACAAAACAAAACATATTGGCCACAAGAGCCCTTTTGCAAGTCAAGGATTGACTATGGCACAATAATGGAATACTAAAGGGGCATCTTAACACAATGTTTTTCAAATTTGACAACTTTAAAACATGTAGATTTCAATCCAGAATACCCCCGCCAGCATTTTCAAGTTTGAAAAACACCATCCTTGCCCAATCAAATATCTCATTCAGTATAGTAATTTAGAAAAACTTTGTGGAACTGAAAAAGTAGAAGAATAATGAAATATCATTGTTAGAGAATTACATTGTAAAATTAAAGATGCTTATGGAAATGGCAAAGTCATTAGGGAAAAAACAAGGCTTTTTAAAAGAGATTGGAAGCTTTTTTAAAAAAAGACTTTTTGCTGACAGAAGAAAAGATAAATTGAGAATTTTTGGATTTGGGGATTTGATTGCAAGATTGATGTCAGCCTAATGAGGTAGTCCAGATAGGATGCACAACTTTGAGTCCTTTGGACTCAAATTTCATTTATCATGCTGATGCCTAGACTGCAGGTCTACCAAGGTCATTTCCCATGTAGCGATATGGTTTATATGGAAACTGGTTTATAATCAAGGGGGGTGGTAGCAAAAGGACTTCGTTTTCCAGTTTCTGCTGTCTAGGCCAGTTTACTCCAGAACTGATGTACCTCTGAGCTGGTTTTCTTCTAGGGAAGAAAGAATGAATTGAAGATGACTGCAGCAGAATGAAGAGCCAGTGAGTAGACCAGCTTTTGTAATTCCTCTCTGGACAAGGAGAGGACTTGAGATCACCGACCGGTGCTCCAGGCAATTGCTCCTCATAAGGAGCAGCAATGTCTAGCAGATTTACAGCTCTGGAAGACAAGGGAATAGCTATCTTGCTCAAATTGCATTCAAAAAGGACACCTGATTAGAAAATGTACTTCCTTTTCTAATCACTTTTGGAAATTGCTTGTTAATGATTTTTTAAGCTATTAGAACCCTGTGGAATCAGCAGGTTTTATAGCACCTGGTGAATTTCCTTCATCCTTAATGAAAGAAGTTTTAAATACAAGTTTAAGGATTTTTTTTCTTTTGGAATAAACAGCAAAGTTCTTTTTAAAGGTGTACATTTTTTTTTGCTTTCTGTCTAAATGCATTCTGTCTAAAACCAACATTTTGCCTCATAAGATTGCCTTTCTCAAGAAGCACCAAACCAGAATTTCTGCTTTCTACTTGTTTATCACTACTATTCTTGGTAAATCTCTTCATAGTTCTCACCATGAAAACTCACTTCTCACACTCCATTATGCAGTGAAGCTGGTACTGAGTTTCTTCTAAGGCTGAACATACTTTAAATTTGTTAACGTAATGCTTTCTTCAATAGGAGTTCAATTCCATAGGGCTTTTGTTGGAAGAAATATCCTTCTGGGTTCAGCTCCAAGTGGGGAAAAAGATACTGGAAACATGGACACTGCTTGGAAAGATGGTTTAATGGTGGACAGGATCACATGGTTTGAGTTCCTGAACAGAAAAGGGGGGAGATGCTGAGCGTGCCTTGGTTTTGTGCACTCTCTGTGTTTTGAACTTCCTGAAGCGCAGGAAGAGTATCCTGATTGGTTGTCAGACTCTCAGGGGGTGAGGGTCTTAGCTAGCCTTGCTGGCTGATATAATCTTCCCAGGTGCCATGTGGTAAGTTTCTGTTGCTAGATGGGTCCTATTGTGTTAGTTTCTGTTGCTAGATTGGTCCTATTGTGTTGCAGATGATAGTCCATTGACAAAGATTGAGTTTCTGCCTCTGGCCCATTGACAAACGGTGGGGGGGGCAAGAAGGTGGGAGCTGCTTCGTCTTTTAAAACATGCTTCTCCATTTCTCATCCAGGGAAACATAATATTCTGCTTTTTTAATATTTCCTAAAATATTTCATTCTTCTGGGAAAGGGGTGGCTAACTTCCTACACTTTGTAGACACAACCATCTAGTTTTCTTGACACAAGTGTAGAAGCTATTGACTATTGGCTTCTTTTGAGGGTTGGGTTTGTTTGTTTTGGGTTAGGCTGATTTCACCTAACCTTTGGAGTTTTTTCAAGAGGCAACTGGACTTTCTGGGTTTTCTTTAAAAATGTTTCGCTTCTCATCCAAGAAACTTCTTCAGCTCTGAGTTGAAGAAGCTTCCTGTTTGAGAAGTGAAACATCTTCAAAGAAAATCCAGAAAGTCCAATTGCCTCTTGAAAAAGCACCTTTGGGACAACCATGACCCGCATGAGTGAGAATCTCCATAGACACTAAGGCTTTGGAATTTCCTGGTGGTCTCCCATCAGAGTCTGACCTATCTTAACTTTTCAAGCTCAGTCAAAATTACCTAGGGGCTACCATATGCAGTCTTTTGATGACCACCTCTGCAACTGTTTGTTTTATTTATATGAATGCAACATCAATTAATGAAGAAGAAATTACAAGGCAGAAGCAGGAAACACATGGCCTTCTTGTGTGCTGTGGCCTGGAAGGACTTCGAAAAGTGTTGTTATGACCCATTTTTCTGTTAGTAACCCTGTCTCCTCCAAATGATGATGAGCTGTATCAGTTTTTCTTAATCTTAGCAATTTATAAAGATACATGGACTTCAACTCCAGCCAGCGTGAGGAATTCTGGGAGTTGAAGTCCACACATGTTAAAGTTGTCAAGGATGCGAAACACTGACTTATATAATTCCAGACACCTGAGATACAGTATGCTGTCTTAGTCCTTGGGAAGATGCAATTTCAGCTCTTTGTGTCTGCTGTGCTGAATATTGATTCCCATTGCTGGCAGAAGGATGCCTCCTGCATAGCTTTTTTTTCTGGAATATGTACCTTTATTACTATACAGCTTTTGTCAAAGTGTCAGAGAATTGGAAACTTTTATTACTATATAACTTTTGTCAAAGTGTCAGAGAACTGGAAACAGCTCCCATGTACCTCTATATTTCATGTTTAAGCAATAGAGAATGGAACCATAAAATACTTTAGCATTTTAATAGGATATAAGGTGGGGGGGGGGTGTTCTACTTACCTTTACTACTGGTTCGGAATGGGATTGCACACGCACGCTTGCTTCGCGCTCACGCCTTGCTTCTGTGCATGCGCAGATCGTCGACAACATCCGGGGCAGTGGGTGGGGCCTCCCGCCGGTTTTACTACCGGTTCTTGTGAATCGGTCCGAACCGGGGGCAACCCACCACTGATATAAGATATAGTCAGACTTTATTTTTTCATATTTTTTTTCTGGAGTAATAGCTGAAAATATGCAATAATTAGACTATATCATCCCTTGATTCTCAACACATTCATAGTTTTTCCTGTTTGCCTTTTATTAAGGGGGAACACAGAAGAAATTATCAGAGGAGAAAAAATTAATATAATTGTGTCTAGTTAAAAGGCAGAAGCAAATCTTATATGACACCCTATAAATAAAAGTTTGTTCAAATAATCACTCTAAAATCTTGTCCATGTGTGCTAGAACAAATCATGTGGAGTTTATTGGATGTGTAGGTTAATATGTTCAGAATTGCAATCTGGGTAGTTTCTAAAATTAAATTTAAAATAATGAAATTAAATTTGAAGTAATGAAGTTTAAATTAAATTTGAAGTAATAATAAGAAATCAGCATACATTTTTCCTTTGTTCCTGAAGAATGTTTGAAGCTTCTTCCATTTGTGTATTCATTTTTATTTTTAAAATTAAAATTCATTAGACTTTTTCTGTAATTCATTTCCCATGTATTTTAATAATTATAGGGTTTTTTAAAAAGGTTTTTATTCGGTATCTTGCGTTACTGAAATCAGACATGTTGACCAGCAGGTGGAGACTTGATTAAAACTTTCAGATATCTACTTTGCAGCTAAATTTATATCAGGAAGCATTAGCATTTCCTTAAAATAAGAATATGGAAATGATATTAGTGAAAATAAAAGAGTTACTCACCTCTCTGTGGTATCCCCTCACTGTACTATATTGTACCACTGGAAACATTCTGTGGTTTATATCCCACCCTAGTTTTTTTCAATCCGTAGTTGCATAATTGATGTATCTTTAATTTGCCAAACAATCTTTTAATTTAATGTAGTAATTTAAAATACCCCTCACTTCCATATGAGGGGCAAGCATTTTCAATGCTCTCATTTTGGTTACTATACATGTTAGGTCTATTCCATATACTTTTGGCGAGAGGAAGAACAGGAGAAGAAATATCCATTCTATAACTTGCTATGTTCCAAATGGTTTTAGGACAATATTTTATTCATGTTTTGCACTTTCTGTATAAAATAAGATACCTTCTATGCCAAGAACCTTCAAGACAGTTTACCGAAAAAAGGAAAAGATATAACGGTATAATTTTTTTTTAAAATTTGATTTATATGCTGCCCTTCTCCAGAGACTCAGGGCGGCTTACAATGCATTAAGCAATAGCCTTCATACTTTTTTGTATATTTATACAAAGTCAGCTTATTGCCCCCACAAACTGGGTCCTCAATTTACCTACCTTTGAAAGGATGGAAGGCTGAGTCAACCTTGAGCCTGGTGAGATTCGAACTTACAGTAATTGCAGACAGCTGATGTTAATCACAATGCTATCAGTCTGCTGAGCCACCAGGCCCTTTTAAACTCTTAAAATATATTTTAAGAGAAGCCTCAGCAATAGCAGCTAGAGCAATCAATCAACAGTATGACTGGATTTGTAAACTGAATAAAGCAGTTATTTAAAAGGTGGCTCAAAAGGTGTCAGGCTTGCTAGGTAGATCATGCCAGGAAATGAACTCCACAGGAAGGCTAAAAACTACTTTTATTGAGATTGGCTATAATGACAAAATCTTGCAAATCTGGTTGTGCTATACCTCTCTACCACATTATACTCTAGTGAATAGGGAAGGCTTCTGCCTGAATTGCTTCCAAATGTTACCTGGCAGCTTTGGGTTTAAAGAATGCATCAGCCCCTTTCGTCTCGGTAAGGGTTCCTGCATATCTCCACCAAAGTCCTTTCCCTTATTCTCTACCAAAGGTGATCAAACATATCTCATTGTTTTGGTAGTCCATAGATAGTCTTTGCTGAATAACAGTAATTGGGATTAGTTTTTAAGCACCATAATTGTAAGGTGCAAGGTCACATGATAATTCTGGTAGCTGTTATTAAGCAAATCCTGCATGTCATTAAGTGTGACATCCCATGGTCGCCATTTGTGACCTTCTGCCTACTTTTCCAATGGACAGGTGGCAGCTGGCAGTGAAGGTTGCAGATTGTGATTACTTGCCCACAGGATGCTGCTACTGTCAAAATTGTGAGCCAATTGCTAAACACCTGAATTGTCATCACGTGACCACCAGCCTGCTGTGACAACCGCAACTACAAGAACCAATCCGAAAGTCTTCTTGTTCAACACCATTGTAAATTTGAATGGTTGCTGAATAGATTGGTGTTAAAGAAAACAATTCCATCATTTAGGAATTGCTAGGAACAACTCTTACTCTATGTAGGATTCTGCTGGTGGGTCCCCAAATTACCTTACATTAAAAAGAGAAGTCAATCTTTCCAAGACCAATGTATTTTTCAGCCCAATGCTAAATAATTCTTCCAGCTGTATATAAAATAAATTGTGTGTTTTCTATTTGTATCTTTTTGGGGGCTGAAGAATTTGCTTTTATTTGGTGAGAAGAAAGTGATTGGAAGTTGGCAGTGGAAGAAGACTGCTCCAAATCCATGTTCTTAATCTTATTTCTTCTGTTTTAGTTTCTGTTGTCTAGAAGCTGTTTAAACTTTATTATGTTTATAAAATTTGTATGAGCATTCTTTTTATATCCCTGTTCTTAGCTTGAATTTCTTTCACGTTACCGGCTTTTAATATTTTTGATATTTTCCAAGAGCCAGCATATAAAAAAAACTGAAAATCTATTGTTCTACATATTTTTGAAGTTGAGGATGAAATGTCTTAGTATGTACATAGCTTATAATTTTTTTAAAAAGAAGCTTCCCTCTGTAAGTGTATGGAAATTTCTACCTCTATCACCGATTTTGTCTTTCACCTACACCAGTGATTCAGCCTTGCAAAATCCACAGGGTTACTTACTCAGTTTTTAATAACTGTATTAGAAAAGTTTACTGCCCCCCAGCTCAGATATAGCTCATGTAGCTTTTCTACATGAGGTTTTCACTGAGTCGCTACTTCTTCTGGGTTTGGTTTGGGATTTGGATGCTTTAAAAAAAAAAACTGTTGGGGTTGTTACAAAATGGCAGCCATGGTGGGGATGGTAAGTTACTAGTAACTTACTACCCACAAGTTTCTCAAAAGGTAAACTTCTAAGGCTCAAAGAGGATATGCTGGCCAAGAAAATGTATATAAAGCAGAGACGACATATCAATCCACCTGGCAAATCATATCTTTATGCTAGGAATCTATAGGAGATGAGCAGACCGAACTGGAAGGTGGGATTAAATATGTTATCAGCTTGGAGTCATTGTGCAACCACAAGAGATCCAAGTCCAGCCTCCCATGAATTCCATTGACTCTTATCTAGCGCCAATTTAGCTTTGAGAACTAGTTGTCCAGATTCTTGTGTATAGGTAGCAATAATAAATTCTTTGAAGTCAGTGAGTGTTCCTGGTTCTTTGCAACTCTCAGAAGCAAAATAAATACTCATTTGAATAAGGAATCCTGAGAGAAACCATTACTTGCAGTCATGAACAAATACGCACACACACAAAATAAGGGTAAAAAATATAAAAATAAAAGTAAAATGTATGCTTCAACTAACACAATGCAAGCAGGAAGATCAAATTTCTCTCCCTCAGGCCCTACCACTCCAAAAACTTTTATTTTATTCCCTCCCTCCTGCTTTTCCCTTCAATGCTAACCCGTGAAATAAGTTACACAACCTGGCTGGGAAATTCTGGGAGTTGAAGTCCTCACAGCTTAAAGTTGCCAAAGTTAGACTAAAAGAAAGTTTTCCAGTGTGCTCTCATAACTGAGGGTGGACTTGAATCTGAGTCTCCCTACCAGTCTAACACTTTTAACTATTCCACATGAATATGCTCTGCATTTAGCTAGAAATACATTCCACTGAATTTAGTGAGGTTTTTTCTGTACACCTATATATGACTTTTAAATGATTAGCTCTAACTGTTAGTAAATAGCATCTAAGTTGGGCACAATAAAATGCTTATGATCAGTGCTTTTCTTTATAACTATACTTGGTCACTTTTGATACAAGGAATGCACATCTCTCTCTTTTTGTCATTCCAATCATCCAGCCAAAAGTTACTGACTGCAAGGTCATTTTTAATTAACTAATTTTATATTCCTAAATATCTTGGAATCAACTTGCTGGGGGAAGTAAGCAGAAAGAGAGAGTGTTGTAAAGGATATCTCCTGAGATTCTTAGATGTTATGAATAACGAGATGTTTCTGTCTTCCTGAAATGGAAGGTTTTATTTTTCTATTACCTGCTCAAATTCACTCCCTGCCCCTATCAATTTTTTGATGAGATATATACATACTGTTAGGTTTGCATGGTTTTGCTACATCACGGGATTTTTTTTTCATTCATTAGGCTAATTGGGATAACAGTCTTTCCACTGTTTTAACCATATTTAATTCTTTGAACCATACTAATAATAGAATTAATATAGACTTATATATATTAATTCAACCAAACTCTGAAGATCAGAAACGAAGTTTCTTGCGACGACAGTGCTCTGCAGAATTCACAGCATATACCGGTAAATCTGAACCAATGTATACAACTCTTTAAATTTCTACACTGAATTTGCCCAAGAGTAAATATGTAAGCTCCAGAAAACATGCTAACATGTTTGAATATGTAAACATATCAGCAAACATGTAACATCCAGGAAAAAAAAATATGCTAAAAAGTGTTGAGTTTCAGTTCCATGAGGCTTCTAAAATTTTTAATGTGCTTTTAAAAGAAATTGCCATTAGCAAAATAGGTTTTGCAGGAACTGAAGTGAGGCTGTACCATGTGAAATTCAGCAAAGGGATTAAGATTTGGCACGACATTACTAGTTTCTGCACAGGCTTTTTAGGCACTTCTTGAGACGGGAACAAACTGTCATCCTGGAGAGCTGAGTACAGTTGGCTTGTCTGGACTTTGTTTGTGTGTAGTATGCTTTTCTGCATTCCATCTTTCAATGTAGCTTTTGGTTCAAGTTGATATGATCTGGATAAGTGAGCTCTGGATCCTTAAGTGGAAAAGGTATGGCATATTGACTGAAAAATATTTTATTTAACTTTTCTTTTTACTAAGCGTGATGGTAATATGTTCTTCAAACACTTTTACAATTATCAGCAGAACGATTTCACAGAAACCATGCTTTTAGTGCTGAAAACAATATTTGTTATATATATATTTAATTATTGTTAGCTTCCCATTAATTATTATGTATTGACTTTTTTAGCAGTTGGTCATGGATTTTAAAAGCCAGTTTATTGTTTATAATCAGATTAATGCTATTTGTTTATAGATGTTTGCTGGAAAGTAACTTCATTACAGTACTCCAATTTTGGAATTTACTGTCTTGTTTTTGAAACCTTTAGATGAGGCATTGTTTAATAATTCTAGAAATGTAGAAAACGTTAGATGGAATTAAATGTACAATTCTGGGTTGACTCTTCCACTAATGTTGAACATTTTTATGAGTTCAGAATAAAGCTGCTTTTAGAAGTATCTGTTTATTAATTCAGTATTGTATGTTTCTGATAAATGAAAAAATGCTTTGTTCTATAAGGAAGACCAATTATTTTTTATTGCAGTTTATTAATATAAAGTTTTATTTAACTGTACTTAAATGGATCTATTAAATATATAGTGTAATTTTAACAGTGTAAGCCATCACAGCAAAAGAATAATTTGGTTGTGAAGTATTTAACTGCTTGCTATTTTAAATGCAATTGACAATTCTCAAGCAGTGCATAATAAAACAAGTTCTTATATTTTTTAAATGGAGAAAACTTTTGTCATATATGTTTCACTGGATGTCAGCTTTGAATGAGAGCTCTGCTAAAGTTTCTGTTACTTTGATCTAAGCAAGTGGCAGTTACAATGTAAAATGAATATTAAAAGTATTGACAAATACCACCAAGAAAGATCAAAAGGATGAATAGCACATACAATTTGAAGAGTTTTTAAATTTAATATGTCCATTGCTACATTGCTGGCAATTGTAGATTACCAAGTCAGAAGGAAGTGTTAATAAGATAAATGGATAATTAGATTGCAAAGTACACCTTATTTACTATCGGAATGTATTAACTGTACTTTTAATGTGAACTTTTGTTCCTGAATTTGTTTGAGTTTTATGTCTGCTCTCTTTGAGCGTCTTATACTTTATTTCAAGTGGTCTGTTGGAATGAACATATAAACCTGTTAGAATTAGGGTTTGATTTTTTTTTCCTAAGATAGCAAACCTTCCCCTTGAATATGTAAGTACAGACTCACGTGATTAAATGCCCTTCAATTTATATGCACAGTGGAAATCAATAATGATTTAAAAAATTTAAACTTAGCTTACTCTACAATATGCCAGGTTTTTGTTAATAGTATTCCATTTCTACTGAAGAGCATTCAGTCACAAAAGCCTCCAGTCAAAAATGATACCTACAACCTAAATATTGTATTTGTCTACCTGCTTAGTGAGTGCTACAACTTAAAGTGCTCGGAAAAAAGGATAGTCTCTTTGTGTGTGCTTGTGTATGTGTGTTTGTATATGTGTGTATTTATACATAATAGCATACAGTTTATCGTAAGCTTATTATAATATCATATAAAGTAACACACATAATAGATAATAAAACAAGTTTTTTACTTTTGTAATTTGATAAACTCAACAAAAAGTTGCTTGATACTAAACTTGTCAGGATTTTGACTAAAATGAGAAAAGTTATCTTTGATTGGAGGTTTAAGATTTCTAAAAGAGGCCCAGAGAAAAAAAAGCAGATAGTTGTGAAATTAAAAAGAAAGATCCAGAGATCCAGAATAGATAGATGCCAGAGGCCTGCATTAGAGTGAAATGCCCTAATATGAAAATAAAATAAGGTATCTAGTTATGGAAAAATAAATCGTTCTTGTTTTGAGCAAGCATGAATAAAATTGGTGTTAAGGATCAACAATAGGAGAATAGTTTAGCTCTCCAGAGCAGGTCTGCAAATAGGTTTTATTTCACTGCTAAGACTCCAATGTTAAGTAATGTTGCCCTTTTATTTGGACTGTATAAATATTTCAGCACTACTTTGCAGCCGGTGGACCTGTAATTGTCCAATAAAGGAGAAAATCATACATAGTAGAAGAGAGGCGCAGAGATTTAGAACCATTACCAAATTTGAGGACAAAAGTAACTTACAGTGTAAAAACTAAACTGCCTAATGCTGTCCCTATCTTTCAGAAGTAGCACACTACTGATCTATACCTGGTTTGTTTAAATTTCTTGAACAGCAAGAACTTACTTCAGCTCCCTCAGCCCTCTTTAATTTCCCTCTGAAAATAAAGTCACATATTATTGTAATCATTACACATCCTGTTATTTGTTAAGAAATAAGAAGGCTAGTGGTAAAGTAGTTAATAGTTTTCTTTTTGCCCTATTAAGGGCATTAGCTCCCTAGTCCTATAAGTACTTTAAGTCTACTTTATGTGTGTTGGTCTGATTAGGTCCTCGAGCCTTTATTTGCTTGCACTGATATCTGTTAAAATGGAAGAGAGTCAGTTTAAATAAGCAATTCCTTACTTTAAAAAGCTGTTTAAGAACTTCATCCCATGTTTCCCTGAAGTTCAGTTTTATGTTTCTGAAGAGTTGTCATAGTAGTGGTGTACCCCCAATATCAATATGTCTTCGAGAAATAGAAGTGTCTATGAAGTTTTGCAAGCAAGTTGTAATATATACAAAAGTTTCAGTTGAAACGAACACTTATAAAGCAAAATAAATCTCATAGATGTCTGAGTTGCAGCTCCTGGCTCTGTAATAGTCTCCAGAGGATAAGAGAAGTTAATATAAAGTATTTTTGTTCTCCTGGCCCTAAGCCAGATGTTTTAAATTCAGAGAGTGATGCCTCATATGACATTGAACTCCAGTGGGGAAACTCAGAAAAGCTTTCTTATAAACCTTTGATATGTTACTGTCCATAGCAGAAACTATCTGTAGTATTTTAACTCCGTTAGTATCTAATTACACTTTTTAAGCATATTTTATTTGTTGAGTGAGAACAAATTCAGATATGTTCTAAAATTTTAATTTATTTATAAAGCTATAATCACATGCGTACCAATGCTGAAATTCCTTTTATTTTAATGAAATAGAAATCTACTTCTATTAGGGATTATATATTGAATATAATAAATGATCTAATGATACCAAATTATTATTCCATTTTAAATTCAAATTGTGAATGTTACAACTTTCTCAAGCCAATAGTTCAATTGAGGGCAAACAAATTGAATCTTCCAACTCAGTGTATATCTGTTTGCTTCACACACTTATCTGTGTATACAGAGAAAGAGCTTGGAATATTTTAAAAAATTCAATATTAAAAAAAAAAACAGTGAGTGAAGGAACTTGTCATAGAAGAACCTTCCTCCCTCCATTCTCCAACCTGTCATTAAGTGCTATAATTGTATTGCTTTGCTTGAATAAGAATTTTGGTGTTAGTGGCTTCAATCCACCATCTTTCACAGAATTAACTATATACATCTTTACAAAGCTAGAAAGGATTGAAATTAGGAATATGTTAAGCAATGCAGATGACCTTCAGTGGGAACACTTTTATCTTGCTGAGGAAGGGTTCATCTAGCTTGAATGGAAACTTTGAAAACAATGTTTTTTGCCCATGTATGGAAGCGCCTGTTATTAAATAGATTGCCATTGCTCTGACACTTAGAAACAGGACTTCATTTTGTTCTTGGGTTGCAAGTTCCAGGGAAAGAAAACAAACTTTGAAGATCTGCAAACCGATAGAATATATTAGTAGCCAACATGGAATCTTTGCATGCTAATTTATTTATGTATACCTGTATGTCTGATAAAGTCTTCATTGTGGGTTCCTCCTCCCTCAATTTACAAAGACCTCCCTTTCTGCAACTGATTTCCATTGACTTCAGGTGATCAGGAATGGCCCTGTTTTGAAATTTGCTCTAAGATCTAAAAGACAATAGATACTCATGAATCAAATGCTGAGTAAAAAAGAGTGAAAGGGCTTTTTGGTAATGTTTAGTTTTTATATAAAAAACTGGATTGGATTTTGCTTTGTTTGGAAGAAACAATAAGTTGGAAAGATGCTACATTTCCTCTCTTCTTTGTCAGAAATTCAGCACATTTCAAGAAAACATCTTATGGGAGACTCTCAAAAATTCTAAAAGGATTTGCAAAGTTATCATTAAAAAAAATCTGGCTGCTTTAGGTGTATATATAGGTAACTGTGTCCTGAAAAACTAGAGACGATTTACACAAGATAGATATTTTGTCAAGAAATGTGTCATGCAATCCACTAATTAATTATGTGTAATAGCAAGAAGTGAAACATTTCAATTGTGTAACTGGGACCCACCCTATTTGACCAGTTAGCCACCCATAAAATGGATGGTTGCACTCAGGAAATAGTTTTAAATCTTAGTGGGTTCACTATTAATCATATCCTTTTATGTTATGTAATGGTATGCAGACTTCTGAGTGAGGCCCAGACAGTAGTGGGTTTCAAATCCCAGCGCTACCAGTTCGCTATTGGTAGCGGTGGGCGGGCATGCTTTGTGAGTCCGCGGCGTTTCTATGCATACGCAGACTGTTTTTGATGACATCCGGTCGCTCAAACCGGGGCAAACCAGGAGCAACCCACCACTGGGCCCAGAATCAGCAGCAAAACAGTTTATAAAGGTGTCAAGTTTTTAAATTGTATATCTTAGATTAGCTCTTCTTTTGGACTATACTTTTAGTGGTGAATAGGGCAATTCTTACTCGGGCTTCAAAGAGAGAGAGAAGACCAGAAACAGCAGGAAGAAATAGAAAATACCTATGACTTTGTGAGTGTCTGTGTGTCTGTGGCTGATTTAACACATATTGGCTTTGATATTTCCTTTTGGAAATTATGATCAGCTACAGATTCAAGCAGAAGGTCTGTGAAATTTGACATGTAAACTGGGTTGTTTTATTAGCAGAAATAATTAGAATAGGAATAATAAATTGCAAACAAAGGCTGCAATGGACTAGGATTATCTCTATGCAGAACATCTGAAAAGACTTCCTCAACGTGATTGTAAATTGAAAATTATGACAGAAGACCTCCTAGGAGGCATTGAAACAATAATTCTTACTTGGGTTGGCTACAAATAAAAGGAAGTGTGTCCTTTAACTGTAGATGTTGATATGCTTGTTAAATCTCAAAAACAACCATTATAGCCTTCTTTAGAAGTGTGACTCCAATAAACGTTTGTGAGCAAATTACTGATACGAAGGAAAAAGGTACAAAAAATAATACGCTAAGTTAAATGGACCCTTGTTACACTTGGACAGATATTATTGGTATTTATAGTTAAACAGATGTGCCACATTGGAATTGAAATAACCATTGCTTAGAGTCAGTTAAATCTTAGGAACACAAAAATATTAATTATTATGAATAATAGTGCACCAAGAATACCATCATGTGCTTCAGTGTAAAGCAAACCATCTGGTAACAAACACTTATACAAACCCATTATACATATGATTTGTGAGTCATTATCAGCACATGATTTAAAGGATTCCTATCTCCATAAAATAATAGAAATTTAGGAGAATAACAGCAATAATGTTGCTTTGAAGTAGTCATTCGATAATGCAAATGAAAGAATTTCTGTCTACCTAAAATGATTTATTGACCATATTTGTCAAATGATCAGACCTCAGAAAGATAAACATATAATAATAAATCATTTCATAACCATTATCAAATTCAGATTCTGTCTAATACCAAGAAGAGGACAAAGAAAGTAAACGCACACATTTTAGTATAGGAAAAATAGGGCACAAAAGGAAACTTAAATAAGGAAAAGCAAGAATAGGAAGTATGGACCTAAGTTGAACTATAAAAATCTTCATAAACCTTTGTTGGAAGCAAGCAGCAAAGAGAACATACACAATTAAAAAGTCATCAAAGATGAAGATGGGTAAATAAAGTACTTAATAAAGACGTAAGATTTGTAAAAAGATTAAAATGTCTAATATTGGTAAATGAAATTAATTCTGACAATACAGCCAATAAAATAAATGATCGAAATTAACTTGCAAACACCTTCATTCTTTTGAGGGGAAAGAGAGAAGATGTCCCACGTAGCAGATGCTATTTCCAACTTGTGAAAGCCAAACTTAAATTTATTAACTTTTCAAAACCCAGGGGCTGATTTTTGTAGATGGAATGAAGATATCATTTTGTGCAGCTACTTCAAACATTTAGTCCTCTTAGATTCAGTTCAGATGATAAATGAAGGTGGAATATTTGCATTATAATGGTGTTACAATAAGTGCATTAGAAATTTTTGATTCTGGTGATGGCTATCAGTGTAAGAGCAGTATTTCCTTCTGACAAAGAGTTTGGAGTAATAGATATTATTTGCACCTTTGTAATTACTTTTCTAATTCCTTTAGATACATTTAATTTCTACAATTCAATAATTCTTAGGAATTTTGGTATTATAGCCCAATTGTTTTGATGAAAAGAAGAGCTGCAACATCAACAGAGAGTTAACAACTTCAATTCCCTCCTAATCCTAAAAGGTCTGAGAAGAAGGAGATGACCCCAAAAGAGTCATGCCTACCGTAATGTGAAAGAAGCGGAGATCAAAGCAAGCTTAGCATTACTGGCCAAAAACACCTTAATGCAATCAATCTACTGAAAAGACCGTGAAGACCCTATAACTTTGATTGAGAAGAATAGTAGTGGAGATTAACCTTCTGAATCTATATGAAAATAATTTAAATAGCCCCACTTTTCAAGGGACAGAGCCTCTTATCCTATTAAAGATACAGGAACCCACAACCACTTGCAAATAACTCCCCATAATCACTTCAAATGCAATTCAGTCTGTAGGATACCTACAGTTGCCTCCTAACTTTAGAAGACAAATCAATGTGATTAAATTAAACATGTTTGGATGAAGTTGTTTTAGGTTCTGATCTGATTTTCAGTCCAGATTATGAAATAATTTGCACTAAAAAAAAAGGGGGTCCCCATGTGCCAAACTAAACTGAGTCTATTAAAACACATAAGTTATAAATGTAATTTGTCTTGCTAGATTTATAATTGGAAGGAAAATCTCACATAACAAATTACAATTAAGCTGTGAACTTCAAGTTCACATCCTGGTTTGGAATGCAGCAGAATGGAATGCTCAGACTGCTGATAAGAGTTCCTCATAGTTATTAAAATCCCATGATATAGTATGTTTGTAAAAAAACCTGGATCCCAGAAAGTCATACTGACATAATTTATTTAGCGGGATTTAGATTGTGAATTATTTGACCATGGAAATTACACTCTATGGCTGCTCTTTAGGGGTGGGTCTAGGTCTGTTTTGTTAAATAGGAAGTGGAATCTGGAGACAGCTCAGATAAATCTGAATTTTAATCCCTTTCTTATGATAGTGAAATTGATGATAATAAATGACCCATACTACTAAATGTTTACATGCCTACTAGAAGTGCCAAATTTCAAATCAGGACTAGGGTTGCAATGGATGTATTAAAAGATAAATTTCTGGTGGATATTATGATAATGGTAGGAGATTTTCATTTAAGAATAGATGAAATTCTATTATATCTATTATATTTTTTTTACTCATTCCATTCCATTTTTTGATAACAGCAATTCTTCAGACCCTCTCCCCAGGGTTGGCAAAAAAGAGTTGTGATCCCAGTATATATATAAAAAAGGTAATTTGAGACTTTACAGAAAATATGTTAGAATCACAACCATGCAAAATTTATGCCAAATATTTAGTTAACATATTAGAGAATTGGGTTATCATAATATGAATTCAGAGGAATAGGCTGAATTTAGAATCAACAATCAAGTCAATGTAAAAGATACCATAAAGAAATTGTTTGATGCCTTTGTTGATTTTCACACAATCTTTGACCCTACAAGTTACTGATTAAATTAGAACAGCTTGAACAAATTATTGATATTAATTACCTGTATGGCATTATACCCAAATACTCAAATTCAAGTTGGGCCCTTTAATACACTTGATTATGATCTTTAAAGGGTTGAAATGGTGCATGCTAGCACTGTCTTTATTCATCTTGTTCATCAATTACATTGTTTCAGCCCTTTTCTTGTTTTCCCTGAAAAGTTGGGAAATAGGAAATTCAAATGATAAAATTCAATAAGGTATTGTTCATTTCATTCTGTCAGGCCATCATAGATATGGGTACTAGAATGTTTTACGCATTCCTTGATTTTAAATGCTGAAAAGACAAGTTGGTGATATTTGAGGGAGAAAAAAATCATAAATGAAAAATGATACAGAACATGTTTTTTCATATATGTATCTGGAAATTCATTTTGTGACTTCAGATAATTGGTGTTTTCATGACTCTCAGAAATCAAAACTGATTAAGCCAGAATAATTGAGTTTTTACGTACAAGTGTTAGACATCAAATATCTCCAGTCTTAACCCTTCTGAGAAACAAGCTAGTACCTTATTTTCTGAATATAATATAATGGGATTTTTATCCTTTACTTTACTAGCTGATAACCCGGCGTTGCCTGGGTATTTCTTTATCCCAATCCTGAAATTGCTTGAGGCTTTCCAGAGTTAAGCTGGAACACACACACACACACACACACACACACACACACACACACACACCAGGGGGCCATTGAGAGGGGCCTTTCTTCCCCCTGCCCTCTCCCTTCCCTCCCATGCCCATCATCACTGCCCTCTCCCTTCCCCCTCCCATGTGCTTCTCTTTCCCGCTCTGTGTATGATCCTGGCACTTTGCCCCAAGTCCACCAGGGGGCGCCTTCTGCCAAGAGAAGGGAACATCGGGTGCTTCCCGGGCGAACATCATGGCTGGTTTTCCAGACGAAGCTGCAAAGGAACTGACATCACAAACAATTGCCCCTCTAGGACGCCGCACTCACTCTCCTTAATGGCCCAGGCATTCTAGAGTGATGTGGAACACACACAGACACACACACCCCAGGGGTGTCTTCCCCCGCCCCCAGTATTTGTTTCCAGAGGGTAAGTCATCTGTGTACCAAGTTTGGTCGAAATTTCTTGAGGCATTCCAGAGTTATGCTGGAACATACATACACAGCCTTTTATATAGATAGATAGATAGATAGATAGATAGATAGATAGATAGATAGATAGATAGATAGATAGATAGGTGACATAGAGTTCTTTTCCAAAACAAGCTTCTTAGAATTACTTTTGTTGTTGTTAGTCGCAAAGTCATGTCTGACCCATCACGACCCCATGGACAACGTTCCTCCAGGCCTTCCTGTCCTCTACCATCCCCCGGAGACCATTAAACTCACTCCGACTGCTTCAGTAACTCCATCCAGCCACCTTGTTCTCTGTCGTCCTCTTCTTCTTTTATCCTCAATTGTTCCCAGCATTAGGCTCTTCTCCAGTGAGTCCTCCCTTCTCATTATGTGGCCAAAGTATTTGAGTTTCATCTTCAGGATCTGGCCTTCTAAGGAGCAGTCAGGGCAGTGGTAAAATCCAATAATTGATTTCAAATGACATTTAGGACAATGTGCAAACTTCTCTTTGGAGTCCTTCAGCTATTACAGGGAAATTACAAGCATAACTGGCTGAAGTTTTTCAAATGTATTTTAAGTCTCAGATAGTACTTGGCTTAATAATAAAAACTCAGAAAAATATACACTAGTTAAGTACAGAAGTGATTTTTAAAAATAGTTACGTTCCAGCTCATGAGCTTTGTGTGGTAATAATAATAATAATAATTTTATTTCTATACCGCCCTTCTCCCGAAGGACTCAGGGCGGTGTACAGCCTATTTAAAAACACAAGACAAAACAACGATTAAAAATTTAAAATGATTAAATAGATTTGGCTCAATTTAAAACCCCAGAAATTTAAAATACCCCAATTTAAAATAATTATGTTGATAGCCCGGCCTGGCGGAACAACAGGATCTTCAGTGCGCAGCGAAACACCCAGAGGTCGGAGATCTTACGTATTTCCGGGGGCAGTTCATTCCACAGGGCTGGGGCTCCCACAGAGAAGGCCCTCCCCCTGGGTGTCGCCTAAAATGCCAACAACTATAGTATTTATCTGGTTTTCTCTCTGATGTGAAAAAGCAGTGAATTAAAATACATTTAAAGTACAAACTGAGGAAATACGGGTAGTCCTTGACTTACAATAGTTCATTTAGTGACTATTCAAAGTTACAATGGCACTGAAAAAAGTGACTTATGACTGTTTTTCACATTTACAACCGTTGTAGCACCTCCATGATCGCGTGATCAAAATTCATGTTCTTGGCTACTGGTTCATACTTATGACTGTTGCTGTTTACCAAGGTCATGTAATCCCCTTTTGCGATCTTTTGACAAGCAAAATCAATGGAGAAGTAAGGTTCAGTTAACAACTGTGCTACCAACTTATCAACTGCAGTGATTCACTTAACAACTGTGGCAATAAGGGTCATAAAATGGAACAAAATCCACTTAACAAATGTCTCACTTAACAACAGAAATTTTGGGCTCAGTTGTGGTCGTACGTCGAGGACTGTCTGTATTCTAGCTGTAAAAACATTTTTTTAAAAATTCTGTAAATGTTGTTAAGTAGGCCAAGCCTTTTGTTTTAATGGTGTGCTAAATAACTTAACTGAACTTTAAATCCATCTAGTAACAAGAACACTTTGAGTAGATTACAGATAGTCCTCAATTTATGAACACAATTGAGCCCAAAATTTAAGTTGCAAAGTGAGACATTTGTTAAGTGAGTTTTGCTCATTTTGGGGGAGAGGGGAACCGGGCAGCGCGAGTGACGGGTTAGCACGTGCACCCAGCTCAACTTGTGCAAGTTTGAGTTGTGCACATATGTGCACGTGTGCTGGCCTGCTGCTTGTGTGACCCGGTTTCGAATAGGCTATGGCTTGGGGGGTTAATTGATTCCGGGAGATTGGATAAGTACCAAAAATGATGAGTACCAAACAAAATTTTCCCATTAGGAATAATGTAGTGAGTCACAAGGCAGCCGACACCAACAAGTTATAGCTTGTGCATTGAGTACCAAACAAACAATGAGTATTGGGACAAAAATTTTGCATCAAAATGTGCCAAATTCCATTAGTTTCAAAGCAGTTGAGTACTAAGGTCCCACTGTATTATGAAGATGATTATCATTGCTTTGCACGTACACTGAAAGCTTCTGTACCAGAGACAAATTCTTTGTGTGTCTTGGCCAAATAAATTATTCAATTCAATTCATATCCTTCATTTAATTGTAGGCATGCAAATCAGAAGTAAGCTCCATTGAATATATAGATCACTGCCATCTTCAGCTGCATACCAGGTTGTGGATAACTATTTTGGGATAAAGGGATAAAGATGAAATAATAATACAGTACAATATGTACAGTACAATACAATAATACAATAAAATACTGAAGCACACATCCCTTAAACCTTAGACTCTAGAAGGAAATATGCTTTATTTATCTTTCTCTGACCTAAATTTAATCAAATTCCTTTCCCATGTAGAAAGCAGATACTATTTTTTTTTTTTTTAAAAGGTGAGAGATACATTCTTTAGAGACAGTTGGAGAAATTCCTGTGTTCTGGAGACAGGTGCCTGGTTGTCTCCTTTTATGATTGCAAGCTACTGTCTCCTGCTTCTGCAGACAAGATTTGCATCAGTAGGTTGTTGTTTTTTTCATCAGTAGTTAAGAAAAACTCAATGCAAGAAAGCAAGAACCATCAACTTCGTAGGTTGCATAATATTAATATTTTGAAAAGTATAGCAATTTGAAATCACTTTTGTTATCCAAATATTTTGAGAAAAGCAGTAGAAAATAAAACTGAGGCCAGCCCAAGAGATATTCTGGGAATGATTTATTAAATATAAATTTAGGAAATAAAAAATGTGAAATGCAGTTCAAGAATGCTTCACCATACTTACATGTGGAGCAATCTGAATAAATTCAGCCTCCAAATTTTGAGGCTTAGTTATCGTTACAGAATTGTAATCTTTCCCTTTTGCTATTACTACAGTTTTATATATTTTTTTAATGTGATCAAAACAGTTCTGATTTAAATATACTGAATAACACTGTATTAATTAGAAGTATACATTTTGGAACTTTTTTGTTTTTTCATTTTAAACCCTTCCCAATTAAAAACCCTGGAAAAACATGGAACAGTTAAAAATGGACAATATTTGAACCCCCTGTAAAATCCCATAACTGAAACTATGCTGTTGTACAATGAAACTCTTACATGTTCCATAGTTAAAACCAGCTCCCAGTTTCTCCTTCACTTTTGCTTCCCCAAATACAATGGCAAAAGGAAAGTAAAAAAAGAAGCAGGCTCAGCACAAGAAATGAGATAAATCAATTTCTTCTATTGGGAATATTCCCAATATTGTCTGGGAGGCTATATATTAGTAGTGGAGCAGAGGTGGGTTTCAGCAGGTTCTGACCAGTTCTGGAGAACCAGTAGCGGAAATTTTGAGTAGTTCGGAGAACTGGTAGTAAAAATTCTGACTGGCCCCGCCCCCATCTATTCTCTGCCTCCTGAAGAGGAAATGGGGATTTTGCAGTAACCTTCCCCTGGAGTGGGGTGGGAATGGAGATTTTACACTATCCTTCCCATGCCACGCCCACCAAGCCATATACCATGCCCACCAAGCCACACCCACAGAACTGGTAGTAAAATTTTTTGAAACCCATCATTGTAGTGGAGTAAGCTCGGTCAAGGTTCCTGTGGTCCAGTAAAGATGCTCTGTTTTGAGGAAGTGCAGTGTTTTGGTTTTGTGGCCTAGAGGCTAAAGCACCAGGCTAGAAACCAAGAGCCTATAGGTTCTAGTCCTGCCTTAGGCATGAAGGCTGGCTGGGTGACTTTGGGCCATAATTATTCATAAATCACAATAAGCTATTCTTAAAATATGATTGGCTCGTTTTCTGCAACATGTTAAGCCATATCCAAGGAAGTCACACTGTGGTTTTGTGTAATGCGTAAAACTATCCCATAGGAAACTCTTTTTAAAATCCATTTACAATTGGTTTTCTCTTCTGCAGTACAAAGCTCTCGGCAGCCGTGTCATATCTTCATCTTTTCTGACACTGCAGTGCTGTTTATAATGTCTTGATTATTTCCAGAAGAGTTCCTATATAAATGCCTCCGAGTGCTAATAATCCATTCTGGAATGTTGCCTTAACAGATTATTTTCCCAATAAGAAAAAAAGAACAGTAATGCTGGAGGGTGGGTAAGGGGTATCAGGAGAGACACATGGATGACAGTCTTTATCTGGAGTCCAAAATTACGTAAGTAAGACAGCATAATGAAAGTCAGCGAAAGCCTTGTATGAAAGCTTCCTGAAAGAGCACTTTCTTAAATTAGATTTATTTCTTTTTTATTTTTATGCTTGAAGAATAAATTCAACACAGAACTCAGTTTATTCACTCTGATATTGTTTTTCAGCTCTTCGGGTCAACACAAGGAGCTGAAGATTCTTTGGACTGCTTTCCCCATCCAGTGAGGATTTTGTTAACGCCATGCCACCGTGCATGTTGCATGACCCCGTGTCCTCAAAGAGCTCCTGAGTACCGGGCTACTTTAAGTAGAACTTCTCTTTCAGACTTTATCAGTGGAGCCTTACTCGAAGCTACTATATCTCTGGGAGCAAGAAGTGGCACCTTAAACATTTCAGGAGGATCTACTGGAAAGACCATGTTAAAAGGTAATGAAGCTATATAGTTTCTGATGGTCTGCTTGTGAAAGTTGTTATATGCGGAATATTTCTCCAAAGAGCCATAGGTAAGCCAAATGGTATGTGTATTCGCGCATGCGTGTATAGGACAGAAGCAACTTAGAACTAAGGAGAAATTTCCTGACACTTAGAACAATTAATCAGTGGAACAACTTGCCTCCAGAAATTATGAATAATCCAACACTGGACGTTTTTAAAAGGAGATTGGAGAACTATTTTTCTGAAATGGTATAGGGTTTCCTGTCTGAGTGGGGGGGTTGGATTAGAAGACATCCAAGGTCCCTTCTAACGCTGTTGTTGCTGTTGTTGTTATTGTGTGTGTGTGTGTGTGTGTGTGTATACATACGTATATATTGTAATACATAGGCATACACACACACACATAGAGACACATATACTGTACATATATACATATCCTTACATACATACACACACAAATGCATATATACGCATACACACATAACAGCCCACATTTTTAGAGTTCAAATGTTGGATATTTTAAGTTTTCCATAAGTATTATTTTGAAAAAAAGAAACCCAGAGACTCTGATTTTTATCTTCAGAATGCAGAGAAGCTGTTTGCGACATTTTTAACCGATAATTTAAAGGCAAGTAAAATACCAGATTAAGATTTCCCATAAATATATGTTAAGATTGCCCATAAATAGATGTTAAGATTGCCCGTAAATAGATGTATAGTGATATAACGTTTTCCTACTAAAAATGATCAAAATATAAATACAGAATTTGCAGATTGTGATCAAGCTGACCTACTCAGCATCTATTCATTAGGTCTGGGAAGTTGACATGGTGTTTTCGGAACAAGTTGTTTTTATTTTCTTTTGTATCTTTAGTTTCTAAAGCCAATATGGTTAATCTCATCACATGGATTATATATTCTTTGACTTTTTTTTAAAAAAAGAATCCCTCTTCCTAGATATGCCATTTCACCAGGGATGGTAAAGTTTAGTGTCCATAAATATATTATTTTGTGGAGTCTCTCAAATTTCATGCTTTTAGGAATGTTAACTGCTTTAGATTATAAAGTCTCAAAGCACTGGGTAAAGATACTTAAGTATATTTTTATTGCAGTTTATAGTGAAGTAAGACTCCATGTCAAAGTGGTTCTTAATGAAAGTACAGTCCTCATTGTTTTGGATAAATTCAGAATACATGTCTCTTTCGGTGTTAAATAATTAGGTGTTCATTATGTTCCTGAAAACTGATGGTCAAAAGATTTATAAAATAAGGAATTAAATAAATGCATTGTTCAGTTTTGGAATGTAGTAGATTAACATAAAACTTCAATGAATAAACATTGTTATATTTTAGTGTCATTGTTATATTTTAGTATCTTGATTTGTACAACGCTGTCAATCTAGTATGTTGTTGCTATAATAAATGCTGTAACGTTTATTGAAAAACTAATGTATGTATCTCTACAACTGTACAATACGTTACTAAATCAGATTCTAGATCCTAATGGTTGCTTCTCTATAGCAAATTGGGAGATTGTAGGATACAGAGAAGAATGCAGAGTAAGAATATATTTAAAACACTCCATTCCCTACTTTCCAATCACATCTTCCCCAAACACAGGGGAAATACTTTTAGGAAAGTCATGATTTCGACCATGTATTGTGATATCATGTTCTTAAAACGTTACCTTTTTTTGCTATTTTTCTCCTATACTGTTTTGTTAGGTAACCTTTTTCCCCGAAAATACGACCTACCCTGAAAGTAAGTCCTAGCGCCCAATATAAGCCCTACCCCCAAAATAAGCCCTAAATAAATTCCTGAAGCCCTCTGACAGCAAAAAGGAGATGGGTGTCTGTGTGTATGACACGCACAAGTGAGGTTAGTCAGTGGATGACTTCCCCTGAAAATAAGACCTAGTGCCTTTTTTGGTGACAAAAAAAATATAAGACAGGGTCTTATTTTCGGGGAAACACGGTAATATATAATGGGCATTTAAAGAGTCATTCTTGCCATGGTCCTCTATTTCTAAGATTATTTAGCACTCCTAATCATTTTATTAATTTATACAAATTTCTTTTTAATGGGCAGCACAGTAAAGAAACGTGATTTGTTTGTGTACTTAAGCACATCAAACACTTTAGGGAATAATTTAAAATATTAAACAATTTGTTTGCCAGTGTTCTGCTTCCTGATACTATAATCGTGCTATCCTTGTTACTCTTTCATTCCACTAGAACCAAAGTATTATATTATTGATATTTTTTGTGAATCATGTCACATTTGTCAAAATTATTGAACTCATTTTAATATCTTGCACTAAAGTTCAAAAGATGCATCATATTGCCACATGATAAAAAATAATGGTGTTTGTTTTTTCATGAAGAGATAAATACTCATGTAGACCAGAATTAATGCAAGTAAATATCTTGATATGTGAGGTATTAAAATGAACAAAATGTGTATTCATTTATACTTCATTAGACTTTGAAGATATAATCAATGACCTCTTAGGTGGAAATCTTTACAGTTCTTCATTTTGAAAATATTTTTTTCATCTAAATAGTTTAATTTTAACCTTTTCCTCTGAGAAAATAATTAGTTCAAAATAAAATTGGAATTTTGATAATATAAACAAAAACAAACCCATACCTAAATATGTCATGTACTAATTAGGAACATGTTTGAATTTTTAGAAATAATCATGATTATGATTTCTGATATATTTTGACAATTTAAAAGGATATAATATTGCCTATTGCTATATATGAAAACTAACATAGTACAGTATTGATTATTAGAACACTTTGACATCACTGAGTCTGTTCCAGGTGTATTGATTTCTGTGTAGCATAAATGTGTTTGTCTTTTTCTTGTAATTAAATCAAATGCTAGTCTTCGTAATTTTTAAAAAAGTATAATTTATCTTGTTGCAGTCATAGTGTTTCCGCTTTTATCTGGTAAGTAGGTAACCTGACCTTTATGCCTCTTGCCTTTGTGACTTACACATCGTATTCTAATTGTGTATTTTGATAGTTCTTAGTTTCAGCTGTTGCACAACAGTGAATGCAAGTAAATGTAGCGTGTTTTATTTCTCTGCTTTGGAATCTGTACAAACTGACATTTTATAAGAAAATGAATAGAAAAATTCAGTTTACTGGTAAGCTTGATGGCTTATATATCTCATGTCTTTTTCATCTAAAATGTTTTTGAGATAGAAATAATGGTATGGATTTCAGAGTCAGTTGCTGTAAATTATTTGTGGAAAGTTTATCTAACATATATGTATTTTAAAATCATTTTTGACAGATTTTGGCTATATTTCTGAATATTTTAAATGCTGTAAAAATTTAATTGTAATGAATTTAGTTTAGTCTGTTTTAATACTAATGTATTTTATTTAATACATATGACTACATGTTCAGTATTATAACCATGGTCCGTGTTGGTAATGTTACTGGATATTAGGAATTTTGTATCAGGAATTATTATTTTCGTTTAGATGGCACTTGTTGCTTTTTCCTTCTCCCATAACAGATAATTTCAAGTTCTCTTGAATCCTTATTTGCCCTGTTTGAATATCACAGTCAGTGATAGCTGTGCAAATTGCAATACTGAGGAGAAAATATATTTACCAGAGAAAGTTTAGAGTTATGATGTGGGGAACAGATCATCCTGAAACATTTTTTTTTCTGTCCTTCAAACCAAATTTTGGAAAATCAGAACAAAATGTCTACTGGTTGTTTTCTCACAGTATGGTAACCAAGATTTTAATAAGCCACTGGGTAAGCTTAATTACACTGCTATTTTTCATCTAGAATTCTTGGCACTGTCTTGAGGATTCCAGAAAGTTAGATAATAATAGCTGCCCAGATTTAATATTAGAATGTCATATAGCATTCTTATACAATATTGCAAACAAGGGTTGTGGTAACTGGGGATTGTAGAAAGGATATTAATTTTTAGGGGTTTCCCATGGTTTACAAGATTATTACTCATTTATTTGCATGAGGGGGAAAAAAAAAGAAAAATTAGTGCTAATAACTTATTTCATTGACAAAATTAATAATGACTTAATCAATAGTAACTTAATTTATTGAAAAAAGAATTTAAATACAGGTAGTCCTCGATTTATGACTACAATTGAGCCCAAAACTTTGGTTGGTTGGTTGAGACATTTGTTAAGTGAGTTTGCCCCATTTTACAACCTTTCTTGCCGTAGTTTTAAGTGAATCACTGCAGATGATAAGTTAGTAACATTTAAAGTGAATCTGGCTTCCCCATTGATTTTGCTTGTCAAAAGTTTGCGAAATGTCATCACATGACCTTGGGACTTTGCAACCTTCATAAATATGAACCAGTTGCCAAGCATCTGAATTTTGATCACATGGTCATGGGAATGCTACAAAGGTGGTAAGTGTGAAAAATAAGTCACTTTTTCAGTGCTGTTGTAACTTTGAATGGTCAGTAAATGAATTGTCATAAGTCGAGGACTACCTGTAATATGTGTTCACCAGAAGAATAATATGTTTCACCAGGGTTTAATTTATATTGTTGTACATATTTTTATTTTAATACAATCTGATTAACAATTAAACAGTTTCATGCTATTTGTAGTACTGAACTAGCTATGATTTTCACTTTAGTCATTGATGAGCAGGTTTAAATTATAGTTGATTATAAAAAATAATGCTCTGTAAAGACTTGGAAAGAGGACACTTTGGAGCAGAAATATGGCAAAAAAGCAGGGTTTGTATAAACAATTTCCTGTTGATTTTTTTCCTTTTGGTTCAATTAACACTCACAGAGCTTGTTCTTTCACAAACAGGTGGAGGCTAATCTTCTTTAATATAGAAGTGCAAATTTTGTTTCCAGTCAGACAGCAGGAATAAGTCAGCTATAACTAACAGCAAATTGGATGAATACAGTATACTTAGTTTCCTCCCCCCCATATTTTTTATGGAATATATTGCTTATAAAAGAGGTATAAAGAAATCACCAATGGGTTTTTCTTTTTGTACCTAAAAACATCAGAATTTAGCCCTGTATTATTAGTTTATAATAAGTTAAAACAACACTAATCCCTGCAGTTTCTGGCTCCTGTAGATATGTATTTCTGATACAATTAGTCCACAATTGGCCACAACTGAACCCAAAATTTCTATTGCTAAGTCAGACAGATGTTAAGTGAGGTTTGCCCCATTTTACAATCTTTCTAGCATAGTTGTTAGGTGAATCACTTCAGTCGTTAAGTTAGTAACACAGTTGTTAAGTGAATCTGGCATCCCCATTGACTTCGCTTGTCAGGTGACCACATGGCCCTGGGAGATTGCAACTGTCATAAATGTGAGTCAGTTGACAAATGTCTGAAATTGCGATCACATGACCATGGAGATGCTACAATGGTTGTAAGTGTGAAAAATGGTCATTAGTCACTTTTTTCAATGCATTGTAACTTCGAACAGTCACTAACTGTTGTAAGTCAAGGACTACCTATAGTTGAGACGTAAAGAGCAGAAGCAGATGATACAATTATTTGAAGGTGTAACCGAGTTGAGTCCCAGAATGCAGATGGGATCTGTATTATAGGTTCCCTTTTTCAGGCCAGTTGTAACTTCAATCTGTGTTATAGGTTCCCTTTTTCAGGTCAGTTGTAACTTTGAAGAATTGCTAAGTGACAAGTCATAAGTCAAGAACTACCTGTAGTATTGGTACCTCCTCATAGCCATTGCTTGTGTACTGTATTGCTACCACTACTTTTTTTTAATGGGTAATGATAGCAATAGCAATAGCGTTTAGACTTATATACCGCTTCACAGTGCTTTACAGCCCTCTCTAAGTCAGCCTATTGCCCCCAACAATCTGGCTCCTCATTTTACCCACCTTGGAAGGATGGAAGGCTGAGTCAATCTTGAGCCTGGTGACATTTGAACTGCCAAATTGCAGGCAGCCAGAAGTAGCCTGCAGTATTGCACTCTAACCACTGAGCTACCACAGCTCATGATACTTTTAGTGGTACAGTACCGCTATTGGACTCTTATATCAAGTAAGATTCAAGTGCTAGAATATGTTTTTGGATTTTGGGGTTTTGTACTGCAGTGCTCAATTTTTTTCAATATGTTTTGTTCAATGTAATATTCACTGCAGTACATCATTTATAAGTGTCAAAGCAATTTTGCCAAAGCAATTTTCATCTCTGCGGGGAGGACCTTTTTTTCTTTTTTTTACTGTACAATTACTATTAACACCCTACTGTGTCTCATTATTTTTGGATATTTGTTGAACTTTTGTAATATTCAGATTGAAAATAGATGAATCTGAGCTGTGACTATATATTAATCTTTATTATTTTAATTTATGGTTATTTATTAGAGAATTAACCTAATAAATAGCATTTTTGAAACTATTAGACTAAATTCTTATTTGAAAATGTCTGAAAATGTCACTACAATTCTAAAAATGCCCTCATCACATGGTTGTGCAATATACTTAAAGCTGAATAGAACATTTATATAATTTGATCTAAGCAATTTGAACAAAAAACCATCTGATGAACTCTATTTTTAATATGAAAATGACAACAAATCACATTGCTTTTTCTATAAATTAAAACCTCCAATGATGGCACAAACATGAAAATGGCAGAATAGGTGCTAGGGAGAAACTTCACCACTTTTAAAAAAAAATCTGTTGGCTCATGTTCTAAATCTAAGCTTAAAACAATCTATATTAAATTCCATATACATGTTTTTCCAAGAACAAAAAAAAGTTATTTTTCCTTAATGGCTTTCTGAAATGATAGTGGACTATTGTAAATATGACCTCTCCCCTGTGGGCTGTCTTTAATGCCTTTTGACTTTTTATGTATTCAGTATGAAAAATTCCTTTCTTTTTAATAGTTAGGAAATGCATGAACAAAACGTACATTTGGCAACCGATTAATAAAAATCCTAAAGGGATTTTTTATTTTTAGATGTCATGATTAGACTAATAGTTATGAGACCAAGTATATCTTTCCTTGTCTGAAGAATTTTTTGTTTTTGTTGTTGACAGCGTACTAGATTGGATCAAAAGATTTCTTATTAATGCTAGCTTTCTTAAAATAGAAGAAACTTTAAAAAAAATCCTCTTATATTTTGTTTGTTTGTTTATTTGTTTGCAGTTTGGGAATTCTCCAGCATTTCCTTTTTGGTAATGTTGGTAAAAGAGTGTCATGGGATCCCCTTTTTGATTATAAATTTGTTACTGTTAATAAATTATAGGCGCTGAATTTAGTATTAAAAAAATTATAATGTCACCATGTAATTTGCAGTTCTGCTTCTTCCTTGCCCCCTTTTTGTTCTGCTTGTGATGTGCATTGTGCAAAACAAACTAACTAAAACCAGGGGGAAAAACAATTCCTCTGGAATAAAAATATTTTTAAGATCTGATAGCTAAGACCCAAATCTTACAGTATGCTTGTATGCATGACTTGTTAAGGTCAGAAATTACATTAATCAAACATTAAGTTCAGAAGCTGGTTTTCATAAATAGCAACATCATCCTGAAACAACGTTATTAGACTGTATGCATATTCATCATCACAATCTTGCCAAACAATGAAGAAGTTGTATATGGTTTTGTTGATCCATTAGGAAAAAAAGTCACTTTAATGGTCACAGAATGGAAATACCTTAATTAAATGATGGGCACACTGCAAGTAACTCACAGTGACCCTTAAAAGCATTTCTACAGTAAAGAGTTGCCAAACATTCTGTTCATAGATGGAACATTTGTAAAAGTTGAGATTATTTCGTTCCTCCTCCGGTCCATGCCATTCAAATGTTATAGAAGAGAACCTGCAGCTTTCCAGAAGTCTTTTGGAAAAGGGAGTGGTTTATGGTTTATGGTGTTCCAAAGGTAAGTCAGCGTTAGATGGTACATTCCAGACATGATCCTCAAAGGCTAAAAGAAATTTTTTAAAAACTATGCTTCTTCTGTAATGTAAAGTGGTGGATTAAGCTGGTGTGTAATAGTATAAACCGGTGTATTAACACTTCATGTGAATAAAAATCACGTGAAATGTTAATACCATTTTATAATACCTTAGTAAGACCACACTTGGAATATTATATCCAGTTTTGGTGGCCATGATATAAAAAAGATGTTGAGACTCCAGAAAGAGTGCAGAAAAGAGTAACCAAGATGACTAAGGGACTGGATTAGTTGCAGGAATTGGGTATGTCTCAGGGGTGAAATGTAAAATTTGTTATTACTGGTTCTGTGGGCGTGGTTTGGTGGTGGTGGGTAATGTGACTGGGTGGGCGTGGCCAACTTTTTTTTTTTTTTAACTTTTCAAAGCATTTTTTCTAATGCTTTGAAAAGCCTCTGCTGATCAGGCAACTCAGCTGGGATCATCAGAGACTTTTCAAAGCATTTTTTTTACCACCTCTTTGGCCAAGAGGTTGCAGAAAAAAATGCTTTGAAAAGCCTCTGATGATCCCAGCTGAGCTGCGCAATCATCAGAGGCTTTTTTTCTTTACTTTTAAAAGTATTTTTTCATCGGAAGAGGTTGTAGAAAAAATGCTTTTAAAAGTAAAAAAAAAGCCTCTGATGATCGTGCGGCTCAGCTGGGCATGTGAGGGGCCGCAGGGATTTTAGCTACCGGTTCTCCGAACCACCCACCGCCATCGCTACCGGATTGGGCGATCCGGTCTGAACCGGGAGCATTTCACCCCTGGTATGTCTAGTTTAATGAAAAGAAGGACTAGGGGTGACATGATAGCAGTGTTCCAATATCTCAGGGGCTGCCACAAAGAAGAGGGAGTCAAGCTATTCTCCAAAGCACCTGAAGGCCGTACAAGAATCAATGGATGGAAATTAATCAAGGCGAGAACCAAGGAGAACTAGAACTAAGGAGAAATGTCCTGACAGTTAGAACAATTAATCAGTGGGACTAGTTGCCTCCAACTTGTGGGTGCCCCATCACTGGAAATTTTTAAGAGGAGATTGGATAACCATTTGTCTGAAATGGCATAATGTTTCCTGCTTGACCAAGGGGTTGGATCAGAAGATCTCCAACATTCCTTCCAACTCTGTTATTCTGTTATCACAAAGCCTTGGAGGGATGGTTTATCAGGCTTTATCAGTACTGAACAAAAAATATGTGAATAGTGACGGCATCGTGATGTTATCTCAACATCATATAGCAAAATATAGAAATTGTAGCGCCAGTGCAAGTGCATATATAGTTATATTAAGTTATATTATTTTTATTTTATTTATTTATTTGTCGAGTATGTATTAGATAATATATATAAGTATAAGCATGAATTGAATACATAAAATGACTATAATTAAAGGGAACATTAGGACAGGAACGGTAGGCACGCTGGCGCTCTGTGCATGCCCCTTACAGACTTCTCAGGAATGGAGTGAGGTGAAAAGTAGCCAGTCTAAGGTTTAAATTTTGGGGGTTTGGGGATGAAATAACTTTCTGCTATTTCTGTTCAGTACTTGGTGCATTAAAGGAGATGGAACATAAACCTTGAAATCTGTGTTGTAAATACCAGACTATGAAAAGACTACCCTTTTTAAAGGTATCCTGTAGATGAATTTTGTTTCAGAATTATTTAACTCTGAGAAAGATTTTAAATTGCTTCTGCTGCACTTTCTTAAAACTTTATCTCTTTAAGTACATTTGTTTTGTTTAAAAAAAATCCAAGGTGAGACCAGTTAGTATTACAGATGTAATAATATATTCATCTTCACCAACTCTGAGAACACAAATGGGCCAATACCACCTTCTGTTGGCATAGGAGAGCTGCAGTGCTGGCTATTGTCTGTTATATTACAGAGACAAGACTATATAACTTCTTCTCTTCCAGTGTTATGATTTTCATCATAAGAATGACTTGAAGGTGCAGCGAGGACAAACAGTACCTTTTGGAGACCATGGTAAAACAAATAGTTTTTAATGTTCTTCACAATTTTTGGGCCTGTTTGTTCTCAGGCATTAGAAATTTACTGTTATCTTCACAACAACGTGTGAGGTAAGATAAATTGGAAGATAACGATTAGCTCAGGAGGAAGTATTTACATTTTTAGTAACTGTGGTAGTTTTGGAAGAAGCCAAACATGGATAAAATAAATGGATTTTTCTGGAGTTAAACTGGACGTCACGTTGTTGTTGGCAGTTGTCAAAAAGTGTAGTACAATCCCTCTTCATTTCTGAAGGCAAATTTTTGAATGTTATATAAGTAAATTGAAAGAAATTTGAAAAGAGAAACATCATATCTAAATCACACTGCCTGAGATCATTGCCCTCAAGGTGTCCTTGTTTTCTGAATTTTGTCATTGCATTGGTTTTCACCTGGCAAAGTGTTGAGAATATCTAAATTACTTTTGGGGAAAATGTGCTGGGTATCTTTGGTTTTTTGAAAGAACCAAAGATCAGTACTGAGAAACTGTAGAACGATATAAGTGTGATCCAGGGAAAAATTATTTTGCTAGGTAACATGAAAAAATGGGTGGGAACAAGACAAGAGAAAGTAATTGGATAATTCAGAAATATGACTTATGTTAGTACTATCTTATTGACTTGCATTTTTTCAGCCAAAATGGCTTGTAATTTAAATGAAGCTTTTAACATTTATTTTTTTGTACTTACCCTGCAATTTATTTTAATCCTTTTAGTTTCAACCTGAGGCTATCTTAGGTTCGCTTTGTGCTGGTTAATATTCTCAATGAGAATTGATTTGTAAAAAAAAATGTGTTACGAAAGGCCAATGAAATATCTGGGATTAAGTTAATAGACTGTGTGGGAAAATGCTTAGTGAAATTATTTAATTTAATTTAATTTAATTTAATTTAATTTAATTTAATTTAATTTAATAATTTAATTTAATTTCCAATTTATATACCGCCCTTCTCCCTGAGGACTCAGGGCGGTGTACAGCCAAGATAAAAACATAGAATACAAATATTAAAAAACAGTTAAAAATATATATAGATTTTGGCCCGAAAGTTAAGAAATCACAGACTGATTAAAAGAATTTAATTATGAAGTGAAAAAGACTGTTAATGAAGAAAAAAAGGGTGTATAAGAAAATTATTACTATAACAAAATAGAATGAGGAAAATATATTATATATTATATAGAAAGGAAGAATTAGACAAAGACACAGTTAAAACTAAAACAGGAACAGACTGCAAGATAATTTTTATTTATTTATTTATTTATTTATTTTTCATATTTGTATACCGCCCTACTCCCGAAGGACTCAGGGCGGTGAACAGCCATAATAAATACAAATACATATAGAAGTTAAAAACTATTAAGAAACAGATTAAGTAATTTAGGCTCAAAGATTAAAAAACATCCAAATTTATCTAAAGAGGTTTAAAACCCAATTTAAAAGACAGTTTAAAAGCCAATTAAAAAGGGAGAGTTAGGCCAGACCAGCTTGTTGGAATAGAAATGTTTTCAGGGCTCGGCGGAAAATGCGTAAGTCTTGGATGTTTCGTAACTCCGGGGGAAGCCCGTTCCAGATGGTAGGTGCCCCCACAGAAAAGGCTCTCCCCCTGGGGGCCGTCAGTCGACATTGTTTGGCCGACGGCACCCTGAGGAGTCCCTCTCTATGGGAGCGAACTGGTCGGTGAGAGGCTATTGGTGGCAGGAGGCGGTCTCGTAAGTACCCTGGTCCTGAGCCATGGAGCGCTCTAAAGATAGTAACCAAAACCTTGAAGCGCACCCGGAAGACCACTGGGAGCCAGTGCAGCTCGCGCAGGAGGGGGGTTACATGAGAGCGCCACATTGCTCCCATTACCACCCGTGCGGCCGCATTCTGGACCAGTTGGAGCCTTCGGGTACTTCTCAAGGGGAGCCCCATGTAGAGAGCATTACAATAATCCAGGCGTGAGGTGACAAGGGCGTGAGTGACCGTGCGTAACGAGTCCCGATCCAGAAAGGGATGCAACTGGCGAATCAGGCGAACCTGATAAAAAGTCCTCCTGGCTACGGCCGTCATATGCTCTTCAAAAGACAGCCGTGAGTCCAGGAGGATGCCCAAGTTGCGAACCCCATCTGTGGGGGCCAACGACTCGCCCCCAATAGTCAGAGATAGTGCCAACTGACTATATCGGGACGACGGAAACCACAGCCACTCGGTCTTGGATGGGTTGAGTCTGAGATTGTTCCTCCCCATCCAGATCCGTACGGCCTCCAGGCACCGGGACATCACCTCGAGGGCATCATTGGGGTGGTCTGGGGTGGAGATGTACAGCTGGGTGTCATCAGCGTACTGATGGTACTTCACCCCAAAACCACGGATGATCTCACCCAGCGGCTTCACATAAATGTTGAATAGAAGGGGCGAGAGGACCGATCCTTGTGGCACCCCACATATAAGGGGCCTCGGGGTCGACCTCTGCCCCCCTGTCAACACAGACTGCGACCGGTCAGAGAGAAAGGAGGAGAACCACTGTAGAACAGTGCCCCCCACCCCCAACCCTTCCAACCGGTGCAGCATGATATCATGATCGATGGTATCAAAAGCCGCTGAGAGGTCTAATAGGACAAGGACTGAGGAGGAACCCCTGTCTCGAGCCCTCCAGAGATCATCAACCAATGCAACCAATGCTGTCTCTGTGCTGTACCCGGGCCTGAATCCCGACTGGAACGGATCTAGATAATTCGATTCATCCAGGTACTGAGGCAGTTGTCGTGCAACCACACTCTCAACAACCTTTGCAACAAAGCGAAGGTTGGAGACAGGACGATAATTTGCTAATACAGCTGGATCCAGGGAGGGCTTCTTGAGGAGGGTCCTCACCACCGCCTCTTTCAAGACGGTGGGAAAGACACCCTCACTCAAAGAAGCATTTATAATCTCCTGGAGCCAGCCTCGTGTCACCTCCCGGGAGGCCAGTACCAACCAGGATGGACACGGGTCCAATAAACATGTGGTCGCCTTTAGTCTGTTCAGTATCCTGTCCACGCTTTCGGGAGTCACAGGATCAAACTCTTCCCAAATAATATTCTCAGGACCTGCCCCTGTCATCTCCTCTGGATCAATCCAGTCAGAGTCTAGCTGTTCACGAATCTGAGCAATTTTGTCATACAGATATTGTACAAAATCCTCAGCTCTACCCTCCAAGGGGTCTTCCCGCGTCTCTTGATGGAGCAGAGAGCGGGTCACCCTAAACAGGGCGGCTGGGCGATTATCTGATGACGCAATAAGAGTAGAAAAGTAGTTACTCTTCTCTACTCTTATCGCCACTAGGTAATTCTTAATATGAGATCTTACCAGTGTTCGGTCGGATTCAGAACGACTAGCCCTCCAACTGCTCTCTAGGCGTCTTTTCCGGCGCTTCATCTCCCTCAGCTCCTCAGTATACCAAGGAGCCAGGTGAGACCGGCGCCGGGTCAGAGGCCGCAAAGGTACGACTCGGTCTAAAGCATCAGCCGCCGCCCTATCCCAGGCAGCCACTAAGTCCTCAGCCGAGTCGTGTGCTAGAACCTCAGGAAATGGCCCAAGCTCCATCTGGAATCTCTCAGGATCCATCAGGCGCCTGGGGCGGAACCACCTGGTCGGTTCCGCCTCCCTGCGGCGGGGTGTGGCGGTTCGAAGGTCCAGGCGAAGGAGGGAGTGATCTGACCATGACAAGGGTTCAATCACTATATCCCCTATCTCGAGATCACTCAACCACTGTCCAGAGACAAAAACAAGGTCCAGTGTGTGTCCCCCCATGTGAGTAGAGCCATAAATTAACTGGGTCAGGTCCATAGCCGTCATGGAAGCCATGAACTCCCGAGCCACCTCAGATGTCTCGCCAACTGATGACAGGTTAAAATCCCCCATGACCATAAGCCTGGGGGTGTCAACAGCCACCGCGGCTATAACATCAAGCAGCTCAGGCAGGGCTGCTGCCACATGGCAGGGAGCCAGGTACGTGACTAGCAAGCCCCACTGCACCCTATGACTCCACTTCACAAGAAGGGATTCACATCCAGCCGTCTGAGGAACAGTGGCCTCCCTTGGTCCAAGACCCTCGTTAATAACAACCGCCACCCCTCCACCCCTCCCCTGAGACCTTGGCTGATGGAAAGCACGGAAACCTGGTGGGCACATATCAACAAGGGGGGCTCCCCCTTCCTGGCCCAACCAGGTCTCCGTAATACCCGCCAGGTCCGCACCCCCCTCCTGAATAAGATCACAAATGAGGGGGGCTTTATTTACCATGGACCTGGCATTGCACAGCATCAGCCGAAGGCCTGGGGCCCGAGGTTCCCTACAACCTGGGGAACGAGAAGAGCTTTGAGGGTCGGAGCGCGCCACCGCTTGTAAACAGCGAGGACGCACTCCCGTAGGATGATGTGGCCACCTGCTCCCGCCATATCTGCCCCTCCCACCTACAGTATCGATGTTATGGGCATCTGTATCGTAAGATCTAATCATCTCCTTGACCCCAGAGTTCACACCTCCCATGCCATGCCCTACGGCTGGCCCAGATACCCTCCCCCGCGGGTCTTCCCCCGAACCCACGTAATCTACCCCCCTCCCAGAATCCCTTAAAATCTTATTAAGAAATTTCCCTAAAAAACCCCATAACCCTCTTTTTGCTGTATGCCATCTCTCCGGACTCCAAAGTCCGTCATCGAGATAGGCCCTCGATAAAGAAGAGGGCCAGACCTGCGAGAGGGGGGCATCTCGCAGTTTGAGGAGTTCTCCCAATGAGTACATTTTGTAGCTAGATAGTCTATAGCTGGTAGGCATGTCCTAGTTATCCAGGGTCCTGTGGAGAGAGTATCAATTAGAGGTACAAGTCATTTTAGTCCTGCTGAACTCTCATATCAGCGGTAGAAAGAGCCATTTTGAACTCAGATGTGAACATCGATCACCCTCTCACGGCAACCAGATATAAGGGAGGAAAACAGCAGCTATAGTCCTGTTCTTTCAATGTTGTACCTAGGCATAGATGGAATAGCCAATCCTTGAGATTAGAGATACGGATAGTCTGTGGGAAATATATATAGTAGGCGAAAATCCAGGGAGACTCAGATGAAATAAAAGTAAGGAAATTCTCATCCTGATATACAGGAAACAACAAAGCTGGATAGCAAATGATTCACAAAAAGCCGAATATCCGGTCATAAAAGGGCGATAGGAGATAAAAATACAGGAGGGGAGATGGAATAAGGCAGTCACTTTGTAGAAGCAAAGCCCCCATGATAGATATAACAATCATTTCTAATCTCCTTAGCTTTCTTTAGGTCTTTTATGCATGAAGGTTTAACCCCCCCCCTATGGAAAGAGAGGGGGGAGGCCCCTGGGATGGTAATCCAGAGCTGGCCCGACAATGGAAGGATCAGCATCTTTCCATTGCCCAGGAGATCAGTTGAAAATAAATAAGAAAGGTCCCTATTCTCCTTTCTGAGGCCTCTTTGGTCTCTAAATTGCTTTGGTTTTTGCTGCCTGTAACTGCCAACTGTAACTGCTATTTCGGGCGCCATTTTGGAATTTTAAACTGCCACCACCATCAGCCTCCTCCGCACCGATTTCGCCCACCGCCGGCCTCTGCAGGCAACCTCCAATCTTGCCAAGGGTCTAACGAAGTCAGCCCAGGGTGCCAGACAGTTATCGCAGCTGTATATCGCCATCCATCCAATTTTGATGGAAATAAACATTTGTTGTGAAAGTTAGTGAATAGGGATAAGCAAGGAAAGAAAATGGAATTAAAAATAAAATTATGCAACAATTTAAGATGAAAATGAACTGAGGGAAGGCTAAAAGAAATACTTTATATATTTGTATGGGACTGGGAATGGTATGTTGAAGGGAGGAATTGTAGTGAATGGGTAAAGAAATCATTAAAAAAACATTAAATTTATTTGTCACCCCATCTCGCCATGGGACTATTCTGTGGGAATAAATGTTTTTTTCATAGTGCTTTACAGCACTTTCTGGGTGGTTTACAGAATCAGCCTATTGTCCCCAACAATCTGGGTCCTCATTTTACTGATCTTGGAAGGATGGAAGACTGAGTCAACCTTGAGTCAGTCGGGATCAAACACCTGGCTATAGGCAGAGTCAATCTGCAATACTGCAACATTGCATTCTAACCACTGAGTTTAGCAACAAGATGGAGGGACACAACTATACTTGTGATGGATGCACAGTGGGAAGACCTGAAGGGGCAGGTTGAGGGAAAATTTTCCTGGAAAGTATCTATTTATGTGGTTGCTAAGAGTAGACGCCAACTTAATGGAGCATAACCATTATGAGCATTTCAGCTGATGAAAGGAGTCTTGTGCTCCTGATAGTTTTATTTTGATTGTGTGGGTAAGATAGAGTACTTCTTGGATATGCATTATGAAGATCTTGCCTGGCCATAGGAAATTTTTGATCACAGACCTGAAGTTTCACAGAACCATAGTGGACACTAATACGAAAATTCTTTAAAGTATGGTCCCATTCACTTCATGTTGTCACTAAATGAGGATAAATGATCATGAACTGAATGGAGTTTAGAACTGAGGAAATAATTATTGTCCCAGCAGAGCATGAATACAAATTACAATTTACTTGTATCTTTGGTAAGAAGATGACTTAACGCATCCACCTATGCAGATGTTTATATATTATTGTCTACATTAGAATTTAATGTATTTAATAATGTTTTATAGAAATGAAAAAGGAACTTCAATTGCCATCTATGTGAAATTGCTTAGGATTTAAGCTTGTGCAGAATACATGATAAATTTCTTATAAAATGTTAATTAAACCTGATGATAAAAGAGAAAATACTGGCTACTTTTTACTTTTATTTGTTTTAGAACGACAGTTGGGTTCATCCATGGCTGCATCCAATGCCCTCACTTCCACTGTCAGTAAAGAACTTGTAGAACTGCAGCATCTCATTCAGTTCCCAGAGGAAGTTGCTAGTATCCTGATGGAGCAGGAGGAGGATCTTTACAGAAAAGTATTGCCTGTTGACTATCTCTGCTTCTTAACCAGAGATTTGGGAAATGCGGAATGTCGGAACAAACTTGCATCCATCAGAGCAACTTTTCTCTCTGTCCCAGATGGGGAACAGAGTGCTGTTGAAAATTTGGTGACACGGTTCAATGAGGTAGGTGGAGGATTTTGATTATCTTCTGTATGTTGTTTTATATGGTTTTTGTTGTATGTTTTTTAAGGACAGATTGAATGGTTCTCAAGTGAAGAGAGCGCTGCTGGGGCCTTCTCCCCTTTGATGAACTTTTCAGACTGACTTTATATGAGCACACATTTGTGAAGCAGTGAAATAGCTAGATGTAGCTGCCACTTTAATTCTTCACAGTGCCTCTGCTATAGCCATTGCATTAGGGCATTGTTTATTTATTTATTTATTTATTTATTAAATTTATATACCGCCCTACTCCCGAAGGACTCAGGGCGGTGAACAGCCATAAAAATAAAACATGGAAATACAAAATTTAAAATAGAGATAAAACAAATTAAATAAATTTGGCTGAACTATATTTAAAACCCCAATAATTTAAAACCAAATTTAAAATTCCCATTTAAAAGCGGAGAAGTTTAGGTCAGGCCGGCTTGCTGGAATAGGAACGTCTTAAGCGTGCGACGGAAGGTACGCAGATCCGGAATCCTCCGTATCTCGGGGGGGAGCTCGTTCCAGATAGTAGGTGCCCCCACAGAGAAGGCTCTCCCCCTGGGGGCCGCCAGTCGACATTGTTTGGCCGACGGCACCCGGAGGAGCCCCTCTCTATGGGAGCGTACTGGTCGGTGGGAGGCTATTGGTGGTAGCAGGCGGTCCCGTAGATAACCAGGTCCTAAGCCATGGAGCGCTCTAAAGGTGATAACCAAAACCTTGAAGCGCACTCGGAAGACCACCGGGAGCCAGTGCAGCTCGCGCAGGAGGGGCGTTACATGGGAGCGCCACGTCGCTCCCATCACCACCCGCGCAGCTGCACTCTGCGCCAGTTGGAGCCTCCGAGTGCTCCTCAAGGGGAGCCCCATGTAGGAAACTATGTTGGAGCCACTGATGAACTGTGGTGGAATGTAGTCTGGATTCCCAGGAGGGAGAGCTGTATTCCAGAGAAGTAAGAGACAGCAAAGGTTAGCTAGTTTTGTTTGAAATGAACATTAAGGTCAAGATACCTCCTCCCTAGAAGTTCTCAGAGTATATCTTTAGTGATGCAATAGTTTAGCAATAGGACCTAGACTTATATACTGCACCATCGTGCTTTACAGCCCTCTCTAAGCGGTTTACAAAGTCAGCCCTATTGCCCCCAACAATCTGGGTCCTCATTTTGCCCGCCTCGGAAGGATGGAAGGCTGAGTCAACCTTAAGTTGGTCAGGATTGAACTCCTGACAGTGGACAATACTGCAATCTAACCACTGTGCCACCAGGGCTCATAGTGGTGGCATAAAGCATAGTTTGCTTTAGCTTGGCAAGATTTCTATCTACAGGTGAGGAACAATAAAAGAAACTACTTCGATGTAACATAGCATGTCTTTCTTGGTTTTTGAAGCCTGATATAAACTGTATGTTGAGTATTGGGTTGACTATTTTTTAGAGAACGAAGGACAGATTTTAATGGTGGGCTTTCTATTTCACTAGACCATGGATCTTGCCCGAGGAAGTGTATAATTGCCAATCCTGGTCTTCTGACAAGTAGATTGATTGTAACAATGGATTAGATTTAATTGCTGGACCATTTTGTTACAGAGTAAACATAATTTTTCTAATAATATGAAAGGAATATGAAACAAGCATTTCTAAACTCTTAACAGGTTCTAAGTATTCATTTATAATCCATCATCCAAAGCACTTTCATGTGCTATGATTGTTCCTAAAGAAATGATGCTGTTTTTCTATTGAAGCAAACTTTAAACTTATTTTCTGTCTAATTTATTTGAGTGTGACTGAAATCCAACAGTGCAATTAGCAAGTGTAACATACACTGCTGTGCAGTTTTCCTGAGCTGAGTCAGGTTGTCATTATAGTGTAATATGGTAGTGACAGCAGAAATGAGAGTCAGATAATTTAGTCACATAATATATACATGATTCAAGGCATGATGGAACTGGCATTGTTGCTCAAAATGGCTAAATATGTATTTGGTTCTATTATAACCGTGATGACGAACATATGGCATGTGTGCCACAGCTGGCACGCATAGCCCTCTCTGCGGGCACGCGAGCCATTACCCAGCTCAGTTCCACTGTGCATACATGCCTCCCGCCGGCCAGCTGATTTTTGGGATGCGCTGGAGGCAGGGCGCATGCCAGAGATGCGCACACATGTGCAGGGGTCGCATGTGCAGGGGGTGGGGGGTGAGCGTGGAGTGTGTGTGTATGTATGGCGTGGCCACCCCCGGCCCGTTTTTGGTCCCAGGAGGCTGCATGGAGGCATACTAGGCCCAAAACGGGGGCGGGGGGACACGTGCGCGGGGGTGGGGGAGTGTGTGTGCACATGTGCAGGGGGCGTTGGTGATCCTGCGTGCATGCACAGGGCCCCCGCATTGCATTATGGGTGCTGGCACACACGTGCGCTGTCTTGCACACACACATTCGCTTTCGGCACACAATGAGAAAAAGATTAGCCATCACTGTATTATAATCATCACAGAATCATGTATATTATTAGAACTATTGGCTATGTGGTGAATATCAGTTTTATATAAATCTACGTTGTAGTAGTGCTTAATAGTGCTTAAGATTTGTTTTTTATTTAAACCTACAAAATCATCATCATACAGTATATCAAAAAGATCCTGATCATAATATGAGTAAACGAGAAGGTAGAACTAGAAAAGAAAAGAAAAAAAAGAAATACCTATATAACAAGATCAGAGAATTAGTGGCTTGCCTAGAATTCTCTTCAAAATATCCATATACCCTTATGCAGATATTATTGTATCTGGAAAAAAAAGATTCCAGAGGGAAGAGTCATGTTTTGGTTGGCCAAAAAATGTAACTGCTTTCTGGCATTGCCTGTAAAAATAATTCACTATATTTATATTGTGGGAGCCAGAATGAATTTTTAGATGACAGACTCTTGATACTTAATGGAAGAAAACTATTTCATACCTCAGTCCTATCCACCCTCACCCCCAATTATTTTTTGCAAATTCTCTACTATGTAGTATTTCTTATGCACATTAGCACTTTGATTACTTAATAGTTTTTATTCTCTGAGAAAAGAACTTTTGGCTTTATGTGGTTACCCATTCATCTTACAAGTTGGCTCTTTGGGTTTGTGTAATTTAACTTTATTATCAAATTGATGTGTAAAAGCCTTAAAGTCCTAGTGTGGTTGACCATGAAATATAAAAAAAGAAACATTAAAAGACAGTTTTATGTGTAAATGAAACTGGCTTGTTGTAAAAAATCTTTGCTTAGATTAAAAAGGAATAGTCAATATTTTCAGCCCCTTTTAGAAGGAAATAATATCTAAGAATATAGAGACAGGATTTTTACGACAGTCTAATTTTATATACCTGTGTTGAAAGAGTATCAGTTGATTGTATTTTAAGCCCTAAATGGCCATTGATCACAAAGTGAAAAGAGATAAACTTTTAGAGTAATTTAATCACTTAAAGACCACTCAATTATTTAAACACTACAGTTAACATTTTAAATACATTCACAATCTATCCATCTGTCATATTTCTAAGTTACACCAAAATATCAGTAAATTAACTTGCTCTTGGATCCTTTTACTTTTTAAAAAGTAATTTTAAATTGTTTTCCTACTCTTGTATAACATTATATTGACCTATTTATATGTCTATTGCAACCCTATAGAGGTAAATGAGTTATGTAACGAATGTGTGTAGGACAGCTTAACTCTCTTAGCAGTCCAAGAAGAGATGGCTTAAAAGTATAAATTTGCTTCAGCAGTGGAATGTAAATAAATATTTCATTCCCCAGTTCAGAACTTTTGAAAACTTAAATGAGCTTGCAGAAACTTTTAGAAAATATTATGTTTGTATAAATAGCTAAATGTTTCCAGTCCTTGTTTGGAACAGTATGTTTGAATTAGTATATAATCGGATTAAATTGGTGAAAGTACTTTGTTGGTCTGTTTTACTCCTTTCAAGCAGACCAGTTAATCCATCATGTTTTATTAAAGATTTACAGGTTTTGCAGAAGGAAGCAGAGTGGGGTTTGTTTGTTTGTTTGTTTGTTTATGTGTTTTCTTGCTGCCTGGTAGCACTTCCAAACACAAAACCAAAAACATTTCTAGATCTCTCTTTCTACAATTGTAGCTGGAAAATGTTTTCCACTGCACTTGAAAGAATGGGTCCAGTTTAGGAGGTGAAAATTAGCCTGTGTAGAATTGCATCAGTCAAATGATGACCCCTTAACAACCATCATAACAAATGACCATAATGGGCAGGATCCATTACAGTTGTAAGTCAAGGACTATGTTTACAGAAGTATCCACGTCTATAGATTTTGACTTGAAATAAGATATTGTACTTATTTCAGGTACATACAAACATTTACTAGAGTCCAGAAATCTGAATTATTTGTCCTTGGAAGTCAGAATAAAATCTCACTTTGTACCAGTTATCTCCATTATTTCAAAGTACTACAGTACTTGATTTGGATTCAAGGGAAGACTGCCCCAGCGATCACCATTATTTCAGCCCCAATTAGCTCTAACTCAATACTTTGCAGTTTTAACTATGATCATCGTTATTAATAGAATTTTATATCCTTAAAATTCACAGTAATTTAAAATTTTAATCAAACTAAGGTTATAAATATATATATATATGTCCTTCTCAAAAAAGTAGAAGTTTTGTTTCTATTGTGATTGGATCAAAGTTCATTGCTAGTATGTCCGGAGGGACTTAAAGTAGTAGTCATTAATTACTATTTAAGAGACATTAGCTCACGCAGCTCTACCAGAACAGATTGCAAGGTTGAACAAGAAACTAACATCAAATATATAAAATGCAACAGCTTCAAATTTCATCGCTCATGGTACCATGCCGGTACCTTGCTGGTATTAGCATTTGTTCTCACTCGTTAGTTATTTGTATGCATTTGTTAAATATTTTCCTTGGCTCCTTAAATCACTAGGTTGGTGCTTGTAAGTTAAATCTTAATCAGAATGATCCACCCATCTCAGGCATCATTTGCTGGTTGATTACTTAAGGTTTTTTTTTTTTTAAGAAAAGTCTATATTTTATGATTTTTTTTGTAGTAGTCGTTAAGTGAACCTGTAGTCATTAACTGAACCCTGTGGTCATTAATTTTTTGTGAAAAACCAGAAGTTAATGCCAGTTCTAGCATGTGACCACAAGATGGTGCAAACTCCTGTAAATGCAGACCAGGTGCCAAAATGCAGTCATGTGATTACAGGGAGCGACCCTCAGAACTTCAGAACCGGATTGTAAATAACTTTTAGGGAGTTGTAGCTTCCGTCATAAGTCAACGACTACCTGTATAGTTGAGATGGAGAGATATTAAGTAGGAGTACCCATTGCTTGCCGTCAAAGGCAAAAAGATATTATGGAATGTGCCTGCGATTTAAACCAAACCATATGGCAGTAAGAATTAGTATTGAATAACTCATGTATAAATTTAGCCGACAGGCTTGGGATTAAGCTTTTGACCCTTTTTAAAAGTGGATGGCTTATGAGATTTCCTATTTGATTCTAGCCACAGAAGAGGTATGATCAAAATTCTTTTCTGGTGATTGCCTTTATATTTTAAAGCTAGTATACTCTTATTTTGGTTTGTGATCACAATTATAAACAGTTAAAATGCATTACACATCGTTCTTAGCATTGTTCACTCAGAAAGACATGGTGCTTAAGTAAAGTTGGAGACAAAAACAGATAAAAGCTATAGAGCAGGGGTCCACAGCTTCCGGTCCACAGCATGCTATAAACCGGTCCGTGCAAACAAGCAAAGCCCCATCTGCGGGATGCAGGCAGCACACAAAACTATGCCCCCTCCGGTCCATGGAACAACCTCTCTCCGTGGAACTGGTCCCTGGTGCCCAAAAGGTTGGGGGCTGCTGTTAAAGAGCATAGCATTCATCTGATTGACTAAGGAGCATTTGAATGTGGAACATTTTAAATTTGTTTTAAGTTTCACTGTAAAAAAAGTCAATATAAAATGAAATAAATAGTTTACTATTTTAGACCTAGGGGTAGAGATTTATATCCGAATGGTTATTGAGAATAGCTGAAGGTACAGTATAACATCAAAACACACAAAGTTAAAGGCTCTGTGATATTTAGAGGTTACACAAGTTGATTACCAGCTAGTTTTGAAGCATTCGTTCAATTCCAAAATGGATGGACCATAGAGATTTCATTTTGATGGTCCATGTCTACAGTCCTTCCTTCAAGCTCTGTCCTGCTCAGCCATAAATCTACATACTTCAAATGTTTGGCTTCTTGAATGTTTACCCAGAAGGACTAATATTATCCAACAGTTTAAAAGGCAGCCATGTAGTATTTTGCTCATATTGGCTATTCTGAACAAAGTAAATTATTCTTATTTTTTCACTTGGAAAAATATTTAAAAGGAAAGTAAAAGAATTGTAAAGTTCATTGCTGCTGGTGAAAAAAAAGATCTGCCAATTTATTAAATACCAAGCAATCTGCCTTTATGTTTGGAATATTTGTCCTCAGTTTTGTTTCTTTTCCAATCCAGATAGTACCATTAGTTTCTTGCACTTTTTGAGGGTTGAGAACATGTTTATTTTTCACTTTATTCATAATTTGATCGACAATTTTGGAGAAGTTACAGCCATTTGTATTCCTCTTTTGCTAGTTGCAGATCTTTTCTAAGAGAGATGTTTTTAGTGACATAACTACTAAGTTCACAAACAGATGTGTTAAAATTGTTCTCCATAATTAATTTTTATTAAACCACAGAGCCATAATTATAATTTATTAGAAATTATAGATGTCAACGAAAATTCTCGGTCATCCAGATAGAGTTGCCTGGAAGTTGAGTCAGGGTAACTGGACTTCTAGAAATGCTAGAATTCTATAGAAAATCTCAACTTTAATCTTAAAAATCTAACGTAATTTTGCTGTCATTCTTAAAAACAAGTTTATATTAATTACTTTGGTAGGAACTCAGTGTTCTAAGTTTAATAGATTTTATAAAGATGTTTATTTATTTAGATTTATATGGCCACCGATCTCACTGATTTTGGGCAGCTGAGAAGAATGAAAATACAATATAAATGCATATGTAATTTTTTTAAAAAAACCATCCCAACCAGTTAATACAGTACAAGTGGCTCTCAGTGAAACTGAGTTTATCAGAGAAGAGTCTATAAGGGGTGTCAAACACGTTATTGTCACGTGACATATTGTGACTTTTTACCCCTTCGCTAAAACGGGTGGGTGTGGCCAGTGCGTGATGCATCCGGACTGCGGGCCGCGAGTTTAACACCCCTGGTCTAATACATCCTCCAACCAACCAAGCTAATGTTTGGGTAGGAAGTACATGATTTTTTTTCCTGTACCACAGACCACCAGGAGTTTTGATTGCAGGGAGATATGAAAGCAATACATAACTAAAGCATCCTTTTCCATTTCAACTAGAAAGGATTTATGTGCTTCTGTGTGTATGAATATATGTATACCTAATACTTAATCTACCATTTAAGATTATTTATGGCTCTTAAGGCCACAAATTCACCTCCTGTGCCAGATATGTCCAAAAATGTATAAACATAAGCATGGTTTTCAAAAAGATGAAAGTGATGGCTGTGAAGATGTGATCAGAACACAGTCCCATGTTGCTACACATAACCAAAAGAAAAATGGGGTTGTGTTTTTTATTACACAGTCACAGTTGCCATCTTGATTTATCTTTCACCCTTCTTGCAAAGACTTCAGATTTAATCATATTCATGGTTAAATTTCTGGAATATGCCTCATGGACCATGTTCAGAGCAGCTTATGCATCCAAAAATCACTACGTTGTTCAATCGTATTTGAAAGTCTAAAGAAATGAGAATTTTAGAATAACATATCATATGCTTAGAACAGGGGTGGGTTCTAAATTTTTTTACTACCGGTTCTGTGGGCATGGCTTATTTTGTGGGTGTGGCTTGGAGGTCATGTGACTAGGTGGGCGTGGCTAGCTGGTCAGAGTCATTTCTGGAAGGTCCTCGCACTTACGACCTGACTCATTTGTTTGCTTTTAACACTGATCAGCTGTAGGATGGCCCTTTGAAGTCCCGTGGCAAGAGTTTAAACAGTTTTTTCCCCTCTAGTCATCAGCTGGGACTCAGGAGGCAGCAATAGATTGGGGGTGGGACCAAATAAAAGGTAAGAATAACGGGGGTGAGAGGGGGGGGAGAACCGGTTCGGTGACGTCATATTGTCACCGCTACCGGCTCGGTCGAACCGGACCGAACTGGGAGGAACCCACTACTGGCTTAGAATCTTCTGTACTGGGGACCTGCTTATTTACAGAGTCTTCTTTCTCTTTACCTTCCCAAATAAAGTGGATTCTGCTTAATCGTATTTCTTGATATTAATTGGTTAGTCATTCAGATGTAGAAGTGTAAAATATTGCCTTTCCATGCTCTCTGTTGTTACTTTTGAAACATTCTGAAAGTTCTTAATGGTTCTGTATGGCCTTTTCTGCTGGAAGCAAGACAAGCTTCTGTTTATGTTACCAGGACAACTGTCAAAAACTATGTTGCATAGAGTTTAATCTCTGAATAATTCTGTAGCTATGTGTTACTTGTACTAGGGATGAAATACCACACAAACCTCTCAACTCTGTTTAGGCTGATACCGTTTAATAATCTGTTTTATTGTATTTGTTAAATTACATTTGTTTCCAATTAAGATTGGTTTGGGAATTGTGTATATTTACTGATCATTATGCTGTACAGTATTTCAAATTCACTATCCAGAGGTGTTTTGGAGTGTATGAGAGAACAGACACAGCGCCTGTCTGCAACATTTTAAGGCAGCTTTGACTTTTCTGATTTCCAGGATCTTGTGACTGCCCTCTGAAGCTACTATGAGCTTCTGACAAAGGGCACAATTGCTTGAATATCTCAGAGAGGTGCCATATATGAACTGTGTACAGTCTGAAGTACTTTTTTGAAACTGAACTCAAAACACGGCAAAACTCTATTACAATGGTCCCCTTTTCGGCACCAGGGACCGGTTCCATGGAGAAAGTTTTTTCTGGGGACCAAAAGGGGCGTGGTTTCACATGCTGCCTGCATCCCGTGGATGGGGCTTCACTTGTGTGCGTGATCCAGTTGCTGGCATGCCGTGGCCCAGTGCCGGTCCACTGGGACCTCTGCTCTTTTACACTGAATGCAGGGGTGGTGTGATGGTTGTAAGTGTGTCTAGGCCATAAATCCCTTTTTTTCAAAGCTTTTGTAACTTTCACCCAGAGTTAAATGGATGGTCATAAGTTAAAGTCCATCTGTTGGCAACCAGTCCACTTGATTGTTTTGCCTTTATGTGTTGGGAAGGCAATTCTAGATATGTCCTAATGATTTTGGAGAGATTTCTTATCAGATAATGATATTTATGGGGGAATTACAAACTACGGTTAATTGATTCGCGTTTCAATTGGACAGTTGCTCGATTCTGTTTTCTGTTTGAAAAAGGGAGCTCGTTCTGTTCTCCAGGTTGGTGAGAACTGAGTTATCTAGTCCAGGGGTCTCCAACCTTGGCAACTTTAAGCCTGGAGGACTTCAACTTCCAGAATTCCCCAGCCACCCAGTCAGTATTCTCTCCTTCCAGCTGTTCAAAAGGAGTTTGAAAAACTCAGTGAAACCCACCCAAATTATCTCATTTCCTTTTTTTCTAGTCCATTGTCCACTCACATCACACAACCAAGTATGAGAGTTTCTGCTTTCTGGTCATCACTTGAAGCCTTTATGTAGCCTAGGACTGTTCGATTGTTGTTTTTTTCCTAGTCCCTGATACTCTAATGCTGTCTTATTTTGGGGTTTTAGCTTACACAACAATGCATTACCAGTGGACAGAGGATTATTTAACTATTCTAGTCTTTTGCCAATTAAATGTTCTTATCCTACACAGTCTTGTCAGTGTTTGTCATTGCCTTCTTCGTTCATTCTCTTTCTTTCTCGAGCACGTTGAACATTTTGTTTATTTTTGAGCCCCAAACTTCTTGGATATTAAGGGAAGTGTTTTACTTTCAAAATTGCTTTTAGTAATAATTATTTTATGTTTACACTGTCACGTGTCTTTTCCTTTTAGATTTATCTTTAGAGTTCTATTTGTTTTGCGTTAGTTATTGACTGCGATAAGTATTGATTTGATGCAAAAAGTAAATGAAAGTTTAGTGATATCATATCCCTCTACTTTGCTGCAAATGTGTCTGATTTTTTTGGTGTGCATTTCTGTCTTCCTATATAGCTCTAATTTTTAAGATCGTAAGCAAAACATTGCCTGCATAACAAATTAGTTTAGTGTTTTTTCTTGTATGAAACTTTGAAGGACTGCTTGATTTTGCTGAAATATCATGCAGTTCTCCCATTTAAACAGATTTTCGAAGCAACCTATCTCCTTGCTTCTAAATGTGAAATGGCCACATTGTGTTGTGACTCCGACCCCGGGGACAGAACACATTGCCTCTCTTTGCAGTGCTCTGGACTTCCTCTGAAACCTCTGTTGACACTTCCAGTAGCAGAAGATTTTGTTATTGGATTTAATTCAAATAACTTAATTTAATTGATTTGATTTTAACGCCACCTGACTCTGGCAGGGTACAACAGCATAACAAAAAAATAGAATACCACAACATCAGGGAGGAAATACCCCAAATAAAGAACAAAATGATTATGCTGTGATGTGCAGGACTTCTTCTGATGCGTCTTCTGATGCAATTTAGTAGAATTGCTGTTGAAGATCCTGATAGAATGATCCTCAGAAACACAACGTGGACAGGTCATGCTCAACTTAGAACCATTCATTTGAAGTTACAATGGCATTGTTAAAAGTGACTTATAATGGATCCTTGCACTTACAAGGAGTCTCAACATCCCTACAGTCAAGTGATCAAAAATCCGGGCGCTTAGCAACTAGTCTGTATTTATTTTTTTAATTTTTTTTTAATTTTTGCAACTAGCCTGTATTTATGATAGTTACAGCATCCGGGATTCACAGATCACCATTTGCACCTTCCCAGTCGTCTTCCAACCAGCAAAGTCAATGGAGGAAGAAGCTGAATTCCCTAAACGACTGCATGATTCACTTAACGCTTGGTTAATTAATGTGCATTGTCACCAAGGTGGGGTGGGGGATTATTATTATTATATTATTATTTTTATTATTTATTATTTTTATTTCTGTGCTTTTATGTCCTATAGGCTGCCTTGAATTGCCATGTGTAAGTAGGTGGCAGTATAAATTTTCTAAATAAATAAATAAACAGCAGTTACTCACTTAATAACTGTGGCAAAAAAAAAAGCCATAAAATCAAAAACAACCCATTTAACAACCACCTTGTTTAGCAACATAAATCCTGGTCCCAATTGTGGCCATAAGTCGATAAACGATCACGTCATCTCTAAGTCTTGTAGTAGTGAATTGTGGGTGCTGTCCACTCCTGTATACCGAAGTAGGAGTATTGCAACTGCTAACAATAATGCTAATGTTAATGCTCATAATATCCCCTCTGCAGCAAGTTTGTCTAGTTGTGCATATACAATTATGATCATAATTGAGTTCCAAATTTCCATTGCTAAACAAAATTTGTTAAGTGAGTTTTGCTCCATTTAAAAACCTTTCTTGCCATAGTGGTTAAGTGAATCACTACAGTTCTTAAGCTAGTAACACAGCTGTGAAGTGAATCTGGCTTCCCCATTGACTTTCCTTGTCAGAAATTTGCAAAACATTGTGACATGACCCCGGTACACTGCAACTGTCATTTGTTGTTAGTTTTGAAGTCGGGTCTGACCCATCGTGACCCCATGGACAACGTTCCTCCAGGCCTTCCTGTCCTCTACCATCCTCTGGAGTCCATTTAAGCTCACACCTACTGCTTCAGTGACTCCATCCAGCCACCTCGTTCTCTGTCGTCCCCTTCTTCTTTTGCCCTCAATCGTTCCCAGCATTAGGCTCTTCTCCAGTGAGTCCTTCCTTCTCATTAAGTGGCCAAAGTATTTGAGTTTCATCTTCAGGATGAAAGGTGACGATGATGGGCATTACATGTGGGTGTGAGAGGCAGATATGGTGGGAGCAGGGGGCCATATCGTGTTGTGGGAGTACGCTCTCGCTGTCTTCGAGCGGTGGCGCGCTCCGGCCCCCAATGCTCCTCTCGTTCCCCAGGTTGCACAGATGCTCAGGGCCTGGGCCTTCGGCTGATGTTATGCAATGCCAGGTCCATGGTAAATAAAGCCCCCCTCATTTGCGATCTTGTTCAGGAGGGGGGAGCGGACCTGGCGGGTATTATGGAGACCTGGTTGGGCCAGGAGGGGGAGGTCCCCCTCGTCGAAATGTGCCCACCCAGTTTTCGCGCATTTCATCAGCCAAGGTCACAGGGGAGGGGCGGGGGGGGTGGCGGTTGTCATTAAAGAAGGTCTTGGTCCGAGGGAGGCCACTGTTCCTCAGACTGCCGGATGTGAGTCCCTCCTTGTGAAGTGGGGTCATGGGATACAGATGGGCTTGCTGATCACGTACCTGGCTCCCTGCCACGTGGCAGCGGCCCTGCCCGAGCTGCTCAACGTTATAGCCGCGGTGGCGGTTGATACCCCCAGACTTATGGTCATGTGGGATTTTAACCTGCCATCCGTCGGTGAGGTGTCTGAGGCAGCCCGGGAGTTCATGGCTTCTATGACGGCTATGGACCTGACCCAGTTAGTTCATGGCCCTACTCACACGGGGGTAAACATGCTGGACCTGGTTTTTGTCTCTGGACAGTGGTTGAGTGGTCTTGAGATAGGGGATATAGTGATTGAGCCCTTGTCATGGTCGGATCATTCCTTCCTTCGCTTTGATCTTCGAACCGCCACACCTTGCCGCAGGGAGGCGGAACTGATGAGGTGGTTCCGCCCCAGGCGCCTGATGGATCCAGATAGGTTCCAGATGGAGCTTGGGTCATTCCCTGAGGCTCTGGCTCACGACTCGACTGAAGACCTAGTGGCCACCTGGGATAGGGCGGCCGCTGGAGCTTTGGACCGGGACGTGCCTTTGTGGCCTCTGACCCGACGCCGGTCTCACCTGGCTCCTTGGTTCACTGAGGAGTTGAGGGAGATGAAGCGCCGGAAAAGACGCCTGGAGAGTGGTTGGAGGGCCAGCCTTTCTGAATCTGACCAAATACTGGTAAGGTCTCATATTAAGACCTACCTAGTGGCGATAAAAGCAGCAAAACGTAATTATTTTTCCACTCTTATTGCATCATCAGATAATTGCCTGGCCGTCCTGTTTAGGGTGACCCGCTCCCTGCTCCATCTGGAAGCGCGGGAGGACCCCTTGGAGGGCAGGGCCAAGGACTTTGTGCAGTATCTGTATGACAAAATCACTCAGATTTGGGAAGACTTGGACTCTGGGAAGATTCAGGAGGGATGATGGAGGTAGGTCTTGAGAATGTTATCTGGGAAGAGTTTGATCCTGTGACCCCTGAAGACATGGACAGGATTCTGGGTAGACTGAGCGCAACCACATGTTTATTGGACCCGTGTCCCTCCTGGTTGGTGCTGGCTTCTCGGAAGGTTACACGAGGCAGACTCCAGGGGATTATTAATGCTTCATTGAGTGAAGGTGACTTTCCCGCCGCCTTGAAAGAGGCGGTGGTGAGGCCTCTCCTCAAGAAGCCTTCCCTGGACCCGGCAGTGTTAGCAAATTATCGTCCAGTCTCCAACCTTCCCTTTGTGGCGAAGGTTGTTGAGAGTGTGGTGGCGCGGCAGCTTCCCCAGTACCTGGATGAAACGGTTTATCTAGATCCGTTCCAGTCGGGCTTCAGGCCTCGGTACAGCATGGAAACGGCATTGGTCGCATTGGTTGATGATCTCTGGAGGGCTCGGGACAAGGGTTGTTCCTCTGTCCTGGTCCTATTAGACCTCTCAGCGGCTTTTGATACCATCGACCACGGTATCATGCTGCACCGGTTGGAAGAGTTGGGGGTGGGGGGCACCATGTTGCGGTGGTTCTCCTCCTTTCTCTCCGACCGGTTGCAGTCTGTGTTGGCAGGGGGGCAGAGGTTGATCCCGAGGCGCCTTGAATGTGGGGTGCCACAGGGGTCGGTCCTCTCGCCCCTTCTATTCAACATTTATGTGAAGCCACTGGGTGAGATCATCCGTGGTTTCGGGGTGAAGTACCACTAGTACGCTGATGACACTCAGCTGTACATCTCTACCCCGGACCACCCCAATGATGCCCTTGAAGTGATGTCCCGGTACCTGGAGGCCATGCGGATCTGGATGGGAAGAAACAGCCTCAGGTTCAACCCATCCAAGACCAAGTGGCTATGGTTTCCGGCGTCCCGATATAGTCAGTTGGTGCCATCACTGACTATTGGGGGCGAGTCGTTGGCCCCCACGGAGAGGACTCGCAACTTGGGTGTCCTCCTGGATTCACAGCTGTCTTTAGAAGAGCATTTGATGGCTGTGGCCGGGAGGACTTTTTATCAGGTTCGCCTGATCTGCCAGTTGCGTCCCTTTCTGGATCAGGACTCCTTACACACTGTCACTCATGCCTTCGTCACTTCCCGCCTGGACTACTGTAATGCTCTCTACATGGGGCTCCCCTTGAGGAGCACCTGGAGGCTCCAACTGGTCCAGAATGCGGCCGCGCGGGGGGTTATGGGAGCGACGTGGCGTTCCCATGTAACACCTCTCCTGCGCGAGCTGCACTGGCTCCCGGTGGTCTTCCGGGTGCGCTTCAAGGTCTTGGTTACCACCTTTAGAGCGCTCCATGGCTTAGGACCTGGGTACTTACGCGACCGCCTTCTACCACCAGTAGCCTCTCACCGGCCAGTATGCTCCGATAGAGAGGGGCTCCTCAGGGTGCCGGCAGTCAAACAGTGTCGACTGGCGGTCCCCAGGGGGAGAGCCTTCTCTGTGGGGGCACCTGCCATTTGGAACGATACGGAGAGATATGGAGGATCCCGGATTTACGCACTTTCCGCCGTGCCCTCAAGACCTTTTTATTTCAACAGGCTGGCCTGGCCTAACTTCCTTTTAATTGTTAATTTTAAATTTGTTTTAAAACAATAGGGGTGTTTTAATCTGTATGGGCCAAATTATTTAATGTGCTTTTACATTGTTTTTTAAATTTTGTATTATGTGTGTATTATCTTTTGGCTGCTCACCGCCCTGAGTCCTTCGGGAGTAGGGCGGTATATAAATTCAAAATAAAGTAAAGTAAAAAGTAAAAGGATCTGGGCTTCTAAAGAGCTGTCAGGGTTGATCTCCTCTAGGACTGACCGGTTTGATCACCTTGCAGTCCAAAAGACTTGCAGGAGTCTTCTCCAGCACCATAGTTCAAAGGCCTCAATTCTTTGGCGCTCAGCCTTTATTATGGTCCAACTTTCACAGCCATACATTGCAACTGGGAAAACCACACTTGTTGGCAGGGTGATGTCTTTGCTTTTTAGTATGCTGTCTAGATTTGCCATAGCTTTCCTCCCCAAGAGCAAGCGTCTTTTAATTTCTTTGCTGCAGTCCCCATCTGCGGTGATCTTGGAGCCCAGGAAAATGAAATCTGTCACTACCTCCATTTCTTCCCCATCTATTTGCCAGGAATTGAGAGGGCCGGATGCCATGATCTTAGTTTTTTTAATGTTGAGTTTCAAGCCAACTTTTGCACTCTCCTTCACCTGCATCAAGCAACTGTCATAAATATGAGCTAATTGCCAAGCATCTGAATTTTGATCATGTGACCATGGGGATGCTGCAATGGTCATAAGTGTGAAAAAAAGTTCATAAGTCACTTTTGGTGCTGTTGTAACTTCAAATGGTCACTAAATGAATGGTTGTAAGTCGAGGACTCCTTGTACAGTTATCTTGGCAACAAAAGTGTCATTTTTCCAAGGTGGTATTCAACAATACAGTTTAATCTCGTGCCCTAGTATTCCCTTGGAGTCTTCTTAATCTGGCCCAAATCTGCTTCTGTTCCAAGAGCAGGCGTATATTCTTGCAAATAAGATATTTGATTTTTTGACGGGGTAATTTTCTCCCTTTATAAATAGCTTTTAGGTACTTTAGTACAGTTTTGTAGACAAGTTTGCTATATGTCTTTAAATCTAACAGTTAAAAGATGATGAAATGCATGTGAAGCTCTCGTTACTGAAAGAATGTCAGTAAACATAAATTATAAATCCTTCAGGAGCCAAGAAGAAGAAAACTTAATGGAGGAGGGAAAAAAAGATTGCATTTATTATCTCATGTTGATAAGTGTTTATACAATGGGAAAAAACAAACCTCTTGGGAATCTCACTATAAAATAGTCCAGTTGGTTTGAATTATGTTTCCATGTGAAATATGGCATTTCTATATTTCTGTTTTTCTTTTTCTTTCAATTAATGTTGTGGGAAAGTGAACTGCATTTTCTAAGTGTTAGATAATTGTTCAGGTTTGAGCCCTCAAACAAATTATGTTGAAATGAGTACTCTCACTGAACCTAATATGGAATTTACCAATGAAGTCATATTGGGAATACGAGTTAGATCAAATTAAAGTAGATGTGTTTACATGTTCAGCAACATAGGAAGCGTTCTGAGAGTTTTAATTATTTAAAATTATTTCTGGAATTTATTTTTTAAAATATTTATAGCGATAAATGATATGTACCGTATATAAAATGATAGTGGTGAAGGGAAATTACATTCATACTTTTCTTATAAATGATGTAAAGTAAAATATCATTTTAAAATATGGTTTAAAGAAAGAACAATGCTTTGTAATAGAAAAAAGTTGTATTATTTAAATCTTTATAGTTATAAAACGTTACTAAACATTAAACCTTAGTGTTTTTCTTTAAAATTAGCAATCTATCATTGTGTATCCACACTATAGAAAGGTTAGTTTTAATTCAGTCATAGCTAGTTTTACATATATTGACCATGACAGTGAAAATTACTTAGATACAGCTAAAATATTGATTTCTGGATTCTGTACACAAATGTATTACATAGTGTTATGCACCCCAATAATAATCTTATCATGATTACACTGGATATAAAAAGTTTACACACCCCTATTAAAATGTCAGGTTTTTGAGATATAAAAAAAAATTCAGATCAAGATAAATTATTTCAGAATTTTTTCCACCTTTAATATGACATATAAGTTATACAATTTACTTGAAAAACAAACTGAAACATTTTTGGGGGGAGGGGGAATAACAATTAAAATATACAATAATGTTTTGCTTTCCTTTTTTTCCCCTTTTCAATAAGGTAAGCTCTTGGGTGACATGGCTGATTCTGACCGCAGGTTCTATGGAGGAAAAGCGAGAAGTTTTCTCTCATGTAATACATGTGGCAAAATGCTGCTGGAACATGGGCAACTACAATGGTGTAATGGAATTCTTGGCAGGCCTCAGGTACTTGAAGCTCATTCTTGAAATGATGGCAACTGAGGGATAGATTACGTTACAGCATCTGTTACATACCACTTGTCCATTTAAAAATAAATAAATGGTGAACATCACTCCATCAGTCATTGTGTTGAACGTTCTGTTAAATTGCATCCTTTAGCCTCATCCACTGAGTTTATGATTATAAATGTTTTGACAGAATTGAATAAGATGGATGACAGAGGTTATATTGTTTAAAAGACAGATCTTTTTTCAGAAAACTGAAGGGACCTCATTTATCTTACGGAAAGATAAACAAGGAAAACAGGGAAAAAAATTTTCAATCTCTTAGTACCACATTTAAACGTAGTTAAGAAAAAGTGCTATTTATCACCCTGAAGGAAAGGCATACTTTAGATAAATTTAAAATATATCTTATCAAATCTACCATGTTAAAAATACTTGCTCCATTTTTCATTATTATTCATGATTTCTCAAACATCGATATCTTCTCTCATTCGTACTCAATAAAATATGCACGTTGGAAAATAAAAGTAGCTTGATGTGACAAGACAGAGGCAAGATCTAAGTTATATGGCAGTGTACAAAGAAAGCCTTATATTTGAAAACATTTGTAGTTTCTTCATTCTATCCATTTATCATAACATTTCATAGCATCTTGATCATGTATTCTCTATTTGAAGAGGACTTTTTCCTTCTGGTTTGTAATGTAACATAATGATGCATATGATTTAATGAAATTATGTGCTGATGAATCTAATCTGACATGCTTACAGTACATAGTCTACATTAAATATAGTCTTCCTTCTGCCGTTGGCTTATCACTTTTTACTTTTAGCACATTTTTAATTCAAGTGTTCTTGTACATAGAATTAACTGAGTAAGATGAGAGTAAATCAGAAATTATCTACTCATTCTCCTTATATACAGGTAGTCCTCAGCTTATGACCACAATGGAACAAATTTCTGTTGTTGAGTTTAAGTGACTTTTGCCCCATTTTATGATCAGTTATTAAGTGAATCACTGCAGTTACTAAGTTAGTAACAAGTTGTCAAATGAATCTGACTTCCCCATTGAATTTGCTTGCCAGAAAGTCGCAAAAGATGTTCACAAAACACCGAGATACTGAAACCTTCATAAATAAAATCAGTTGCCAAGTGTCTGAATTTTGATCACGTGATCATGGAGATGCTGTAACAACTATAAGTTTGGAAATTGGTCATATATCACTGTTTCAGTGCCCTTGTAACTTTGAACGGTGACTAAATGAACTGTTGTAAGTCAAGAACTACCTGTATTTAGAGCAAGGGTCCCCAGCATGTGGACCATGGCCCACTAGTGGGCCATGAGGGAATGGCAACTAGACCATGGAAACAACCAGCAAGCGAGTGCGTGGGCAGTAAATAAGCATGTCTGTGCGTGCTCCATTTGCGTGAGCGGCAGTCTTAGGGGAGCCATCCCCTTCCCCCCACGGTCTTCAAAGCTGGTCCGTAAAACGTTGGGGAACTCTGATTTAGAGCATGTGCATCAGGTGTCAAAACGCGATCGCATCATGGGCCGTATCGTGATGTTCTTTGCTTTTGCGGAGCTGGGGTGGGCATGGCCTGCAGAGACCATATCCGGCCTGTGGGCCACTAGTTTGACAGGTCTGATGTACATCTAAATGATTGCGAGGTACTTATATTACCAGGCCACACTAAGACTAGATCAAAGCACACATGTCCCAGGCACAACACTGTCCTCAAAGAAATAAAACAGGCATATCCTTTGGGAATTTAACATGGCTAACATGATTAATTGTGCAATTGTAATTGTACAACAGCAATGATATTTTCATACCTGCATTGTGACATTATTTGTTATTGCTGCTAACAAGATATGTAGAAAAAAGCTAGTAAACTTTCTTATATTTTCCAAATAGGTCAAGAAAAGTTTTAAAAATGTGGCAGTTCATGGACCAATCTGATATTGAAACAATGCGCAGCTTGAAAGATGCTATGGCGCAACATGAATCATCGTTTGAATATAGAAAAGTTGTCAACAGAGCTCTGAATATCCCTGGCTGTAAAGTAGTTCCTTTTTGTGGTGTATTTTTAAAAGAGCTCTATGAAGTTTTGGATGGGACTGCAAGCCTCATCAGACTTTGTCCTCAGTATAATTCTCAGGATGAAACACTGGAGGTAATTTAATCCGTGAGCAATCTTATCTAAGAGAGTTGTTATATTTCCTTATAAGTGTGTGTGTGTGTAATTGTAAAGATTGATTGATTGATTGATTGATTGATTGATTGATTGATTGAAACCTTTACAATTGCAATAATGTTTTATCTGATAAGAATTCAAGTCATCTGTTAGATAAATTGTTCAGGTTCTCTCCAACCTGGACTCTGATGTTAAGGCAGATTCCATGGAAATGACCAAAGCACACTGGTTATAACTGGGGCAGTTTGATCATGTTGGTCCCGATGAAGTGGAGAAGGTTCAGTCACCTGTGTGTTGGACCCTTGTTCTTTCTCCTGGTTAACTAAGGGTATTCTAGGAGACCATCTGTGGTTTGATCCTGGTGGTGGTGAATTCACCCTTGAAAGAGGGGGTTGTCTCACTGCTGCTTTCTCATAGACTCTGGTCTACCCATTCCTCAAGAAGCCATCTCTGTATTCAACTATTTTGGATAATTGTTGTGCCATCTCCAATCTTCACTTCTTAGAGAAGTTTGTTGAGAATGTGGTTGTGTCACAGTCTCAGGGAATCCTGAGCTAGGGTTCATGCTTAGGTATACAACTGAAACAGCGTTGATTGCACTTGTGGATGACCTCTGGCAGAGGTGGGATGGGAGAGGTCCAGCACATGACCCATTGTCTGCGGAGTCCACCAGGACACAACATTCTCCACTGTCCTATTTAACATCTACAGAACATGAAGGACATTCTAGTAGGCATGGTCATACAACTTAATTTTGTGTGCCGGTTACATTCCTTCCTGGACTGAGATGCACTGCTCATCATCCCTCACACTTTAGTTACTTCCGAACTGCAATGTACTCTATATGGGTCTGCCCTTGAATACTATATATGGAGCTGCAAACTTTTCACAAAGCATTAAAACTGGAGATGCTCCAGAGCATGGAATTTGGAAGATTAAGTGGCCTGTGCATTGTTGTTGTCTTGCTGATGGCTTTTTATGTTGATATTCTTTTTAATTCTAATGCGTTGTAAGCTAACCAGAGTTGTAATTGCAAGACTGGTGGCCATATAAATAGCTTTAATTAATAAATAAAAGGAATACTTGGATTATTCTGTACTAGAATTACTGAGGTTAAATTGCAAAATCATCCTTTCTTCTATGTAAGTCTCTGTGCAAATTCCCTATGGCCTATGCCAAACAAGAATTAATTAGTAAGGTTATTAAATGTCTCTTTCACATACACACACTCACACATTCAATGTAATCCTTAAGATCTGCTTAAATTCTTATACACAACAGTCTCCTACTAGATTTTTTAAATATTCTTTTGAATGACTTAGCTAACAATGTGTCTCCTTAAAGAATACAGTTAATGGGAGAAAAAAACAGCCAAACTCCCTTAGGCTTATAGATTTGCTGCTATAGTTTCTTGGATCTTTCCTTGGTTTCTAAATTAGCAAAAATGCAATAAATATATTCCCATGTTCCACAGTGAAATACTCTGTTTTTGTCGTTATTTCCAAATAAATGCCCTTTCAAATTTACCATAACAGCAATATCAGTGTTATCAAGAACAGAGACTGTTCTGTGAGCTGAACTGAAGTGCCAAAGCAACATTAATGATAGACATTCCAGGCATGCAAGTACATTTTGGTATGAAGCAAAATGTATTCTCATTGAAAGTCTGTTCCTATTTATCTTAGAATAGACCTCATTCATTTCCAATAGCATTTAGATTTATATACCGCTCCACAGTTCTTTACATCACTCTCTGAGCAGTTTACAGTATCAACATATTGCCCTCAACAATCTGTGTCCTCATTTTACCGACCTCAGAAGGATGGAAGGGTGAGTGAACCTTGAGCTGGTAGTCAATTTAATGGGATTCCAATTGGCCAGAAACATTATTGGATAATCTATGTTACCTGGTTCAGGCGGTAACTACTTGTAGTCCTAAAATGTTTAAAAGATATATTTTTGTATAATAATCTTTAGCTATGAATAGTTATAAAGTCAATACTTAGTACTGTGTCTTCTTTTTTTAGTTTGTTGCAGAATACAGTGGTCAAGATAACTATTTGCAAAGGATAGGTCAAGATGGTCTACATGATATAGAAAAAGAATCTATGGCTAATTACATATTTCAAACAATTCGAAGCTGTAACCGAAGTTTGGAGTCAGAAGATGGAGAAGATAACTTTATTGAATATGAAGGTGGAAATTCCAGAAAAAATTCTTTGAAGGACAAAACTCGCTATCAGTAAGATTTTTTTTTAATTTTTTTTAATTTATTTAGATCTTCAAGTTACAGCATTAAAAAATTTATATGTAAGTTTTAAATATAAAGCATAGCTCAAATAATTGTCCAAAAATGTTCAGTCAATCATGACCCTGAGGTACTCAAAATGGCATCATCCTTATACAACATAGAAAAATTGAAAGAAAAGGGAAACCCTTGAAATTTGTAAGAATATATACCCACAGAATTCAACTCAATAAGGATGAATTTCATAGACATGAAGCATTGTTACAACTCCCATTTGTACTTCTACATATCTTTTTTCCTACAGCAATATCATCATTAATGACATCTTAAATTTTTAAATGTGGTTATATTGGCAACCATCATCAGAAATATCTCTAAATCATGACTAAGCATGGAGGTATTGAGGCCTGAGGAGGCATGTGGACAAAATTCTTAGATGTGACCTTCAGATCCTTCTAAAAGATGATGCCCACTTCTGTCTCCTGGTTTTGTCTACTTTTAGACACAGGAATAGAGTATCCCAGTACTTGAAAGCACTGATCAAATCACAATGCTCATGATGTTCAATCACTTCAAGGTTGAGTACCCCTGGTTTAGAGTTTGATGGGTGTTTTTCTGCTTCCAGTTGTAGCTTTCCTTGTGTGGTTCCAGTGCTTGTTATTTGGGGAAATTTACAGGGAATACTAATGGCATTCTCTCCTTTTCTAAAACTCTTCCATATTTTTTCATCTTTTTTTGTTATTAAGAAAGAACCCTTTGGGAGGGGAAGATAGAACTAATTCCTTGTTTAGAACCATCAAGGCTCAGAAAATAATAGGTTTCTACCTTTCTTCCTCGGCTCTAGCAGAGCCATAAAGCAACTGAATTAAGTATGTGATGAGAGATCACTAAGAAATACCTCTATCTCTCTTAGATGAGAGATCACTAAGAAATACCAGGACTGTGGGCTAATTTAGGAAACACAGAAAACAGCCCAGAAAAAAGCAATGGAAGATCAGAGTCACCTAGATAGTAGGATGGGTGATATCTAAATTTGATAAAGAAATAAGAAATAAATAAATAATTTTGTATTGTTGCCATGAAAACTGCATGTCCCTTCAATTACAAATTGAGCTCAAGGACATTAATTTAGATTTTATTTTTGAAGCCTGAATGTTATACCGGTAGTAAATTACAGTTACTTTAAAATGGAAGCAAAAAAATCTGAACTTGGCCTCAGAAGAAGAAGAGAGATGGTATGAATAGGGAGGCATTTTTAAAACACTAAATTATACTTTGATCTTTAGCATTATATTCAGCTGAGCTGAATATGTCATTTTAAAATGTATATTCCCAATTGTAATTCGAGAATACATAATTTATTTATTTATTTTATTCGATTTCTATACCGCCCTACTCCCGAAGGACTCAATTTAAAACAAGGGTGTACTTGAACTTCTTCTTGGTCCAGTCCTTTTGTCAAGAATTATGTGTGGAATTGTGGTTCTAAGATTCTTGGAATCTTTCTCTTTAAATTTTATATTCCCTCGTGATGTAATTACTTTCAGGCAAAATTATTTCATCTTGTACATGAAATTTTAAGCAGCCTATAGATGCAGCTAGGACATAAGTCAGCGATGCCAGGAATAACATCATGCCATCTCTGTTGATCTTAGCTTAGAACATTGTATCCTGCTGGAATAGCATTCTAACTCAGTCAAAATAAAGGTTATTTATTATTGTTCCTAATCCCATTACTTTTAAGGACATGTTATCTGAGATTCTCAAATTATTTTAGGAAGAGCTTATCAGAGCTAGTAAACTCTTTGAATATTCACACTAGAGCACAGCCATTCAGCACAGGTGTTGTTTTCATTATGGCATATGGGAAGGTTGTTATTCTCTGTTCTCGGATCTCCCAGTGCTCTGTGTGTGGTGAGAAAACAGCTGAGTCCAGGAACACCATGCACTTAAATGAACGTTCTGAGAGACCAATGAAAACTTTTTTAGACTTCACTGCTTCAACCATATCCCCAAGAAAAGTTATAACTGCTATTATTTCTCGTTTCCTGGTGAATTGAAAGTTGACAGCTGTGATATAGAGAGATAACATTTCTCTTAGGTGTATGATCCAAGAATACAGTTCTGTTCATCTGTGAAATCCACTGGGTGGTCTGTGCAAGTTACTGTCAGCCTAACTTTATTCTAAATGTATAGGAATCATTGCCTGCCTGCCTGCCTGCCTGCCTCCTGCCTGCCTGCCTGCCTGCCTGCCTGCCTGCCTACCTACCTACCCACCCACCCACCCACCCACCTATCTATCTATCTATCTATCTATCTATCTATCTATCTATCTATCTATCTATCTATCTATCTATCTATCTATCTATCTATCCCAGGTAGCATTAAATCCCAAGGCTAAATGTCTTATCGGTATCAAAGCACACAGCTGCCAAATTATTTCATGAAATGCATTTATTCATTTATTGACTTTATTTGCTGCCCATCTTGTAGGGAACAACTAAAATAAACCTTTTTGTGTTCTTGCAAGGCAATTCTGCCATATAATTACAATATAAAATAATTACATTACAAAATTTGTAAAGATTGCTTCCAGGAGACCTTTTTATGTGCAGTATGCTTATTCATCCAAGTTCACAGAGCAGCCAGATGTCACCATCTCTTAATCATCAGTCCATGTTTCATCCTCTTTTCTGTTGTTGTTCCTGTTAACAGGGATGATCTATTTAGACAGAAATACTCACAGCAATAATTTTGTCAGATTTTTTGGTTGTGGATTTGAAGTCAGCGGAGGCAGTCACCGTCTTTCTTTCTCCCTGCCATTGCTCTGGAAATGTGACTCGTGAGCATGTAGACATGGCAATTTTAATGCAATCTTAAAATTAACTTTTCTCCTTGATTCTATCGATTTTTCCTTACAATGTAGAAGGGACATATTGCACATAGATGGGTGATCTATCTGTACATGTATTTAAAAAAAATACATGTACAGTGCTTTGAAACGCATTAAATTTGGCCCTCAATACATTTTGATGTGAAACTTTTGTCCCAGCACACATTGTTTGTTCGGTACTCAACATACAAGCTAGAACATGTCAGCGTCAGTTGCCTTGTGACTCACTATATTATTCCTTATGGGAAAAATTTGTTTGGTACTCATCATTTTTGGTATTCATCTCACCTCCCGGAACCAATTAACGATGAGTTCTGAGGTATGACTGTATATGGCAATATGTGAACAGTAGATTGTACCCAAAGAAATTGTCAACCTTTTAACAAATAATTCCCAAATTATTGGTCTAGGAGGGAAAAATAGTTTATTTCACAGATAGAAAAGAGTTACGTTATCATAGGAAGGTCAGCAACAAGTGTGGGAGTTTTAGGAGTATTGTGTAGGCCCGCGACCTTTGGGGGAGGGGTTGTGTAGTTTTATAGTCCTTGCAGCTCTTGGTGTGTGAAACTCTTGCATTCCTGTTCACAACTATCATTGTATTCAGGAAAGGGATTGGGATGGGTGAGATGAAATGCTACTTTATTATGATCAGTCCAATGAAACTGATGGTATACATCAGACGTCTTTATAATAAAGCATAAGAACTGCAAAAAGAAAGTATGTTTACATCTGGACATGGCCAAAATCAGGGTAAAATCTCGGTAACATCAACATTGAAAAGAAGCATTATAAGCAAGCAGTAACAAATTAATCATTAGAAGTGGCTGTAAAGCCAAGCTCTTTTAAGGCTACCAAAACATATAAAGAAATGCTATTTGACTGGTATTAACTACCATGCTGGCATTAATGAAATCTGGCTCTGAGACAGACCAGTCAGGAACCGGTACTGTTGGAATTTTCTTCAAAACGGACCAACGAAAGAACTGATTAGAAATCAGCTTTGTTACATTGTTTTACATGTAAATCATGCATCATTTTACTTGTTTGCTTTGATTAGGGATTTATTTATTTTTTTGAGATTTCAAACCCAGTTTTATCACTTAAAAAAAAGGTTTGTTTGTTTTTTGGTGGTATAAATTATATTTTTTGCTTGAAATACTCTTACTGAAATTGCTATCTGGATGCATTCTTTGCAATGCTGTCTTTCATTTTTCTATTGTGTTGTATTTCACAACCTAAATAAATGGACTAATAAGTCCTTTGGAGTTGAGCAGCTATATTGAATTTGAATAAATAAATAACTTAAGGTAAACAATTCCCTCATAGGTTGATGCAAAGAGTTTATGAAGACTAACAGCAATTACTTACCACAAACTGTTGTGGATTGTTTTGAATGATCATCTGGTCCTTCATATACTTCTTCCACCTTCTCTTTAGTAAAGTGGCAGTTTGAAGTAGGTATGGAACAATTCTAGGAACTGGAGGACAAATGATTTTGAACATAAATAAAAAGTGGTGTCTTGCACTGAAAGCACAGTTTGAAATGGTTTCGAGCAAAAATTTGTAGACATGCAAAGCCATGGATATAAATACATAAACGAAGAACATTTGAAGAACAATAATTACAAGTAATCATCCTGTGTTTCTTGATTACTAGAGGCAATAAAAGGAGGAAGAGGAAATGATGGTGAAGCATAGTGAAGACTATAGTTCATCTTTGTCTGTATTTACACAGCAGCCCAGCTGTGAAAAGAAACATCATAAACAACCTGACCTCATATAATTCTAAACAGTGTAGATTATATTAATATTCAGTTAATCTACATTTGTGCAGAAAACACAAATGCCTTTTTCTAAATGTGCTCATTCCCTTAATATGTATGTGAGGTCATCTTTGCTTCCTGACAAAAGAGCTTCTAATGTAATTATCATCTGGCATCAGTTCTTTCTGGGCATATGAACAATATCTGATGTTTGTTTGGCTAATCTTCTTGTCCTTTCATCTCACCTCTTGACATCTAAAAAGTGTTTGAAAGTCCTTGGATTTGTTGTTTAACAATTTACAGCTTTTTTGAGGGGAATCAGCTTATTATTAATTGAAGCTTATGGGTTTTTTTAAAAACATTATGTTTGTTGGATATTAAACTTGAAAGGCTTTCCTAAAAATAAATAGAAGTTTTCATGCATTAGAATGCAGAAAAATGGAGGCAGTATACTATATCTCTAACATCAAAAGCTGGATGTTGCTAATAGCATTCCTGTTGGCTGATTATTGTTTTTTTTTTTTACATTTTTTCTTTGTTTCAGTAGAATTCCACTTAAAAACAAGTGCTACTAAACTGAACTTCATCCTTTTCTCTTTATTCAGATTCTTATTCTTCTATCTCAATCATAGCCGTTTTTGGTAAAATGAAGCAGCAAAACACATTCATTTTGATCGGATTGAAAATATTATTTGCCTAAAATTTCATTCTTCAGCATTCTTTTATGGTAAACTAAAGTCTTTTTAACAATTCTCAAAATGTGAGAATTGTTGGAAATTGAAGCAGTGATGTGTTCCAGTGGAATAAAATAATAATAATAATAACCATGTCATTCTCTGTTATAAATGTTGATTTCAGTTTTGACACATGCTTTTGATGAACCATGTTAATTTCTATAGTAGTACATTTTACAGCAACATACTTGGAATAATTTCTCCATACTGTTAAAATGTTTAGTCATGAGTCTTTGAAAAAACCTGCAATATTTCTTTACTTCCAATCTGTAATGAAATAGTGCTTTTTGAAATCTATTTTCGAGAATCATTCTTTGGGCTTATAAATGTATGAAGCATGTACTCATATTACAGTGTCTATGTGATATAGGCTGGACATTGTGGCTTTGGCATGCATTAAATAATTTGTGATGATGAACTGTTTTAAGTATGCTTGTTAAGATATTTTCCATGTTTGCATTCCTTAAGCCACAGCAGGGAAGACTTGATACTGTGTGTGTGAATTTTTCACTTTTTTAAAATAAACAAGAGTTATGCAAGAAAAAGAAAATCTTATGCATACATTTTGAGTACATGTAGTTCTCAGCTTACGACCACAATTGAGCCCAAAATTTCTGTTGTTAAGTGAGACATTTGTTAAGTGAGTTTTACCCCATTTTACGACTTTTCTTGCCACAGATGTTAAGTGAATCACTGCAGTTGATAAGTTAGTAACCTGGTTGTTAAATGAATCTGGCTTCCCCATTGATTTTGTTTGTCAGAAGGTCGCAAAAAAGATGAATCACATGATCCTGGGACACAGCAACGGTCTAAATATGAAGCAGTTCCCAAACATCTGAATTTTGATTGCATGATCATGGGGATACTGCAAAGGTCGTAACTATGAAAAACAGTCATAAGTCACATTTTTCAGGACCATTGTAACTTTGAATGGTCACTAAATCAACTGTTGTAAGTCGAGGACTGCCTGTATTTATGTCTTATCAGACCTTATTTTTTTAATATACTTTTAATTTCCCTGAAATAATAAACATTTATTAACTCTATTATATTTTTATTAAAAATAAAAGCAAAACCAACATTGGGGACATAAGCAGAACATAAATGATTAATAAATGCCATAATTTTACCATTTTATATATTTTTTTTAGAAAATAGCCCTTTCATTACAAATGAAGCTCATTGAGAAAGAATGGCTTTAACATTAATTAACGTTAAAATATTTTACTTGCAACACATTGCAAAGACATCATGCACAACTGTATATTAATTCACAGAATTGCATGATGAAATAACAAGTCACATGTTGGTCTTTGCAAATGAAGGCTTATCTTGTATCTTGGTTTCCACTCAGCTTAACCATTGGAGAGCTGTCAGATTCTGAAAATGACATATTCGAGCAGTCCAAAGAATGGGCTACGCAGGCTGCTGAAGAACAGCAAGAAGCTTTCGGCCATGGAATAGAGCTAATTCCCTGGTATGTCTTGTCAATCAGAGCTGACGTCCATCAGTTCATGTTGCAAGGCGCAACTGTTATACGTTACGATCAAGAAACTCACTTATCAGCTCGTTGTTTCCTTCAGCTACAACCTGATAATAGCACACTGATATGGACAAAGCCAACCATTGCTTGCTGTGCAAATTCTAAAATTAAACTTAGTACATTAAGTAGCAGCACAGAACTTGGAAAATTTCAGTTTCTTGGCAGTACTGGATTAAATGGACTGGTCGAGGGTTGCTTAGATCTGCTGTCAGCGAAAGCTGTGTATATGGGACACCCCGGCATTGATATGCATGCGGTGTGCATCCAGAATAACCTTTTAAACATGACCCTTGAAGAGAATGGTATAACATTATTATATGGACTTCAAACTACTGAAAACAAATTGCTGCATTTTGTGGTTCCAAAATATAGTGCTAAAATGTTGTTTCATGGATTACTGGAATTAATTAATGCTATAAGGAAGATGAAGAGATTTCCTGATCAAAGATTACAGTGGCTGCGGAAACAGTATGTCAGCCTCTATCAGGTAAAATGAATTATAATTGTCCCTTTTCCTATCAAATACCGTGTTTCCCGAAAATAAGACCCTGTCTTATATTTTTTTGCCACCAAAAACAGGCACCAGATCTTATTTTTTGGGGGGGGGATGTTGTCCACTGACTCACCTCACTTATGCACATCACCCCTGACCTCTTTTTCACTATCAGAGGCCTTCAGGAACTTCTTCGTCCAGCAAGGCTTTCCTGAAGGCCTCTGCAAGCCAATAAAAGAGCTCCGGATCGATCCAGAGCTCTGTTATCGGCTAGGAAGGCCTTCAGGAAAGACCTTTAGGAAAGGCCTCTGTAGTCGATAACAGAGCTCTGGATTGATCCGAATTTCTGTTATCGGCTACAGAGGCCTTCAGGAAAGCCTTAGCGACAGAAGAAATGGGCCAAGGTGTGCGACACCTGGCTGCAACTGCCCTAAGGTAACTAGTAGGGCAGCTTCACCCCTCCCCCATCCCCATCCTAGCTTAATTTTTACCTGTGCACCCTTGAGTGGGCGGGGTCTTAATTAGGGCTTATTTAGGGGGATAGGGCTTATATTGGGCACGCATGTAAAAATCAAGCTAGGACTTACTTTCTGAGTAGGTTGTATTTTTGGGGAAACACGGTATATGTATTTTTTTCCTGTTATCGCATTATTGAATTCTGTAATCATCTGTTTTCTATTCCTATACTGTGTTATTACCTAATATGTCTCCACACAATTAAAAGAATACGAACTATTTCTCTTCAATTATGTAGATTGTACATTTTAATAAAGTTAAATATATTTATTAGGAGGATGGCCGATACGAGGGTCCAACCTTGGCTCAAGCGGTTGAGTTATTTGGAGGGAGACGCTGGAGTACAAGAAATGCAAGCTCGGGAAATTTGGTAAAAAGCATAGAGAAGCCAGGTGTGCAGAGAAACAACACTTTAGGAATCAGTGCAGCGAAGAAGAAGAAAAAAGTGCTTATGAGGGTAGGAGTCTTTTGTTAGTTAATATTATTACATGGATTATTTGAGATTTATTATGTTTTCACCCATCAGAGTGAATTTTTACATAAATAAACCTTAGTTCTTTAAATTTCATTTATTTGGAAGCAATGCAATTTTTCTTTTTTACACACACACACACACACTATAATAAAACTTTGCGTGTACTAAATGAAACTGGAAATAGAATGTTCTCAGTGGTATTTTGACTTCTGAGGTTGGCCTTTATTCGCATTTTCAAACCTAAGGAGAATGGAATTTGAAGTGAAACGGTATTTTTGATTATGCAGAAAATACCATTTTTTAAATGCTGCTCAGAAAATACAATCTTGGAAGCAGAATCCAATTATATCAGGTTTTATTATCATTCTTCCTTCAGTCATGCAGTCCAGTTAAAATCATTGTTTGCTTTTCCAAAGTTATTTTATTTTTAACAATGCCTAGCTTGACGCCCCCAATGAATATTGTTATTCATTCTGTTCCATATGCAACTTTCATCGCCTTTTGGTTCACCAACTGGTTTAATTAGCTGTTCATAGAGCTGTGTGACTTACAAAATAGAAAGTGGTTGAAATATGTACTGTTTTCTAAGACGTTTATTGAGAAAATCGCTGTTTCAAGGGTGAAAGTGGAGATGGCACTGATGATGAGATGGCAAGTCGAAAAGCAAAACCTCATAAGGAAAATCGGAATAGAAGTGGTTCGGATCCTCCAGATATTGATGAACAAGAAGAACTAGGTAAAAATAATTTATTAAACCTCTATGCCACTCAACTCTCGATGTTACGGCAATCAAAAAATTATAATAAAGTCAATAAAAAGATAAAAGATGGTGACTAATATTTATTTGTTTGTTTGTTTGTTTGTTTGTTTATTTATTTATTTATTTATTTATTTATTTATTTATTTATTTATTTATTTATTTATTTATTTATTTATCAAATTTCTATCCCGCCCTACTCCCGAAGGACTCAGGGTGGTGAACAGCCAAGATAAAATACAGATAATACAAATATTAAAAATCCCTTAAAATTATTAAATATTTTGGCTGAAACACAGATTAAAACACCCAATTTATAAAATCACGAATTAAAAATTTAAAAGAGGAGAGTTAAGCCAGGCCAGCCTGCTGAAATAGAAAAGTTTTGAGAGCACGGCGAAACGTGCGCAGGTCCAGGATCCTCCGTATCTCTGGAGGATCTACATCATCAACAGCTGTATGTGTCACACATATACAGCATTCAAGATTAACAATGTGAAAAATTGTGTTGAATATCTAATTTTGGTTAGTTTCAAATAAGAAAACTTCAACCAAGAATTCCAAAACTGGCTAAGTAAAACAATTCATATTTATTTATTTATTTATTATTTTATTTGATCAAATTTGTATACCGCTCTACTCCCGAAGGACTCAGGGCGGTGAACAGGCACAAAATAAAACACATAGATACAAAAGTTAAGAGCAGAATTAAAACCACATTAAATATTTGAGCCCAAGACAATTTAAAACATCCCAAAAATTTAGAACAAATTTAAAATTTCAATTTAAATCTAAAAATTAAAAATTAAAAGGGGGGAAAGGTCAGGCCAGGCCGGCTTGTTGAAATAGAAAGGTCTTTAGAGCGCGGCGGAAAGTGCGCAGGTCCGGGATTCTACGTATCTCCGGGGGGAGCTCATTCCAGATAGTAGGTGCCCCCACAGAGAAGGCCCTCCCCCTGGGGGCTGCCAGTCGACACTGTTTGGCCGATGGCACCCGGAGGAGCCCCTCTCTATGAGAGCGTACCGGCCGGTGGGAGGTTGATTGTGGTAGTAGGCGGTCCCATAAATAGCCAGGTCCTAAGCCATGGAGCGCTCTAAAGGCTGTAACCAGAACCTTGAAGCGCACCCGGAAGACCACTGGGAGCCAGTGCAGCTCACGCAGGAGAGGTGTTACGTGGGAGCACCATGTCGCTCCCATAACCACCCGCGCGGCCGCACTCTGCGCCAGTTGGAGCCTCCGGGTGCTCCTCAAGGGGAGCCCCATGTAGAGAGCGTTGCAATAGTCCAGACGGGAAGTGACGAGGGCATGAGTGACTGTGTGTAAAGAGTCCCGATCCAGAAAGGGACGCAACTGGCGAATCAGGCAAACCTGATGGAAAACCCTCCCGGTCACGGCCGTCAAATGCTCTTCTAAAGACAGCCGTGAATCCAGAAGGACGCTAATTATAGTTAGCCATGGCTGCAGATTTGGAAAATCAGCGAACTGGTCATTAAATGTGGGATATAATAGAATTCAAATGCTTATTTTAATCAACTGCTGTTTTTCATTTCATCCAAACTGCTTAATTTTTACGAACTTAAGTTTCTAATGAACTTAATTACAGTTCGTTAGAAACAAGCCAGCTTCAAACTGATAGGCTAAGCTGATAGCTTGTTGGAATATATGGTTATTAAGGTCTATTATATGTGAATAAAAAATGCAAACAAAGGCTTATGATCTCCTACTTGCAGCCAGAATGATGACTCGAGAAGACAGGACACATGCAAACTTAAGTTGTGTACAGATTAATAATAATGGATAATGAAACATTTGCAAGAAAACAATAAGCTCAGAGAGCACCAAAGACTCTTCCCCCATTGGAAACATTATGTAATTAAATACATTATAAAGTTAATTTCATATCTCTCAAGATTCCTATATGATGACAGTTAATCAAAATTCCATTTGTCTGTGGGGATTCTCAGTCATTCAGGTCATGGTTGTCCCAAAAGTGCTTTTTCAAGAGGCGACTGGACTTTCTGGTTTTTCTTTGAAGACGTTTTGCTTCTCATCCAAGAAGCAGAGCTGAAGAAGCTTCTTGAATGAGACATGAAATGTCTTCAAAGAAAAAAAAACTAGAAAGTCCAGTTGCCTCCTGAAAAAGCACCTTTGGGACAACCATGACCTGAATGACTGAGAATCTCCACAGACTTTTAGCTATGCAATTTGGGATAAACACCCTTTGAAAGGTGTAGGAAACTTCAGAAACTGGCCAAGGAGCTCAATAAAATATAATTCTTTAGTTATAATTTATTTGATTGAGCATCAGACATGGGCCAGATAGGGCTTATAGATAAATGAAAGCCATTGATAAAATTTACTTTTTTTGTTAGATCCAACTCTTCTGGTTACTTTTACTGGTGCAAATACTCTGCCTTCAAGAAGAACGCAGTCACTGACTACTTCAGAGCCACCTAGTTTAGTGCCTGGTGTCTCTTCACCTGTAAGACCACAGTCTTCTCCCGTGATGTCACCATCAATAAAAAGCCCACCTAGGTAAGAAGAAAGCAGTTTTTAAAGCCTGTTATGAGTGTTGAGTATGAGTTTGGCTTTTTCTTTGAAGTGTATATCATCCATGCTTTTAAAAAAGGCTTGTTTTTATTATCTGAGAAACTGATTGTTGGCAGCTTTCTTAAATTATCACTTGTAATAGAATTGTATTTGTGTCTGTACAGAAACGTAGATTTGGGGGATCATGGGAATTCACCATACAAATATCTTTTATACAACATTAGAATTGATTTCTATTAAAAGACATAATCTGTTCTACAAGTAAAGGAACTAAGTGCCTGATTTCATTCTAAGAATAGGATGCCATTTTTATAGCATTTCAAGTTTAGTCGTTAGATTGAATTTTTTTTTTTAATTTTGATTTATATGCTGCCCTTCTCCGGAGACTCAGGGCGGCTTACAATGCGTTAAGCAATAGCCTTCATATTTTTATATATTTATACAAAGTCAGCTTATTGCCCCCACAAACTGGGTCCTCAATTTACCTACCTTAGAAAGGATGGAAGGCTGAGTCAACCTTGAGCCTTGGCGAGATTCGAACCTGCAGTAATTGCAGACAGCTGGTGTTAATCACAATGCTATCAGTCTGCTGAGCCACCAGGCCCGGAATTACCAGTATCTATTCAGCCATATCACTTGATCATCTTTGAACAAATCATTGCCTACCTCACCAGGTAGGATATAGATATAGTTTACTATAGGATATAGTAAAAAATAAAAATTGAGTAGTCTATGTACACCGAGCTGAGTCTTCTAAAATAAAGGGAGAGGAGAGGAGAGGATGAGATGAGATAACCTTTATTGTCACTTTTTATATCACTGTATTAAAGATTAAAGAAATCAATATATCCTTCTTCAATTGGTCTTGTAAAGATGATATGTCTAGAGTACAATATTATTGCATTTCACAATATTATAATGATTATACAACTGCTTTTACATAAACTTGTAATCAAATATACTCAATTTAATTTTTTTTAGCACCTGGAGCAGTAGTAGTTGGCATGGAAGAGGTAAAGGAGGATTGAAAGGATTCCAGACCTGTATGGCTTCTGATAGCAACATGAGTTTTGTTGAATTTGTAGAGCTCTTCAAGTCTTTCAGGTAACATTGGTTTATTCCACACAGGCAGATTCAGTTTACATAACTGAAAAAATACATAATAAAAATATTCCATATATTACAGCGTACGAAGCCGCAAAGATCTCAAGGATCTTTTCGATACCTATGCCATACCGTGCAATCGTCTGAGTCCGGATTCAGCTCCACTGTATACTTCCCTGAAGATTGATGAGAATACAAATGGCCTCCAGCCTGATTTAGGTAAAACTAAACAATGTGATAGCAGATTGGCTTTACATTTGCGTTGCCTATGACAGTTGTAATTTCAATGCAGATAGTCCTCGCTTAATGATATGGTTGTAATGTGTAATGTCATGTGATCACATCACTTAGTAATGATAAAACCAGCAGCCTTGTTGTCATCATTAAGCAAGGATTGTGGATCGTTAGGTGAGGGCCTTACATGCCCAGGATTTGAAACTTCCTGGTTACTTCCAACAAACACTGGGGAAGCTGGCAGGAAGCTGGAAGTCCCAGCCATGAGAAACCTTTCTTTACATGGTTGGCAAGCAGTACGGAAGGCAGAATGAGTGTGAGTGGGTCCTGCACTTGCTCTGCTGGTTGGGAGCTCCTCAAGAGAAAAATTGACAGGACCAAGATTAATTTACTGGAATGACTTACGACCTCCTGCTGGCTTCCCCATTGACTTTGCTTGTGGAAGCTGGTAGTGAAGGTTGCAAATGACAATCATGCGACTGCAGGATGTTGCAACATCATAACTGTGAACTGGTTGCCAAGTGCCTAGATTGTGATCATGATAATGGAAACACTGCTGTGGCTGCAATTGCAAGGACTCATAATAAATCCCCCTTGCTCAGTGCCATTGTAACTTTGAACAGTTGCTGAAGAGGTGGTCATTCAATGAGAATGATGTGTAATAAATATTTTGTATGCTTGTTGGCCAAATATTTCTTTTTTATATATAGTGTAGTGCAATGCATTGGGTGGTAAATCACATTATAACATTTCAATATTACTAATATATTTCCAAATCATCTAAATCACGGATTCAGTAATTTTCTTCAAATCATGGATTCAGCAAACTATTCTCCAAATATTATTGACTATTTAAAGACTTGGGGGGCGGGGAAGACTTAACTATTCTATGAATGTTCTGATTGTGTTTTTAATCTTTCAGATTTATTAACAAGGAACATATCAGATTTGGGCTTGTTCATTAAGAATAGACAGCAATTATCAGACAACCAGCGGCAAATATCGGCTGCTATTGCTGCCGCAAGCATTGTTACAAATGGCACTGGAGTAGAGAGCACGTCTTTGGGAGTATTTGGTGTGGGAATACAGCAACTGAACGATTTCTTAGTCAATTGCCAAGGAGAGCACTATACTTATGACGAAATCCTCAGTGTTATTCAGGTAGGTAATGCAGACTTTTTAAAGTGCGTATATTTAGTTAATTTTCTCTTCATATTTTCACATTGTTTTTTAAGCCCTCCGTAATTAGTCCCTATGTGTATGGGATGACACCTTGTGCTTCAAAGGAAGGGCAAATGAAGTTTGACTAAACAAGAGTCGGTTAACATGTCAACTTTCTAACTCAAACTCAGTGTTTTTAATATTTTAACTGATTATTATGATATGGAAGCCAGCAGAATGATTTGAGAGAGTCACGCTCTCTCAGACCCTGGAGGAAGTCAGTGGCAAATCATTTCTGAAAACGTGGCCATAAACCTTCCAGAACTCATCCATGTAGCAATAGCACTTAGACTTATATACTTCATAGTGCTTCACAGCCCTCTCTAAGCAGCTTACAGAGTCAGCATTTTGCCCCCAACAATCCGGGCCCTCATTTTATCGATCTCGGAAGGATAGAAGGCTGAGTCAGCCTTCAGCCAGTGAAAATCGAACTGCTGGCAGTCAACAGAATTAGCCTGCAATACTGCATTCTAACCACGGTGCCACCATGTCTCCTAGTCGCCTGGAGTCAAAATTGCCTTGAAGGCATCTAATACCACCCCCAGTGTTCATATCACCTGATGGCATGGAAGTAGGTCAACCTAGAATGTACAGGGGACTAAAAGTAGTGATGTACAAAAATGTAATAATGATTCCTTGTTTACTGTTTTCATCCTCCAGCACCTTCCCCTCTACCAGTTTTCTTCTGGCTAGGTTTGAAGGCCAGACATGGCTAAGATGAATTTTGTGGGAAGGGAAGGTATTGATCTCTGCATGGTTGAAAATGGACAAATGAGAGTTGTATTATTCTCTTCCAGTCTCTGCTTTTCTACTTGATGTTTGTCCAGTGTTGCCTTTCCTTTTTAGATGCCATGTTAATATACAGCTTCATTTGAAAACCCAGATCTGCCATTATCATACCTAGTTAGCTATGCCAATTGTGTATTGCATTTATTTATACGTAAAACTGAATCAAAATAGATGATTGTTACATCTTTTAATTTTCACTGTTTCTCGTTCTACCATTATAGAAGTTTGAACCAAGCATCAGTATGTGTCAGCAGGGGTTAATGTCATTTGAAGGATTCACACGGTAATTATCTTTGGATATTCCAACATATAGTCCAGATGCTTTATGCAACTGTTATAAATTTTAAAAATCTATATCTTAGGTTTCTGATGGATAAAGATAATTTTGCCTGCACGAATAATGAATCTCAAGAGAACATAGAAGATTTGCAGTTTCCATTGTCATATTATTACATCGAATCTTCACATAATACATATCTCACGGGACATCAGCTTAAAGGAGAATCTTCAGTAGAACTTTACAGCCAGGTATACAAAGTCAATCTGCTGTCTCCTTTTTTTCCAAAAAGTATTTGTTTATTAAGTCAAAGAAGCATGACCTTTCACATGTTCCTAGTCGTGACTTGTAAAACGTAGGAAAATAAGATGTGTGGGAAAGTGGTTTGTATGCACAGTTGTGCTCAGATGCTTTTTTTATATTTATATATTTATGCTTTGTTCTGAGTTTTCATTTGAGAGTCATAGAATTTAGACACTAGCCAGTCTGATCTAAACTGCTAAAATTAGACTTTCCCACAGGAAAGACTGAGCTAATATGTTGTTTCATTTAGATGTCAAGGCACCATTCAGAATAATGTAAGTTGTGCTGAAAAGATGATGAGTTTGTAGCAAAATTATTACTCAAGAGAATCCAGCTTCTAAGAATATTATATAATATTTTAGACACACTTTCCAGAGATTCAGCTTGATTTAGGTGCATATTGAAGGTCCATTAAAATTAAAAAAAAACTCCAGAACCATCTCACTTATTATGTGTAGATATTAATAAACACTTTGTTAGCATTGAATGAAATGCTTCCTGGTTTAGCTCCAATGGATACTTCAGAGTACAGGTAGTCCTTGCTGAATGACTGGTTGCTTAGTGACTATTCAAAGTTATGACAGATCTACTTAGGACCTGTTTTCAAAGTTCCAGAGTGCCACATCTCCCCATGGTCATGGGGTTGTATTGTGGACATTTGACAATCACTTCACATTTAAAGTTGTTTGCAGGGTCCGTGGTCACATGACTGCAATTTTCGGCAGGTTTTACTGGTTTCCAGGATTTATTTCCAGTTTCCAGCAAAAAACCAATTGGGGAAAATGTACAAACAACCCCAGGGTTCATTTAAAGACTACAATATTCTCTTAAACATTGCTTAATGACCACAGTGTTTGCTTAATGACCGCTGCAAAAAAAGCTTGTAAAATCAGATATGTGCCAGATTGTGACTTGCTTAATAATCACCACAATTTATGATCAGGCTCAGTTACAATCATAAATTGAGGATTACCCATAACAGTTTTTAGAACTATCGATCAAATGACATTGCACAATGATTCTCTCTTTCTCTTCCTTTTTCTCTCTCCCATTAATTGATTTTTGTCCTAAAATAAAAGATGGAATTAGTTCGGGGGAGACAGTCCAATTTGCATAAAAGAGACAAACATTTGCCCAATAAAATCTCATTTGGAAGCATTCTTGATGTGCATGCCAAAAGAAGATCCATGCATCCCAAACCAAAGTTAATTTCTACATTTATTTTTCCAGATGTACTTAAAATCTATAATATATGAATTTGTTTCTAAAATAGAAGAAGCTCATAGTCTGTATCTGATTTACATTTTGTTTATGTGCAAACCAGGGTCTGTAATGGGAAAGTTTTGCTGAGGCCTATGAAAAGGTGGATAAGTTTTGAATGTTACAGTAAAGGAAATACATAAATGCATAAATTTTAAAAAAGGAATAACCATGTCCTTGTATTTTTAACATCTTCTTTTGTTCAGAAAACACAAGCATGCTGTTTGGGGAATTCTGGGAGTTGAAGTCCACACTTCTTCGAATTGCTAACACTCTTTATAGGATCAATACATTGCATGCTTTTCTGTATTACAGATTTTATTACAAGGTTGTCGGAGTGTGGAATTAGACTGCTGGGATGGTGATGATGGAATGCCTGTAATTTATCATGGACATACACTCACTACCAAGATAAGTTTTAAGGTATATGCAATTTATAATAGTATTTTCCATAATATAAGTTAATTTGACAAAAGAGTATATTGTTGACTAGGTAAATGACTATACTAACTTTCTTCAGGCATATGAGATCAAAAGCGTTGAAATTATGGTTATGACTGTGTTTAATCAGAAGACTTTCAAACTAATTTAAGTTTCCCTTAACTTTGAATTCCTCTTTTGGTTTAGAGCAGGGGTGTCAAACACGTGTCGTCATGTCATCACGTGATATATCGTGATTTTTTTCCCCCTTTGCTAAAAAGGAGGTGGGCGTGGCCAGCATGTGATGCATTAGGCCTGCGGACTGCAAGTTTGACATCCTTGGTTTAGAGTCAGCATACTAAGATTTCCCTTAGTAATTTGTGGGAAAAATTATTGTGCTTGTTAACTGTGATCGGGGACTGCTATAATTCTGATTGTTTTTTTTAATTATTACAGGAAGTAGTTGAAGCTATTGACCGCAATGCTTTCATCACTTCAGATATGCCAGTCATCATATCTATTGAGAACCATTGTTCTTTGCCACAGCAACGAAAGATGGCTGACATTTTCAAGGTGGGTTACAAGACTATATTCACATCAGATTTAACAAGCCAAGCTATTAACGTAATCATTAATACATATATATATAATACCTTTTCTCCTACTCTGTTTCTCTTTTATATTAGCAAATAAGTTAGAAATTGAAGTTAATTATATTTTTTAATATATCTTAACAAGGACACTATGAATAATAGCTTCACGATAAGAGGGGATTTGAAATTAACTTTTAAAACATAGCTTTAAATGTCGCCGTGGCTCTGTGGTTAAAGACACTTGAGCTTGTCAGTTGGAAAGCTGACAGCTAGAGTTTAAGACCTGAGCACGTGTGATGGGGTGAGTTCCTGTTACTTGCTCCAGCTCCTGCCCACCTAGCAGTTCGAAAGCATGCAAATGCGAGTAGATAAATAGGTACCACCTCAGTGGGAAGGTAACAGTGTTCTGTGCACTCAGTGTATAGTCATGCTAGTCATATGACCACAGAAATGGTATTCGGAAAATGCTGGCTCCCTCGGCTAAGAAACAGATATGAGCACCATTCTCTAGGGTCAGGCACAACTGAAAAGGAGAAATTTTTACCTATCCCTTTTTGCTTCTTTGCTTGCTAAGAAACTAATAATAATTATTATTTTTTATGGTTTTGACAAAAACAAAACCCTCCTTACTGCATTTTCAGGAAGCCATAAACTAAGTATTTTGTCTCAATCAGTTCAATTGATTATAATTGGATGAATTGATTTGTATTTTTAATCTTATTATATTAATGCTGTATGCTATTCAGAGCATATCCATTTTCATAATAAACTGTATAGAAATAAATATAGCATATTATTATTAACTGCAGAATCCTAACTTTATAACCATGAGTCGTTGAATATGAGAAGGGAAGCAAATAAATTTAATAATAAATACTCAAGCAAAAAAAAGAGCTGAATGCAGGTATATAAAGCTTGTACATATCCTGGTTTATTAAAATCAAAATTGGATTGTCTGAAGGGGGATTAATAACATCATTCATAACTAATATATTTTATTATGTTGATATTCCAGAATACATTTGGGGATAAACTGGTAACAAAATTTTTATTTGAAAGTGACTTTTCTGATGACCCGTTGCTACCTTCTCCCCATCAATTAAGAAGAAAGATTCTGCTTAAAAATAAGAAGCTCAAAGCACATCAAACTCCAGTGGATATATTAAAACAAAAGGTAAGATTAAAATTGACTACAGACACTTCACTTTGTTGGAGTGTCTGTAGTGTCTTAAAACATTGCCACCGCAATGTTTTAAGAATAAAATTTGAATTTAAAGAATAAAAGGCAGTTTTATATGGAGCCACCAACTTCTTGCAACTATACCTTTAACACCATCAAACAACAATATCTACTATTCCAGTTGAGAAGGACATGATAGATGGAAAACCCAGTCTAAACATCTGGTTGATTGTGGACCAGCTATAATAATAATAATAATTTGAAGAAGAAAAAAAAACATTGGAAGAAACAGTAAAGAAGTTGTTTTGAAGCTAGTACACCATGAAGGTTTACTGAGTACCGAAGAGACCAAATGTTCTGCAATAAAGACCAAATGAAGAATAGAAAAGAGACATTGCAAGACAAAATATTGCGTGGCCAGTACATAAAGGAAATAACAGGCAAAGCAGATAACAACAAGACCTGGCAATGGGTAAGAGCAGGAAGACTGAAGAAAGAGACAGAGTGGCTAATTCTGTCTAAAAGACTAAGCTTTAAGAACAAATACATGCAAACCAGAATTGAGAAGACAGCAACAGATAGCAAGCCTCTGCAAAGAAGCTTATGAAAAAGTAGATCCCCTTCCTTGTCTGGTGTAGCCAAAAGGAAGATTTTAAAAGCTTTTCCACTGAGCAGCCACAACTTGACATATCTAAACTTAACAAGCTCTGATTAATTTTAACATCAGTCCCAAAGAAGGTATCTTCAAGCCATGATGTATGAAAATGATTTAAACAAACCTGGATGAGCTACAGATCTGAGCTTTATGACTTAGTAAAATGTTGTTCGTTGAAAACAAAAAAATAATAAAACTCCCTCGCTCCTTTAAGTTATGGTGGATGAAACATATATCAAACCACATAGTGCTTAAATATAGCCAGCGATGCAAATACGTATCTTATGTAATGAAGATTATTTTGCATGAAGACTGGAATATAGATGCCCAAAGAGAGGGTTTTTTTTTATATATATACACTACATCTTGGCATGGAATGTTTTGTTCTAGTGTTTCTTTAATGAGAAAAAAAGATGTGTTTACTGCTGCAATAAAAGATTCAGGCTGTATAAATGTCTTACATTCATATCATTAGAGGCAGCTAGTCTTTGCATGGAATAGCAATAGCAATAGCACTTAGACTTATATACCGCTTCACAGTTCTTTTACAGCCCTCTCTAAGAGGTTTACAGAGTCAGCATATTGTCCCCGACAATTTGGGTCCTCATTTTACCAACCTTGGAAGGATAGAAGGCTGAGTCAACCTTGAGCGGTGAAGATCAAACTGTTGGCAGTGAGCAAAGTTAGCCTGCAATACTGCATTCTAACCACTGCGCCACCACGGAACCAATATTTGTGCAGCTGACCTCCTCTGTTAAATAAATTTAAACGTTATTCCAAGTGGATGGAGGCCTATATGTCTAGTAAGACCTTATTGATAGTTCAGTGGAAAGAGTAATGCAGTAGGAATTACGAAGTGGTGTGAATTTCCATGGATAAATGGGAATATAAAAAAAGACTGCAGTAAGACTGCAGTAAGTAGGTGGTGGAGGATGAAGATAGAGGACCTGTGGCTACTTTCTAACTGTATTCTGTCTCACTTTAAAAAATCTGATTTGATGCTGCAGGCTCATCAGCTGGCATACATGCAGGCTCAGGCAACCAATGGTAACAATGCGGGAAATCTTTCCACCACTAACGAAGAAGAGGAAGATGAAGAAGATGAATATGATTATGACTATGAGTCCTTGTCTGATGGTAAATGAACACATTTGCATGTAATGTTGCATTTTTCAGATTTATGACAAGTTCAAAGTTTTGGTCATACCTATTCTTGAAAGTCCTGGATCAAGCAATAAATCAGGGTAGATAAAAATCAATGATTTTTTTTTATTTAAATTGGATTTTTTTGATTTAAATTGGATTTTTTTGATTTTTATCGTATTTATTTTAATAAAAAACTTTTGGGGTAAAAATCTATCGTAAGACAGTTTTCTACTTAAGATACATAAATAATTTAGTTTATTCAGCATGAAATGGAGCTTAGTTATGTAGCATGAGGCTGTATATTCTGCAACACTGGGACTATCGGTGAGTCAACAGTGGGCCAAAGGAGTAGCAGAGATGACAGTTGCTCTTTAAAAATTATGATTTAAATCGAGTTGATTTAAATCAAGCCTTTTTACTAGTGATTTAAATCATGATTTAAATTGTGATTTAAATCAACTCGATTTAAATCAAATCCACCCTGCAATAAATAAAATAAACCTATGTCAAAATACAGTACAATCAGTAGTAGTAGTAGTAATAGTAGTAGTAATCCAGGTTCTTGGAAAGGACTTGATAGGTAGACAAAAAATGCCAGAGCTAGTCTGAATATTTATCTGGCTGACCATAACCCACAGAATCTCCTCAGACCGGCCCCCCCGGCCCCCACCCCCACCCGGGACTGGCATGTTCTGATACAGTGAATGCAAATCTTTAAGTCAAGCTGAATTGGTGACTTCATGGATATCTCCCAAGCTCCGTTTTTGGCTGCGATGGCCTCCTGCAGCCCTCTGCCAACCGAAAATGTGCATGGGCTTCCCAGGCTCCATTTTAGCTGGCAGAGGGCTACAGGACATCAAGCTGGCCACGCTCACCCCAGCCACGCCCACTTGCCCCCCCCCAGGTCAAACACAACATTGATGCTGCCCACAATGAAATCGAGTTTGACATCCCTGCTCTATTATTTTCTTGGCAGCATTATGGATTTTTTTCTAGTTGTCTCCAAGTTAAGTACTAACCCAACTTATCTTTTTGAAATTAATCAGTCAAGCTTCTATAATTTCTAGTAGTTTGCTGGTTAAGGTAGAGTCATTTAAAGCATTTCCTAATATTCGCTTCTGGTAATAGAGATATTTTGTTTGGGTAAAGTACTGGGAAAAATAATGGTATGAAATGTCAGTCCATATAGAATTCATTTAAATCTTAGTTAAATAAATCTTTACTATTGAAAGCTCCACAGTTTAACGTTTTCAGACATTCGCGTATATTACATTGAAGGCTTTAATTTAAATGATAATGACAAGGCAGTGAACAAAAATCACAGAAGGTATCCTATGATAAAAACAAAACTATCAGTCATTTCTAATTTCAGTGTTCTGCCATGCAAAGCAGCTCAATGCTTAGATAGGCTTACTGCCTATCTTACACCTCATTGAGAATTGATTGAGTGGTTGAATATAATCAAAAAAGTTAATTTGGAATGCACAATATACAATATAACTAATGAGTTGCAAAAGCAAATATTAATATGTTGTTGGTTATTTTCTTGCATGATGTAAAGAATTTGCTGATTTATCCCAGGTATAGACTCTTCTGTAGCTAATATGATGAAATTACCTGTCTGATAAATTAACATCACAATCTCTATGCATTTTTATGAAATAAGCTCCATTGCATTCAGTCACTGTCATGAAAGTGTGTATAAGACTGTCTCTTACCTGATTCCCCTCTTTGCTAAATACTCATACTAAGAAGTCAATTCTTCTCTGATTTTCCAACAACTTTGGATACGAAGGCCAATTGCTTGCCTTTGTCTTCCCTTTTATAAAATATTTCTACTGAGGTTTCCTTGAAGCAGTTCTCTAAGTGTTTGCGTCAACATAATAATTCTTAGCCTGAATGTTATGTTCATTTATCTGTCAATTCCTTTTACTTTTATTTCTTTTCTGACTGTTTTCATAGCTGATGTCCTTAATGCTTCTCCTGCTGCTAACAGCCAGGAAGGTAAAAACCCCTCGATCAAACATTTTAACTGCATGAATTGCATTTCCGAGCAATTTAGAATGTGTGCTTTGAATGCATTTTTTTCACTTACTAGTTAAATTCAACTGTATATTTCCTTAATTTTCTTTTCCTGCTTTGGAGCTTATAGTATTTGCAGATACTGCACTTTTTCTTATTCATACGTGTTGAGAATGAAACAGACTTTTGGGCACCTATATGATTTAAAGTATGCAATACAGTTTGCTATTTGAGTAAGGGAATGAATGAATGAATGAATGAATGAATGAATGAATGAATGAATGAATGAATGAATGAATGTTAATAAGCACCTCAGTTCCTTGTCACGCACCTGCTTGAGTATGTGCAACAAGAGTGCTGTGCAACAAGTATTTAAAACATTTAAGTTTTTGGAAAATTGCATCAGATTGCTTTTGCCCATACACAGCAATTTATAATAATTTATAATGTATTACAGGTAGTCCTGAACTTACTACAGTTCATTTAGTCACTGTTCAAAGTTACAATGGCACTGAAAACAGTGACTTTCACATTCACAACTCCTGCAAATACTATATAAGCCCCAACCTTCCCCATGATCATGCACCATCAGAATTCAGAGGCTTGGCAACTGGTTCATACTTATGACCATTGCTGTGTCCCAAGGTCATGTGATCCCCTTTTGCAATCACCTGACAATCAAAGTTAATGGGGAAGTCAGGTTCACTTAACCATATTACTAACTTAACAACTTAACAACAACAACACTTAACAACTGTGGCAAGTAAAAATGGGACAAAACCCATTTAACAAATGTCTAACTTAACAACAGATACGTTAGGCTCAATTGTGGCCATAGGTTGAGGACTACCTGTAATGCACAGATGTATAACTGGAAGAATCTGCTTTCTTTCTTTAAGGAAATGTTCATTGCTGAACTCGGTTAGAATAGGATATTATTCTGACTCAACAGAATAATATTAGGGAACTAAACATATGGCTGGTTAATCTCTATTCAGATAATATCATCCCGTAACATTCACTTGAAATAAAAATTTCCCTTTCAAAAACTTCAATCAGATATTACTTGCTTTCCAGATAACATTTTGGAAGACCGACCTGAGAATAAATTAACCATTGATAAGCTTCAGTTTGAATTTGGTGAAGAAAGCGCCAAGAGAATTAAGAAGGCTGATAGCACTGTGTGCAACGCTAAGGGAAAGGTAGTATTTCGTTTTTTCTTCCAAACTTATATCTATCCTAAAGGAGGCTTAGGTGGGAGCTGGGATTTATTAAGAAACTACTTTTTTGAAAAAGCTTTTTAAAGATGTCAATATGTTATAACTTTTGTGATTAGCAAATAACTGTGAGTGCTATAATATGGTTATTTATATTCTTAAATTTTCGACACAACAGTAAAGGTGGTTAAAATAAAACATAGGAAAAATGGCCATTAGTTCTAGTTGCCCCTAATAAAGGATGTTTCAGGATGTAAAACGGTAACCATTGATTCTAGAAGTAAACTTCAAATGTCCAATTTTAGAATGCCAAGGTTCTAAGATGTTATGTATAAACTTGCACTTTTGATCTGTTTAAAATGCTTGATTCTCAGGCTTTTGTTGCTGCTAGTTGATCTTTAACCCAAATTAGTTGCATTAGGTTTGGCTAAATCACTTTTGATCAATTAAACTCAAAAGTGGGTTGCAGCAGCTCTCAAAATTTGGGGTGGGTGAGTGATGACTTCTGTCTCATGCTTGGGTATCAATTAACAGTATATAATAAATATATATGTGTGTGAAATGTCAGTATATTTTGTATCTTCCAGCTTTTAGATTTTTATCTTTTATTCAGATAGATAGATAGATAGATAGATAGATAGATAGATAGATAGATAGATAGATCATAGATCATTCTAAAATGTTTCTGCTTTTTTTAAACAATTGTATCCCAATACCTTATGCTGATTTATCACTATAATGAAAGTTCATTTGATTTGATGTAGGTTTATGACATGGAACTGAGTGAAGAATTTTATCTTTCCCAAAATAAAAAAGAAAGTAGACAAATAGCACCAGAACTCTCTGATCTTGTCATCTACTGTCAGGCTGTGAAATTCCCTGGTAAGTACATTGTCCTGACTGCATTTGGCTGTTTACTTCATTTGCGTCGATTTTGTTTTATTTTATTTTATTTTTTTTAATTGTTTGGTTTTATATGATGGGACTATTAGAACTCAACTGTTGTTTTTTGAAAAAGGAGTAAGTTTCAGTTCTAATTCTGTGGGAAATTGGGCCTGTCAGGTTTTTCAAAGATGATCCCTCCTCCTCCCCTTCCTTCCTTCCTTCCTTCCTTCCTTCCTTCCTTCCTTCCTTCCTTCCTTCCCTCCCTCCCTCCCTCCCTCCCTCCCTCCCTCCCTCCCTCTTTCTTCTTTCCTTCTCTCTCTCTCTCTCCCTCCCTCCCCCGCCCCCCCTCTTCCTTTCCAAGAAGCATTCTTTCTAGGCATTGCTTTTTCCACTCTCTACCCACCAGTTCATGTACAGAAAGGCATCATAGACAAATCTTCCTTTCAGTAGAGATTTGGCTGTAGTCCAACAAGGGAACTAAAAAAGAGGGGTTATATTGGGATAGGAGCACAAACAGGAAATTGGAGCAGAGTAAGAATAGACAACTTGCAGTAAATGGACCATCAGGCATTCCATAATAGATAGGAGGGGAGGGGGGGGGGGAAAGGGCATATGGCAAGAATAAAATAACATTGTAGAAGTTTTAAAAGATATGATGAATGATCTAATAATGCTGTGTATGGAAATGAAGATTATTTTGTATCTTAGTAGTACAGTAGATTTTAAAATGCTGCTTAGGACGTTCTATTATCTTATAAAAAGTTTCTCTACCTGTTTCATTTTTGTCATTTTGTTTTCCTTTGGCGAAGTTGATCCTCCCAAAATCATTTACAGCCAGTTACGTCACAATATGTCAAGTGTATGTTTGTGACCTAGAACAGAGTAGTTCACAGTGAAATAAGGAAAAATGAAGAAACAATCTGTATTTTGTTCAGTAATCTTGCAACTTAAATAAATCTGATACATTTATTTATTTATTTATTTATTTATTTATTTATTTATTTATTTATTTATTTATTTATTTATTTATTAAATTTTTATACCGCCCCCTCTCCCGAAAGACTCGGGGCGGTGAACAGCCAAAATTAAAAACACACAATACAAACATTAAAATACTATAAAAATGAAATTAAATTTATCTTTGGCTTCCCCAATTTAAAACTCCTTACCCATAAAATTCCCCAATACATAAAGGTATTTGCATTGAAAAGCTCCCTTATGAGCAAAAAGACATTTTCAGTTGTGCTATGATCAATTTAGATTAATTTTCCAGTACTATCGTATTTCTCTTCCCTGAATTAAATCTTAAACGTTTTTGTTCCAGAGAATTTCCCAATCTTACAGAATTCGGTTTTGATGCTATTTATCAAAGAGGGGTGTGGAGATGTAGATAACGCAGTTTCGCAACCAGAAATCCCCAAATGGAAGTTAGAATCCAAGCCATAACATTTCTGAAAGCATAACCAATATACTAATTAGCAGAGCAGTTGATAAATCATTAAGAGCAGTGGTGAAATCCAAATTTTTTTACTACCGGCTCTGTGGGCATGGCTTGGTGAGCATGGTGTGGCTTGGTGGGCGTGGTAGGGGAAGGATACTGCAAAATCTCCATTCCCACCCCATTCCAGGGGAAGGATACTGCAAAATCTCCATTCCCATCCCACTCCAGGGGGAAGGATACTGCAAAATCTCCATTCCCAGCCCACTCCAGGGGGAAGGATATTACAAAATCTCCATTCCCACCCCACACTAGGGCCAGCCAGAGGTGGTATTTGTCGGTTCTCAGAACTACTCAAAATTTCCGCTACCGGTTCTCCAGAACCTGTCAGAACCTGCTGGATTTCACCCAATTAAGAGCCCTTAGGGCCCCTTTGGTATATGAACTGACAAAACTCAGGAAGATGACATTTTCAAAAGCTGAGAAATGATAAAAATGTGTCCACACTAATTTTTTACCATCTATTTATTATATTTTTATGGGAAAAGGCTTGTCAACTCTAAATCCATCTGCTTCTAGCCGAGGAAAGGAAAGAAAGAGCCGGAAGTCCATTTTTGGCAACAGTCCGGGAAGACTGAGCCCAGGAGAACCACCCATACTTGGAAAAGCATCTGGAAAAGGTACTGTCAGAATTCCTTGATCAATTCCACAGAAGGCTCCATAACTCAACATGCATGCCTCAATTGCTTGTTATAAATTAAATGTGCGACTCTGTATGGGCAGTGCTCATCCTATGGAAGGACCTGGTATAAAATTAGAAGTAATCTACAAATTAACAAATTGGAAATCCAAAAATTGCCCCCCCCCCAAAAGGCAATTGGACTTTCTCTTTTAATCTTTTGAGAAAAAGCACCTTTGGGACAACCATGATCTGGATGATTGACAATCTCCAGAGATATTTAACAAACTGGAATTAGACCTCTGTATTGGGCCACTGGAAATATCAGTATCATCATCTTTTAACAACCCCATAATCCCTGGCACAACTGAATGGAGCTGAATGTTTACTGGCTGGATGCCCTTCCTGTCACCAGTGCGGAGGTTCTTTTCAGCAGATGTAATTTCAATGTGCCCAGAGAGAGAAATATCTGCCTCTACCTAGGATCGAACTCACAGCCTCCCGATTGTGAAGCGAGAGCTCCACCTCTAGGCCACCGCACCACTCACTGGAAATATTAGTATGATTATTTTTAATTAATTTACATCCCACCTTTATTATTTTTATAAGAAGGTGGCAAACATATCTAATATTCCTTTCTCCTCCTATTTTCCCCACAACAACAACACTGGCTTGAGAGAGAGTAACTGGCTGAAGGTCACCCAACCAGCTTTCACATTTAAATGAAACTAGAACTCGCAATCTCCTGGTTTCTAGGCCAGCACCTTAAAGCTATTTTTCCAGGCAAAGACAGTTTTCTTATAAAAATGTTTTATAAACTAAAGATGAATGTGCTATTCTTAAAAAGCAGTAGTAGCAGTTATTTAAATAGGATCGATTCTGAGAATATGGCAAATGCAATATGGAGTAAATTTAAACAGATGTTGTCCCTATTTACTTTAAATTTCTAACAAATCTTTTCATAAAGAGAATGGTAATACTGGAAAAAAACTTTCTAATTATATCTAAAGTTATTATTTGTAAGGAAATGACAGTGCAGTTAGAAAGATTTAATTTCCAAGAGATAGCCAAAATGCTGATATAACTCTGCCAGTATTTTTAGCCATAAGAGATTGGTAATAACTGTTCCTTGGATTTCAGCCTTCCTTTTTTGTTTCCTCCCTGTATAATCAAATAGGTTTTTCTGATCTAATATTAGCTGTAGTTAAGGAGGAAGCTTAATATTTAATATTAAGTGTAATGTAACTATGTGTAGTAGCAGTTCAGGTATAGATTTGCTCCAATGGAAAGTAAAAGAATATGGTAATATTTGTTTTCTGTTTTTTAAATTAAATTTATGAATTTTAAAGTGTTAATTACACTGGGATTTATGTATGTGCCAAGATTCATTCTTTATTAGGCTGTTGAAATGTCAATTATACATGCATTGCTACTGCTTTTAATTTATGAGATCATAAATCAGCCATAAATCAGATTAATTTAAACACAAATATTTAAGAATGGAAAATGCATAAGTTTGGATATGTTTTTTAAAAATATATTCTGCAACATTTATCATTTCTGAAGAGTTAAGCTATAATTGTATTTCTTAAAATGTTGTTTCCTTTGGGAAACAAAGTTTTCAGGAAAAGTGGTCATGACAGACAAGAATTCCTTATTGTCCTGCCAATTATGCTTTGGGTTATAATCATGATTTTTAAGAATTATGCATTTATTTCCTATTAATATATATTTTGTAATTGAGGGCAACACAAGTTATTTATTTATTTAAACACAAATTTAAATAACGTTACTTAAAAGTATCATTTGTTTTCTAGGAACCTCTGATAGCGTACGGCAGACCTTGGAAGAAACTTCTTCGCCTCTTCCCACAACTTCTCTGAGTTACATAATAAGGACACCCAGGTGTTACCACATTTCCTCCTTGAATGAAAACGCAGCCAAGCGCTTGTGCAGGCGATATTCTCAGAAACTCATCCAGCATACCACCTGCCAGCTGTTGAGGACCTATCCAGCTGCCACCCGCATCGACTCCTCCAATCCTCATCCCCTTCTCTTCTGGCTCCACGGAGTACATCTAGTGGCACTGAACTACCAAACGGATGGTATGGGCACTCTTGAGTCTTCCTAGATGTGTACTGAAGTGTCTTCTGGGTTTACGCGATTGTACAGGGAATCCTCGACTTACGACCACAATGGAGCCCAAAATTTCTGTTGTTAAGTGAAGCATTTGTTAAGTGAGTTTTGCCCCATATTACGACCTTTCTTGCCTCTGTTGGTAAGTGAATCACTTCAGCTGATAAGTTAGTAACCCGGTTGTTAAGTGAATCTGGCTTCCCCATTGACTTTGCTTGTCAGAAAAGTCACAAATGGAAATCCCATGACCATGGGACCCAGTAATGGTCATAAATATGAACCAGTTGCCAAGGAGCTGAATTTTGATCACACTGTTCCGAGTAACGCATCCGCCAAAAGCAGAACTCCGAGGCAGGTAGATTCCTTCAAGAACATATCCCATCCGTTGGGATGACCTTGGTTCCCACAAGAAAACTTTTTGTTTTGACTGGCAGCTGTTCTATTACTCCCCCTCCGTCCCTTCCCCCTTCCAAAGATCATGGCAACTCTGAGGCCGGAAAAGATGGCTTCAGCCAGGTCAGCTTCAGAGTTGAAACACACGATCATAAGGATGCTACAAAGATTGTAACTGTGATAAAAGGTTTTTTTTTTAAATCAGGGCTGTTCTAACTTTGAACAGTCACTAAGTGAACTGTTGCAAGTCGAGGACTACCTGTACCGTATAGTTAAAACAAAAGTCACCGAGTTTAATGAAAGAAAAAAAGGTGATTTCATGTGTCCCTCTTCTTCCTGCTGTGGCTGCAGCCGAATCCTGCCAGCTTGTGGCTAATGGGTGAGCTATTTTCAATGCACTGTAAGCCCAATTTACTTTTCCCTGTTGCAAATGCTTTCTGAAGCTTGCTGTTGCTAGCTCAGTGTTAATGGGAGTTGGGAGGCAGGAAGCATGGAGGGCAGCCAAAGTATCTAATGGAAAAATACACCACTAAAGAAACAAGTTAGGATGTGTGCTCTATGCCCAGCTTGAGTGGGGGGGGGAGTTCATTTTCCATATTTGCAGTGAAGCACTATGACGTTTATGAGAAAAACATATTTCTGTATTGTCACTCAACATAGAAATGTATATAATCCTGTGCACATATCGCCATGCCTTAGCACCAAACAAATCCTTTTGAATTTGCAAAAATATATTCAATAGAACAGCTATTACTCTTTTTACTTATTATCAGTTTTATCTTGCATATTATTAAAGAAGAATCATCTCGGTAAAATGAGTGTTAGGAGTGGCTTTTGATTAAGAAGTTTGCAATTTTGCATTCAAATTGGTAGAAAGGCTAGGATAATCAAGACACTGTGCGGATTAGCACTTCCTAGATAAAGTCTTCGAATTCAGCCAGTCGTTTTTAAGGTGAAGTATTGATATTGGTTTTTAAAGATTTGTTAAATAATTGCTTTCCCACCTCCACAAATCTGTTCGTATTCTAAAATCAGCATTTCATTTCTCTTCTTAGCCTTGTTTTTGTTTTGTGTTCAACCACAAAACAAAAACCACAAAACCAGTACTTGGTGGTTGAACCTTAAGGGAGCTTTTGAGATTTTAAAATAACAAAATAAAAGTCACAATGTTTATACAGACATATATATATTTATTGAGTTTCCAGACTTTTTACACTATTATATATTTTATGACACTCTTAAGTCCTCAAAATTAATGCTCAGGTTCAAACCAATTTAAAATTTTGAACAAAAACCAGTTTTGAGAAAGTTGTCATAAACTAGCTTTTGTTATTTTTATTTCTTCAAGAAGGAATTCTCCTATAAACATTATAATCATTTTTTTTTCAATAAATAGATCTATGAATGGATCTGTAATAAATTTCATGGGGCCATTAAAGAAGTGTATAACATACACATTTTCTAAATAGATTAATAAAATCTGTTGGTTTTAATTTTCCTTTTATTGTTTTTAATATGTATATATTAGTTAAATGAGTGATCACATTGGAAGGAATCAAGATTAATGTGCTTGTTTTACAGTTGCAATTTTGCAGAAATATTTTTCCAATCTGTTTTAAATATGCTTTATTTTCAAATCATGGCATAGTAATTTGTAATATTTTGAATTGCTGTATCCATAGATCTTCCTCTGCATCTGAATGCAGCAATGTTCGAAGCAAATGGAGGCTGTGGATTTGTTCTGAAACCACCTGTTTATTGGAATAAGAACTGCCCCAAATATCAGCAATTTTGTCCTTTAGAACGAGATTTTGACCGCATAGAACCAGCTATTTATTCACTCACAGTAAGTGCACCTTATCCACAATCTTTCTTTGAAAATCAAAAATACAATTGAGCGCAGGAGCAAATGACGTCATAAAACTTTCACAGTGTTGATGTGGTAAGAACCACAAAAGTATAGGTACCATTTCCAGATAAACATTTTTTTAAATATTTGGTGATGGAGGCATTGTATCTTTGGGCTCCTGGCTGTGGCTATTTTCCACTTGGATGTTTTCCCAGAAGCCGATACTGTTCTCCATCAGAATAAGCAAGCAGTAAATGACAAGACTGTTATTATAGTTGTGTTTATTGTATAAACATATTTCTGCTTCCTCTTAGTAATTCTCTGAAATCAAGCTTTAATCATTGTAGTTGGAAGGTTGTTGGGGGGTTTTTTGGGGTTGTTTTTTTTTTTTTAAAGTTCCTGGACTTTTCAGTTCATGAATAAAAAAAACCTATGAAAATCACTCTCATCAATTTATTAAATTTTTTTAATGTTTCAGATTGTGTCCGGACAGAATGTTTGTCCTAGCAACAGCACAGGAAGTCCATGCATTGAACTGGATGTGCTTGGGATGCCTCTAGATAGCTGTCATTTCCGCACCAAACCGATTCATCGCAATACTCTAAATCCCATGTGGAACGAACAGTTCCTTTTCCGGATTCACTTTGAGGATCTAGTATTCCTTCGTTTTGCCGTTGTTGAAAACAATTCCTCAACTGTGATGGCTCAGAGAATAATTCCTCTGAAAGCTTTAAAAAGAGGTAAGGTAATGCTTGGGTGCAAAACATTAGTACAGTAGTACTGCATTGCTTAGTAGTTGTTGCCTAACGGTGAAAATATATGGAGGTAGTTGTGGCTGGACTTTACTCTCTTTGCCTACAGGTGGTCCTTGACTTACAACATTTCAATTAGTGACTGTTCGAAGTTACAAAGGCACTGAAAAAAGTGACTTAGGGCCATTTTTCACACTTATGACCGTTGTGGCATCCCCATGGTCACATGATTTACATTCAGATGCTTGACAACTGACTCACATTTGTGACTTGCAGTGTGAACTCCTTTTGCTACCTTCTGACAAGCAAAGTCAATGGGGAAACCAGATTCACTTAGCCACCGTGCTACTAATTTAACAACTGCAACGATTCGCTTAGCAAATGTGGCAAAAAAAGTCATGAAATGGAGCAAAACTCACTTAATAGATTTCTCACTTAGCAACAGAAATTTTGGGCTCAATTGTGGTCGTATGTTGAGGACTACCTGTACTTCGCTGAGATATTTTATTAAAAACAGGTGACATGCCTTCAGCATTTTCCTGCCCTATAATTCTACTTGTAGGGAAAATAAGGTTTGATCACAAATTCAGATTGTCGTCACCACTAAAAATGTTGGTGCAGTGCACACAGCTTTTATTTCATGGAATTAATTAATTAATTAATTAATTAATTAATTAATTAATTAATTATATTTCTATACTACCTTTCTCCCGTAGGACTCAAGGTGGTGTACAGTCAAGAAAAATATAGACACACAAACATCATAAAATTGCTAATTAAAATTATTACTTAATTAAATAAAACCCAGAATTAGATAACATTTTAAAAAATCATTCACATGTTCATATGTTTAGCCCCGCTAAATTAATGCCTTCTGAGAGAGAATAACAAATAGCGATATCTCTTAATGTGTGGGAAATGGCTTTTGATTTGGATTTCATGTGTATTCTTTACATATAGAATATATTTAAAGAAGATTTTTTAATTATCTAATTTATAAGATTAAAGGGTAAGTCTTCGGTTCATTCCTGACTGCATAGCTGCCTCTACTACATATTGAAGTTAACAAAGAAAGAGGAAGTTTGTTATTCTGAGATTAATTGTTTAGAAGGTGTTCAGTTTCAGAAGACTGCTGTTGTGGTGGCAATTCTTAGACTGCAGAAGACTTTCTAGTACAGGGGTCCCAAACCTCTGGTCCACGGCCCATGAGTTGTTTCCAACCAGGCCGTGGAAACAGTTGGCAAGCATGTGCAAATTGAACTGCGCATGTACCCTTGCCGGCTGCTCATGCGGAATCATCCCCTCTCCCCACCCCACCCCCCACCAGCCCACTCAGCTGGATATACACCAGTTAGTTTGTGTGCATGTTTTATAACATGTTGACTCTCTTAATTGTACTGTATATTGAAATAGCCTATTTCCAAAATATCCTAATAATTCTAAAATACTTTAACAGATGCCATGTGTGATCACTCGACTCTGTTTTAGAGGAATCTACCCAGCATAGTCCACACAGTATACAGTATGTGCAATTTTTAGCCAGGTTATGTCATGCAAGTGAATAGGCAGTTTAACTCAATCTCCGGGGCAACCATTGATTCCTCCCTGAAATTCTTTATGCTTGTCTTTGATAGGAGAATACTCCTGTATGTTTTATAATGAATCTTTTTCAAGATGAGCTCTTTGAAAAACAACTTTGATAGAGTGGAGGACATTAATTGTTTTTTCATTTACCTGATTGTGGTTTTGGCCACATAACATAGAAAGCTTTAATATGTGTTCAGATATCTATGAAGCAGTCCATTTCTAAACAGCCATCATTCATTTCCCACTCCTGTTATTCATTTAATTCTTTCCACCCAAGAAAAAAGCCCACTGTGTTCTTAAAAATTGATTCAAATGATTTTGGAAAGGCAAGCTAAGAAATGGCACATTTGTAGAGTTCCAGTCTAATATGTAGGCCTGTGTATCACTTGAGAAGTGCTTGAAGAATTATGTTTCATGCTCGATATATACCAGAAACTCTTGCTAAGTCACACAAGATGACACACAGCACCAATGATGTTACCCAGTTTGGTAATGAAATGTCTGCAAGAAAACAGCCAAGCTCAAGAGAGCATCAAGAACCCCTAAACAAGAGTTCTCTAAATTCTAGTCAAAATATTATTATTATTATTATTATTATTATTATTATTATTATTATTATTATTATTATTATTATTATTATTATTATTATTTAGACTTCTATACCGCTTCATAGTGCTTTCCAGCCCTCTCTAAGCGGCTTACAAAGTTTGCATATTGCATATTAGCATATTGCATTAGCATTAGCATATTGCCCCCAACAATCTGGGTCCCCATTTTACCCACCTCAGAAGGATGGAAGGCTGAGTCAACCTTGAGCCAGTGAGATTTGATCTGCTGATCTGCTGAACTAGCAGTCAGCTGAAGTAGCTGCAGTACTGCACTCTAACCACTGCGCCACCTCGGCTCTTTTAATTAAATATTATTTATCAAATAAATGGCCTTACAGTATTTGTACTTCTTAAGCACAATAAGCCTCAGTTTTACTTTGCAAAACATATATATTTAAAGATGCACTCTATTTCATTGGGTTTTTTTTCTGCAATTTCCAATTATACATTCTTTAAGGTTACAGACATCTCCAATTGCGAAACCTGCATAATGAAGCGCTAGAAATCTCCAGTTTGTTTATTAACAGCCGAAGAATGGAAGAAAATTCATTTTTGAATGCTGTACCTACTTCTATGGTAATTACCTAAAATATATTCAGCAGTATATTTCTAGTTAAAATTTTAACAGTTTTATAAAGCTAGGTATGAGCTATAGCTGGTAGCAATTAAGTAGACAATTAAAATCTTTATTATCATGCTCAGTCTACTCCTATACAACCAGCAGAATAGCCTTGGCATCTATGGAGCTTTCTTTCTTGCCAAAGCTATTCTTAATTGACTACTAATGACATTTACACAAACTGTACTTCCATTATACATACTCAATGTTGCTCTCTTTCTTTTAGAACTGTAGCTTTTAGCCTATTTGAATATCAGTTACTAATATCTGAGGTTCATCAACCTTCTATCAGCCTTTCTAGTCTTGCATATTTTTTTTCTGTGCAAGAATATATTTGATTATTTTTCATTTAAAAATTCAACTGTATCAGATAGCACTGGACCATAAAATCCCATGAAGTGCCTTGAAATTGTAGTTTGATTGTGATTCCATAAATGATTTTTTGTTTAGGAGGTAGAATATGACTCTATTATGATTCTAGATATAATTCTTCTGTATGACTTGCTGAATAACTGGGTTAAACTCTGGGTATATAAAGTGTATCTCTTGATTTTATTGCCTTTTTTGGAAAAATAAAATTAGAAATAGACACCAGCCAATGTTAAGTAGGATTAACTCTGACTTTTTTCGGCTTGAGAGATAAGCACTTGCTTACAATCTAATAATCAAATTAATTCTTAACATTGGTTTTGATCATTCCCTCAGTCCATAAGAAACTACAGCAATTATAGTTTGTTTTTTCTAGTGTTTTACGCAGGAAGTTGTATTTCAACAATTTTCTAAGCTTATCTGGTTCTCCATAGGACAAATTATTCAGTTTTACTCTTTTGAATTAATTTGGTTAATTTCTGACTATTCTTTACCCTTACTTACTTTTAATGACGTTGAATCGTAGCTTACTTTATCATGAATTCTGACTCACATAGCCAACTCACCATAGCCAACTCGCCACAGGATAACTCGCCACAGGACAATGTAATACTTCAGTTTTTTTCAGTCAAATTTCATTTTGTCCCTCCTTTGGCATCCTTTCTTTAATGATTCTATTCCATCATTTCTTCAATATTAGTGTAATTCTTGTCTCATGGTGAGGTGTCTTGTGGTGAGTTGGCTGTGGCAAGTTGTCCTAGACCCGTTCTTGAGTCTCTCTCTCTCTCTGTGCATTGTACCTAGAATTCGCCTGTCCTGATGTATGAATTGGGCCTTGTGAAATTAGAACGTGCTATTAAGCAATGTCTAGCACTGATATTAATTGAGTGCAATATATCGCAATATACAGAAGCATTTACTATTTACTGAGAACAATTAACCAGTGGAAGAGCTTGCCTTCAGAAGTTGTGGGTGCTTTGTCCCTGGAGGTTTTTAAGAAAACACTGGACAGCCACCTGTCTGAAATGGTATAGGGCTTCCTACTTGAGCGGGGGGTTAGACTAGATGACCTCCAAGGTCCCTTTCAGCTCCACTCTGATTGATAACTGTTTTGATATGTATGTTTTGGACAGCAATTCAGCACAGCAGAATGGAGAGCAGCCGCAGTACACAGAGTCACCATACATGGAGTTCCAGGTCCAGAACCATTTACAATTTTTCCTGTAAGGCAAGGAACTACAGTAGCTCAGCTTTTGCATGAGGTAAAGTTTTGCATAAAATAAGTCACTTGAATTCTGAAAATCTTAAGATATACATAACCAATGCCACAGTCAGAATATCTTTTTCTGTGGTAACCAACCAGAAAGAAAATATTTTCTGTGATAATCAATACCACAGGAAATATTAAGATATACATAACCAATACCACAGACAGTTCTCAACTGACTATTCAGTGAGCATTCAAAGTTACAACAGTGCTGAACAAATGGTGGTTACAACAGTCTTTGGAGTTCTGATCTGTATGCTGGTTTGAGCACCCTCCCCACCCCCCAATTTTTTTTGATTTGATTTCTTTCACTTGTTCTACTCATTGTGGATGCACTCAAGCCCTGCATAGTGATTCATTGTCTTTACAGTAGTGAAAAAAATGTGACAATTTCTTTGGCAAATTTTTTTAATATGATAACTGACAAGCCCAAATAGTCGTCTTTAATCTCCTTGAATTGTCAATTGTAATTTTCCATTTTTTCTCTCCCTAGAACAGCATTGAGCTTGTGAGGCAAAAGTAAATGCTGGAGTTTGTTTTGTCATCTCTAGTACTTGTGAAGAAATTGCATTTGCATAGATGAAATTAAGTTGAAAATGTTACACATGTATGCATGGTGTTAGCAGTTGTCATTCTTCTGTCTTTTCCAGTAACATCCTCCAATCTCCAGGCAGAAAAATGTTTTTGCATATGTTCTCTCCCATCCTCTTTAACATAAAACACTAGTTTATTATCTTGACATAGAGAAATGCTCAGCTATGAAGTTCATTAGGTAAAAATGTACCTGGAACACATCATGGTCAATTTCACAATACTGCAGAGTTGCCTGGCGAGTGAGGAAAAATATAAATTGAATAAATTTATATTCAATTCAATATGTTTCAACCAGATCTTTTCCTGTCCCCCCGCCCATTAGAACTGTAGTCATTGTAATCCATTTAGAAACTATTATGAATCGAATAAATCATATAGCTCTAAAATACAGACTGTGAAACATCTCTGGGAAAAATCCCCATCACGGCCTATGCTACAGAGCTGCCAAAAATGGTTTTGAGGATGTTTGTTTGTCAATTATTCTGTGATTCTAAAAAGTCATGCAAGCTTTTAGGGCAACAGAAAGATTGAGATCCTAAAGTAAAAAAAAAAAACAACTGGTAGTGATACAGTATTATAATTCTTGCTATCCTTTTTAAGTGTGCTTGGATGATTTGTTTGGTGTGAAGAAATGAGATGGCTCTCACTGCCAAGCAAATTGGCTTCATCGTAAAGCTTTTGCTTGTCATGTATTTTCCCATCTGTAGCAAAAGCCTAAAAGTGCCAAATTCATAAGCAGAAAATCCTTCAACTGATTAGGAGATTGTCCTTCCATTCTACTCTCTTGGGAAGCAGAATAAATATCCTGGCTAAGCCCGACTGAACAAAAAATAAGATGAAAAAGCATTTGTCTCTTTTAACATAATCAGTTGTTCAAATCATAGACAACTCAAGAAAGTCCCTCTGAGGAATGCGTTAATACGTTTTAGTAGATGCCAGCTAAATAATAAAATAATAATAATTATTATTTATTTATTTATTTATTTTGATTTATATGCCACCCTTCTCCGGAGACTCAGGGCGGCTTACAAGGCGTTAAGCAATAGCCTTCATACTTTTGTATATTTTATACAAAGTCAGCTTATTGCCCCCACAAACCGGGTCCTCATTTTACCTACCTTAGAAAGGATGGAAGGCTGAGTCAACCTTGAGCCTGGTGAGAATTGAACTCGCAGTAATTGCAGGCAGCTGGAAGCTAAATACTACCTTTAACAATAGCATTCGTCTGCCGCGCCACTCAGGCTCAATATTTGCTATTGAACGTTCGTTCCTTTGCCATTCTAATTATCACCATGGTTCTGTTTTAGATTTTGGCTAATGCAAATGGTATTGGAAACTATCCCACTGACTACTTTTTGATGGAGGAGAAATGCTTTATATCTAAAGACAGAAATGAGTATAGGAAGCCACCGTTCCAGAGAGTACTTGGCCCCGAGGAAGAGCTCGTCCAGCTCTTGAACAGCTGGTTCCCAGAGGAAGGCTACGTCGGAAGAATTATCTTTAAAATGCGTGAGGAAGTGAGTCTGTTTGCCTTGATATCTGTTGCTTGCTGATGGTATCGGGGGAGTGACAAAGACAGCATGTGCAACTGGCTGGAATTTTATTCTTGGAATTCGAAGAGAAGACTCCAGCCTTATAAAGAAGCTAGATTGTTATGCGCTGTTAATGAAAGCACTTAAATTAAGCGTGTGAAGTTGCTCTGAAGATGTTATTTTGCATTCTTAAGGCCTTTTATTTTCTGCCCTGGAGATGTGCATTATTAGTACAGCACGGAATAAACTCTAAAAGCATTTTTGCTGTGAGCTGATCGCTTCCAGTTATTCAAAAACATCCCATGTCGATACATAATTGGCCACAACTGAAGGGAGAAGGGTACTCACAAATTTCCTTTTTAATTTTATAGTAATCTCAACAGGAACATGGTTGATTTTGCACTTTTACTTTCTATTTTAATATATGCCCCGAATATTTGTTTTATAATTAATGCTTATATTTAATTATTGCAGTTGGAAATTGTGTGTGCACATATACCCTCTTCGCTGTTTATTAGGATCTACGATGCCTCTTTATGGGGTGGGGGGGAGTCCTTGGTGCTCTCCAAGCTTGGCTGTTTTCTTGCAGATGTTTCATTATCCAAACTAGATCTAGCTTGCTCTAGAACTGATAATGTTACCTAGTTTAAGTAATAAAACATCTGCAAGAAAGCAGCTAAGCTGATAGAACACCACTCCTCAGTTCAACCCTGAGCTACAAATACTCTCCTTTATTGATGCCGCTTTATACTTTAATATGTGATTTCTCTTTTATATGTATTTTATATACTGAATTTTTGCAGGCTCTTATATTATATAAAAGTATAACCAGAACGACAAAAGTGACATAAGTCACACTTGAGCATCCATAGAATAATACAGCCACGGTAGGACAGGCAAAAAAGAAAGGCAGATTTAATGCCACCATCGCTTTCTGTCAACAATATAAAGAAGTGGTCTTCTTTTCTATTTTTTTTTTCTAAATTCTCCAATCGGTTTCATTGGATGGCCGTTCTAGTGTTTAGAGACAGAGAGGAAGAAAATCCTTGTCCCATTTCTCCAAGGTTGTCATCCTTGAGGTATCTCTTTGCTAAGCCAAAGAGTCCCAAATGCTCCAACTATTAAGAGAGGTGTTTGAAACCGCCCCCCCCGATCATTTCCTTTGCCACTGCCTGAACTTTTCCCAGTTCTATGGTTTCAAAGCGGAACTGTAAACAATATTCCAGATGCAGTACAATAAAGCAGTGCCCCCCCCCCAACCTTCTGGGCACCATGGACTAGTTCCATGGAGAGTTCTTCTTTTTTCGCGGACAGGAGGGGGCATGGTTTCGCATCCTACGGATGGGGCTTCGCTTGTTTGCACAGCCCGGTTTCTAGTATACCGCAGCCTAATGCCAGCCCACAAACTGGGGTGGGTGAGTGTTGGGGACCCCTGCAATAAAGTAGCTTTGTGCCGTGGTGACATCTGATCCGGATTGCTACCGGTTCGCTGGCCGCTCATGCGTGCCGTGTGCCAAATGTGTGCGCACCAAAAAGGTAAGTAGAACAGCGAGGGGGGGGCGAATCAGCTGTGCTGCACGATTTAGCTTCGCTAGAAAGAAATTTCCTGCTTTCTAGCAAAGCTAAACCCGTAGCACAGCTGATCATCAGAAATACCAGTTCAACCGAACCGGTAGCTTTTTTTTTACTACCAGTTTTTTACTAGTTTTTATCACTACGGGTTTGCCCAAACCAGAGCGAACCGGTAGCATTTCACCCCTGGGTTTGTGTAAGGACGTTACAGGGCCAGCAGTTTTGTTACTAAATCCTTCCCCAATAATTGCCAGTAGGGAATTTGCCATCGCCACAGCTGCTGTGCAGAACTAGCCTCTTTACTGGGATATCCACTAGGACTCCAAATGGAATTAATCTGCAGGATATTGTATAAAAAGCCAGGGTGTAGCCACTATACGTTTTCGGCTATACCCTTGTGGATAACTCTCACCCCAAGATTTTTTAAAATAAATAAACATTACAGATAGCTCAGATTCCACAAAATACATGTGAAGTCAGGATTTTTGAAATGCATTTACCATTTGATTGACCTTATTCACCCAGTTAAAGGATTTTCAGCTGAATGGTATGGCAAATGTGGCCAACTTTCTGCTTATCCCTAAGCAAAGTTGATTTGTGAACAAGTTTAAATAAAAGAACCACAATCCTTGAGGGACTCTATTCATGTTTTTCCCCATTGAAAAATATTGCCCACTTATCCCCACTGTTTGCTTTCTGGTTTTTTTTTTTTAAAAAAACAGCTAGCAGTCCATAAAAGGACAGACCCTCTTAACCAAATCCCACTAAATTTAGTCAAGAGCCTTTGATGAGAAAGTTTATCAAGAGCTGTTTGAAAATTCAAATACACAACGTTAACGTGGCCTCCTCTATCCATATCCCAGGGCCTATGAATAAAATTGCTCTTACTAGCAGAAGGAAGAAAAATGGAATCAGAATTAACAAATTTATTTTGCCAGCTGATTCATGAGCATTGATGTAGTCTGCAATATAACCTGTATATCTGTTAAAGAGGGCAGAGAAAAGCAACCAAGATGATTAGGAGACTGGAGGCTAAAACATATAAAGAACAGTTGCTGGAATTGGGTATGTCTAGTTTGATGAAAAGAAGGACTAGGAGTGACATGATAGCAGTGTTCCAATATTTGAAGGGCTGCCACAAAGAAGAGGGGAGCCAACTTATTTACTAGATAGGAAGCAATGGATCGAAACTAATCAGGGAGAGAAGCAATTTAGAACTAAGGAGAAATTTCCTGACAGTTAGAACAATTAATAAGTGGAACAACTTGACTCCAGAAATTGTGAATGCTCCAACTTTTAAAGAAGAGATTGGACAACCATTTGTCTGAAATGGTATAAGGTTTCCTGCCTTAGCAGGGGGTTGGACTAGAAGACCTCCAAGGTCCCTTCCAACTCTGTTATTCTGTTCTATTAACTGGCTATTTGTAAATGTTTTCTTGATAATATGCGGGTTGGGCTATGAGATTGATCTGATCAAGTGACATCGCACCCTAGTGTCATCGACAAATACCAGTGTTCCTATGAGTCTGCGTAAATCATTTTGGCTATCTGGGCTAAAAGAAATGAAAATATATGGATTCTTTGCACTACCTTTTATTTTTACTAAAGGTAAAGGCTTCCCCTTTCGAGTTGTTTCTGACTCTAGGGGGCACTGTTCATCTCCGTTTCTTAACCGAGGGAGCCAGCATTTGGTGATCATGTGGCTATATGCCAAGGAATAGAATTGAATAGAATTCTTTATTGGCCAAGTGTGACTGGACACACAAGAATTTGTCTTTGGTGCATATGCTTTCAGTGTACATAAAAAGATACATTCATCAAGAATTATAAGGTACAACACTTAATGATAGTCATAGGGTACAAATAAGCAATCAAATTATACTGGGAAACAATATCAATATAAATCGTAAGGATACAAGCAACAAGTCATAAGTGGGAGGAGGTACACAGAATGCTGTTACCTTCCCACCAAAGTGGTACTTATTTATCTACTCACATTTGCATGCTTTCGAACTGCTAGGAGGGCAGATGCTCAGGCAAGTAATGGGAACTCACCTGTTCCACAGCCCTGGGTCTCAAACCCAAAAGCTGTCTGCTTTTCCCACCGACAAGTTCAGTGTCTTTAACAGCTGAGCCATTGTGCCTCCTTATTTGTTTAAAAATATTGCAAAAGGGGTATAATCAATTGTCGGCGGCCAATGTCATTTTGATCTTATTTTTCAAAAACAAATACTTTACTCTCAAGTTTAATTTGCAAGAAAGGAGAAGAGATTTGAGGGAGCAACCTCTGCGATATGGCTCTACTTTGAAAACCTGGATGCTCTTAATATTTAATATGTTTTTCTAGAGTTTAAATATAAAGAATCTCTGTCAGGAGGAAAAAGACAATGCGGTGGCAGTCTCTGAAGATTATAGTTTCTTTGTTCAAGTTCATGATGTTTCTCCTGAGCAACCCCGGACAGTCATCAAGGCTCCTTGCTTCAGCACAGCCCAGGATGTAATCCAGCAGGTAGAACAAATTGCTTTTATCTCGCTTGCTCCTAGCTAAGATTCGCACTGGTGTTCGGTGGACCCATTGAATATCATTCAAAGGAATATTTAATGGGTATTTGTTAACATCCAGCTGGAAATCCAAATGAAACTCCAGGATCATTTTCATTTCCTAAAATCTTACTGTTTATTGAATAAATTGCATGGTAACTTCGAGACAAAACTAACTCTGAGGTTCCCAAACACCAGTTCATAGAATTAAACAACAAATTTCCGAGTAAACCCCCCAAGGTCTCACGTAGTCCATGTAGATAAGTTCTCTTTGTTATGAGAACTGTCTGCTTCAAACTCCACACCTGTTAGGATGTCCTTGAAAAGTTTCCAGGCTCTCACACTCTTCAGCGGAATCGTAGAAGTTTCGTTTCTCCAACTAACCCATTCAAAAGCAACACTTCCCCCCCACCCTTCCTCTGATGGAAAGTTGAAACACAGAGGCACGTAGCTGCAAAAGTTTCATCCTTGACAGTACTATGAAAGTGTCTAATTCAGATCACCAGGGTACACCAGAGTGTTGACCTGTTCCATGGTGATTGTATGTTGGAAGGACCAAAAAACACTGCCAAGAAAATGGTTAGATTAGAGACAAAATGGCCTGCAGGTAGACCAGGGGTGAAATGCTATTGGTTCACATTTTTTTTACTACCGGTTCCAGCGAATAGGTAATAAAAAATGCTTTAAAAAAGTTTTTTTAAAAAAAAGGTTCCCACGATCACGCAGCACAGCTGATTGCCACAGCTTTTTTAAAACTTTTTTTAGTTAAAAAATTCAAAACAAAAAGTTAAAAGTTGGCCATGCCTATCCAATCACATGACACCCCCTCCAAGCCATGCCCACAGAACAAGTAGGGAAAATTTTTGAATTTCTCCACTGAAGTAGACGATGGGTGAGACAAGAGGCTCGGAAGGAAATGGGAGCAGGTTTGTTTTTTCAGACATGCATGATTCTGTCCATGTAGCTTTACAACAAAGTAGAATTATCTCATCTGGTTATGAGTCTAACCTGGTTTACCCTGTAAGACCGGCACTCATAAATTGAGAGATGCTTATTGGCTTCTAATTTGCTTTCTTTAACAGACTTTATGCAAAGCCAAATACTCCTACAGTATTTTGAACAATCCAAACCCAAGCGATTATGTCCTTTTGGAAGAAATAGCAAAAGAGCCAGGAAACAAAAGATCTTCCACACCCAAAACATGTCAGAGGATTCTTTTGGACCAAGAATGTGTGTTTCAGGCCCAGAACAAATGGAAAGGAGCCGGGAAATTTATTCTTAAACTTAAGGAACAAGTCCAAGTAAGTAAATGATTAAAGAGTTTGCAGTTTGGGTTGAGTAATACTATATAAAATGATACACATCTCTGAAAATGTTTTGCTATTTCAGAGTTATACATCATTAGAAAGGGATTAAAATAGAAGAAATCCAAGATATAATGGATATGCGAAAATAAAATTGGCAGATTTGTCCATACATATTCTTTGTTTGTTTTTAGAATTCATTATTTTTAATCTTTGGATAGTTCATAGGCCTGAATTGGGTTCATTATGCGTCTTACAGAAACCTTTGTTGGGGAATGAGAAAAGAGGAAATTAAGTACACGGTTTCATATTATTATTAATAATGTAATGAGTCATGCTCTTCATGAAGGTATTGCTTCCAATATTTATGTGGATAAATTACATTTGACCATTTCTTTTGAGATCCTCCTTTCTTTCCTTTTTTTCTTCTGGGCAGGCAGGCCGAGATGATAAAAGAAAAGGTATTTCCTTTGCTAATGAATTTAAGAAATTAACGAAGTCAAGTAAGCAGTACAGAGGCTTTATAACTCCACCTCTACAAACTTCTTCAGAAGGTCTTCAGAATAAAGATGACAAGACCGCTTGCCACTTGACCTTTAGCGATGCTATGGAATAACTTTAACAGCTTTCAATTCAGGTAGGGCGACACCAATGTCTAAACATTAAATAATTAAAAAGTTGTTTTTTAGTTAAAAATGGGTCTCAGTACAGGTGGGAGTTTTTAGGTTCACAGTCTCAAGGACAAAACACAGGAAGGTAAATGGTTGGGTAGAAAGAAAAAAGAAAGAAAGCCCAGGATATCAAAGGTGGACTGAAGGCAGCTGGTAATTTAGAGAACTAATGCAGTAGTTTAATTTTCTATGCCTCTCAACTATTCCTTATTTCATGGACAGGCTATTTCATTCAGGTGAGCTTCATGAAAAATGGAAAATTTGATGTGGTAGGACAGTGTTTCCCAACCTTTCCAGGTTGACCGTCCAGCGTGGGTGAAAGGGGGGGTAGAGGGGATGGTTTTGTGCGAGGGGCAGGCAGC